>NC_083351.1:65341560-66705414 GCF_030254825.1 Meriones unguiculatus | reverse complement strand
CTTTGGGGACAATATCATAATTTTTAATTCAAGCTGAGTTTAAATGATTTATGGTGAATCAAGACAAATTAATCCAGTATCTTACCTTTTCCCTCCCTGTAGTTTCTATGGGATTGTTTCCCATGTACTGTTATGGAATATTCTAGATCATGTGAGAACTAGTAAGTACCAAGTAAGATAAGGATGAGTTTTTCATAAACTTTAGAATATTATATAATGAAAAAGATTCGCTTTAGTGTTATGCATGATGGCTCATAGAATCCAGTGAAATAGAAAAAAAGAAGTATTCAACCCAAACCTTTCTAATAGGGTAAGAGATGGGGTGAGAAGCAGGTGGAAATGATGGAAGAATAGTTGGGTTTACTCTCGACCTGCTCATTTCCTGCTGGCAGTTTCTCTGTTGCTACAAAAAGTTCCCTCTGTGGTGGATGAGACTAGAATCTGGTTTTGCATAGCACCAGCTGTTGAGTTTTTGAGCTCCACACCTGAGGCCCATGGCTTTAGTCAAAGCTTTCTTTTTTTGTCAGCACAGTCAGTACCAGGCTTTGGTCTACAAATGTCCCTACTGAGTGCCAAGAATATCCACTGACATTCTCATGTAAATAAAGATTATAACAAAGAGACTCACAGAGAAGAATGAAGGCCAAAGGACTTCCAGGGCCATGCATTCTCCCTCAGTTTGTCTCAAAGTATAATGAACCTGAGGCTCAGAGAGCAGAAGTGATGGGTTCAAGTTTACTTTCTAGATAGAACCAGGGCTGTAAATGGGTCTGGATCATGATGCTCAGTTTCTCCTCTCAACAGCAATTGTGTTGTCCCTCATGGGGCAGGACTTGTGGGTCTCAGTGTCTCATGGGAGGCAGTAGAGTGGGGTAGTGAGGACATGTAGAACAGCTTAGTATGTGGGATGCTCATCCTCTGAGGTTGGTTGAGTCTTTACATTGTCATAAAGTTATAAGAAAATGGCTAAAAAATCATTTGGAAAAGGCTATGGCCAATCATATGACATCTTTCAGTCTTATTCGTAAAGGGAACCACCCTTTACAAATTACAAGTTAGAATGAGAGTATGGAGCCCGTAAACCTGGACGCTCAATCTTCCTTGCAACTGTAGGTACATCTTCTCAAAGTTCACCTATTCTACATCAATTTTTTCTGACTTGTAATGACCTACGTTAAAAAAACAGTGCATCTCCCTTTTATTTTCTTCCCATCTAGTGTCTAAACAAAGGCTGCCATATAATACCAAACTAAAAGAACAACACACAGCGAGGCTCTTAAAAATGTTTACATAGGAGTGAATGACAGGGCATTGCAAGCTGGCATGTGGATGGGATGGTGAATCATGGGCACATCCAGGGCGATTGAGGCAAGGAGGAGTTTTAGAAGCAAAAGATGAATCTATTTTTTAAAATTCATTTTTAATTTATGTATTCACTTTACATCCCAATCGTAGTCCCCTGTTTCTCCCTCCTACCATCTTCTGGTTTCTCCCTCCTACCATCTTCCCCCTATTCCTCCTTCTCTTCTCCCCAGCACATTAAGTCACATTAGCAACATCTATCCTGCTGGGGTAGAAGGTGGCCTCCTCAGTCTCCATGCTCCCTGCTTCTAGGAGACTCAGTTAGAGACATCCCCATGTCCTTCCTAGAACCCACTCAAATATTCATTGATTATAGGGACTCTTGGTGCTGATGTGTACCCTGCTTGTTGTTAGGAAGCAAATTCATACCAGTGACTGACCATGGGTTGAGATGACTTTCAAGGTTGCAAAGACTAGCTGTTTTTGGACAGAGTGTCCTTATGTAACTGGCTTTAACTGCAAGATTGTAATTTTGGCTGCATGCATTGTTATGGAATTTTTCATCAAGTAAGTATGCGTGAGGCCTCCTTTGTTGGTGATGTTGTAACTCTGTTATCAGGATTTTACATGGCTGTTTTGACTTTGATAACTTTCACAACAGAGTTGGTGAACTGAAAGACTGAATGAAGACCATATGGAGAAGTTGCTTCTTCAGATCCACCCCCTTATACACGTAGTTGGAGAAGTAAAGCAACTATGCAATGAGCAAAAAAGATGACCTTCAAAATGACTTGACACCTAGTGGTCCCCATTTTCATATCCCCAAGAGTGTTTCAGGGAGTTTCTTGTGTTAAGATCTCCTTCTGACACTTAGTGGTCCCCATTTTCATATCCCCAAGAGTGTTTCAGGGAGTTTCTTGTGTTAAGATCTCCTTCTGAAAGAAATGCTAGCAGTTTTTTTTTTTTTAATTTTATCATTTTTATTTCATGTTTATGAATGTTTGCCTGCATGTATGTGCCTGGTGTCATGTATGTACCGTGTATGTGCCTGGTGTCTGCAGAGGCCAGACAAAGGGCATCAGGTTTTTTGAAACTAGAATTACAGACCGTTGTTGTATGTCATGTGGGTTCTAGACACTGAACCTAGGTACCCTGCATGAGAAGCAAGCACTGCTGAGACATTTATGTAATCTATGTAAGTCCTTAGTGCTGACAAGTTCTGAAGAACTGTATTCAAGTCCTTTTTAAGAAAGTAGTATTTTCTTTAACAATATTTTTATTGATTCTTTAGAAATTTCACATCATGCACCCTGAGTATACTCATTTCCAAGTTTTCCCATGTCCTTTCCCCACCCTTGTGACCCTAAAAATAAATTAAAAGGAAAAAGTCCACTTCGTGTTATCTATATACTCACTGGAGCATGGCCAGACTCTCCATGTCCTGCCTATAAACTCCCAGGAATGGGTGCTGACTCATGAACCTCTCTCCCTTTCCTGAGAGAACGTTGATCGGTCCTCTGTTGTGCAGGTCTTGTTCAGGTGATCACAGCCACTGTGAGTTCATGAGCACACAGGCCATCTCATGCCTGGAAGACAGTGTTCCACAGTACTCCATTCTTTCTTTTGGTTTGTACATTTCTACTCCCCACTCCTCCCACCCTAACCCCACAGCTTCTTCATTGTTCTCTGAGCCTTGGAAGAAGCGGCACAGATGTCCCTTTTAGGCATTCAATTATTTTCAGTACTTTAACTACTTATAAGTCTCTGTAGTAACTGATGTCCACCAAGGGAAAAAAGTTCTTTGACTAAATCTGACAGTGGTACTAATCTATATACAAATAATTAGATGGCAATTTGATGGCTGCAGCGTGTTCATGTAGCAAAACTGTGACTTTCCCTCGGCCCTGCCTGTGGGTTGGACTTCAGATCAAGGCAGAAAGTATTTGAGTATCTCAATAACCATTTTGCCACTGCTGTGCTGGTGGGCTTACCGTTCCCAGCAAGGCAGTAGTGTAGTAGCATGCTGGGTCCACAGCCGAATAGGACTGTGGATGACCTTCATAAAAGCTAGTCATCTCGGAGAAAACTTACAATTTTAGCTTGAATTTCTCTATGTCCTACAATCAGTGTAGAATCATCAACAATAGGATCTTGCCATCTTGTTCTGGTGGACAATTAAGAGCAATGACAATAGCCAGTATTTTTTCAGGGGCCTTTGAGGCCTCCCTGACCAACCATTCTAGCTTGACTCTGAAACAAGGATTTTCATTTCATAACCCATAACTTTAGCAACTTATGCAGGGTTTCACAATTCACATATCTTTAAACCTTAGCTTTAATTATTTTGTAAAGCAGCAGGTTTCTTTATGGCTTTCCCAAACATCCTTAGTCTCGTTGAATCTCCTACCCAGTTTCTTTCTTTCTGCCATGTCCATAACTCCCATCCCATCTTAAACAGTACTATACCCAGCACTTTTTTAGCCTTTGTTTTTCTTTTTTGAGACAGGGTTTTCTGTGTAGCCTTGGTTGTCCTGGATTCACTTTTTAGACCAGGCTAGCCTCGAATTCACAGAGATCTCTCTGCCTCTCCCTCCCCAAGTGCTGGGATTACTGGTGTGCTCCACTGCACTGGGCTAGCTTCTTTTAAATAATGTATTCTTTTAAACTTTTTTATTTATTTCAATTTATTCACTTTGTATCCCAGCTGTAGTCCCCTCCCTTGTCTCCTCCCAATCCTGCTCTCCCTTCCTCTTCTCCTCCCATACCCCTTCCCCAGTCCACTGATAGGGGAGGTCCTCCTCCCCTTCCATCTGACCCTAGACTATCAGGTCTCATCAGGGCTGTCTGCATTGTCTTCCTCTGTGGCCTGGTAAGGCTGCCCCCACCTCAGGGGACCACAGCCAGGATACAAAGTGAATAAATTGTAATAAATAATAATAATTAATAAAAAGGTTAAAAAAAGTATTTGTTGCTATTGCAAAGGACCTGAGCCTCCTTCCTAGCACCACACAGTGGCTCACAGCTGTCCATAACTCCTAAGAATGTCTCATTAACTCATCTACAAATAGTTAGGTATGTTGAGGATGCAGATAAATTGGAATCCTCACTCACTGCTGGTGGCCACGAAGGAGGACTCATCTTCAGAAATTAAATTTAGCCATTTCTCAGAGAGACAAACAGAAATTCCACTCCAAAAAAAAGTGAATTCAAACAGGGCTTTATGTATGATTGTTTGTCGTAGCATTGTGCATAGCGGTCAAAAGATGAAAATACAAATGCCCATTATATTATATAATAACTGGATACACAAATGTGGTCATATATACACACAGCTGAGTGTGACTCAGGTACACAAAGAAGCGAAGCCCTGTTACAAATTACAAGGACAGAGTTAAAAAACACCATGTTAAATAAGGAAGACCAGGTATTTATTTTATAGGTCTGCTTATATGATATACCCAGAGCTGGCAAATCTACAGATGGATAGAAAGCATGCTAGAGCTGGGATAGGGAGTGACTGCTTGATGGGAGTAGGATGGCTGTTGGTTTTGACATTGATGAAAATATTCTGAAGCCACACTGATTTGAGGTTGCATACTGTGTGATTATACCAAAGATCAATGAATTAAATAGAAAAAAAATCATGAAATGTGTTATGTGAATTTAATCTTCACTTAAAAATTTGCTAGCAATTTATGATATTTCTCTTCTACTTAATCTCTGAAACTGTTTCTAATGTGTTGAATAAAATATGCATTGCTCATTTTATGTTTTGTTTTTATTTTGTAGACAAGACAAACTTGAGATCTGTCATACTTGGAATAAAAATGCTTTTCTCTTTCCAAGAGAAATAAGATTCCTATGGATGTTTTGCCTGCATGTGTGTTTCTGCACCACATGTGTGCAGTGCCTGGGGATGTCAGAAGACAGCATCAGATTCCAAGGGACTGGAATTGCTGATGGTTTTGAGCCACCACGTGTGTGCTGGGAATAGAACCAAGGTCTTAGGTAAGAACAAGAACACTTCAGTGAAGAGCTTTCTCTCCAGCTCCCAGATGAGAGACAAATAATTTGCATTTTTAAAAGGTTGTCTTAAAGATTTGTCAGAATCACATCACCATTGCTTTGTTCTATTGTCTAGGATGTTTAGAAGACACTCTCCACCCTGTGTGTGTTAGAAGAGGTGAACCACATTATTTCTAAGCAGGAAAGAATTCTTTCCTTGCTGCATACCTTGGCTCACCTCTGATCATGTGTGCTGTGTCCTTATAATTAAGCATGATTTAAAAAAAATATATTCCAGAATTTTTAAAAGAGAATACAGGAAAGTTTAGTTTGAGGTCCTGCTTTTGTGTTTCTCTGACTTGCCTTTTACCTCTCCTGCAAGTTGGAAATGGAAAGAAGGCAAACGAAGCCCTTGGGACTTGCATGTGACCAAAGCTTACTCACTAGGGCTGTGGTGATCATGAATATGACTTGGGCTCCTGATCTGTGTGAGTTCTATACCTTACTAAGATGGGCTCCATCAAGTGGGAATCCTATGACATTTATTCCTCTGACCTAAGGCCAATTTAATCACTTAAGCCCAGAAAATTTTGTAACTTAACACTTAGTTCTGCTTCCTTTCTGTCTGACTTCTATAGATTTGAAAAATTTTAGCAATGAGAAGGCTCTTGACATAAATCATGTGCACATCTAACTAGAGTAATCTTTCTTTCTACTTAGAATATCTGCTGTGTCATTTCTCTTTCCTTTCACTTGGGAAAATGAATACACTTCATTTGAATTTTTCTGTAGATTGGATTATTTTTAAAAGTGTGTAATTTGCCTCCTTTGAAACAAGGCAAGGACCAAAAAAAAAAAAAAAATCCAGAATTCATTCTTTTTTAAGCCAAAGGTCATAGTGTATATTCTGGTCCCATGTGCATGTGCACACTCATACACACACTTTCACGTACACACATACATGCACCCTTGTATGCACACCACAAGGAGCTATATACTACAGCCAGGTTATATATACACCACGAGGAGCTACATACCCCAATTCCCACTATAAAGAGAGATGGTTTCTTTACAGAATCTTTGACTCAAGTCTCTTCAACAGAACTTGACTCATGGCAGCCTTCACATCCTTGTTCCTCAGGCTGTAGATGAGAGGATTCAGCATGGGGGTGACCACAGCATAGAAGAGCACCACCACTTTGTCCTGATCAGCAGAGGCTGTGGAGGTAGGGTCCATGTGTGTGAAGAGGGCCATCCCATAAGACATGGAGACCACAGTCAGGTGGCAGGCACAGGTCTCAAAGGCTTTGCGGCGTCCCTGGGTGGAACGGATCTTCAAGATGGCAGCCACAATGTGGGCATAGGATAGAGAGACCAGGAAGCAGGGCACCAGCAACACCACCACACTGGAGGCCAGGATCACCACCTGGTTGAGGGTGATGTCCACACAAGCTAGCCTGACGAGTGCCAGTGTCTCACAGGCCACCTGGTTGAGCACATTGTGCCCACAGGTGGGAAGGCGCATGGTGACTGCTGTCTCTGTAGCAGAATTAACTACACCCACACACCAAGAGACACCTGCTAGAAGCATGCAGAGCCTTGGGCTCATCACTACTGTGTACCTTAGTGGATCACAGACAGCCACATAGCGATCATAGGCCATGGCAGCCAGCAGCAGAAACTCAGTTCCTCCTAGGGCCAGAGTAAAGAAATGTTGGGTCCCACAGAGGGCAAAAGAGATGGTTTTCTTCTCCATGAGGAAGTGTGCTAGCATCTGCGGGACCCCGCTGGAGGTGTAGCAGATGTCCACCACTGACAGATGGCAGAGGAAGAAGTACATGGGCAGGTGGAGTCGTGGGTCCAGTGCAATCAGGAGGATGATGAGCCCATTGCCCAGCAGTGTCAGCAGGTAGGAGGCCCCGAAGAGCACAAAGAGTCCAGCTTGGATGTGCTTGTCACTGGAGAGACCCATGAGGATAAACTCACTCACCCAGGTTGCATTATCTCTCTTCATGGAGCAGCTGGAAGAGCTGGCCAGGAGTACAGAAAGAAAAGTCAGGGAGGGCAAGTACAGGTGTCACCACAGGTCTTCCACTAGGCTAGGAGTGGAGCTGAACCAAGGACACATCCTGGTGCTTTAACCTAGGTACTTAGGGAATGACATAGTCGAAACAATGGAGAAAGGAAGATGTGGCTGCATACACAAATGCAGGAGATTCTGAGGAGCCAAGCTCCACTGCAATTGTCCTTTTACAATTTCTAGCACTCTGCAAGTTGAAACAATATAGGGCACAATCTGCCAATGTAGAAGGAAAGAGAACAAATAAAATGAATGATGGAAAAGAGAGAAGAATACAAGATTTAAAAATGAAAGTAAAGGAAAAAACTTGGGAAGGAAGATATGAAAGTGGAAAAAGTTTTAATGAAAATTGGGACACAGGAAAGAGAGGCAGATTCTTCAGTGTCAGTCAGTAGCAGCTAAAGTCTTACAGGTACACTGGCGTACAAGGAACGCTTCATCATTTCCTTGTGTCATTTTCTAAACATCCATTATTTTGCTCTTCTTGCTCCCAGTAAGCATCAATGTAAGTGATAGTGTAGAAGAGAAGGAATCCTTTCACATCCTCCTCATTGCACCCATCAACCCTGAGGAATCTTCTCTCTTTGAGATGGTATTTGTGTGTGCTGTGAATGCTATGGGCGTTCCTGTCTGTGAGAGAAAAAAGGGACAGGATCACAAGTTCTGCTCTCTTGGTTCTTGTACTTTAATCAGAAATACAGAGATTAATTTTTAAAATTACAAACATTAATTAAATTGTGTCAAGTGTTATGAAAGGAACAAGGTCAGTAGTTGGATAATTAAATTTCAGCCTTTGTAATTATCACTGTGGCTATCCCTTACATCTTTATAACATGTAACTTGTTCAGTAAGCTTTGAGCATTTATTAAGATATTTATGAAGGTACTGAAAGAGTAGTGTTTTCTGAAAGAGAGAGAGTTTTTGGCAGACATATTGAAACCAATCATGAAGCTATGAGAAAGCTCCCAATCTCTTTACTGTTGTGAATTCTTTTTCATCTGAGTTTGCATTTTACTGTCTATGGTCCATCATGGCTGACTGGTTCTTTAGAAAATCCAATTAAATGGCCTTATATTTTTTTACTGGCCTAGATATAATCTTTAGTCTCTAGTTATGCATCTTTCACTTTGGCCTAGTTTTACTTCTGACCCTGTAGTGAGACCAGAAAGTGTCACAGTGGCAACCCTGAAGAAAAGAAAGTGACTTTGGGTTCCCAGTGAAGGTTAGGAGATAGGGTTAGGCTCAGGGACGTGCCAGTTAGAATTCAGAGCACAGTAACAATCCAATGCCCATCTGCTAAGTGAGCAGAAGGAGCGGTTCAGTTTGGGCTTGTTACCTTTCCTAGGTCACTTGTAATGGAGACAGAATCCTTATCTTCACACTGGTGTGAAGGATCCAGATTCTATCCAGAATGCAGTCAAATTTGCTCGAAGTGGAAGGAGCTACTCCTCCCTCTTATTTTACATCTAAAGAATCCAAGGGACCCGCTGAAGTCCCTGGCTCAGGTTTCAAACCCACCTGAGAAACAATCTGAAACTTATGTTTATGATCTCAGGTGCTACATAGCTTATAAGAGGCAGAAGTGGTTGCTGACAGATAAAGTCCAAGCAGAAAGATGCTTCAGGGCCAGGGACTGTGGGTTCAGAGTGGTATCTTGCCTGGTAGAGGAGGGAATGCTTTGAATGTACAGTCAGGGGATCTGCGTCCCAGCTTGCCTGTTTGAGGGAGGAGCTTGCTCTGTTACAATCTTCTTGACCTCCATACCTCTATTTTCTTCATTGGAAACATGTAAACAACAAAAACAAAGCTTTCAGCAAAGTGTGTCAAGTAAGGTCAGATGAACCAATGAACACAAACTCATTTTGGAAAAGAATTCAGTAAATCCTTACTGGTCACTGTTCCTGCACTCAGAAAGTTCACATCACTTAGACCAATTTTATTAACTAGCATGAGGACAAGTAACAATGGGATATACAGAAGATCAGAAAGTTAACAGAATGGGGGGGGGACACAAAATCATTTATAATAACTCCTAAGGACTACACTTAATTGCAACCTCCTGTTCCAAGACATCTCAGGAAACAAGGCAGAATCAGTGTATTTCCGGTGTCAGCACCATTGCTGTAGGAACTCCCCATCCATTTGTTTTAGTAATGTTTGAGGTTGGTTTTATATGAGGACCAACTATTTATTGATAGATAGCACTGTTCTGAGCTTTTTCAGATAATTAGAAAATCCCATTCATCTTTCTGAATTTGGTGAACATATACTGTGTACTGAGTAGGATCTGACCAGTGGCAGTAATAAAGATTATAGGGGTCAACAGACCAGCACTCTGTCTCCAGAAACTTATACTTGCAAGAAAGATAGAAAGGTTGTGTCACTATGCCTTTATTAGAGGAAGTTCAACATCCCTTCAGTAACTGAAGAAAAGTCCTGGCTGTGTCCCCAGGCAGTAGAAACAAAAGTTTTAAAGCAAAAATAAACAACCAATGTTTGCTTCTTAAAACTGAAGCAACGAATATGATAGGAGAGAACCATTTCCTGCAAGTTGTCCTTTGACCTCTATTTGCAAGCCATTTTCACATATGTGCCTATATAAATAAATAATAAATAAACATAAATTTTAAATGAAGGTTCACTAAGATTTTTGTTATAGGATTTAGGTCACACTTTTTTTTTTTTTGAGAAGGGAGAGTTCAATAAATAGAATTTCTTGTTTTAAAGACCAAAGACCAAAGGAACAATGAATAAAGGTGCATATCATTAGAACAGGGAAAACCAGTTGAGCCAAGAATAAAATACTTGTCCTCTGATACATGAGCCTCTATCCAAAGTCTATCTCTCATCATTCCTACAGTGTGACATTTACTAATTAAAAAAAAAAAAAACAGATCAAGATTAAATCTGCCTTAGTTCCCTAAAAATTATGTTTTTGGGATTTGACACGAGAATATTTACTGTCTTTTCTATTGGAAAAGATGGGTTCCACATCATTCTTTGGATCCTTTACCAACCTCCTTATCCATCCCCTTCCACTCCAACAGTAAAGAAGTTTCAAGACAAAGAAAATAGCTTTTGAGCTCCAGAATTTTGTTCCAGGACTGTTTATCTATGGTATTTAGAATATTGCAGCTATACTGCATATTGGATGACTGATCACAAAGGAGGATTCTATAAAATGACATACAAAATCTAAGTCATGATTTATAACATGTCCGGCTGCAGCCAAAAATAACAATACACTAAAGGTTACAGATTCAGTCTTGTATGCTTCCAAAGGTTTGGGCGCCATCATCTCACTACCTTCTCTGAACCTTTTCTGTGGGCGAGTCACCAAAGTGGAGTACTCACCTCAGGAAAAGGACTCATTTTGGCTGGGCATGTGGCTCATCTCAAAGGGAGTCCTCGAAGAAGAATCCTTTGTCTCCTTAGGCATGGGGGTTTTACTTTGGCTGTCTGAGCAGATAACTTTTCAGAGCTTGGGAACCTCCAGAGGGCAATTACTTATTCTTGGTGTGCTCTTTTACACTCTTCCTCCAGTTACATCTCTGTTACCCAGCTTCCCTTCTCAAGTTCCCTGTGGGAGCAACATTTTTAAAGCACCTTAACTCAAATTTTAATTGTCTTTCTAGTTTACAGGCCAATGAGACTGTCTATGGCTCATTTTAGACTTGGAGACTTTAGGCAGGAATCTGGATAAAGGAATTTTTTCCTTAACTTTGTGAGAAGACTTGAGAAAACAGTAAAGGATTAGCTTAATCTAAAAAGCTTGTCTGTCTTCTAGAGAAAGATGATTAAAAATAATGCCTTCCTCCCTTTTCATAACTCAACAGTTGGTGATCATGGTGCTGGAAGTATGTACTACACAGTAGAACTGTCCTGACCATGGTCTGAAAAGCCATTGACCAGTCCCAAGTTCAAAGTCATTAAAATGTTCTTGGTCTCCAATATCACCTGTCCATCATGTTGTGATTTCTTTGCTTAGTTTGATCTCATATTAAAGTGTAATTAATAAAAATAAAAAAGAAAAATATAAAATTAAACATGCTTATAGGAAAATTGGACTAAAAACTTCTAAAGAAATTTCAACATTTTACATTAAAAGGTGAATGAGATAAAACAAACAAACAAACAAACAAACAAACAAAAACCCCTTGATCTTCCAAACTTTGGTTGTCTTCTACAGCTTTCCATTTTTATGGTATTATTAGAATTTGAAGCAGTGACAGATAAAGACTTTTTTTCTTCCAGCATTTACCAATTGAGCATGGAAATAGAGCCTGTTTTTTTTTTTAATTTTTAGTTTTTTTAATATTAGTTACATTTTATTAACTTTGTATCCCAGCTGTATCCCGCTCCCTCATTCCCTCCCAATCCCACCCTCCATCCTTCATCTCCTCCCTGTCCATTTCCAAGTCCACTGATAGGTGAGGACCTCCTCCCCTTTCATCTGACCCTGGTTTATCAGGTATTTTCAGGACTGGCTGCAAAGTCCTCCTCTGTGGCCTAGTAGGGCTGCTTCTCCCTTAGGGGGGGAGAGGTCAAAGAACCCACCATTGAGTTCATGTCAAAAATAGTCCCTGTTCCCCTTACTAGGGTACCCACTGAGTTACCATGGGCTATATCCTAGCAGAGGTTCTAGGTTATATCCATACATAGTCCTTGGTTGGAGAAACAGTCTCATAAAAGACCCTTGTGCTCAGATATATTTGGTCCTTGTGGAGAGCCTGGGTTTTTATTAAGGTGAGGAGAATAAAACAGATATTGTTTTATACATCAAGGCTTTCAATAATAATAATAATAATAATAACAATGATATGCATATTCATCACTTTAATGACAACAGACCTGAATAATGTTGTTTTACTTCTCCTTCAGACAATCTCAGGTTCATCTCTCTTCCTTTCATCCCTTAGCTTATGACCCCAGAAGACTGCAAATCTTCCAAGCTTCAAGATCTGTGGAAATTTTAATTGAGAACTGTAGCCAAAAGAAAGAGGGAAGGCAAAAATAAAAAAGAAATTGAACAACATCATGAGAAAGAGGAAGAAAGAAAAGTGATGCTGAGAGGTTGGACTCCAAAAGGCATCTCTTGTATGAACTGATGGAACTCTACCAAAGATAAAAGAGAATTATTAAGTATTATTTCCAGAATAAATGTGACCAGGTAAATTAAAATGCTTCCTTTCTTATAAAAATGCATCTTATCTACTTTCCCATACATTTTGATGATATATACATAACTACATAATAAATGTAGGTTGGAAAATGGTAAAATATATGTCTATACAACTGGATGACTATAGAAATCTCAAAAGTAGAAAAACTTGGAGTCCAGGAAGGATCCACAGGCTTTCTCTGGGTAATAAGATCATAATTTATATTTTCTTCTTCTTTGAATTCAATATGTATAGATGTCTACAACAAAGATACAGAAATATATTATCAAATATGTATACAAATGATATGAAATATAACCCACTGTTTTACTATCCAGCACTAGTAAATTATCTTTGGGAAACTGAGCAGCTTTTAAAGGGTTTAAGGAAGTACACATCTTCTGGACACAACATAAACATTGCAATTATTAACTCACAGTAGCTGCGGTTGCCTGAACTGGGTCCGGGCCTGAACAAAACTGGGCCTGACAGCCATTCATTGATGAGGGAGGGACAAATGGAGCTCTTTCCTTACCCAATGATTACTGATAGATTCTGGGTGAGGGATAATCATTGGCAAGTCCATCAGGCTTTGATTGATAGTTATATCTACTCAGATGGTCCTTACTAAATTCAATGGGTCAACAACAACAACAAAAAAATCTATGAAGACATGAGTGTGAGAATGGCATTTTTAGGGAAAAGGAGATTGAACAGGGGTAAGAAGAAGATAAGATAAGGATCAGAATAGTTAGGATATATTAGAATATTCATTAAATTGTCCAAGAAAAACTTAATTGAGAAAAAATATATTGAAGTGGGGAAGGGGGGGTGGAAGTGTAGTTAAAATTGTATTACATGTAGGCATGCCAACTGGTGGTGTCAATTTTCAGGTCTTGTTTGGCAACCATATAATGACAAGACCAGTTGACATGTCAGTGTGGATTGAGGTAACTTATAACTCCAACATGAAAAGATACAGAAAATTAATAACTGCTGATGGAGGAAGAAGGTGTCTCTTCCAGGAATGGGCCATCTGATAGGTTGTCTAAACAAAAACAGCCCTAAACACATAAGCAACACTAAAGGGACTCAGCAGGTTGTATTTATAAGTGTATACTTATATAACAGTATGTGGCATACATACTTTTCTACCCACACTACTAATTGATTAGAAGGGCTAGAATATGGGCGAGAGTGGGTGTGAATGATATAGGATAGAATAATTGGTTCTACTTTCTATCCCTCTTCTTTCTGGTTAAGACCAGAAACATGTTCCACACAGTATCAGCTGCTAAGTTTCTAGGGCCCAGGATTTTTCCAGAGCATAATTCTTTTTCAGCAAGCTTCAGTCACAAATATGCCTTCTAGTGCCCAGTGTAGTCACCAAAAGTTTTTCTATTGATGAGGACAATATGAGAATTGTAGAGACGTTAAAAAAAAGCTGGAAGAACCCTGGGAAAGCACTTTCAACTTCTTTTCTTAAAAAAAAAAGGATGCAATTGGACGGGAATTAGAGAGTAGAAATGCTGGGACCAACATTATGTTCTAGGTTAGAACAGGACTAGAGCTGTATCTGGATCACATGACCTAATTCTTCACACGACACCAACTGTGTTGTCACTCACAGGGCAGGAGAGACTGGTCACAGTACCTCACAGGGAGCAGTAGAAGATAAGTTGAACTTATGCGGAGTGTGAGGAAAGGCTTAGGTTTATGATCTCTGCCTGTGGGCTGGTTGATGATTCTGTCTACCATAAGATTATGCAGAAACCAGATGGAAGGACAGCTTGGAATGGCTAGCTGGACTAGAGGCTGAGTCAACAAGTCAACCTCTATCTTGTGTAGGCTTAGGTTTTCTAACCTACTTCATTTAGGGCTCCTAAACTCTTCTACCTCCCTTCCACCCACTAACCAGAGGTAGGAGAGAAAGAAAGTTATTAGGTAAAGGGGGTTGTAGACCTTTTCAGAAGTCGTTCTTTGGGATGAGTCTAATCTTCATTGTCTGGATACCAGCAGTCCAGTCCAGAGACCAACACCAAGAAGCAATATGAATCAGCATGATTTAGAAGATCAGGACAAGTCAGTGAAAGTTGCTTGACTCAGCTGGATTCCCCTGAGAAGTTCTCTGGAACATTTCTTTCTGTGAAGTCATGTCGAAGCACGAAGATCAGTGCAGAAATGTTAATACAAAAAACAATGTCTCCCTGTGTGTGGGCTTTTATATATCTCCTCTCCTCAGCTGGCTAAAGTCATGCTCCTCGTTTAAGAGAGCTCACAGTGAAACATCATGTGCCCTTTCACAAGCCAACCTCCAGCAAAACATTACCTGACTCAACCGAGTCTTCAAAGAAACCAGAAACTTCCATTTCAATCTTGAAATGTTCTGTTTCTTAGAAAAGTTTCAGAATTTTCGATCTCATGTTAAGGTTTCTGATCCATTTTGAATTGACATTGCAGTGGGTAAGTGATAAAAATCTAGTTTTAGTTTTCTACATTTGTATCCAATTTTCCCAGCAGCATTTGCTAAAGAGGCAAGAAAGGCTGGCTGGCCTTTCTTGACCCTTGTCAAGAATCTGATAGCTGACATTACATGGGTTTATTTTTGACATTTTTGTTGTGAGTCTTAGCCTGTAGCAGCTGAGCCATCTTTTTCAGCTGTGATTTATTTCTCATTCAGTCACAATAAAAATAAATTATGCTAAGTGAGAACTGTAGACACAATAGGGCACATCCTTTAGGACTGCCCATAGATGGAAAGCACCACAGTGGTTTTCAAGAGCTGGTAGAAGGACTGGCTGCCCTGTTGGAATGGTGTTTAGTTGCGAGTGTAATAAGAATGGACTAAAGGTGGAAAGACATGAGGTTGTATGACATTGTGAGGATGCTGAATGCCAATGAAACAAAAGGTTTCACCAGAAACTTAACATCTGCCCTACTCTCTCCTGCTATTTCACTCAACCTGTTCCCAGTGCATGGAATTATGCTACAGAGTTTGTTTAGTCTTGTTGGAAAGATGAGAGGTCAGTTATGCTTTGTTAAGTGATATTTGCTTATGGTTTTTAAATAGTTGTTTTAAATGTTTATGAGGATCAAATTATCTCAGTTTTGTTTTTATCATCTAGGGTGATTAGAACTCATTAATTTTTGGTGTTTGTTAAATTGTTTCTGATGGAGAAACAGATTTCTTTCCTTGCTTAATACCTTGGCTCACCTCTGCTTATGTGTGATATAGCCTTCTGGTCAATGTGTGCTTTGACTGCATTCCTGAGGGTTAGCAAGAGGATTTGGTTAGCATCTGTCTGAGGTCTTTAATGTGTTACTTGGTGACCTGCCATTTGCCCTCCCTGCAATTTGGAAAGAGAAAGAAGGTAAGTGATGCTTGTGGGACTTGCACATGCCCAGAGCTGTGGAAATCATGACCATCACCAACCCAAGACTCTGCCTGTGTTGACCACCTTACTAAGCTGGACCATGTGTGAGTCATGTGACTCATACATATATTATGTGTCTGTGTGTGTATGTATGCGTGAGCTGCCTTACACAAGCACTGTATGTAAAAATGTGTGTTCGAGTGTATGAAAACCAGGGGCATAGTGGTGGTGTTGTACACCTCTAATCCCAGAACTCAGGAGAATCTCTGAGTTTGAGGTCAGCCTGGTCTACAGAGAGAGAGTTTCAGGACAGCTAGGGCTACTCAGAGAAATCCTGTCTCAAAATCAAAACAAAACAAAACAAACCACAAAAAACAAACCAGAATTGAATTTCAGGTGTCAGCCTATTTGGCTAGTCTACTTGGCCAGTGAGGAGCACCAAGAATCCTATTCCTTCTGTTATCCCTCTGAATTATAATCATGTTCTACCACATCAATTAAAAAAATTAAAACACCAATCGGTTCATGTCAGAAGCAGTCCCTGTTCCCATTACTACGGAACCCACTTGGACACTGAACTGCCATGGGCTACATCTGTGCAGGGGTTCTAGGTTATCTCCATGCATGGTACTTGGTTGGAGTATGAGTCTCAGGAAAGACCCCTGTGCTCAAATTTTTTGGTTCTGTTGCTCTCCTTGTGGACCTCCTGTCCTCCCCAGCTCTTACTATTATTTCCCACTTCTTTCATAAGATTCCCTGCATTCTGCCCAAAGTTTGGCCATAAGTCTCAACATCTGCTTTGATAGTCTGCAGGGCAGAGCCTTTCAGAGGCCCTCTGTGGGAGGCTCCTAACTTGTTTCCTGTTTTCTTCTTCTTCTGGAGTCTATCCTCTTTGCCTTTCGGAGTGGGGACCGAGGAAGACAATGCAGGCACTCCTGATGAGACCTAACAGACTAGGAGCAGAAGGAAGAAAAGAAACCCTCCCCTACCAGTGAACTTGGGGAGGGGAGTATCTGGAGAAGGGGGAAGGAAGGGAGGAATTGGGAGGGGAGGAGGGAGGGAACTAGAGGGGGGATACAAAGTAAATAAAGTATAAATAAATAAATAAATAAAAATTAAAACGCTTATTTATTTCATTTTTATTTTGTGTGTATGGGTGTTCTCCCTTTATGTATGTATGTATGTGTACCACGTATTTATTTGATGTTCACAGATGCCTGAAGAGGGTGTGAAATCCCCTGGAACTGGAGTTGCAGACAGCTGTTAGCTGCTTTGTGGGTGCTTGGCACTAAACCCAGGTCTCTATGAGAGAAGCAAGTGGTTCTAACTTCTGAGCCATCTCTCCAGGCACCATACCCATCAATATGAGCCATCTCTCCAGGCACCACACCCATCATTTGATGTTGGAACTGGGCAGCCACCTCAGATTGCCATACTTGTCCAGCATGTGCCTTACTGACTGAGTTACAACCCCATCTCATCTTTTGTACTTCTGACCTAAAGCTTGTTAATTCCTCGGGCCCAGACAAGTTTGAAACTTACAGATTTTTTTTTCTTTCTCATAGATTGAAGAAAAGTTAGATACATGTTTACAGATTTTAGAAAGAAAGCAGACTCCATTTGTTTGATTGCTTGTTATTTATTTATTTATTTATCTATTTATCTGTCTATTTATTTATTTATTGTGTATGTGTATGTTGTGGTAGGTAAGAGGATACCATGGTAGATTTGTGGAAGTCAGAGAATAACTTGTGAGTCAGACCTTTTCTTTCATCATGTGGGTCCTGGGGGTCAAACACAGGTCATCAGGCTTGATGTCAATTACCTTAACCCATTGAGCCATCTTGTCATCCAGAACTAGAGTTTTGGCAAAGTACATTGTGTGCACTGCTGTGGTGTCCCAACTAACCTTCCTTTCTGGTTCATACACATTGCTATCATGTTTTCTTTCTTCCTGTCTGTTAAGAAAATATACGTATTTCATTTAACTTTCTGCATGGTCTCTACATCTTAAAGGTGCTGTAATTTGTTTTCTTGAATTAAAGCAAGGACCAAAATAAGGACCAGAGATAAAATTCTGTTTTCTATTACCTCAAAGGAGCATCGTGTAGATTTAGGTCATGATAGTTATTCCCTTACACACTTAAGGGCAGATCATGTGAGTGGCTCATCCCCAGTGCTGGCCAAGATTGGGAAATCAGAGTCAGTGACAGGCATTGCTGTGTGCCACACATATGACCTGCAATTTAAGTGTATCCACAACCTTCAGAAGAACACCTTTCCTTTTGAAAGTTATCTCCTAATTCTTTGACTCAAGTCTCTTCAATAGAACTTGACTCATGGCAGCCTTCACATCCTTGTTCCTCAGGCTGTAGATGAGAGGATTCAGCATGGGGGTGACCACAGCATAGAAGAGCACCACCACTTTGTCCTGCTCAGCAGAGGCTGTGGAACGGGGTTGCATATAGGCAAAGAGGGCCATCCCATAAGACATGGAGACCACAGTCAGGTGGCAGGCACAGGTCTCAAAGGCTTTGCGGCGTCCCTGGGTGGAACGGATCTTCAAGATGGCAGCCACAATGTGGGCATAGGATAGAGAGACCAGGAAGCAGGGCGCCAGCAACACCACCACACTGGAGGCCAGGATCACCACCTGGTTGAGGGTGATGTCCACACAAGCTAACCTGACGAGTGCCAGTGTCTCACAGGCCACATGGTTGAGCACATTGTGCCCACAGGTGGGAAGGCGCATGGTGACTGCTGTCTCTACAGCAGAATTAACTAAACCCACACACCAAGAGACACCTGCTAGAAGCATGCAGAGCCTTGGGCTCATCACCACTGTGTATCTTAGTGGATCACAGACAGCCACATAGCGGTCATAGGCCATGGCGGCCAGCAGCAGAAACTCAGTTCCTCCAAGAGTCAGAGCAAAGAAGAGCTGGGTTCCACAGAGGGCAAAAGAGATGGTTTTCTTCTCCATGAGGAAGTGTGCCAGCATCTGGGGGACCCCTCTGGAGGTGTAGCAGATGTCCACCACTGACAGATGGCAGAGGAAGAAGTACATGGGCAGGTGGAGTCGTGGGTCCAGTGCAATCAGGAGGACGATGAGCCCATTGCCCAGCAGTGTCAGCAGGTAGGAGGCCCCGAAGAGCACAAAGAGTCCAGCTTGGATGTGCTTGTCACTGGAGAGACCCATGAGGATAAACTCACTCACCCATGTCACATTTTCTTTCATAGAGAAGATAGGCCAGTTGGCTAAAAGTAGAGGAAAAAGAGTCAAAAACAGCCAAGTGAAAATATCATTGTAGGTTTTACACTAAGTCCTCAGCTAGGTTTGGAACTAGCACTGGAACTCAGATTGGTTCTTTAACCTGGGTGGTTAAGGGAGGAAGTAATGAAGACATTGCAATGACTCCCCTGAAAAATTTTTAAAAAAAGAAAAGAAAAAAATGTGGGCGGGAACAAACTACAGACAGGAATGGTGGCACTTCCCTGTAATCCTATCATGTGGGATTGAAGGCAGGAGGATAAAAGTTCAAGGACAGTATATGTAGCAAAGAGAATTTGAGGCCAGTAGGTGCCTTACAAATCCCTGTCTCAAACAAACAAGCAAATAACAAAAGGAGGAAGAGAGTCTTGGCTTCTCATATTCAGTATATGTTTTTGAAGGTCAACACCCTGAATCAGCCATTCATTTATTTCTAGCCTCTTGTATCATAACTGTTATAAGTGATCAATCAATGTATAAGGAAAGATGACCCATAAAAGAGGTAGAGAAAAGAACAAAGTGTCACAGAGGTAAAGGAAAATGAATATCCATGAAAAAAAAAAAAGGTCAAGGGCATGGTAAAAGAAGTAATGAAAGTGAACAGGACAGAAAAGTGGGTTCTACAATCTGGGGTAGCAATGGTCATGTTTTCCCATCAAGAATAGGGTAAGAACAAGGATGCTTTAGTGATTTTTAACATCATCTCCTACATCTCAATTCTATTGTTATTCATGCGTCTTGCAAGTCTAGGTCATGGCCTTGCATGGAATCCTCTCACATACTCATCGTTTCATGAATCAGTGTTGATGAGGCTTATGTTCCTGAGATGAATTTATATTAAGGAGCTGTTTGTTCCAGGAACTGTGCAGGGCATTTTGTACCTGCCTGTGAGCACAAAGACAGAGACATGGGTCTTCTTTTCTTGGATCTTATAATTTAGGGATGTGGTGATGAATTTGAAAAGTTGAAAATAAATATACTGTGCTAAGTACTATGGGACAACACAAGGTTAGGAGCTGGCTAACTAAAGTTTAGATATCCCTTATGTCTAATAATATGCAACCCATACAGTGCATTTAAAAGATCTTTAGGTAAGTTATGAAAGAGTAACTGCTGAGAGTGTTTGGAGAACAGTGGCACTCATATTGATCCTGAATATGAAGGGTTTGGAAAGGTTTTGGCTTTTCCACTGCTGTGAATTCTGCTCTCTCAGCTGAGTTTGTGCGAAGTCATTATCCTTTATGGTGACTGACTCTCCTTGTGTAAGTCAGTGCCATCAGATATTTTTGTAATTTCAATTTTTTGGTGTATTTCTTTCTCTCAAGTATGTATTTTGCTAGATCTATACTTCATTTATTCTTTTTCAATTTCATTTACATGTATAGTGTTCTTTAACAAATCCTCCCTGGTATTTCTTTCTTTCTTTGTTTCTTTGTGTCTTTCCTTCCTTCCTTCCTTCCTTCCTTCCTTCCTTCCTTCCTTCCTTCCTTCCTTCCTTCTTTTCTTTCTTTCTTTCTTTCTTTCATTCATTCTTTCTTTCTCTCTTTCTTCTTTCTTTCTTTCTTTCTTTCTTTCTTTCTTTCTTTCTTTCTTTCTTCTTTCTTTCTTGCTTGTTTTTTGAGACAGGGTTTTTTTCTGTATAGCCCTGGCTGTCCTGAACTTGTTTTATAGACCAGGCTGTCCTCAAACTCACAGTAATCTGCCTGCATCTGCCTCCCTGAGTGGGTGGATGGCAGGAGTGTTCCACCACGACCAGCTCCACTATAATTGCTTTCTTTCTTTCTTTCTTTCTTTCTTTCTTTCTTTCTTTCTTTCTTTCTTCCTTCTTTCCTTCCTTCCTTCCTTCCCTCCTTCCTTCCTTCCTTCCTTCCTTTTTTTCTTTTAATATTTCTGGGTCTTTAATTTGATTCCATTTATTAACCTGTCCTTTTTTATTACAATTTATTCACTTTGTATCCCAGCTGTAGCCCTCTCCCTTGTCCCTTTCCAATCCTGACCTTCCTCCCTCTTCTCTTCCTATGCCCTTTCCCCAGTCCACTGATAGAAGAGGTCCTCCTCCCCTTCCCTCTGACACTAGCCTATCAGTTCTCATCAGGACTAACTGAATTGTCTTCCTCTGTGGCCTGGTAAGACTGCCCTCCCCCAATATTTCTTATGCTGTTGCCATACCCATCAAATCATTTCCTCTTCTCAAGTCCCCCTCTCTTCTACTTTCATACATTTTGCTTGTGTGTGTGTATGTGATTCGTTGTTTTTAATTAGGGTTGCCTTTATGAGCATTGGTCGGTAATTATTTACTTAATTGTTGGAGTTGGGACAATGCAGTAGGCTTAACAACTGAATGGATAATGAAAATGTGGAATATGTATACGGTGAAATTATATTTAACTGTGAAGATAAGTAAAATTGTAAATTTTCAGGTAAATGGATGAAGTTAGAAAATACATTAAGTTGAGGTCACATAGGCCTCCAATGACTAATGCTACATGTTGCTTCTCTTTTGTGTTTACTAGCTTTGAATCTCTAGCATCATGTATTTAACTACCTGTGGAGGCCAAAAAGATAGAAAGGGGATATTGGGGAAGGGTGCCTTACAAGTGCACAGGTGATATGAAAGTAGGGGGAAAGAGTGCTAGGGATAGAAAGGTTTGGGAAGGAATGCAGGCAGAGGTGGGGAAGGAAAAGAGGTTTGTAAAAAAAGCTTAACCATTGTTTTTTTCAACTTACCTGAATGAAATTTCCTTTTGCCATAAAGTGTACATTTAAAAATGTCGGTGGTTCCACAGAATAAAATAAGAAAATTTAAAAATTGCACCTTGGTGCACTTGTGGAGGTCACTGACTTTAATGTATGTAAATCTGTGTAGCAAAACAGAGGACGGATGCAATGTGTCAACATTACGACAACCAGAGCAGGGCCACAGCTTCAAATATGAGAGATCTGAAGAGTGTAATTCCGTTGTAATATCCCTGCCTGCTAACAGTGGCTGGAGCCTTACCTGAATGTGGGACTAGACGAAGAGAGCGCTAGGCAGAACATCCCTCTAGCCTACTCTCAGCTTTGGTCCTGAGTTACACTTCGTGTATTCTTTTTCAGTTCTACTTTTGTACAGAACGTTCTTTGATCAAAGTAACCCCATTGTCCTCCCTTATCTTATGTCCATACTCATCGAGAAGGTGTCTCTGGCCAGAAGACGTCTCTATGGAAACCATTAAGGGTGGCTTTGGGCTCTCAGCGGTAGAGGTTAGGGAAGAGGATCACAATCTAGAGAGGTGCTGGGATTCTGAGCACTGCCTAGGGAGCCTGTGATAGTTCGAAGAACTTGCTCTCTGATCAGCAGTTGGAGTGTCTCAGTTTGGACTTGGTACCAGTCCTAGTCCCCTTGTTGCCACAGACAGAATTCTCTCTTGCAGATTGGAATGAATGATTCAGAATGAATGATTCCCTCCTAACTGTGGTCAAAAGGGTAGAAATGAAAGGAACCATAGAGTCAGAATTTCCTTCATCTTATTTCAAGCACAGGGAATCCAAGAGCCAGGGAGAGGTGATCTGCCTCTCCCTGAGGCAGAGCTACCTGAGGACCAGGGTAAAGGGAGCCTGACTGAGAGACAGAAATATCTTTGAACAGATGTTGCTCAGGGAAGGAGACTCCTGGGCATCTTAGATTGCATACTCAGGAAAGTATCCTGCCAGGTAGAGATGTGTTTTGGAGAAGAGGCAAAGGTTTGAATGAGAAGTCAGGAATCTGAATTCTAATCTGCTTTTTTCCTGAACAAATTACCTGATCTCCATAACTTCAGATTCTTCATCTGAAATGTATGGATGATGATGATGATAATGATGACAATGATGATGATGCCTTCCTCAGAGTTTTGGAATATATATGCAGATATATTTACATTGAATATATATGACATATATTCAACTAATGAACATTAATTTGTTTCAGCGAAGTACTCAGTAAAATCTTAAAGATGGTTATTCTTACCCTCATAGAGCCTAGAATAGTGAGGTCAATTCTGTCTATCAATATGTGGAAAAGTGACAGTAGGAACAACTGCTATTAAGGTCAGAAAATTAAAAGAATGTGGCCTCAAACAATCTGCAATAAACTGTAGTGACTAAACCTAATTCCAGGATCCCTGCTGCAATACATTTCAGAAATTAAATAGAGTCCATCCACACACAGTGCATAGCTCTACACTTCACACCCAGCATGAACATCTTTTTATTCCAGTAACATTGATATCTATTTTAGACTAGGATTGAACTTCTTTTCTTGGTAGATGACCTTGTTCTGAGCTCATTTGAACAATTAGAGAAGAATTTTATTCCACTTTTCTCAATTTTATAAACACTTAGTGAGGACATGGTAGGGCCTTGTCAGTGGTAGGAACATAAGTTCCACGTGTTATTAAACGTGAACCCGCTCTCCAGAAGCTCATCCTGGCAGAGAGGGTAGAAAGAGTGAGTCACCATGTCCTTCCACATAGGAAGCTTCAGTGACATTCCAGTAACTGAAGATAGACTGGTTATGCCTGCAAACAGTAGATATACTTTATATAGCAGCACAAATACTTTAAACAGTAGACATAAGGAAGAAGTAAAGAAACAACTAATATTTCTGTTTCTTTGAAGATATGTTTGAAGTTATGGTATAGTAAGAACTGCTTGCAGCCTCTATTAAATTCCATCATATGGTTAGCTACTACATTTGAAGTCTGTATTATTCATCTGCTGAGTTAGATTTAGTGAGAATTAAGATATCTTGTAGTCCTAAAGATTTGTGACAAGTTAAGCTCCATAAATTATAATTTTAGCACCAAAGAAGGTGAAACTAAAGTATTAGGTCTTCCTGTATTCTATGTATAGCTAATAAAATTATAAGTTAGACATTATTAAGGGTCCTCATATTTTCTATTGAAGCATTCATACTGAAGATACAACTGTTTGGAGTAAGAGCAATAAACAGCACTTACAGTTTTTAAAACCGAGACCAAGGAAATAAGAATGTGGCCATGTGATTAGATATAAGAAAACTGTTGGTTCAAGCCAAAGTGTTTACAATCTTTCAAGATACAGGCCTTCTTCCAAAGTCCAATCTTGATAAAAATTCAGGGTGAAAATTCCACTAGCAACAAATTTTCTGCCAGATCAAGAATTAAACTTTTCTGCATCTTATAGGAATGATTCTTCTAAATGCTGACACCA
The DNA here is from genome assembly GCF_030254825.1 of Meriones unguiculatus. Taxonomy (NCBI): domain Eukaryota; kingdom Metazoa; phylum Chordata; class Mammalia; order Rodentia; family Muridae; genus Meriones; species Meriones unguiculatus. Next base: position 66,681,009 of record NC_083351.1, on the reverse strand, counting down.
CTGACCATTTTGCCTTTTAGAGAAAGTCGGTCTGCGTCCCCCCTTGGATCTTACACCAACCTCATCCGTTTCTTCTTACACCAACATAGGACAGATGCTTCAAGGACTAGACAATAGCTTTTGATTTACGTCACTCCATTCTGTAAATTTCTGCCTAAATAGAACATTCTGTTTAATGGTACCTTGTTGGGAACCTGACCTACAAGGACTCTTCAGTGGCCTTGTTTCATTAATAATTCACTGAAGAAATTCAAACCGCTTCTAACTGCAACCAGTGAGAAAAACACAGGAGGGGCTAAAAGAGCCATGCTGGCTTTCTAAGAGGCCTTTGCCGCATACTCTCATCACCAGTCTAAACTTTTCCTGTAGGGAACCACTGAGGTAGAGTGCTAGCCTCACGCATAGACTAACTGGCAAGTGGCTCACCTCTGAAGAAGCCCTTGAACCACTGTGTTTCCTCTTCTTGGGTGTGGAGACTTTACTTTGTCAATCTGAGCTGATAACTTTTCAGAGCTGAGGGATCCCCAGAGGGCAATTACTTGCCCTAAAAAAGTATCTATTTTTTCCCCTAGCTACTTCTCAAAAATCCCACCTCTGTCTTCTAAGTTCCCCATGGAATGAACATTCTGAAAGTATTTTACCTAACTTTTAACCATCCTAGTTTCTAAGCTAAGGAGACCTACCCTCACTTTTTAATCTTTCACTACTTTACAAGGCTGCAACATTGCTGGGCAGTTTTCACAGGAGTCAGAAGACTGGAATATTTGTCTTTGTGGCCTGCTTACATGGGATTGAAAATAATTGGAATTTAAAATAATATCAGAAATGGCTAGAGAGAAACAGTAAAACACTTCAAGATACGGGGTCAGGCAAGGACTTTCCGAAAAGGACTTTGACATCAGAGCAAATGACCCAAGGAAGTGACGAGTGAGTTCACAAGAAATTAAACAGCTTCTGTGCAGTATGGGAAGCAGCCTGCAGGGAGAAGAAGGTCATACAGAGCGTGAGCAAATCTTTGCCAACCGTTTATCGGTTAGGCAGTGAAATATGGGGGTGTAACTAGCTACAAAAATTAAACAGCAATGAAATAAGTCTCCCAATCAATAAATGAGCTAATTAACAAAATCAACAGTCTTCAAAGAAGAAATTCAAATGGCAGCAAACACTGGAAACGTGGTGAATATCCTTGGTCATGAGGGAAAGGAAAACTGAAACTGCTTTGACATTCCATCTCACCTGGTCAGAATGGCTATCATAAAAGCAAAACAAACAGACAAATAAAAACTAAGTTCTGGCCAATGTTTGGGGGAGAGAACAACCCTTACACACCACTACTGGAAGTGTGAACCTGTGCAGCCACTGTGAACGCCGGTGTGGAGTTTTCTCCAAAACCTGAAAATACAGATACCAGGACACCCAGCTCTCTCCTGCTCTTGGTAGTACACTTGAAGGAATCTAACTCAAAACAACACAGTAATATTTACATGACTATGTTTGCTGATGTTCTGTTTACAATAGCTAAGATACAGAGCCAGCCTAGATGTCCATCAAAAGATAAAAGGATAAAGAGGCACATATAAACGACAGAATTTTAATGTCCCATAAAGAAAAATGAAGTCATGGCGTTTGAAGGAAAATGAATTAAACTGGAAAATACTATGCTAAGCTAAATAAACCAGACTGAGAAACACAAGTACTTCAAGTTTCATTCATTATATGTATTTCTGTATATTCACATGTATAAGCATATATATATTTACTTACACGTATCTGTGGGTAGAAACTAGAAAGAGCATCACGATAATAAAGAAAAGTATCTTAATGGATAAAGAGAGGGTGATCAACATATGCATGTGCCATAAAAGCTTAAGGCGTGTCTATTTGGGGTTTGGGTGGTAGCCTAGGGAGAGATAATCAGAACAGAATATAGTGACATACATGTATGGAAATGCCACAATAAAATTCATTATGTTTTGCTTACTTTAGTTTTTGAAAAAGGGTAAAGTAATTGGAAAAAGGAAGGAAAAGAAGAATTAAATTGCAGAGGCTAGACTCAGTCCTAGAGAAAAAGATGGAAATTCCTTCATTTCTGTACCCAACACCTGATGTTGGTGGTAGGGGTAATGTGTGTGTACATCATACAGTCGAGCTGTTATGTTCATGGCATGAAGCCATTGAGAAATCTCAAATTTAGACGCATTCATTCCCATCACCTTCTTGATGAGTTCCTGTCTCATCAACATAGTGCCTTTTGTTTCTTTTGTGTATTTGTACATCATAGAAGCCTGCTCTTTGAGCTTCTACCATTTTTTACTGTTTTTAAAATTAAATTTAAAAATGTAAATTATATACATATATGTGTGTCTGTGTGGATGTATGCACATTTGCATGTAGGTGACTATAGCATACAGAAGCAAGCATTATACCCCCTAGAGCTAGAGCTATAGGTATTCATGAGATAACTAATATGGGTACTGCTAGCCAAACTAAAGTCCTTTGGAAATATAACAAGCCCATGATAAGATTTTATTATCAGCATTTACATATGTGAGTCAGTGGAAATAATGGGAACATATGGTGTACCACTGAACAACTTTTACATTAATTAACATTGCTAGTCAGATAAAGATGTCCTGATCTGTAAGTAGAATTTATTGCTATAATTACAATGGACCAGGGTACAGTCATTTGACTTCATGCTCTCCCCCTCTGGACAAGCTGAAGTTCACCTTTGTTCTTTCTACCACTTAGCTAAATATCAGACACCAGAAGATTTGAAGGCTTCCCAACTTTATCTATTTATTTATTTATTTTTTCTTTTTTCTTTTTGTTTTAATTTTTTTATTTAACTTTTATTAATTACACTTTATTCCTTTTGTATCCCCACATAAGCCACTCCCTCCTCCCCTCCTGGTCCCCCCTCCCCCCCCCTTTCTGCATGCATGCCTCTCCCCAAGTCCACTGATAGGGGAGGTCCTCCTCTCCTTCTTTCTGATCTTTTTTTTTTTTTTTTTTTTTTGTTCTTCTCAATGCAGTTTATTCAGGAACCTTGAACAATCTTTTGACTCAGGGGAAAGCCAGCCCACAGCTTAAACTAGCCTCTGGGTAGCCAACCCCAGCATGCCTCGTAGGCAATGCAGATAGGTCCACATACACGGAAGCAAGCCAGATCCTCAGCCTTAGCCAAATATGGAGTTGTTTGTGATAGAGAGCACTCACCATCGGGAAGGTGGAAGGCAGAAAACAGCTCCATCTTTAAGGCACGGCATTACGCAGCTCTCTACAGTTCCCCCTTTTTGTTTTAGACGCATCAGGCAAGAGTAGAGGTCTGATCTCTGATATTAGAAATAAATTGGGACTTTGTACTGATGTTCACTTAGGTGTCATCCACCCCAAAGAGCATCAGACCCATCCGATACCTTTTTCTCAGGGGACCTGGGGCATCAACCCGCATGCAATCAGACATGCTCTTCTCTGGGTCCTAAGCAGCTGACCCTGAGTGCAGTGCTTAGCCTCGCATCCTGAGCGTAGCATTTTAGCTTTTTATGGTAGCCAACCATGCTTGGGGAGACTGTCCTGCTTCAATGGCTGTAAAGGCCTGAATGGTCATGGCTGCATTACGCTGTTGTGAGACTCTAATCTTGCATATATACCACAGGCAAACCAAGGAGACCAACACCAGAAGTCCTGCTAACTCTCCCATGCCCGCCCATTCCTTCAGATGATTCATGGCTGGAGCAATCCATGATGATAAACCTGTGGCTAGTCCTGTGTCCACTCTGGTAGAATTTGCCGTAACAATGGCCACTCTCAGCTGCTCCATCATAGTATTGAATTCTTCAGTCCAATTACCTAAAATATAGCTAGACAATTGTTTAGACAGATTTGCAGCACAGGAAAAATTCTCATATTGTATGCTAGTGACACAAAGTCCAGCATACTTCCATTGACAGCCAAGTTGAGCGATTTGCCATAGGGTATCAATTTGCTCCTGCACGAGGTCAATCCTCTGATTGAACACCATCAAGGAGAGATGGATCAGCCGTTAAAGGCTAGGCTCACAACCCAAAATATTTTTTTCTTATTAGTTACATTTTATTAACTCTTTATCCCAGCTGTATCCCGCTCCCTCATTCCCTCCCAATCCCACCCTCTCTCCCTCCTCTCCACCCTGCCCCTTTCCAAGTCCACTGATAGGGGAGGACCTCCTCCCCATTCATCTGACCCTGTTTTATCAAGTCTGCAAAGTCCTCCTCTGTGGCCTAACAAGACTGCTCCTCCCTAGGGGGGTGGGGAGGTCAAAGAGCCAGCCACTGAGTTCCTGTTAGAAATAGTCCTTGTTCCCCTTACTATGGGAAACCAATTGGTTACTGAGCTACCACGGGCTACATCCGAGCAGAGGTTCTAGGTTATATCCATACATGGTCCTTGGTTGAATGTCAGTCTCAGAAAAGACCCTGTTTTTGGGTATATTTGGTCCTTGTGGAGCTCCTATCCTTTCCCCATCACACTAACTCCCCTTCTTTCATATGATTCCCTGTACTCTGACGAAGGTTTGGTTATGAGTCTTAGTGTCTGCTTTGAAACACTGCTAGGTAAAGTCTTTCAGATGCCTTCTGTGGTAGACTCCTGTCATACGTTCAATGCATATCCCATTTGTCTTTCTAAATGAGGATTGATCATCTTACCCTGTGTCCGCTTTCTTGATTATCATTTTTAGGTGTATAGATTTCATTATGTTTATCATATCTTATAGGTCTATATAAGTGAGTATATACCGTGTTTGTCTTTCTCCTTCTGGGATATTTCACTCAGAATGATCTTTTCTAGATCCCACCATTTGCCTGCAAATTTCATGATTTCCTCCTTTTTGATTGCTGAGTAGTATTCCATTGTGTAAAAATACCACAATTTCTGTATCCACTCCTCTGTTGATGGGCGTCTGGGTTGTTTCCAGGTTCTGGCTATTACAAATAAAGCTGCTACAAACATGGTTGAGCAAATATCTCTGTTGTGTACTTGAGCAAATTTTGGGTATATACCTAGGAGTGGTATAGCTGGGTCTTGAGGAAGCACTATTCCTAATTGTCTGAGAAAGCGCCAGATAGACTTCCAAAGTGGTTGTACCAGTTTACATTCCCACCAGCAGTGGAGAAATGTTTTCCTTTCTTCATAACCTCTCCAGCATGTGTTGTCACTTGAGTTTTTGATCTTAGCCATTCTGATGGGTGTAAGGTGAAATCTCAGGGTTGTTTTGATTTGCATTTCCCTGATGGCTAATGAGGTTGAGCATTTCTTTAAGTGCTTCTCTGCCATTCGATATTCCTCTACAGAGACTTCTCTGTTTAGCTCTGTTCCCCATTTTTTAATTGGATTACTTGGTTTGCTGCTTTTCAGCTTCTTTAGTTCTTTGTATATACTGGATATTAGCCCTCTGTCAGACAGAGGGTTGGTGAAGATTTTTTCCCAATCTGTAGGCAGTCATTTTGTTTTGATGATGGTATCCTTTGCTTTATAGAAGCTTTTCAGTTTCATGAGGTCCCATTTATTGATTGTTGCTCTTAGAGCCTGTGCTGTTGGAGTTCTGATCAGGAAGTTGTCTCCTGTGCTAATGAGTTCTAGGCTGTTCCCCACTTTTTCTTCTAACAGATTTAGAGTATCTGGTTTTATGTTGAGGTCTTTGATCCACTTGGATTTTAGTTTTGTGCAGGGTGATAAATATGGATCTATTTTCATTTTCCTGCATGTAGACATCCAGTTGGACCAGCACCATTTGTTGAAGATGCTGTCTTTTTTCCATTGAATTGGACCAGCACCATTTGTTGAAGATGCTGTCTTTTTTCCATTGAATGGTTTTGGCTTCTTTGTCAAAAATCGAGTATTCATAGGTGTGTGGGTTTATTTCTGGGTCTTCTATTTGGTTCCATTGATCCTCCTTTTTGTTTTTATGCCAATACCATGAAATTTTTATTGCTATTGCTCTGTAGTACAGCTTGAGATCGGGGATGGAGATACCTTCAGATGATCTGTTGTTGAACAGGATTGTTTTGGAGATTCTGGGTTTGTTGTTTCTCCATATGAAGCTGATAATCTTTTTTTTTTCAAGGTCTGTAAAGAATTGAGTTGGTATTTTCATGGGAATTGCATTGAATCTGTAGATTGCTTTTGGCAGGATGGCTGCTTCCCAACTTTAAAGTCCATGGAAAGAAAAAAGATCTAATTCTCCATAGAGAGTTGTAGCAAAAAGTTAAGAGGGAGAGCAGAGGTGGAAAACATCTAGAAGGAACCAAAAGGGAGAAGTGGAAGGGAAATTAATGTCTGAGAGGTGTAATTTCCATAAGTAGATGATACGGAGAGGTGTAATTCATACCAAAACTGAAAGAGAAGAGCTGCTAGATGCCATTTTCCAGACTACATTCTACTATCATATAATGAAAATGTTTCCTTGCTTGCAAAAAGACATTTTTTCCAAGTAGTAAGATTACAAATGATATATAACTGGAGTTAAAAAAAATTAGATTGAAAAGTAGCAAAGTACTAGAGTTGAATGTGTCAATGAGAGCCACACAAGATCAAGCCAGGTAATATTCTAGCATGGACTGGGGATGGCCTCTCTAGCTGAGGGATTATTGATGGTTAATAGCATCTAAGAGAGACAGAACAAGTTTTCTTTAAGAGGTGGTCCCTCGTAGGCCAGCGGTGCTCCAGGAGAGGACCCTGGATCTGTGAGTACAGGTGCACCACAAAGTGGGCTGGGTGGGTTATTAAGAAAAGAAGAGGGCATAAAGTTGAGGGGGAGGAGGCACGAAGGTGAATCTGGGAAGAACTGGGGAGAAGTCAGGAGTGGGTGAATATGTTAAACTACATTGTGTACATGTATGAAGTTCTGAAAAGCGTATCATACTAACAAGAGAAAAAAAAAAGAATTGCATGAAGACCACAAAGCATTTGTGGATTATTGCTGGCCTCTAAAAGTATAATTTTTCTAAAAGAATAATTCTCATCTTCTTTGCTAATCACTATTTAAAAATTGTCCGTGATAAATATATACATTCTCAATTATTAGTACAAATTAAAATTAACAGTCTTGGCACTGTAGAGATAGGGCGCTTTCTATGCAAGCATAAGGACCTTAGTTCAGATCCACAAAACCCACATAAAAAATCTGGCTATGCCACACAGAACCCTGTAACCCCAATATTATGGTGGGCGTAGAGAAAGGAGGATTGTTGGAGCTTTCTGGGCACCAGCCTAGGTCTAGGTTTATTGAAAGACCTCATCTCAAGGAAATAAGGTAGAGTGAGCTAGAGCCTATACATACTTGGGCCCATATGGTCCCACACATGTACTACACACACACACACACACACACACACACACACACACACACACAGAGAGAGAGAGAGAGAGAGAGAGAGAAAGAGCATTTTAAAAATTGATATTGTGTCTTGTGTCTCATTGAGGTAATGACATTAGGAATAATCAGCATACTGTCTTGACAGTAAACTGCCTTTGGGTGCCGTAGAGGGCTGTTAGAGGATAAAGGAAGATAGGAGTAAAATTGTATTTCATCAAAATAGATATAACTACAATGTTGGGCTATTTAATACCAACAAATGTAAATCTGTACGTACTCTGTGCTAAGAAGCACTGTGGACTAGAGCAAGCAAAATGTTCATACTCTGGCTTTAGCAGAAAGACCTCTGTATCTTTGGCAAAATACGTGATATCTAATTTGCCATATGTGAAATAAAATGGTTGGGTCAGACCTACAGAATCCTGCAGATCTGGGAATCTGTCTGTTTTAGTGTGTACATTATAGTAATTCCTTTTCATTCGAGGTTCTAGATTCTGTACTATGACACTAAAGTCACTTCATCTTGGGTTCCTGTAGGCATAACAGGGTGAACGTGATTCTCCTTTTAACCTGCTCTACAGCAGGAAATTAATGGCAAGAAATGACATTTTATGCACAAAAAAGGGACTCTGAGTCTTCAGACGTTATGTATTTCTTGCAGCCCCAGGCTGGCTGCTTGCCTCGATTCTTCTCTTCATTTCTTTGGAATTCTCCCATGACTCCTACTTCCTTAACTTTGCCCTCCCCTCTCTCTTTAATGTCTCATTGTCACAGAGTTTCAGGAAACTACAGTAATAACAAGCTATTAATAATTTGTCTCACTGCCACTAAACTATTAAACCAAGTTCTTGACTGCTAATCTTTTTAGTTAAGTTATTCCTAATGTATTAAAAAAAAAGCCAAATGTTAGCTTTTCTGCATATACTATTTACTTTTTTCTCACGGTTTCTGAGGTTTCCATCTACAGTCACTTTGATAGGGCAGCATATCCTGCCAGCAGGATTCTATGACAGAGGACTGTTATCTCATCATAGATAGGAAAGGCCACTAAGGGGGGAAAAAAGATACCCTTAAGAGGCCACACATAATGACTCAGTTCTCTCAGCTCAGTCTCATCTTCTAAAGTTTCTAGAACTTCCTAGAATACTGCCACCACCTGGGGATCAAGCTTTAACACAAGACTATTCTGGGGGCATAGCAGCTGAGTAATGCTGAAACAGTTCACAAAAGCCCTGGACTTGGCCTATCAGCTGTAACTCTACAAGGGGAAAGTTTAAATGTTTCTCTTTTGGTTTCTATGTAGGGCAGTTTGAAATGGTGTTCCATACTTCTTCGATCTTCTGTCTGTGCTTAACTAACTGTCCCAGTTAGCATTAATTATCAACTTGATACAACATAGAATTACCTGAAAAAAGCCTCAATGGAATAATTGTCTTTATCAGGTTGGTCTGTGGGCAAGTCTGTGAGGGATTGCCTTAACTGATAATTGATGCAGTGTCATTTTCTGGTCAGGTGGTATTGGTATAAGAAAGCAGGTGAGCATGAGTCTGAGTGAGCCTAAGAGTGAGAAAGGAAGCAGCATTCCTTCATGATTTTTACTTCAAGTTCTTGCTTAAACTCAATCCTGACTTCCTTCAATGAGGGGCTATGATCTGAAAGTCCAAAAAGACTTTTTTCCCCAAGTTGCTTTTGGTCAGAGTATCTTATCACAGTGACAGAAAGGAAGCCAGAACCATAACTCTATGACTTTGGAAAAAATACTTTAATGGTCACATGGAGACATGAAAAACTTGGCCCATGATCCCATTAGCCTTCCATTCTTGGTATGTTATTATGTTGAAATTTCATGTAATTTACTATTGTATATTGTCATTATATATACAGCACATTTTTGAAACGGAAGTCTTTTCTTAATATACTGTAATTATAAATATGGAACCCATAGCAATCTTTACTTCAAGATCAACTTGTTCATGTGACAAGAGTTTAAAAATTATCTCCATCAAGGTTCTTTGTGAGTCTGTATCTTTCTGGTGAGTCTGTGATGGTTCCTGTAATGAATCTTGACAGTGGATAGTCCGCAAACAGGATACCAATGGGGGCTGGGGTATCCAACTGGGTATCCAATTTTCCTACTGAACTAACTGCATCTTTTTCTTCAAATAATCCTGAAAGCAGGAACTACAAAGGTTAGCATAACCAATAGGCTACAAGAAATGGAAGAAAGAATCTCAGGTGTGGAAGATACAATGGAAGAAATAGATGTATCTGTCAAAGAAAATGTTAAATCTAAAAAATTCCCGACACAGACCGTCCAAGAAATTCAAGACAACATAAAAAGAAAAAACCTAAGAATAATAGGAATAGAGGAAAAAGAAGATTCCCTGCACCAAGGCCCAGAAAATATTTTCAACAAATAAAATACGAAAAGAAATAGAAGAAGCTGCAGCCAAACAGTTTGTGGCCTTTAAAGAGGAAATGCTTAAATCACTGAATGAAATAAAAGAAACAGTGGATTGTTCAAACAAACAGCTGAAGGAATTGATGGAAAAACATGAAAATACAGTCACACAGGGGAAGGAAACTAACAAAATAGCTCAAGACCTGAAGATCGAATTGGAAAAATTAAGAAAAAAAATGGAAGAAATTGTGGAGAGAAAGAACTTAGGGAAGAAAGCAGGAACTACAGAGGTTAGCATAACCAATAGGCTACAAGAAATGGAAGAAAGAATCTCAGGTGTGGAAGATACAATGGAAGAAATAGATGTATCTGTCAAAGAAAATGTTAAATCTAAAAAATTCCCGACACAGACCGTCCAAGAAATTCAAGACAACATAAAAAGAAAAAACCTAAGAATAATAGGAATAGAGGAAAAAGAAGATTCCCTGCACCAAGGCCCAGAAAATATTTTCAACAAAATCATTGAAGAAAATTTCCCCAAGCTAAAGGAGAGGCCAATAAGAATACAAGAGGCTGACAGAACACCCAATAAATTAGACCAGAAAAGAAAATCCTCCCACCACATAATAATCAAAACCGTAAGTATACAGAACAAAGAAAAAATACTAAAAGCTGCAAGAGAAAAAGGCCAAGTAACATATAATGGCAAACCCATTAGAATTACACCTGACTTTTCAACAGAGACTATGAAAGCCAGAAGGGCCTGGAGGGATATCATGCAGACCCTAAGAGAACACAGATGTCAGCCCAGGCTACTATACCCTGCAAAACTCTCAGTCCTCATAGACGGAGAAAACAAGATATTCAATGACAAAAACAAATTTCAACAATACCTACAAACAAATCCAGCATTACAGAAGACACTGGAAGGGAAAATACAACCCAAGAAAACTAGCTACATCCAAGAAAACACAGGAAATAAATAACCCCACTACAGTAAAACAAAAAGCAACCAAGCATACAACCGTATGACCACAGCCAACATCAAATTCAAAGGATCTAACAGCCACTGGTCATTAATCTCTCTCAATATCAATGGACTTAATTCTCCAATAAAAAGACACAGACTAACAGAATGGATGCGTAAACAAAACCCAGCAATCTATTGTATACAAGAAACACACCTAAGTCACAAAGATAGACATTACCTGAGGGTAAAGGGATGGAAGATGGCTTTTCAAGCAATAGATGAAAGAAGCAAGCAGGAGTAGCCATTCTAATATCTGATAAAATAAACTTTCAACCAAAATTAATCAAAAGAGATGGGGAAGGACACTTCATACTCATCAAGGGAAAATTTCACCAAAAAGACATCACAATCCTGAACATCTATGCCCCAAATACAAGGGCACCCACATTTGTGAAAGAAACATTGATAAAACTTAAACCACACATAGATCCCCACACACTAATAGTGGGAGACTTCAACACCCCATTTTCAACAAAGGACAGGTCAACAAAACAGAAATTAAACAAAGAAACAATATCTCTAACAGAGGTCATGAATCAAATGGACCTAACAGACATTTACAGAACCTTACACCCAAACACAAAAGAATTTACCTTCTTCTCAGCACCTCATGGAACCTTCTCCAAAATAGACCACATAGTTGGTCACAAAGCAAGCCTCAACAGATACAAGAAGATTGAAATAATCCCTTGTATCCTGTCTGATCACCATGGAATAAAGCTGGACCTCAGTAACAACAGAAATAGCAAAAAGCCTACACATACATGGAAACTGAACAACTTGCTACTAAAAGACAGCTGGGTCAGGGAAGAAATAAATAAAGAAATTAAAATCTTCCTAGAACTCAATGAAAATGAAGACACAACATACCCAAACTTGTGGGACACAATGAAGGCAGTGCTAAGAGGAAAGTTCATAGCACTAAGTGCCTTCAAGAAGAAATTTGAGACAGCGCATTCAAGCAACTTAATGGCTCACTTAAAAACCCTAGAAAAAGAAGAAGCAGACACACCAAGAAGGAGCAGATGGCTGGAAATAATAAAACTCAGGGATGAAATCAATCAATTAGAAACAAATAAAACAATTCAAAGAATCAATGAAACCAAGAGCTGGTTCTTTGAGAAAATCAACAAGAGAGACCAACCCTTAGCCAAGCTAACTAAAAGGCAGTGAGACACCATCCAAATCAACAAAATCAGAAATGAAAAGGGGGACATAACTACAGACACTGAGGAAATCCAAGCAATCATTAGGACTTACTTCAAAAGTCTATACGGAACAAAATTTGAAAATTTAAATGAAATGGACAATTTTCTTGATCGATTCCACTTACCAAAGCTAAATCAGGACCAGGTAAATCAATTAAATACTCCTATATCCCCCAAGGAAATAGAAGCAGTCATCGAAAGTCTCCCATCCAAAAAAAGCCCAGGACCTGATGGTTTCAATGCAGAATTCTACCAGACATTCAAAAAAGAGCTAACTCCAGTTCTCTTTAAACTATCCCACAAAATCGAAACAGAAGCAACATTACCAAACTCATTCTATGAAGCCACAGTCACCTTGGTACCTAAACCTCACAAAGACCCAACCAAAAAAGAGAACTTCAGGCCAATCTCCCTTATGAACATTGATGCAAAAATACTCAACAAAATACTCGCAAACCGAATCCAAGAACACATCAAAGATATCATCCACCATGACCAAGTAGGCTTCATTCCAGGTATGCAGGGGTGGTTCAATATACAGAAATCCATCAATGTGATCCACCATATTAGCAAAGTGAAAGAAAAAAACCACATGATAATCTCTCTAGATGCTGAAAAAGCATTTGACAAAATCCAACATCCATTCATGTTTAAAGTATTGGAGAGATCAGGGATACAAGGCACATATCTAAACATAGTAAAGGCAATATACAGCAAACCTATAGCCAACATCAAACTGAACGGAGAGAAACTTAAAGCAATCCCACTGAAATCAGGGACAAGACAAGGCTGCCCACTCTCTCCATATCTCTTCAACATAATTCTGGAAGTCCTTGCTAGAGCAATAAGACAGTTGAAGGAGATCAAGGGGATACAAATTGGAAAGGAAGAAGTCAAATTATCACTATTTGCAGATGATATGATTGTATACATGAGTGACCCCCAAAACTCTACCAGGGAACACCTACAGCTGATAAACACCTTCAGCAAAGTGGCCAGATACAAAATTAACTCAAAAAATCAGTAGCCCTCATGTATACAAAAGACAAAAGGGCTGAGAAAGAAATTAGGGAAACAACACCCTTCACAATAGCCACAAATGACATCAGGTACCTTAGAGTAACCCTAACCAAGGAAGTCAAAGACTTGTATGAAAAAAATTTCAAATCTCTGAAGAAATAATTAAAAGAAGATATGAGAAGATGGAAAGATCTCGCATACTCATGGCTTGGCAGGTTTAACATAGTAAAAATGGCCATGTTACCAAAAGCAATCTACAGATTCAATGCAATTCCCATCAAATTACCAACACAATTCTTTACAGACCTGGAAAGAAAAATTCTCAACGTCATATGGAATAACAAGAAACCCAGAATTGCTAAAACAATCCTCTACAATTAAAGATCTTCCGGAGGTATCTCCATCCCTGATCTTAAGTTGTACTATAGAGCAACAGTTTTAAAAACTGCATGGTACTGGCATAGAAACAGAATGGTGGATCAATGGAACCGAACAGAGGACCTAGAAATAAACCCACACACTTAAGGACACCTGATCTTTGACAAAGATGCCAAAACCATACAATGGAAAAAAGATAGCATCTTCAACAAATGGTGCTGGTCCAACTGGAGGTCTACATGTAGAAAAATGAAAATAGATCCATACTTATCACCCTGCACAAAACTGAAGTCCAAGTGGATCAAAGACCTCAACATAAAACCAGACACATTAAATCGGCTTGAAAAAAAAGTGGGGAATACCCTAGAACTCATTGGTAGAGGAGAAAACTTCCTGAACAGAACACCAACAGCACAGGCTCTAAGAGCAATAATCAATAAATGGGACCTCATGAAACTGAAAAGCTTCTGCAAAGCAAAGGACACCGTCATCAAAACAAAACGACTGCCTACAGATTGGGAAAGAATCTTCACCAACCCTTTATCTGACAGAGGACTCATATCCAGTATATATAAAGAACTAAAGAAGCTGAAAAGCAGCAAACCAAGTAATCCAATTAAAAAATGGGGAACAGAGCTAAACAGAGAATTCTCTGTAGAGGAATACCGAATGGCAGAGAAGCACTTAAAGAAATGCTCAACCTCATTAGCCATTAGAGAAATGCAAATCAAAACAACCCTGAGATTTCACCTTACACTCATCAGAATAGCCAAGATCAAAAACTCAAGTGACAACACATGCTGGAGAGGTTGTGGAGAAAGGGGAACCCTCCTCCACTGCTGGTGGGAATGTAAACTTGTACAACCACTCTGGAAATCAATCTGGCGCTTTCTCAGACAACTAGGAATAGCGCTTCCTCAAGATCCAGCCATACCACTCCTGGGCATATATCCAAAAGAGGCTCAAGTACACAAAAAGAACATTTGCTCAACCATGTTTGTAGCAGCTTTATTTGTAATAGCCAGAAGCTGGAAACAACCCAGATGCCCCTCAACTGAAGAATGGATGCAGAAATTGTGGTACATCTATACAATGGAATATTACTCAGCAATGAAAAATAAGGAAATCATGAAATTTTCAGGTAAATAGTGGGACCTGGAAAGGATCATCCTGAGTGAGTTGTCACAGAAGCAAAAAGACACACAGTATATACTCACTCATATAGACATACAACATAGGACAAACCCACTAAAATCTGTGCATCTAAAGAAACTAAGCAAGAGAGAGGACCCTACCTAAAACGGTCAATCCCCATCCTGAAAGGCAAAGAGGATGGACATCAGAAGAAGAAGAAAACAGGAAACAGCCTAGGAACCTGCCACAGGGGGCCTCTGAAAGCCTCTGCCCTACAGACTATCAAAGCAGATGCTGAGCCTGATGGGCAACTGTTGGGCAGAGTGAATGGAATTTTATGTAAGAACTGGGAAATAGTAAGAGCTGGAGAGGACAGGGCCTCCACAAAGAGAGCAACAAAACAAGAAAATTTGAACACAGGGAACTTCCCAGAGACACATACTCCAACCAAGGACTATTCATGGAGATAACCTAGAACTTCTGCACAGATGTAGCCATGGCAGCTCAGTCTCCAAGTGGGTTACATAGTAAAGGGAAGAGGGACTGTCTCTGACATGAACTGATTGGCCTGCTCTTTGATCACCTCCCCCTGGGGAGGAGCATCCTTACCAGGCCATAGTAGAGGACAATGCAGCCACTTTTGATGTGAACTGATGGACTAAGATCAGAAAGGAGAGGAGAACCTCCCCTATCAGTGGACTTGGGGAGTGGCATGCATGCAGAAAGGAGAGGGAGGGTGGGATCGGGAGGGGAGGAGGGAGGGGCTTATGGGGTATACAGAATGAATAAAGTGTAATTGATGAAAATTTAAAAAAAAAAAAGAAAAAAAAAGATAATTTAAGAACCTTAATGACTTTCAAAAGTGGAGGAAAACATGGAGTTAGTCAATTTACATGGAGCACCTCTCGCCCCTGGGGACAATGGTCTCCTGAACCTACTCAGACCTCGGATACCACCACTGCTAGTTCTAGAACTGATGCAGGATGTTCCAACGAGGTTAAGGCTTCTCATAATATTTTCTATAAGTCCACACCTGTTTGTTTATAACCCCCACTTTTATTCTTTGTTAACCAGATAAAGCCAAGTAATTGTGGTAATGATACTTGCTTTTTCGCCCAATGCTGGAATACTAGTGAATTTAGGTATGCCCTGGTTACTCGCATGCTTTGATGGGTGCCTGTGCCTGTTGATGCCCCTCATGCTATGACTCTCTTCAGACAGAAAAGGGATCTTGGAATTACAGCCACCATTGTTACTGCCATCTCATTGGCGGCTGTTGGAGCTACCACCGCGGCATTAGCCATGAGTCATACTATGCAGACTGCTCAGACCCTAAACAATCTTTTAGTCAATGTAGCTCATGCTTTAGATATACAAAAAGGAATTAATGCTCAACTAAAAGGAGACTTGATGTTGTTCAATCAGAGGATTGACCTCGTGCAGGAGCAAATTGATACCCTATGGCAAATCGCTCAACTTGGCTGTCAATGGAAGTATGCTGGACTTTGTGTCACTAGCATACAATATGAGAATCTTTCCCGTGCTGCAAATCTGTCTAAACAATTGTCTAGCTATATTTTAGGTAATTGGACTGAAGAATTCGATACTATGATGGAGCAGCTGAGAGTGGCCATTGTTATGGCAAATTCTACCAGAGTGGACACAGGACTAGCCACAGGATTATCATCATGGATTGCTGCAGCCATGAATCATCTGAAGGAATGGGCGGGCATGGGAGCGCTAGCAGGCAGGCTTTCTGGTGTTGGTCTCTTTGGTTTGCCTGTGGTGTATATGCAAGATTAGAGTCTCACAACAGCGTAATGCAGCCATGACTATTCAGGCCTTACAGCCATTGAAGCAGGACAGTCTCCCCAAGCATGGTTGGCTACCATACAAAGCTAAAATGTTACGCTCAGGATGCAATGCTAAGCACTGCACTCAGAGTCAGCCGCTTTCTACCCAGAGAAGAGCATGTCTGATTGCATGCGGGTTGATGCCCCAGGTCCCACCTCTGAGAAAAAGGTATCAGACGGGTCTGATGCTCTTTGGGTGGATGACACCTAAATGAACATTGGTACAAAGTCCCAATGTATTTCTAATATCAGAGATCAGACCTCTACTCTTGCCTGATGCATCTAAAACAAAAAGGGGGAACTGTAGAGAGCTGCGTAATCCTGCGCCTTAAAGAAGGAGCTGGTTTCTGCCTTCCACCTTCAGGATGGTGAGTGCTCTCTGTCACGAACAACTGCACATTTGGCTAAGGCTGAGGATCTGGCTTGCTCCCATGTATGTGGACCTATCTGCATTGCCCACGTGGCATGCTGGGGTTGGCTACCCAGAGACTATTTAAGCTGTGGGCTGGCTTTCCCCAGGGTCCGAGGATTGTTCAAGGTTCCTGAATAAACTGCACTGAGAAGAACAAAAAAAAAAAAAAAAGATCAGAAAGAAGGAGAGGAGGACCTCCCCTATCAGTAGACTTGGGGAGAGGCATGCATGCAGAAAATGGGGGGGAGGGTGGGACCAGGAGGGGAGGAGGAAGGGGCTTATGGGGGGATACAAAAGGAAAAAGGTGTAATTAATAAAAGTTAAATAAAAAATTAAAAAAATTGACAGCATTGGCTTATCAGATTTTGGAAAGGAATACAAAATCATTCTCTCATGTTGATCCTGCCATTCATCTCCATCACCAGGCAACTACACCCATCTTCATGCATGGAAGTGACAGTTTTCTGCTGAAACTCGGATAATATGGACCACAGTTGCACTGTGTTCAACTCTGTGATCAAGGGATGTATAGATTATTTGTTGCCTGGGTTTGCTTTTATCATTGCTTAGTGGTAGTTCCTTTGTTACATGGTCTCACTTATTTTCTGATGCTATATTTCTTTCATGTGCACACACACCCATGATACTTTGACACATTGAATTCTGGAGCAGGAACAGGCCTGCCTCATCAGTAGGGCTTCCAAGCTGATTCCTCTGAGAAGTCTTTGGTTGAACTTCCTGTTGCTTTTAACACTTCCTTCTGGATGCATGTATAAGCACATCACTTTTTAAAAGGTACCTGGGAAAGGTCTCACGTGGACTTCTTAGGAACAGTAATACATATACTGCTGTTTTTTCCTCATCCTTCATCACTTTTGGAGCATCCGGATCTTCTAAGCTGTGGACTCTTCCAGGGTTTACATGTATGGATAATCTTTCTGTTAGAATGTCTGTGCGCCATATGGACACAGTGCCCTCGGAGACCAGAGAGAGCATTTGATCCTCTGGAACTGGTGTTACATGTGGTTTTAAATTCCATGTGGGTGCTGACAATTGATCCCAGATCCTCTGGAAGCGTAGCCAGTAGTCTTAATTGCTGAACACTCCTTTAGTCTCCATACATCTTGTTTTTTGAGATGGGCATCTTACTTGTCCTGAACACGCTGATTTGGCTAGGCTGTCTGTCAAGCAAGCTCTGGGAATCTACCTGTTTCCACCTCTACAGCGTGGTGGGATTACAGGTGTGCACAGCTTCTCTAAGCTTTTTCAGATGGCTTCTAGGTATCAAAGTCAGGTTTTCATGTTTGCATGGCAAACACTGTACTGACTCAGCTGTCTTTCTCGTCTTTTTCCTTGTAATTTTCACCCAAACATGTACAAGAAAGGAAAAGTTCCCCTTTAAGGACTGTCCCTATGTCATATCTTTCTAAGTACTCCTAAGGTTGTGTGTTTTCATGTAAGTGACCCAGGACCTTGGAAGGCACAAAGACAAAAATGTGTTGAGTCATAGTACTTGAAGTCCTAGCTAGAGCAATAAGACAACTAAAGGAGATCAAGGGGATACAAATCAGAAAGGAAGAAGTCAAAGTATCACTGCTTGCAGATGATATGATAGTATACATGAGCGACTCCAAAAATTCAACCAGAGAACTCCTTCAACTGATAAACACCTTCAGCAAAGTGGCTGGATACAAAATCAACTAAAAAAAAAATCAGAAGCCCTCCTGTATAACCAAGACAAAAGGGCTGAGAAAGAAATTAGGGAAACAACACCCTTCACAATAGCCACTAATAACATAAAGTACTTGGAGTGACTCTAACCAGGAAGTGAAAGACCTGTTTGAGAAAAACTTTAAGTCTCTGAAGAAAGAAATTGAAGAAGATATCAGAAGATGGAAAGATCTCCCATGCTCATAGATTGGTAGGATTAACATAGTGAAAATGGCCATTCTGCCAAAAGCAATCTACAGATTTAATGCAATTCCCATCAAAATATCAACACAATTCTTTACAGACAATTTTCTTGAAAGAAAAATTCACAACTTCATATGGAGAAACAAAAAACCCAGAATTTCCAAAACATCCTGTACAACAACAGAGCATCTAGAGGTATCTCCATTCCTGATCTCAAGCTGTACTACAGAGCAATAATAATAAAAACTGCATGCTGTTGGCATAGAAACAGAAAGGATCAATAGAACTGAATAGAAGACCTAGAAATAAACCCATACATCTATGAATACTTGATTTTTGACAAAGAAGCCAAAACCATTCAATGGAAAAAAGACAGCATCTTCAACAAATGGTGCTGGTCAAACTGGATGTCTATATGAAGAAAAATGAAAACAGATCCATATTTATGACCTTGCACAAAACTAAAGTCCAAGTGGATCAAAGACCTCAACAACAACAACAAAAAAAACAGACACATTAAATCGGTTAGAAGAAAAAGTGGGGAAGACCCTAGAACTCATTGGCACAGGAGACAACTTCCTGAACAGAACACCAACAGCACAGGCTCTAAGAGCAACAATGAATAAATGGGACCTCATGAAACTGAAAAGCTTCTGTAAAGCAAATACACTGTCCTCAAAACGAAATGACAGCCTACAGACTGGGAAAGGATCTTCATCAACCCTCTATCTGACAGAGGGCTAATATCCAGTACATATAAAGAACTAAAGAAGTTACAAAGCAACAAATCAAGCAATCCAATTTAAAAATGGGGCATGGAATTAAACAGAGAACTCTCTGATTGTAGAGTGGCAGAAAAACACTTAAAGAAATGCTCAACCTCATTAGCCGTCAGAGAGATGCAAATCAAAACAACTCTGAGATTTCACCTTATACCCACCAGAATGGCTAAGATCAAAAACTCAAGTGACAACACATGCTGTAGAGGTTGTGGAGAAAGGGGAACCCTCCTCCACTGCTGGTGGGAATGTCAACTTGTAAACCACTCTGGAATTCAATCTGGCACTTTCTCAGGCAAATAGCAATAGTGATTCCTCAAGATCTGGCTATACCACTCCTAGGCATATATCCAAAAGATGCTCAAGTACACAACAAGGACATTTGCTTAGCTGTTTGTAGCAGCTTTATTTGTAATAGCTAGAACCTGGAAACAACACAGATGTCCCTCAGTTGAGGGATGGATACAGAAATTGTGGTACATTTACACAATGGAATACTACCTCAACAATCAAAAATGAGGAAATCATGAATTTTGCAGGCAAATGGTGGTATTTAGAAAATATCCTGTGTGAGGTATCCCAAAAGCAGAAAGACACACATGGTATATATTCACTTATATAGACCTATAAGATAGGATAAATATACTGAAATCTATACACCTAAAGAAGATAAACAAGAAAGAGGACATGGGGAAAGATGATCAATCCTCACTTAGAAAGACAAATGGGATGGACATTGGAAGTAGGAGAAAACAAGTAACAGGACAGGAGCCTACCACAAAGGGCCTCTGAAAGACTCTACCTAGCATTGTATCAAAGCAGATATTAAGACTCATAACCAACCTTTGGCAGAGTGCAGGGAATCAAATGAAAGAAGGGGGAGTTAGTAGGACCTGGAGAGGACAGGAGATCCACAAGGACCAAATATATCAGGGCACAGGGGTCTTTCATGAGACTGTTTCTCCAACTAATGTATGGATATAACCTAGAACCCCTGCTCAGATATAGCCCATGTTACCTCAATATCCAAGTGGGTTCTCTAGTAAGGGGAACAAGGATTATTTCTGACATGAACTCAGTGGTGAGCTCTTTGACTCCTCCCCCCTCCTGAGAAAGGAGCAGCCTTGCTAGGCCACGGAAGAGGACACTGCAGCCAGTCCTGAAGATAGCTGATAAGCTAGGGTCAGATGGAAGGGAAGGAGGTCCTCCCCTATCAGTGGACTTAGAGAGGGGCAGGGAGGAGATGAGGGAGGGAGGGTGGGATTGGAAGAGAATCAAGGAGGGCATTATAGCTGGGAAACAAAGTAAATAACCTGTGATTAATATAAAAATAAAAAATTAAAAAAAGAAAAACAATGTGTTGATTTAATACACCTAACATAACTCCCACTTCTCATTTATTATTCATCTTTGATAGAGAATCAGGGTCTCTGCTCTCCCATATTCCACTCATCACACCTGCCCCCAGAATACAGACTTGGTCTTCATGTTCAGTTCCATGTGGTTACCTTTCTCCTAGTTTATGAAGGGAATTCTCCTGTGGGACTTGTCTTCATGACTTAGCTTAGCTTCCTTTCACCTCTTTTCTCCAAGTCAGCATGTAGCTATATAATAGTCTTTGATCTGGCTTGTAAGGTTTTCTGTTCCACTCTCTTAATTCATGCATGCCTCTGCCTGGAGTTGTGGATACATGTGGGCAGAGGAAATGAAGGAATTCATCCAAAGCAAGGCAGATTGCAGCACTAAGCAGCTACAATTAATCACAATCAGATTAATCATGTCATCCATAGCATGTGAAGAATTTTGCTCAAAGAACCTGTCTGAATCATTTTGAAGGCATTTCTCACTTCCAGAAACTTAGTGAGAGCTTGACCCTAAAGACAGTACTGGGTAGAAGTATATTCTAGGGAGGAAACCTTATTCTGTCAAATTCACAAGTCTATGAAAAGGCACAGACTTGGTTGAGAGCCAGATGAGATGAAAATTAAGATAATACTGGTATCAAGTCTTATTCTTTTCTTGACCACCCTGATTCTTACATTCTTTCCAGTCTGAAGGGAAGCAGTTGCAGCCACAGCCTGTAGAGATCTCCTTATGCTCTGACACTCTGAAACTCTGTGCATGACGCTTACCAAAGGATGTGTCTGCTGTTAGGAACATTTTCTTGTTCCAAATAAGCAAATAAAATCAAAGATATGAAATGAAGCAGAAAAAAAGGGGGTTCAAATCAGATGTTTTCTGACTCTTAGATATATTTCACTTTTTGATCTTAGGATAAGCAAGCTTACTTTTGTTTCTAGATACCACTAGCCTGGGCCTAGGCCTAAATAGTTTTATCTGTGATTGGCTGGGCAATGATCACCACAAGTATGTATACATTCTAATATTTGTAATATGTGGAGTCATTGTCTTGTCTTGTAAGAGAGATTTTGCAGATGTGATCAATTGTTTTTTAATTTTTATTTTACATCCCAATTCAGTTTCCATTCCTTCCTCTTCTTCCAGTCCCTCTTTCATGAACTCCACTCTTCCTTCCCCCTTCCCAAATCCATTCCTCCTCCATTTCTTTTCAGAAAATGGCTGGCCTTTGATGGATATCAACCAGCCATGATATAGCAAGTTGCGGCAATACTAGGCATGTCCTCCTCTATTAAGGCCAGACAAGGCAACCCAGTTGGGAGAAAGGGTTCCAAACACAATCAACAAAGTCACAGACAGCTCCTGCTCCCACTGTGAGGAGTTCCACAAGAAGATCAAGCTATAAAACTATAACATCAATGAGGAAGGCCTAGGTCAGGCCCATTTAGGTTGCCTACTTGGTCGTTCAGTCTCTATGAGCCCTTATGGACTCAGGTTAGTTGATTCTGTGGGTTTTCTTGTGTTGTTTTTAACTGCTCTGGCTCCTACAGTCCTTCCTCTTCCACAGGTTACACCAAGCTCTGCTGAATGTTTGGCTGTGGGTCTCTGGATCTGTTTCCGTCAGTTGCTTGGTAAAGCCTCTCTGATGAAAATTGGAGTAGATGCTAATCTATGAATATAGCAGATACCATTAGGAACAGTTTCATGGACTTTTAGTTTTTATTTTGTGTCTATTTATGTTTGGTTCTGTTGTAAGTCTCTGGACTATTTAGCCTCCAGCTTTTGGCTCTCTGAGCAATATCGGAAGTGAGCTCCCTCTAATGGCATGGAACAGTCATTGGTTGGCCACTCCCACAGTTTCTGTGCCACATTTACTCAAGCACATCTTATAGGCAGGACAATTGCAGGCCAAAGATCTTGTGCGTGGGCTGGTATCTCAGTCTATTGAATGTCTTGCCTGGTTACACCAGATGTCCACTTAAGGCTTCATATCCTCTATTGCTAGAAGTCCTAGTTACGGTCACCTTCACAGACTCCTGGGAGTTTCCATTGCGTAGTTTTCTAGCTTGTGCTGGAGATGCCCCCCAATTCCAATTGTCTCTCTCAGTTCCCATCTTCATCTCACTCCTACTCACTCTCCCATCCCCATCCACCTATACTGTCTATTCCATTTCCCCTTCTCAGTGAGATTTATATGCTTCTCTCTACCACCTTGAGCCCTCCATGTTACTTAGCTTCTTTGGGTCTGTAGCTTGTAGCATGGTTATTCTGTACTTATGACTAATATCTACTTGTCAGTGAGTATATAACAAGATTTTTCTTTCTGGGTTTGGGTTACCTCACTCATGATGATCTTTTCCAGTTCTATCTATTTGCCTGCAAATTTAATGATATCATTGTTTGTAATAACTGAGTAATATTCCACTGTGTAAATGTACCATATTTTCTTTATTTTTTGGTTGAGGGACATCTAGGTTGTTTCCCATTTCTGACTATTATGAATAAAGCTGCTATAAACACAATTGAATAAATGTCCATGTTGTATGGTGGAACATATTTTCGGTATATGCCCAGGAGTTATATAGCTGGGTCTTGAGGTAGAATCTTCCCAGTTTTCTGAGAAAGCACCAAATTAATTTCCAAAGTGGTTGTACAAGTTTGCATTACCACCAACAATGGAGGAGGGTTCCCCTTTGTCCATATCCTCACCCTTGCTTTTCCTTGAGTTGTTGATCTTAGCCATTCTGATGGGGGGTAAAATGGAATCTCACAGGTGTTTTGATTTGCATTTCCTGATGGCTAAGGATGTTGAACATTTCTTTATGTATTTCTCAGCTCGACAGATTCATCTGTAGAGAATTCCATGTCTGTACCCCATGTAAATTTACCCCAAATACATTGGATTACATAGTTTGTTGGTGTTAATTTCTTGAGTTCTTTATCTATTCTGGATATTAGCCCTCCATCAGATGTAGGGTTGGTAAAGATATTTTCTCAGTCTGTAGGCTGTTGTTTTGTTCTGTTGACAGTGCCCTTTGCTTTACAGAAGCTTTTTAGTTTCATGAGGTAACATTTACTAATTGCTGATCTCAGAGCCTGAGCTCTTAGTGTTCTGTTCAGGAAGTTGTCTCCTGTGCCAATGAGTTCAAGTCTCTTCCTCACTTTTTCTTCTAATAGATTTAGTGTTTCTTGTTTTATGTTGAAGTCTTTGATACACTTGGACTTGAGCTTTGTGCAGGGTAATAGGCATGGATCACTATTTGTTGCTTTCTTTTTATCATTATGGCTACTTTGTAAAAAATTAGGTGTCCATCAATGTGTAGATTTACTTCTAGGTCTTTGATTCAATTCCATTGATTAACCTGTCTATTTTTATGCCAATACCATGTGTTTTTATGACTATTGCTTTATTTTATTTATTTTTGGTACAGGATTATTTTAGCTATCCTGGCCCTTTTTTCCATATGAAATTGAGTACTGTTCTTTTTAGGATTTTTTTCCATTTTAAATTTATTTTTAATTTATATATTTACTTTTCACCCCAATCTTCCTCTCTCCTCTCCTACCAGTATGACCCTCCTACTTTCTTCCCTCATCACCCCCCAGGATTTTTTTCTGATAAAAAATTTATATTGAAGCTTAAGGAATGGCTCATCAGTTAAAAACAGTGGATGCTATGGCAGATGACCAAGGTGCAATTCCCAGCACCTACTGTTAGCTCACAGCCATTTATTTGTGACTCCAGTTGTAGAGGATCTGTCATTCTTTTATGGCACTGCAGGAACCAGGGATACACATGGTATAAAGACATACGTGCAGACAAAACATACATACATACAAAATAAAATCTAATTAATATGTACTATACTAAAACATACATCCTTGCAAGTAACAAATTGATGGAGACAGAATGGATGAATTCTTAAAATAGGAGCATGTCTCAGATTAAGATGGAATGTCTCAGATTAAGAAATAGAATCTTATTGTCATCTTTGAACCCTTCCTAGATTACAGCCTAAATCCTCACAACCATGCCCAGAATATAACAATTTTCTGGACTTATAGCACTCTGGGTTAGTTTTAAGCATCTTAAAAAAGCTTTATAGAAAGATGATTTATATACTGTATAATGAAACAATTTATTTTATTTTAAAATACTAGAATAATTTTTTGTAATAAACACATACATAAAGACATCTCACAACTAGATTAACATAGCCATCCAATAAAAAGTTGCCTAGTTTCAAATTCCGTATTTCTTGATGAATGCTATCCAGCTAAAATTGCAATTCTAAAGCCACAGAGCTTAGCTTCAGACCTCACTCTTTCACTACACTTGTATACACTTAATCCACCATCGCACACAGCAATAAAGAAAAACCCTTAATTGGGGCTGGCTTATGTTTCAGACGTTTCCTAAATCATTGCCATGGTGTGAAGTGTGGCAGGAGGTACTTGGGTAGACATGGTACGTGAGAGTGAGCTGAGAGTTACACATCTGGATCAGCAGGCAGCAGGGAGAGCAAGCGACACGAGGCTCAGCTCAAGCATTTGAAACGCCAAAGCCTACCTTCAGTAACACACTTCGTCTAACAAGGTGATTCTTCCTAATGGTGCAACTCCATTGTGACCAAGCATTCATTCAAATGTATAAGCTATGGGAGCTATTTCTTTCCTTTTTTAAAAACAATTTTAAAATTTTATTAATTATACTTTATTCACTTTGTGTCCCCCCCATAAGCCCCACCCTCCTTCCCTCCTGATCCCACCCTCCCACCCCCTTCTTCACGAATGCCCCTCCCCAAGTCCACTGATAGGGGAGGTCCTCTTCTCCTTCCTTCTGATCTTAGTCTATCAGATCACATCAGGAGTGGCTGCATTCTGTGGCCTGGTAAGGCTGCTCCCCCCTCAGGGGGAGGTGATCAAAGAGCAGGCCAATTATGTCAGAGGCAGTCCCTCTTCCCATTACTATGGAACCCACTTGGACACTGAACTATCATGTGCTACATCTGTGCAGGGGTTCTAGGTTATCTCCATGTCTGGTACTTGGTTGGAGTATGAGTCTCTGGGAAGAACCCTGTGTTCAAATTTTCTGGTTCTGCTGCTCTCCTTGTGGGGTTCCTGTCCTCTCCAGCTCTTACTATTTCCCGCTTCATACATAAGATTCCATGCACTCGGCCCAACAGTTGGCTATAAGTCTCAGCGTCTGCTTTGGTAGTCTGCAGGGCAGAAGCTTTCAGAGGCCCTCTGTGGCAGGTTCCTAGGTTGTTTCTTGTTTTATTCTTCTTTTGATGTCCATCCTCTTTGCCTTTCAGGATGGGGATTGAGCATTTTAATCAGGGTCCTCTCTCTTGATTAGTTTTTTTAGATATACACATTTTAGAAGGTTTATCCTATGTTATATGTCTATATGAGTGAGTATATACTGTGTGTGTCTTTCTGCTTCTGGGACAGCTCACTCAGGATGATCCTTTCCAGGTCCCACCATTTACCTGCAAATTTCATGATTTCCTTGTTTTTTATTGCTGAGTAATACTCCATTGTGTAGATGTACCACAATTTGTGCATCCATTCTTCAGTTGAGGGGCATTTGGGATGTTTCCAGGTTCTGGCTATTACAAATAAAGCTGCTACAAGCATGGTTGAGCAAATGTCCTTTTTGTGTACTTGAGCCTCTTTTGGATATATGCCTAGGAATGGTATGGCTGGATCTTGATGAAACACTATTCCTAGTTGTTTGAAAAAGCGCCAGATTGCTTTCCAGAGTGGTTGTACAAGTTAACATTCATTCCCACCAGCAGTGGAGAAGGGTTCCCCTTTCTCCACAACCTCTCCAGCACGTGCTGTCACTTGAGTTTTTGATCTTGGCCATTTTCATGGGTGTAAGGTGAAATCTCAGGGTTGTTTTGATTTGCATTTCCCTAATGGCTAGTGAGGTTGAACATTTCTTTAAGTGCTTCTCTGCCATTCGGTATTCCTCTACAGAGAATTCTCTGTTTAGCTCTGTTCCCCATTTTTTAATTGGATTACTTGGTTTGCTGTTTTTCAGCTTCTTTAGATCTTTATATATACTGGATATTAGCCCTTTGTCAGATAAAGGGTTGGTGAAGATTCTTTCCCAATCTGTAGGCAGTCGTTTTGTTTTGATGATGGTATCCTTTGCTTTACAGAAACTTTTCAGTTTCATGAGGTCCCATTTATTGATTGTTGCTCTTAGATAGCCTGTGCTGTTGGTGTTCTGTTAAGGAAGAGTATTGTTATTTTAAGGTCAGTAAAGATTTGTGTTGAAATGGAATACTACTCAGCAATTAAAAACAAGGAAATCATGAATTTTGCAGGCAAATAGTGGTATCTAGAAAAGATCATCCTGAGTGAAGTATCCCAGGAGCAGAAAGACACACATGGTATATATTCACTTATAAGTACTAGACCTATAAGATAGGATAAACATGCTAAAAGCTGTATACCTAAAATAGATAAACAAAAAAATGGACCAGGGGTAAGATGATCAATCCTCACCTAGAAAGACAGAGGGGATCAACATTGGAAGTAGGAGAAAACAAGTAACAGGACAGGAGCCTACCACACAGGGCCTCTGAAAGACTCTACCTAGCAGTGCATCAAAGCAGATGATGAGACTCATAACTTCGGCAGAGTGCAGGGAATCATATGAAAAAAGGGGGAGTTATTATGACCTAGAGGGTACAGGAGCCCCACAAGGACCAAATATATCAGGGCACAGGGGTCTTTCATGAGACTGTTTCTCCAACCAAGGACCATGTGTGGATATAACCTAAAACCCCTGCTCGGATGTTGCCCATGGTAGCACAGTACCCAAGTGGGTTTCCTAGTAAGGGAGACAAAGATTATTTCTGACATGAACTCAATGACTGGATCACTGAGATTCCCCTCCCCCTGAGGGAGGAGCAGCCTTGCTAGGCCACAGATAAGGACATTGCAGCTAGTCCTGAAGATACCTGATAAGCTAGGGTCAGATGGAAGGGGAGGAGAACCTCCCCTATCAGTGGACTTGGAAGGGGGCAGGGAGGAGATAAGGGAGGGAGGGTGGGATTGGGAGGGAAAGAGGGAGAGGACTATGGCTGGGATATAAGTGAATGACCTGTGATTAAAATAATAATAATAATAATAATAATAATAATAATAATAATAATAATGAAAGAATTGTGTTGAATCTGTAGATTACTTTTGGTAAGATGAGCATTTTTACTATCCTATTGAATAATGAACATGTGAGACATTTCCATCTTCTGGTATCTCCTTCAATTTCTTTCTTTCAGAACTAAATGTTCCTATCATTTGCTTGGTTGAGTTACATCAAAATATTTTATATCTTTTGTAGCTATTGTGTTGTTTCCCTAATTTCTTTCTCAGCTCATTTATCGTTTGTATGTACGAAAGCCACTGATTTGTTTTTTGAGCTATTTTGTATCCAGACATTTCTCTTAAGGTGTTTATTAGCTGTAGAAGTTACCTGGTCGAATTTTTGGGGTCACTTATATATACTGTCATATCATCCACAGATAGTGGTATTTTTACTTTTTTCTTTCCAAATTGTATCCCCTTGATCTCCTTTAGTTGTGTTATTGTTCTAGCTAAACTTCAAGTATTATATTGAATAGATATGGAGAGATTGGACAGCCTTTTCTTGTCTATTATTTTACTGGGATTGCTTTATGTTTCTCTCCATTTAATTTGATGTTGGCTATTGGCTTGCTCTATCTTGTCTTTATTGTGTTTTGGTCTGTTCATTTTATCCTTGATCTCTTCAAGACTTTTATCATGAAGGAGTGTTGGCTTTTGTCAAAGGCTTTTTTTCCTGCATCTAATGAGATGATCATGTGGGTTTTTTTTTCTTTCAATTTGTTTATTTGGTTGATTACATTGATGAATTTTCATATGTTGAAGCATCCCTGCGTCTCTAGGATGAAGCCTACTTCATCATTATGGATAATCTTTTCTATGTGTTCTAAAATTGGTAGAAGCTGGTGGTCTGCTCAGGTAATAACCTCAGTCCAGAACCCTCACCTTATAGTCTCAAGGATGGTAGTTCGTACACAGAGATGAGCAAGGAATCACCATTAGGTTAACAATAACACAAAATAAATTGTAATTAGGCTCTGATCCTGCAGCATTGCAACTTCTCCACAGTTAATAAAGTCTTCATGAGTCAATCAGCTTGGAGAAGTTTTAATTCGAGTCGTGACTTCTTTCCAGGAAGGTTTGTTGACATTCTCTTCCCCAGTGGGACAATGTTTATGACTTTCTTTGACATGCAGAGGTACACAAGTGTAATCATGCTTTCTCTTCATCATCAAAGTGGGAAAACACGTACCTAGCCAGAGCAGAACTATAAAGGAACCTAGATAACTTTTTTCTGGGTGTTTTTGTCCAGAATTGAAGGAAGGTAAAGAAAGTATGTAACGCAGAACCATGGCAGCTCTTCCTCTGTTTCCTCAGGATGCTGGCCGAGTATTGACCAGTAACAGGAACAGAGAAAATGAGAAAGAACTCTTGTTGCTCCCACAAAGAGCTTCCAAATCCAGTTTCACTCTTGAATAATCAATGCAGCCCCCACCTTACTTTTCTTGTTTGGTTTCTAGTCTGGCTTCAGTGTCTATGTCCAAGAGTGAAACTTCCTTTGTCAAGGAACTTCCTTTATCTGCTCTTGCTTGAAATGTTATTATCTGAGCAGACCGCCAGCTTCTACCAATCAGAAGGCTAAGAATGCCATCAGGTAACATCTGCAGTCTAGAGCAGAATGTCTTCCGCTTTGCTATAACCTGCCACCTGCTATTTCTTTTTATTTGCTATGGCTTTGTTTTGTTACTATAACAACTTCATGAAACTGATGTCATGTTGTGAAGTGGAATTTGGGGAAACTGAACTCTGTGCTCTTGGGCCATGGTCACTATATTGGAATCCAGAATAAATACTGTTACCTCTTAGAGAAAGTTCTTGCATTGTCCAGCAAATTTGGCTAAATTGGGTGACAAGCCTGGTCCAGTGTGAGATGTTGCCTCAGTAGAGTGGTGGTGTATGGGAGATGCCTAACTCCTCTGTTCAGATTGGATGTTTTCCTTCTTATTATTCTGTTTTTCTTTCTTCCTTTCTTTAATCTCTTTACTGCCTGATCACAGCCTCCTCCCTCTTCTCCTCCCAGTTCTTTCATGTCACCTCTCCCCATTTAACCTCTCTCCTACTTCCAGAGAAGGGGAGTCCCCAAGGACAGATACAATCTTTTATCTTAGATCAGAGACTTGCAGCCTATTTTCACACTGCCACCTTCAAACATACATTGAATTTAATAGCGTTAAGACCAGCGGAATGATTTTGAAACCTTGTGGTAATAAAAGGGATGTTTATATTTATTTAGAGGAAAGATCTTTACTTAAAACACTCTTGAAAAATTTTAGATCCTTAGGTTGTTAAAATTTACCTGAATTTCTTTTTAAGAAAAACAATAAGATTGTAAAGTATTATTATAGGTAGCATGTTTTTTCAGTTTATATTTTTTGTGATGTACATTTGTTTCTTATAATAGAGATCTTTGTGTTGAAAATAAGTACTGTTTATATACATTTTTGTCTGGCATTGAAGTATTTATAAAAACATACACTCAATTTCTTTTGGTGCATTTTTGATCATGTGGAAAATTTATTTAAGGACAAGATTTAATCAGAAAACACATTTTTTTTTTTTGCTTTGTTTTGTTTTATGAGACAGAGTTTCCCTGTGTATCCTTGGCTGTACTGGAATAGCTTATAGACCAGGATGGCTTCAAGTTCACAGTGATCTGTCTGCCTCTGCTTCCTTGAGGGCTAGGATTAAAAGCATGCACTATCATGCCCAATTCAGAAAACTAGTTTTTAACCATCTAATTCTTATAGGAAAATTCAATGAGTTATCAAATGGTATGTAGTTACTATGTAGTTACTATTTGATAACAGTTTTCTAGATATATACATTAAGAGATTATTAAAAATTTAGGAGTATGACTAGAGAGAGTGTTCAGGGATACTAGTACTTGCTGCTCTTATACATGACTTAGGTCTGGTTCCAAGCACCCATAGGACATATAAATAATATTGCCTGTTATTACAGTTCCAGGGGACCCAACCCCTCCTTCTGGCCCCTGTTGGCACTACATGCACATGGTACTTAACCATGTTTGTGGGCCAATACTTTTTCACACTAAATTTTTTTAAATGAGAGAAAAATTTACCCGCTGCAGCTTTAGTATCGGCTAACCATGCAGGCACAACATTTTTCTTTTCTTTCATTTTAACTTTTTTCTTTATTTTTTAACCAAAAATAAGCCTACTTTAATGTATCTGTACACTTAGCTCACATAGAAGTAATAACACTAAACATTGACATTAAAAAAAGGCTGAAATAGGTCCATGTGATGAGATCTTCTCAGATGTATATATTCCTTAATGCGGAACATACAACCCAGTGAGATGGAAGGTAGTTGTGATGACAGTTAATTTATCTTTCTGTGGAAGTGGTTCCAAGAAGGAGGTCAGCCTTACAGAGAACCTAGCAACCATGACTAAAGTCACCTAAGTGTCTTTGATCTACTGACTTTCCTTGCCCTGCTATAGATGGTTGCACTGCTGTAATGAAGTGCCCATGTGAAACCTAACTTTAGGAAACAGCATGGAAAAAGCAGGTGTAACTCATGTTTGGAAGACAAACCCCACATTTCCTCATCACTTGTGAATCTATGCTTATAATAATATATGTGTGTGTGTACATCTGTACACACATATATTATTATGTGTGTTATTTATTATGTATGTTATTTTTATATGTGTATCTGGAGGTCTCAAAACTAGACAGGTCAGGGGATCCTGAGAGAAGAAGAGATCATGAGAAGGATACGGGAAGAAGGGGGTAATTGAATGAATGAATACATGTGACATGAAAGTAGAAAGGGAGACTAATCTAGAGAAAGGAAAGAGGCCACCAGGAGCAGGAAGAAAGCACAGAAGACGGCATTTTGAAAGGGAGGTGAATTAGAAGAAAACAAAATGACTCGTATGTGTGAAAAGAAAATGTCATGACGTAACCCATCTGTGTGTCTGCTACTCTAAAAATTACCAATACAAATTCTGCAGGAAGGTCATGAAAATGTCTGAAAAGCTGGGTCTGCTGACTCATCCCTTCTCTCATGCTTAGCTTGTCCTTCACAGGCAATTATGGGGTCTTTACTAGAGCAGGCCTGTGGCATGATATCAATGGTCATGGCCCTCACTGTCCCTGCCCAAATCTATATACTTCTACAGACTCCACAGGTACTAAACAGTCCTTATAAATGGGTTTTCTGCTTAAATGCATATAACAAGTTAATATTGAAAAATGCAGGTCTCAACCTCACTACTCCATTACAGTTCTGTCTTTCCAGGCATTTTATTTTTGTTTCCATATTACAGCTAAGGAGAGTCAGACAGTAGATCAGCAAAACAGAGACTCCCTTGGAATATTGGCTTCATCCAGGGACACCAACAAAATCACAGTGAACACTGAATTTGGAGAGAGACCTACTCAAGTCCTACCAATGAAGTGGAGGCAGTAGAGTGGAAAATTTCTCTCCCCAACAAACTCTCCCAGTGTTCTACTTTATATACACCCACTTCCTCCCAACCCCCCAGAAAGTTATTCCTGGATACAAGGCCTGAAGCATAGGGTGATGATTTGCTTTTCATGTAAAAGTTCTGTTCCAAGCACACTTCTTGTATTACCACAAATTATCAAGTCCCTGTGAGACGGATACTAATATCAACTTTAGCTTACTCGGTGAACATACGGGAGCTCAGAATTTGATCAAGGGCACAGTAAGAACTCCGAGAGAGTCTGACTTCTGACTCCTGTGACACTGCCACTGATTTCTCTACTCTAGATGCACCAAACTCCACCAGTATTCAGATGAATAAAGTTCCCCTGCTTGCATTTAATGGTAAAAACACAGAGTGGATTCCATTCTCTATGTGTGTTCTTTATCAGAATGCAGCAACTCCCTTAGGGAACACCTGGAAACTGCAGACAGCATGAACCTGCTTGCTGAGGCACCAAGGCCACAAACCAGGCAGAGGAGAAGGCACATAGTGCGGACAATATGGCTGCTTGAACAGCTGAGTGAGCCACCTGATGTCCGAGGAAAGACTATGGTGAGAAGGTTTCTCTCATTTCTTATGATGCAGTGGGAAATGTGTTTGCCCTTTGTCTGGATCATAGAAATCTTCATCTACCATGTGGGGCTGGAATTTCCTTAGCTCTAGGTAAGGTCTTCTTAGTAGGCTGAGCTCCTGTCTAAACTCTTGTTTCTCAAAGAAACGTTGCCCCCAAAAGGTCTATAAAAATATTGCTCCTGCAAGTAGGTCAGGGCTTAGATGTGGAAAATGCTTCATGTGTAGTAGGCTTCACTGGGGATTTAATAAGTGTCTTCTGTATTTACTTGACTTTTTCCTTTTCCTTTTGGAAAACTTTTTTTTTTTTTTTTCAGTTTTCTTCGTGCTGCCTCCTCTTCTAACTTGTGTATTCTATTCCTCGTTTAGCCTGGGGAGACATTCATGGTCTGAGAATGGAAAAACTTCTGCCCCTCAGCATTTCAAGGAAAAGGTTTTGTGCAACCAGGATAATTGGAGGTTTTCAATATCAGAAAAAAGTTTCATAGTATGGCAGAGAGCTCTCTGCAGAGCTGGGTGGAAATGGGTCTGGAATCCAAACAGAAAGCATTAATTTTAGCTGGAAGAAGTCATCTTCATCCACAGTGGAGGGCAGGAGTAGCTGGAACACAGGTTCTCAAGCCTGGGTTTAGTACAGAATAATAACAGAAGCTTAGGTGAAAAATCAATGCCTAAATCACACCAGCAGGCAAGTCAGGATCTTTTGTGGCCCCCGATGCCAGCATCTTTCAAAGTCCTTGGTAATTCTGGTGTGTACACTTGATACTACTGATTCATACCAGAAGATAAAATTCAGCTCAGTTTGGGATTTATGAACTATAGTGACTTGAGTACAAAAAGTCAGGATTTGCTGTCAGCAGTCCTAAGTATCAGTCTTATCTGAGGAGTTAGAGAATAGGAAGAAGGTTTGTATATTGGATATGTAAAACACAGAAACAAGCAAACAATGTTGGTTTAAAAAATTAAAAGTCAGTCCTGGGGCTTGTGAGATGGCCCAGTGGTCATGTGATGTTTTCTGCTGAGCTTGACAATCTGAGTCTCATCCCTGAGAGCCACATGGTAAAAACAAAAACAAAAACAAAAAACCCAACTCTCCAAAGTTGTCTAACTATGCAGTGGCTAGCTTGAGTACACAAACACACACACACACACACACACACACATACACACACACACACACACACACACAAATGTAAAAAAAACAAAACAAAACAAAACAAAAAAAACCCAAGCATGGTTGGATACCATAAAAAGCTAAAATGTTACGCTCAGGATGCGAGGCTAAGCACTGCACTCAGGGTCAGCCGCTTTGGACCCAGAGAAGAGCATGTCTGATTGCATGCGGGTTGATGCCCCAGGTCCCGCCTCTGAGAAAAAGGTATCGGACGGGTCTGATGCTCTTTGGGTGGATGACACCTAAGTGAACATCAGTACAAAGTCCCAATTTATTTCTAATATCAGAGATCAGACCTCTACTCTTGCCTGATGGGTCTAAAACAAAAAGGGGGAACTGTAAAGAGCTGCAGAATGCTATGCCTTAAAGATGGAGATGGTTTCTGCCTTCCACCTTCCCGATGGTGAGTGCTCTCTGTCATGAACAATTCCACATTTGGCTAAGGCTGAGGATCTGGCTTGCTTCCATGTATGTGGACCTATCTGCATTGCCCACGTGGCACGCCTGGGTTGGCTACCCAGAGGCTATTTAAACTGCGGGCTGGCTTTCCCCAGGGTCCGAGGATTGTTCAAGGTTCCTGAATAAACTGCATTGAAAAAAAAAAAAACAAAACCAATGTTAACACCAAAGATTCTGGTTGTAAAGGGAGACAGGGGCTCACAGTAGAGTAAGTACAGGGCTGACCCACTGGAGATATAGATGCAGGTGAAGATGGTCTCCAAGCAAGACAAGGAAAGCTGGGAAGTAAGAGGCTGTGGTGGAGAGGGAACTTGCTTAGCCACCCATTCTTCTAAGATGAACTTTGCTATATAGACACCTGGCAACAGACACTGTTCAGTTGAAGAACCAAATATTTGTTTGATTCTACACATATTGTCTTAAGCACTGTGAGGACAGTCTGTGCATTTTTCTGTACTACTGATGTTCCATCCTCTTGGAGGTTTTGCCGACCTGGGGTACACAGTTATCTTCTAGAATTAGCCTATTCTCAGACAGAGTAAACTATTGTCCTGTGAGTTTCATGCATATGTATTAGCCACTCAACTCAGAGTCACATCCACCATGAACAGCCTTCCTTTAACTTTCACACACCACGCCAGCATTTCCTCTGTCCTAAATGGCCCCTGGGTGAGTAGCTAGGCACTATGTGTATAGCCTAGAGCCCATTAAAATGATTAGCACCACCACAAACTGAACTTGCTCAGATTCTCTGCTCCACTTTGCATTTCTCCCCACAAACACCACCATGAGCCTCTGGGCCATGCTTTACTTGCTTGTTCTGCCTCATGACTCAGGATGTGCCTCATCTGTTAGCCCTACGTGACTTGGGTTGCTGTTTGTGTCTCTCACCTTCAATATCTGGCTAAGACAAATCCCAGGTACAAATTTTGAAACTGTTAAATATTTCAGCACTTGAAACCAAAGTGAATGCTGTATCTCACTCTGGCAGCTGATTAACCAGGGCTTGAGCTGGCTCATCCCATTTTATTAACATTTTCTGGGGCTAGAGTTATTGTCTCATCTCTGGCAGGACAGCCTCTGGATATAAGCTTTGTTACCTGGACAGTGGCCTCTGTGTATGGGCTGCTGAGGTTTGCAAAGGTGAATTTGATGCCTTGGGGGACCACACAGCTCTAAAGCCATCTCTAGCTTCAAATCCACGGTTTTCTACAAATAACAGTGCTATTTGGAATGGCTGTTAATTCCTCAAAATTCTTTTAGTTTCCATGACACCACAATTTCATGGATTTTCTTCTACATTTCTGATTGCTCTTTTAAAATACCTGCTTTACACATTACTTCCCCTCTCCATCTCCTGTACTTTCTCTTTGAAAAGCATGTACTGAACAAGCATCACACACACACACACACACACACACACACACACGGAGGGTTTTCAATGAAAGTAGGTCTGTACATATCTATTACCCAGTCCCAGAGTTTTATTACATTTATCTAATCTATTAGTGTGTGTGTGTGTGTGTGTGTGTGTGTGTGTGTGTGCATGTGTAAGAGTGTGTATGCCATGGTGGTCATGTGGAGGTCAGAAGACAATTTTAAGGTTCTCTCCTTCCAACTGTGGATCCCAGGAATCCAACTCAGGTTCTAAGGCTTGGAAGCATGTATCTTGACCTGCTGAGCCATTTCACTTGGCCCTCAGTCCCAAGCTTTTACTTTGGCAAAAAAAAAAAAAAAAGTGTGCATGTACACATGTAAGGAACACACAATATGAACAAACATGTCATGTACATATACAATACATTTAATTTATAAACACTAGAGTCCTATGACACTGATTGGTTTATTTCTTCCTTCAGCAACTTACTGAAAAGCTACTGTAGGCCCGACCCTCTGCGATACCATGGAGACAAAGCAGAGGGCAATTCACTGAGTTTTATTGCATCTACATTGTGTTGTGAAGAACGATTACAAAGTAAAACAGGAAAGTAAAGATGATTTCCAACAATGAAAAGCGGTTATACGTTAACGCATGCGAATGTGAGAGGGGAGTGAGAGGTACATTGTGCGGTATGGGTCAAGGGGGGCTCTTCTAGTCATGACGAAATAGCCAGTGAACAACCAGAAAGCAGCCTGGGAAGCTTGACAGGAAGAGTAGTTCAGAGAGCCGACCGTGGTCATTAAGAAAAGAGTGGAATCAAGGAGGACTGCTCAGGGGTGCTGTCATGCACCTTGCATAAGGCCTCATGCCACGTTTCTCACAGGTAAAACTGCTGCATTCTTTTTGGCTGTTGCCTGGGCTTACAAGACAAGGATGAGCCAGAATGTGTTAAATCAGTCATGTGTTGGTAACGGAAGGAATTGGGCAGAAGGTAAAGCATGCATTGATAGGGGAAGTAAGTCCTGGAATTCCGTGGCACATTAGGGTAAATACTGTCAATAATAATGTAGTATATGTTTCAAAATAAGTAGCAAAGAGGATGTTTAATGCCTCATTACAAGGAAGTGGTAAGCATTGCGATGATGAATGTAGTAATTCCTCTGGTTTGATCATTGTATAAACATGTATCAAAGTTTTACATTTACATGCAGATATACATGTATCAAATCTTTACATTGTACCCCATGCATCTTCAAGTAAAAACAAATTTTTATTTGGGAGAGCTGGGCTAGCATACCAGAAGCCCTGGGTTCAAGCCCCAATACCACCAAAAACAGAAAGTAAAAACATGCTTCCAGTCTCTTATTAATTCAAGTTATACTGATGTTAATATATGTGACCACAATCTTTTTTCTCCCAAGGTGAATAAATCTTTAAGGTAAAATCACTGAAATAAAAATTATTGAAACAAAGTCTACATAACATTAATTGTAATTAATTTTTCCCAGTACCTCTCATGGCAACTCTGTAAGTACATACTACTATCAACATCTGTAATGGGTATTCCGTATTTCTGGACTTGTGCTAGTCATCTTAAAGTATTGTAGGTTTCACAGCTTCAAATACTATGGTGCAATTTTCCTTTGCAATTCTCTTCTGAATGTGAGTGAAATGTTTTATAGAAATAAAATTCTTTTGCATTTCCTTTTCTATGCACAATCTATGTCTTTTGCCTTTTTTTTGTCATGACTATTAATCTTCGGCACATTGAGAGTGTTGGTGTCTGAAAAACCAAAACAACCCAAACCGTCACAAAAATCTAGCAAAACACGATCTTTATTTGAATGAGGCAGCAAAATCTGACCAGCCAGGGACAACAGAAAAGACTCAGGAACTGACTGTGACTTTGGACATTTATCTTAGTAAATATTTAAGCAGATGACAAAATTTTATTGTATTCAGGCTACTACTGATTGATCATGGTCATAGAACAGACCCTGGAGCTGTACTGTGACCCCAAAGAGAAACTGTACAGCATTTGTAAAGGATGAAATCCCCAAGCAAGGTGGAGTGGGGCAGGCTGTGGCATTGTCCAATCATCTTTTTACACAAGGAGTTGAGCAAGGGAGTAAACATTGGTGACTGGGCCTTATCCGGGTCACTTGGTTTCAGGGTCCTTGACTCAGATTTTACAGTCATGTCCCTTCCTGGACTTTTGGCCTGGAATTCAGAATGATAAGGGAACAAAGGAGAGGGCAAGCCACAAGGAGTCAATTAAATCATGACAGGCAATACATTTATGGCCTGTGTACCTTAGTTTGATAATCAACAACTCCTTCTTTATATTCTTTATTGGTTAACAGATAAACATAAAATACCCAAAGAATCAGGATAGGAATTGGTTCCAGGGTGTGGAAGCATGAACTCAGTTTTGACACTGCCAGCAAGATGGAGGTCATTCTTGAGATGGCTCAACTCAGGCAACTGTCTCCTCACAAGAGGATACTAGTATCCCTGTTTGTGATCACTATATTACAGAACCGCACACTATTATTTTTGACAACCAAACTTGTTCCAGAGACAGTCATGGGCTTGACCTTATTCATTGTGAACCACTGACATAGATGTCAGAGAATGACATTTTTTTCCACTGACATTGTTTTTTCGATAGAGTGAATGATATTTTTATCCAGGTCTTCACTCTGCAATTTATGGTTACGAATTAGCAATATGCTTGCTTCATTGAAAAATGTGTTTCTTTGAGTTTTCACATTTGTCCCCACTTAAAGCAACTTTGTGGGTTTTCACATGTGAGAATTTCTTCGCTTTCATTGCATATGTTTAATAGCATAAATGTGTCTGGAATATTTGGTACATTTTGTTCACTTAAGACACTCTGGAAATCTATGAATGTATAAACCTTTAGTATTGCCCTTTATGGGCCATGTTTTGCATGGGAAGCAGCCATGGCAACATATATGTAGATCTCAGAGAAAGCAACACCAATAATTAACGTCCTGCTTCAGTTCAATTTGCTAATACACGTATGGCCCAGTAAAAATTTGTACATAGGAAAACTATATTGATCATATATGAATACTATGAATACATAATTTTCAATGAATTAAAGTCAAGCAACCTATATTATTATATCACAAGTATTAGGAAGGAACAATATTTTAGCTTTTTATGATCTGGGGATAAAAGAGAAAATGACATGCACACATTCCAGAGATATTTCGGTATTTCTCACTCTATCCCTCGTTTTCCTTCTCTCTTGTCATAGTTAGGGTTTTATTGCTGTGAAAAGCCACCATGACCAAGGCAACTCTTGAAAAACAGTTAAATGGGCCTGACTTCCAGTTTCAGAGGTTTAATCCATTATCATCATGGCAGGAAGCATGGTAGTGTGCAGGTGGACATGGTGCTGGAGAAGGAGCTGAGAGTCCTACATCTTGATCTGCAGGTAGCAAAAGGAGACTGGATTCCACTCTGGGAAGAACTGGAGCACAGGAGACCTCAAAGCCCACCCTCACAATGACACACTTCCTCCAACAAGGCCACACCTCCTAATAGTGCCACTCTCTATAAGCCAAGCATTCACACATATGAGTCTATGGGGTCATACCTATTCAAACCACCACATGCTACTCCTTGGTCCCTATAGGCTTGTAACCATAACATAATGTAAAATGTGTTTAGTTCAACTTCAGAAGTCCACATAGTCTATCACAGTCTTAACAATGTTTAAAAGTCAAATATTCATAGTCTCTTCTGAGTCATGTAAACTCTTAACTGTCATCCCCTATAAAATCAAATTCAAAACACCGATCACATACCTCCAACATGTCAAGGCACAGGATATACTTTACCATTCCAAAATGTAGGGAAGGGAGCAATCGTGAGAAAATACTGGATCAAAGCAAGACTGAAAGCCAGCTGAGCAAACTCCAAACTCTGTATCGCCATGTCTGATGTCAAAATAATCTTCAGATCTCTTTCAGCTTTGTTGATTGCAACACATCTCTTTCTCTTGAGCTGGTTCCTCTCCCTATTAGCAGCTTTCCTTGGCAGTATCTCAGAGCTATGGCATCTCCCAACATCTTGGGGTCTCCAAGGCAATCTAGGCTTCACCTTCACAGCTTTAAGCAATGGCATCTCTTGGCTTCCATGCAGGGACACCCCTGTCATATACATGGTCTCAGCAACTTTCTTTATTCACAAAAGGAGATTTCATAACTCCTTTCACCCAAAGGCCTTTCTGGACCTCCATGCAGACACCCCTGACACATTTCTTGACTCAGCGGTGGCTTTCCTTAGTCACAGTGGGGGATTCCATAACCCCTTTATTCTATCCTTGATCCTAAAGCAAGAGCCAAGCATTCAAATACAAGAGTCTATGGGGGCCATACCTAATTAAATCATCATATCTCTCTATCTAATTGTCCAAATATCATCAAATCCTCCAAAGCATAAGGTGAAAGATGACCAAGATGGTTCAATATATCTTTGTAATAGTTGACTGAATAGCTGACAAATCTCATGAGTAGAAGTCCTATATCTATGCTGCATTCCTATACTTCAGAAGGATAGAGAAGATATAGGTAGCATCTTTGTTAGTCTCTGGACAAAGTTTTAGACATTCACAAAGAGAGTCATTTCACAATGAGAACCATTTTTTCAAGTCATCTGCTCATAGATTACACATGAATGACACTTTGTGAGGTGTTGTTTCTTTTTTCCCCCAGAAATTCTTTGATAATAACAGCAAATATTCTTCCAAGTGCATCTCCAATATCTAATCACTTAATCCTCATGGGACCATCCATGGTTTTTCTCTTTTGAGTTACATTAAGACATAGGGGAAGTTAATAAACTGTAACTAATATTAAAAAATAAAAATTTAATTAAAAAAAGAGATAGGGGAATGGGCATATGCTTGATCATATTTTGCTTTTCCTAAAATGGATTACCTTGTTTCAGTATCTGTGTAAAAACTATTTTAAAAAGTAAAAACCTAGGGTAGAAACAAACTTGACTGGAAAAAAAAGTCAATGAAATGATTCCTAATGATGTTCTGCTATTCTCATAGATTGTTGTCTTGTCCAGTAAATTATCAGAGAGGCTCATTCTGGTAGAAGATGGGAATGATTGACACCTACATCAAACATTATATGGAGAGAATCTAAACTGGAGGTCTCCACCGGTCCCACCTAGGAGATGGGGAACCTACCAAGACCAAGGGGTGGAAAGATTGTAGGAGTCAGACGGGATGGAGAACAAGGCCCACTCAATCAACTAAGGAGGGTGCATATGGGTTCACAGAGACTGAAGTGGCAAGTATGGGGCTTGTGTGGGTCTGTACCAGGTTCTCTGTGGTTATTATTGCTGTTAGCTTGGTGGTTTTGTGGGACTCTTAAGGGTGGGAGCATCTCAGACTCTCTTGCCTGCTATTGGGACTCTTTTCCTCCTATTGGGTTGCCTTGTCCAGCTTTTGCCTTGTTTTAATTGTATCTTGTCAT
Source organism: Meriones unguiculatus (assembly GCF_030254825.1). Lineage (NCBI taxonomy): Eukaryota > Metazoa > Chordata > Mammalia > Rodentia > Muridae > Meriones > Meriones unguiculatus. The sequence goes on along the minus strand of NC_083351.1, from coordinate 66,639,419 downwards.
GTTCTGTTTTGCTGTAGTCTTTTGGAGGCCTGGTCTTTCCTGAAGAAACAGAGAGGGAGTGAATTTTTGGATGGGGGAGTTTGGGGGAGCTAGCAGGAATGGAGGGAGGGGAAACTATGATTGGGATACATTGTATAAAAGAAAGATAGATTTTCAATAATAAAAAAAGAAGTGAAGTTAGTGGGTGAGAGAAGATAAATATTGCCAATGATCATGATGCAAGAGGTAAAATTAAATTGTCATAGAATGACTTCAGTAGCACCCACATTCTCTCAGTAACTTCACTGACACAGAATTGTTGAAGGAAATATTTGAGAGTAGTCAAGTGATATTTTATTGTTAAAAGTTTTTGTTACTAGTGAAGTTGAAATTTAAGAAAAAAATTTCATAAAGTAACCTTCTGAATGGGGTTTTTGTCTTTAAAAATTTTTGATGTTTTTATTTATTTCTTACTTTTCAAGGGGAGAGAAGAAAAATAATGTGGGTAGAAATTATTGTTACATATTTATTTGTTGAAATTACATGTTTTTATCATCTGCTTTAACTTTACATATGTGTAACTATACATATATAGATGTTACATAAAATTATTTTTAAATAAACACAGAATGTAATTTGTCTACTGTGAACTCTATTGGTCCTTTTATTTTTGATGGACTCATATCTTGACATTGTGTCTGCAGCATGTCTCTGCATTCTGAGAAAAGTTTTGTTTACTGGCTGAACCCGGAGATTTACACATGCCAGACAAGTGCTCTGCTACTGAGTAATATCTCCAACCCTCTTCTTCTTTATTAAACTTTATGGGGCATGGTCTCACCAAACTGCCCAGGATAGCTTTAGTAGTTTAGACAGATACTGTAAAGTTAATTTTTATTTATCTTTTTGCCTCAGCAACTTGAGTAGCTGGTATTTTTATTTTTTGCTGTGATTTTTCAGCACATTTTATGATTTTGTATTTCAGATTTAAATTTTTAATCTATCTTCTCCTAGTGTGTGCTTGAGTGTGAAAACATAAGGGTGCTTATTCTACATAGCTATTTTTAGCTTCCCACGGTGGTGTATGCTATCCTAACCACATTTTACTTCATTTCTGCTTTTCTTTCCACATCTCCAGTCAACATTCCTATCTTCTACTCTGTGGCTTATTGCTACAACCCCCTCACTTGTCACATCTTTTTTGCTCTATTATTGCCAAACCACTTTCTTAATGTGCAGGTGTGTTTGTACCATGTACTTATTCCCCAGAACTCAGAAGTGAAAGCCAAATGTGTCATTTTGGCCCCTGTTCTAGCTAGCTTCCTTCAAACACGAGGTTTGGGCGAGGTTTACCACAGCAACACACTGAGATAAGGATTAGTCGTTCTGACAGCGAGTCTGTACACTCATGATCTTTAGAAAACATCTGTAACATCCTAGGACTATGGCTGCTTATGGGAGAGAGGGTCTGTAGCAGCGTGTCTTTATCCTTCTACCACCTCCTTCTGATCCCAAAGGCATTCTTGGTGAGGTTAAAGAGTCAGGTTAAGGTGTAGGGCATGTGCATGTGCCAATGGACTTCCAGAGGAGTCAACCGCTTCTCCAAAAGCCATTTTACATAATCCAGACTCCATCAGGCAGCCTCCCCATGATGGCCATCTGAATCTGATCATATGGATCACTTAGTCTTTGCCCTGTTGGCAGTTGAGGCACCTGAGGCTGGAAAGGTGAGGGAAAGTCAAGGATCCAGGGGACAGCTCTCGGACCTGCTGACTGCTCCCTAGCTCTATCTTCGTGCATGTGTCTGCCTCTGCGTTCTGGCTCAACCTCTTGTTTCACATTTGTCTATGATCCCTGATTAGTACCCACCACCCACATGACCCCAATAGCCCCCCTTAATCCTCAGTTGTTCATCCTCTTGAGCCTGCACCCTGAACCTTGGGTTTGTGTCGTCTTCTGTTCTGTCATGGTCTTCATTGTTTATCCCAGCCACATTTCAAGTCAGAGTGCAATCCCTTTTCCCAACTGCTTCTGTGCCTGGGTTCTCCATTTCAGAAATAGCACCACAATCCTGACCTGGTTTCAAAATGGTCCCCAAAGGTTGTTTCTGCCTGTATCAACATGCAGTCAAGGTTTTGTACTTTCTACCATTTATCTCAGATTCTTCTAGCAACACCCAATTTCCTGTGCAGACACCTGGAACCAATCTCCATGGCCTCTCACATAAGAGGTGGACACAAATTCTCAATTATGTCTGTCTCACTACAGCCCAGGCTATCACACAAAGGGCAAGGGACCACAGCAGCTCACAATACAGATTCTTCAGCCATTGGTGAGATCTTGTTCAGTTTGCTCTAGCCTTTGCTAACCAGTTTCGCTTGGGGCCTTCTCTATCCTTCTTTTTTTTTCATGGCTAACACCTACTCATTCTGTAGTATTTCACAGAGCCACCTATTTTCTCAAGAAACCTCCTATTACGTCCCCCAGCCTTGACAAGTCTAGCATGATTAAGTAAGTGGTCTCTGAGCCTCTATCTTCACATGTTATTATTCTTCACATGTGCCATTCTCACCACTGGCATCATACAGGCCCACTGGGAAACTTGGCAGGGATCAAAGGAAGCACTAAATGCAGTTCCAGGTCTCTCTACTTCTTGACATTCCTCCAGGAAGAGATGAAGAACACAGCTACCTATTCTGTCTCTTCTGATGCTGTTTCCAAGTTCTCTTTCCCAAATCTCGCCCTTGAGTTCCCAGGTACCTTTCCCGATGCAAACACCAAACACTAGCAAATGGGGCTGCCCACTCTCTCTTGGCCTCTGCCTGTGATCAGGGCTCACACAGACCCTGATGCGCGGAGCCCCAGCACCCTGTGGATGGCAGACGTGATCTCCCGGTTGCGCAGGCTGTAGATAAGAGGATATAGAAGCGGTGTGACGTTGGTATACACCAGCGCTAGTGTGCGATCCAGTCGTGGGGAGTAACTGGACTTGGGTCGCACGTACATGAAGGTGGCACAGCCATAATGCAGGAAGGTGACAGCCAAGTGTGAGGCGCAGGTGGAGGCAGCCTTCCGTCTGCCGCCACCACCATGCAGGCGGCGCAGGGCGGAGGCAATGGCCCCGTAGGAGGTCAGAATGAGCATTGAGGGCAGCAGCAGCAGCACCAGGCAGGCTCCTAGCAAGGGCAGTTCATCCACATAGCTCCGTGTGCAGGCCAAGTGCAGTAGTGCGGTGATGTCACAGAAGAAATGCACCAGCAGGCAGGAGCCACAGAAAGGCAGGTGGAAGACTGCCACCGTTAATCCCACGGACACTGCTAGTCCCCCAAGGCAGCAGGCCAGGGCCAGTCGTGCACACAGACCCGGGGTCACTATAGATGCATAGCGCAGTGGGTGGCAGATAGCCACATAGCGGTCATAGGCCATGGCTGCCAACAAGAAGCACTCAGCCCCGCCAAGTGCCACAAACATCTGCATCTGGACAGCACAACCCAGGAAGGAGATAGGGCTTCCCCTGCCATGGCCAGGAATGCTCAGGTCGGCTAGGGAGCGGGGCACCACCACGAGCGTGTAGCAGAGTTCAATGGCTGACAGCTGGCAAAGGAAGAGCAGCATGGGCGGCCTGCTGGGCACAGAGACCACAGCTACCAGGATGAGCAGGTTCCCACTCAAAGTGGTCAGGTGTACAGCCAGGAGCACCAGGAAGAGAAGGGGCCTCAGATGCGGGAACTCGAAGAAGCCTTGAAGCAGAAAGCCACAGGGTGTGGTGCTGTTGCTGAGGCTGTCCATGCACTGTGGTCAGGCGGCACCTGTGGCAGAGCAGAGGACGGGTGAGCCTGTGGGTGTGGCCTTTCTGACACCCAGACCTGAGAGTGGGGGCTACAGAAATGGTCTGTGGTTTGTTACTGGTCTCTCTTCCCCTTAACATCTCCAGAGAAACACACTGTCAAACAGTGCAGCTGTTCCTGCCTTCTGCCTTAGAATTTCCTGCCTTGCTGCTTTCTCAAACTGCAATTTCCAGAGAAGTCATGATTTGAGACCTGCGGTCTTAGAGCATATCACTCCTACCTCCACCCACAGAATCAAGCAGTGGCCACATTTCAGTTATTTTGTGAGAGAGATATTATATTATATTATATTATATCACATTACATTATGTATTATTATATTATATTATTATTACATTATATTATAATTATATCATATTATTATTATATTATATATAGTATCATTTGAGTTATTTTGTGATATATATGGCTTCATATATACACATATATGTCTTCAAAGTTTCCCAAGGCAGGAAATGCGTTTCTCCTCTCTGCTTCTCCATCCTCTTCCTTAGTTAACTCTGTCATTCTGAACTGCCTTCTGAGGTGTGTCATAGAGTCATAGAGTGAAACATATGTGAGGGTCTTCTAGACCATCTCTTTCAACTTCTTATTTATAAAGTGAAAAATATAACTGAGCTGGGGCAGGGCCTAGACATAAAGGGTTTAACTTCTCAGGGAAGTGAAAATAAAATATGAGTTCCTGAGCCGGACTGAACCTGCAGCTCCCCACAGCACATTTTATGCTCTGGAGTGAGGTCCCTGGAGCCAGTCAGACAATCTGTATTAATTTATCCTTCGGTAGACCTAGCTTTGCGGTACACCTCAGGACAGGTATCTGGGCAGCAAGGATGCTCTGCAGAAGGGCCTTATTGGCTTTTATCAGGACCCAAATGTACCTGACATTGTGAGGAAAGGTGGGGTGTATGTGCACTGGCTCAACTCTCAACACATTTGTCATCAGACCCAAGTTTCTCTGTGTAGGTAACAGACTTCCATTGCCGTTGTGTAGGTCACACTCTGTTCTCAGTCTCCTGCGTGAAGCAGGCGTGACGTGGGACCACCGCTCTGTGGCCTACGGGAGGATGACTGACTTCTTAACAGGTGTTAACAAAAGCTGTTTTAAAAATTGCTTTACGTCTTTTAAAAATTTAACGTCAGACTTCGTCATTCCTTCAATGGCTTAACCAACACGGACTGTAATTTGTTCATAGTCCTCATGCCAGAGTGCGAGAGTGGCGGAGCTGGGTGAAAACAGCAATGCGCAGTTGGATGAAAGAGCTGCAAGGCCTAGAGAGACCGTGGCCTTTGCTGTTGAATGCTCCTTTTGGAGAGTTATGATTTATCACCGCCATTCTGTGCTCTTTCTTCTGGACTTTGAAGGGAACATTTGCTACCATATTCTATTGTAATGGAGGAAGAGGTAGGTGGGGCAGGAATAGGCTTGAAGGAGATAGACTCGTTTCTTATGAGGTTTAAACCCTTCCCTTCTTCCTTTTTTTGGGGGGTGGGGTGGGGTGGAGTGGAGGATTTTCCCATCTATTGATCAAATTTAGCCAACCTGAGTCCCGTGCCTGTTCTCAGCCAGATGTTGCAGCTTTAGGATGAAGTTCAGAGAAACAGAACTGTCTTGAGGTTTCAGGATGATACAACTTCTGGAGTGCCCAGGACAGAGACAGCCACTGAGCTGCCTCTGGCTGCTTTTCTACCACTTCCTCTTCATCTCTGCAGAGAGGCCGGTGGGGTGAGTTCTGGAAGGACAGGCAGACACATTTGTGCTAATCGCATTTGCTTTCAGGATGTAAACCAGGCAGATGAGAAGAAGCACTCAGTGATGGCAGACTCGGATTGAGTTGCCTGAGAAGAACATGTTTTCAAAGTGAGGATGTACAAAACAAGCCGATGGCTTCACTAGCGGAATATGACCAGGGGGTTATTTCTACTTTGCTTAGCTCTTCGGGAGGAATCTAGGAATGAAAGCTAGGTCTACTAGGCTAAGAAAATGGAAAGATCAGGTGAGCGTGGTGAAGCACAGCTTTAATCCCAACACTGAGAGCCAGAGGCTGGCAGTCCCAGACTCTCCCAAAGCAACATTGATTCACATGCCATTTCTTCCTGGCAGAAAAACCTGGAGAAACAGAGAGAGAGAGAGAGAGAGACAGAGAGACAGAGAGACAGAGAGACAGAGAGAGACAGAGAGAGACAGAGAGACAGAGAGAAAAGATGCCTAGACCACCTTCCTCTCCCAGGCAGATGGGGTGAAAATCTTCACTCTTGTAAGGGATTAATAACACCACCACCCACAACAAAAATGAATACTTAAGAGAGTTCTACAAAAGTGATCTTAAGAACTGGAAGCATAGTCTATTTAATGTAGCCACAACCCAGTGAAATAAATGAATTCTTCCCACGCTCACTTTACAGACGAGGAAACTGAATGACTTATAGCTAACTAACTAATGCTATAGCCAGCTTTGCACTCAAAAAGTTTAGCACCCAATAACCTATGGTTTTACACAGGCTATTTTGTTATTGTTCTGTACGGTCTAGAGAAAGGCCCACGATGTCTATTAATTATATAGGGTTTGAATGCCTTGATTAATTATATAGCCAGGCAAAGTAAAAGAATAAGTAAAAAAAAAAAATAGAGCAAAACATCACCCAATTAGGGGCTGAGAACATCCAGCAGAAACAGCTGGGGAGATGGTTCAGTGGTTAAGAATACTCTGTTTTTGCAAAGGCCACAGGGATTGGCTCCCGGTATGCATACAGTGGTTTGGTGGTTCACAACTGTCTGTAACTCCAGTTCCAAGGGCTAATGCCCTTGTCTGGCCTCCACAGGCACCAGGTGTGTATGCAGCACACACACATTCATTGAGGAGAAAAACAAAAACAAAAACAAAACAAAATTTGTAAGCATAAAATAAAAAAAAATAAATCTTCAAAAACCAAACAACAACAACAACAACATCACAAAAGCTGGCAGAAACAGAGTGCAGTAACCTTGTTGAGGAAGCCAGTTTGTGTTCCCAATAGAGAGAGGCCTGGGTAGTGCATTGTATCCCTGGGGGAGGCTTCCAAGTAACAGCAAAAATAGAACATCATCAAATCAGGGACTTGGACACAGGAAGCAAAAATGTACTGCAGCAACCCCGTAGAGACAGCCAGATGCAGTCCCTCATAGATGCCAAGTAGAGCAGAGTGCCCTCTCTGGTGAGGCTTCTAAGTAAAGGAAAAGCAGCCTTAGACACAGACAAGGTCACCAAATCAGGCAGTCAGAACAACCAGCAGAAACTGACTGGGGAAGCTGAGCCAGACAGCTGTCGTTTCTGAATGAGCATTCTCTCCCTGGATGAGCTTTTCCATGGCTGAATTTTTGGCTTCTCTTTTCCTTCTATAGGCCCTTTTATATCATATGATGAACAGTAGCAACCTCTGTTTCAGATGGTTAATCTTCTAGCTATTTTCAAGGATGCGGTATTTTTATTCATGAGCTATTTTGCTGTTTTCTTCCCTCTCTGTCACAGAGTTAGGGGACACACAGTTCATAGCGAGGCAAGAGACCTTGGAGAACACACTGAAATAAACATGCCTGTGGTTCTGAAATGGGACAGGGATAGCCCTGGTCCATGAGCCAGCTTCTCAGTGAACTCATATAACACAATTTACATATAGGATGCACATCACAAACCATGTAGCCTTACTCATTTAAATGTTCCCTCAAATCTCCTCCCCACAAGAGGTTTATGCTATCACCTTTCTATGATTTCCTGCAGTCTAGAAATGGCCCCCAGACTCCCAGACACTTCTGTCCTCACTGGCATTTCTCCTGAGGATAGTGGATGTGAGCAGCAATGCAGATAATTTAAGATAGCAATTCTAAAAATAATTTCTTTTTAGTTTTGACATTCATCACTGCTCTCCTTATTGTTCTGGCAGAGTCTTGCTTCTAATTGTGTGAGGCTCTACGAAACGCATATGGAGTCATGGCTGGCTGGTGGCCCGGGACATCTGGATGTGGTTGTAAGGTTTTCTGGGTTAGAGATTCAGACCTTAGATTTTTTTTTTGTGTGTGTGTGTGTGCAGAGTATTAAAATTATCTCTTACAATGATGTTTCTCATTGCCCATTTCAATAGCCAATCAGAACTCTTCCATGGTTGCAGAATAGGTAGAATGGGTAGAAGGGAAGATATGAGAGACAGACAGGTCAGATACCTTCAGCCCTTGAGAATTCTGTACATATCGAGCTGGAGATATGTAAAGGTCAAATGGTCAAGTTCGATTCATGCTACAGTAAACCAATGTAAGACTCAGAGAGGCAGCTACACATCCTGGAACCTCAATAATGTCTGTGGGCAGAACTGGACTGAATCCAGGTCTCGATATTCTTAAGAGAAGAGTTATATATATATATATACACACACACACATATATTATACATTGTAATAATTGCCTTCCAGTTTAGATTTAAGCTCAATGGTCTAGCATCACAGTTTACAGAAGCACTGATAAGAAATGCCACAGCAGAAGTCATTGTCTTAAAACAAGCAAAGTTTAGCAAGTTACAAAACAATCTGCATATTCTGACTGCACTAAGTCTGTGACTTTCTATAAATGACAGTAAGATAATTTGTTTATTTTTTTAAAGGATTAACATATACTCAAAAGATGATGATTCATGTTTCCCCTTGATTCTTGCTGAAAGACAAAGAGTACTCACAATTTAAAACTGCTTTGTTGTTTTCTGGATGGTTGAATTGGGGAGGAGGGGCAAATAAACTAACTCTTGCAGGCTTAGTGCCTTACTGTGAAATGGGGACAACAAAAGAGCAATTTGAAGAGGATTGCATAGAGAATGTGGAGAAGTTTCTAGAACAGACTCGGCACAAAATGGGTACACAGGAAGGCTAGGGGTAGTCTTACTTTTATGCTTTATTACTTGGAAGGCTTAGTTTGATTATCCTCCCATCCATCTTTCTGTCTTAGAAACCTCAGCCCTTGAGGTTTCTTGGTCCCATACTTCAGGTCCTTTGCCTGTGTGCCCGCTATCTTCCTAAGGTCCCAGTGTACACTGTGTGCTGGTTGGGTATAAACAGATGTAATTAAAGATAGTTTGTAATATATAGATCTCTATCATCTATCTATCTATCTATCTATCTATCTATCTATCTATCTATCTGTCTGTCTATCTATCATCTATCATCATACAGGTGATTTCAATTCATCTTTCCTCATTGATAATTTAATATAAAGAAAATACTTAAAAGTATCTACTTTAGTTATCCCAATAATGTTTTTAGCAGTTTGAGTACTGGAACAATATATCAATATCTCAATCTTACTATTTTTTCTTCTGTGTTTGTAACTATCTTTATGTAGCTGTACAGGCTATATATATTTCTGGGTTCACCTCTCACCTCAAGCCCTTGCCAACTATATTAAATTTTGGGTGAGGTCCGAGGTCCTCAATTTTCTTGATGTTTCAAGTCTTTATATAAAAATGGAGGTCATGACATTGTATACTGAGAGTCATTATAAAGAATAGGAATAGTATAAGGAAAACCCACAACACAGTGGTAGCCATAAAGCAAGTAATTCATCATATTGAGATGTAACTTACTTTGTCATTGACATGTCAGCCTTTGAGCTCCACTTGCATGATTATAATGACTCCTTTTCCTGGTCATGCAGCCCTTCACCTTGATTCATGACAGGTGCCTTGAAATGCATTAATTTTATATTTTTGCATTATTATATATTTCAGTTAAACATTGTTTGTGAAATAAAGTTCCTTGATTTTAAACATCATGTTGGTACTTTTTACTCCCACAAACATTTTCCAGCAGTATCTTTCCATCAGTCTGACAGTTTGTTTACTCGGGCTGCTGAATCACCTCTGGATTTAATGATTACATTATGTACTCCTTTCCCCCCCAGCTATTTATGATCTCAGTTTTTATTTCCTGGAAGATGTGTTATTTGCCTGTGTGGCATTTCTCTCTAGCGGGTCTGTTTCTTTCACAGGATAAAGCAGCTTGCTAAATCCTTCATGACTGAGTGTGATGTGATAGCTAGTCAAAGGCTTTTTGTGAGTCTGAGTATAAAAACTCTCGTTAGTTCCTCCATGTCATGTTTATCGCCTACAAGCATCTAAGTGAATCAATAGAGAAAGTGTTCTTTACACTGACATTCTTGCTTTCCCCCATTATTTCATTTTCTGAAGTATTTAAGGATCCTACAAGGAGATGATCTTGACAGTTTCTAAGGCTACCCATGAGCTCTTCTTAAAATGGTAGCCACATGGCTGACCTTTGTCCAGCACTGGGTCAACATGCTACCATGGACTTTGAACTTTGTCTAATGCTTTCCAGGCTTCATGATTCCTGATGATTCAGGGGGAAAAGACCCAAAAGTAATGAGGGTGTCTGTTTAGAGCACTCTGGATGCTTGCCATACTTTGTTCTCCTTTCTCCAAAAATCAATTGTGCATGATTAGGACTTTCGGAAAAGGATGTTTTCCATGCATCCTGCTCTCTCTTATTTTCAATTGGGTAGGAACTTTGAACCATGAAAATCTAGGAGTCCTACTGATTGCAGAACTGGCTCCATGCCTTTGATGTGTTGAAAGAGATTCTCTCCCTGCATGAAACAGCAGTCATTTTAATGAATGTCTTTAACACAGACTTCCTCCAGAGGCAGATAGATAAGCTTCAAAAATGAGCACTTTAATGTTCCACATAAAAACTGTCTGGTGCAGAGACTGCCCCAGTTCTGACACTGTAAAGGTCAAGTCTATCACAGGAAATGAATGATCACTGTGTTGTTAAATTCTGAACAGTATCCTAGGCCTAAGGATCACTTACTTTTACTTCAAAAACATCAATATCTTCACTATGTAAGAAAACTTGTTTGCTTCCAAAATTTATTTTTAAATCAATTACTGTTTTCTATGAAGGTGATTTTAACAGGGTTGAAAACAGTCCTAATTTAGAAACTACACCTCATGCTTCAAGACAGCAAGAGGGCTACCTTGTAAAACTGAAAAACTTTTCTTCTAAAAGATGGGGTTTTATTGTTTGCTGGCCACAGAGGTAGAACTAAGTGGTGGGTAAGATAGGTGCATAGAGGGAGAAGCCAAGGTTATTTCAGTATTGCCACGGCATTTTTATGATTCACTAAGATGAAAACCGACAAACAAAAATGGTCAGCCCTTGTAGGAAAAATACTGTTTATCACTGGGATGAGCCATCTTTCCAAGGAAAGTGTTTTACAGTCCCTGAGAGCTCAGTCTCCCTGGAATCACCTAGATGATTTGTGAGCATTAATGCATCAGGTTTTCGCCTACTGTCCAGTTGCCTAATTCCTTTTTGTTCAAATTTGACCCCCAAGTTTGCCAGAAGGCACCTAATGATTAGATTAAATAAGGTCAATGCAGAGTACTCAGCTAACTGAAGGCCAGGCTTGCACAGGGACCTACATTCTCTGCAATAGGAATGTCTCTGGTTGATGTGGTCCAGGGACTAAGGATTTAATTCCAAAATAGGAAGGATAAAGGGAAGTCTTTCCTGTTTTGGTATTGTCAGTGGTAAAGTTTTGACTTTCATAAAGCTGAACAATGCTCTTAGACCTGGTCATCCTGAATTATGCCTCTAAAAATTGAAGAATGATTCCCTCATTGTCATCTTACAAATTATCTTATGGGAACCATGTATTGTTGGATACTTCTCATCACTAAAGCCTCTGTTCACACAAGTGTACGAAATCTCCTATTTGTAGATGGGAAAGCAGAGACAAAAGGCAGCATTTAGGCAAAGTAACTAAATAAAATGGAATAAACTTCAGAGTTCTGGCATTCACGGCTGCCTCACACTGTATCTTAATGTACCCTGAACTGAAGGGCTCTGCAGGTGACAGCACACTTGTGTAATGTACTGAGGAAAGAGGCATCAGATCTGGCAGAGAGAAGATGAAGGCAACGGCATGAGCATGCGTTTCATCATTGTTATCTCTTTAGTGCAGACCCAGTCAGAGTTATCCCTATGCTCTACTTTCACTGTTTCTTTATCTTTATTTGCTTATGATTGCCACCACCAGGTATCTTCTTACCTGGGCTCTGAGAGGGATGACCTGGGAATGTTTGAGAAGTGACTCAGGTCATGCTGTCTAGAAGTTGGCAAGATCCCAGGTAAAGTGGAGAGCAGTGGTTGCCGTGGGTAGATGTGGAAGAGAAAGGTAACCGGAGATAGACAGGAGATGGTGAGGCTGGTGGGAATGAAGAAATGAGAAGCGGAGAGACAGAGCAAACCCAGATGGGGGATTGCCACAAGAGTTTCTGATGAATTTTGTCTGGTTAAAGCTATACTCTTAGCTTGCTTTATATCCCTGGAGAGGTGAGGTGATAGGGAAAAAGGAGTGCACTAGTCCATTCCAATGGGAGGGCAAGAATAAAAATATCCTGTGATTAATTATCCCCACAAAGTCACTTCTCAAGGTTGGAGACCAGGGTGGAGCTTGGCAAAGGTACAACTCTGTAGTTGTCCAGAGAGAACTGACTTCCTATTTTGAACTGCCCATCTACCCAGGGCATGGCCTTTCTCTTTGGCATCACACTTTCCCTAGAGTGTTTCTTTCTTCCCTGTCATCATGGTAATTCCCATCTGTACTTGCTGGTCCAGGAAGCAGTTCAGATTGCACTACAGAACATCAGGCACCACATATGTCTAAGATGTCTTAATGTGCTAGTAGCTACAGCAATGAGTTGAATACTAGGATATCTAGTGATATGAGTGAATCCGCTATTTTCCACACATGTACAGGGTCCACAGGAAATGCCCACAATAATCCTATAGTAAGCAAGTCTTTTAACCCTGTTATGTTGGAGACTGTTCAGACAGGGCACCCTAAATTTGGGAGCGGAATACACAATTTTGATGGCTTGCTCATTATCCTGCATGTGCACCAGAATCATAGGACTTAAGAGTTGATTGGTTTTAATTAACTTACTCCCTCTCATTTATTAGGCTAGTAAATGTTTATTGAAGGAGAGCACATATAGACTAAAGAACTGGAGCATAGATCAGCTAGCAAAATAGTTAAACAATCTTAGCTTTAACAATCTTGGCTTAATTGTTGTCTATTTCTTGGAAAAAGAAATAGACAACAATTAAGTTAAGGTAATTGCTTACTGCACTTGAAAGTTATAAATCCAATAGAAAAAAAGTTGAAAAGGGACCATATGTGTTGATATGCAATTTTAAAGAGGCTGTGGTGAAAAGTGGTATTTGGTGCAGAGGAGCTTGAAGGAAGTAGGAAGTATACCATGTGGGTATGTGGGAACATGTGACAAGCCGAAGAAATGCCTCTCCAGAGGCCCTGGAGTGGGAGAACAGGCCTGGCATGTTTGTGGCACTATGATGAAACCGGTGTTGTGGAGAGGGTTGAGGGAACACAAAAGAATAATGAGGGCAAGAGAGTGGCCAAGGAAGTACCTGGTGAGAGACTGGGGACTCAGGTTTTTGTTTTGAGTGAAGATTGAGGGATGAGATAATATTCAAATTTCCTCCTGTCTACCATGCTGAGAATAGAATAGACCACAGGGAGCCAGAACTGGCTCTCCAACTCTGGGCCTCTAAGCAGTATCTGGCTTTGCTTGGTGCTGGGGATCTGAACATAGCACACACAATCCTTTCAGCAGCCAAGCCATCTCCTCTGGCCCTATATTTACATCTTAGGCCCTGATTCAAATGACTAAAACAAATGAATAATAGCTTGTCTCTAATGTTCTTTGATTTTAAATTAGATCTTGTTTATGTGAACACTTTGTAAATTCCAAAATGCCACCCAAATCACACAATTACTGTCATAGTGCACAGATATCATCAATGTATTTTCTAGTCTTGAACTCCATCCATCCACTCTTTCTAGGCATTAATTTTGCAGAAGTTGTTAAGCTCTTGTTCACATTCTTTTTTTCACAGTTTCTGATAAGGTGAGAAGCAACTGGACTGGGCCACAGTCGGGACAAGCTTCCTTAGTAGTTAACAGTCACAGATGTAATGCTTTCGTTCATAAACAGCTACATTATTATGCTTTAGAATTTTAGAAATCAAGCCAAGCAAATCTCGGACAGAATTTACAAGATGGATTAAGTCTTGAGCTAAATCGAAGTTTACCAGTGACAGGAGTTTAGGGTTTGACAATATTTTATTTGGCTGCAAAATTTAATTTGTTGACTTCTTTGGAAGACTTAATGCCAACAAATACAGTTCCCTTCCTAGGTCCTGGCCCTCCTCAGACTGGTGGTGCTGCTAGCCCTCTTTCTGGGACTGTTGTATGAGGGTTCTCAGACAAAAGGTCACGTGGAATCTGGGTTTGAACGGAAGCTGGGGATACTGACTGATATCCTCCCACATTCATCACCAGGATGCTGATATTGTATTGGGACCCTGATTCTGGGTAAGAGGAGATACTTTCTGTCGAGTGGGTGGTTTTAAAAAATTGCAGGAATATAGATGTTATGAGAAAAAAACAATAGACTAAACTTAGAAACTTAGGTTTGTAAAAATAAGTTAAATAAGGAAATCAATGACATGGAGAAACACCATCGTGGAAACTCCTGTTAAAATTTTCAGGGATTGCAGTGGTATGGACAAGAAATGTCCTCCATAGTTACAGTCACTGAACACTTAGTCCCCAGTTGGTGGCCAAGCCTTGCTGCTGAAGAAAGCCCATCATTAGAGATGTGCTTAGACATTAGAGGTCTGGCAACACTTCTGGTTTACTCTCACTGCCGTATGCTTGCTCCTGCCATCATGCCTGCAGCTTGCTGCCATCTTCTTTGCCACGATGAACTACTATTCCTCTGGAACTGTAAGATTTTCATCTTTTTTAAGTTTTCATCTTTTTTAAGATAAGGACCTCATCATGATGTATTATCACAGAACAGAAAAGTGACTAATATAAGGATTCTCTAAAAATTCTAAGAAAATAGATGCATTTCCATGATTCACAAACAAGAAAAAAATGTATAAACAAACAAATGTAGAATTAAAATAGGCATAGCAGAGACTGAAAATAAAAAAATATTTAAAAGTATTCATGGATATAGTGGATAAGTCTGAAAATAAAAGCTGATTTGCCTCTAAAGAAATAGAGGAGTTGAATACAGTAATGACCATGAATAACATTATGTCAATGTAAATAGAATAAAAGTATTCAACCCATTTATTGCATTTTGTAAAATTTAGATTTAAATCATACTTTCAGGCTTATTATAATTTTCCATTTGGGGATATCATTTGTATATTTTAGGGATTATGTGTTTTTTGAAATGATGGTAAAAATCTACTTGTATGCCGCGCCTTAAAGATGGAGCTGGTTTCCGCCTTCCACCTTCCCGATGGTGAGTGCTCTCTGTCACCAACAACTCCATATGTGGCTAAGGCTGAGGATGTGGCTTGCTTCCGTGTATGTGGACCTATCTGCATTGCCCACGTGGCACGCTGGGGTTGGCTACCCAGAGGCTATTTAAGCTGTGGGCTGGCTTTCCCCAGGGTCAGAAGATTGTTCAAGGTTCCTGAATAAACTGCATTGAGAAAAAAAAATCTACTTGTAAAATTTCTTTATATTGGAAGCAGTGAGGACAAAAGATGCCTTTCCAATGTTAATGTCATTCATAGTCATCACTGTAGTGAAATCCTCTACTTCCAGACAAGGCAGCTTTTACTTTCAGATGTCTCTACTATCTCCACAAATACCTTTAAACAATTCCTCACATTTAATAATAAAAACTAAAACCTCAACTAAGCAAATCCAGGGCTTTTATATTTTGATTAAAATATTTATTTATTCATTTTCATGTATGGGCATTTTGACTGCATGTATGTCTATGAACCACATGTGTGCCTGGTGTTTGTGGAAGCCAGAAGAGGACACTGGTCCCTTGGAACTGGAATTAAAGATGGTTATGATCTGCCATGTGGGTGTACTGGGAGCACAAAGGTCCTTGCACTTACAAATAGCACTAGAGAAACCAAGAATGTTTCTACATTCTTGGCAACATCTAGGGTTGCCTTTTCAAAGAAAAAAAATTATGCCCTGGAAGAAGAATTGACTAAGCAGGGCTCATAGGGGCTCACATAGACTGAAGCAACAATCATGGAGACTGCATGGTTCCAATGTAGGTCCTCTGCTTATATGTTATGGTTGTTAGTTTGGTGTTTTTGCGGGACTCGTGACAGAGGGAGTGGGGATGTCTCTGATTCTTTCATCCTTTCTCTGTTCTTTGGGACCCTTTTCCTCCTACTGGTTTGTCTTATCCAGCCTTGATATGAGGGTCTGTGCCTAGTCTTATTGTAACTTAGTGTTCCCTTGATATCCTTGGGAGGCCTGCAAGGAAACAGAGGAGAAGTGGATCCAGGGAGAGGTGAGATAGTGTGTGTGTGGGGGGATGGGAGAAGTAGGACAAAAGGGAGGAGTGGAGGGAGGGGAAACTGATGTTGGGATGTATTAAAAACAGATTTTTAAAAAAAAGAAAAGGAAAAAGAATAAATATATACAACCTGATTTTTTAATCCAGAAAACTGAGAATGGAGGTGGTTAATAGCCTGGTGATCTGAACCATCTGGAGGACCAGGTGTGGAGAACCATTTTTTGTCAGGATGCTTTGTTATTGAGCTCTCAGCAGAAAAGCTTGTTTTCACCCTGGCCTTCACCTGGAGACAGGGATAGGCAGGATGTTTTTGCCAAGTTCACTTCTTTTTGTTTGTGTGAGGATCACACAGACAGGTGGACGAGGTAAACAAGCCTGACTTCTAAATGAACTTCATTGTATCAAAGTGCTTTGCTCTGACTACAAAATGGGACTATGGAAATGAGCACCTAGTTTCTACTTAGAAGCCCTCTTGAACAGATCCCATGTGTAGTATCTTGGTTTTTAAATTTTTCTTTCAATCCTCACTCCCCACTCAAGGACTGTCTGACTCTGCAGGTGGGCTCCAGGAACCAGGCAATATCAAGCTCCCACAACCAGGACCAGAGGTAGCTAGATGACTTCTACCTTACCTGTATGGACAAGAGCACAGCAGATCCTCCCCTAGGCCCTTAAAATAACACATGTACACCATCTCTAGAACATATCTTCTTAGAAGAAGTGATATGTATTCTGAATAGAGTTTTGATGTAATTGTGCCTCTTTGTGCACAGGAGACTGTGTTAGACCAGGAAACCTTTTCCCAAATTACACTGTACTTAAACATGCTTAAAGTAAGCTGCTCAGGGCACCTCTAGAAATCTGAACCAACACCAGCTAGCTAAGTCGTATTAAACTGGATTTCCTTCTTGCCTCACATGGATTGTTATTCTGCCAGCCAGTGCCCATGTGGGTGCTGGGAATTGAACCTGGGTCCTCTGGAAGAGCAACCAGTGCTTTTAACTGCTGGAGCTAACCCTCCAGGGTTTGCTAAACAATATATTTGATTTAAATCACTTGTCACTTTTCTAGAAAGACAGGATGGTTCCATTTCAGAAAACTCGCTAATTCACAAAGATATTTCTAGACTAAGGAGAATCAGAGTCATGTTAGCATACATGAAAGAAATGATGAAAATGTCTAGAGAGATAAAAACAGGAACTTTTTATTTACTTATTTTTATTTACTCATTTTACACCCGGGTCATAGCCATAGCCCTTCTTTCCTCCCCATCCTACCCTATCCCTCCCTGTTTCCCTATCCTTCCTCCCCTACTCCTCATGGGAGCAGAGCTCCCCTACCCACCCACCCCAGCATATCAAGGAATGAGTGCATCCTCTTCCCCTGTGGCCTGGCAAAGTAGCCATGCCAAGGGAAAGTGATCAAAACAATCCCTGTCAGCGCCAGCTCCTGTTCCCTTTATTCAGTGACCATATGAGGACTGAGCTGCCCATCTGCTATATCTGTAGGGGGGCCTAGGTCCAGTCTATGCATGGTCTTTGGTGGTGCTTCGGTGTCCACAGGCCCTCTTGGGCCCTGGTTAGTTGGCTCTGTTGGTCTTCTTGTGGAATTCCTGTCCCTTCTGGGTCCTTCTATCTTTCCCATCATTCTTCCTCAAGACTCCTTGTGCTCCACCCAATGTTTGGTTGTGGGTCTCTACATTTGAAACAGGAACATTTTAACCTTACAAAATGTATGTGTAATTTCCACAACAAATGTGTTGTTTGGTGAATAAATATGAGGCACCTCTGTTAAGATCAGATATGAACATGTGAACAAATGTGCATTAATGATACTGATTAGTCAAGTATTTATGACTCCAGCCAACAGAATATCAAAAGAAAATAGTAATTGACATGGAAAACACATTGAAATGATGTGGTAATAACATTCTTTATGTTTTAATGCAGTAGGTTGAATGACAGATGAGTCTCACTGGATCTGTTAACCACATTTAAGGGTAGACAGACCCTATGCGTAGGAGTAGATGGCCAACACAAAATCAATCAATGTTATTTTTGTAGACTAAAGTTACTTTTTGCTTTTTTGAGGCATTTTTTTGTTTTATTTTACTGACCTTTTGCTTGTATATTATGGTTTCAGATTTTGTTTTTATGGATTTTGGTTGTGTGTGTTTCTATCTTTTTTTTCTTTTAATTTTTTACTGATTTTTTTTCTGTGAATTTTACACCATGAATCCCAATCCCCCTCATCACTTTATTCCTTCTGCCATTTCAATCTCCCCTCAAAAGAAAACAAAAAAATTAAAATAAATAAAAAAATTTAACCCCCCCCAAATAAAAACCAGAACAAAACACCAAAAACCATCTTGCCATGGAAGCTACAGTATGTTCCACAACATAACTTTTTGTCTACTCATCTTTCCTTGCAAATGTTCATTGCAGTGAGTCATTGTTCTAGCTCAAGGCCTCTGACTTCTGCTATTCCTGTCAGTACTGGATCCTCACTAGGGATTCTCTTGGATATCTTGCTGTTGGCCCATGTCATGGAGACCCTGGAGCTTTACCTCTGCAGGTCTGGCCCAGTCACATGCTCCAGCAGTCATAGATGGGGCAGATGTTAGGGTGGGTTAACTCAGAGCCCTGGATCTGGGTCTGGATGGAAGCTGAGTTGGTTAGACCAGCACCTCTTCCAAGCCCACATTACTGGGGCTAGCTCTCCCACTCTCAGGCACTCTCACTAGCCTCCCACAGGTACCTAGGCAGGGGTGGGAAGGGTAGAAAGGGGCCACCAAAAGTGGGGCTGGGTCAGCACAGTGCTCAGATGTCAACATGCCCTCAGGCAGCAGGCTAGACCAGCAACATTCTCATTGGCATGTGGTAGTAACACAGGCCTTAGACATTAAGCAGACCCTGGCTGTGACCACAGACCTAGACATTGCCCCAGCAGCATAGGCATAGCTGTCATTTGGCTTCAGGTGGCAGCTCAGACCACTGATATCCACATGGTCTTTGGTGGTAAGTTGGGCCATGGACATCAACGAAGATGCAGCTACAGTGCCATGGACCTAGACATGTCTCTCAGTGGCAGCCTGGGCCAGAATGTCACCATGGTCTCAGGTGGCAGCCCAGGCCACTCAGGTAAGTTTGGACCTCTGTGTCAGCACAGCCCTCTGGGACATCAATACAGTCTCATCCACCAGCCTAGAGCACTGACATCTGGATGGCGTTTGGTGGCAACACAGGCCACAGACATCAGCACAGATCCCAGCTGAGGTAGGGCCAAGGACCCAGACATGCCCTTGAGAACATCTCAGGCCTGGATACCACCATGGCCTCAGGTAGTTGTGCTGGCAACTCATACCCGCCTGTTTCTCATCACCTTGGCATCTCCAGTTCCACTTCATTCCACAGTGCAGGAACTGCTTGGCTTCATTTTCACTCCCATCTCTGCACTGTAAACTCTTATCTTTCCCATCTCCCCATCAAATATTTGCTGACCATAGTAGTACCCAACATGGGGCTTGGGCAGCACTTGGGTGCTTGGGAGTCTTTTTTCGGTCCACACCAGGGCTGCAGGCATTTTTTTTTTTCTTAAAACTTGTTTGTTGTTTCAGAGAAAGAGAGAGGGCAGTGTGCTAAAAAACAGTGATTTTAGGTTACATATACATATATATATACATATACATATATATACACACATATACATTATACATTATATATATATTCTTTTGCTTGTTCTTCTGTTTCTAAATGAAGTTTCTACTAGTATCTAAAGAGCTCTTCCCAACACAGAGGAATTATGTGTAGGAATTTAGGTCTTATATTAAAATTATGAAGAATCACAGGTTTTCAGCAAGGAAAGAATTGAAATGTTACCAATATTTACCCAGTATATCTTAAGATGAAGAAAAAGGAAGAAAATGAAATCAAGAAGAGCATTGGTAGTGGCATTTCAAAGTGATGTAGTATGGGCCTTAATGGAATGCAAATGACACATTTGGGTAGAAGAACCAAAAAAAGTGGTTTCAATAGATAACACAATGTTATGGCAGAGGGTGTGGAAGAAGTCAAGTGTGAGTCAGGTTTTGGATCTAGGAGAAATTTGAGACCAGTAACAGAGTAAATTATATGTAGAAAGGCAAGAGTTACCTAGAAAGGATGCTGGTCACAGAAATGAGTCCAGTTCTCCATGAGCTGTTCAGGTGACTATGCGCGAAAGCTGCTGTTGGAGGTACAAAGGTAGAAGAACAGGGTCGGAGCCGGACACACTATCTTGACAAGTTTTATAACTAAGCTCCAGGTAGGAAGAGGCCAATATGGAGTCTGTGCAGACCTTATAGGCAGTGTGTTCTAAAGAGTGTCTCTAAACAGAAAACCTAGTTCCTAATTCTCTGCCACTATTATTATTAATCATTGGTTGAATCTCAGACATTCAGGGACAGTACGGTACTAATCACTAATAATTTTAAGCAGGTTAAATTAGATAATATTTGTTGCAAGGCTGCTTTGCAAATTGTAACAGGCTGGGGTCTGAAAAGAAAGCTCAGTTGATAGCAATTGCTGTTCTTGCAGAGGACCTGGGTTTGGATCCCAGCACCCACATTATGGCTCACAACCATTTGTGACTTCAGGTCTAGGAGATCTGATACCCTCTTCTTGTAGGCATAAGGTTGTCGTGTAATGCAAATACTGATTTCTGTACTACCAATATCTGGTTACAATTCCTGTTCTGAGAATTTCCTCTTTCAATGTTGTATGAACACTGCTCCCAACTGTCCCCTGATATGCCAATGATGCATCACTGAGCAGGGGAGAGAATATGGCTGGGCTTCCTGCCAAACAGAGAAGGAGGAGTTAGAAGAGAAAGCAGAGGATTCAGCCAGGCGTTTCAGCCATGAACAGAGGGCCAAGAGACATCAAGAGAAGGAGATGGAGCTTGAAAGCTACAAAGTGCAAGTATTTCTAGGATGTACACTGAGAGGAAACCAAATTAGCTTAGAAGGTTAAGAATGGAGTAATAACAGCACAGTTACTGCGTTGTGAAACTTCTTATTAAACAAATATAAAAGTCTCAATTATTTGTGTGATAGATAGGATATGGGAGAAACAGAGAAACAAACAAGAGTTCTGCAAAAATAACTGTAAAATTTTGGCATCCCAAGTGGGCCCACATGTACATAAAAAGTAAAGCTACAAAGCAGTTTCTTAGCTCTGTTCATTAAGAGAGCAACAGCAATTTCTAAGGCGGGAGCTTCTTTATTAGACCACCCGCAAGCAGCAAGGCCTCCAGCAAGCTACAGGAAAACAAAAACTGATACAAACCCCAGAGAAGTAAGCCCTTGCTAAGAGCAGAAACTTGAGTAAAGCAAGCTTCTCAAAGTCAGACTTTGCTAACCAAAGCAGGAAGCTAAATCCCTTTCAAAAGGGGCTCTTGCTGGCTTGACTCCTGCAGGTCAGAGGAACAAACATTTGTGGACCCAATAACTTCCCAGGGGTCAGGAGACAGTGAAGGAGGCAGAAAATAAAAGCATCTCCCTGGAAACAAGAGCCAGAGACAGACTGAGAAGCCTCAAGCATCTGAACTGCTAATGTCTAAAAAGGAAGCTGGGTCTAAGAAAGTAAAGTCCTTAGGGAGAGGTTTTGATATTAAAGATTATTTTCTATGTTGAAAATGGGGGAAGACACAGTGACCCAGTGATTCTGGATTCCATTTCAGTTTGTTTCTCTTAGCATAAATATAATATTTTCAGTTATGATTTTAGTTTGGTATATTCTCTTTGGAAGAGAACAGAGTAAGACAGACTTGGAGAAAGAAGAGACTGAGAAAATAGATGCTAGACTAAAAGCCATAAAACAGAAGTTGGAGAAATCTTTGAATCAAAATACGGAACCTTCGGAGAAACCCAATCTGAGGCTCACAATAACACCAGAAGTGGTAGTTCCAGATGAGAAAAATCCACAAAGGCTTGAAGAAATTGCAGCATGGCAGCCCTTTAAAATGCTGGATAGAAAGGTTTCAGCTATAAGCCAACATGGTTAGTTTGGATATTATATTTGTAGTGTCAAGGTTTAATTACTGGATGAAGGTCTATATGCTAAAGTATTAATGCAGATCCTGTTAGATGTTGGAAGAAAGTCATACAGTGGCTTGTACACTCCTTATTACAGAGATTAGAGAGCTAAAATATACATAAAAGAATGTGCCTTTTTATCAGACTAAAGGGGGGCTATGTGGAAATAAAATTCTGATTTCTGTATCCACCAAATCTGGTTGCATTCCTTATTCTGAGAATCTCCTGTCCCAGTGTTGTGTGAACACTGCTCCCCACTTGTCCCCTGATATGCCAATAACGCAACTTACAGCCAATCACTGAACAGGGGCCTTGCCATCACTGGGTAGCAATCCCAAGACAAAGGGCATCTTGCTTTTTTATGTACTGGACTCTGTAACATGAACATGGTATAATCCAGTGAAATAAGACAAGATGTAGGCTCAGAGAAGGACGGACCTGCGTGCTGGCTCTCCCCACATGTGACTGTGCAGCTTTAGGTTTGTTACTTACACACCTTCATATTTCAGTTTTGTCACTTGTGGTTAGTGTTGTGTACAATGTCTCAATGAACCTTTGAGTCCCATCTTGTCCACTTACGATTAGTGAGGGTCCTGGCAAATTATAAGCTTTTCTATTTTGGGTTTTCCTTTCTATAAAATAGAAATGATAGTGAGTGTGCCCCCGCCAGAGGGTTTTAAGGACGATATAATGGAGTATTGGCACGATGCCTGAGACCTGATGAGTGCTCAGTCAGGCGCTCTCTGTATTTACAGAGCCATAAAATTTTAACCTGGTTTCTAGAGCTATTTAGAGTGTCACCATGAGAAGGGCACAAAGCAAAAACTCTGTGTATGCAAATACTGTGCAAGGTACCCAGGAGGCCCTCCCTGCGCATCACGGTTCATTACTATCTTCTGATTCGCCTTAATGAACTTACACAGAGCAGCTACCAACCACATGCTGTTTTCTCTTGGCTCCTTCCTAGAGCTGTATCCCAGGATTCACCTGGCTCCTTAGCAGATAGTTTTGTCCCTTTGAGTTCTCAGGAACACCTCTCCTTGCTTCTGCTTGAAAAGAAGCCTTTCTCATAGCTGTCCCATAACTTCTTACTAGAGTCTTGGTAAGAAAATAAAAATACTTTAGTTACCTTTTTATCATAATTAAAATGAAGATACACCTAGGTAAGGCTGAAAAAAATCTGGCACCCACCTGAGTTGTTTTCAGTTTCAACTCCTTTATCTGTGCCTGTTGACACTTAGAAACAATGTTTTCTCTTTTTATTATTTTTTTATTATTTCTTTTTTTAAAAGAGTTTCCCATGACTTTTCATGAACATTGTCTCCTTTTGTCCCCATTCCCAGATAGGGCTAAATAGAGCAGGGGGAAGGAATAGGAGGAGTAATAACTAATACTAAAGACATTTTGAAAACATCATATGGCATTTCAAAATTTTTAATTTTTTGTTTGTGTGCTTATATGTGTACGTGTGTGCTTATTTATGTGTGTACAGGTGGTGAGTGCACGTGTGCACACCTGTGGAGGCCACAGGGAAACCTCAGTTGTTCCTCAAGTGCCTTTTTTCTTTTTTTTTTAAATGTTTATAATACCACAAAATAATTTTTTATTTTTATCACTTTCAAAGGTCTCTCATTGTCCTGAAAGCTTACCAAGGAGGCTGACTGTCCCCGCCGGTGAGCCCCAGGGATCTGCCTGGTTTTGCCTCCCTGTAGCAGAGATTACAAGTGAATGTATTATATTAGTATTCCCTACTCTCCTGCTTTTCGTTACTGTGCGTTGTGGTAGGAGGAGATTAAACTCGAGTCTCTATTGTGCAGACAAGCCTCTAACTCTACTTTCTGCCACGGTATTTTTAAATCTTTATTTGTATGTAATTTTTATTTTCAATTTGGCTTCCTATTTCCCACCTTACTGCTGTGGAAATGAGTCCTCAGCTTTCCTATGCCCCTCTCCAACATAAACATGTACCAGACAAGCACATGCATACTTCCTTTTCCGGCATAACAATGACATCATGACTTGGGTATTGAACAATACTCACTGTGTACAATTATGCTCACCTTAATTATGACTAAGTTATAAATTATTTTATCACCACTAATTATTATATCTTCTTTCTTGTAAAAATTTTACTTCCCCTGTCGTTAGCAAATACCTCATTGACTGTTTGCTTAGCACTCTATGTGCCTATCAATATTTTTCCCTGAACTCTGAGACAATAGGATAAGTCTTTGAGTTCATTTAACCATAACAGGCTGTGTGTTTATTCTATCCAGTCCTGGAAACATTTTCCCAGAACCCTGATTTTCTTTTCATCCTGTGGAACACTTATTCTTAGCTTTTTGTTCATATTTTTTAAGTGGGTCAATATAAAACACAGACTATTGTTCAGTAGGCTTTGGCGATTAGGTGGTACCTCAGTGATTTCCGTGGGAAGTCTCTAAATGACAGGCACTAGCTCTTTTCCATGGCCATGCCAGCATGCTTAGAAAGGGATCTGGTGATCTGTAACCTGTCAGGCAGAAGCCTAGATGCCCACACCCTGTACATCTGTAGGAAGAGAGACAAGAGGGCGGAATGTGGAGGGAGTCTTCCTCATGGCTCGTTTTCTGGGCATAGGACTCCTGCTTTGGATTGTGTATGGTGTCTTTGAATACAGAGTTCACTCACTGAACCTTCCTGCTTTCTGCAGGGAAGAGCATGGTAGCCGTTGTCTGCAGCTTCTGAGAAGACATTTAAACTGGCTTTTATGTTATGCCCTCATGTCACTTCATTCCTCCTAGGTTCTGGAGAATGTCTAGTAATCTTCCACACACCTGTGCATGTTCAGATTACTTCCTGCTTAGAGCTGATTTCCTTCATCTGCCAAATTGTTTTTTACATCCACCTGTTTTATCATGCTTTAAACTCCGTGGCTGTCACCGCTGCTCCATTTTTTTATTTTTTTTCACTTTTTTATTAATTCTTATTTTTTATATTAATCACAAGTTATTTACTTTGTATCCCACTTCCTCATTCCCTCCCAATCCCATCCTCCCTCCCTCATCTCCTCCTTGCCTCTTTCCAAGTCCACTGCTAGGGAAGGTCCTCCTCCTCTTCCATCTGACCCTAGCTTATTAGGTATCTTCAGTACTGGCTGCAATGTCCTCCTCTGTGGCCTAGCAAGGCTGTTCCTCCCTCCGGGTGAGGTGGGGAGGTAAAGGAGCCAGTCACTGAGTTCATGTGAGAAATAGTCCCTGTTCCCCTTACTGGGGATTCCCACTTGGATACTGAGCTACCATAGGCTACATCTGAGCAGCGGTTCTAGGTTATATCCATACATGGTCCTTGGTTGTAAAAACAGTCTCATAGAGGACCCCTGTGCCCTGATATATTTTGTCCTTTCCCAGTCATATTAACTCCCCCTTTTATCATATGATTCCCTACACTCTGCAGAAGGTTTGATTATGAGTCTCCACATCTGCTTTGATACAATGGTAGGTAGAGTCTTTCCAAGGCCCTCTGCAGTAGGCTCCTATCCTGTTACTTGTTTTCTCTTACTTCCCATGTTCATCGCATTTGTCTTTCTAAGTGAGGATTGATCATCTTACTCCAGGTCCTCTTTCTTGTTTGTCTTCTTTAGGTGCACATATTTTAGTATGTTTATCCTATGTTGTAGGTCTATATAAATTAGTATATACCGTGTGTGTCTTTCTGCTTTTGGGATACCTCACTCAGGATGATCTTTTCTAGATCCCACCATTTGCCTGCAAATTTCATGATTTCCTTGTTTTTAAATGCTGAGTAGTATTCTATTGTGCAAAAGTACCACAATTTCTGTATCTATTCCTCTGTTGATGGACATCTGGGTTGTTTCCAGATTCTGGCTACAAATGGCTGTAGACCTAAAGTAATTTTGTGATGGCATAGAGATAAATTATGAAATGGAGGTTAATTTGTGTCATCTATAGCTCCAAAACAAAATGGCAGTGTGTCTGTGACAAGCAATGAACATTTAGTTTTTGCTTCTGTGTTTGGGGGTTGACTGAGGTGCCTTCTTTGCACTGTGGATTTGTAGGTAAGTTGTTGCCCTCTGGAATGTTTCTTGCTCTGGGACATGCTGTAGGGATAGAGGCAACCATGGATACATGCTCAAGATGATGGTGACAATGCTAAAAGAAAAGCTAACCGCACATGCTCATGACAAGCCTCTGCTCGTATCATATTTTGCGTGCCATTCCAACATGCCACTGCCCAAAGTCAGTCACTTTGGCAAAGATCATAAGTTTCCATAAGTTCACAGGAAGAGTGTGAATGTTCTGTACTGTTACAGGAAAGTGAGTACTTGCCTTAATATTTCATTCTATCAGAGCTTGCCTCTTTAGTATGGTTACTCAGATTGCCCAAATTTCTTCCAGCTTTATCCAATAAAACCACATCCTAAACCTTCTGATCTATATCTGCAGCACACATTGTCTAGATATGATTTCTTTGTATCAGAGACTGATGAATGATAAGGAGAATATGACTATTTGTCACACACTTAACATATAATCACAGAGCAAGAATTCAGTAACAGAAATAAACACTTCCACCAAAAACTGCGAAAAAGTGCTAGATAGAATTTCTGAAGTCCAGCTGGGCAAAGAAATATTTCTGGGTCCCTAGATTAGGCTCTGGTTATTTACTTTAGGAATTGTATCCTGATCTTGTTGTTTAAATCTGGTTTATATGCTGGGAGACCTTTCCTTGTCAGGCATTACCCGGTTTCTTCCCAAGAGCTGAAGAAAGTATTTAATTTGTTAACTCATATACTCTCAGCTTCTCTTTGCTCAAGCTAACAACAATTTTGACAATACCATTCTCTCAAAAGATTGTGAGTTTTCTATGGGTTTCATTCCATGTAAATATATGCTAAAACATGGCCTGTTCTTTATGAAGCATGCCTTCTCTCTAGAGCTACTTAAGGATAAGTAATTGAGACATCTTAGGCATCACCTAAAGTTTTTTGCTTAGCTGTGAAGTGCATAAAAGATGAAACATCAGACTTCTACAAGGTCCTATCAACATTACAACTTCACCCTTGCTTTGGTCTTTATTCTGAGGCTGCTTAATAATCACCATGCTTTTTATCTGAATCCATCACTCAATTCTGCAACTTCTTATATTAAATCCTCTTCCTCTGAATTTTTACAAGCTATTTGTTTCCTCAATTCTACCCTTTAGGGCAGTATTATAAAATTAACTCACCTTTCTAAATTCTTCAAAAATTCTTTGCATAATGCCACAATTTTTTAAATAAATTTTATAGTAGTTTCTCCAAGAAATTATTATATCATCTTTGGCAGTATATGATATTTGTTACAATTTTTCTATCAGTTTTCTTGCAGGCAACATTACATCTGTAAAGTTTTAGCAGTTTGTGATATTTTAGCTGCTTATTTCGGGCTCTAAACTGGAAGGAAATGATTACCTGTCATTTTTTTTCTTTCTGTTAACAGCAGAGTGTTCACCAACTCATGTAACATTTTAAGTCCGATATATATATATATATATTTTAATTTTGCTGATCTGATACCACATCAGATGTTTCAGGCTCAATCACAGAAAAGATGAGTGAATTCCATTCACATGACACCATGAGAGCGGATATACTGTAATACTGTTATGTGGGAGATGAATTGATACCATAATTAAATTCTCTCTGAGACAAACTAGAAATATGGAAAAATGAAGTGGACCTGAGAGTGGAAAAAGGCCTCTTAACTCTCCTCCACCCCCAGGGTCTGGTTTACATTTCTTAGGAGCTGAGCCAAGAATTTCTACACAAATGAAAAATGCAAAACTGCTGCAAAGACTTCCCATGTAGGGAAGATACCTCCTTTCCCGGGAAATATCCCAGTTAGGGCGATTGCAACAGCTATAATCCACTTCCATCAGGGGCCAGATCCTTTGACTTTAACCTGTTGTCTGGAAACCTGGACAATTCAGCCATAACTCTTTGCAATTTTATCTAGCAAAAGAAATCAAGTAGTTCAGGCCACATTTTAAATTGACTTTTTGAAAACTTTACTTAATCTTTGAAATTGTGGAGGACATCCCTTGAACAATAAAGCTTCAAAGGCAGTGACATCACATACATAGCTATTGACAGGGAGGCGTTCTCTTGTCACACTCTGACCCTGTGTATAGTGTGTACTTGTGGGTTTTTGTTTGTTTGTTTTTGTTTGTTTGTTTTTAATAAACTCCAACTCTTCCTTCAAACTGGATGCCCTGAAGGTTTTTTCCCTGCAGGTTAAGTCAAAAGCCCTCAACTCAGGGCCCTCAAGTTATTCAGCTGGCTAGGTCATAACTGCATAACCAGAACATAACTGCATCTCTCAGTTATGTTCTCTCAGTAGATCCTTGGTCCAAGAACTTATCCTTCCTAGAAGAAATATTTCTGTTTCACTCTGGAAAAAAAGTTCTATTTTTAAAACGAACTTGTTTCTTCCTTTGCTGAATACATCTTTTGTAAAGGGGACAAATAGTGGCTTTCATTATTTCTTCTGGGGAAGAAAAAACTCAAAGTAAACAAGAAATCACCCACACCAAGAGAACTGTAGTGATTGTCTAATTTATGTTGGCAGAGAACTTGGAAATGCTTCTAAGAATGTGTTGAATACACATGGGAACACTTGATGGAAGAGAGCAGCCATAATTTAAAAATTCACTGGATATGCTGAGTTTGAATTCATTGTGCCAGGTATAATATACCTGACAGTCTGACATTTTGCTGGATTGGTGAATGCAAATATAGGTCTATTATCCACTGACTTCTGTGGACAGTGAGTCACCTGAGATCTACTGGAAAACTGGAGAAGAAAACAGTGTAACTGGATAATAGAACTCATAACAGATCTATTTATTTATGCTAGGCTTTATGTCCTCCAAAACCTAAGAGCTTTAATAAACATTTTCATTGCCTGCATTTAATACTTACTTGTCGAGAAACATGGATAGAAAAATATAATAGTCTTTATTTGTGCGGTTAAGCCATTATGATTATGTAATACCAGAAATGTTGTGTGTACGGTTGTATGTAGATCATAAAATAATCTTGAATCTGAGCCAAGGGGTTTCCAGGCAGCACTGATTGTCAAAGGGTGGCATGATGGCATGCATGGAGCAAAGTACCCAGATTGTGTGTTCAAATCTGAAGCTACCGTGAAATCACATGTTGCAACATGAGCGAGCAGCACCCCATACTCATTGGACCCACCAAGCGCTTAAGTCTGAATAGATTTCTGCCCGTTTCACATCAAGAAATCATTTCCTGTTGCCCAGGTTTTTTTGAATCCCACATTCATCACTGCGCATGAGGCTTCAGCTCCAGCTTTAGAGGCTGTGGCTTAGGGGATCTCGAGTTCATCAAACACAGTGGTCTGGGACGTGGCCGTCGGCACCGTCTTGTAGATACTAGGTGTTCTTCAGACACTCACAGGTGGAGGGAACCAGTTTCGTGCTCAGTGAATTCAAGATTGATCTGAGTAGAGCCCCAGCTCACTTTGCGTAGCTGGTGAGTATAATCATTGAGTCTTGTCTTCAGTTACTCAAATTTTCTTTAGGAATATATATTTTAGTAGGTTTATCCTATATTATATGAAGAATATCCACTTTCCACTTATAAGTGAGTATATACATGTGTGTCTTTCTGCTTCTGGGTTACCTCACTCAGTATAATCTTTTCTAGTTCCCACCATTTGCCTGCAAATTTCATGATTTCCTTGTTTTTAATTGCTGAGTAGTATTCCATTGTGTAAATGTACCACAGTTTCTGTATCCATTCCTCAGTTGAGGGACATCTGGGTTGTTTCCAGGTTCTGGCTATTATGAATAAAGCTGCTGCAAAAATGCCCTTGTTGTATACTTGAGCATCTTTTGGATATATGCCTAGGAGTGGTATAGCTGGCTCTTGAGGTGGCACTATTCCCAATTTTCTGAGTAAGTGCCAAATTGATTTCCAAAGTAAACCAGTCCATTTTTAATGGGTGAGGACTCCATCACCTTGTTAGACAAAAATCCCTGTTGTTGTTATTATTATTATTAGTCATCTCCCATTAGATGAAGGGAGGGGCCACATCATCCCTTAAAGGTCCACAGTTTCATATCAATCAGTTCCTGTCTGTACCATATCAAAGCTCTACCCATTTCTCCTGGGTCCATTCCTTCCTGGTTGTGGTGTGAGTGCTGGAGATCATGCAGCAGCCTCACTTTCTTCCTGGGAAACAGCAGTTGCCATTGTTTTGTCTTTGTCAGGGAAAGAGCCTTGGGATTCAATAAGTAAATTCAATCTTGTCAAATTTGCCTCAAAATAGATCAAACACTTCTTTAAAACCATATGGTGGTGTTTTCCTCCATTTTCAAATGTATATCTGACAAATTCCTAGCAATTGATAGAATTCCAATCCTTTACTATCCCATGAAGGAAAAAAAAAAACAAAACATTTTGTTATATGCCAGCCTCACAAGTAAAAACTTCCTCAATTTTTTTCTTTGGCTATGGCTATGGTTCTGTAGACTTCAGGTCACTGTACTTTTCTGATGATTTTGCTTTTGTGATCTTGCTCTACATGGGCCTGATATGGTTATCATTCTTGTTGAGCAGGTGGTCAGGACAGCATGGTTTATTCTCAGAACATGGGAATGACTCATTATTAATACAGCTTTGGAAACTGAGTTTAAAATGACACCACATTGCCCATTCGTAATTAATTGTCAATTAAAAGTACAGGAGTTATTTCATTTATTAAAAAGGTATTTTCCCTTTCTATTCCTGTGAAATTTATTTTTTTTAACCTGTATATTTTCTAGGATAAACGGTGATACATGCTCACTAGATAAAGGCTTGGAATTTAAAGACCCTGAAAGGCAGAAAACTTACCATCTATAGAAGTGTGATGTGCTGCTTTACCAATGATTGTTTAACAGTATAAACATATTTATAAAATGTACACACTAACTTTGAAATTATTTTTTAATGATTATAAAGCAATATACTGTCTTTTTAATAGTGGAAAAGAAGTAGATCTTGGGAAGTTACAAAGAAGACTGAAAATGGTTCTAATTATCTTTGCTTGTGTTGGTTTATTACCCACATATCTTATATGGTAAAATGCCTGAAGAAATATTTTTCCTACTTAAACACGAGATTATTAGTCTTCATAATAGTGTGCTTTGAGTATGCTTTTTCATTCTAGATACCTCTCTTTTTCTTGAGAACATTGTATGTGTATATATGTATTTTGATCTAGCTCACCCCTCCCTTCCAGTTCTCTCATCCCCTGTCGTTCTTCCCTCCCAAATTCATGAGTTCCTGAAAACAGAAACAGTGAGTTCACTTAGGTTGCCAGCATGAGAATATGCTCAGCTACTAGAGCATAAGCAGCCTCTTACGGACAGAGAGCCTGAAGAAAACAGACTTTACCTTTTCCTGCAGCCACCAATTGCCAACGCCTGCTTAGCTAGGGGCAAGACTTCCTATACACACAGACTTGTTGTCATGAATATGTTTTGGGAATATTATTTCTCAGTGTGTAGTCTACTTTCTCACAGTCTTAACAGTTGCTTTCAGAAAGCAGGTTTTATTTTTAAAACAATTTTATTGTTATTATTTTTAATGGTGCATGTGTGTGTATGTGTGTGCATGCGTGTGCATGTGTGTGTGTGGGGGGGTGCATGTGTGTGCATGTGTGTGCATGCGTGTGCATGTGTGTGTGGGGGGGGATGCATGTGTGTGAATGTGAGTAGGCACATAAGAGTGTTAGTGCTTGTGGAGACCAAGACATCAGGCACCCCTGCAGCTGCAGTTCCGGTGGTTGTGAGTTACCCTACCACGTTTGCTGGGAAGCAAACCCAGGTTCCCTGCAAAAGCAGTGCAAGCCCTTAACCACAGACCCCAAAGCACAAAGATTTTAAATTTTGATTAACCACGGCTTTTCAATTTTTTTGCTTTATGGATTTGAGTCTGCTAACATGTCTAATTCGTTTAGGCTCGACTTAGGATGTTAAATATTATTTTTTCCTGGAAATATTATTTTTAACATTTTCATATTTTTATATTAGGTATTCAAGGTTTGGATTTAGTTTTTGTATGTGGTATGAGGTCAACTGAGTTATTTTTTTTTTTGACATGGATTTTCAACTCTTTAGGAACCATTTGTTGAAAGATTATTTTTACTGATTTTTCTGCTTTTATGAAAACTATGTTAATTATGTATATTTGAGTCTATCTGGGGAATGGATTTTATTACTGTGATATGTATGTTTGCCCTTTCACCAGCACCACACTGGCTTGGCTTTGTGTATTAATCTTGAGTTTTACATCTTGATTAATCAAAGTCTGAAAATGATGCTTCTCCATCCTCCTATTTTGCCTTTTTCTCAATTGTTTCAGCTTTTCTAGTTTCTTTGATTTTTTTCCATGTGAAGTCTAAATTAGCTTGTCAAGTTCTGAAAAAAAGAGTCTTGTTAGGAATTTTTATCAAGACTGTGTTAAATCTTTGGGGAAGTTGATATAACATCTAGAAACTCAGCCTTAGTATTCAAGAGGTAGAGGAAAAGGAGGCACGCCCTTGAGCCAGCCCAGGATGGACAGTGCATTATGGGCAGGCCAGGGATACATGATTTTCCCTCTAAACAACCACAACAGTTTGCCACCTCCCATTTATAGAGAATACACCAGTGTAAGTTATCTTGCTGTCATTTTAGAGATTTTAGTATGCAAATCACAAATATATTTGGTTAAATTTCTGGCAAAGTTTCTCAGATTTTAGGCTCCATGCCCCAAATCCTCTCTTCTTTTGACTGAGCCTACTGGTAATGCTTTCTACTGTGTTCCTATTTGTTTGTTTGTTTGTTTGGTTGGTTGGTTGGTTGGTTTTAGTTCAGCTTTCGTTTTGGTTGTTTGTTTTCTGTTTTGTGAGAGAGAAACCTATTCCTTAGCCCAGAATAGACTGGAACTCACTATGTAACCCAGGGGGAACTAATACAGCAATCCTTCTGTCTCTGCCTTCATGCTTGAGTTCAGGATGAGCTCTCACAAGTAGATCCACTATGCTTCGTGATGCTTTTTTCTCTTAATTTCCAAAGTTTCTATTTTTCAAAAATCTAATTTCCTAGCTGATTTTTCTTTTATTTTTTTCTGATTTTTAAAATCCCTACTCATGATTTTCTCCTGTATGTCACTGGATTTTCTCTCTAGATCATGGATTGAATTCCTTAATCTATCATACTTCCTGTAAAGAATGTAAATTCTGATCATGCCAAAATCAAGTTGAAGACACTCAATTTACATTCATGATTAAATACTTGCAGCATAATAAAACAAAAAGAAATATTGTGTTCCCTGCAAGAAATAGTATGCCCACCACCAGGGACCTCCTGCAAGAATTACAGTCATCAGTAAATTCATGAAAAAGAAAATGATCACTCTTAGTGCTGCCTTCAGCAAATCCCTAGACGTGCTTAGCAAGACAAGAAAGAAAAAGCAGACAGGATGGCACAAAAACATTCATCACTCATGCTTTTTACAAAGTGTGCTCGTCTATGCTGTGAGGTGGAGCGAATAGCCCTAGATGAGTGGAATGAGATAGGGAGAAGGAAGCCGAGGTTAAAGATGAAATCTGGCTTTTGACTTCACTGGTGTTTACACACCCAAATGAGGTAGTGGTAAATGTTAATATAAAAATTAAGAAAATTGTCAAACGTTTAATATATTAATCTAGATTTTATCTGAGGAAAATGTCAAGAGGAGAGGTTACCTATCTAGGATAGGCAGCTTAATAGGTAAATCTAGACCTCAGTGCAGAGGTCAGATGTTATCAGAATATGTATGGCACCCCAAAATTTGGGCCAGATGGAATTAGTTTAAGAAGAGAATGCTATTTGCTGTCACTTCAAGGCAAGCCAATGACACTGTGAGGGACTAGACACCATAGGTAAGGCAAAAGCTTGAACTGTGTGGTACAAAAGTTTCACTGAACTGTGGGAAAGAAATTCTTTTTTTGAAGGTGATGAGGAAATAGGCATATGTTATTGAATGAAGGCAGTGGAAGCTGTCAGTAAGGCAGGAAGACGGTGACATAGAACCCAGGCAGGTGGGCTCAGGAAGGTAAAGAATTTGAGACAACAGAGTCAAAATGCTCTTGATACACTGGGTAGTGGAGAGAAGTTACAAAGTTAAAGGACAAAGAACCAAAAGAAGAGCTTGTTTGCCAAGGAATAAGATGTTTATATACAGTAAAGAATCCAGTATGAGGAAGCTGGAGAGATGGCTCAGTAGTTGGAGCAGAAATTGTTCAGATAAATGATCCAGCATTCACAGCTTACTGTTGTCTGTAACTCCAGCTCTAGGGAAATCTAACTCACATGCACATACATACACACAGGTGAGCATACACACACACACAGAGAGAGAGAGAGAGAGAGAGAGAGAGAAAGAGAGAGAGAGAGAGAAGAAGAAGAAGAAGAAGAAGCAGAAGAAGAAGAAGAAGAAGAAGAAGAAGAAGAAGAAGAAGAAGAAGAAGAAGAAGAAGAAGAAGAAGAAGAAGAAGAAGAAGATCAAGAGAAACTGTGACATGGGTCAAAAGGAGAAAAAAATGTCAGTTAAATTTATTTTTCTCTGAGATTATAAAGAAGTTTGTCAAGAGCAAGAAAGAAACAAAACTCTAATAAGCCAAAGTGATATTATTAGCTCAGAGATCATTTTCATAATACAGACTACCTTCTTTCCCTCAGTTTACTCTATTTAACTTTAACCAGACACGAGGAGAGGAATATTTCCTCTCCTTCTCCTCTCCACCGTCTCTGTCTCTGTCTCTCTGTGTCTTTCTATCTCCTCTCTCCCACTCATCATTTAGACCTGATTTAGTTTAAGGTACTCTAAATGAGTGGAAAATAATGTCTTCATAGTTCGCTAGCCAAAAAGCTCAATTACACATATTTTCCTATAAGTCTTGAAGCAAAATCTCAACCAGTCAGCCCAGAGCCATGAGGATGTTGACTCTGTAACAGATGATGCATAGATGACTTAAAAACATGATTCACTCTGTTTGGGGCCTCAAATGGCCAATGGCTACAGCTGTACCATTATGACCAAACCCTACCCGTAGCACTTTCCAAAAGTGGTTTTGAACTTGTAGATGCTATTTTCTAACTTGTTCAAGCTCAGCTCTCCACATGTTCTGTCAGCAATGTGTATGCCTTAGTCACCTCTGTATCACTATGACAAAAAAAAAAAAAACTTGACAGGAAAACTTCAACAAATATTTACTTTTGGTTTATGATTTCAGAGGGTTATAATCCCTTTAGAGGGAAAAGCATGTAGACAGGGATTCATGGTAGTAGAAATATGTGGCAGAGGACAGACGGCTGTTCACATCCTGGTGTTCCAGAAAGGGAATTGTGGCAGGGAATAGGAGCAGAGATACAACAGTTACCCCAAGTGACTCTTCTTACCTCAGCTAGGCACTACCACCTAAAGGTGCACAATCTCCAAAAATATAGCTGCCCCCTGGGAACTAACATTCAAAACAAGAGCCTTTGTGGGGAGGGTAGTTCAGAAGGCACAGAGTTCTCCAAATATTTTCTAGTAAATCCTTTCCCTGGGAAGGGACACAAGGATTTCTATCCTGTTGATTACTAACCAAGAAGCCTGAGCGGAGCAGTGTCCTGCATATATTCCCACCAAAACAGCCTCAGCAAAACACTACAGCAACAGAACAACTTCTTACATTTGTTAGAATTTGTGAAAATCCAAAGAGGGGCTACATCTTCTTCTTTGCATTAGGTCTGTTTGTTTTGTGAAGGTCTAAGTCTTGGCCAGCAAATGTTTTTAGAGTAAGACACGAAAGCAAGAATATATTCAGATCCAGAATATACATCGTACGAAAATAGAAACTCATTCTTGTTGTACCTTGAGTGCAGCCTTTCCCAGTGGCCAACCTGTGTGTTACATAAAGAGAATTCAGTGTGTATTCATTAAGTAAATGAACCTACTAGTGGTTTGGGTAGAGTTGAAGAAGTGGTCATTAAGTAAACCATCCCACTTTTTGCCACTGAATGGCATTCTCTGTGGCTCCTTATTTATACAAATGAAGACTCAAAATAGGTTTAAGTAACTTTTAGCTCAGGAGTTCTTAGATTAGGCACCAGATATACTTAAGGCTGAGTACAGGAATTTTGAATTCTCCAGAACAAGGTAAAAATAATAGTTCTGTCTTAGAAGAGAAAAAGATAGAGTTAAAACCCTTTTTCCCCCCAAGCACACAGTGAAATAAATGTATACTTTGTTAATTGGTCAAATTGTCAGTTGCAATGAGTTCATGTTGGCACACTCAAGCAGGAGTCCCCCTAGGAAGGCACTGACTCCGGCTGTGATTTGTGCTGAAATGTCTGCTGTAAATGCCACCCCTGAGTGAGGAGCAAGCCTACACCAGGCAGCCCCTCCTAAGGCTACTCTTTTCTCTCACAGGGTGAAACTCGCTGATGCAAATTGCTCAGCTGGGTTTTAATTAAAAGTCTGTTCCCTGGGGTTTCCTGATGTGTATCCCTCTCTTCCATCTCCTTTAGTCACTTCTCTTTTCCAGCAACCCCCTCCATCCATATAGGTCCATGGTGGAGAGAGCTGACAATAATGAGGCCCTAGGAACAGTTCTAAGCTTGCTGTAAAACTTAAAATTAAGCCCTTGGGATTTTAAGAGTTGTAATTAGAATCCATGGTTAGAAGCTGACCTCAGATAACCCTGTCATGTAGCTGAAATTCCCTATGCCCACAGGTCTGTCAGACCCTGGGTGAGAGTAGTCTTCTGAACTCAGAGTGAGCTGAGTCCTCCTTGAGCCTTTTGAGGCATACCCCCAGATTTCCTGTAACAGAATAGTTAGGTGAATAATTCTTCACTATTAAAATAGGATATTTTGACATCAATAATAGTAACAAATGTTTGCTCAAAATAAACTTCCAAAAGTAGAATTATAGTTTGAAAAAGCAGGAGTATTTTTTTTTTTAGTTTTTAAGACTTTTTTTTTAATTTTTCATCAATTACACTTTATTCATTCTGCATCCCCCCCATAAGCCCCACCCTCCTCCCCTCCCAATCCCACCCTCCCTCCTCCCTTTGCTTGCATGCCACTCCCCAAGTCCACTAATAAGGAAGGTTCTCCTCTCCTTTCTGATCTTAGTCTGTCAGTTCACATCAAAAGTGTCCTCTACTATGGCCTGGTAAGGCTGCTCCCCCCCAGAGGGAGGTGATCAAAGAGCAGGCCAATCAGGAGTATTTTAAGGACTCATTATTAACATCAACTCCCTTTCGTTTTACTCATTTATACAAACATCAATTTAGCATTTAATATACACGAACCAAGTACGCATTATGTTCTGGAATCCAACATTGAACAAGACAGACAAAGTTTCTGACTGCCTAGTAGCCAAGGAACAAAATTTAAAAAAATAACAAAAATACAACTCATAATTGGACATCTTTATCACATACCCCAGGTTCGGGGAACATTGTAGAAGAGGGAGTGGGAAGACCTCAAGGGCCAGAAGATGGGGAAGAACACCAAGGAACACTGTTGTCTGGATATGGCAGCGCTGTCACCTCACAGAACCTGTGCTTACCTGCGCCAGACTTGCACAAGATCCAGCCTCTCAGCGCTCCAGCAAGCATGGAGGTGGGGCGGAGATGGGAGCCTCCTGGGGGTACTAGCAGGTAAGTAATTTCTTCGGTGACAAATCGTTTGTGTTCCAGTTAATAACTCCACATCCTTGCTAATGCAAACAGCTCTAACTAAACTCAGTATGTCATTAAAAAATAATAATAAAGATATGAAAGTAGGAGGGGGATGTAGAAAGGTCCAGAAAGAATTAGGGGGATAGGAGAGGGTAATGGGGACATGAGTATGACCAGACTACATTATTTGCACATTTGAAATTGTTAAAGAATAAATTTAAAAGCAATTTCCTCTTCATAAAAGTCTCATGGGTCTTTGAAGTTATAAAACACAAAAAATGCTTTGTTTATACTTATGTCCCTGCAGGTTTCCTAGCACACAGATTGGAAAAAGAATAGTTACTATGAAATTGTATAAAATTTTTAAAAAACTAAACTCATCAGTTATTTAATTGCATATATTTTTATAAAAATAAATAGAAAATATAATAAAACATAAATAGCCGCAAATGCTACACAAATACTTAAAATTTGGATAATGTGGAGTCAAGGATGACTTCATTCCTTTTCTCATGCTCTGTAATTTTTTTTAACCAATCTCAATCTCTCTACACACCATTCCCGCTGCTGCAGCCATCACAGGTTTGGTCTGGACTTTGAAATGCATTCCCCATTGCTCTTACCTCATTCCTCTATGTCTCCTAAGGGGGACGCTTCTACTCTTCAATCAGCATTTGAAGTGATTCTCTTCAAGGTGAAGTCAGATCTCATAATTCAACTGTCAATACATTAATAGTCTCTTCTTCTTCTTCTTCTTCTTCTTCTTCTTCTTCTTCTTCTTCTTCTTCTCCTCAGAATAAAATCCATCCATTTCTGTGGTGTTCAAAGACTAGTTGTTTTATCCTAAAAATTAAAGAAGTGGTGATAACATCCATCCTCACTGCTCCAGTAACACTGGAATCCTACTGAGTACAATATGAAAAGAAATAGAAGAATATAACAGGCACACACAAGAAAATGAAAAAAAAAAGATTTTTTTTATCTTTGAAGATGACAATGATTATATATTTAGAAAACATGAAAGAATTCACAAGAATGGCATAATAACTAAAGATTAGTGAGGTGAATGAATTAGAAGTTAATGTAAATCCAATAGGCAAAAACCAATTATACTCTACCTATGTTCTGTACACTAACATTGGAAGTAAAAGTTCTAGAAACTGCAACATTCTACCAATCTTTTAATGAATAGCTAACGTTAGTACTCCTCAATCCGTTCCATGAAACAGCAAGCAAAAGAGCACTGCCAAACAGATTCTACAAAGCTAGAGTCACCCTAGTGTCAAATTTACTTAAGGACAGAACAAGACAAGAAGTCTACAGACTGATGTCTTTGTTGAACATACACAGAGATTCTCAACAAAATACTTGCAAACTGATTTCAATAATAGCATCACCATGTTGGTTTCATTCCAAGGGAGCAAACAACACAGCACTCAACACAGGCGAATCAGTAAATATGCAGCATATAAATATACTTAAGGACAGCAATCATATGTTCATCTCAGTAGACGCAAGAAAGGTGTTAGACAAAGTTCAGCTTTCTGAAAGAATAAAAACCTGAGAAACCAGAAAAGAAAGAACATGCATCAACACAATAAAGCTATATAGGAAAACCTATAGCAAAACAATACAGAAATGGACAGAACTGGGAAACATTTCTTCTAAAGTTAAGAAAGAGTCCAAAGTGTTCACTCTCTCTGCTCTTACTCATTACACTGTTCTATGTCTTAAGGAAGTAAAAGGTGCACAAGTAGGAAAAGAGGAAATTGAAAACTCCTATTGAACATGAGATGATCCTTTAAGTAAGTGACTGTTCCTCAGGACTCCACTAGAAAACTCTTAGAATTGAAAAACACAGCAAAATGACAGTGTGCAGAATCAACATACAAATCCTGGTAGCTTTTCTATAAGCCAAAATTGATCTTACTGAGAAAGAAATCAGGAAAAATCCTACTCACTGTATCATCAAAACAATTAAATGTCTAAGAATCATCCTACTCGAGGAGTTAAAGATCTCTACAAGGCAAAAACAACAACAAAGCCCCCTTTAAGACACTAAGGAAATGAGTTGAAGAAGACATAGAAGATGGAAAAACTCCATGCTCATAAACTGACAGAATTAATGTTGTAAAATATCACTATGTTCCAGAAGTGATACATAGATTCAAAGCAGTCTCCATCAAAATCCAATTAAATTCTCCACAGAGATTGAATTGGTATGGAAGGAGATAGGATACGGAACAGGCAGAGAACTGCTGGAGGCATCACAATATCTAACTTCAAATTACATTACAGAGTCTAGTGACAAAGACAGCATGGCACTGAGAGACATGCAGATGAATGGAACAGAATAAAGTATCCTGAAATAACTCTCCACAGTCACAGCTTTGACAATGGTGTCAAAACATTCATTAGAAGAAAGTCTTTTCAACAAATGGCACTGAGAATACTGGGCTTACACACATGAAAGAATGAAACCAGACCCATATTTTTCTTCTGCATAAAAAGAAATTCAAGTGTAACAAAGACTTTAACATAAAATCTGAAACTCTGAAACTGTTGGTAGAAACCCCATGTAAAAACCATTAAAAATACGGATGTATGGAAGGATATGTTTAAAGTAAATAGTACAGAACATAGGCCTAAAATCACATGGGATTGCATGAAATCGAGAAACTTCCGCATGATGAAAAATAAAAAACAAAACAACAAACCAAAAACCAATCAGCATATTGGAGATACAGCCTTCAGAATGGGAGAAAATCTTTTCCAACAATATATCTGATTGGGAATTAATATCTAGAATTTATAAAGATCATCAAAGATTGCACACTACCCCAAATCAGCCAGTCAATAAATGGACTAATGAATTCAGTGAACAGTTCTGAAAGGAAAAAAAAAAAGACATATGGCCAATAACTATTTGAACAAGTGTTCAGCATCCCTAGAAATCAGTGAAACACAAACTAAAATTGCTCTGAGATCCATCTCGCCTCAGTCAGAATGGCTATCATTAAGAAAATCAGTGACAGCTAATGCAAATGAGGAGATAGGGGTACTGGGGAAAATGTAACTTGGTTCTTCCATGGCAGAACCATTATGGAAGTTCCTAAAAATAAATAAATAAAAATAAAATTAGGATGCGACCAGCTGTACAATTCTTTGGGAACATACCTGTGATGGTCACTGTTAACTGTTAGGCTGACAATATAGAATCAGCTGGGAGACAGAGCTTTCAACAAGCCTGTGATAATTATTGTAAATACATTAAGTAAGGTGGGAAGACCCACCCACTGTGGATGCCACTCATTCCCTATGCCTGGGAAAAAGTGAAAAAAGCAAGCTGAATTCTAGCATGCTCTCTGCTTTTGACTACAGATGTGGTCTGACCAGCTCCTCCAAGCTCCTACTGCTGCAGTTTTCTTGTCATGACAGACCATAACCTGGAAATGTATGCCAAAATAAACCCTTTCTGTCTTATGTTGCTGTTATCACTGTTTTCACCACAGCAACGAGAAAAGACACTAAGACAACACCCAGAGGATTTCCAACTAGAATACCACACAGAGATACTTGCACATTAGTACTGTTTTGTTTGTTCAAAATAGGCAAGATTTGGGTCCATCAACAGACAAATGGATAAAGAAAATGTGATGTGTATACATAATGGGATTTTATTCAGCTGTAAAGAAAAGCAAACTGATCACAACCACAAGAAAATGCATCCAACTGGAGCTCATTACACGAAGCCAAATAATCTGGACTTTAAAAGAAAAGTAACGTGTGTTTTCTCTCATGAAGAGTGTGTGTGTGTGCTTAGGTCATGAAAGTAGGTGAGAAAGTATTAAAAGGTACGAAGAAGGAGAGGTGATGAGGTAAAAGAGAGGATAATGAAAAATACATGTCATGAAAACAGAAGAAGTACCATTTGGGAGGAGGAAGGGGGTCAGCAAGATTGGGAAAATGGCACTCTGGAACCCAAAATTTAACAGAATGGGTTTTTGTTTTGTTTTGTTTTTGTAATCTATAAATTCTGTGACTATGTAGATGTATTAAAATGGTATCATACTTACATTCTTGAGATCTCTTCTGTTTCTGTGACCTGGTTTCTCTACATTTTTTAAATTTTAAGGTGTATTTTTAAAATCTTCCGTACATAGACACATTGCATCTTGAGCATACTCATCTCTTCCTCTGCCTCTCCAATTTCCTCCAAGGCACACATGTCCCTCCCAAAATTACTTCCCCCTTTTGCAGATTTTAATTTGTTAATTGGTGTTTTTAACCCATTAGTCTTTCTCTTATGTGCATGAACATGGAGAACCTACCAGCGGCCTCTTCCTCCCTCGGAAGAGTGATTCTCCCTCCCCTCAGAGGCCCCTTCAACTTCCTCCCTCCCTCAACTTCCAAGAGCTCCTCAGGGCGTAACTTTTAGCTGGTTTGATCCTGTGCAAGTCTCCTGCAGGTAGCCACGGCTGCTCCGAGTTCATGTGTGCTATATTGTGTCCAGAGGACAGCATTTCAAAACACTGCTCCCCATCTCTGTATCTTCTCTTCTTTCAGCACCCCCTTCCGTGATGTTTCCTGAGCCTTGGCATGGGAGGGTTGATTCAAGTGGCCTGTTCACAGCTCAACATGAACAGTCACTTATCTCCTCACTCTGAATCACTACCCACTACAATAAGAAATTTCTCTGAGCAAGAATGGGTGCATTACAGATCTATGGATAGAAACATAAATATTTAGAAGGCAGTTTGACAACATGACTGTTTAGAAAAACGTCATTAGGTTCGCCCTTAGTGCCTATGTCTTCCCTGGCCATAGGTTTTGGCCAACGGTGTTTAGTGTTTAAAATACTAGCATGGGTACAAGCTGGCCTCACATCCAGTCAAGAGGGTGTTTATTTACCCCCACTAATTGGCCAGAAACCACGTCTTTTCTGCCAGGTCAGTGTTTCAGCATGGAGCATCAAGCTCTTCATGTGACGACTGATATCTTTTCCCCTCAGCAGCCCGCAACACTCTTTTTTTTCTTTTCTTTTTTTTTTTTCTTTCTGTGCTACACAGACCTTTCATGGCTATTCCTGTTCTTTGTTGCTTCTTGTTTGGGGCAGGCTTTTGGTTTCTTGGCTCTTTTTCTTTCTGTTTTTCCAACGCTGTGATAAAATTTTACAAAAGATCTCGTATTTTTCCTCAATCTGAGGCTGGGAGCCGGGTGGGGATGTGCGGGGGAGGCGGGGCACGACAAACACTGCAGACGTTTCAGGTTTCAGCCTGGACTTAGTGCGCCATCTGGGGGAGACACAAGAAAGAGCCCCAGGTATTTAGCTGACAGAAATTTTGGGTCTCCTCCTAACCAATAGGAATGTTCTTGAATCCTTAATAGAATGTCTCTATCAAATCTCTCTTTTCAGCGTTCAGGGTGTAAGAGGCAGAGGAGATGGAAGACACTAGGAAAAGAAGGCCCTCTAAATCAACACGATGAAGCTCATAGGAACTCATAGCCTGCACAGGGCCCACCAGGTGGTCTTTGTATACATTATGAGTTCCAGTTTAGTTCTTGTTCATGGATACATAGCAGAAGAGAGTTTGATGATAACCTCTAAAGGAGAAAGAAGCTTCTTCAAAGTTAGTGTTAGGTGAGATTCAGGTGGAGAGAAGAAAAAGAGCTGGCAAGAAGGAAAGGGGAGGCCCTGAAATGGAAGATTGGGGAATGTATTCAAAAGTTTATCATTTCCCTTGAAAGTTTGTTTTCATCTCCCACAAAACAGTGCTGAAGCTATTCCCATAAGAACTAACTCTTGCATGTGGAAAATTGGAAAGGGTAGATAGATTCTTTGTCATCCAATCTGACCATCAATATGGTCAAATTTTTTGTTGTCTGTTATTAGGTAGAAGAGAATAAGAGAAAGATTGAAGTTGTATTGTGATTTCCTTGTAAAGATCTCCTTGAGTTTCAGCAAATAGAGCAGTTTTCTATTAGGACAAGAGTTAGGGATCTGTGAGCAGTCCTCTACAATCTTATACAGCCTACAAGTACCTATGGAGAACTTTGTTATGTATTTGGTACTGTGTTAAATGTTGGAGATCCAACTTTGTGAAATATAGATGTCACTGATGGCTTAATGAAATGAACAGTCCAGTGATGAGATTTCATGGATGATGTATGGTGTGACTGCAGATAAACACTGCAGCAAACACGCCTATTCTCTCTGCTTCCCGATTTGCTGAGATATAAGCAAATTAGACAGCAAGCTCTTGCAATTCCAGGCACCACTAAACCTTCCCTAACGCAATGAACTCCATCTTCTTAAATCACAAACAAAAATAAGCCTCTCCTCCTTTAAGCTACTTCCTTTAGATTTTTGCCCACAACAATGAGAAGAATGAATGATACTCTCAGTGACCCTTGGCCAACTTTTCCAACAGAATAAATTAGCTTGTGTTTAATTTTTCTCTCTCACATGCTAGAATCTATCTACGATGTGTAGAAGAAAGAGATGCTACACCAGGAAGGCATATTCCAGAGTAGGTTCTGGGTGAGAAGAGACAGGTACCATGCTTCCCAAGCAGAAGACTGAGGAGCACTTGAAGAAAAGGGCAATATTTTACTTGCTTTTTTTTTTTTCTGATGACATGTGAAAGAAACACAAATCAGCAGAAGCAGCAACCACACTTTTTTGACTTATTAAATAAGACAGTCTGGGTTTTGTCATGGAGTCTGAGTCACTACTATATCAAGATTCTTAAAAAATTTCCTTGGAAACATAGTACTTTATCTTGGATCTCTCTCTCTGTCTTTAATCCATAAAGTCCCGTTTGTGTTAAGATAATGGTATTATAAGACAATTTTAGGCTTATATGATTCAT
Organism: Meriones unguiculatus; assembly: GCF_030254825.1. NCBI lineage: Eukaryota > Metazoa > Chordata > Mammalia > Rodentia > Muridae > Meriones > Meriones unguiculatus. The sequence continues at coordinate 66,594,488 of NC_083351.1, read as the reverse complement.
AGAAACCATGAATTCAGAAAAAAAAAATCTTCTTTATGTCTTTGTGACACATTAAAAGAAAGCACAGAGACTGGTTCGTCTGCTTCAGTGTGTGAACATAAGTAGTGAAGTCACTGGGTCCAGCAAGGTGAGGGCAGTGTTTGACCACTCATGGATTCATGCCTACTTTTGGGATAGAGGTATCATGAGCTTTTGACTGACAACATATTTCAGTCATGTAGAAATGAAAGTCAGCTCTCAGTAGGAAATTTCACAAAACCAATGAAAACATAAATAGTTCATATATATGAAATTAGATAGATAGATAGATAGATAGATAGATAGAAAGATATAAAATTTCTCACTTAGCATATCTTGGGCTTCTGTTATGATGAGAATAACTATGATATGTCATTCTTCCAGATAAGGCCAGTGGAGCTAGCATCCAATTATCTTTTTTATTTGTTTATTATTTATGTGTTCATTTTCATGTGTATGCAAATAGGGTGCATACATAGGTATGCATATACCTATGTATGCCTCTTGTGTGTGTGTGTGTGTGTGTGTGTGTGTGCACATAAATGTGGAGGATAGAGATAATGAGAGGAATCTTCCTCATTTCTCTTCCTCTGTTATTTTTTATTTTTTAAGGCAAAGTCTACCAGTCAAACCCAAAGCTTGCTGGATGAGGCTAGTTTTTCATCCACCTTACTCTGAGGATCCCCTTTCTCTGTTAAACAAAGCTGAGAGTACAGATGGGCCACTACCCCACATGACACATGTGTGGGCTTTGCACCACACTGGTGCTCTTGCCTGCGTGGTGAGTGCTTTAACTACTGAGTCATCTGCTCAGCCCTTAGCTAATGATCTATTTTAAACTCCTGCTCTATCACTCTTTGGTCACTTTAAAATTTAGGCTTCTTCACGTGTCCTGGAGGCTATATTTATGTACACTGTTTATTTTATGTACACTAATATTAATCCTTCAACACAGAAATCTAGCATAAGAGCCCTGCTAGGCCACAGAGGAGGACTTTGCAGCCAGTCCTGAAGACACCTGATAAACCAGTATCAGATGAAAGGGGAGGAGGTCCTCCCCTATCAGTGGACTTGGAAAGGGGCAGAGAGGAGATGAGGATGGGAGGGTGGGATTGGGAGGGAAAGAGGGAGCAGGATACAGCAGGGATACAAAGTGAACAATCTGTAACTAATATTAAAAAAAAAAGAAAAAAAAAAAAGAAAAAAAAAAGAAATCTAGCATAAGTTTCTTACCTTAACTGAAGCATACCTTACACAGATTTCATGGTTTTTGTATGATACCAGCCAATGTTTGCTGGCCTGGGTCTATCTTTGATAGTAATAAAAACTTTTTTTTAAGGATAATAGATATAACTTTCAGCAAATCATGTAGTTATTTCTCAAAGAAACAATGTCTGATATTTGGTAGTCTTTGTGGCCACCATGTGGCAGAAGTGAGGTGTCTATTTGTGGTAAAAGTCACATGATAAAGAGAGAAATACTGTGCCAAGGAAATAATTCTCAGCAATATTGTAAAGATATGTTTATTTGCATGTATGTATTTGTATCACCCACTGCCCTCACGGAATATAACTCCATGAAATTAAGCCTGCTATAAAAATGCTTTAACTTCCAGTAACACTCTAACTTGACACAGGCCTGCCTGTGATAGTTCATAAATGGTAGTTTTCTTGTAGTACAAAGGTTAACCTGAAGCAAGTGAGTTCTCAGTCACAATAATTACTCATATTGACAGAGAATTTGTTGATCACCTACTCTGTTCTATCCATTCAGAGAAATGTTATTTGTGCATTAATTCAGGATTAGCACAAAGATATGCTAAATAGAGCTAACAAATATAATTCTTCAGTTAAGTCTCTGGATTTGAGCAGTTTTATTTTTTAAACGTACCAAGAACATGAAAAATGCTAAACAAGAAGGTCAAGAACAATAGCTTAAAATTAATCTAGAAACAATAGATTGAATCATCTATATTGCAAATTCTGAAAGCTTCTGTTTAATTTAATCTCTACCTTGCAATAGAATTATGCTGATTCTGACAACTGAGGGAGGAAAGTTCTTAAAATTGAATTTTATTGAATCATGGGGATTTTTCTGTTGCAGCCAATAAAGGATCTTTCCCCAGAAAGAACGTATAGTGTGTCTTCTTTCTGTATCCTCATCTGTATACATATTTATAGGGTTTTCCAGCCACTATGGTAAAGAGGCCAGGCTTTCAGCCATATCATACTGGACAGGCCAGCTCAGGCTTCAAAGAAAGAGACCAGATTCTTCTGCACAACTTCAGAGAACTTCATCCACAGATTCATCTTGTCTTCATTGTTTTTGGGAAGGCCAGAGAGTGTTTGGTACTCCCCAAAGAGCTGGATGAATGCCCCCCCCCCAAAAAACCCTCTGGAGCTGCTGGAAAGAGAAAGAAATGGCAGAATGAAATATGCAACCCACAAGTCACCTCCTGAACACATGCATTAAATCACATGGTGGTTTTCAGTTATAAGCCACTCTGTTATGTTGATTTAATTTGTAAGGGGTCCTCTCCTTCTCTTTCCTTTAGCTTATCCTTGTGACAGGTACTGCATCTCAAGCTGCCTCAGTCCAATCTCAGGAAGATTTTGTGCTGTCGCTCATTTGATTCACATCAGAGTCTCAGTAAGTGGCAATTAATTCTATCTTTGTTATTACTGCTTCTGCTAAGCCTGAGGATGAAGATCTGAATCTGTCTGAGGTGAGCTAGACACTTTCATCTTGTGCAGCTAAACACTGGAAATGGATGGCTGAGATCGTCCCACTTTAGATTTAGAAGAAAAGATTCCTGTGTCATCCTTTAGGAGTCTGTGATCCATGGGAATAACAGCCTTGAGCAATAGATAAATTAAAGCATTTCAAGCAGCATGAGCTGCTTCTTTCATTCTTGCTCGACTCTAACCACAGCCTGGGCCATTAGGAGATGTTTTACACTAGCTATGACCAACTATGATTGAGGTCTGTGTGGATTTGGGAGCGGTTCTAAGCACCAGGGTCAGAAGCACGTGCTTAGACAAATAACTGATGAATGCACATACAAGCCACATTACAACTTGGGGCAGGAGATAAATTTTGCAGAGGAACATAATAAGGGGAGGCTTCCTGGAGGTGTCAAAGAAGCTGATATTAAAAACTACGTGGGTGTTTCTTGGTATATAAAGGAGGCAAAACTGTTTCAGGTAGGAATAGGCATCATTAGGATATGGCAGCAATGTTGGTGAGTCATTCTGAAGTGGAGATGTTGGCAGCTGTAGCAACATCTTGAGTAATATGTGAGAACTAGAACTGGATGCAAGAAGTTTGGTGCTCTACCCAAAGGGGCAGGGAGCTACTGGGGGGTCTTAGGTTTATAGCATTTGCTGGCAGCATTTTGCAAGACTGGCCCAGCTGAGATCCAGTTGAGAGCTAGGGAGACTATAAAAAGAGTACTGGAGAACCGTGTTGAAAGGTTCTGAAGAACTGGGTTTTGCTTGTGATGTCAGACTATGGAACACTGATAATGGAGGGAGGTGGCTGCTTGGCCAGCAGTTCAGTCTCAGACCCCAGAGCAGCAGCTTGTCCCCCAGAAACTTTGAACTGAACTTGAATGGCAAGGTTTTAGACCGGCACCATGGCATGGTCCCAACACATTAGTAAGGAAGCTGGTGTGCACATCCAGAAGTTATCCCAGACTCACTGAAATCACAAAGGCAGTGAAAACCCAGAGACAGAGTGTTATTGTGCCCAAATCTAGGTGCTAGGTTTGTCTTTGCAGAGCAGGTCAACAGCAAGTAGCTCACCTCTGTTACCCTGGAACACTGAGCATGTGACATGTTTCCTGTGGATATGTATTTTAGTGTATTTCCCACAGATAGTAATGAAGTGGAAGGGAAGGATTTTGACATGCTGTAAAATCCTGACTATTACTTATTTTACAATGAAACCTGACTTCATTCACTTTGCTTAAAAAGATGGCATTTTGAATAATTTATTACCAGGCTACTGTGCCTACAATCTAGCTTCATAGCATGCTTTTGGAGCAGGGTGACACTATTATCTTAAGTTGTCAAGGTAAGTCAGGAGAAACTCTGCATTTAGCAAAGCTGAGTTTCACTGCACATTTTCTGAGTACAGCTGTATAATTTTGCTGTGTTTGCCATAGTGATCCCACACATTTTTATTTACTTCCAGAGTTATGTGGTAGACAGGAGGAAACACAGTTATCTACACATTATCTGAACCAGATGTGTCACGCCTGATCTACACAGGGAGGACATGAACTGTGTAGGGATCTTGGGATCACTGGGAAGTCTGCTGGTTCCTACCTCCATGAATGTGTACTCAGTACCTGGAGATAAGTTTCTAGAGCTGTCCATACAATCCAGTTACTCAGAGGTGACCCCGTGCCCATGTGGCCTTTGAGCCTCTGTTTCTGAAGTTCAGGATTCAGAGAAGGGTGGGCCTGATCCCTGTGGATGTTTAAAACCATACCATGCACACAAATAACCCAGAGGTCACACAAAGCTTCAGTGGTGTGAGGTGGGAAATTCCATCCAGCCTTCTGATGGTTGTAGCCCAGCTCATGTAGCACACCCCAAGCACCACGTGACCTTATTGAGACCTCATTAATGATGCCTCCTGCTATATTAATTAGACCCATGGTGGGGTATTCAGAAGGAAACCTGAGGAAAATGGCAGGAAAGAAGAGGTAAAGTGACCCATGCAATGCCTTTCTGTAGACTTCATCTCTGCATCTAGCAGCCCAGAAGCTAGAATACATAGAGAATGTTCATGTTAGCTATACCCGTTACCTAAACTTAGACCATCAGACTCTGTCCTCTTTTTCTAGGACAGAATTTGACACTCATCTGCATTTCACTGTGAAGGGTAGGTGTATGTGGAATGCAGTGCTGGCTGGCATCACCCACCATCCCCTCCATAATGACAATAATGTCAAAACTTCATAATACTCAGTACTATTAATAGTGTAAGTTATATTTTGTTCTGAGTGTAAGTTAATATAGCCTCTTAGAATAATTTTCAATAAACATTCACAAACAAATATTTTTGAATCACACATTCACCTCCTTAGACTAGGTGTTAAAAATTGTATGTGGTGAGATGTAGACACTCACATGGAAACTTTAACAATAAATATTGATTAAATAAAACCTTAAATCTCTGCTCTTCATACTCTTTTTGTTTTGATTTTCAAGACATGGGTCTCTGTGTATCTCTGGCTGTCCAGAACTTGCTCTGTAGACCGGGCTGGCCCCAGAGATCGGTCTGCCTCTCTTTGAGTGCTGGAGTTAAAGGTGTGGACCACCACCACCACACAGCACTGTAGCTACTCTTAATGACATCTTTATGGAATAGAAAGCATTAGGCAGTTGATCCAATCCTACAGGCAAGGGAAACCCACCATTTGTCTAATTTTTATCTAATCCTTATGAAGAATGCTGTTCTACTATTAAAGAAGATGCCCCAGGGCTGCTTCTAGCTGGCTCACTACCCAGATGCTCACCATGGCTCTCTTCCATTGTCTTAGTTCTTCTTTCTTCTAGCACCATGCTCGCCATTAGACACTGTAATGACAGTGTTCTTCATTTATAATGAATCCCCATGGCTTATCCCATCCCAGACTTCTTTGATGCATAAAAATCCTTCATTTTGATAAGCATATTATAGTTACCAGCTCCAACTAGGACTTTGAAAGCAGCCTGAAGATACCTGATAAATCAGGGTCAGATGAAAGGGGAGGAGGTCCTCCCCTATCAATAGACTTGGAAAGTGGTAGGGAGGAGATGAGGGAGAGAGGGTGAGATTGGAAGGGAATGAGGGAGTGGGATACAAAGTTAATAAACTGTAACTAATATTAAAAAATAAATAAAAAATAAATATTTAAATACTTAAGGACATAATGTCTGCATCTAAGAGAGAGAAAGCTAGTGTGGCTGATTGATGACAATAAGAAAATGATAGGAAAATGATATATGAAGACTTTTTTTTAGCAGATTTGAAAAATTTAGAAAATTTAAAAAAATTACTATCACAATGTTTGTGTTTTGCTATTCAGTCATGTAACTTTAATAAATTATAATTTTGTCTATAAAAAAGCAAATATTTGAATTTATTTCTGTGGATATAAGGAAGATACTATCAACTTTGAGAGGATTGATGTAAAGGTTATTTTGTGCAGATACTAGTGTATGCATTTGTCAAAAGCTAACTCCCGCATCTTTATCCTTGTCCCCAGTGGTTCAGAATGATGAGGAACAGCTCAGCTTTAGAATCACATTTGCCCTTTTTCTTTCTCCACTTCAAACACCTCATCATCAAACTTTGCAAAGTCCCAATTACATCTTTTTCCACTACTGGTGCCTTTAGCCTGTTCCAGGATCTTAAGATTTGAGGCTTGCACTATGCCAGTTGAAACCCTCAATGGTTGTATGAACGCCTCTGGTAAGAAACCCTCAGTGTTGATTAGTTTTTAGATTCATCTGGGAAAAGACTCTCAACCAGGAATTATTGGACTGAATTGGCCTTTGAGCTTGTCTTGGCAATGGATGTCTTGATTGTTCATAGAGGTAGAAAGACCCAAGTTGACTGTGGGAGGCACCATTTGGTGTGTTGTGTCCAGAACTGTCTAAGAGTAGAGGAAGCTAGCTGGGTCCTCAGCTAGCAAGCAGTAGGAATAGTGCATGTTTTTCTCTGTGCTCATGACTGGGGATATGGTGTGACACCCTCATGCTCTCACCTCTGTGAAACCTCCGAAATGATGGACTGGAATCTGGAATTGTGATCTAAAATAAAACCTTCTGCCCTAAGTTACTTTTGTCAGGGTATTCGTTAGCTCAAGAGAAATGTAACTAGAGAAGGAGCCTCACTCCTGGGAAAATAGAAATGTGTCTCTCAGCCTCGACATGGAAGTGTGATGTCCTCTTTTTCAGCTTTACATCCCATTCTATTCTCATTAAAAACTCTATTTAAAATATAAGAATCTGACTTGCGACTTTAATCTCCAACAGGCTTTTCCTGTAAAACACCATTTTCTCCTCCTTTTTATTTTCTTTGTTATAATTATTATTATTATTATTTTGCTGTTTTGCAAATATTGGAAAATATTTACTTAAGAGAAGCTGGATGACAAAGATTCTGAGAAAAGTTCCCGAGACTCATTCTTAGAAAGTGCAAGGTACAGGATCTTTAAACTAAAAGCATGGCTTTGGTTCATTTTGAAGTCAGATTGTGAACAGGTATTGACACAGAAATAACATGCTTTTCCAGTGAGAGATAATTCTGTACACTTAGACATGAAAAGTCTCTGTCCTAAACTGCCTAGCTGGCTGGGGCTAATGCCCAAATGAGAGTCAGGCTTGAGCAGAAGGTTTTACTAACTTATGTAAACCTTAGGCTTATGCATCCCCCAAACACTGTCATCGTTAAATCTCCTTTGTGTGTGCTCCAGGTCACACACTGAACAGTTTAAACAGAGGCAGGAGACTGCAAGTCTGGCTGCTTGGGCAGTTCGGGGATTTACACAGCAAAGCTGTTGCCAGAATTATTTCTTAAGTACACCTGTGTTGTTCTTTTCAGGGAGTTGTTACCCAGGGTCATCCTGTCCACCTGGCAGAAATATGTCTTACTGATAAGAGTAGAGGGGACTTAATGGCAGACTAGGACATAATGGTGGTTGACCCTAAGCTGCCCCCTTTGAGCTGCCCTTAGAGGTATGACTTTGGAAATGGGTGCAATGGCTGCTTGTAGGTCAGGGCTATCTTCTCTGCTAATGGAATGGTGCCTAATGGTAGGTAGGTGAATAAACATGTGCATCCTAGCATGTTACATGTTGCTCATCTCTAACAGGACTGGTTAGCACACTATTCATTTCAGGGGTATTTTGGAGGCAGCGCTCTCTAAGCTAATTCCACTTGGGTGACCTAATGTCGCCTAGGGAAATGTACTAATAAATTCTTTATAACAGCAGTCCTCAACTTGTGGGTTGTGACCCCTTTGGCATGCCTCTGTCTCTCAAAATATTTACATTATAACTCATAACAGTGGCAAAATTTCGGTTATAAAGTAGCAATGAAAATAATTTCATAGTTAGGGATCTCTACAACATGAGACTGTGTTAAAGGTTTGCAGCATTAGGAAGGTTGAGACCCACTGCTTTATAACATCAATTTTACTACTTTGAGTTCCTTCTACATCAGTACAGCACTGAGTGGCTTCCCCAGCTGACGGCAGAACATAACTGTATGTCACCTTTGTAGCTATCAAGGTTGCTGGAGAGAGACAGAGACATAGACAGAGACAGAGACACAGAGAGAGAGAGAGAGAGAGAGAGAGAGAGAGAGCACACACACAAGAGAGCTTTGTTCATTTTGAGGAGCAAGACAGCTAGGCAAGATGCTTCAGCTTCAGCCCTAGCTGACTGCTTTTCGGAGAGTTAAAAGACCTGCTTGCCACACGCACATTTTAGAAAGAACAAATATAAGTGCATTGCTCTTTCTGTAGCTACAGATTATCCAATACACTACCTAGCACAAATAGTTCTTTGGTCTGTTACTGACATAGCCAAAAACAAAGACAAACTTCTTCACATGGACAAAGAAATTTTTGGATAATTTCAATCAGCAAATTCCAGGAGGAGTACTGGTCACACTCAGCATATTTTTAGTAGTAAGACTAAATGTTTAGAGAGAGGTTTAAAAACTCATCTACTGGCTTCTTTTGAAAGTGGAGGGGTGTTTGGCTCCTCAGGTTTTAGGAGATCTTATTGGAAATTCTAGGTGTGATAGAACCAGTCCAGAACTGGGAGAGGGAAGCATGATGTCACCCACCTAATAATAGGAGATGGGAGGTGATCCCTAGGGTAGGTGTTTTATGGAATCTGCTGGCTTTGGCATCTCTGAGGGATGAAGAGCAGGCATCTCACATGAAACGGTATTGTTGAAGATTTGTGTTAAGGACCTAGCATGAATTTCTATTCAAAATTTAGTTAACAGAGTAGGTAAAAGTGAGTTAAAGTGTTTGCCATTAAGCCTAACATCTAGAGTGTGATGCCCAGAATCTACGTTGTGGAAGGAGAGAACTGACCACCAAGATCTCTCCTCTGACTTCCATACAAGAACCACATTTCTATCTGTCTATCTGTCTCTCTCTTTGTCTGTCTGTCTCTCCTTCTTCCTTCCTTCCTTCCTTCCTTCCTTCCTTCCTTCCTTCCTTCCTTCCTTCCTTCCTTCCTTCCTTCCTTCCTTCTTCTTCTTCTTCTTCTTCTTCTTCTTCTTCTTCTTCTTCTTCTTCTTCTTCTTCTTCTTCTCCTCCTCCTCCTCCTCCTCCTCCTCCTCCTCCTCCTCCTCCTCCTCCTTCTTCTTCTTCTTCTTCAAGCAAGATCTCTAACCCAGGCTGGCCTCAACTCTCTAACATTTGATGGTCTTAAACTTTTGATTTTCCTGACTTCACTTCCTGAGACCTAAGATTACATGTGCCACTGCACCCATTTTTGCACTGCTGAAGATTCAACCCAAACTCAAACATGTCAACCACACATTTTACCAATTGAGCTACAGCCCAAGCCAAACACTTATGCCTTTCACTAATACATGGGCCCAAGGCCACAGCAGCTTTCTGTTTGCTGTTGTTTGAGTATGCTCTTCTCCCTCAGAACTTATATAGAGATTGATTGCTAATGTAATATTATTGAGAAATGCTGGGACCTTAATAAGTGATTGGGTCTTCAAGAGGGATTCAGGCCCTTTTCTAGGCATCCTGTTCACTCTTGAAGGAATGAATCATTCTGTCTAGGGTCTGGATGATTCCTGAGTGAATGGGTTTGCATAAAGTGAGGCTTCTCATACTTTTTCTTCCACATGGATTAGTTATTCCTTTCCTTTTTCCAGCATGAAGTAAAACAGCACAAGACCCTTACCAGTGTGACTGCTAGATCTTAGACTCTGCAGGCTCCAGATCTATGAACCAATATTAGCATATTTTTCATTATAAACCGTATCTTTTAGGGTATTCTTCACAGCAATAGAGGACATGATGAGCTGCAGTGTTACCACCCGTGGCACAGTTCTTATATCTAAAATCCAAAGAAAGGATATTGTTACACCTCCTTCCTTCCATGCCTACAGGGCAGAGACTGAAGATTCTAGCAAGAAGGAGAGCCGCATCACTCATTTGAGTGTCTTCTGACTGCAGCTCAGGTATGCTGAGAAGAAGAGATGTTTGCGTGGACATAGGATGGACAAGCTGGAGATTCTGAACATGAGAACAGAAGTATGATCATTTTTTAATATTATCCTTCTTCCTGCTTCCTCTTGGAAGGGTGGAGCTTGGCTTGGAGAATTCTCTTAACTGTAGAGGGACACTCAAGCTGTATTTCCTGTGAGTCTGTGAGTTGTTCCTTTAGTGGTCTGCATCCATAACCCTTCCTGAAGTGACTTAAGCTTTGAGATTTTCCAGCCTATTCTATTGCAACAGTAACTCTATCTCCATAATCACCTTCCTTCTCTTTAACCTAGTCTTCCCTGGCGGTAAGCAAGGGATGCTCTCAAAGCTTCCATCATATTCAGGAGCAAAACAAACGTGTTAGCTTTAATTATCAACTTGACACAACCTTGAAACATTCAAGGAGAGATTCTCAGTAAAGAATTTTCTACCTTGGATTGGTCTGAGGTCATGTCTATAGAGTATTATTGTCTTAATAAAGTTAATTGCCCAGCACTCAGAGAGGCAGAGGCGGACAAATCTCTGAGTTCAAAGCCAGCCTGGTTGACAAAGCAAGTCCAGGACAGCTAAGGCTACACAGAGAAACAGTGTCTCGGAAAAGAAAGAAAGAAGAAAGAAAGAAAGAAAGAAAGAAAGAAAGAGAGAGAGAGAGAGAGAGAGAGAAGAAAAAAGGAAAAGAAAGAATAAATGTGTAAAGTTATTGATATTGGAAACCTGGGTCACTGTGGATAGCACCATTCCTGAGGCAGTACATTCTAAACTGTTAAAGAACGAAGAAAATGAGCTGAATACAAGCAAGCAAATGAGTAAGCATTCATTTATTCTCTCTCTGCTCTTGACTGTAATGACAATTAGCTGTTTCAAGTTCCTGTTCCCTTGACTTCCTCACTGGACTATAACCTGAATGAATGAGCAAAGTAGACCCATTTGTTCCTAAGTTGCTAAATGAAACTAGAAAAATGGAAACTAGAGCATAGTGGCTGACTGAGGCAAAGGCTTTAAAAGTGTGAGTGAAAGCAGCGAGAATGGCAACAGCTCTAGACAAATCCCATTGAACAATTTCCTCAGAAGACTCATTCCTTTCCTCTGACCTCTGACTGGGAAACTGGAATATTACTACTAACCAGATGAGACCAACTGGGGAATTATGCGTTGGATGACTGTCACTATGGTAAGAGGCATGAAACAATGTACTGGAATAGGTTATGGGCAGCTTAGCTGTGACCCTTCTTAAAATTCCCAAGATGTGCTTATTCTTTCATGAAAGCTGGCTCATCAAAAGTCAACAGGTCAAACATTCATTCACCAGTCTATTTACTAGTCCGTTGACCAACGTGTCTACCACCTAATTTGCTGGATTCATTTGTTTCTTTTTGCTACTTGTAAAATACTCAGTGCATTGGATGTATGACAAGAGTCTACCACAGAAGGCATCTGAAAGACTCTACCTAGCAGTGTTTCAAAGCAGATACTGAGACTCATAACCAAACCTTCGGCAGAGTGCAGGGAATCATATGAAATAAGGGGAGTTAGTATGACGTGGAAAGGATAGGCGCTCCATGAGGACCAAATAAATCTGGGCACAGGGGTCTTTTCTGAGATTGACACTCCACCAAGGACCATGCATGGATATAACCTAGAACCTCTCCTCGGATGTAGCCCGTGGTAGCTCAGTAACCAATTGGTCTCCCATAGTAAGGGGAACAGGGACTGTTTCTGACAGGAACTCACTGGCTGGCTCTTTGACCTCCTCACCCCCCAAGGGAGGAGCAGTCCTGTTAGGTCACAGAGGAGGGCTTTGCAGCCAGTCCTGAAGATACCTGATAAAACAGGGTCAGATGAAAGGGGAGGAGGTCCTCTCCAATCAGTGGATTTGGAAAGGGGCAGGGAGGAGATGAGGGAGGGAGGGTGAGATACAGCTGGGATACAGAGTTAATAAAATGTAACTAATAATTAAAAAATTAAATTAAATTAAAATACTCTGTTTTGTACCAAACGAGGAATGCATTTTAATAAATCATTAAAATATCTGTCTAATTTAAATTTGGGCTAGTTTTTACTCTGATTAATAAATTAACTTTATCTAATTTTTTTAATGTGAGGGGTGCATATTTATGTGAGTATGCATGTTTGTAGAGATTTTTATTGAGTGCTCACAGACAGGTATGCGTACATGTCAAAAGCAGAGCTTGAGTTTGGAAATCTCCCTCAACTCATCTTTTACTTTAGGCATTACTTCAGGGTCTCTAGTGAACCCAGACCTCACCAACACCACTAATCTGGCTAGCTATCTTGGTTTGGAGATTCTTCATCTGTGCCTTAGGAGGCTGGGATTACAGGGACTTCCAGGCCCACCCAGCACTGAGCCGGAGGCCCTCACACTCCCAGGGCAAATTCTTTACCTGTTGAGCCATCTCCCCAGCCCCATGCTTTGTAACTTATAACCACAACTAGAATATTTTTTCAATGGCTCTTTCAAGCAAAGACATCTTACTGTGTAGCCTGAGGGAAACAGGACATAGAATAAGCCTTCTTTAAGCCTTATTGGACTAAATACAGGTAAAAAGAACACTGAAAAAAAAGTATGGTTTTAAAAGTTAATATTTAAGAAGAAGAAAAGATCGAAATAGATTAAGGTAGACATGATCTAAAGCGCTTACAAAATGATAGTGTGATCTCAGTGTTCTCGCAAATCAGAAAAAGTGGCATGAAACTGAGAGTTGACAGTCTTTAAGGAGAAAGTAGAAACAAACAAATACCAAAATAATTATTTGAAATAATAAATCTTTGCAAAGAAAAAGGCAGGAGTCAGGAAAACAAAAATAACTAATATTACAACTGAAAAAGGAACAAAGTGGGAGGTGATCCAGTGATGGCAGAATAGCACAGAGACACTGTGAGAGATTTTTAGCCCGTACATTTGGAAATTCAGACAAAAAAATAAGTGTGTTATTTAATACAGAGCTTCCAAAACTGAACTGAAAATGTTAACTGATACAAAAATAAAATTTATTATAAGATTCCAGACTATATGTCTTGTGAGCTATTTGAAAAGTTCAAAGAAAAGATAATTTTAAAAGTTACAAAACGCTTCCAAAAAAGAAATAACATATAACTTGTTTTATGAAGAGGTTTGTAAGTTTGATGTCAAAACATGATCTGAACACTAAAAAGATAATCACAGGCCTATGTGATCTGTACATTTAGATTAAAGAGTCCAAAGACAGCCTTATAACTGTAAACAACAATTTATATGGATCACAATATGCATAACTAATTAGATTAATTAGTCTGAATGAAACTAATTGGGACATCGGAAGACAAATTACTACATTCACCTACATGATGTTTTCAGGTGTTGAACAATTACTTTTTGTTAAACCCAAAGGTTTTTCACATAAATGTCTTAGAATTCCAAAGTGATTGTACAAGTTTGCACTCCCACCAGCAGTAAAGGTGTGTTCCCTTCCTCCATATCCTTGCCAGCATGTGCTGTCACTTGAGACTTTATCTTAGCCATTCTGACCTGTGTGAGATGGAATCTTAGAGTCATTTTGATTTGCATTTCCCTGATAATTAAGGATATAAAATAGTTCTTTAAAAAATTTATTACAATTTATTCACTTTGTATCCCAGCTGTAGCCCCTTCTTTTGTCCCCATCCCAATTCTGCCCTCCCTTCCTCTCCTTCTCCCATGCCCCTCTCTCAGTCCACTGATAGAGGAAGTCCTCCTCCCCTTCCATCTGACCCTAGCCTATCAGGTCTCATCAGGACTGGCTGTATTGTCTTCCTCTGTGGCCTGGTAAAGCTGCCTCCTCAGCCTTCAGGGGGAGGTGATCAAAGAGTCAGCCACTGAGTTCATGTTAGAGACAGTCTCTGTTCCCCTTACTAGGTAATTCACTTGGAGACTGAGCTGCCAAGGTCTACATCTGAGCAAGGTTTCTAGGTTATCTCCATTCATGGTCCTTGGTTGGAGTATCAGTCTCAAGAAAGATCCCTAGGCCCAGATTTTTTGGCTCTGTTGGTCTCCTTGTGGAGCTCCTGTCCCCTCCAGGTGTTTCTATTTCCCCTTTCTTTCCTAAGATTCCCTGCACTCTGCCCAAAGTCTGGTTATTAGTTTCAGCATCTGCTTTGATACCCTGAAGGGTGAAGTCTTTCAGAGGCTCCTGTCCTGTTGCCAGTTTCCTCCATCTTCTGGTTTCTATCCCATTTGCCTTTCTGAATGAGGATTGAGTATCTTACCTAGGGTCCTACTTCTTGCTTAGCTTTTTAGATGTACAGATTTTAGTATGTTTATTCTGTTTTATGTGTCTAATATGCACTTATAAGTGAGTATATACCATGTGTGTCTTTCTGCTTCTGAGATACCTCAAAGTGCTTCCCAGCCATTAAAGATTCCTCCATTGAGAATTCTCTGTTTAGATTTTGCCCCATTTTTAAATTGGGTTATTTTGTTTGTTGGTTTTTGATTTCTTGATATTAGCTTTTATCAGATGTAGGATTGGTGAAGATCTTTTCCCAATCTGTAGACTGTTTTGTTCTATTGACAGTGTCCATCCTATGGGAGAGTGCCAGCCTCTGTCACTATGAATGGTACTTGGCTAAGCTTGCAGACCGGAACCTGTCAGAGTTGTCCTATGCGAGGCTGTTCCCAGCAGCAACTCAAAACAGATGCTGAGACTCACAGCCAAACATTGGGTGATATGTAGGGAGTCTTGTGGAAAAGTGGAATGAAAAAAGAAAAGGACCTGGAGATTACGTTCGCTCCACAAGAAGACCAACTAACCAGGGTCCCGAGGGCCTTGCTTAGGCTGAAGCATCAACTGAGGACCATTCATGAACTGGACCTAGAACCCCTACAAAATGTAGCCACTGGCAGCTTAGGCTGCCACGTGGATCCTCAAGTGAAGAAAGCAGGGACTATATCTGACAAGGACTTTCCTGCCAGCTTTTTTATCACCTCTCCCTCGTGGGACTGCCTTGTCAGGCTACAGAGGAAGAGGATACTCTCAGACCTGAGACAACTTGATGAACTGGGGTGGATGAGAATGGGGGAGGGGAGAAAAGAAGGGTGGTACTGGGAGGCAAGGTAGGATGGGGCAACAACCAGAATGTAAAGTGAATAAAAAAATAATTAATTAAAAACTCTTAGAAAATAAATATAATTGTTGGTATAATGTTCTTTTGGAATGTATATACCTTACCCTTGTTCATTCAAATGCTGATTTCTTTCCCCCACTCTCTGGTCTCAATTTGGACATTGCATTGTGATACTTATTCTAAGCATCACCTGTCTCAACTTTGTGTAAACATGCCAAAATAAAACAACCAGGCACAATGTTGAGCAATGGAGAGGAAAGAGTAGGAGGAAGAGGGGAGGAGCCAAAGAAGAGGAAGGAGTGGGAGGCAGAGGAGGAGGAGAAACAGCAGGAACAGAGCTGGAAGGGAGAAGCTAGATGAGAGGTCTTGGAATGACGTGGAGAGATGGACTGGACCTAATATATCATTAAAAGCAAGTATAATGTGGGGAATCTGAATGTTAGAAACTATGTGGGCTTGGAGGTTTAGGATGGAACAACTATTGCCCAGCATTGTTATGTAGGTTAATTAAATAAATCCCAGTCTCTGTGTGGTGATTTGGTTAAACAGCTATTTAAGATTAACCGCAGCTTTACTAAAAGATATATCAATAGTAATATTAACCGTCTTTTTCAACATATAATCTTTCCAAATAGGTATGTATAAACTCTGAGTTAAACAGAATAGCTAAGTTCTGAAAAGGCCAAAGATTTCCCTTTTCCCAGGAAAAGATAAAGATGTGCACTGCCACTTTAAAACCTATCCTTTATGTTAGACTGACATATAATAGTTGTACATACTTTGGGGATGCACAATGGTATTTTTTCTTTAAAGGAGATGTTATTTTTATATATTTTTATGTCTGTGTGAGAGTATATATATGCATTTTGGGGTGTCTACGGAGGCTGGAAGAGTCTGTTAGATTCCCTGGAGCTGGAGCTACAAGGAATTGTTAATGGTCCAATACGGATGCTGAGAATCAAACTTTGTTCCCACCCTGACGTGTAGTTAATACACCCTATGAGATTCCATTGCAGAAAACTGTTTGTTTGTTTGTTTCTTTGCCAGTGTGTATCAGTTGCAGGCAGCTTCTTGTTTGTGGCTGGGAGCCTGTGTATACTTTCTTTTCTCAGTGCTGGGACCCTGTGTGGCTTAAATATGTGCCGACTTTGGGCATATCATCAGTCTCTGTGAGTTCATATGTACACAAGCCCTGATGTGGTTGGAAAACATGGTTTCCTCGGGGTCATCCATCAATCTTGCCACCTCGTCTTCCATACAGATCTCTGACCCTCAAGGGAAGGGTTTGATAAAGACATCCCATTCAGGTTTGAGTGCTCTAAGGTCTCCCACTCTGCACTCTGTCCAGTTCTGAGTCTCTGTGTTAGTGCCCATCTTCTTTAAGAAGAAGCTTGTCCGATGATGGCTGAGTGAGGCATTGACCTATGTGTATTTTAAGAATTTTATCCAATTTTTTCCTGCATCAATTTACATAATTGTATAGCTTTTATCCTTTGTTCTGTTAGTGTGATAAATACATTTAATAATAGTTATATTTTGAGCCAGTCTTGCATTCTTGGAATAAATTTACCATAAAGATATTTTTATGGGCTATTGAATCCAATTATTTTAATATGTTGTTCTTTGCATCAGAAATATTGGTCCATAGTTAGTTCTTTATTGCTGTGTCCCTATTTGAGTTTGGCACCAAAGTAATTCTAGATATGTAATAAAATTTGGAAGGGTTCTGTCCCTTTCATTCCTTTGGAACAGTTTGAGAAGAATTGGAGTTATTTCTTCTTTGCATACACCAGAGTCAAAGCCAGCTTATTACAGAGACATTTGCATATCCATGCATGTTGTTGTAATATTCATAGTGGTCAAATTATTAAATCAGCCAAGTGCCGATAAAAAGTAATCATTTCTTCTTTATATTGTTCTATCAGGAATTTTGTCACAGCAATGCACCTATGACTCATACAGTCATAGGATCACACCATTCCAGGAATTTATCCTTGTTTTCTAAGCTCATGCTAGCTCATGATAATCTCCTATGAGTCTTTTATTTCTTTGTATCAACTATAATGTTCCCTTTTAACCCCTGCATTTATTTATTTAAATTCCTTCTCCTCCCCTGATTAGTCTATAAAAATGTGTTGATTTTATGTTTTCATATGAGATCTCTGTATAAAACAATAATTTTATTGTTTTTTGAGTCTCAATTTCATTTACATATGCACTGGCCTTGTTATTTCTTTTCCCCTAAAAAGATTTATTAAATTTTGTTCAAATAATTTTCCCTGATAAAGTAGACTGTCAAGGTTCTCAAATAATATTGTATTGAAACCTATTTCTCCATTTAGTTCTAAGAATTTTTGAAATATACAATTGTGTGTTCAGTGTTAGGCACATTTATGTCTGTGATGGTTATTTTCTGTCAGAATTGCGTTATTTTTTTTTTACTGGTACAATTTTTTTATTAATTAATTCAATTTACATCCCGTTTATAGGTACCTTTCTCCTCTTGTTCCCAGCCCCACCCTCCATCCTGCATCTTCTCTCCCCCATTCTTAAGAATAGGAGAGCCCTCTACCCAGACACCCCAGCTCATCCATTCACTCGAGGGTTGAGTTCATCTTCCTTCCCTGTGGCCTTGTAGGGAAGTTCCATCAGGGGGAAGTGATCAAAAAGCAGGCAAGATAGTCCATGTCAGAGATATCTCCCACTTCCCTAAATAGCGGGCCCGCATGAAGCCTAAAATGCCCATCGGGCTTATCTTCTTGGGGTCTGTACATTGCAGTTTATCTATTCTGTACTCTATGGCTAATATCTGCTTATAAGTGAGTACATACCATGTGTATTTCTGTGTCCGTGTTACCTCACTCAGCATGATCTTTTCTAGTTCCTTGCAAATTCCATGATTTTTTTGTTTTTAATGGCTGAATAGTATTCCATTGTGTAGCACAGTTTCTTTATCCATCCTTTGGTTGAGGGACATCTATGATGTTTCCAGCTTCTGACTATTATGAAACAGCTGCTATGAACATGGTTGAGTAAATGTCCTTGTTGTATGGTGGAGCATCTTTTGGGTGTGCCCAATGAATAGTTTTTGACTTAAAGGTAATTTTTTCAGATGTACTTGCCTACTCTTCCCTTCTCACTTCCAATTTCCTCCACAGTAAATTCCTAGTCTCTGTCTATGTATGCCTTCACCATTGAGAAGAGTTTCTTTTCAGAGCACAACATTGGGTCTAGCTTTTAATCCATTCACCCTCTAAACCTGTTTACCTACATACTTCTGGTTGATAGAGGACTGCCTCCTGTCATTTTATGAACATTCAGTTGCTTTGCATATCCTTTATTCCTTACTTCTTCACTTTGATTTGGTAGTTTCTGTACTGATGAGGTCTGATTAGATTTCTCCTATGTGTATTTGCTCTACTAGGAAGAATTATCCTCCTGTATGTTTTCTTGACGATACCTATCATTCTGCCTCTTGCTCAGAATAGTGCTTTGTCTTAAACAGTTCTTGGAGGTTTGACATGCTGTAACAACTTCCCTTGAATTTTGCTTTTCCAGAAAAGACAATTTCTCCATCATTTCTATAACAGCCATTCACTGAGCTAAAGGTATACACAGATTGAAAACAGTTAGGTAGTATGTATACATAACTTGAAAGTATATATACATATATATCATATGTTATATATACATATATATATATATATATATATACATAATGAAAGTATGAGGGAGACAAAGAGTGCTCATGGGAAATAGGGGTGGAAAAAAGCAGTGTAGGGTATAATGAAGTGGAACACGTGCAACATACAATATATGAAAACTTAAAAAACCTTCAGAAAAGAGATTACAAAATCTGGAAAAGAAAGACTTAATTAGCACAGTTAAAAATATGTATGAATCAAGAATAAAGTAAAAAATATAGACTAATATCATGTACTTTTCTGGGAAGACCCACAAATCTGTAAAGAAAACTATGAGAAAGCATCAGTATGCAAAAGTAGAGGTGTAAAAAGAAAGCTAACTGTTAAAAGATCAACTCTCCCCGTGTATTTATCTATGGCCTGAAGATAATTAGGGTCAAGATTCTGAAAGGTTTATTGTTTCTATCCTTATTTTCCTTAGTGGAAGGCCATGAGGGGTGTTGACCTGGGACCTCAAATATAGGAATTGTTGAGCATTTTTGAACACACTTTAAGCAGAATAAATTCTTGGATATATTTGGAAGATATTATGACAGAGAAATAAAGAAATAAGCAGCTAAGAAGAAGAGAGGCTCTAACGAGATCTTCACATACACAGACACTTGGGCATGAAAATGAGTGAGAAGGAGCCAACTTCTCAGTGAGCTCCACCCACATTCAAAGCTACTACTGTGTTCTTAGTTCACAAGACCAAGAAGCTCATGGGAAAATGAGCTTGAAAGGAACACCAGAAAACTCTCAAAAGATAGTATGAAATTTCTTTTGAAAACACATTTTAAATTAAAATATAATTACATCATTTCACCTTGCCTTTACTTCACCCCAGCCTTTCCCAAGATCCCAATTCTCAAATTTATAGACTTTATAAAAATATATGAACATATAGAGTCTGCCGAATTTTTTTAATTCTTTATTAATTACACTTTTTTCACTTTGTATCCCCCTTGTGGTTCCCACCCTCCTCCCTTCCCAAATCCTCCCTTCCTCCACCCTCTGCACGCATGACCCTCCCCAAATCCACTGATAGGGAGGTCTTCTTTTCCTTCCTTCTGATCCTAGTCAATTAGGTCTCATCAGGAGTGGCTGCAGTGTCTTCTTCTGTGGCCTGGTAATGCTGCTTCCCCCTCAGGGGAAGGTAATTAAAGAGCAGGCCAATCAGTTTATGTCAGAGGCAGTCCCTGTTCCTATTACAATGGAACCACTTGGATTCTTAACTGCCATAGGCTACATCTCTGCAGGGGTTTTAGGTTATCTCCATGCACAGTCCTTGGTTGAAGTATCAGTCTCAGGAAAGACCCCTGTGCTCAGACTTTTTGGTTCTGTTGCACTCCTTGTGGAGTTCCTGTCCTCTCCAGATCTTACTGTTTCCCACTTCTTTCCTAAGATTCCCTGCACTCTGCCGAAAGGTTGCCCATAAGTCTCAGCATCTACATTGATAGTCTGCAGGGCAGAGCCTTTCAGAGGTCCTCTGTGTCAGGCTCCTGACTTGTTCCTTCTTTTCTCCTTCTTCTGATGTCCATCCTCTTTGCCTTTCTGGATAGGGATTGAGCATTCTAGCAAGAGTCCTCCCTTTTGATTAGTTTCTTTAGGTGTACAGATTTTAGTAGGTTTATCCTATATTATATGTCTATATGAGTGAGTATATTCCATGTGTGTCTTTCTGCTTCTGGGATAGCTCACTCAGGATGATCTTTTCCAGATCCCACCATTTACCTGAAAATGTCATGATTTCTTTGTTTTTTATTGCTGAGTAATATTTCACTGTGTAGATATACCACAATTTCTGCATCCATTCCTCCACTGAGGGGCATCTGGGTTGTTTCCAGCTTCTGGCTATTACAAATAAAGCTGCTACAAACATGGTTGAGCTAATGTCCTCATTGTGTACTTGAGCCTCTTTTGAATATATGCCTAGGAGTGGTATGGCTGGATCTTGAGGAAACGCTATTCCTAGTTGTCTGAGAAAGTGCCAGATTGATTTCCAGAGCGGTTGTACAAGTTTACTCTTTTTTAATATATGCACATATAGAGTCTGCCGAACCTGTTTTTTTGTTTTGTTTTGTTTTTTTGTGTGTATAGTTTTAAGGTTGACCCTAGACAAAACTACAGCAACTAATGACTTCTAAGGGAGAAGGACAGGGAGAGGGAGAAGAAGGAGAGATAGGGAAAGAGAGAGGGGGAGGGAGGGAAGGAGAGAGAGAGAGAGAGAGAGAACTAGTCTCTTCCAGGGATATGACCCCTGATTGATTTTCTAATATAAAATTTCATGAAGAAATCTGGATAAATATTCTACTTTCACTCCTGCTGTGAAGAGTTAGCCATAGAGAAAATGTTTATATCACTCATCGCATTAAAGTTAAGAAGAAATTTTCTTTAGCTGTCATTCTTAAACACTTCTTGGAGGGTTGGCATGCTGTGACAAATTCTCTTGATTTTTGTTTAAGAAAAGTGGTACATACGTGCACAGAGTACAAGCTACTTGGCAACAAATGATCACAGTCGTGCCTAAGATATTGTGGCAAATGGAAAAGAAAAAGAAATGGCCAAGAAGATTAAGTGATCACATAAAACACACTTCAAACACTGCATGTATTAGCAGACAAGTTAAAAAAAAAAAAAAACCTTAAACGATGTCAAACTGCTACGTAGCCACCAAGTTGTTCAAAAGAGTATCTCATGAGATTCTGTTCATGAGCGCAAACTTAGATATACAAAAGGATTTGGTTGCTCTTAAACTTGCCTCCATCAGGTTGAAAATTGCTGTATCTCTGGCACATCAATTTCATTTATAAAGTTCATCAGAGGAACTGTTACACACAGACAACAGCAAAGACTCCCCAGATGGAACAATGCAATATCTATCCACAACAAAGAATAACCGAGGGTACTGCCTTCATGGAATGTTAGGCAGAACTAAAACTGACCTACTATAACTTTGTTCATTGACAAAGTTGGTGGTTAGTGATCTACCAGGAGGGCCTGTGACCTTGAAGGCACGTAGCGAATGGTGGTGGCGGTGGTGTCTGGTTATTGGTTATTATCTCCTAGTCTGGTTTGTTTAACTTTAAAGTTTTCATTTAAGTTTTATTTTTGCTATCAGTACATTTTTGTGAGCATGACATATTTTATGACAAAGAGAACACTGCTGAGTCCTCTAGTTATGAAGGCATAACAGGGGTAGAAGTCATGACAGCATTCATAAAAATATGTTTTATCCTTCGTCAAAGTCTGTTTTTACCACAACATAATTAAAGTATACAGTTCTGTTTTGTGGTTTCATTTTACTGCCTTTCCTCTCATACTTATAAGTCCTATATACATACATAAGTTTTCATAGCTACATAAAACCTAGGAAGCAAACATGAACACTGTTTTTTCTTAAGACCGACTTTTTTATTTTTTAATATTTATTTTAATGTTTTTATTTAGCTATTAACTTTACATCTCAATTATATCCCCCTCCATCCTCTCCTCCTGGTCTTTCTGGTCTGTCCCTGCCTCATCCCCGTATCCTCCCTCCCATGCCCCTCAGAAAAGGGACGACTCTCCACCAGCCCCCAGTGCCGCTCCGCAAACCCACCCCAGCACATCCAGTCCCATCAGGACTGTGTGTTTCCTCTTCCACAGTGTCCTGGCAAGGCAGCCAAGCCAGGGTGATGTGACTGAAGGCATGCAGCAGAGACCATGTCAGAGACAACCCCCATAACCATTCTGGTGGACACACATAGAGTCTAAAGCTGCCCACTGGATATACATGTGACGAGGGTCTAGGTTTAATCCATGCGTGGTCCTTGGCTGGTGCTTCAGTCTCCACAAGCCCCTCTGGGCCCAGGTTAGTTGGCACTGTTGGTCTTCTTGTGGAGCTCCTGTCCCCTCACGGTCCTTCTATCCTTCTCCCCACTCTTCTCCAAGGCTTCCTATGCTAAGCCCAATGTTTGGTTGTGAGTCTAGGCTTCTGTTTCTATCTGTTGCTGGGCAAAGCCTTGCTGAGGATAGCTGTGCAAGGCTCCCATCCGCCAACACAGTAGAGAGTCATCAGGAGGGTCAGGGATGGCTCTCCCCGCTGGAGTGGGTCAGTTTGGGCCAGACATTGCTTGTATGTTCCCTTATCTTAATCCCTACATATCCTGAGGGCAGGGTAAACTCTGGGTTAGTTATAAAGTCATGACAGCCTGTCAGTGTTTTCTTTGGAAGATGGTGTGTAGGTGAGATGACATGTTTGCTTTGGGAGCTTATTTCTTCGCAGTCTAGATGTCTTGAGAGTCCAAGACGCATGACATCAGTTTTAGAACATTATTGGGCTGCTCACTTCTAATATTTATTTATTCTTAGAATATATGAACTTATTGAGATGTCATTTAAATATAGTGCATGTATGCAATGGATGGAGGAGAAGCTGTTGTATCCTGAGGTCCTAAATTCATTCTAGCACAATATTATGAACTCAATATTATGTGAACGTTTCCCTCCAACTAAAATCATATTAATTTGGGAGAATTTTAGAGCTAGGAACTTGAAGCATATTTAAAAATAATCTGCCTTAGGAGAAGTGTAGCATAACATTTCTTTTTAAACTAAACTAGAGCAAAAGAGTTTTCTTGGAGACAACAGTTTTCCCTTATATTTGAAGGGCAGAAACTGTAATGCTTGCGAATGGCCACAAGAGGGCGAGAAAATGGTAAGCGGCACAGAAGGTGCCTTAAACAGAGCCTGTTGACCACAGAAACGAAAAGATTGCCTTTAGCCTTGTTTATTTCATTTTAGTAGTATTTCTCAGAGGGAGGCTATTTGATGGTTCAGTGTTTTGACTCTCTGATATTCATCGTTCTCTTAACAAGTTAGTGGCTATATTACATTCTGCAAAGGACACAGAGGTAGGGCATTTTTCTTCTTTACAGTTAGTAATAAATACTCCTCGAAACCGTTAGAGTGGCTTCTCACCTCAAATTGCATGCGTCTTGCTAGGAATGTAAACCTCTCCTACACTTGATCTGGTACCCTGTAGAAGGTCGACATTTTCTTACCCCATACAGTAACAATGAAGTTGGCGTGTCCTTAAGAAAGATAAAGGCCCTGACCTTGAGACCAGCTTTCTCCAAGACTCCAGAAAACTCTCATCTGGGGAGGTTTTAAATCCTCTCATGTAGGTGTCACAGGATGTTGCTCATGCCTTAAGGCAGTGATTCTCAACTTGTGGCTGGTTGACCCTTTTGGATCCCCTAAGACCATGGGAAAACAGAGATATTTACAATTCGTAACTGCAGAAAAATTACAGTTATGAATAGTAATGAAATAATTTTATGAGTGGAGGTCACCGCAACACGAGAAACTGTTTTTAAGGGTCGCAGTATTCAGAGGGTTGAGAACCACAGCTCTAAGGTCTGTGTGCTTGGATGAATGGCCCTTATCATCCGTAATTATTTTCTGCTTGAATCCAGACACTGAGCAGGGTTTCGTGAAGCAGAACCATGGGCCTTGATTGATGTAAGCACAGGTCAGCACTGTCCTGTCAGAAGGTCTGAAATCTAACTGCCAGAGTCAGAAATTCAGCTTTCCTGTTTCTTAGCTTTGTATTTCTATTTTCCCTCCAGAAACGGGAGCAGTTAACACAACTTATGTGGTTCCTGTGGGGAAAAAATAAGCATAAAGTATTTTAAATAGCAAACGACCAGATCAGAGGGAGAAAGTACATGCTGAGATTCAGATTTTTAGGTTGTTTGGTTTCAGTAAGATTATACCAGGGCGGAGTAGTTCTGTTTTGTTACAATCATCTTCCCTGTGCTAGTACAGTTCACTGACCTAACCCACGAATAACTAGTTCAATTCGGAATGACTCTTTTTTTTACAGTTATCTGAAAAGATGTGTATATTCAAAAAACCTAACATTGTTTGCCCCACCTCTGTTTGGGTGTCAGGAAGAGGTGGGTCCGTTATTATTTCTTTTTAAATATTTATTTATTTACTTATTACTTTTATTTTTCTTATTAGTTACATTTTGTTAACTCTGTGTCCCAGCTGTATCCCTCTCCCTCATTCCCTCCCCAACCCCACACTCCCTCCCTGGTCTCCTCCCTGTCCCTTTCCAAGTCCACTGGTAGGGGAGGACCTCCTCCCCTTTCATTTGACTCTGTTTTATCAGGTATCTTCAGGGCTGGCTGCAAAGCCCTCCTCTGTGTCCTAACAGGACTGCTCCTCCCCTGGGGGGTGGGGTGGGGAGGTCAAAGAGCCTGCCCTTGAGATCCTGTTAGTCCTTGTTCCCCTCACTTTGGAAAACTACTTGGTTACTGAGTTACCACGGGCCACATCCAAGCAGAAGTTCTAGGTTATATCCATAGATGGTCCTTGGTTGAGTGTCAGTCTCAGAAAAGACCCTGTGCCTGAATATATTTGGTCCTTGTAGGGCTCCTATCCTTTCCATATCATACTAACTCCTCTTCTTTCTTATGATTCCCTGTACTCTGCCGAGGGTTTGGTTATGAATCTTAGTGTCTGCTTTGAAACACAGTTAGGTAGAGTCTTTCAAATGCCTTTTGTGGTAGACTCCTGTCATACGTTCAATGCACATCCCATTTGTCTTTCTAAATGAGAATTGATCATCTTTGCCCGTGTTGCTTTCTTGATTATCTTCTTTAGGTGTGTAGATTTCATTATGTTTATC
Organism: Meriones unguiculatus; assembly: GCF_030254825.1. Classification (NCBI taxonomy): domain Eukaryota; kingdom Metazoa; phylum Chordata; class Mammalia; order Rodentia; family Muridae; genus Meriones; species Meriones unguiculatus. Next base: position 66,568,766 of record NC_083351.1, on the reverse strand, counting down.
ATATCTTGTAGGTCTATATAAGTGAGTATATACCATGTTTGTCTTTCTCCTACTGGGATACTTCACTCAGAATGATCTTTTCTAGATCCCACCATTTGCCTGCAAATTTCATGATTTCCTCCTTTTTGATTGCTGAGTAGTATTCCATTGTGTAAAAATACAATTTCTGTATCGATTCCTCCGTTGATGGACATCTGGGTTGTTTCCAGGTTCTGGCTATTACAAATAAAGCTGCTACAAACATGTTTGAACAAATGTCCTTGTTGTGTACTTGAGCAAATTTTGGGTATATACCTAGCAGTGGTATAGCTGGGTCTTGAGGTAGCACTACTCCTAATTGTCTGAGAAAGCGCCAGATTTACTTCCAAAGTGGTTGTATAAGTTTACATTCCCACCAGCAATGGAGAAGGCTTCCTTTTTCTCCACAACCTCTCCAGCATGTGTTGTCACTTGAGTTTTTGATCTTGGCCATTCTGATGGGTGTAAGGTGAAATCTTAGGGTCCTTTTGATTTGCATTTCCCAAATGGCTAATGAGGTTGAGCATTTCTTTAAGTGTTTCTCTGCCATTCGATATTCCTCTACAGAGAATTCTCTGTTTAGCTCTGTTCCCCATTTTTTAATTGGATTACTTGGTTTGCTGCTTTTCAGCTTCTTTAGTTCTTTGTATATACTGGATATTAGCCCTTTGTCAGATAAAGGGTTGGTGAAGATTCTTTCCCAATCTGTAGGCAGTCGTTTTGTTCTGATGATAGTGTCCTTTGCTTTTCAATTTCATGAGGTCCCACTTATTGATTGTTGCTCTTAGAGCCTGTGCTGTTGGTGTTCTGTTCAGGAAGTTGTCTCGGAATGGAATGACTCTTAATGACCATATCCTCACTCTATCTATTCAAATGGTCTATTAACCATCAGTCAAGAGAAATAAAAGTTGTGTTTCTGAGGACTTGGCGGGCACTGTAAAGGCAGCATTCCTGATAAGGTTGTCTACTGCGCTCAGCTTATATTCATCTGAAGCGCACAGTGTCTCGAGCTGGAACAAGAAAATGTTGTTTTGTCTGAATGCCATTCCTGATCGCTGTGAACAGCCCTGCATGATTTGGTTTTTCACAATGAGGCCAATTGTGTTGGATGCTAATTTCCCGTGATCTACCTTTGCTGGTTCAGTAATATAGACTTAATTGTCTTGCGGCTACTCATGTACTGGATATAAGAGCGAGCAGCTCTTTTCTTGTTTTGTTTTGTCTTTTTTCTTCATTCTCTCCTTCCACACATGACCCACAAAAAAAAAAAAAGGTTGAACTTCCTTAGGCTACTCTTCATGAAAGGACAATACATTCTTTCACGTAAAAGTTTTTATTGATTTTTAATTGGAAATAGTTTTTTTTTTTTTTTCAAACAATATATTCTGGTTATGGGTGCTCCTCCCCCAACTCATCTCAGTTCCTCCCAACCTCTCTATTAACCCTGAGCCACATGTTTTTTTGCTTTTTCTCATTATAAAACAAACAGACATCTAAGAAAAGAAGAGAGAAAGAAAGAGAGAAAGAGAGAGAGAGAGAAAGAAAGAAAGAAAGAAAGAAAGAAAGAAAGAAAGGAAGAAAGAAAGAAGGAAAAAGAGAAAAGAATGGAAGTAAGGACCCAAAAAGAAAAAATAATAAAATAAAACAACATAAAACAAACAAATCTGACTAAGACAAAACAAACAAACAAACAAAAAATCAAAGAGCCAAAGAAAAAGCACAAGAAACACACATAGGTGCAGAAGGACACACATTGGCAAACACAGAAATCCCTTGAAATCACAAAATCAGAAACCAGAATATGTAAGTAAAGACCTGTAGGGTAATAGCCTTGAGTTCATTTTGTGTTGGCCGTCCACTGCTGGGCATATTCTTGCCTTTAGAGCGGGTTGTGTATCCAGTGAGACTCTACTGGAGAAAACTAATCTTTCATTTATGGGTGTTTATTCACCGGAGAGCGGGTTAGAGATGGAATCTCGTGTCTATCCCAGACATGTGCAGGCCTGTGTGTGCTGCCATGGTCTCTGTGAGGTCATATATGCACTCATCCTGCTATGCTTAGAACGTCTTTCCTTGACGTTCTCTATTCCCTCTAGCTTTTACACTCTTTCCTCCTCCACTTTCTCAGGGTTCCCTGAGCTGTGTGGGACATGATGGAGACGTCCCACTTAGGACTGAGTGTTCCATGGTTTCTCACTCTCTGCACCTTGTCCAGCTTTAGTTCTCTGTATTTATTTCCATCTACTGCAGGAAGAAATGTCTTTGATGATGGCTGAGTGAAGCACTGTATAGTAGAACATCATTAGGAGTCATTTTATTGCTATGTTACTTTAGCAAAATAATAGTATTTGGTTATTGCCTGGTCTCTGGTCTATCTAATCTCAGATTCTTGGGCCCTCAAGCAGTATCAGGGATGTGTTCCAGTGTCCCTAAATCCAATCAGATATTGGTGGTTTGTTCCACTATCACACTAGCACATCTTCCATGCAGATCACCATTGCAGACTGGAGAATCTGTAGCTGGGTTGCTGTTTACCTTTCTCCTTTGTTAGTGTGCTGAGTACATCCCAGTACTGTGAACACTGGTCGTTAGAGGTGAGGCCTCTAGGTAGGCACCAGCTCACCTTTTGGTGCTGTCTTCAGCAATAGAGCCTTACCATATGTTTATGGAGAACAACCTATAAGCTTAGCAATAACCTGGGTTGTTTGGGGGTTCGCATGGGGCCCCTTTGGCCAACCATGTGACTACATGTAACTCATTCCCAGCACTGGAGGCATCCTTTGGTGATGAGGTCTTTGGGGATTCTGCTTTCCCCATTATTTGGCAATCCCATTTAGATCACCTTTCTGTATGTGTATATTCTGGGAAGCTTCTACCGTTCCAGGTATCTGTATAACCCTTAAATTGCCATCAGTTTTAGCTCTTCATGCGCATTCCCTTTCCCTAACCCTTCCTTTCCTTTCCTCCCCATTTGATTCTCTTGTTCTAGAACCCCCCATCCATCTGTAACTATCTATTTGATTTCACCTTCCTAGGGTGATCCCATTCTCTCACAATCCCTTACTCTATACCTGACTTCTGTGTTTATATGGATTGCAACATCCACATATAAATGAATACATACCATGTTTGTCCTTTTGGGTCTGCATTACCACACTCAGGAAATTTTTTTTCCTAGCTCTACCCATTTACCTGCAAATTTCATGATGCCATTTTTTTTAACAGATGAGTAATAGTCTATTTTATAGATGTACCCCATTTTCTTTATCCATTCTTCTGTGGATAATCATTGACATTGTTTCCAATATCTGGCTATTGTGAATAGAGCAGCAATGGACATTGATGAGTCAGTGTTTTTTACCAGGATGAAGTATCCTTTGAGTATATGCCCAAGAGTGATATAGCTGGATCTTGAGGTAGATCAGTTCTCAGCTTCCCTAGAAAACACCGTACTGATTTTCATAGTGGTTGTACAAGCTGTTGCTCTCCCACCAACAATGGATACATGCTGCCCTTACTCACCATATGAGCTGTTATTTGTTTTATTGATCTTGGCCATTCTGACTAGAGTAAGGTGCAATTTCAAAGTAGTTTTGATTTTCATTTTCCTGGTGACTAAGGGGTTTTGAGCATTTAAATGCTCCCCAGCCATTTGTGTTTCCTCTTTTGAGAATTCTCTGGATTGGTACCCCATTTGTTTTCTTAATTTACAGTTTTTGAGTTCTTTATATATTTTAGATATTAGACCTTTTGATGGTCATTCTTGGTAGTCAGCTTGGCTACATCTGGAATTAACAAAAACCCAAATGACTGGACACACCTGTGAAGGAATTTTTTTCTAATTAAATTATTTGAAGGGGAAGAGCCACTTCTAATCTGCAGCTTTAAGGTGGAGAGATAAAAAAATCCAGATCTTTTCAGGTAGCAATATCTCCATTTAATCTGGACCACATCTTCTGCTGGCAGCCTATATAAAGAACCTGGAAGAAGGAAGCCCTCCCTAGCAAATCTATTCCCTCACTAGCATCAGAATTTGCTTCTTTGGGATTCCAGTGTGTACCGAGGACCAGCGGAGTCATCCCATCCAGCCTTGTGGACTGAGAGCAGCTACTAGATTCTTGAGCTTTCTACCCACGGGCAGCCATTGCTGGATTATCTGGACCGCACCCAGTAAGTCATTCTAATAAATCTTCCTGTGTACAGATGCTCACTCTTTAAGCTATCTTATTCTAGAGAGCTCTGACTAACGCAGCCCTCTCAGATGTGTAGTTGGTAAAAATCTTCTCCAATTCTGTACCTGCTGCTTTGAAAGGACAATAAAGTCAAGCAGTGTTCATAAATTTGCTGGAAACCAGAAAAGGGGGAGGGGGGCGTCTTGTTGAAAGACTTGTTAAAGTGACCTGGCCCAGCTGCTCCTCTAGGCTGGCAACATGTTGGATCCCCTTGTTAAGATGTAGTGTATCTTCTTAAGTGGTTGCTGAGTTGCCCTCAGAGTGAGCTCTTTACTCCTCAAGGTGAAGCATTTCCTCTCTCCATCTGTCTGCAGTGTCTCTCATTCAGTTTTGTTTCTTTGACCTGGGGCTTGATACCTGGGGCTAATTACCTCTCCATAATCCCTTATTTACCCTTAACATGTAAAAGTGATGCTCTCTTCTTTCATCACTTATAGGTATGTACAGCTGTGATATTTTCATGAAGTAAACCTTGGCTTTTCTGGCTCACAATCATTTTTTAGCTGCATTCCAGGGATACAATGGCATCTTCTAGTCTCTGGATGCACCAGGCAGGAGCAGAACACTCATATACAGAATTTTATGAAGCCTATTTTCAGAGGTTAGACATAGAGAATGGTACCTGCACCACTAAAGCTTTTCTCTGGACGAGTCAAAAGATTTTCCTGCACAGTGATGGATAAGGATGGCCCTTTGAGGACCAGGCAGAAACAGGCATTGGTACTCTGCTTCTGATCTTCCCTGCAATTACGGCCTTGTTTAGAATATGTTAGTGCAGGGAATATCCACAGCCAACCTGGTGTATATTTGGGGTGGCAGGCACCTCTGTGAATGAGAGACACCCTGCCTTGACAAAGTCTCCATGTAATGGGAGCCATCACACAGGTCATTACCAAGGGGATGGCTGATGTGGAAAGAAGGCTCACAGGCTGTAGAGCCTGAGCATGAGGACATGGCCTGAAAAAAAAAAAGGTATTTCAGCTAGGAACTAGAGAAGCAGTAAAAACAAAAAAGGAGGAGGAGGGGTTGGTGGGGGGGCGGAGACCTTAAAATCAACAACATATTAATCCAAGTTAATACAGAGAAGGTTCTTCCTTAAAGGAACACATCTCATGTAGTGCTTTCACATTTGAAAGGCCTCTCTGTCAGCCCCAAGTGGTTAGATAGCCCCCAACCCCAGCCATGATTCCATAGTGTGGGTCCCAAGATGGCAAGATTTTATTAAACACAGTACTAAACCATATAAATTATTTTTACTGGCATTCGAAAAACACATAAAATATAAGTTGAAATTATTTTTATTTCCAAAAGATTATAGGCCATTTATATTTGCTGTCTGGATAAAGGTCAGTGACTATTTAATGAGAAAAACTTTCTTATGATAAATGTAAACCATGCATTATGAGTCTTCACTTTTGAAAGTATAATTCTAAGTAGGATGTTCATTTTCATTCTAACAAAGAGGAAGCCTCAAAGCCAGAAATGCCTTTACTTTTTTTTTTATGAAGTACAAGAAAGTCAGGTATACAGGGGCAAGAAAGATACAGAAACAGAGAACAGTCTAGAGGTGAGAAAAGGGGATATAGTTGTTGAAACATGGACATTATGGCTAGAAGAAAGGGAGAGCTGTGTGAGATGAAAATTGGGAAATATATGGAGGCGCCAAGTCATGGAAAACTGCATCAACTATTATATACAGAGGAAGAACATAACATTGGGTGGGTACGGCCTGGGAGAAGTTGGGGGGAGGGGAAATAATACAATAAAAATATAATGTATAAAATTTTGAATTAATATATACTGTATGCAAAAATATAATTAAAAATAAAAATCATCAGGGCAGTGCACAACAGAAGCAAATAATTAAATAAATAATGAAGAACTTAAAAAAGTAGTCCATTTCAGCACTTCCAACCCCATCTCTCCACTCTTTCAGGACTACTTTGTTGGGGCACATTGTATGACAGTGTGCCTCTGAATATTCATTTAAGTCTGTACTGGCAGAGAGCTAAATACTATCTGTATCTTGGTTTTCTTATTTCTATGGCCCATCATTGGTCTCTTATTTTGTAAATATTTGTTTCTTTCTCATCTGCCTAAAGCAATCTAGAATTGTATCTGATTTGCTTTAATAAAGAGCTGACAGCTAATATCTGGGCAGAAAGTGGAAGGTGGCTCTTGCAGGCAGAGAGAGGGAGTCTGGGAGAAGATATCAGAGGCAGTAGATTCAGCCAACAGATGGACCAGAGTGGAGCAGAGATGGATCAGAGTGGCCATGTCGTGGGATGTATTGTCAGGGTTAGGTGTATTAGAGAGGTTGGGAGACTGCTTAGCAGAAGGCCTGAGCTTTAAATATTAATAAACCTCTGTGTCATATCACTGGCACATCCAAGATAGTCCCACTATGTGACTTTTTCTAAGAGATTATTTCAAACATTTTTGAAAAAAAATTTCTAGGGAATGGAAAGCTATCTCAGTGAAGAACACTGGCTAGTTTTCCAGAGGACCTGGGGTAATGGAAGTTTTGGTTTCTTTAAAAACTCAGTTATGTTATGTAATTATGTTTCAGTTTGGGCTTTCGTTTGCCCACAGCTGATAACTGCCTCCTGTGGGTTGTGGTCTTCGCTTGCTGATAATGACTGCCTTGTGCAGCAGAGAGGGTGTAGTCTAGGACTCTGAGCAATATAAACACAAGATCCCAGCAAGACCAGGTGGCTTGGAGGAGACAGATGGAGAGAAATGTTTCGGTGCAAGTGGCTTGGAGGAAACTGCTTGCTGCATTAGCTGTTGAAGGAGATTGGTATAGCCCCCCCCAACCCATCGACTCTAAGAAGCCAGGAGAAATAAAGGGGTCTGCACCCCCTCTCCTCACTAACCTTTTCTCTCTTACCTAGGGTTAAAAGGCTGGTGGAAGGGAAGTAGAGGCTTAAATACCCCAAATAAAATAGTTTAAAAATGAGATCGACATCCTGGTTCAATTCCCAGTGACCACATGGCAGCTCAAAACTGTCTGTAGTTTAGGTCCAAGTGATTTGACAGCCTCACACAGACATACATGCAGGCAAAAAGACCAATGCATATAAAATAAAAATAAAGAAACCATTAAAAATGATTTCCATAGCTATGAGTAATATGCTTACATTATGAAATTTCAAAGTGTGTAATGCCATGAAATTTCTGAAACAGAAAAAAAAAAAGAATAACATTTCCTCAACCATCTCTTGGTCTAACTACAATGATTAAAGTTTTGGGCAATCTGATCAAGCTTAGCTTTTCTCCTTAATTCCAAAGGCAACGTCTGTGTCCCAATCTATGTACTAAAAATCTGCAACTTGGACTTCATCTCCTTGACCTGGATCATCTTCCATTGCTTGAACTAATCGAGTTTAAAAGGTGTAGATCAGATGTGCAAAGCTGGGATCCTGTGCCCTTTAATGCCTTTCAAACCAAATTGTGTCTGAATTGCAGACAGAGGAGAACTGATTTGACCTAAAGTAAGAAAGTAGCTCATCAAAGAGACACAACGAAAGCCCACCAGGGCCCTGTACAGGGAGCAGCCAAAATTTAGTTTAAGAGAAATCACAAGAAGAAAGTCTGAGCTTGTATCTAATTTATTGTTCTTTTTTTATTGGTTGAGAATTCCATACATGCATATAAGGTGCTTTAATCAAAACCACTCCCCATTTCCTTCCCATCCCTCCCCATCCTTTTGCTCCTAAACGTGTGTGCTTATCTTTTAAGCCCACCGAGTCCACGAGTCCACTTAGTGCTGTATGGCATGTGTGTGGCGCGAAGGGGGCCTCTCAGGGGTCACATGTCTAAAGCTGACTCTCCTCCAAGCAGGCACAGATTGCCAACAGCTTTCCAACTACAGTGAGAATCCATGACACCCCCTACACTCATGCCTGGGCTTTGTCTGAGTTTACTGTTCTTGAATATTATTCTCCTATGTTGCTAGAAATAGAGATATAAAATTATGAAAAGAAAAATTTGTTTTTTTTTTTGGACTCAAGCATAATATGTGGGCCACAGACAATTAACCATGAGCATAAAAGCAAGAATTGAGACTGTTTGCAGGATTAAGAAGAAACTACCATAGGGCTCTAGATCCTAAAGAAACATAGTGTACAAAGTTAGGTTTTTGTTTTGTCTCTTAGATAACCCATTCATTCTTGCATTACATTTCGACTCAACTCTCCCTCCCCTCACAATTAAGAATGCTGGAGAGCATTGCCTAATTTATATAAATATGTATAAATATTTAGTGATTTCTGTTGGAAATAAAGCTGACTGACAAAAAAAAAAAAAGAATATCACCAGTTTGGGAAGAGAAATTTCTTAGTTCAAATATTTTCCCAAGGCACATGAGTCTATACAAAGTATCACACAGCAAAACCACTTAGAGATTTAACCTGGTATTTAGTCAAAATTCAATAATAAGCATAGGAAAAAAGTTAAAGGTCATTAACTTTTGGGCAAATTTTTGTTAAAATCATAAATCTATTGAGGATAAGGTCTACAGTTTATCATTGTTATGTACATCTGTCAAACCTGACACACCCTCTTCTCAGCTTCGTCTATGGAAGTTGTTTAATAGCCACGTCATTTTCTCCTGTGTGATGAGCAAAGGTTACCTGTATCTGCCTTGGAAGTCTGCTGGGAAATTATTTGTGTCATTCATAGAAAACGCTGTACACAAGTCCTAGGACAATGGACTGACTTTTCTTCTGTGTTAGGAGTCTTTGGTGTTCTTTCATATAGTAAGTATTTCCTTAGCGCTTTTCATGTGCGAAGCACCACCCAAGTGATACTGGTGATATCTAAGCAAATGGTCCCTGAGTTGAGGATGTGCTGATGAGATGGAAAGCATAGAATGATATTTAAAACAAGCCAAAATATGTTTTAAAGACAAACAGTTGAGAAAAACAGTTAAGGCAGAGAGTATCCCAAGCCAGAACACAGTAGAACAGTACAGTGCTTCCTCATTCCTCCCCATCACACCCCAATGCCCACCTCCCACCTTCCTCCTCCACAGCCCTTACTTCTCCATGTACATCCTCAGGGGGTGATCCTGCCAGCAAGGAAAGCTGGCCAGGTCACTAGCCACGTCCTTCTGAATAGGCCAGCCCCAGGCCTCAAAGAAAGGAACCAGGTTCTTCTGCACCTTTTCAGAGAACAACTTCAGCCACATGTTCATCTTGCACTCATTGTTTTGGGGGATGTGAGAAAAGGTTTGGTACTCAGCAAAGAGCTGGATGAATGGTTCCCACCCAAAGGCCTCCTGGAGCTGGGAAGAGAAAAAAAAAGGAAGAATGTGGTGTTGAGTTTCCCAAAGTGACTGCTGCCTGTTCGTGGTCATAGGTATTATCTTACTGTCAGTGAGTTCTTCCTATCATCAGCTTCAAAACCATTGACTGCCCTACCCCGGGTCCTGCGTCTCCATATGAATGCTACCTCATTGGATCACAGTAGCTCTTGATCATCAAACTTTACCCCTCAGTGCTCTCAGGAGCTGTAATGTGTAAAAAGATAAATGGCAGTCACTATTATTAGTTTTATTTTTTAAAAATGTATTATCCAGAACTTAAGTGCATTCTGTAGTGTGAGAATCGAGGTATGCATTGATTGAGACCATATCTCATTCACTCTTCAAAAGCAGTGAAGGGAAAATTTAGAATGTAGCAGCCTAAGAAGCCAGGGCTTTCTGGTAACTCCTGGTTTTAAGTTCTCAATCTGTCATTTAAGAGGGTTTTGCTCTTGGATAGGGTGATTCAATTCTTTATGACTTCGGAGCCTCTGGCAAGGGAGCTATATAAGCCCTCTGCATAGGGTGGCGGTTGACAGGCAACAGGTCTAGTGTGGACAGAAGCTTTGATGACTTGGCATGAAAATTGGAAGCACATTTTTGGGAGGAGGCAGGGAGAGATGCTTATCCACAGGAAATAAACTAATTTTGTAAGTTCACTATTCTCCCATTGGTTGGTCATTATTTATTTAAACAATCCTTCTGCTTCTAGTGGGATTGTCAAAGCTCAGGAAACTTTTTAATAGATTTATTTCCTACAGTACCTACTTAATGCAGCTGCCCTGTAGACATGCTCCTGTCATTATAAGAGGCTGTTAATAGTCAATCATCCCGTAAAAGTGAGAAAGACAAAACAATGGCTATTATGAAAGTTATTAGAGGATGAAGGAAAAAGCCAGTGAGAGGAAGATTGGTAGCAGTCTCAGGAATATCTGATTCAGAGCCTTCCCTCCAAGTCAAGTTTCAGGATAGTACTGACAAACGCACTATGTAATGTTTCTTAGAATACTTTCCATTTTCATGACTATTCCAAAATGATGGGTCAGGGAGCAGCATGGGTATCACTTATATCAAACAAGTGTGCAAGCTGAAGCGTACTAGCAGTGGCCCACATCCAGGAGAGGTGGTGGCGGCTCAGGGTTGTGGGAGTGATATACGGGTCAGAGAACTCTAGCTTGATACATGACTGAGGAGTCTTGTCTTCACCTTGTCCCTGAATTTGCTCAGTACCTGCAGATATGTCTCCAGTGCTGTCCAGACACTCCAGTTGCACAGGGGTGCTCCCTTCTGAAGATGTTCTTTGGTCCTCTTCTCTCGTTCTTCAGGTTTCAGGGCAGGGTGGGCTTGAGCCCTGGGAATGCCCAGGACTGTCTCATGAACGTAGACTGACCAGAGGTTGCAGGTGGCCTCAGTGGTGTGTGGGGGGAACTCCCAGCCCCGGCGCTGCTGATTGTGGCCCAGCTCATGGATGGGTCCCCACAGGCCCTTACTTCTTATGGTTGTCAAACTGACGAGCTCCTGCACAGACTCCAGGTGGCACATGATGGGGTATCCCGAATGCATCCAGCCTGGCCATGCAAAGAAACAGATGGAGCATGAGCACAGGGTCTGCCTCAACTTTCTCCTCCCACCCATTCCACTGATGAGCTTCTCCATTACAATCCTGGGTGTATCTAGTGATTGCAGACTATAGGAGCGGCTGGAAAGCACATGGCTTTCCTACAGTAAATGACCCGTTCCCAGATTCTCCCAACTGAGTTTTGGCCTTGTCCTCACACTAACCCTGAAACACCTTTCAGAAGATACTTTACATAACTGTCCTTCCTGGAACTTGATGCTTTGTTTTCAGGATCTTCCTTTGACTGTAAGTCTAGGCTATGATGCCCTATGTCTGAACCAGTGAAGTGAGGTTCATGTCAGTCTTTCCCCAAATCAGCATTGTTAACCAGATTTGCATAGCATAATAGAGATAGTTTTGTAGTTAAGAATTTATTTTCCTTATGTGAGAACCAGGACCCTGGACTGTATCCCTACCTTTATATATCTTCCCTGCAAAGCACTGGGTACCAGTACCTACCACAGACATCTGTATTCACCCTGCCCTTTCATGTTCAATTTTGACTTATATCTAAAGAGCGTAGTCCATTTTGAATATTATTTTTGAAAAGATCTTAATGAACACTGGTAACCTCCCAGCACCAAGTTTCTGGGCATATTTACTGTCTTTGGAAACTGCATCATATAACATGTCAATGATGTGCCTTTTATTTCTAAGTAGCTTTCACCCCCATCATGGTCCATGCTTTTATTTTCTCCCTCTCCACACACCTTGCACTTTAATGACAAAATTATGTTTTACAACTCTGGGAACTACATGAAATGTAAAACAGAGTTTTCTCACTAGAGCACTAGGGCACCCACCAGCTGAGATCTGCACATCAGCGACAATTCTTTCAGGCCTTTGGAAAGGGAAGGGCTGGGCTGCTAGCCTGGCCACAGCCTGCATCATCTCATCCCAGAGTTTGAGCAGAGGCTCTGGATCCTCCAGATCCTTGAGGCTCGTAGTTGGCACTGTCAGGATGATGTTGTCTGTGGCCAGCTCTCCCCAGGGACCCAGGTTCTCCTGGATACAGCTCTTCCACTCCTTCAGCGATGTCTTACCTAGAAAAACATAGCATGGTACCTGCCACCCATTTCCATTTGAGGAGAGACAGACAGAGACAAATACAGAGAAACGGACAGAAAGACACAGAGATAAAGACAGAGAGAAACAGAGGCAGAGAGAAACATAAACAGCCAGAAAGAGAGAGTAGGAGAAAGAGAGAACGAGAGAGAGAGAGAGAGAAATTCCAGAAAGAAAGCACTGATATAATGACCTTTGATTATGCAGGTCCATAGTCTTTGGTTGAAGACTGTTAGACCCTAATCTGTTGTACCCAAAGTCTCCATAGACATAGGGCAACCCTACCTACTGTCTGCAGACTCATGTTGACTAGTTCTGTTTTTTTTTCTCTCTCTTTACTGATCCTTGTTATTAACAACAAGCCCACAGTCACCAAAGTGCCTGCAGCTCAATCTTCCCTCAATGTCCAGTGTACTTACCTAGTTTGTAGTATGGGGCAGGCACTGCCTTCTTGATGGTAACAGATACTGGGCCAAGTTGGCAGCCCTTGGGCACAATGATGTACAGGAGACCACCCCAGAGGCAGGAGACTGACCGTTGGATTCTGTCCATACAACACTGGTAAGTTACCACCGGAGCTCGAAACAGCTTTCTGGCCTTGCTAAGGTCATCGGTGTGACATCCAACCTGTACCTGGACAGAAAATTGCACTACACGATGAAAGGGTGGTGATTATATATGGAATCCTAACATCTCCCTTCTGTGAAGGATGTGTACAACCAAGAAAACTGTAACACTCCAAAGTCTTCTGGACTTAATAGTGTAATTTAAACTTTTATGGATATTAAACAGTCCACAGTAGGTTTCCATTTGATATGAGTCGGTTAATCACCAGGCATCTCGTGGAGAATCCTGGGATCTTATATGAGACTTGAACACCAGGTGGCTCTGCTTTAAGTGAGGCAGGGCATCCCAGTCCACCCTTTGTTCAGATACAAGTCCATCCAGATGCTACAGAATCTGGCCAGGAAGCAGAGAACTCATCCTCTCTTCTCTGCCCAGCTCACCCTTACTTGCTCTGTCTAGAGTCCTGGGATTACCTTTTTACCTTTATCTGACTGAAGCAGAAAAATCACAGAGAATGCTGATATAAGAGTGCCTAACAAGCCAGGAGGTGGTGGCACATGCCTCTAATCCGAGCACTCAAAAGGCAGAGGCAGACAGACCTCTGTGAGTTAGAGGCCAGCCTGGTCTAGAGAATGAGTTCCAGGCTACATACAGAAACCTTACCTCAAAAGTTAAAAAAAAAAAAAAAGAGCTCCTAACTGCAGTAGGAAATGAGAAAATGATGCTCAGAGCTGAAAAGGCAGAAGAATTTAAATTCTAAATGGAAGTCACGATGCTGGTAATGGGATTAGCACACCCTTCAGATGTCAAGATGAAGAGGTAAAACTCAGGCCTCTGCTACCAGGAACACTGGTGAGTGCTGGTATATAAGGCTACTCTTCTTCCTTATCCTCTAAGCAGGTAAGATTGTCACATGGAAATCAGTTAGGAATGAGCTTAGGTCATTAGTAGGTTGAACATTCTGCTGTCCATCTACAAGAGGGGTAGAATAACCGTCCCCTGACATCTTTCTCAGTAGCTGAGAGTGAACAACTGGGTGGTGTGGGGGAGGTGTTTGGGGGGAGGTTCTGGTTCTGGTGTTTAGCCTTACCTTCAGGCCAGCAGAAGCAGCAGGTTCAGAGAGAAAAATCTCTGCACTTTGTCCTTCCAGGAGGTAGAGCCCAGTGCTCATCCAGGCATCACTGTCACCTGACAAGTCATAGAGAAGGCTGAGTTCCTCTTCCTACCTGGCCTGACTCTACCTGGAACCTCCTACAGATGACACTTTTCCTCTACAAACGCCAAGCCATTCATCCACACTTCCTAGACCCATTCCTCTTTGGCTCAATTAAGCACAGTCCCAGCTCTCACGGTCTTAGAAGTATCTAGGAAAGCATGGAGCTAGCCTTCCTGAGGATCAGAACCTTTCAGGTTTTGCAAAGTCTGCCAAACCCACTTTCTCCCAGACCAAGAACACTCTGGGCATTCTCTGCTTATGCCATACCTGGGTTGGTTCCATTGATCTCTACCGTAATTGGGTCCTCTGAGGGGCAGAGATTGGAGGAGTCAGTCTGAGTGCCAAGGCAATGAGCTAGCTGGGAGCAGTCGGTTCCAGAATGTGCTAGCTCTGTGGCTATATGTAGCATTGCAGCCTCGCAGGAATGACTGGAGATTGGATTTCTCTTGCTCACAGCTGGGAGGCCTGACTGTCGCAGCATCTTCCTCAAGATCCGGTGCACAGATATATAAGCAGGAATTCCCTGGGCAGGTATCTGAAGGAAGCCAGAAGCGTCTACTCCCAACCTTACCAAATACTTCTTTTCTAAGTTCCCACCTTTGTGGTTCAACATTGCCTGGAACTCAGAGAGAGCCCTTCGAAAGTGGTAGTCCCTTATCTCTGCAGGGAGGACAGGGAAACAGCCGGGGCTGAGGGTCCGAGGCAAGATGCTGAGGCCAAAGGTATTGAGCATGATGTTCCCAGGGAAACCACCCAAAGCAGAGCTTCCTGGGTTCTGGGAAGCCCACCACCAGGACTGGCCACCGATGAGCAAGCCTCCACCCTCTGCAACAAACTCCTGTATTTTCTTGGCATCCTGGTCACTATAAGCCACACAGCAGTAGACACACATGTCATGGGCCAAATTGGACTTCAGGCTGCATTTCAACCCACGCTCCAACAATAAGGAATGCAGATTTTTGAGACATTTGTTCACCCCAATATTGTCTCCCTGATCTTTAGCCAACCAACGTATAGCATTGAACAAAAAGGGCTCCATCTTAGAATCACAGAGCATGGCCTCATGTGCAGCCAACACCACGCGGCCACGGCCATAGTGGGCAGCTGCTAAGAAGCAGCTAAGGTCAGTATCTAGCCCCAGAGGAAAGGCCAGGGACCCATGCACCAGCAGCTGGGAGGGGACACCTCCAGTCTTGATGTCCAACTTAGAGATCCCATCCAGAAGCTGCTCCTGGTCACGCCTGAGCACCTCCCAACACCTGGGAAGAAGATGAGAGAGATGAAGAGGCTGTATTCAGCTAAAGAATCATGAACTACAGCCCAGTGAGTGAAGAAAAATGACATGGTTCTCGACATGGTTCATGACAATAATCTTCTGTTTCTTACCAACAATATTTTGGGATTTAATACTGTGTGTCTTGTCAATCTAATGCATTTTCTCGTGTCTCACAATTAATTGCATATTATTGTTCATGTTTACTCTTGCTTAGCAGCACACAAAACACCAATGCGTCTCATAACTGAGGCTATCTTAGATTTGAAAAAGGAGGTAGTGCTCTTATTCTATATATATACTAAAATCCATATTCTCCAAATGAACCCTTCCAAAAATTCTTAATATTAGCCATCCAAGTGAATATTCTGGCTTGAATTTTGTTTCTTGAACATTATTAAGGAATATAAATAAAGCTGGACAACTTAACATATCAGATAGAGACCTCATCAACACATATAAACAAAGTAGGAAAAGCTAGTGTATTGGAGAAGAGACAATGCTCTTACTATGCTTCTCCTGGAGTGAGTCTTCAGATGTAAGACCATAGGAACATCACACTGGACTCTCTATAGGCTTGCTCAGAAATAGGATTTTTTAAAATTAATTTACATAGCCATATATCTTTTAGAAATTCTCACTTAGGGCATGTGGGATGGCTGAGAGAGTAAATGCCTGGTGACCTGAGTTCAGTTTCTGAGACCCATGTAGTAAAACTTCTGAATGTACTCTGACCATGGCATGTGTGCTCACCTCCACACACATACGTGCACATTAGACTCCCACACAGATACATATATGTACATTACATACTCACTAAATAAGTATAAAAAAATTTTAAATCCTTACTTAAATCTGATAGTTTATCGTGTTCCACTGAGAAATGGCCAACATAGAAAAAAAATTTTAGGTTTTCTATTTCAGGAATTAAAAAAAAATTCTAAATACATCAAATATCAAACAATAGGGAATGGGTTAAAAAAAATAATGTTATCTCCATGTAGTAAGCCAGTGATAAGATAGTATTGGGAATGGCTTAATGGAATGTAAAAATTAGACTCCCAAAAGACTGTTTCAATTTTTTTAAATGTTAAAATCTTAAAATCATAAAGTTAGACATTGTAACAGTATCTACCCCATGGCTGTCAAAATGTCTTCTGGAATCATCCTGATTATGAGAGTTACAAGTAATTTTAGTATAATTGTATCAACATAGTTTTAAATAAGTCAAATATTTTTAAAATTTTAAAATAAAGTTTAAATTAGTTTATTCATTGAAGCAGTAAAACATGACTGAAAGGAAGTACCTTTGTGCCTTGTTTCTCCTTAATTCTGTATCCGCACAGAAAAGAGGAAATATCGTGTCTCAATTTCATCATCTCATTTTCAAACAAACACAGCAAATGTCAGGCGTGTGGGCTCAGGGTTCACTTTTGTGTTTTCCCCCTGTAGCTTTATTCTGAGTTGTGCTGACACTGACCTATAAGAACTGGTAATAAAACAGGCCACCCTCCTGTGTTCCTCCGTAAGTCCTCACAGGCTTCTAGAAATCTCATCTGCTGGTAGAAAGCTTTCAGCACAAGGAGTAATGTTTACAGAAATCAGCTACTTGAAGATTTGGATTCTGCTATAATTCATTGAGTGGGTCAGTCTGTGTATTTCAACTAGTCAAAATGTGATTAATTTTATCTTGGCAAAGTAATGAGATAATCATAAGAAAGCTACTCTATTTTCCAAAGTCAGCATTTCTCATTTATTTCTGTGAGTTTATAGACATAATTAGTTTACTAGCTAAAATAGTGTCTGATATACTGTAAGCTTTTGAAATCTTAGTTATCATATAACACATATAAATACACTAAGAAGATCTGATTTTTAGGAACTTTATGTCTGATAAGCAAAGAATATAATACTGGTCATTATTATGGTATAAATTCCATTCCATTCCAAAGTCTAGACCAAAGCACCTAGAGCATGGCATTGATTGAAAAAAATAGTATCATAGCTAGCTAGGTTAAGATAAAACTATAGGTCCTCTCCATGCATAGTCCTTGGTTGATTCATCAGTCTCTGCAAGTCACCCTAAGCCCAAATATTTTGGCTCTGTTGGTCTCCTTGTGGAGCTCCTGTCCCCTCTAGGTCTTTATGTCTCCCCCTTCTTTCATAAGATTCCCTGCACTCTGCCCAAAGTTTGGCTATGAGTATCTATCAGCATCTGGTTTGATACTCTGATGGGTAGAGTCTTTCAAAGCCCTCCCTGTGGAAGGCTCCTGTCCTGTTCCCTGTCTTCTCCTACTTCTGATGTCTATCCTGTTTGCCCTTCTGAATGAGGATTAAGCCTCTTCCCCAAGGTCCTCCTTGTTGTTTAGCTTCTTTAGGATTATAGATTTTAGTATGCTTATCCTATACTATATGTCTAGTATTTACTTATAAGTGAGTAGATGTAGCCTATGGGCAGCTCAGTCTCCATGTTGGTTCCGCAGTAAGGGGGAGCAGGGGCTCTTTGATCACCTCCCCCTGGCAAGGTGGCCTAACTAGGCCACAGAGAAAGAGGATCCAGTCCCAATGAGACCTGATAGGCTAAGGTCAGATAGAAGGGGAGGAGGACCTCCTCTATCAGTGGACTAGGGAAGGGGGGGGAGGGAAGTGCTGGGACTGGGAGAGGATGAGGGAGGGGGCTATAGCTGGGATAGAAAGTGAATGAATTGTAATTAATAATAGGAAAGAAAAAAATTAAAAAAGAATAAATGGAAGTGAGTGCATTGAGGCACCAAGTCACTTCTTTACTGCATCAGTTTACATGGTTTATGCCAATAAAATGCATTTTATTGAATAAGAAAAAGATCGATAAAATCATACTTAAGTAAAGTGTTTCAATATGGCCAGTGTCGTTAAAGAGAATGAAGATCAGAACATTAAGACTGCATGCAAGAAGAATGTGAAGAGGAAGTCACTAGGATGATACCAAGGGACAGTTCAGCACAGATTGCCACCAACACAAAAGAATCAGGAGGGATTAACTTATAAATACTGTGATCTCAGATAACACGCACTGAAACCTATGAGACTATCAATTTCTATTGCTTCAGCACTGTACCCTTTGTCACAGCAGCTCTAGGAAGCTATGTACAAATCGTCAGCAAAACCTCCCATGTGCACCTGCTTATGTGCTATTTTCATTTTACCACAGTGGGTTGTGAGGCTTTTTACAGTACCTTGATTCCTTTCACACAAATTCTTACCTGCAAATGGTCAATGTTTATGGATTAAGTGAAATCCAAACTGTGAAATAAGAATCAAGCTGATTACAACCTGAGATCCCTGGACAGAGAGCTTTCTACCTTACAGGACTGTGGTGAGGATAAGTCACTACAAATAGGTACATCATAAGCTGCTCTTGGCAACAGGAGGGGAGAGAATCTTTGTGGGTTTATGATCCTACCCTTCTCTTTGGCAGATGAAGCTCGGTGGCACAGAGAACAGTCAAGTTGCACTCAGGACTTTCCAGCAATGATGTGAGATTAAGGAACCTGTCAGGTTAGTTGGTGAGGTGGGCTCTGGCCAAGATGAATACCTCAATAAGGAGTCAGTAAGAAGTAGGGCAGAGGTTCCTGAATAAATTGCATTGAAAAAAAAAAGCTGCAAATAAAGAAAGGATAACAAATAATAAAAGAAAGAAAACTTAAAAAAAAAAAAAAAAGTAGGGCAGAATCTAAGCTAATGTCTCTGAAAGAGTCCTTAGATTCCAGAGACAAAGGCCTGTCAATTTAAAACAAAGGCCTCCTGGGCTTTTACTTCCACTAGTCAGGGCCGTGATGAGGGACTGGTTCAACAAGTTCAAGGTCTGATCTGGATTTGTTCCCCACTGCCTGTGGGCTGCTCTGCTATTCTGTCTTTCTTCAGTCTGACCAACCCTAAATCAGGGAAGAAAGATCCTTCAAAGACATCAAAAACAACACAACGAAACAAAACCACCCAGGCCTCAAGGAGAGGCCTCCCTGCTTTGTGAAGAGTCTTTCTTTCTGTGAATTTCTGTGTATGTGTATGTTTTCACTCTTAATAAATGCCTTCCTTCACTAGCTGATTCTATGTGTTGTGTATGAAGTTTTCCCTGCTGCCGCCACCCTAGAAATCTTTCCTGCCTTTTAATTTTTAGCTGGCAGAGAAAACAAGACCAATCGAGACACCAAGGTGGTAGTAAGATGAAACAGAAACAGGAGAAATAAAACCCAGACATTATCCAAGCTGCCTATTCTTGTAGGTGAGAGACATCACCAAGTGACCGGGTGACTAACATGGAGGTGGTGCTGGCCATGTGCCCAGGAATTGGAGAAGTGTGGAAAAGTGAAACTCCAATTTTAACAGGGCTGGAAGAGGGCTCCTGTGAGCTGGGTGTTAGTGTTGAATCTGAATAAGGTGAATTTGCATCTTAAGAGCTGAGAGTTCTATGACAGAAAAAGCAACTTGAAAGTCAAGTATTTGATATTAATTATATATATTTTTTAAGTAAACAGATTTGCAAATACCTCCTTAATATTTTGATAAAACAAGATACTTAATGCCACATGTTGTGGTGTTTACATTGGGAGAGAGTGCCAAATTATTTTAAAGATGGAAGTTGATCATGGAATGATTAGAAGGTTCTTTTCTCTCCCTCAAAGTACAAAACTATAAAATTCCACACATTCAAAAAAATAAAATTACTAAGTACCTATGGAAAGCTATGACATTATACTGTGACTAAAAATTCTCATTTAGGAAATTCTTTTTAAACATCAGATTACTTTAAAGCAGAATGTAAAGTAGGAGAGTGTAATGACCCTGACAATTGGATGGAGAGTGATGAAAGATACATATAGGTCAATGCTCTGTGAGTCACAGGGATGCAAAGTGCAAACATTCAATTACTATGTCACGTTGTTTTTCCCCTTCTTTTTGCAAGTAACGAAAACTAACAATGTGAAAACTTATTTTCATAGCAGTCATCTCTGTGAAGGTCTCAATATTTTTACCAGGAATGATGTGTAGACTCTAACAGGCATTCAACAAACTGAGTATGAACAATGTAAGAGATACTGTATACTGGAGAAAACGAACAATAAAATCACTCTTTTGCTGTTGTTCCTTTCATTGCTTTGGGCACTCAGATACAGGCCATCAATAGCACAAACAATGCTCAATGAGGTCAAGCAACTTGCTCATGAACTCAAGGCAAAAAAAAGTGAAAAACTGGGGCTTAAATCTAAGCCTGTCTGATAGTATTAGAAATACTAATAAATAGCTCCATAGTAACACATCTACAAATGCATCCTTCATAGCAAAGCATAAGATTTTGGAAGCCAGAGTCAAAAATAAAATTTTATTAATATTAATTTACCTTTATGAAATGAATTAGAAAATAACTAATACTTAAAAGTTGTTTGTTAAAGGAAATTTATTTTTACTTGCTCAACAAGACTACTGCCAATGATTATTATTTAAATCTATTAAATCTTTTCAAAGTTTCATTTTTTTCTCTAAAATTATAAAAACAACACCTCATGTCATTTTTTATTTCTAAAATTTTATTTGTTAGTATATTCTAATTTAATTAATTAAAAATGACTAAATTAAATGTATTAATTTAATGTTTTTGCATTCAGATTCGAAAATTTTCTATAGCCATATGTAAAAATATGAGTACATGTAAAATATACACATTTTGTATTAACATAAATTATAACATTCTTGGATTATTTGGTAAGTTACATTTTTTGTATATCAGTGCTTTCAAATGTCACTTTGAACTGACTTAACCAGATTATAGCTATCTAGTCATATCCTCATTAGCCAAGGAATAAAGGTTTAGTTGGACAGCAAGAGTTGGTTTTAGTGGTCTATCACACACCATGGTAATGATTATAAATACTTCTGTGTATTTGAAAATTGCTAAGAGGGAAATTGCAAATGTCCTTACAATAAGCAATGATAAATATGTGATGTAACAGATATGCCAATTCTTTTGACTATGCATCCCACAGGTATATAAACATCATGGCTTTATTTTTTACTCCATATATATATATATGCTCTGTGAGTCACAGTGATGAAAACTGCAAACATTCAATTACTATGTTATGTTGCTTTTCCCCTTGTTTTTGCAAGTAACGAAAACTAACAATGTGAAAACTTATTTTCATAGCAGTCATCTCTGTTAAGTCTCAATATTTTTACCAGGAATGATGTGTAGAATTTAACAGGCATATACATGTATATATGTATGTATGTATATATGTATGTCGTGAGGCAAGCCTGTTCATCTCATGGGCGTCTGGAAGCAGAACGTAGGCAAAGAGCTATGCCCCTCTAGGGAATGTCCTCAGTGTTCTGCTTTCACAGGCTGTTGCCCATGTCCTAGTTTCTATCGCCTTCCAATAATGTCACCAAATTATGAATCCCTCAACATTGGTGAGGTCAGAGCCAAAACCCCAGGTGTTTAATGCATACACCTGTGAAAGCCATTTCATATTCAAATTGCAACATGACATCAAGTAAAAGGAGGGCATCTAAATGTGATCAAGATGCATTTTCTTAGTCTTAAGGGCCTTGATAAAATAGTTATGTAAAATACAATTTCAATGTTGTAATTATAGAAAATTTGATGAAGATTTAAATGTGTATAGTTGAAAATAATCATTACTCATCCAAGTTATATACTACCTGTTATCACATTGTTTTCTAATGTTCAAATTCCTACCTGCATATGTACTATTTTCATGAGTTTGCCATTATTTTAACAGAATTGTTTATCTTAATATGGTCTACTGTATCGTGAGTATTTTGCTTTTCTTTTAAGGTCTCTGAACACATGACTTTTAATGACCACATAATTCTTCACTCCATGACTGTAGTCATGGAGTCTTCTGTTGCAGATGATATGTGTCTTACCATGTTTCACTTAATAGTCACAATATTGCTAAGAAACATGTACAAAATATATGCTTCATAGTTTACTTTCTGCCCCTGCCCATGTGTTTTCTTTTTCTGCCTTTACAATGCTTCTTAACGAGGTCCCTGCACCCCATCTCTGTCTCTGAGGCAGTTTCTTAGGAATCCAATCTGAGACATGGCAATGCTAACAAAATTCTACATTCATTTTTCCTGTCAACCAGTCATCCCAATTCCATGGACACCGCAAGGTTACAAAGATACATCTACCAGGATATTCCCTGAAGCTCATCTGTGTTAGTAAAAACACTGGGAAAATAAAAATTCATCCTGAAAATTCAGAAGTGTATTATTAAGGAACTTAAGAACAGAGTATATGATGTCTACGAATGGATGCACAATAGAACATGCCGGGAGTCGTGGCACTCTGTTATGTAGCCACACCCAGCTTGGAAATCCAGAATACTATTGAGTGGAAAAAGTAAGTGGAGGAAAATGGAGTGTGCCACCACTTTCTCAAAGAAAGAGGAGGATACTTACACATGTGTGTATATCTGCTCAAGTATATAAAGAAATAATGAAGGATTAGTAAATTTAAACAGGGAGGGGAGGAGGAAACAAACAGGGAGGGGAGAAGGAGACAGAACATTCATAGGTCTTAAACTTTATTTTTGAGCTACAGAACTATCTGGCACAATTCTAAAAAGTTAAATAGCAAAGGCAAATAAACCCCTAGGAAATATTAAGGTGCTTCCAAGTGTTCCCCTGGTGCTTCCAGGTACCCTATGTGCTTTGAGGAAAAAAAAATCATTGCTGTGGTTTATGGCTAAAAATTATTTGTGATATTTGACTACCTTCTTTTGCTTCTCCATCTTTCTTCTTCCCCACTGAAAGCAGTTTTTTAAGGAACTTCCCACACACCAGCCCGTCCAAGTCAGCTTACTGAGAAACCCAACCTGGAAAGGGGAAATCGCTATCTTTCAATCTCTCTTCTTGGGACACCCGCCCTACAAAGTGAACTTGGTAATGCTAGTAAATACTGCAGAGACTTTGTCACTCAGCAAACCCACCTCATTTTGCTGTTGTCATTTGAATTTCGCATCTGTTTGGTGTATAGTATGGTAAAGCGAGTAGTTCATTATGATGGTGTCTTACAAAATGGGGGCATAATGGATCTCAACAAGAGAATATGGAGAATCAATAAAATCCTTTTGGTTCCAAATTCAAATGAGAAATATCAGTATGAACACTTTGATGTATTTATTAATCCTAAAACAGAAAGATCGTTCTTAGATTTGATCACTTGGGAGGTCTATAGACACTGATCAACTTAGTTCCAGTAAACATGTCCCACAAAAAGACAGAATCTCTCAGGAAATCACTGACAGCTGCTCTTAACAGGAAGTACACGAGTGTCCTGTAAACTCTCACACCAAGTTGTAAGGAAGCCTGACAGTGACTGTAGAAGGCATCGGTGACACCTCTGTGGTTATGTTCTCAAGAATTTGTGTCTTTAGAAATATATATCAATGAAGATGGTATGTACCCATGTGTGATATCTGTTTCAAAATAATCTGAGGTGAGGCTTTAGATTAAAGGAAGACCACTGACCTCCAAATCAGGGCTATAAAACAAGCTTCAAAAAAAGCTGCCTTCTATGGAATTTGGAAGGCTCGAGCCAGGAGCTGGTAAAGGCAGGCAATCTGGCTTCTCAATTCTGTGCATATATCTGGTTATGGGCCTGCTGCATACAGCCCCTTCCTCTCCCCACTCCCCAGTATGGGAACTGTTTCTCAGACCACACAGACTGAGCTTCAGGGCTTGGAGGAGCCAACCTCTCAGACCAATGAATTCTGCTCTCAACATTTTGATGTTGAACTGCGTCTGCTATTCCACCTTCATCCACTGACTTATTCCCGTAGCAGATGAGTACGACTGACCATGAGGTGACTATTCTCGGGATTGGGTCAAAACTTCCCAGAGGAATACTGGACTGCTCTTTCTATTTTTGTGTGTATTTGAGTGTCATGGGAAATAAAGCTTGAAAACACAAAACTGGGAAACTTCAGATCTAGTAGCAAAGATGGAAAATGTAGCTGGAGATGAAGAGAGACAGGCCTCCTTTACTGAAAAGGTGAGTTCTTTGAGGCAATTGAGAGAACTATGGTGCTCAGATTTAATGCCTGGAGACATTTCTCTGGGGTTCACGGGTTTTGCTGAAAGGCTTATGATTTGGAAGCATGTCGTGGCTGTGCTCCAGTTAAACACTATTTACAAAAGCAAGGGGCTGGCTCACAGTTCTGAGCTTGTCAGGTGGCTGCAAGGAATCAAAGCCAGATTAAAGCAAATCAGATCCATCTCTGTGTGCCTGGTTATCTCTGCCTCTCCCACCTTCTCTGTAGGGAAGGAATCTCAGTACCTTCCCTGGGGCTGAGGGCCCAGGGCACTGCTAACTGCTCACTCCAAACCGACATTCACTTTCTTCCTTGGGGCAGGATTTTAATTTCTTCAGAGGTGCCCATTTTAAAATATCCTTGGATCCTCTGGTGGTTACATTTTGACCACCTGATTAAGTTTTGTTCACTAAAGTATCAATGGAGATCTATTTCATGGACAGGACCATTAAGTAAAACAGATTATCTTAATAAGTTTAAAAAAACTGATAGACCCAGCTAGTGTGTCTGCTCCAGGAATCATTGCCTGGGTGTGATCAGAGCCTGGAACAGTGCTGGCCATCTTGTAACAGAAGGTAAGAGCAACAAACCACAGTGGAAATGAGGACATTGTGGAGACACTGCCACAATCTTAAAACTGGGCTTCATGCTTCATAAGAAATATAAACTCAGAATCCACTATGGTGAATCCTTTACATGTGGAAAAAGCATAAGTCTTTAATATCTCAAAACTCCAAAATCTAAAATTAAACTCCTGGTCCCCTCTAGTCTCAGTAAATGACATCACTTTTAATCACAATGAGCAAAAATATCAAGTCCTCTTTTCCATTTCTTGCTCCATATCCAGTCCATTGACCCAGACTGCTGGATTCTGCCTTGGGAGCACATCCGAAGCTATATCTCTTCCCAGTGGCTCTGCTACCATCATCCTAGGCAGGTCATTGGCATTTCTCACATGGTCTATTTCAGGCCTTCTATGGGTGGCCTCCTTGCCTTTGTGCCTTCCCATTATTCACCAACAATAGGGTTCCTTTTGAAATGGCTGCATCATGTCAATCCTCTCTCTACATTCCAACCTGTCTTTACATCTCACAACTAAAATATCTGCTGTTCTATCCATGGACACAGTTCTGAGATAAACTGACAGTGCAACCTTCATTTATGCATCTCCAAGCACTCTGGCTTCCTCCATGTTCCTGGAATATGCCAATCTGGTTTCTGCTTAAGGTTTTCCCCGATCCCCAGAGTTGTTAGCACAACCCATTTCCTTATTCTGGTGTCTTTTCAAATGGTACTTTCCAAGTTGCTCATTTGTTCCTTGGCACTCATGGCCATTGTCTATACTCTGCCCTCTCCTATGTTGCATTTGGGAATACATGATCATGGCTGTGCTCCTGGAAAACATGATTTACAAAAACGGGGGCTGTCCCACAGGCCTGAACTTGTCAGTTGTCTATAAAATCAAAGCCAACATAGAGCAAATCAGATCCATGTCTGTGTGCTCCTTTATCCTAAATTCTGCTGAGTTCCTCTCAGGGGAGGCTGAGTGAAGCAGGAAAAAAGAATGTCCTAAGGTCAGTGGCTACTTCATATGTTATCTCTGCTGAGCACCACGTCTTCTCCAGGACTCCAGCTAACATCAGACTGTCCTCTCATCTCGGGTCTTACTTCTGTTTGGTAGACTGATCATGGGTCCAGCATCTACAAGCTGTCTACCACACTTGAGCCCCAGAAATGCCACCATTTCCCTCAATCTGTTCAGCTATTTGACCTGAGGTCCAGACCTACATGGGTTTCTAATAGTCTCCCACCTGAAGAATGGTTCTGTATGCTAAATTTCTTCTGTTTGGAGCACCAAAGAATTCCAACCAAACTTGATTATTATACTTTCCCTGAAGTGGTTAAACATCCTTTACTTTCCTCTTGTTCTGATACCTCACCTCATTCTTCCCTCTCTTCACGCGGCTCTTATCAACATCTGCTGTCATTCTTATCTATCGGTTTGCTTACCTGCTGATTTTTCCACTGATACGTAGGCTTTGCAGTAGCACACATTGTTTTCGTTTCTGCTACGTTCCCAGCGTCCAGCATAGGGCCGGGCCCAGTTGAAGATGCTCACATAGATAGACCAGTGCTTTCTGAGGTATTTAGGACACTGATAAGCACTCTACGCCTCAGGAGGCATTGCGTGCAGAGATGCAATAGCAAATAGGTTGACCTTTTCTCTTAAGTGGATGATTGCTTTTCCATAAATGGCAGGGGCTGGGAAGACCATCTTTTTTGTGTGTCTTGATGCATTTTAGTGGCTGTTTCAGTGACCATGTTTTTGATTTGCAGCAGTTAGAAAACAGTAAAAATTACATTGAACTGGATAGGCTACTCACTGAAAAAGGGATATCAGCATTATTTTAAAAGAATTAGATTCTCTGAGGGGCCGGGATGGTACACTCACCTGATGTGCACTGGGATCCTGGGTACCTTCTTAGAGATCTTGAACCGGTCTCTATCCCCATAGACATCTGTGAAATACACTCCAGCCACACTTGTCACCTGGTTCCCAGGGAAACTGAACAGCACCTTGTCACTACCATGTTGACTGGCCCAATACCAGGCCTGACCCCCAATGAGCAAGCCTCCACCACGCTTCACAAACTGGATCAGCTTCTCAGTCAAGGTGTCATTGTAGGCATCAATGCAGTAAACTCCCAGAGCCTCTCCTGGTTCAGGCTGAACCGGGGCCTCTATCCCAGAGTCACCCAGGATGTTAACTAGTGATGCCAAGGAAGAATGCACTGCAGTGGGAGCCCCTGGGCAGGGGCAGAGCCAGCTCACTGCATTGAAAAGAAATGGAGCCAAGCCAGCATGCATCAGGTAGCCCTCATGGGATACTACCACAAGGCGGCCTTGACCATAGAATGAGGCAGCAATGAGCACCTGGCCCTTGTCATTCACCATCACTGGGAAGGCTGCCTCCCCAATAAGAAGGAGCTCACTGGGAATGGGCTCTTCGGGAAGATCCCAGCTGGTCACTCCATTCATGAGAGTGTCAAAAGAAGCATCAGGTGTTGTTGCCATGGTTCTAGCAGTTGCTGCAAAGGAAGCAGAGACTCAGGTTGGCCAAAACATATTGAGGAACCAGTAAAAAGGGCCATTCATTAAATAAATTCAGTCTGCAAAATATATTAGTTTCTCCCACTGAGGATAAAAGGCAGGAAACAGACAAGAACCCCACTCTTACGACTCAATATAAAAGAAGAGTAGGGACAATAAATTTGTAGTCTTACAAGTAAATACAAATGCAGCAATTTCCAGTAGCTATTGATGATGGAATACAGACCGGTCAACAGAAAGATTGCTTTAAACTGGATGACAGGAAAGACTTGGCCAGAGGAGGCCTTGAAGCTGAAACCGGAAATGCTGTGGGAAGAGTATTTATTTTGGTAAGAAGCACACTAGTGTAGTAGTAGAGCCAAGGGCAGAGAGGAACAGGATCTGGTTGACTTAGTGTTTGTTTCAGTCTTTCAGACAAAAGTGTCACATGACCTGCTAGAAAATGCATTAGTTAAGGCCACATGACCTTTCAGAAACTGCATTAATTCGGGCAGTCTTGCATACATTGTTGGAAATGGCTTCAAAATGATCAAATCTGCCCTAGTGGGAAGGCTCCTGCTTTTGACTACCTGGCCAGGGATCTTCTCAAATTCTTCTGAAGCCTGATAGGCTGACAGCTGAACTTACTCCAGGATCTCTTTCATAGTTTTTCCCACCCGACCAATCTCTCTGGCCTGAAGACCATTGTTTTACAAATTAGACTATGCAATTGTACAGGCGTGTGTGTGTGTGTGTGTGTGTGTGTGTGTGTGTGTGTGTGTGCTGCTTCCCTCTCTTCTTCCTCTTCTCCTTTCCCTGAGGGTGGCAGTTGCTCTACACATCTCTACTCCCACATCTGAGTAGCTCTGCATGGGGGACCTCCTGTACGTTCATGACTGAAGGCAGCCCTCCAGTGGCTGTGAGCTGATGTCCTAAGTTAGCTTCCGGTGCTGGAGGGAGCCATGGACCCAGGCCCAGTGCCTGCCTCGGGTGCATTGGGTGCATCCTACACATTCCCTGGAAGGGCTGAGCTCTGAAGCTAGACAGCCAGCACTCACCTTGCTGGGTTCCTTCTTTCCTTTTTTTGTTTCTCCCATTTTCTTCAGTTGGCTTTTTAGGGCCTCTTCCCAAATAAGCTTCTGGGAAGAACCTAGACATATGAGACTCCTTGTGTTCCTCCTGTTCCCATGAACTGTTAACAGCTCATGTTGCATGTCTCCTCTCATCTGTCCTTAGAGGCCAGTCAACTTAGCTCATGGCCAAAACCAGGTTGAGTTGACCTGGCCTGGGTCTGAAGAATGCATTCCCACTTATGAGTGAGTATATACCATGTGTGTCTTTCAGGGTCTGGGTTACCTCACTCAGGATGATCTTTTCTAGTTCCATCCATTTGCAAATTTCATGATTTCTTTGTTTTAAATAATGGAGTAGTATTCCTTTGTGTAAATGTGCCACAGTTTCTTTATCCATTCTTTGGTTGAGGGGCATCTAGGTTGTTTCCACATTCTGGCTATTACAAATAAAGCTGCTATGACCATAGTTGAGCAAGTGTCTTTGTATGGTGGAGTGTCCTATGGGTATATACCCAGGACAGATATAGCTGGGCCTTGAAGTAAAGCTATTTCAAATAGTCTAAGAAAGCATCAGACTGATTTCCAAAGTAGTTGTACAAGTTAACGCCCCCACCAGCAAAGGGGGAATGTTCCCCTTTGCCAGCATGTGCTGTCCCTTGATACTTTGATCTTAGCCATTCTGATGGGGGTGAGATGGAATCTCAGAGTTGTTTTGATTTGCATTTCCCTGATGACTAAGGATGCTGAAGATTTCTTTAAGTGTTTCTTGGGGGATTAGCCATATAGGACAGGATAAGCATACTAGGAGCCACAAACTAAAAGAAGACAGGTAACACAGAGGATCCAAGGGAGGATGCATAAATCTCACTCAGAATGAAAAAGACAGAGTTAGTGGCTGCAGAGAGGGAACAAGGTAGGAGAGGGGATGCAGAGAGTTAAGAGGGTGGAGAACAGACCTGGGGAGAGCAAGGACAGAAGGACTGTAGAGAAAGAGTAACTGAAGGTGAAGGTATCTCTGTGACTAACTGTAGACCTAAGTCAGGGTGGGATCCTGGGGGGCTCCTAGTAGTCTCTATGGACTCAAGCAGAGACTCCTAGTAGCAGAGTCCATAGAGACTGAAGAGCACACCCTCTATCTAAACAAGTCTCCTAGTAGAGGGAGGAAGGAAGTGAAACACCAACCCGCCCACAAAAACTGCCTACAAGATGTGCAGAGATAAAGGTAGAGCAGACAGAGATTGAGGAAATGCCCAACCAATGCTTGGCCCAACGAAAGACCCCTAACACTGTGAATGATGCTCTGTTAAACTTGCAGAGGGGACCCTGACAGAGTTGTCCTCTGAGAGACTCTACCCAGCATCACCTCAAAACAGATGCTGAGACTCACAGCCAAACATTGGGTGGTGAATTGGGCATCTTGTGGAAAAGTGAGAGGAAAGAGAAAAGGACCTGGAGGTAACAGGAACTCCACAAGAAGACCAACAGAGCCAACTAACCAGGGCCCAGAGCGGCTTGCTGAGACTGAAGCACCAACCAAGGACCATGCATGAACTGGGCCTAGGCCCCTACAAAGTTGTAGCAGATGATCAGCTTAGGCCTCTGTGGGTCCTCTAGGGAAGGAAGTGGGGACAGCATTGGACATGGACTCACTTGCCAGCTTTTTGATCAGTTTCCCATGGAGGGCCTGCCTTGCCATGCCACAGGGGAAGAGGACAAGCTCAGTCCTGATGCAACTTGATGAATGGGGGTGGATGGAAAAGGGAGCTCCCCTTTTCTGAGAAAAAGGGGGGGAGGAGGGAGGGTAGGTGAGATTAGGAGGGGAGGAGGGTGGGGCTACAACAAAATGTAAAGTGAATTTAAAAAAAGAAAGAATGAATGCATTCCCACTTTCAGCATCATTGCCTAAGAGTTCTGCACAGCCCTTAGGTTTCAGCCACTTCTGTGAGATGACATGTCTGTTGGCCTTGGCAGGTCTGCACTTGCCTCACCACCCCCACTTCCCGTCCCACTTCCTAACGCTGCTCCCAAGAAAGTGAATTGTGGGAAATTCCGCTTAGCGGTGGAAAAAGGCAGCAGATATATCAGTTCCTTTGAGAAGAAAGTCCTCACTTTTCCCTAGCTTGGCACAAAAAAGCAAACAAAAACCACGTGGGTAATATGTCCCGGTACGACAGTCCCACCACACTGTAACTAAATGGGCTTGCACACGCGAACACACCTCTTTATCAAACTCGTGACTCAAGTTCAAAGAAAGGAGATAAAGGAGTTCTGAGTTAACTAGAAAAGTGTACCAGTCAAAAGAAACTGAAAAACAACACAGACCTGTAAGAAGATACACTGACTGTCGGGAATGGCGTCCGGTAGCTTTCGGGCACTTTGAGGAGGGTTCCCCCGCAGCTTCGTTCTAGCGCTCAGACACCCAGCCCCAACCTGTCACAAACCCGGGCCGGAAAACTCTTACCAAGGAAGCTGCCTGCTGAGCTTAGCAAGCAGACGAGGGGAGCGCTGATTGAATGAGGGTATGCCGGGGGCGGGGCCTCCAGGGGGCGGGGCCCTAAGGGGCGGGCCATCAGGGAAGAAGGTTGTCAGAGTAAAGAAAGGGCTTTCTTGAAGGCCAGCTTGAGTCTCGGGGACGGAACTTCTCAGGGACGGATCTTCTCCAGGGGCAGGGCTATCCCGCAAACTGGGCTGGTTATGGGCAGGGCTGTCCCGGGAACTGGGTTGCTTACTTGTGGGGTTTTCCGGAGGGGCGGCCTTCTAAAAGCTGTACGATTCCAGTATCCAGGCCGCTCGGCCGCACCCGGAGGGAACAAGGATCCACAAGACGCAAGTCTCACCTTGATTAGGCTGGCGAAGACCTGCCCGATTCTGGACCCCACCCTACCTGGAGAGAGGAATCTCTGCAAAGCTGTTGACAGACCAAAGTGGTGGAAACCAAACTCCAGATCTTCAGTTAATCATAATCAGAGCGAACATCACCTAACAGCTCCACCGCCAGATCCGGAACCTGGCTCCAGCTGGCTCGGTGCCGCCTCAGGGCCTCACTGCGCGGTTCGCACCCCCTAGCTCGGGCAGTAGGGCCTGCCGCCTCGTGGCCAACCTGGGCGTGCACCTGTAGGAGTCTGCTGGAAGGTTAGACTAGGCATTTTGGCCTGAGACTATGCATAGAAATCTGGTTCAGGGTTATTGTTACCGGGCAGAAAACATGGCTGTGAAACTAATCTGGAAAGTTAAAGTAATAGAGTGGATACTGCCTGAATTTTTGCCCCAAGTGGGGTCGGGGTGAGGGTCAGAATAATGAAGGTAGAAGAATAGGTTAGTGTGTCAGCCTGAGCACAGCTTTCCATAGCAGTATATTGCTTTTACTTCCATGATGTGTTGTTTGCTTTAGTTTCTCGAAGGAAAGGAAGGGGACAGCGAGAGAAATAAGAATATTTAAAAAGAGGCTTTAGATATTTGGGGGCTACCACTACCCATACATTTAAGCATTAAGATTTATAAAATTATGTGTTTATTTTTTTTAATCGCCATGTGCTTGCTTCCCTAGTTGCATTATTCAAAAGCAGTGCTTATTCTCATAAATATCATATTAAATTTTCACAGCAATCCCTTTGTCCTGTCAAGCGAGCTTCATTCCCTTTTTAAAGGAATAGCATCTTCCCCAGGACCTTGCTGACAAGTTGTCCATCATTTTGTGTTTTTATTTTTATTTTCATTTTCCTGACAGTTGACTTGGCTAAACTCTGTTCTCTACCTTTCTGTATACACGGGATGGTCTTTCTGTCACTCCATCCTCTGTTCTGCCAAGAAGGGTCAACACTGCAAAACAGCCTCTGCTGCTAGCACTTCAGGTCCTTCCCTAGCCATGGGGGGATGCCTTCCCCCTTGACTTCAGTCTACAATGGGCAACTGTTGACTGCATTCGTCTTTGGAACTTTACCAAATATATTTTCGGTTAAGTTAAATTTTGCCTAGGGCTGTCTCCCTACTTTGAGATCTTGTATACTAAGCTTTAGTATTATGTGTCCCTACCACCAAATTGTCAAATGAAGTTTCAATGTTCAGTATCTCATAATATAACTGTATTCGCAGGGAAAGCATTTAAGGAGACCATTAGAGTGGGGCTCCCAGCCAAATAACTGGTACCATCATGGGAAGAAAAGGAGACAGGAATGCAGGAGAAATACTGTGTGGTGACCTGGTGAAAAGGTGGCCACCCACTTGGAAGCCAAGGAGAAATGCCTCAGCAAAAGGCAGACCGAATCCCCCCAATCTCAGCCTGCTGAGATCCAGAGCTGCCAGAAGTGCTTTCGTTCAAGTCACCCTGTCTGTGACAGTTGTGGCTGTCCTAGTTAAGCAACACACATGCCCTTCCCTTCCTTTAAGCGAGTTACAGAGTGGAAAAGATGTATTTCTTGGGAAAATCAAGTAAGTACTTTTGTACTGCTGTCTGGGTTTGCACAGATCCAGAATAAATCAGAGAGGGTGGCAGTTGCCAAAATGTTTGCACCCCAGAGATTCTATCCCTAGGACCTGCATTAAAATGTTGTATGTGAAGTTGGACTTGATCAGTGGGAAAAAAAGAGACAAAGCTGGGTGGGTGGATCTGGGAGGAGTTGAGGATGAGGTTATGAAAACATACTTTACAAAATTCTCAAGGAACTAATAAAAACACTTATTAACCTTAATTGGTAAATAAAATGTGCTTCATCCTTGTAAGCACAGCACTACAGAGACAGCAAGACAAGGATCTCTTGGACTCTCTGGGTAGTCAGTCTAGCCTAACTGGCAAGCCCCAGGTTAATGAGAGAACCTTTCTCAAAAGGAGGTAGACAGCATCTCCGAGGAAGGTACTGATTGTCCTTTGGCTTCCATATGCACACTCACATATGTGATCCCCACATGTGTACATGCACATACATACACATGCATAAAATTGTGCTCTGCTACTGATTTGGTTTTAGGGTGGAAAATACATTTGCAAGGTTCACTATTGCAACCAAATCATTTCCTCCTTTCATGTACTGTCAATAAGAACCAATAAATAAAATTTAAAAGAACAAGCAATATTAGCGATAAGAATAAGAAAATGTGAGGATGTTTATTAAACTGTGTGTGACACACACACACACACACACACACACACACACACACCTTCTGAATAGCCAAGCAGTCTCAGCTTTAGAAATTGACGCATGTAAATGTACAAATGGCGATTTAGCGGAAGATGTTCATGGTCAAATTATTTCAAATGAACTGATAGTGCAGAATGACCTACTGGAAGATGCAGACTGCAGCAGATTGGCAGGCTTGCGTAACACGCACTCTCACCGTGAGATGTCTCCGTGTCATAGCACCATCCACTCAAAGTTCAGCGCTGATCACGCTAGCTGCCACACGCTGTCTCTCTATAGCCTTGGAATGCTGACCGAGACACACATCTTCCACATGGGAGATTTCTGATTGGGCCTCACTCTTCACTGACGATGTAGTTCCTATTTTCCCCTTCAATTCTGGCCCAATTAGTTCCCTTTAAATTTGCAGAATGCAGATTGATCATCTTACCCAGGGTCCTCCTTCTTGCTTGGCTTCTTTAGGTGTACGGATTTTAGTATGTTTATCCTATCTTATAGGTCTAGTACCCACTTATAGGTGAGTACATACCATGTGTGTCTTTCTGCTTCTGGGATATCTCACTCAGGATGATCTTTTCCAGTTCCCACCATTTGCCTGTAAATGTCATGATTTCTTTGTTTTTAATTGCTGAGTAATATTCCATTGTGTAAATGTGCCACAATTCTGTATCCATTCCTCAGTTGAGGGACATCTGGGTTGTTTCCAGGTTCTGGCTATTACAAATAAAGCTGTGAACATGGTTGAGCAAATGTCCTTGTTGTGTACTTGAGCATATTTTGGATCTATAGCTGGATCTTGAGGAAGCACTATTCAGGCAAATGGGATGGTCATTGGAAGAGGAAGAAGACAGAGAACAGGACAGGAGCCTACCACAGAGGGCCATTGAAAGACTCTTCCCAGCAAGGTATTAAAGGAGATGCTGAGACTCATAGCAAACTTTGGGCAGAGTGCAGGGAATCTTATGAAAGAAGGGGGAAATAGAAAGACCTTGAGTGGACAGGAGCACCACAAGGAGAGCAACAGAACTAAAAAATCTGTGCCCGGGGGTCTTTTCTGAGACTGATACTCCAGCCAAGGACTATTCATGGAGATAACCTAGAACCCCTGCTCAGATGTAGTCCATGGCAGTTCAATGTCCAAGGGGTTCCCTAGTAATGGGATCAGGGACTATCTCTGACATGACCTCAGTGACTGGCTCTTTGATCACTTCCCCCTGAGGGAAGAACAGCCTTATCAGGATACAGAAGAATACAATGCAGCCAGTCCTGATAAGACCTGATAGGCTAGGGTCAGAGGAAAGGGGGAGGAGAACCTCCCCAATCAGTGGACTTGGGAAGGGGCATGGGAAGAGATGAGGGAAGGAGAGTGGGATTGGGAGGGGATGAGGGAGGAGGCTACAGATGGGATACAAAGTGAATAAACTGTAATTTATAAAAAAAACAAATGAATTAAAAAATAAATTTGCAGAATGTACAATGGCCCCACTGTCAAAGATAAAATTCCCTCTAAGAAATCAATTTATTTTTCCTATCTTCTCTGAGTCATCATGGCCAGGAACATAGTCTGATGCATTTTTTAAAATTTTTTTACTGTTTATTTATTTATTATTTTTTATTTATTTATTTTATCTAGTTATATTTTATTAACTCTATATTCCAGCTGTATCCTGCTCCCTCATTCCCTCTCAAACCCTCCCTCCCTCATCTCCTCCCTGCCCCTTTCCAAGTCCACTGATTGAGAAGGACCTCCTCCCTTTTCATCTGACCCTGTTTTATCAGGTATCTTCAGGACTGGCTGCAAAATCCTCCTCTGTGGCCTAGCAGGACTGCTCCTCCCTTGGGGTATGAGGAGGTCAAAGAGCCTGCCATTGATTTCCTGTCAGAAATAGTCCCTGTTTCCCTTACTATGGGAAACCAAATTGGTTACTGAGTTACCAAGGGGTTCATCCGAGCAGAGGTTCTAGGTTATATCCATACATGGTCCTTGGTGGAGTGTCAATCTCAAAAAAGACCCCTGTGCCCAGATATATTTGGTCCTTGTGGAGCTCCTATTCTTTCCACGTCATACTAACTCCCCTTCTTTCATATGATTCCCTGCACTCTGCGGAAGGTTTGGTTATGAGTCTTAGTATCTGCTTTGATACACTGCTAGGTAGAGTCTTTCAGTCTGATGCATTTTACTACCCACTGTCCACTCTTTTTTTTTCAGTTATGTAGTAGACATTATCTTTTTTTCAAAAATAATTTTTTGTTTATTATTATAAATGCATGTGTATGCTTGATTACATGTATGTGCACCATGCGTGTTCAGGTACCTGCAGACCCTAGAAGAGGGCATTGGACTTTCCAGAACTGGAAGTTTAGGAAGTTGTGAGCTGATGTGGGAGGCAGGAGCCAAGTTCTAGTCCTTTGCAAGAATAACAAGTGCCTTTTAATTTTTAAGTCATCTCTCCAGTCTGATATTAGCTGATATTCTAACATGTGGAGAGCTGCTTATTTGTCAGGCTGCTTTGCTATTGAGTTTTCAGCGAAAAACATGTTGTCACCCTGGCCTTCATCTTGAGACAGAGATAAGCAGAATATTTTGCTTTTATTTTTTGCTTTAATTTTTCTTTAATTTGTTTGTGTGATCTTGGAGATCACACAAGTAGTCAAAGTAAATAAGTTTGACTTCTTGATGAACCCATTCATTGTTTTGAGGTGCTTTGCTCTGACTAAAGAAAGGAGCTGTGGAATAAACCAGGCTGCTGCTGTTTTTACTGACAGCCCTCTGGAGCTGATCCTGCATGTCACGTGCTATTTATTTATTTATTTATTTATTTATTTATTTATTTTCAATCCTCACCCCCCACTCAGGAACTGTTCGACTCCACCAGTGGGCTCTGGCACTAACAATTACATAAACAAATGTTGATAAATAGCTAGTGTCTGGCAAATATCTATTGAAGAGAGGATACATAACTTGTTTTTGGAGGACTGTTGTACATCTGATTGCTAAAAAAAAGCACACATTCAGATTTTAGAAATAATATTAAGACTAAACTCAGATGAGAAGACCTATTATAATCTCAAAACATCTCATGCTAAAAATGCATTGTGATGTGAAAAGTTTTAATTCTTCTATTTCATGCAAAGAGACTGATTTTTGAGAACAGAGGTGAGAGTTAGTAAGGGAGACCTCAGGACATGGGCCCATAACTGCTATATAAGAAGCCCAGCCCAGCACCTCTTGTATACACTGGTGCTCATAGGCTTTAATCAGATCCTCCCTTTGTCAATGTGACTTGATGGCACAATACTACATCTGTTCTTTATTTTCCTTCTTGCTGTTTTGAAACAGGGACTGGGCTATAGCTGTGGCTGGCCTGAAAAATAACCCTTCTGCAGCAGCCCCAATAAGTGCCCTCTCACCATGCCCACCTCACTTTGTTTTTATTAAGGAAGGGGAAGTTGGAGTAAGCTAGTGGTTAGAAAAGTCCAGAAAAGCACTGATCAAGAGGAGGTGAGAAAAAGAGTCAGTTTTCCGGGGGGGGGGGAAGTCTCTTTGACAGGAATAGTACCTGTGCATTTTATAAAGGAAGTGTGTTAGTGATGATTAACATCTTTTACGTAAAAATGACTTTTTTTGATATTTTAGTTTTGTCTTAGTTACTAGCCTATTGCTGTAAGAGTCACCATGACCACAGCAACTTTTATAAAAGAAAGCATTTAATATCTGATTTGATACACTGCTAGGTAGAGTATTTCAGAGGCCCTCTTTGGTAGGCTCCTGTCCTGTTATTTGTTTGCTCCTACATCCAATGTCCATCCCATTTGTCTTTCTAAGTGAGGATTGATCATCTTACCTCTTTCTTGTTTATCTTCTTTAGGTGTATAGATTTCAGTATGTTTATCCTATCTTATTGGTCTATATAAGTGAGTATATACCATGTGTATCTTTCCATTTCTGGGATACCTCACTCATGGATGATCATTTCTACGTCCCACCATTTGCTTGCAAATTTCATGATTTCCTCGTTTTTAATTGCTGAGTAGTATTCCATTGTGTAAAAGTACCACAATTTCTGTACCCATTCCTCAACTGAGGGACATCTGGGTTGTTTCCAGGTTCTGGCTATTACGAATAAAGCTGTTACAAACATGGTTGAGCAAATGTCCTTGTTTTGTATTTGAGCATCTTTTGGATATATGCCTAGGAGTGGTATAGCTGGATCTTGAGGAATCACTATTCTTAACTGTCTGAGAAAGCGCCAGTTTGATTTCCAAAGTGGCTATACAAGTTTGCATTCCCACCCCAAACCTTCTGCAGAGTGCAAGGAATCATAAGAAAAAGGGGGAGTTAATATGACCTGGAGAGTCCAGGAGCTCCACAAGAACCAAATATATCTGGGCACAGGGGTCTTTTCTGAGACTGTTTCTCCAAACAAGGAGCATGTATGGATATAACCCAGAACCCCTGCTCAGATGTAGCCCATGGTAGCTCAGTTTCCAAGTGGGTACCCTAATAAGGGGAACAAGGACTGTTTCTGACATGAACTCAATGGTGGGCTCTTTGACCTCCTCCCCCACCTCCCCGAGGGAGGAGCAGCCCTGCTAGGCCACATAGGAGGGCTTTGCAGCCAGTCCTGAAGATACCTGATAAACCAGTATCAGATTGATAAACCCCTATCAGTGGACTTGGAAAGGGGCAGGGAGGAGATTTGGGAAGGAGGGTAGGATTGGGAGGGAAAGAGGGAGTGGGTTACAGCAGGGATACAAAGTTAAACTGTAACTAATATTTAAAAACTTAGAAAAAAAAAAGAAATCATTTAATTGGGGCTTGCTAACAGCTTCAGAGGCTTAGTTCATTTTCATGGCAGGGAGCATACTGCTGGAGAAGTAGCTGAGAGTTCTACATCTGGATCCACAGGTAACAGAAAGAGAGAGCCCCTGGGCCCTTGGCTTAGGCCTTTGAAACTTTCTTCAACAAGACCACACCTACTCCAACAAAACCACACCTCTTAATCCTTCTCAAGTGGTATTACTCCCTGTTGACTAAGCGTACACATATATGAGCCTATGGGTGCCGTTCTTATTCAAAACACTACAAGTTATAAGCTTTAGCCTTTAACTTGTTAGCTATCTTTCTAGCTTGAAAAAAAAAAGACTTTCTGAGGGTTAGAGTGCAGAAGCAGGCCTGGCATGTCAATATACCTGCACGACATCCTGCCTGAGGACTGAAAACAGAATAGTACAGAAATATCACAAAGATCATTAAAAATTAGTGGGAAGCTAGATCAAGGGGTGTTGCTCATGCAAAGATACAAACCCCAGATTTTTCCTGTACCTTAAACAGAAACTACTCAGCGAAAGTTGACCTGTTCCTTCTTTGTCAGATAGAAATGATACTAGGATTGGTAATTCTATAGGAAAAAATTTAAGTCAATAAGTAGAGGACAATTGACAGTAAAACAACTATAATACCAGAGCTAAAATTTTATCTAAAGGCCAATACTTGGCTACAAACTAAATGCATGAGAAGAAAGAAGGCACGCAGTTATTGCTGATAAAGGAATCAGAGAAGAACTTGGGGAGACAGAAACCTATCATCTAGTGGAAGATGCTCTGACTGTGTGAAAATGTGCAATATACAAAAGCAAAGATGGATATGAAAAGCTTCGTTTGAGAAAGATAACACGACTACCATCACATAAACTTGTCAATAGGCCTTGTATAAGTGAAGCCCCACAGAGACTATTTAGCTGGATTTTGAGGGACTTTCTCTGCTCAGTTAAGGAGTTGAAATTGTAGTCTACATTCCACTGAGGACAGTAGTAGCTGACAAGCCATGTGGACTTCAGAGGGCAGGGCTAGAGAAAGGACCCTTTAGAGCCCAGAAGGTAGTAAGGATCCCAGATGCTTGACCCTGGGATTTCTATATTGTTGGGCTTTGGTTTTATTTTGATTTGAATATAAATGTGGCCTGGTTATTCTCTGTTGGAATAAGAAAGCATTTAACTTGTGTTTTGATTTTATAGGAGAACACAATTAAGAGACTTTTAAAAGAGACTTGGGTAGTGGAGAGAAGCTTTGAATTTTAAGGTGATGGATATTTAAAAAAATTTGAACTTTTAAAGTGTTTGGCATTTTAAAGACTGTGGAAGTTTCTTAATGTGTCCATCTCTTGTGGTGTGATATTGATATAAATGTGAGATCCTGGGGATAAATAAGAAAGAAGCATTTATGATTTAGTAGCAATGTATGGGTGTGTCAAGATGACATGAGGTTAATTGTGCTGGTTAGAGTTTGTGTCAGCTTAACAAAAGACAGAGTTATCTGGTTAGACGAACTTCAGTTAAGAGGACTTTATCTGATTGATCATAGGGAACTCTGTAATAAATTTTCTTGATTAATGATTGATGTACATGGACCTAGCCCATGGTGGGGTTCTGCTACTCCTGGTCATTTGTTTCTGGAGTGTATAAGAAAGTATGTTGAATAAGCCACAGAGTAAGCCTTTAAGTACCACTCCTCCGTGGCCCCTACTTCAGTTCCTGTCTCCAGGTTCATGGCTTAAGTTTCTGCCATGGTTTTCTTCAGTGATAAACTGTAAGCTGTAAGATGAAATAAATCCTTTTCTCCTCAAGTTGTATTTGGTCATGGTTGTTTTATAACAGTAGAAACCTCAGTAAAGATACATATATTAAATAGATTTAGTTGTGCAACATACAAGAGAAAATTTGTTTTGTCGTTTTTCTTTTTTTTTTTTCAAGACAGGGTTTCTCTGTGTAGCTTCAGCTATTCTGGACTCGCTTTGTAGACCGGGCTGGCTTAAACTAACAGAGATCTGCTTGCCTCTGCCTTCTTGAGTACTGGGATTGCAGGCATGGGTCACTGCAGCCAACTTACGAAAGAAAATTGAAAGACTTATTGTTACTTATGGTATATTGGTCCAGGTGTGTCAACTAGAGTATAATAGTCTGGAGTTACTCCAGTTTCTTACTAAGACAAAATGAAGGAGGAGCTTCATATACATGCTTTCTAATTGTGGACTACCATTAATAGTCCCTAGCCTACTTCAGTTATTTTTAGTCACGAGTTTAACTTAATGTGGTCTTGCATATTATTTCCCCAAATGCTCTTAGGAATGTGGAAAATGTTAGCACTGATCTAATTTAGGAAAAGAGATGGATGAAACCACCTATGTGCATTTATTGGTCTGAGTCACTGGAATGGCTCACTAAGCCACAGAGATGTTCCAAAGCAGGTGTCTACAGAATAAATAATGTGCTGGCCATGAAAACGCTTCTCTCAGATTTCCAACTGCAGGACAAGCAAATGCCAGTTGGTCTCAGCTGGTGTTTCCTGGAACACTTGGCGCCAAGGCGATTCTGCCCAAGGACTTCTCCAAGCCAGTGACTGAATGTAAAAGGATTGTAAAGCAGGCCTGGGCACTCCTAAAAGACAGGGGATGCTGGTGATGGTAATTTTGGCTCAAGAACTCTACAGTGGCCTGGAAGAAACTGCCTGAGACCTGCATACAAGGTCAGCCTTTGATTTCTTCTTTCTTCTACACTGCAGTCTAGAGCCACTCCCAGCCTCCCCTAGTTCCCTCTTCACACGTCTAACAGCCACCTCGCCCTCAGAAATGCCTAACACATTGGCCTCTGTCTTGGCTTCTTCTTCTTCGAGGCGACAGGAGAGCTCCACGCCGTGTAGCCCTCAAGTGTGTTCATTAAAGTCATCTTCCACTAGGAGCAAGGGGAAGTTATCAACTTGAGCACATTCAAGACGGACTCAGTGTCTCATATTTCATTCTCTGGTAGACTTATGTCAACTTTTATTCAAATCATCTCACAGTCTGTTTCCAAGAGCAAGCACTGATCTGCTTCGTTCAAAGTAATGAGCCTGGACTTCTTGGCTTCTATTGACAGGTGGCCGGTTCTAAGTTATAGTTAGAAAAGCCTTCATAGCCTCCTTTGGTAGATTTGCGAATTTAACTGGGATCTGCATTGTTTTCTCGGCTTGTATTCAAGGTGTGTGGAGCATTTGTGGTGTGAGCCCCTAGTATTCTAGTGACAGAAAGTATTTTAGAGCACATCATAGCCACAGAGGCAGTGGTGCTTGTATTTCCTTCTCTAGTAAGAGACAAGGGTGATCTTCTATCAGTGAACTCGGCTACCTCTAGGTCGTCCACAAAGCTTGGTTTTGTACTGAAGATAAGAACTGTCTGGGAGTCAGTGAAATAACTTAGCCTTAAACTAACATTGCATGTTTCTCAGACTCTGAAATATCAGATCCGCTAGGCAGCTGCACAGTAGATAAACTATCTTCATTACAAGACCGATGTGGTATCTGTAACTTCATATACATTTTCATACATGATGTTATAAGGCTGAAGATACTGAAAATCCAGAGGAGTTACAGTGTGGGAATTGGAACTCAGTGAGAGTCAATGTCCCCAGAAGAAGGATGGAGAAAGTAGCTTAGGGACAGACTGCTAAAGTAGCTTAGGGACAGACTGCTTACCTAACCATGTTCAAGCCTTTTGATTCTATCCCAGCACCACAAAACAAAGATTTTCTGGAAAAAAAAAGTCCTAATGCAGAGAATGAGTAAGTTAACATCCCTGTACATACAAAGCCAGAACCTTTATTTCTTATTTTTTCTAAAAACATAACAATTACTGATTGTTCTCCCCAAATTTCTTATAATAAAGCCAATCCTTCTCAATGTCTCCCATTATACTGAAATTTCTGATTATGTGTGTCTTTAAGTTCAACTGAAGCCAAATAGATACCATTCTGGCCAGTAGGATGAAAGGTGACCGTGGAACGAGAAGCCCAGAAAACGGAGCTTGAGTTATCTAGCGCTCTAATCTTTTGTCCAGATGACCTTCAACCAGTAAGACTAAGACTTTCATTGCATAGCAAACTGAGTTAGTTTTCTAAAATCAGTCTTCTTCATACAGACTTCATACCAACCTGAACGCATCAGACCATTGATAAGGACTCAGAGATTAGCATATTAAGGTATAAAGTTGTATTTCCCTTCATTACTCTTGGCAGAAGACATAGAAGACACAGCAACCACTAAAATGAGCCTATTTTGCTCCCTGATCAAACAGTAATTTCATAATGGAGAGGCCAAAATTTTTACAGCGTAGTATGATTTCATTTTGAAGTTTCACAGTTGGAACTCAAAACTTGTGAGTTTTTGTGAGGTCGGTGTGGTGGTCAGTTACGCATTGCTGTGGCAAGATGTCCGAGAGTATAAACTTGAAAAAAGGAAGGATCTCTTTGGACTTAAAGTTTCAGACCTTCCTGTCTGTCTCCTGTTGCTTTTGGATGAGGTAGAACATCATGACAGGCAATGTCTAGTGTAGCTCACTTGTTCTTCTCATGGCATCTGTGAAAGAGGGAGAGGGCGGTGTCAGACTTCTAATATCTAATGGCCTTCCTCTTAAAGATTCAACCACCTCTCCGTAGCTCAAGTCCAATACTTTAACACAGGAATGTTTTTTAAAATTTACTTTTTGTGGGGAGGGAGAAGGGAGGGACATTTATACTTTAAA
Organism: Meriones unguiculatus; assembly: GCF_030254825.1. Taxonomy (NCBI): domain Eukaryota; kingdom Metazoa; phylum Chordata; class Mammalia; order Rodentia; family Muridae; genus Meriones; species Meriones unguiculatus. The sequence continues at coordinate 66,525,520 of NC_083351.1, read as the reverse complement.
CCATACAGTCAGTGAATCCTACTAATGGTTACACCAGATATCTGTGATCAAGATTTTTATCTGGTGGGGGCTGGAGGTTGTGGCTCAGGGCAAGAAGGCTTGCTGCTCTCAAGGAGGAACTAGAAATCAGTTCCCGGCAATCATGTGGAATGACTCACAAGTAACTAGCTCCAGGGGATCTGATGTCCCTTTCTGGCATTCTTGGGCACCTCCGTACACATCAGCACACACACACTGTTTGCATTCACAGATAAATACAAATGCACATAGCTTAAAAATAAAATAAAATAGCAGGGAAAAAAGGTTTACATCTGGCAATGTAGCAACTTAGGACTGTCATTCCAAAGTGTCTGTTTTGGTGTTTCTTCAGTGTGTTTCATATAATTTTACTTTCCTTTGTTTTGAGTTAATTGCATAGCTGGCTGCATCATTCTTTCAGAGAATCTGCTTAAATATTATCTTCAGAGGCTTTCTTAGACCACATTACATAAAACAGCAAGTGTGCTCATTTACAGGCTCCACCCAGAAATTCACTTTCCAACTCTGTTTACAGTATTTTCCTTCATAATACTCATGCATTGTATCCAATATGCTTCTTTCTTTCTTTCTTTCTTTCTTTCTTTCTTTCTTTCTTTCTTTCTTTCTTTCTTTCTTTCTTTCTTTCTTTCCTTTCTTTCTCCTTCCTTCCTTCCTTCCTTCCTTCCTTCCTTTCTTTCTTTCTTTCTTTCTTTCTTTCTTTCTTTCTTTCTTTCTTTCTCTTTTTTTGCAGTGTTCAAATTAGAACACAGCACCACGAAGGCCAGTGTCCTAGCTCATTTTACCTAAACTATGGACAGCTTAGAGTCACCCTAGATGGGAGTCTTAACTGAGGGATTGCCCACATCAGACTAGACTATTATTATTTGATGCAAAGGGCCCAGCCCACCGTGAGTAGTACCATTTACTTCCTGGGCAGGTAGATGATCCAGGTGTGTATAAGGTAAGCTAAGCATGTGCCAGGGTGAGGGGCAGCAATCAGAAACCTCAGTGGTTTTTGCTTCAGGTTCTTGCTTGAGTTTTTGTACTGACTTTCCTCAATGATGGAGTATGACCTAGAAGAATACGCCAAATAAACCCTTTCCTACCCATGTTGCTTTCCAACAGAGTATTTTATAACTGCCACAAAAGGAAACTTGAATAGCAAAGGACTTGTTTTATTAACTTATATTTCTAGACCCTAAAAAAAATTGTGGCAAATGTACATAAATACTTAGGAATAACTTTACTAGCTAAATTAAAGCAGGACAACTCAAACGTTGGAATAGCTATTGTACAAAACCCCCATATTTGTGATGATTCCATGAATGTTTATGGATATTTTTTTTTAAAAAATTTAATGTGTATGGGTGTTTTGGTACCCTAGAAGAGTAGCAAGTACTCCTTACTTCTGAGACATCCCTCTAGATGCCTCATAAAGTAGTTTCAATTTAACATGGGGAGACAATTATCCTTGTGCTTTCATTTAGTTTTTCGAAGAAGTTGAAAGTTAAATGAAGCCAAAACTTTTATCTGTCACACAGCTTGTAAATTCAGTGGGTTAACTTGAGTACTGAAGAAAATGCTTTCTGCATGTGTGTGTGTGTGTGTGTGTGTGTATTTGTTTTCATTAGAATATATATATACACACATAAATATATATATTCTAATGAAAACAAATATTTAGGTTAATTTTGACTTCCAGTTCCTTCAGCGTGGTCTAATTATAACAGTTTGCAAGGGAATTTTATGAATATTTGTGAAAGGGTCTCTGGCTGGAGGGTTCATTGACCGTAATGACTTAGTTATCTCTCCTAAGAAAAAGCAAACTTTTACCCCAATGCATTTCCTGTTCTTCCCAGATAAGGCTCAGAAATTTTGTGCCTAGGACATGAGAATGCTTCCAACCATCCAGCAAGCACCTCAGAAGAGCTGACATGATTCCAGTCTCATTTTGGTTTACCAAACATTTCTACCAAGCAGACAGTCCTTGCCCAGGGCACAGCTTATATACCTTATACTCATTTAAAAACAAAATTGTTCTTGTCCTAGTTAAGAGAAATGCAGACAGGAAGCACTGTTTGAGGAGCAAAGTTTTCTTCCTTTGTAAAAACCTTGGGTGCTCAGAAACTTCTCTTGCACATCCAGCCAGGCCATACTTTCCTGTTGTAGACAATCAGGTTCCTAACACACCATCAAACTAAGTCATTCTGGGACCACCATGAAATCAAAGAACAATTTGTCTGAGCAGACCACAAAATACTGAGAGCCTTCTGTCTTTGTTAACGTGAGCAGCTGCAACTTTTTCAAAAACAGAAACAGCTTTACGTCCACCTTAGTTTGCCTCCTTGCCAATGGACTTAATTGGGATTTTGGCTGAAGAACCGCCAGTGCTTCTCAACAGCATTCAGTCCACAGGAAAGTCTTGTTTTTTTCCACTCCTAAAGTATTCAAACTAAAGCCAAAGTCACATTGTAGCTTCCTTCTGGTAATCTTTGGCAGAAATGCTCGTAGTTCCCACTGTGTATATTTTCCTGCGCTACAACAAATAAATCCAACATGTGCCAGTCTAGACTGTTACTGTACTATCTGCTTAGAGGGCTTTTATGATGGCACCTACAGTACCCCAGTGCTTTCTCCATTCTCCCTCATTCAATGTGTCTTCTTGTCTCAGTTCTGAACATCCAACCAGCCTATGCCAAATGGAAAGAGGTGAACTTGGGTAAGAAAAAGCTTTAATACAAACATTTGTCTTTGGCCAGTGATGTTAATGAGGATAGAGAAGAAACAGCTACTAAGAGAATTTTTTTTCATGTTTATAGCTGCTTTATTTGTAATAGCCCACATCTGGAAACAACCCAGATGTGTCTCATCCACTCTTGACTCACCTTAGAGTAAAGAGTGGATGAGCTGAAGCCATTGCCTTAGAGCACAAGCTGGATCCTGTCTTACCGCCCCCGAGACCATGAAATAACGTCTATGCTGTGAATATTAACCTCAAACCCCTTAAACTTGCTTTCACATCATTAAATCAGAGAATAGAAATATGTAGTAGTGTGAAGATTGCTATTGGAGAGTCTCCTCCAGTGGGACTGAGAAATGGGTAGAACTCTTCTCACAGCAGCTGGCCCCAGGTAAGAGCGAACGCGTTCAAGTTATTAACTGATTAGAACTGAACATCTTAAAATTCTGTTTGATTCTTCATGAAGTGTTTCATACACTAGAGCCATGGGGACAAACAGTAGTTAACAACCTAATACCAGGGCCCTTTTGATTGCAAAAATATTGCAAGCCTGATAGACAGGAAGCTTAATCACAAAACATTGCAGGAACAGCAGCAGGCTTTGTTTGGTTTTTGTTATTTGGGGGTGGTATTTGTTCTTATTTTTGTAGAATATCCTTAGAAATAAGAGAAGGTGAAGTGTGCATGAATCTTGGCAGACAGAGTGGCAGTAACTGTAGAGTCTTCGAGGACTTAGGATTGCTTAGCCTGGAACATCAGATGAACCCCAGTACTTGCTTGCCTTGGCAGCTGGTCAATGGTTTTGGTTAAACCTCATCTTACTCAATGTGAAGCCTCTGAAGGATGTTTTATTTGAGTTTATTACAAACTTTTCCAAATAATACATGCACAAGGTAAAAAATTAAATAGTACAGAGGAACTTGAAATTAAAAGATGTTTTCCCACCCCATCCTCCTTCTCTACTCCCATTTCCTAGATACTTTTAATGATATCTATTCTTGCATCTTTTGGTGGCTAACTTCCTACCTTTAAATAAGATATTTGAACAATAATCTCTTGACTTATTAACTTTAGACAATATTTAATAATTCAACATTACAAAAGATAAGGATTTAATGTACACCATCTCCACCTTTCCCTTGCCTGCCCTTCTCCAAATGTTTGATAGATGTGTCATTTTTTAACTCTTTGGAGGGTTTAACATATAGCATTGACCTAATACTATAGCTGTGTTCCATTAACTGAAGACAGCACTAACAATATAGCTGTGTTCCATTAACTGAAGACAGCACTAACAATATAGCTGTGTTCCATTAACTGAAGACAGCACTAACAATATAGCTGTGTTCCATTAACTGAAGACAGCACTAACAATATAGCTGTGTTCCATTAACTGAAGACAGCATCTTTTCAACCCCACTTTGAATATTCACATATTCCCACTCTTCCTTCTACTTCTCTTCGCCCAACAAATTCAGCCTACACTTTCTTGTGCATCAGCTGGTCAATATCCCTTTCTACATTCATTCTGGGTGAAACATCAGGCCTTTCTGGCTTTGTTGATAGGCTGATCAGAACACAAATGATCTATAAGTGGCATCTACATTATTTTGGCTATTAAAATACTTTTGATCAAGCCAAGTGGAAGACGTGTATTTTTTCCTACACTGCCAATGTCATGATATTTGTACCAATGGAAAGGAAACATACCTACCGTCAACAGCCAATAAAGCTCTTCTTCTACTTCACAAGTCTTCAGAATCCTATCCCATTTTATTTTCCTTCATGGTTGAGCCTAAGTTTCTTGATATAATGTTTATCTGGAAGACAGATTGTATGTCTTCCAGGTTTCCAGATCTCCAAATGTTCCATTACTCAGTGATAATCTGGCACATTCTTCTTAGAGCCCAAGGTAGTACTCTCTTGTGAAATGGGTCTATTACATAACTACAACTGTAGACAGAGCCATCTTGGGGGAGGTCTACTGGTCTCCAGATCCTCTTTCCTTCTTTTTTTTTAGAATTTCATCCATATATGTGTGTGTGTATACATCCATATATATGTGTGTACACACACACATACATATGTCTATATACACAAAAATATATACATATGTATATATGAATATGTATATATATGCATATGTGTATATATATATAAATGGAAAACTTCCTTAATAAGGGTACAAGGGTGTGGGGGGGGTAAAGTTTATAAAAACTCACCTGCCAAAGGATGTCTTTATTTTTACATTACTCTCGACAATATTTTTACATTACTCTCGATATGGAGTTCTGGGAACAAAAATTTTCAAAAGTAAACCCATTGGTCCCTTGACATCTAGCATTTAGTGTTGCTGCTGAAGATGCCAGACTGTTCTCATCCAGGCATGGTTCAGCTGTTTTCCCTTTGCTGGGCACTTTGAATGTTCCCTCCCTCCCCCTTTTTTTAGGACTGTGCCTATATGTCATTGTTATTGGCTCACCTCAGTATGGTGTTCTTAAGTCTTTCTTGTTCTTTTATTGTCCATGCTATCTCTGTCCTTTCTTCTGGGAACTCATAATGGTTAAACCGTGATTGTCTATTTATTTTTCCTTTTTTTCCTACAGTTTGTTATTTCGTTTTGTTGCATGTCTAGGGAGATTCATTCTATTTTGACTTCCAGCCTATCTATTGAATATATTTGGCACTCTTATTTTGTTTTAAAAATGTTCAGAATGTTTCTTAGAAGGTTATCTTATAAATGTACCTCAAATCTCTCTGAAGAGATGGTCAGAATTTTAAGGATTTTTTTCTGTATAAATGTGTTTTCTTTAGTTTTTAATTTTTTCAATCTTTTTACATCTAACATCTTATTTTTCTTATGTTTCTCTCTTGGTCCCTTCCATGCACAGAAATTACTATCAGAAAATCCACATTAAGAACCTGTATTAATTATTGTCTCTTTTATAGATTCCTGCTTCTCCTGAAAATCTCTGCTATGACTAGAAGCTCCAGGTCTCAACTCTAAGAAGAAAATTAACCAATGGGCAAAAGGGCCACTTACTTCCATGAAAAGAATATCATTTGGAGCCCTAATTCTTACTTCTCCTCAGGTGGTTCATTTGAATTCTTTATTCAAACAATAACAATGACAGTTTCACTAGTACCAGTGGTAGGTTTTTTGTGTTCTGTGTACACGGGTTGGGGCTGAGTAGGATGGGGGTCAATTTACAACTGGTACAATTATCTAGAAGCTAGACATTTTTAGTGCTCAAGTCTCTTTAGGGTTACAATGTTCAGATGAGAGTATTCTGTCTGAAATGTACCTCCACATTTCCCATTCATTATTAAGCTTTATTTACTTTCTCTCTTCTCCACCCAAATGTTTTTAGTTTCCTTTGCTGAGAGGTCTCAGACTTCTTTTGTGTTCCCTGTATTGACTTCAGTCTCAGTGAGGCTTAGGAAAGGTCCATCATCTCAAATCCAGAGTACTGCTGGAGGCTTTTGACACTAGAATAACATAGATAACTTTATTGAAAAGCTCCCAGCCTTTACTGCTGAAAGTAGATTAAAGGGATGAGAGTAGGAGTGGAAAAAAACTTATTCTAAAAGATTGAGGATGTAATTTTCTCTCTGAGAACATGAAATATCTGGGACTTTGGGAAGTCGGGTACTTCAATGAAATAGTTCATTATTCAAAATCCAATAAACCAAAAATGCTTTCATGGTACCCAGGGGAGAATGACAAACAATTTGAACAATCAGAACCTGAAAGAGTTTCCTGAGGCTAATCTTTCACTCTCATTTCTACTGGGAAGCACTTTAGGAGCCTGATTTAAATTCTTCCTCTCCACTCATTTCAGGGGAAACAGAGTCTTTTTGTCTTGCTAAGATTAGATAAGGGCTAAGTATAAAGAGCCCAGGCCCTGGCAAGTGGGATTATAAACTTTCTGTGTTGCTTATTTGTTTCTTTATTTGGTTATTCAGAGCACCATAATTATAAATAACTACTCTGCAATCATAATGCCTGGATTCAAAATCACAAAGCTATCACTTATTAGCAGTGGAATCTTACACAATTTAATCTACATAAAGTTCAGTTCTCTTATTCCTAAAATAAGAGTGATAATTTATACTTATAAGGTTATTGGGAGGATTAAATGGCATAACCTATATGTGGGGACCAGTACAATGCCTGGCGCATGCTCAATACCTCATAACTGATAAAAATTATTTTAAAGATTGAATGTTTGTGTTCACAATGTGTACATGATAGATATTCATGAAATAACTCTACGATTAAGAAATTGCATGATAAAGACACACACACACAAATCTTATAGTTTGTGCATTCACCCACTTACTATGTAAATATGTAAATAAAACAGATTAGACTAAAGTAAATAAATAAAAAGAAGTCAAAGAACTGTTTGTGCATAACATCAATCCTAGAGATAATGATCATTAAAACCACGAAAGAAACCATAAAATGGTTTTTGAATGTGTAGTAATTACATGAAAGTTGGGTTAGCTGTACGGAATTATCTTGTTCCAAAGTGAAGTCTTCTGTAATCAGTAACCCTTGTCAGCAATTGTGTCTTGAATCTGTCACTGTGGAAATATAAATACCATCACAAAGTTGGGTGTCATTTGCTAAAACTAAACACTATTTTAGGATTGTTTTGGCTTTTGTCAATTATCTCTGCTCTAGATTTTATCAAGGAAGGAATTTGAGCTGAAAGAACTGGCTAAAGAGACCAAATATAAGTAGCTGTAAATGACGGAAGAAAAAGGACTACATTGTGAAAATGGGCATGGCTTGCACACCTGTAACCAGGCACTTGGAGGCTGAGGACGAAAGATCATTGTGTTTGAAGTCAGCTAGCCCTGCCTATATAGAAAGGCCCTGTCTCAAACAACCACCAGAAAACTCCATTGTGAGCTTAGAATCTTTCCTTTAGATTCATAAAACAATGTACCAGAATCATTTTAGCTGTTGGTATGTGTAGAAGAGGATAGGGTAAGGCAGATAACAATTATTTCTTTTAACCTTGTTTAGTGTGCTTGTGTGTATATCCCAGAACACATGTGGAGGTCGGAGGACAACATCCAAGAATTGGGTATCTTTTTTCACCGTGTGAAAGTTCTAAGGATTGAACTCAGATCTTGTGTCTTGGCAGCTTTACCCACTGATCCCTCTGTCTGGCCCTTGATAATAGTTACTCAGTTTCTATGTCAAAAATATATAAATCATTGTGAATGTGTTTGGTCTGAAGAAATGATAGCTGCTGGAGGAAACAGATGTGCTTTGCCTAATTCAGGCATTAAAAAATGTATTCATACATCAGACATTGCATGGTATCTCATTAATATATGCAGGTTTTATATTTTCATGTACCAGTTTTAAAAATTAAAAGTTTATGACTGCATCTGTTAATAGCACCTAAAAGTAAAGTCTAGCTTCAGAATGTTGTTGGGTTAACTAGATAAAAAAAACAATGGCAAATGACATTTTCACAATACCCACTAACTGTTGTAATCACTTTTAGAGACAATTGTAAAACTCAGTTCTCCCAATAATCATATGAAATAGATCTTAGTTTACAGAACAAGGTCATAGAGCCACAGAGAAGTCAAGGATCTTGCCAGATAAAAGACCTAGAATCTGGGCACAAGGAGTCTACTAAGAAAAAGGCTGATGTTAACTTCTGAGCTGTGGGAGAGAGTGGGCTGGCATGAAGTGGACAACCACTCAGTTGACATGTACCATATAGTTCACAAGTTTCTTTAAAATCATCAGTCATACTCTCCGTGACCACCCAAGAGGCGGAGATGTTTATACCTATCCCCAAGACAAGGAGGCCAGGAGAAGGACTGCCCTCTATGGCTCATCAAAATGGACCAATGACCAGATAGAAAGAGATGTCCACTCTCCCAGCACTGGGTCAATACAGGGTCAGGAGGCTGCCAAACAACTGAGAAGCAGAGGGGTCTGGCTCATAGATGCAGGCCATGTTCCTAAAAATGTCTGCCTTCATTTTAGGTTGAGTTCTTAACCCACTTCCTAGACACAGAAGGTGGTAATAGGACACAGGAGCAACAGATTAAGAGGCCAAAGCCAGAACTTTAGAAGACAGAGGTAGAGGAATAAACCTCCACCTCTGCCTACCTCCCCAAACCTCTCTACCTGCCACTTCGATGGGCACTCCTTACATCTGTGTCAGGATGTATAATTTCATTATATTTTCTTTCCATTCAGGCAGATAGGCTAGGCTGGTAGCTACTTCCTTCTGAATGGGCCAGGCCCAGGCCTCAAAGAATGGAACCAGATTCTTCTGAACTTGCTGGGAGAACATCTTGACCCAGAGATTCATTTTGTCGACATTGTCTGTGGGCAAGTTGGTCTGGTTTCTGTACTCGGTAAAGAGACGGATAAATGGCTCCCAACCAAAGGCCTCTTGGAGCTGAAAAGGGAAAGTTGCAAGTAGGTGAGACACCCAGGCTACAAAAAGAAGGGTAAACACACACAAGTGAACCTAATGAGTTCAACCTGCTAAACTTTAGCTTTGCGTCCGTCAGTGACCATTTCGTGTGCTGACCTTCTGTCCTACTCCCATTTACTACTAATAAGAAAATGTTGAGGCTAGCTCAGTGCTTGGCAGACCCCACTGAATGACAGAAAAGCAGCTTCAAAGATCAACATGTCCCATCACTGTCACATTTCATCTACTCATGAGATCATGAAAAGAGTGATATGGTAAAAACATAGGGATTTAAAACTGGCTGGGGTGGAACAATCCTCATTATCTTTCACTGTTGCAAGGTTAAATTCCAGTCCCCACAACCCTTACGTATCCTCACACTAATGCACAAGGCTTTGAAACATGGCCTTTGATGAAGAAAGTGAATCAGGTAATAGTCTATAGACAGTCTAGTTAGTTAGAAAAAAGAATAAGCTCTTGTATTAGAAGGTACCACCTTCTGGGGCCATTGAAAAGAGCCCATGCCTCTTTGACCCCCCACCCCCACCCTGAGGGGGAACAGCCCTGCTAGGCCACAGAGGAGGACTTTGCAGCCAGTCTTGAAGACACCTGATAAACCAGTATCAGATGAAAGGAGAGGAGGTTCTTCCCTATCAGTGGACTTGGAAAGGGGCAGGGAGGAGATGAAGGTAGGAGGGTGGGATTGGGAGGGAAAGAGGGAGTGGGATACAGCAGGGATACAAAGTTAACAAACTGTAACTAATATTAAAAAAATAAAAATTAAAAAAAAATTGGTAACCAAAAAAAAAAAAAAAAAGAAAAGAGAAAAAGAAAAAGAAAAGAAAAAAAAGAAAATAAAAGAAAGAAAAAGAAAAGAGCCCACGCTAGCCAGGGTCACGGGGCTTTGAAGTTAAGGGGTCATGTGGTAGTTACCAGAACCAACACGTCTTTACTTCATGGATGAGCAAAGGAGCTCACTTAAGGAAAAAGTAGCAGTGATCATGGACAGAGATGGATTTGAACAGGTGAAAGAATCAGAGTGAATCATGCCTGGCTGGAATCCAACATGATGTAACTCCCCAGAGTGAAGATCTAGGGGTTTATCCAGGCACTGGGGCTGAAAAATGATGCATTGAATGACAGTTCAGAGGCAAGGCGAACCTCCAGACCCAAGGAATCCTAGATTGCCTACCTATGGTGGAATCTGTGGCAAAGCCAAGCCATAGCAAGGAGATAGTAGACTCATCTAAGACAAACTTGGATCATTGCCCATTATAGAATGTGTGAGGATGGTGGCCTCATAGCTATTAAGTAGAAGAGGTTGGCTTCCATCATTGGTGTGCCTGGCAGTAAAGCCACAGAAAGCAAAGTGTATTTATATGTAGTGTCAGTGCAGGTAATTCCACCCTATGTGCCTCAATCAGATTTAAGATTTTTCAGTGTTATGCTCTCTTGTGCCTTTCAATGAGGGTATGGTTGACATTATTTTATTTATTTATTTTTTAAATATTTTTTAATTTTTTAATATTAATTATAGTTTATTCACTTTGTATCCCAGCCGTAGCCCTCTCCCTCATTCCCTTCCAATCCCACCGTCCCTCCCTCATTTTCTCCCTGCCCCTTTCCAAGTCCACTGATAGGGGAGGTCCTCCTCCCCTTCCATCTGACCCTAGCTTATCAGGTATCTTCAGGACTCTTCTGTGGCCTAGCAACACTGCTCCTCCCTTGGTGTGTGTGGGGGGGGGGGCGGGGGTCAAAGAGCCCACCATTGAGTTCATGTCAGAAATAGTCCCTGTTGCCCTTATTAGGGTACCCACTTGGATACTGAGCTACAATGGGCTAATCTGAGCAGGGGTTCTAGGTTATATCCATATATGGTCCTTGGTTGGAGAAACAGTCTCATAGAAGACCCCTGTGCCCTGGTATATTTGGTCCTTGTGGGGTTCCTGTCCTCTCCTGGTCATATTAACTCCCCCTTCTTTCTTATGATTCCCTGCACTCTGCATAAGGTTTGGTTACGAGTCTCAGCATCTGCTTTGATACACTGCTGGGTAGAGTCTTTCAGAGGCCTCTGTGGTAGGCTCCTGTCTTGTTACTTGTTGAGCCAGTGCAGGACTGTGCACTTTGCAGGGTCATACAAAATAGTGTACCAAGAGACATCATCACCCGCTGGTATACCTGGTCTGTCTTGGCGTCTTTGTGGAGCTGAATGTGGGAGGCAGATGCAGTGGGTGATCTCCAGGGTCACTAGCTTATCATTTAGCCATGTGGCTTTGGTGGTCACACTTGTCCCATCACCCTCCTCGTACCTGTAAGTATGTTTCCAACGCAGTCCAGGCATTCCAGTTTTTCACGTTGGGCCCCTTGCTCAGGTAGATTCGGACTCTCTTCTCCCGAACAGGGGGCCACAGGGCAATATTGGCACGGCTTCGAGGTATGCCTAGGACTGTTTCATGCACATAAACACACCATAGGTTGCAGGTGGCTTCCGTGGTGTGTGGTGGGAACTCCCACTCCTGCCTCTGCTGGTTGCGGCCCAGCTCATGTATAGGGCCCCACAGCCCCTTGGCCCTGATGAGCTTCTCATTGATGAGCTCCTGCACTGACTCCAGGTGGCACATGATGGGGTACCCTGCATGCATCCAGCCTGGGGATGCAGAAGAAAGAGGGCACGGTCAGAGTCCTCCCATCTCATCAGTATAGTTGTCTCTGAACTCTTTCTTTTCCAAAACACCCAAGAGGCCCCCTGCCCCTGCCCGTAAGCCTCCTTCTAACACCCCTATTGTTCCAAGAGGTTATCAGGCTTTCCTTCTGCTCATTCTGCAGTGACATTTTTACCTTTCTTCTGACTTCAGTCTTGGGAACAACATGTTACTAAGGGCCATTCATGCTGCTTTTTGTCTTGCTTTTTGGGGACAGGGTGGTGGTATCCATGTAAGGCTGGTTAATGTATATCCTTTCCTCAAGTTTTCTGAAGGTGCTTTCATCCCACTCTTAGATGTGGAATTACCTATGTTGATTACATTGCAGGATTTATTCATGCAACATAAAAATGAGGATCTAAGGGCTGGAGACATGGCTCAGAGGTTAAGAGCACTGGCTGGTCTTTCAAAGGTTCTGAGTTCAATTTCCAGCAACCACATGGTGACTCACAACCATCTATAATGAGATTTGGTGCCCTCTGCTGGTGTGCAGGCATACTGCAAGCAGAATAATTATACATATAAAATAAATAAATCTTTTTTTTAAAATGAGGATCTAAGCAATTTTCATGGTGCCTCTATTTGTGCCTATCCTTTCCTTTAGGCTTCTTGGCTCATTTTCAAATAGCTCTTTGTTCAGAGTCTTCCAGAACTTGTAACTAGGTCAAGAACCTATATTTTCCCGCTTCTTAAAATTTCCTGAGAGGCTCCTAGCAAAGCTCAGGTGACATATCGATGTCGGTGATAACATTTCTTGACATTCTAACTTAAGCTACTATGCATTTCATGTGTAATCTCCTTTTCCTACTTAAACAGCAAAAAATATATCTACATCTCTTGTTCGGAAAATATTTCTACTCTCATTGCCTCCCAGCTACATGGCCATAGGAAAAAGAAAGGTACATGAGGAATCACACACAGAGCTCCACTCTGGACACCCACCGACTGATATCTGCACATCAGCCACTATCCTCTGTGGCAGACGCAAAGGGAAGGGCTCGCCTCCCAGCCTCGCCACGGCCTGCATCACCTCATCCCAGAGGCGGAGCAGTGGCTCAGGATTCTCTAGAGTTCGGAGATTTGCAGTTGGCACAGTCAGGATGAGGTTGTTAGTGGCCAGTTCTCCCCAGGGACCAGGATGTTCCAGGAGACGCCTCTTCCACTCTTCCCGGGATGTTTCTCCTAAGAGGAGAGACAATAGGCCTCGAAATGTCCTTTGTCCAAATCCTTTACGTTAAAACATACATACAACTTGGACTCCAGATGAGAACCCCAAGATGAGAAACAGCCACATCCCTTTTCTACACCCTTCATGGAATCCTTTTTGAGTGTGATTCAATTTTTTTTTCTCTGCACCAAAGTAGAATGTAAGGAAACCAGCCACCTCCCTCCACTGGTCTATCCCTGTCTCCCGTACTGAGACACCCCAGAAAGATTTTCAGCTTCTCCCGTCTCTCAGTGTCGCATACTTACCTAGCTTATAGTATGGAGCACGGACAGCCCCCTTCACGGTGATGGGCACAGAACCCAGTTTGCTATTCTGAGGGACGATGATATAGAGGAGACCACCCCAGAGGCAGGTGATTGATTTCACGGTTTTGTCCAAGCAACACCGGTTAATCACCAGGGGGCCTCGGAACAGCTTGCTGGCCCTGGTCAGGTCATCAGTATGACAGCCGATTTGTATCTGGAGCAGAGAAATAACCCTCACAGTCAGATGGAGTATGTGTGGGTGGCAGAAGAGAGCATGGGAGGTACATTCAGGAAGGGTCATTAGGCTGTGAACTCATGATAATAATAAAATCATAGCATTTCTTGAGTTTATATGTACTAAGTTATGGGATGGAAATTAAACTAATATTCACAGACTGAATACCTACACAATATCAGGGAACCTTCCGTTGAAGGATTTTCTTAGTCCTCACTGTATGATGTAAGCTAAAAGAACAAATTTTAAGAGTAGAGATTGCTATTCTGAGGCAAGATGGCATAGAGGCCTGTGAGCTCCAAAATGTATCATTTTTGGTATATTTTGTTATATATCAAAACACAGTTTTGTCATCATTAAGAAGGGAGAAGTGTTCAAAAACTTCCCTAAATTGCCAGTAGGGTTTTATGCAGACCACATACGATGCCAAGTGGGATGGCAAACACATTTGGATTCTCCATCATGTGGTAAGATGGGGAGTGGCCTTACCTTCAGATCAGCAGAGGCAGCATTTTCAGGCAAGGTCACTTCTATAATCTGCCTTCCAGGTATGTAGAGTCCAGTGCTCATCCAGCAGTATCGTGTGCCTGCCAAAACACAGGAAGGGCAGTCCACACAGTGCTGTATGGACCTCTCATGACTTCAGCCACTCCTTGCTCAGCCACAAAGCTCTGAGCCTTCCAAACACTGCCCAGTGCCCAACCCCTGTCTTCTCGAAGAGGAAGACAATAAAGACCCTCTGTAGGTGGCCAAACCTGCCAACACTACAGCAACCTCATGAAGTTTTGCAGATGCCCATACGAACAAGCTCCCACGCTCCCGCCATACCTGGATTGGTGCAGTTGACGTCCACAGTGATGGGAGACTCTGAGGGGCGGAGGTAAAGGCTGCTGTACACGTCTTCAATTTCTGGGACTAGAAGTGAGAGGTCACTTCCCGAGTGAGCCAGACCTGTGGCCAGGGAAAGCATGGCCCCTCTGCAACAGTCATTGATGACAGGGTTCTCTCTGGTTGCCACCGGGAGCCTATAGCGGCTCAGCAGCTTCCGCAGGAGTCGGTGCACAGACATGTAAGCAGGGATCTCCTCAGCAGGGATCTGCAGAAAAGCTGCCCCGTCTGGTCCTAGCTTGGCTAGCCAGCCCTTCTCCACGTTCCCTCTCTTCCTGCCCATTATCACCTGGAACTCTGCCAGGGTTGAACGGAAGTGATAGGTCCTTATTCCTGCCTTAGGGGTACGGAAGGGGCCTGGGTTGAGGCTTTGGCTTGTGATGCTGATGCCAAAGGGGTTGAGGAGCAGGTTTCCTGGGAAGCGAGCCAGAGGGGACACTCCTGGGTTCTTAAAGGCCCACCACCAGGCTTGGGCTCCAACAAACAGCCCACCGCCCTCTGCTACAAACTCCTGCAGTTCCTTAACCCCCACATCACTCGTGGGTTCGAAGCAATAGACACTTGCATCACTGGTCAGTTGGGGCTCAATGCTGGTATCTATGCCCCCTACTGCGAGCAGACCACTCAGTGTTCTCAGCTCTGTCTGCACGACAATCTTGCCCTTGCGGCCCCCGTCCAGCCAGCGGACAGCATTGAGGAGAAAGGGGCCGAGTTTACCCACAGTGAAGAGCACCTTATGACCAGTTACAACCACCCGACCCCGGCCATAGCGGGCAGCCGCTATCACACAGCCGTGATAGGTATCTAGGCCTAGAGGAAAAGCCAGAGCCCCATGCACTAGTAGCTGGGATGGGAAACAGTCCGAATTGGTGATGTCCAGTTCCGAGATGCCACGTAGAAGCTCGTCTCTGTCTTCCGAGAGGTCATCTTCACAGCTGCAAAAGACACACACACTCCTGAGTAGAGGGATACTCTACATACGGTCAGCGCCTCCTACACAAGGGCACTACTATTTTAACTAATACTACTGTTTTTCAGTCTTTGTAGAAGCTCTTGGAGAACAGTGGGTGAAAATTTGTTGGGAAGGAGACACAAGGTCTCACCACATTAATTCTGTTGTGCTCAATCTTCAATCACCAATTCTTCAAAGGAAATTGCATGGAAAATCTTGCTGTGTTTATCTGATACTACACTTGACAGAACATTCTAGACTTAAGTTCATATTTATTCCATCCATGTACTCTAGTCTGCAAAGAATTAGGTGAGGAATTATGTTTATACTCTTATAATGAGTCTTACTTATACACTTCACACCATGAACGTGGTAGTGGAAAAATCTGTGGAAAGCAGTAGCGGTGTCAGTGAATAGTCAGTATCTTAGAAGAAGGAGGAGACAGTCATTAGCTTCAACTCTCATGAGACCTGTGGCTCCTTAATGAGGAGGACCACTGCCTTCACCTGACCATTGCTTGCCCAACAGGAGTGCTGCGTGCTGTGGGATTCTGCTCAGCACCAGCCAATTTCCTATGCACAGTCCACCCGCTCCCTTGATGATGAGCACTGCAAGCCATCTGTAAACACCAAAGGGAGACTGAGTTCTGGTGCTTAGGATGACCTCCACACGTCTGCAATTCCTGAATTGAATTTGTAGCTTCTGTGAGGTGTCAATCTATGACAATCGTGCGTCAAGAGCCAGCATAAAGGAAATACAAAATGTCTGTCAGGTAGACAATGGATTTTCAGTTCCAGTGCTGTCCAGAGCTAGGGCCTTGCAGCAGACTGGTCCTCTCCTTCCTTGAAGCAGCACCATAAAAATTATTTAACCAGCTCTTATGGCTCTATTTTACTTCTCTTTCACACACTCCTCTGAGATGGAAGTTACTAAAATAAAGATGAACTTGAAGTATCACAGGACATAATCAGCAAACAAGGAGAGGGGGTAATTACATAGGACACCGTGTGATTTAAACAGCTGAATCAGAACAAAAGAGTCTGGAATGCATGCAAGTATGAGAAAATAGAGAAACAAAAGGGCCAGGATTATCATTTGTTTGTGAAAATACATCACAGGAACCAGGTAAGATCAGCCCAGAATTCCAGTGCACTTTACAATGGACAATGTACTACATAAGATTCAGGTAATAAAAAGGACTATGGAAAGGTGCTGGCCTCCATTCCTCACCAAGGACATGGAAAACACATCCGCAGTGAGGTGTCTTTCCCCATCTATTAGGATGAGTGTTATCAAAATGTCAGCCACCAAGTCTGAAGGAGGTGAGAAGAGTAGGGAATTCTCGCACAGCGTTGGTAGGAAGGTACCCTCGTAGCACCATTACAGAAAACGGCTTGGAGGGTCCTTGAAAAACTGAAATAGAACTACCACATGACCCAGGCAAACCTCTACTGCATGTGTGGCCAAAGGAAATAAGACCAGTCGCTTTCAGAGACTCCCCTGCTCCTTGAAGCATTTTCACAATAAGAAAGAAAACCGCAGTGTATGCGGTGGGGAGAGGATAGCTTCTCACGTGAAGCTTGGTGAGGACATGACTTAATTTCTCTTGGGTCATACTGAGGAAGGAGACAGCTGAGATGCTACCAGTCTTTCCACTTTGTGGTCCCGTACATTGTCCTCTACAGGCAATCTATGCTTAATGCACAGTTGCAGGCGCTCTTTCCTTCTTTTCTTTCTTCCTTTCCTTCTTTTCTTCCTTCCTTCCTTCCTTTCTTCCTTCCTTCCTTCCTTCCTTCCTTCCTTCCTTCCTTCCTTCCCTCCCTCCCTCCCTCCCTCCTTCTTTCTTTCTTTCTTCCTTTCTTTCTCTCTTTTTCTTTCTTTTTCTGTGCTATAATTTAGAAGTTTTCCCATTTTACTGTAGTACTTAGGTCTAGACCCATTTTTGAGTACTTTGTATGAAATAGGTGAAGGGTCAAAGTTCACCTTTCCCATAAGGGTATCAGGATGTTCCAGAACAGCATGTTGAAAACACTGCTTTTTCCTCATTGAGTGAATCTTTCTGAGTTATGCAGTCTGTTTCAGTGACTGATTTGTCTACCTTTTATGGCAATATTACAGTGTTTTGATCACATTGTTTATTTCACCTCATTACAGCCACTGTATCATACATTCATCAGCAGGGTGAGTATAGTGCAGTGAGGTAGTCTGTGAGAGGCACGTGAGATAGCTCAATGGATGAAGGTATTTGCTGCACAATCCTAGAGACCTTAGTTCAATTCCTCAAATCCATGTGAAGGATAAAAAATGGAACTGATTCACTTGTCTTCTGACCTTCATACATGTGCTGTGCACATGCCTCTCCATCCCACATCTCTCTCATAATAAATATTATTAATAAACTTTAAAAAGATAGTTTGTGATAGAGCACACTCATAATCCAGTATATTATACAATTCTTAAAGCTTTATTAATAGCTATTATTATACTTATAATGTACTTAATTTATAAATTTAACTTTAAATATGCTGAGGTATACATAGAAAAGTCTAGTTTACAATTTTTAATCTCTGTGCCTCTTTTTCGTGACTTGCAGCACTGGTGAGTGCTTTCACTACAATGCCGAAGAGAAAGGATGACAGTAAGTATTAGTCTTGCCTGTTCTCATTTCTAAGGTAATATATATATATTATATATATTGATATACCCAAAGACACACACACACACACACACACACACACACACACACACACTTGTAATCCCAGAATTTGGGAGCTGGAGGCAGCAGGATTTATGGAGTTCAAGGCCAGATTTGGCTGAACAATACTTTCAAGACCAGCCTGTGAGATATGAGACTCTTTCTCCAAAAATAAATAAATAAATAAATAAATAAATAATAAATAAACAAAACAAACTGAGAATGTTTCTAGCTAAATGCCTTTTCTCTGATTGAAGAAATAACTTTTTATATTAAGTCTGGTGGCATTTTATCATGATTGACTATGAAATCTTGTTAAACATTTTGTGTGCATCTATTGAATTATATGGTGTTCTCATTTTTTCCAGTTATCACGCTAAATTAACTTGGCTTCTTGCTAAACCAGTCATTCACACCCAGAATAACTGAATTTTGCTATGATGTATTATTATATATGTATCAAACTGTTTTATTTGTTAATATTTAATCAAGAACTTTGCATCTATGCTAATGAGGGATATTGCTCTATAGGGTTTTTTTTTTTTTCTGAAATTGTCTTTCGTTTTATTATTTCATTTGTGTGTGCGTACACGCCCAAGTACCAGAGGTTGATATTATGTTAGGTGCTTTCCTCAGTCAATCACTTTCTGCCTTATTTTCTAAGGCAGCGTCTCCTGGTGGATCCAAGCTCACCGACTGAGCTGGACTGCCGGCCAGCCTGAGTCATCCTCCTGCTCTGTCTCCTCAACGCTGAGATTACGTCTATACTACCCTGGCTGGTTCCCCTAAGTCCTGCCATGTGTACTGGGGAACCCAACTCAGGTCCCCGTCATGCTTACACAGCAAGCATTTTACCTACAAAAACAATCTCTCCAGCCCTTTTTCTAGTTTTAGACGTCAGAAATGCCGAGGAAACAATAAAGTTGGGGATGCTTTACTCCTGTATCCTGGAAGAATTTCTGTGTCAAGTTGGCATTATTTGTTCCTCAAAAGTTTGATAAAATTCACCAGTAAGTCCGTTGGAGATTGGAGAGCTGTTCGTGCTCTTGTTGATTTTAAATAAAATTTTTATTTTATAATTTGAAAGACGGAGAATTTATAGAGTACAGAAAGTTTGTTAATATCTTTAACATAACTACTGATAACATGTTAAACAGCCATGGTGTAGTTGACAGAACTAAGACCTCAACACAGGGAAGCACTACCAGTTACTAAACCTCAGTCTTTATCTAGACAGGTGGCAAATTCCTATCACTCCACTCGGGATGCTAAGATAGTTTAAGGCTAGCCTGGACTTCATATTGAACTAATGAACAAAAACTCCAACTTTTTGTTATCGTTGTTATCATTATAATAATAGTAGTAATAGTAATAATAATAATAATTATTATTATTATTAAATTTGAAACAAAGTCTCACTATATAGCTTTGGCTGGCCTGTAACTCACTATAGATCAGGATGGCCTGGAACTCACTATGCAGACCAGGCTGGCCTGAAATTCTCTACATAGAGATATGCCTACAACCGCCTCCTGAATGATGGGATTAAAAGCATATGCCACCATGCCTAAAAAGCTCTCCATAAATTTTACTTCCTTTTCTGTTAATGTCTTCTAGAATCCAATCCAGGAAACCACCTTGCACATACTATTGGGGTGCTTTAACTAGAATTCAATTTATTACAGTCTACATTGTCTCTTATGTTTAGTCTCTTAATTTGTGTCTATCAAGAAGTCTGCCCATTTCCTGTAAGTTGACAAATTCATTTGCATGGATTGTATCAATTCCTTTATTTGCCTTTAATGTCTATAAACACTTATTAATGACTCTCCTTCCAGTCTTGAAGTTCTTAATTCACTCTTGTTGTCATGATCAGTTTATCACTTTATTGATTCTTTTCAATTAAGCAATTATTGGTCCTACTGATTTAGTCTATTCTACATATATTCAATACATAGCTAGCAAAAGCATCTAAGGATTTGCAAATTCTTATTACAAATAATTATTTACACCTGCTCTGATGTCCAAGGTACCTGGGGAGACAAACTAATGTTTATCTTCAACTTTCAAAATTCTGAAGTCTCTTTAGTAATCTGAAAGTCAAAAGATTTTTCTGTGGCCAAAATCATTTCACTAAAATTCAGGCTGGAAAAGAGAGGCATAAGATCAATGTGAAATTCAGGTTTCAACGTGGTATTTAGCCAAATGTATTTACAGCACTTGGGTGTTTAGACCATGGTCATTTATCCAGTATCCATTTCCACATATGCCCGATGACTTTGGGAACACACATGGATCTCACTGACCAGAAGACCCGTAGCCTGAAGGAAATGATACTAAAAGGGAAACCAGAGATGCTACTCCAACACCCCCCTTCCAGATGGAAAGCGTTGGAAGGACATGCTAAGGACGCACTGTCCAGTTACTGGCCTCAGATCCCAGCTTCCAGGTCCTTTCACTGTCATGCATGACACTCTCCTATATAGTTACTTGGCTTTTTCTAATGTCTCCCAGTTGTTGTCACCAGAATTATTTCTGTGCTCTTCATGCTCAGATTTTTGTAACCCACCTTTAAGATATAACTTTTTAATTTATCTTAAGAAATAATATCTGAAACAGAATATATTTAATAAGCTCTGGAATAACTAATGGATAAATAAAAAGAGACTTTGAACTCCTTGTAGAAGCCCCAATTTTCTTTTTTTTTTTTAGTGGACTTAGAGAGGGACAGGGAGGAGATGAGGGAGGGAGGGTGGGATTGGAAGGGAATGAGGAAGGGGGCTACAGCTGGGATACAAAGTAAATAAACTGTAATTAATATAAAAAATAAATATTTAATAAAAAAGCCCCAATTTTGGATTAAAATGAGACAAGCTGCCTTCTTACAAAAACTACAGAGTACACAGATTGTCAGGTTAATTTGTCATGAACATTTATTAATTTATCTTATTTATCATCCCTCTAAAGGCCTCGTTATATCTTCCTCACTCAATCAGACTCATTTTGTTTCTAGCAGTCAGAAATAACGGTGTTGTTTGTTCCAAGAAAGTCAAGAATTTTTATGTATAATAGGTAGTGGCCTAGTATGCATTTTCTGTGCTTGGGAGGATGGCAGCTTCGAGTACCCCTCATCCACCAGTCTAACTACACACCTAAAAAATGTTTGGTGAGTGCTTATTACCTGTTGGATGTACTACACTGTGCGTGTACAAAACAGACTGGGGAGCACACTCCACGGACCTCCAGTGAAGCTTGCCCCTGTACCCAGCATCTGTTTTCACCATTCTCAGATGATCATTTGACTCCAGAGATAATTGTCCTCTCTGAAGCCCAGCATTAGTCTATAAAAATCACCTTTTTTTCTAGCTCCACTTCCAAATCCACAGCTTCCTGTTTCCATCTTAACTGCACATAAAGATTTCAAAATGCTTCCCACAGCTCTCCAGACCTTGGCACATAGGGTTTTTCTATGTTTTCTTTCCCTAATAGTTTCCTTTTCACCAGAAGGAAATTTCCTATGAACCTTCTTACACAAATCAGGCCAGTTGTTGAGGTTAACAGTACTTGTATTAAGCTAAGTGCTGAGGAATATCATAGTTAATAGGAACTCTTCTCACAGGCTAAACAAATTGGTCTGGCAGTCAATGTCCCTCTCTCAAGCCTCAGAGTATTAAACATACCTAATTGACAGTGACAAAAATGTGTTGGAGTTTCAAATTCTTTTCTGTTAACCTGGAAGCAAACTGAAGATGGAATCATGTTGGCTTTTTAGTGAAGCCAACTTTCAACTTTGGTAAGATACTCACCTCACTAAGACGGGGATCTTAGGCATCTTCTTAGACACTTTACAGAAACTTGTGTCTGCTTTGTTTTCAGTGAAGTATATACCAGCCACACTGGTCACCAGATTCCCAGGAAATGTGAACAGAACTCTTTCATCTTCACCCTGGTTAGCCCAATCCCAGGCTTGGCCTCCTATGAGCAAACCTCCTCCTCGTTTCACAAACTGGACTAGCTTATCAGCCATGGTTTCATTGTAGGCATCAATACAGTAAACTCCCAGGGAGTCATTCACCTCTGGCTCAATCTTTGAATCTATTCCACAGCTCTCCAGGATTTTCACCAATGGTGCTAAAGATGAGTGCACACCAATGGCAGACTCAGAGGAGGAGCGAAGCCACCCCACAGCATTGACAAGAAAGACAAAGAGCTGGCTTTCCACCAAGAAGTCCTCATGAGAGACCACCACCACTCGACCTCTGCCGTAGGAGGAGGCGGCAATGAGGACCTGGCCCATGTCGTTCACCATCACAGGAAATGATGACTCTCCGATAAGAAGCAGTTCACATGGGATAGCATCCTCCGGGATATCCCAACTTGTCACTCCAGTCATAAGGGCCTCAAAGGCAGCCGAGGGAGTCGCCATGGTTCTGTTGGTTTCTGCAGAGAGAGAAAAAAAAGCAAAGACACTGGTTAGCAAACAAAGGCTAAACCAAAACCAAGCAAGGTATTTCTTCTGCCTGGTACGGCAACGATCTCACTGTGTGATAAGACTCAGTATCCACACATTTAGTCCATCCCAGTGGTCAAACGCGGAAAATAGAGGATTCTATTCCACTACCGAAGGAGACAACACTAAAAAGGAGGAATGATGGTAGAACTGTGTCTTCCAATCATGTAGTTTGAATTCCTAACCTTATATTATCTATGAATATGACTTATTTTGGAAATAGGGTTTCTGAAGATGTTACCAGGTTAACAGGAAGTCATACTAGATTTGGAAATTGAGAGATTGAAGCATAGGGTAGACTATTATCAGAAGATGGAGACAGAGACTGGGGTTGTGTGTCTGCAGACTGAGGAACACCAAGGATTGCTGGCAAAACCCAGAAGCTATAGGAAAGACATGAAAAAAACTCTATTTCTAAAATTCCAAAAGAAATTAGCATTGCTCAAGCCTGTGCACTGAAATTCTAACCCTATAGAACAGTGGTTCTCAAGCTTCCCGACACTGTGATCCTTTAATAGTTCTTCATGCTGTGGCGACTCCTAACTATAAAATTATTTCATTTCTATTCCATAAATACAATTTTGTGACTGTTATGCATCATAATGAAAATATCTAACATGCAAGATATCTATTATGTGACCCTTGTGAACAAGATTGTTCTAACCTCCACAGGAGTGGAGACCTAAATGTTGAGAACCACTGTTTTAGGCCGTGGAGGGAATAAAACAGTATCATTTTTTAGCCATTCTAATTGTGACCATTTGGTATGGAAGCCTCTGAAAACTGGTACAGTTGTGCACACTGCTTTCCTCTCACACCACTCCCAACCATTTTTAGCTTCCTCGCTGGTCTTATTAATCTCAGTTTGGAGCACTTAGAACCTCAGGTTGGACATTCAGGGGTCTGTAGCTTGGCTCAGTCACTTTCATGTAAGAACATGAAAGCTTTCTGAGGCTGAATACCATATCCCATACAACAAGAGAAACAGAAAGTAGCAAGCTATGAAATTATGGTGGATCCTTCCACGCACCAAGAGGAAGGTGTACTTGTGCCTGTCATCTCCCGAGTGCCTTTGATTTCTTGACTGGAAGTGCTTTCTCCATGCTGCTCTGCAATCTTCCACCAGTGTTCAGTCATGTGCACATACTATACATTCGCACTTGCTTGGTTAGGAGTGAATCATTTACTTCATGTTTGTGAATAATATGGGATACTCACAAAGTAGGCAAAGAAGTCTAACCCCTTGTAGGTATGGAAATTCATGGACTGTGGTTTCACAGTTGATATTAAGGCTAACACTAAAACCAGCAATAATGGCCGTGGCATTTATTTTTACACATCTCTTTGGACCCCTGAAAAAGTCATTGGCTTGCATGCTATAACTTCCACAGCCATGGATGGAACAACCTCTGTCTCGGCAGCTAATCAACTCAAGTTCCCGCTGAAAACGTGCAGTGACTTCCTGTAGAAGTACAGAGGTCTTAAATTTAGAGCTCTGTATGGTGTCACACTTCTGAAGTCTTAGCACTTAGGCAGTAAAGGTGAACTATGAGGAAAGAAAATCCTATTATCTTAAGCCACCCTATGTGTTGTCATGTCATATGGCTGCCTCTGGGAACTGATAAGAGTGGTGGCATCTGACAGGAATTCAGGGTCAGTCTTGGCTACATGAGATGCTGCCACAAGCAAAAAAAATTATCACGAATCAGATGCGTTTAGGTGCTAAATAACAGCACTAACTTGTACCCATCTCAGAGAATATCTCAAGGATACAGTCAGCCAATAGCTGGTTAGTGAGATCCTTCCTCGCTCTTCCTAGTGTCCACAAATAACCAGGACAGCACACTGTACAGTCATAGTAATGTCTGCTCTTTCTCTTCTCCCCATTTCCATCTGGCCAAGAGTCCTGTCGTTGCCCTTACTGACAATTTGCCAGCACACTGTGATTAACCCAGTTTGGTTCTTTAGTAATTCATGTCTGGACTGAAGGAATTTGGTTTCCAAGTCTCTCCAGGCTGTTCCTACATTTATTCTTCTGAAAGTACTCTAATAATATTTTGTCCTCGAAGAGAAATCCACAGAGCTTCACTGGTGCCCCCTGGAGAAAAATCTGCGTCCCTTCTCCCTGTCTGAACTTCTGTATGGTAGAGTGGCAGCTCCTACAAGCTTAGAGCAGATTCCCTTCTCTTCCCTCCAGCTTTCAGAACAGGGCAGATTCTACCTCTTCCTTTCTTCCTCACACTAGGACCCAGGACAAGCTCTGCTTCCAGTTCCAATTCCGTTCCTGTCTTCCTCTCTCGCACCCCCACTGGAACCTTTCTGTCTGTGGAAACTCTACTTTTCTAGGTTAAGGTGTACACCAAGGAGAAAATTCAAGACATTTTCTATGAAAAAGTAATCAGTGCCATGAGTCAGGAAATATGGAACATAATTAAGATTATCACAGGATGAACGAAAAGAAAGAGGAGGAGACAGGGTAGAGAAGATGGAGATGTTGAAGAAGAACATGAATTGATTGACACACCCATACGCCACTGTAATAAGAGAGGCAGAATTAAAGATGTACATCTGAGAATGCCCTACAAAAGTACAAATGGACACCAGTAAGTGAAACCCAAGAGTGGACACAGATCAAAAAGACAAGGTTGTTTCCGAGGATCATTTTTATTTATGAGGGTTCAGAATCTGAAACTCAGTGACATACTTATTCTTCTCATATCTCCCTAGATACTTCACTATGTACCAAATGACATCCTTTTACCTACCCCCTTCACACTGATACACATTCCAAGAGCTGCCCATCAGACCCACCTGTCTTCGCCAATACGTTCCACAATGTGACACTCATGCCCTCAGAGAAGAGTGTTCACATTCACACTTCCGTCTCATTAGCTGTTCTTTAGTTTGTGTGTGCATGAGATAAATCTATTGTCATCTACGCAGGATGATCTGGATAACACTTTCAGTGGTAATTTCAAGCTCCTGTGTAAGCTTTGAACCTATCTTCTGTGGCTAATACAATGATAGCGGTAGAGTAGGCACCTATAGTAATGACACTCACAGCAATGCATTCCTTACCAAGTTTCTCATACTGTAGCACATAATTTATTAAATCCTGGTATATATGATCACTATCCTGACTGTATAGTTTCTGGGGAGGAAAACCTCAAATCTTTTGAGTGGACAGGGTTTTTGTCACTTGTAGGTAAGTGGGGAATCTAAGCTTTCAATACAGAGAATACAGAGCTGAGGTACAGTTCTTTTAAAATGTATATTTATTTTATGTGCATATACATACATGCTGCCCAGTTTTATGTCAACTCGACATAATCACAAGTGGTTGTGTTCTGGGAACCAAACCAAAATACTCTTAACCACTGAGCTATTTCTTTACCCAAGAGTATAGGTCTTAAGCAGCAAAAATATGTCAGTATTTGCTAATTTCCAGCTTTTCTTTATATTCATAAGTTCATGGAAACCACAGTTAAACATAGTAGCCTCATCACAGTAGGAAGGGAAGAGGTAAATAGTTTGTCTTCATTCAAATTTTCATCCTTTAACTTGTTGTCCACAGTTCCTACCCTCTTCCCCCATGCTAACTGTGGCCTCCTTTGAATTTGTCACAGTCTCTTTCATCGAAGAAGTTATTCTAGGCATAGTCTGTAAAAAAGGGAGAATGAAGACATTCTATTCCTACCCCAAAGCAGTCTCGTAGACTCAAACATGGCTTTCCCTGTGAGGGATGTATGAAAGGGCATTTTTTTTTTGGGGGGGGGAGGATCACTCACAGCTTGCATCTCAGTTTGATTTCATATCTTGAGACACAGACTTACATATATGAGATATGCAAAGCATAAAATGCATTCCCTAGATGTATTCTATGGATATCTTATTTTCTACTGTTGGGTGTGAAGACTGAGTGTAAGGGTAAGGGCACACCAGGGGACACTTCTCAGCAGGCAGCTAGCCTGACCTGGCATTAGTATCACAAGCACAATTCTTGTGTCTTCTCTTTTCCATGTCCTTTTCTTCTAAGAAACTTTTTCTTCCTTATACATCGGATCTTTTTTTCCCCAATGTCCGTCACATTCTGCTAAACCAGAACTGAAACTGACTCAGTTCTTTCTTTTGCACTCCATCCTGGACAGTTTCCACCATACCCTTATTAATTTTAACTTAAGGAATTGTTTCATTCACATATCTGCAGGAATGTGTAATGCATTTGGAAGGAGAGACAATAAAATGATAATACAACAGTTAAAAAGTTAGACATTCCACGTACTTGATAAGATTAACAATGTCAGCATCCCAAAGAAGTATTTCTCAAGCCCTCCCTGTCCTCCATAGGAGTAAGATCAAAACCTTGGCTTTTACTGTCCGTACTCCTGTCTCAGCACACTGCTTACTGCATGCCAGGGCTCCCTTGGGGCTGTCTCCCTCAAGCTTCTTCACTTTTTCACCTTTTTTGCTCACTCCCACATTTGTTCATCTCCCCCCCCCCCCCCCACTGGGTAACTAAAAAAAAAAAAAAAAGGTAATTGAGGATCCTGACCCGGGAGTGAAGAGACCTGTGCTTTGCCATTAGAAGCCTAGGCGCTGCCTCCTCCTATCTCTGGGCCTGCTTGCCCCAGAGGGGTTTTAACAAAATGCAACCTGTGATAAAGATCTTTCCAAATCACCGGGGCCAGGCACATCTAAGCAGAAGCCTGGCTAAGGCCCTGTCTCCTTGTTTCCTTTCCCTCTAATGGCCAGTCTGCAGAGTATGTGGGTGACGTCAGAGGAGGGGTGGGGGCGCAGGAGGAGAGAGGTTTGGCTTGCAGAGGAGGGCAGCCAAGTGGAAAATCTCAGGCTGTGGATTCTCCAGGCCTCTGGACCAGGGACTGCCCTCTTCTCTAAACACATCCACACTCCAGGCCCCCGTGAACAATGCGGAGTGGGCTAGCGATCTGGCCCTAGTGACCCTGTTTGCCAGGCCCAAGAAGCCTTAGGACCAAATGGTACTCTATCACCAGTTACCTGTGTCAGTTCGCCCAACCCCCTCCTCTGAAGCCTCTAATTAGCTGTGGCCACAGCTGGTGGGGCCTGTCTGGAATTCGACCACACAAAGCGGCTGCACACAAATGTCACAGTCAGTCCAGGCCAGCACCAGCAAGATCGCTGGGTCGCGGGTGGGGGTGGGATGCTCAGCCACGGCTCAAAGCAACACCAGGCACAGAAGGCAGGCAGAAAGCACTAGGGAGCCTCTGCCGAGGTCTGGACACACCCAGGCCCGCAGCACCCACGTCCCTTGTCCCTTTCGACGGTCGCCAGAGTCCCCTTAGGAACCCTGGCCTCCCGCACCGCCCGCCTCCCACCCGGGACCCAGACCCGTTACAGGCTCCTTTGCCCATCGGCCGTTCCCGCGGGCCACTCACCCTGCGATTCCACCAAGGAAGCTGTCTTGGCTGCGAGGGCCGCACGGGCGGGCGGGCCAGGGGCTTCTCTGCTGAGCACCGAGGCGCCTTGGAGCAGCGGCGGAAAGCCGAAGCCGAGCGGGGAGGAGACCCGAGCGGGAGGAGAGGAGGGGTTCCCAGCCAGTCTCCTCCCCACTTCCTCCAGGCTGGAGCAGGAGCCCGGGGGCGGCGCTTGGCAGGAGACAGCGCTCCTTTGTGTCGCTGGCTCAAGTGACAAGGCATTGAGGGTGTGTTAGAGGCACCCGGAGGAGGTCTCAGCCCAGCAGCTGGATGGCCGTTCTGCTCAAACTTCTCTAGCTTATTTCTACTTACTAGGAAGGTAAAAGGTGAAAAAAACCTCGGCAGGTACAACCTGTGACTTACCGAATGCTTGCGCAGAACGCAAATCCCTGTTTAGGAAGGATGGACCTTGATGTATTGCCCAGGTAAACACACAAACTGCAGGGATTGTTGAATATGTTTTCGTTTTTTGGAGAGGGCGGGGATGAGAAGTGAATCTCATAGTCAATACTGTGTAATCTGAGGAGTAGGGGAGAGGGTCCTCTGTATAACCGCAGTGATCGTACCGCTGCGTGTATGACTTCGGTAAATTTAAAATAACATCTCGAAAGAACAATAGGCAGCTGAACTGCATTGTTCCGGGAAGTCTTTCCTTCCTGACAACCACCTGACCACCCTTTATGAATTGCCTGGTCCTATCTGTGTGGTGACTCCAGCTGTTGCGCTGCCGGTCTAGCAAGTAAAAGGCGGAGGAGAATGACTGTCGGCAGTGGGATTGATTCGAATCTCAGGGTCCCACTGGACCAGCTGTGTGGCTTTAAGATGCTCAATCTGTGCCTCTTTTATTTTCTGCAAGATGGGGACGATACATGAACACCTATATCACAGTTCTTAAGTGAATACCAGACATAAATAACATAAAACTGTGTGGTTATCTGACAAATTAAGAATTCAGACATCCCAAGATTCTGTGTTTCGCATTTCAAGAATTAGATATACCTTCAATTCCAATTAGGGTTGTGATACACACTCAAACCACAGTTTCTTTCCTCCTGTCCTTCCAATAGCTTTTCTCTCAAATAAACCTTAGTAATGTCAACCAAAGGACCCTTGGGCAGGCGAGCTGGCCGCAAGGTTTAGTGGAGGGGCCAGCTTGAACAAAAGCAAATATCCAGAATTCAGCTCCTACCAGGTAAAGACCACCTAACGGACAGGAAGTAGAACCCCTCACTTGTCCAGGTCCCAAGCTTCCCAGCTAAAGGAAGAGGCTGTTGACATGCTCACTGAGTCCGATCCTGATCCGAAATGTCAGGATTGACAGTACATCAGAATAAAACGTCTTAAGAAGTTTTTTTTTTTTTTTTTTGTTTTTGTTTGTTTTTTTTTTGGGGGGGGGAAGATGTCAGAATTAAAGTGCATGCTGCTTATGTAAAAACACATGTAAAAGTAATGTAAATAAAAATTATACGGAAAGGGTACAAGCTAATTTGCCTCTAAGTATGGGGCTGTGAGGCTAGATTTCTGAAAAGGGACGGGAGTGGTAGGGGGTCAGAGAACACGAAAGTGATAAAATGTCAGCATCTGAAAAATTGTACATTTTCCGTATATCACTTTGAAAGACTTCGTAATGAAATATGTTTAAGGGCACGAATTATCAGACTTTTGTTGACTGAGTTTGAGTGAGGAAGAAATCAGCACAGTGAACTGGAGCCGGAGAAGTTGATAAATAGACCGCAGACTATTTGTGGGAAAGCACAAGACCTCTCTTCTGACAGACCCACTTCCTGCAGCCTTGAGGACAGAGCTCCGGGCTTCCTTAGCATTCTCGGCGGGCTCCCAGGGACCTAGAAACTTAGGTCTGTGGCAGAACCCAGAGACCCTTAACCAGGCCCCAGAGCCCGGGCATGCTCTGGTTCCACAAACCATCGTTGGAAAATTCACTCTGGGTCCAGCAATTCCTACGCTGGCGCCACTCTGGTAGTAAGGGTGTCCTTCCTGCAGGAGTGACACGTAAATTCCACACTCAGCCCTGGGATTTGGTGGGCGGCGGGAGGTGGGCTGCGGAGGAGCCAGGAAGGGGCTGGCCCCGAGAGCCAATTGGTCGCTTCGGGGATGAGGGCGGAGCTCCACCGGCGGCCCGGGTTTGCCCAGGACCTGCTTTGTGTCTGTTCCTGACTCCAGCTAAAACCCCCAACGCGGGACACAGCCCAGGAGCTTGTCCTAGCAGTGCGGTGGGGAATAAATACATAAATAAAAATATAATATGAAAGTATAAATAAGTATATTAAATACATTAAAAATGCCGGATAAGCAAATACTGATGCTTAAGACTAACTCTCACCATGTAGCCTAGGCTAGCTTCAACTCATTGCTGCCCTTCTAGTACTAGGATTAGACTATGCCACCCTACCCAGCTGCACTACTTCTTTATGTTGAATAATACACAATTGTTTCCAAGGATGAGTTGTATCTCTGTAAGATGACCAGTAGTTAAGAGTCTTCTGGAGTACCCTCCTTTCTCTCCCCACCCTGTTCCTATCTCGCTTCACTTCTTCTCCCTTTCTTCTTTCTTTTATTCCTTCTGTTCTCTATCTTTCAACATCATATTATACGCATACCCATCACAACACTGTTATATATTATTTTAAAAGGCATCTAACATAGTAAAATGGTTTTAATATTATACTAGAAACATGAAAATTATAGAGAAACTATGTGTCAAAGTTATTAGAATTAGTTATTTCAGACAATAAAGTGGATTACTTACTAGTTTTGCTTCCACCCCCAACACATACCATTAGTCTTGCTAACGTAGCCATGCCTACCTTCCAATTCTTCAGCCTACCACCTCAGCCTCCGAAGTACTAGGATTACAGTCATGTATCACTATTTCTGGTGTAACTGTATAATTATCACTCATAAATGTTTGTTATTCATGCACCTTGTTAACATTTCAATAATAATAATAATAATCTATGTTATTTGTGATAAAAAAACAAATAAACCTAATCAATTAAAAACTAGATTTAAATTTTCTGGTCAAACTGCTGGTAGTGACTTCTTTGTGAAGCCTGTACCTGTTTTTTTTGTTTTGTTTTGTTTTAAATTTTCTTTCTAGCCCTGCCTTTTTATAATTGAGGGTGGGATCTAACACTCAACCTTATAACCGCAACTTGGCTCTGTGCCATGTCCTGCTTGAACCGTATCTGTCTATGCAGCGTCTGATCTCAACAGATGAACCCTGGGGAAAGCCACTTATGCCTTTTCATGGGGGGAGGGGCAACAAAGGCTGAAGGAGGCTTCTGCTGTTCCCATGCATTCTCCATCTTCTCACCCAACTTCTCTGTCTCTATTCTATTGGCACCAGGTAGAAGAGGCAGTCCCAAGTTTAGATCTTTATAGAAAAGCAGATTGAATGACTAAAGGGTACGAAAGTGTCACACTGCATCATTTAAGACTTCATTTAACAACTTCCTGATCTAGAGGACGTGGAGGTTAACAAATGTGCTTTATTTTTCTTTCAGTTTCCCACTTTACCCAGACCACATACGGAT
Source organism: Meriones unguiculatus (assembly GCF_030254825.1). Classification (NCBI taxonomy): domain Eukaryota; kingdom Metazoa; phylum Chordata; class Mammalia; order Rodentia; family Muridae; genus Meriones; species Meriones unguiculatus. The sequence goes on along the minus strand of NC_083351.1, from coordinate 66,493,839 downwards.
GTTCCACATTGTGATGGTTGATATCAACTATCAGCTATGTGAAATGTAGGATCACCCGGTGGCTAGGCCTCTGGGCATGCCTGTAGAGAATTATCTGAATTACATTCACTGAGGTGGGAAGACTCTCCCACTATGGAAGGATCCATTCCCTAGGCCAGGATTCTGGACTGTATAAAAAGTAGAAAGTTAGCTGAGCACAAACATTCACCATGTTCTGCTTCCTGACTGCTGAGGCAATGGAAGGGGCTGCCTCAAGCTCCTGACACTGTGCCTTCTTCATCATAAGGAACTTCAAACTGTGTACCGAAACAAACCTGTTCTTAAGTTACATTTGCCGTATTTTATAATGTCAAGAGAAAAGTAACTAATGCACATGGTGTCCACTGGATACATGGAAAGCATAAATGGCTATGGCGTGAGGAAGGAAGTGTATGGAATAATTCCTAAACAAAACCAACAGTTGTCAGGTATAGAAAAGTTACCGCATCACAACTTTTCTGCACGATGCACATTTCTTCTTCATTTTCATTTGATTTTCCCCTCAAGTCTTTTGATTTCTCCATAGATCTCCAAATGCCTTCTCAAAATATTTACTTTTATTTCATTTTAATATTGAACAGCTGTGCATATGTACATATGTGTGTGTGTGTGTGTGTGCATGTTCAAGCATGCATACCCTTGGCATTGGGACCCCCAGAACTGGGGTGAGAGGAGGTTGTCATCTGCTCATTACAGATGCTGAGAACTCAACACAGGTCCTCTAGAAGAGCAGCAAGCACTTTTAACTACTGAGCTATCTCTCTGGTCTCACAATGCCTTCTTCAACACATGAGCTGGTTCCTTTTTTACTAAATCAATTTTAAGTTTTACACCACTTTTATTTCTACTCTCTGAGTTTCCTTGTTCTGCTGAAGATGATTTCCGTCTTTAGTCTAGAGTAAGGGACAGTGCCACAGAAAAGCACGAAACAACTTTTGAGATATTAAGCCTAAGTGCCCAGCCACATGCGAGTAAGCAAACCATCTATTGACAATCCATACAACAAAATACTCTTTAAAAGTGTTAGCTCAATTCTTACACTCACAAATTCTCAACACATATTTTATAATTCTACTTTCATAAGGAAAAATGCTATTACATAAAAAAGAAATACTAGTTACCTCAAGAACTTCAGGATCAATAACTTTTTAAAGAAGTTTTATATTTAAGAAAAGATGTTAAAGGTATCATATTGAAATGAAACACAAAACCACTTGTAAATCACCCTTACATATTTACCCAAGAGAAGTACATAACATATTTATCTGAAAACCATATACTAAGTAAAATATACTCCACTGTAAAACTCAATGCTACTCTTCTTTGCCTTCTCACCCATCCAGATATTGCCTGAGTACTATCAACAATAGTGTGTTCGGATAAATTCTTGTATATTTGTAATGAATATTGTGCTATAACAAGAATGACAGGTCCAATATGGCTGAATATACCTAAAATGCAGTAACATGAGAGAAGAAGAAAGAAAAGAAAAGAAAACATGTATAAGTTTGGTAGTTTGAATGAGAGTGGCCCCATAGGCTCATATATTTGAATACTTGGTTATCAGGTAGTGGAACTGTTTGAGAAGGATTAGAAGGATTAGGAGGTGTGGCTTTGTTGGAAGAAGTGTGTCACTGGAAATGCTGTTTCTTCTAAGAGCTGCCTTGGTCATGGTGTCTCTTCATAGCAATAGAACTGTAACTAAGACAAGGAGTATATTTACACTGCAGTGGTTTACATATGTCCACCCCTAAAGTTGAAGGCTTGGTTTCCAGTTCTTAAATGACAGGAACTTAGATCCTAAAGGTGCTCACTTGAGACTCTAAACTGAATGGGCTATTAAGAAGCAGGATCTAGTTAGAAGAAGTAGGTCACTGGATGAACACTTTCATGGCTTATGGCTTGAGGCATATCTTTCCTTTCTACTCATTTTTGCTTCCTGATTAAGATGATGTGAGCAGTTTTGTGCAAGGCTGCTTTACCACTGTGGTTTTTCATCTTTGTCTTAGCCCACAGCAATGGAGTGAGTCTACCATGGACTGTAACCACTAAACCAATCAGCCTGAACAAGCCATTCCTCTTTTCAATTGTTTCTGTCTGGTATTTGTCACACAGACAAGTCTAACACATACATACATTTAGAAAAGGAAAGCAAAGCTGGGTGTGATGGTGCACACCTGTCCCAACACTCAGGGAAGCAGAGGCAGGTGAATCTCCGTGTGTTCTAACCAGCCTGGTCTACAAATCAAGTTCAGGTTAGCCAAGGCAACACAAAGAAACTCTGTCTTAAAAAAAAAAAAAAAAAAGAATCCAGCCTTAAGAATAAAGTTCAAAATGTCTGGGAATTACCTAAGACAAATGAAAACTATTAAAACAGAAACCAAGAGCTCAATATTCCTCAGTCAGCTGCTGAAAACCAGATATACAGAGAAGAGCTGAAGAACAACCAGAGGCAAGGGCACTTTTTTCACAAAAAAAGCAAAACTACAGCTGTCTTTCAAAAGAAATGATGGAAACAAGAACAGAATAGAACAGAAGTGAAAGAAAGAAACGGTAAACTTTGCTAACCTGTACTTCCATGCATAGCAAAAAATATTCCTCAAAATTAAAGGTAAAAGAAAGACAATTTTAGATAACCACAGTCTGGTTAAATTTGGGAACAGCAGAATAGAGTAAAAGAGCTACTCAAAGGAGCTGTTCAGGATCAAGCAGAACTATCTCAGAGAAACAAACCATACTGTAGGAAGAAGCAGCATGTACTATAAAGAGTAAACCATGTACAAATGTACATGAGTATTAATTTTTTAAAATAAATATCAGACCTTGCAAAATCAAATCTATAACTAAAACATCTGAATGGCTGGATTTATGGAGAGTAACTGGACTAAGATTTTGCTTTAAAATGGGTAATAGCAATAATTTGTGGTTACAAAGACTATAAGGTAAGTCATAATGTATGTAATTACTGTTAAAACTGATACAATTATATTATTCTAAAATAATACAGGGGATGGGGAGATGGCTCAGTGGGTAAGAGTACTTCTCTCCAATGATGAGGAACTGAATTCAATCCCTAGCACTCACTTAAATGTCTGGGTTATGGGATTGTCAGAATACATGCCTCTAATCCCAGCGCTGTGAGGCGGAGTCAGGAGGATCCCCTGACTTTCTTGGCCAGGCAGTGGAGCAGAAATAGCAAGTCCTGCGCTCAGGGAGTCACTCTTGCTACAGGGAATAAGGTGGAAAGTGATAAGGCAGGACGCATACTTTTCTTCTTTGGTCTCTGTGTATATGTAAGTAAGCTCCCCTAACTCGTGTGTGCTGTACCCACATAACACACACATTCATGTCCACACAAATAATATAAAGGGAAAATACTATAAAATATCTGGTCTTAACAGCGAGGTGAAGGGCTTTGCCCTACCATATGTTCCCTGATGTGATCAACTGCCTTATCTCAGGCCCAACAGTAACAGGTTCAATCAGTTACAAACTGACACCTCCGAAACTGGAAGGTAAATGACATATAGACAGAAATCAAAATTTTTTAAAAAATTATAAAATTCTAAACAAAGTAATGTCAACTCAAACTCAGTACAACATTTCTTTTTTAAAGTCTGGAAATATGTATATGTACAGTTACTTGATTTACAACAAATAAATTCAGTCCACTGATGTCTAGATATGTTTTCAATAACTAATTTTTGACTGATTATGTGTGGAGAAAATAAACACTAGCTCACATTTCAGGCATTGCACAAAAAATAATTTGTGAAAACTACAGCTTTAACATGAGTAAAGGAAATAACTAAGCATGTGGCATATTTGGTGATCTAGGCAGACAGTTTTCTTTAACAGGACTCAAGTAGTAACTATTAGTGTTTTGCTTTAACCACAAAAGTTAAAGGGTATTAGATGTGACTCACATTTATAAGGCCAGCATTTGAAAGACTGAAGAAGCAATGTTGCTATTGCTGTGAATTCAGGGCCAGCCCAGGTTACAAAGAAAGACTTTATCCCAAAATATGTTATTTTAAAAATAATGTAAATAAAATTAAGTAAAGTGAAGCATTTATTTTTATTAGAAGCTCTTGTTATCAAAGTGAAAAAGAAAACCAAAAGGAAGAGGATATTTGAAATTCACTAATACAATGAAAAATGCATATGTATATCCAGAACACAGTGAAAATCTATGTCTTACCCCAAAATGAACAAAACACCTAAAAACTTTATGAAAGAGGAAAAGTAAATAGCCAGGAAAAAATGTCCAATGTAACAAGTCATCAGAATGATGCATGTTAAATCTGCGTTAGGTACCTATAACCATCCTAGATGGCTAACCATGATTGCAGTACAGTATCTACTGTTAAGAAAGGTCTGCCATTGGTGAGACTTAAACACATTTCTTATGACACTAGACTGCTATGGCCATTTTTACAAAACCTGTTTGCCATTATCTATTCAGATTAATTAAATGTATGTTTAATATAAATGAGGGTTTATGTCTATTAAAAAGATATATTCAAAACTGCTTCCTTTGAGGTATACAGGAAAGAAACAAAAGAAAAAGTCTATCAATATATGCGTGTATGTATATGTGTGTGTGATGTTTGTATACATGTATGTATAAAAATACACATGAAGTTGGGAGGACAGCATAAAGAGAATCAAGGAAGAGACGGAGGAGAAGAAATGGGCTGGTTATTATCACAGTTCATAGTGTACATGTATGTAATTCTGTAGCACTTAGTGTCCCAAAGCTCTCTATGTAGAGGACTCCAGCACCGGATTCACAAAGGAAAGGCCTGCCTTTGCCTCCTGTGCAGCCACACCCAGCCCAAATATAGCCTTTTAAAGTAAGATTGCTAGTACTCCAGGATCCCAACCAATTTACCAAAATTAACTCACAAAATATCTTAAAATGTACAAAGCAAATTTTTGTAGCTCTACAGTAGGAAATGGCAACCATGCCTTATAGTGAGAATTTTTAGCATAACAATCTATATTTGATAATCCATACAGACAAAATTTTAGTGAGGACACATAGGATTGGAATGTATAATAATTTTAAAGGTATACACGTAATATTACATAATTATTACAAACTTTTTCCAATCTCAGGGAAATTCCATTTCAATCCTAGTTTTTAATTTATTGCTATTTTGTTATTATTTATTACAATTTAGTCACTTTTATCTCTGCTGTAGTCCCTTCCCTCATCTCCTCCTGATCCCACCCTTCCTCTCTCTTCTCCCCTATGCCTCTCTCCTAGTCCACTAATAGGGGAGATCTTTCTTCCCTACTATCTGACCTTAGCCTATCAGGTCTCATCAGGACTGGCTGCATTCTTTTCCTCTGTGGCCTGGCAAGGCTGCACCCCCCAGGGGGAGGTGATCAAAAAACCAGCCACAGAGTCCATGTCTGAGGCAGTCTCTGCTCCCCTAACGTGGAGACTGAGCTGCCCATGGGCTACATCTGAGCAGGGGGTCTAGGTCCTCTCCATGCATGGTTCTTGGTTGATATAGCAGTTTCTTCAGGCCTCCCTGGCCCAGATATTTGGGCTCTGTTGGTCTCCTTTTCACCTTACACCCATCAAAACAGATAAGATGAAAAAATCAAGTAACAGCACATGCTGGAGAGGATGTGGAGAAATGGGAACCCTCCTTCATTGCTGGTGGGAATGAAAATTTGTATAACCACTTTGGAAATCAATCTGGCTTTCAGAAAATTAGGAATAGTGCTACCTCAAGATCCAGCTATACCACTCTTGGGCTTATATCCGAAAGATGCTCCACCACACAAGGACATCTGCTTAACTATGTTCATAGCAGTTTATTCATAATAGCCAGAATCTGTGAACAACTCATCAACAGAGGAATGGAAACAGAAATTGTGATAGTTTTACAGAATGGAATACTACTCAGCAATTAAAAACAAGGAAATCATGAAATTTGTAGGCAAATGAATGGAACTCGAAAAGATCATGTGAGGTTTCCCAGAAGCAGAAAGACACACTTGGTATATACACACTTATAAGTAGATAGAAGACATACAATACAGGATAAATATAATAAAATCTATAAAATCTATAGTCTTAAAGAAGCTAAACAACAAGGAGGAGGAGGACCCTAGAGAAAAGGCTTAGTCCTCATTTAGAAGGGCAAACAGGATGGACATCGGAAGTAGGAGAAGACAGGGAACAGGAAGGAGCCTTGCACAGGGGGCCTCTGAAAGACTCTACCCATCAAGGTGTGAAAGCAGATGCTGAGACTCACCCAAACTTTGGGCAGAGCGCAGGCAATCTTATGGAAGAAAGGGGAGTTAGAAGGTATCCTATTCTTTGATTATGGTGTGAATTAGGCTGCATTTACTGCACAATGATAAAAGAAGCTTTTTATGACCAATTGGAGATTGAAAAATACTATTCTGGGCTAAGGAAATGTTTCAGTTGATATAAATGTCTTCCAGGAAAGCATAAAGACCTGATCTCGAATCCCATCAACAAGGTAAAAAGCTGAGCGTGGTGGAAAGTGTCGGTAGCCCCAGTGCCTGGGAAACAAAGACAGGTTTGTATCTGGGACTCACTGACCAAGCAGACAGCTCCAATGGAGAGTTTCAAGTCCCAATGAGTGTCCTTGTCTCAAAAAGCAATATGGACAGATCATGAAAAATGATGCCTGAATGTTGACCTCTGATTTCTGCATGTACACATGTGTAGCCTCTTTCACACAAACGTGCACAATTTGCAGGCACACACATGAGACACATTTCTAAAGAAATGTGACTAAAACAAGACTATGATACTAATTATAAGTCCTTAAAGCTGCGTAATGAAAATGCTCATATCAGTGGCTTTGGGATACAGCTAAAACGTGGCAACAGACACCAAAAATTTTTAAAGCTTAGGAAGAATAGTTCAGAATTAGTGAGCTAAGTACATATATTTAGGGCTTTAAAATAAGTAAAATCTAATGAGATAAAAACATTTGTGTGTGTAAGGGCAAGAGAAAGTGAGAGAGAATTAAATACACCAAATTCTGGCAAGATAATCAAAACAAAGTGAGAATAAAAATAAAGTCTATACTTATTGCTAAAAAAGAAAAGGTCAGAGCAATAGAAGCTAGAAAGATTTAAATCAATAATGACTTTATTTTATTAATATGGAATACATATGTACAGTTTATCAAAACTGACTCCATAAGAAACCTTAACAGTCTATCATTGTAGTTTTAAATAATGAAATCACTTTAGTTTATTTAAGTTTCAAATAAAAACATACAGCTTGCTTAATAAAGGCATTGAGTATGGTTATTAAATTAATTGAACCAAGAACCCTAAAATCCCCTCATCTCTAAATCCAGAAGGTTTTACTATAAAAAGGACTAAATAAATGCAACATTGTGCGGACTTTTTATAAGACATCTAAAGAAGGAAGACTACCCACGCTATTTTGATTTGATACCAACAGCAGATCAGGACAGTACAGCATAGTCACTCCTACAGAACAATGTTAACTTAACAAACTTAAATAATGATTATCTTTGTATACTATTTACAAATGCCAGGACATATACACTAGTAGGGTTTATTCTAGAGATATCAGCAAACTTACTATTAAATGCTATGCCTTGTCATCTAAATGTATTTAAAGAAAGAGTTACAATGTACCTTCTCTTTTTAAAAAGGCCTGTTTTATTTTATATTATGTATCTGTGTGGAGGTATATGCATGTGAATACAGGATTCCATAGAGGTGAAAGGCTAACTCTCCCAGTGCTGGAGTTACAGGGGCTGGTGAGCTACCTCTAATCCTCAGCAAGGGGAGTAGACATCCTAAAGGCTGAGCCATGCCTCAGCACCATGAATTACAGATGCCTCCAATAGCTACAGAAACAACTGATGAAACATTCACTTCTGATGAACATATTCACCAAGTGAAGAATTTACCAGATAGCTATGGTAAAAGCTATGTTTAAAGTCTACATAGTAACACCTTTCTAGGTGGTGTACTGAAGGTGCTCAACAAAGCAGGAAAGCACACAAAAAAAATTGAAGAGTAAAGGTACCCAGATAGGGAGAAAAACAAAATTGTCATGAGTTTTAGATGACATTATTTTTCAAAGCAGGTACTGGTAAAATAAATAAATAAATAAATGACTGATTCTATTAAATTTGATTGACAGGCAATTGATATATAAAGATGAGTATATTAATGAGAGTAGGGAGCTTAAAATAAATTTATACACATATGGAAAGCTTGGTTCATGCAGACCAATGGTGTGGGGACAGGTGATCATTTGCCTGGAATAAACAACAAAGCAATCAGTTTTCAAAACCATTGGCAGCGACAATTAGAAACCACTTGAAGACAATACAGTAAGTTAATTTATAACCTCGAGGACACAATTGTGTCCTCTGTACCCGCCTCTGTGTGTGTGTGTGTATATCTGCACTTATAGATGGGTTTACATGTACATGTGTGCTCCCACTGTGGAAGCCAGAGATTGATGTTATGTGGTTGGTTACAGGGGTTGTCAACTACTTGTGAGTGCAGGGAGTTGAATGCCAATCTCAGCAAGGGGAGTCCACACCCCACAGATGAGGCACCTCTCAGCCCCATGAATTACACATTACTTTGCCAGAGAAACAATTGATGAAATTGTTTCCACTTCATTTACTGAGGCAGGGCCTCTCCCTGGACCCAAAATTGAGAATTTGATATTCTAGCTAGTAACCTTGCCTTTTGGGGTGGAGGGGAATCCCCTGTTCTCTCTATACTGGGATTACAGGTGGGATGCCACACCAGCCCAAATTTTACATGGAAGTTTGGTAACCCAGCTTTGATTCCTATAGTTGTAGAGTAAGGGTCTTTATCCACTGAGCCATCTCTCCAGGCCTTGAAGATACATATTTTTGAAGATACAATTCTTAAACAAGACAAACTATAAAAGAAAGTACTAGGAACTTAAACTTAAATTTCTCACTGAGAGACATGGAGAGATAGAGAGAAAATCTCAGAAGCAGTCTGGAAGCACATATTTGCAGCACATACAATGAGAGATGGATTATATAAAGAAAAGACTCCAGTGAGTCAACTAGGTACAGACAAACAACTTACGAGAATATGTACAAACTAGGTATCAGAAATGCAGACAGAACGCCGACTCCTTGATTGGCATATCAAAGAAAAAGCAGCCTGCCTTGTTAGCTGCGTGGAAATGCTAAGTAAAATCCTAGCAGAATACTAGCACTCCATGCTTGCCAGACTAAAAGCGTAATTTGCTCTGACAGGAATGTGGAGCACCAAGATCTCTGTCCCTTGGCTGGAGGGAGTTGCCATCTAGCTTGGCACCTGGGGAAGAGCTTGGAAATGACCTAATAAAGTTGAATCTATACAAATCTTATGATCTACTTTTTATACTCCTAGATGCATGCTCTAAAGAAACACTTGTGTACAAAGTAGTGGATATTGGAAGACAGTATCTGCTTGCCATAGTAGGTAGTCTCTAGAACTTTCACCTGCAGGTATCCACGCCCCTGTGAAATCCACCCCTTGAGCACACAGGGGGAACACAAAAATAACAAAAATAAAAACATGTAGTTTTTGAGATTAGGAAAGAAAAATAATAATAATCTGGTTCTTGCCCTTCTTTCCAATCCTCAGTCTGGATTGGGAGTAGTGGACAAGATGTTATGTTTTAACAAACCTCTATAAAGAGGTCCATACTGCAAAGAAAGACATGCCCAGCCTAGGTCGAGATGGTTCCAAGTCGACAACAATCCTGAGTCAGCTCCTATGAGCGTTGAAAGGACGTCAACCTGAGACAACACCCCTTTTCTACAGCATTCGAGGACCTACAGAGACCCCGGCTCAGCCACTGGTGGATTCTACATCCACAGAAACTGGGAACTGGCAAGGAATCATTAGAAGTGGTTTTGCTGTTGTTTATCGTTGACTTTATACTGTTATGGGTTGGGATAGTTGTCACATAAACAATAAATACATTTCCCAAGATGGAAACCCAAATGCCCAACAGTAGAATAAATACAGGGTATTAGACCATAAGAAATAAAAATGGAAGAAGCATATACAAGGGTGGATCTCAGAAACGTAAGACCATGCAGGATAATATTCATGATATGGAAGTAAGACAAAAACATAAAAGCTACACAAACGTAAAACTATGCAAAACAGCAAGGGAGACAACTAAGCGGGAAATCGCGAAGGGATACCATGTCTAAGGGATGAGCCCCTCCAATATGGTATTCAAGGTTCCACAGTGCCTTATTTTTCATTCCCAAGATGGTCAGGCATTTCTTTCATTATCTTTTAGTCTTTGGGATTTTATATATTCTTTTTATTCTTAAAATTTTAAAGCAAGGAAAAACAGAAAGTTAAGAGCTGAAAGGCAAACTGTGTGGAGAATGGACAATTGATTGGCAGGTCAGCCCGTAGTCTACTGTTCTTTCCATCTATTTAAGGATTCTTCTCTAAGTTTCCATGGTTGTCTGATTGACAAGATCCGTTTTTTTCCCTCTTCCTTTTGAATTTTGGAGCTGCCTTCAACCCAGGTTAGGCCAACCTGGGAGGCCAGCTGAGGGGCGTTCCTGTGCCAACTGAATAATCCACCCCCTACGGTTGCAGGCCAAAGGCAACCCAGACTGCCTTTCTCCGGAATCCCCACACCCATTTCAGCAGCACCCTGCCCGCACCCTCCCACCCACTTTTCAGTGCAAACTCACTCCAGTCTCCCGGATACTTAGAAAGAGAGAGGACTTTTACCTGGGGGCGGGGACAGGAGGCCAAGCAGACCTTGGCCCTAAAAGAATGCTGCGTGGAGCCTCCCTCCGGAACCTCAGAGGTTCCTTTGATCAAATCCCAATGGCTCCCTGCTGAACACGAACTGAACAACAAGGAAATGGGGCCGGGGGGGGGGGGAGGGGGTTCCTGGCAGACCGTGGGATAACAGCGCAGGGAGACTGAAGGAGGTACCCAGCTGTGGAAAGCTCAGAAACGGGCAGGGGAAGGTCTCACTGTGGAATACATCAGCCACCTCGGCACGCCCACGGTGCCCACACCAGCCCCCCACGCAGTCCCGGATCACTCGCCACCTCCTGCCCCCTTTCTGCGGGGCACCCCACCCTTCTGGCAGTGGCCTTGGTGAACGCAGGCCTCTCCTGGAGTGGACCCGGTCGCTGACCCCGACTCACTCTTTGCCTCGCTGTTCCCAGCAGTGCAGGTTAGGAGGCACGAGGAAGCAGCTACGAAGGGGGCACCAGTGCTCCTCAACGGGAAGAAGCTTCGGGCCTAGAAGAGAATGGGCGGCGGACCAGAGGCTGGGGGACGCGGAAAGTCACTGGCAGAGAAGGGGAGCATGCGGTGGGCCGGCCGCGGGAACTGATTGGCCACACGGGGATGTGGGCGGTGCTCGGCTCCCTGCCCCCAGATCTCAGAGGCCCTCCTTTGTGTCAATTTCTGCTCAAAGATGCGACCCTGTATTTGGGATGGAGATGAAGTTCCAACTCCTTGGACATGCATCTGGGCAATTTGTAAAATAAATAAATAATCCTTAACACTATGAACAACTAGGACATTGATAAAACAATAGATCTTTATCGGAAATAATACATAGCTGTATTAAAAGAAGAGCTAAATCTCTGGGTCCTACATTAAATTTCATTAAAAAGTCAAGCTCTGTTATGTCTCACATAAGAGGAAGTCTAAGTGTGAAGACATTCCTCATTCATTCGTTCACAGCCACTGAATTACCATAAAACAGTACCTGTGTGGTGTTACAAGTTAGATCAACCAATGAAAAGGCTGGGTTTCACGTGAGCGTGTGCTTAAGGTGGGAGTGCACCTTGCCACAGCACGTGTATGGAGGCCAAAGGACAGCCTGCACCAATCAGTTCTTTCCTGGAGATCACACGCTGGTTGTCAGACATGGAGAAAGAGCCTCTACCGCTGAGCTGTCTCACTGTCCCAAATATCTGGACTTTGAAACTGTTTCATCTTCGGTTTCATAAACTAGAAAGTGTATGGGTTATAATGGCTGCTACAACAAATTGCCCCACGAGAAGGTGAATTAAACAACACAGTTTTCACATCTTATAGTTCTATACTTCCAAAGCCTGGACCAGGTCCCACTGGGCAAAGTTGACATTCTTTCTGGAAAAAAAAAATCAAAAGGAGACTTCATTTTTATCCCTTCTCCAGTTTCCAGAGAATGCCTGAAATTATCTGAATTTCCCTGCTTGGGACTCTTACCTATCTACAGAGACAGTGGGCTCATCACTCCATCCTTTACTTCTGCTATTGCATCTCCCCAGCTTCCTGCTGCCCTCAGGTCCTTAGAGGACCTTGGTATCCATTCACTGTTTCTATCCAAATGACCTCTCACTCCAGGTCAGATAACTAGCAGGCCTAATTCCATCTGCACCATTACTTCTTGGTCCTGTAACATTACATCCTTCACAGGCTCTAGAATGATACTTGGTTTCTATGAGGTCATATGTGTTTCACAAAAGGTATGTTTGCTTCTTTTTGTCCTGTTGTGTGTTACTTGTCTCTATCAGGGTTAAAACAGGACTTTATTAGTACATGTGACAAAGAGCATCCACATGTCTGCTCTAACCTTAAAGGGGATTGGTAATTCTATCATGGGTGATTGCATCCTACTGTCACATTGACCTTACTCTACTGTAAGTAGGATATCCCCCATGCAATATGGGTTCCTTCAACAGTGACCCTCAGCTTGCGGGCACCTGACTCAACAGCAAATCCATCTGCACCCAGCCCCTGGTGTGTCCATTCTTCCTCTGACTGAATGTTAATTTCATGTTCTTTGCCTAGTAGTACGGGCCCTGGAGAACAAGCAGTAAGAGCAGAGCCAGCACCAGGCTCCCAGGATATTTCTGACAGCCACTGTGATTTGGAGGAGACTTTTCCCACATTGTCACAGTGTGCTAAAATTGTAACCTGAGTGATTGTAGCCTGGTCCTGTTCCACCCCAATTCTAGCTGGCCTCCCTTCCTAAACCTTCTTTTTGAGGTCATGCCTCTCATGCCATTCACTCCTCTTTTCTCCCCTGGATTGTTCCGCTTCCTCCCCGAGATAGTTCGGTTCTATAGGCAGAAAGTGTAGTGGGTAGATCCTATCAACACAACACTCGCCCTGTTCTCTTAGCACTACTTTATCACTTAAAATTCTGCTACTTTTCAGAATTGGAACTCACTGTGATATTGTGTGAGAAAAGTCTTCCAAAATTGCCAGTGGCTGTCAGAACAGAGCCTAGTGCTGGCCCCCTCTTCCCTCTTTTCTTCCAGGGTCCAGCACTTTTTAACAAAAGAACATGTAACACTCAGAGGAACAGCAGAAGCCCTAGAGCTGGGAGAGGATGGGCCATAGCAAGGGCCTTAGGGCTAGAGGACAAGCCTATTTTTTTCTCTATTTTCCTCCTTATTGAGTATGTGTGTGTGTGTGGGGGGGGGTGTCCATGCACTAGCAATGGCTTGTGCACCCTTCCCAGCATGCTGAGAACAGGTGGAGAAAGAAATGGAGGGAGGGAGTGGTGCCTGCCCAGTGATCTGTAGGCTGGAGAGAGGAGGACATGTTCAATCTGCTTGCCACAAAAGTGTGGAGGACTGAGTTTGAACCCCAAAACCAAGTAAAAAGCTGGGTATTTATAATTTACAATTACAATTTATAAGCCCATTGCTGAGGAGGCAGGCACAGGTGAATCCCTGTGGGTTAATGGACAGCCAGCTCAGTCTTCTTGGTAACCTTTGGGCCAATGAGAGGCACTGTCTCAAAAGAAGATGAAGCAAAACCTAAACAAACAACAGCAGCAACAATAAAACCCCAAAGCTAAGATGGATGGCTCCTGAAAAAGTATACCCAAGGGTTCCCTCTGGCCTCCCCCTGTACCCACACATCTACACACACAGGCACGCATGCACACACACAACATGCACACTAGCACCTACGTTCGATTGTCATACTCTTTCTATCTGTACAAATCCTTTCTGCTGCCAGTATTTTGGAGTTCCTTTCTTTAGAGAGGAACAACACAAGCTACAACTGGTTTCTTATTCCTGGTGTATGTGAGGAGAGGTCTGCAGGCATGCATCCTGCTGGCTGTTTGCTTTGAGAGGAGGCTTATGGCAAGAGAATAATGCAGCTGTCTTGGCGGAGCACCAGTTCCGCTGCAAGGAGCCCTGCTCTGCTGGAAACAGTTGGTAATCGCCAAACTCCACCTATCTCCACAACTCCCTTCATACACTCAATTCTGCTCCACAGACACACCAGACCCCTGCAGCTCTCATCATGGTGACCATAAAAACCAGTGTCTGACCTTTGAATGCATTTGAGTTGGTAATCATATCTCTAATGGTTCTCTGCATGATGTCCCCTTCAGTGGGTAAAGGGCAATCCCAGCAATGTGGCAACTTGAGTTGAGAAAGGGAAGCAGAATTGCACAACACTTGGAACGTCTCCAAAAGAAAAGCTAAGGATGAGGAGTCTTGTGACGACTCTTTGTGCTATTCACACTAGAAGTAGTAGGTAGCAGGGGCCATGCCACAGTCCGCAATTCTTAGAGTAAGAGACACAGTTGTTCATTTGGATCCCAGTCCCAGTGGGGATCAAGTGACCGTCACTAGACAAATACTTCACCCCAGGACCAGGGAGCAGGTGTGAGTTAGATGTGTCCCAAGGCACAAGCATTTTGCATTTAGAGCTATTTGTGGCAATGAAGCTTGGTGGCGATTGATGTACAGCCGTTGTGCTATGTGCTATTAATAGCTTGATCCTTTCTGCAGTTTCATCCCTATGATGGATGAGGTTACAGATGAATTTGGCTGGGGCATGTACTACCTGGATGTTTGGATGGGCACCATTCTGCATATTTCTATGAGGTAATGAAAGCAGAATATCCTTCCTAGAGATGGCCTGAATGAAAGAAAAAGGCTGAACCTCCACAACTAAGAGATTCTTCCTACCCGACTGCTTTCTAACTGGAACATTGGCTTTTAGTTTCTTTCTTTCTTTCTTTTTTTCTCTGTTTTAAGACAGACTCTCACTATGTAGACTGGGTTGGCTTCAGACTCACAGAGAGGTAGTTGCCTCTGCCTCCCTGTGCACTACCATCCTCAGCCTGAGACATTAGTTTTATCTTGACTTTGGGTGGGGCTAGAAACAAAAGCTTTCCTGAGTGGGACCTGTCGGCCTTCCGCTCCCCCGATTCCCAGGCCCGTGGACAGTAACTGAACCAAGCCATTGGCTCAACAAACTGTGATGACCTTGAGATTTTCTAGCCTCCATAATTGTAAGAGCAGATTTCATATAATCAGTGTCTTCATGACTATTTCTATCTATTTGTGAGTGCACACACAAATACACACCACATGAGTACACCTGAGACTATTTCTATTTTTCTCTGAGAATCTGAAAGACAACGCCTCCTTCCTTACCCTAGGCTTTTTTTTTTTTTTTTTTTTTGGGAATCATAGTTATCACGTTTTTTTCAATTTGTATTAATTTTGAAATTGCATAAATATTTCAACTGAAACTGTTATTTAAAATCAGCTTTAAGAATAACATCTCTAGGAATTTTAGGGACAATTAAGCTTCAAAATTGGATTCAAAATAAACTATCCATATTATTGTCTTTGTGAAAAATTCACTTAGAAAGACAGACAATAAAGGCCAGCCTTTCCCCCTAAATTCACATTAAGGGCGGGAACAGTGACCCTTCTATGATAATACACTGTGCTGTTCCTAGAGGACAGTGTTTCAGGGAGACACAGAATCAATGGCCTGAAGTTGCTTCTTTACACACTGATTATGAGGTATAGTGCAGTAACAGATGCTTTTGAATGTGGAGAAAATCAACTACCATTTTATTAGAGATGGAGGAAAAAGGAATATGTGAAACCACCCAGGTAGAAGCCATCACTGCTGTTAAAAAATCACCAAATTTGTAGCAAAGCTTAAAGAACAGAGAATACTTATACCCAAACGTTTGAGATCAATTTGTTAAGACCAAGTTCCACTCCCCTGTGAGTATCAAGGGAGTCCTTCTTTTCCTAAGAAACACAAAAAAATCACCAACAAAATGCTCATAATCATTCCATTACTAACATCTAATTTTTGGGTCCAATTTGAGGTTGGTCAGTTGTCCCCAAAATGGCATTTATGATGGCAAGGTGTAGAGCTGCATGTGGCATTTGACTCTCTTATCTCTTCAGTCTTCGTTGGCTCTGGTAGCGTTGGCACTTTCGAAGATTCTACATATCCTCAGTGAAGGATTATTACTTTTTAGCCTAAAAGTAAGGCTTCCTTTTCATTGTCAGAACAGGAGTTATATGAGATGCATTTTCAGAGTCATGATGGGAGGTGGGAGGGACTGGCATCATGGGGTGAAGGTGTACAGCAGCTCTCTGTGTAGGAAACACAGCTGAGCTGGTGTTTGATTGACTGTTTTGTTATTTGAAATGAAAGTACTTAGAATTCTATTGGCTTTCTTAAATTATACTTTTTCAAGATATTAAGTTCTGTCTGAGGTATTGAATCTGACAAAGACTCCTCTATGAAGCTGTTTTTAACACATCCTTAGAAGTTTCTACTTTAGACAGGCTGTTGAAAATGATCAGCAAGTGGCTATTTGAAAAAGAAGCATACACAAAAAGAAAGGCAGGCGGTTGTACACTAAACTAACTAAACACAATGATAAAAGCTGAGCTGCTTTCCCTGAATGCTGAGCCTTGATCTTGCAAGGACATTAGGATCCAGTGATACAGATCATTTTCTTCAGCTTCAGATGGGTGAGGCAAGGAGAAATATTTCCTTTTAGCAAAGTAGCCAAAAATAATCAAATCTAATTGTCCAGTGAGCTTTACATGTTGGACAGATAGATTATGGCAACGGCAGAAGGAAGATGAGCGGTGTTTTCTAGATAGGATATTTACATCAGAAAACTCCAAAGCTGCTTCCCTAATAACCAATGAGGTATGCTACACAGCCTCTCTCTGACTGCAGTGCAACTAAAGAGGTTGGCCTTAGAAGCTGGAGCTGGAGAGAGCAGATGCTTTTAAATGTCAAGGATTAGCTCAGTGTTCTTTCTATGAAGAGGATAGGTTGAATAGTTAAAGGAAAACCAAAGAACAAATAGAAGTCAGAGTCTCTTACAGTTTTTCCATTAAGAGTTTAACCAGAAAGATAAATCTCCTTCATTGTAAAAGAAAACTATTCAACATTGTTAAATATTTATCTATGCTTTAAAAAATTTCTAATTAAAAGAAAAATAGCTCTAAGCTGTGTCTTATTGGTTAATTTAAACTTTTCAAGATTTTTAGAGCTGGCAGATGGCCCATTGGGTGAAGCCATTTGCCTCCAATCTGACAATCTGATACGATCCCAGGGATGGACATGGTAGAAGGAGAGGACTCAATCACAGGTTGACCTCTGACCTCCGAATGGACACTGTGGCACATGTGCGCACACACACACACACCATAAATAAAATGTAATATAGAAACATTGCAAAATTTTAATTTTGAAATAACAATTCCGAGGAAGTTGCAGAAAGAACAATGATAAATGTAACTTCACTTATTACAAGCAGGAATCAGACCTAGTATGTTTTGCAGAGCTGACTAAATGTGGTCCTTTGTACATATAACTGTGTCATTTTATGTCATTTATTTGTGTGAGTAGGTTTGTGTAAACATCCACCAAAACCTAGATCTGGTCCATCACAAGACTCCCTTGTATACTTCTTTATAGTCAAACACATCCCTAAAGATATAATTTTTGTACATTGTAGGCTAGACACTGTTCTGGGCACCAGGACTATATCAGTGATGACATCCCCTATCTCAGTAGATAGAAAATAAATAATCTAAAATGTGACTAGTATATGTTAAAGTGTGAGCACTAGGTGAAGAAATAAGTTTTTACAATGATTGTGAAGAATTGAGCATGAGTTCAGCTGTTGCTTTTTCTTGTACAGTCAGATGAGGCAGATACTAGTGTCAACATTTTACATGGATAAAGGTGGTTTTTCATTTCATTTTGTTTTTCAAGAGAGGGTTTCTCTGGGCAGCCTTGGCTGGTCTGGACTCTCTTTGTAGACCAGGATGGCCTGGAACTCACAGAGATCCGCCAGCCTCTGCCTCCCCAAGTGCTGGGATTACAGGTGTGTGTCACCGTGCCCGGCTATGACTAAATGTTTGTAGTGACTAAATGGTTAAGGGCTATAAAGGTCGAGGCTATAAAGGCTATATGTGTGTGTGTCAGTTTGAATTTTGTAAACATTACAGCAAAAATATTCTATGTCCATTCTATTACCAGCCCTTTTTAAATATTACTTTTAATTTCTGTACCGTAATTTGTAGTGACTCTCCAGAACACAAGCTAAGCAAGGTAATGCTTTAAAAAGCAATTCCCGTCTTGCAGGTTTATGGCAGAGATTGTAGTGCTATTTTGTAAGTTCTAAGACATTTATTAGTCTCTTTTATTCTCCCCCCATAAAATTGATCACATCATCCTGCCCCTTTGTATATACAGTGACTGGGTCCCTTTGGTTTTCATTTCTTTTAGAGCTGAGTATTTTTTGACATCCATTACATTGCTGTGAGCTTTGCTCTGGGTTGCAGTTAAGTTTCTAAGAATTACTTTCATCCTTTTAGATCTTTCAATTTAGGTTTATTAGGTGGGGCCACCACAGGATTTATTCTGCTTTGTTATTAGCCTGAATATTCAATACTACCCAAGAAAAATGAGCCACTCTGTACAGTGGCTCAAGAGTTGTCTTCTGGCTCTTTGCTGTGAAGCCACCTTTCTGCATTTGCAAGCTTCTACAACCAGAGATCTCAACCCAGGAGTCTTGAAAATACTGGGGGAAAAGTGTACCCATCCAACATTTGGAGGCTTTCTTCCTTGCTGTTGCTCCCCGAGCCAAGGTCGTGTAGCAGTGACTTGCCATTGGCACTGCACCTTGTAAGGACTGTGGAAGTGACACAGAGGACACACATGAATTACATGTGAATGCTGTGCTGTCCTGTTCATGTGGACTGATCTAGTCTGGAAGCTGGTTCCCAGTAGATAGCTAAAGTTGACAGATAACAAAGATTAATTTTCGTTTGAGTGTGGTTTGTTGTTGTTTTTGTTTATTTTGTTTTTGCTTTTCATAGGCGCAAGAGATTGAATCCCGGATCATGAGACTGCTAAGAAAGCAGTCTCTCACAGGGCTGTATTACATTCTTATGCTTTGCAATGGCTTACGATACCTAAAACTCACTTGAAAACGAACGACAAATTTGAAAAATTTTACTTTACGCATATGTAAGTTATAATAATCAAGAAAGTATTGTTTCTAAAACAGCCAACAGAGTTAGCTCTAGTTTCTCCAGTGGCTATTTCAGCTCCAACCAGTCTTAGATGGTCTTCTAAAAATCCCTCTTCCATCCTCTTTTGTCAAGGCCTATGCATTTGTGATTACAAACAAAGAAAAAAATGGGAAGAAAACACACACAGACATTTTGGGTTGGTAAAGAACTGGGTATGTTTTCTAAGGAATTATATAATTTTACAAAATTAAGAAACTTTCTTATGGAAGCAGAAGGAAAAGATTGAGAAAACTGAGAAAAAGAGGGTAGGACTGAAGATTTTCCAGAGAATACAGACAGCCATAAAAGAAATCTGAATGTATCTCTGTAAGTTGGTGCTAAGTGCTTAGATAAGGGATAGAAGACTGACTTGGAACACTGTCCAGAGAGGCTGTTGCTGACAGCGTGGGAGGCCTTGTGCAGCTTATCTGGGCTGAGTCATCATCTCTAGGGCAAGGCTGATGGGAACCAGCAGCTGCAGTGGAAAACAGCTCAGTTGGGAAAAAGTTCAAGGGCTCAGTTTTGCAATTGTCGTTTGAAGGTCTTCTCCTTGTGGTTATATCTTATGCCACATTTTCAAGTAAAATTCAGATGAACAGATGAAAAACAAACAGAATAAAAGTTCTGGTTTTAAACTTCTGTTATGATAGTTTAGTTTAAAATATTTAATAGGAAATTTCTCACTTGTTCACACTCCACATTTCCATCACTCATCATTGTCCTCCACTTTTTCTGGTGACAAGCCACAGAAGCAAACACAGGCTAATCTGAGCAGAAAATACATTCCTAAGAGGTACTAAAATTCTATATAGTTTCTGAGAATTTCTGAGTTGATCAATGCTGGGAAAATGTACAAAACTGATTTGGTAGCACAGATTCTGTGGAGACATCACTGTGGTACTCGGGGTCTGAACATCACAATGTAATGGGTTGCTAGCCTGGCTACTCCCAAACCTAGCATCCTTACCAAATCTGGAAATGTAGCTGTATGCTGCCTCTGGAACCAACCTCAGAAATATCAGTTTGAGCATTTACTCCGGAGTGTCTCCGAGGCATTGTGCCAAATTCTGATATAAAAGTACTTGAGTGATAGAGACTTGATGGACCTGTGCACCTCTACCAGGGATGCTGAAAACATTTCAGCTTTTCCGAAGAATTAACCTCCAAATGTAAAGGGACAGGGAGATGCTGGGAAGAAAACGGGGTCATGATGGACACCTCCACAGTGCACATTGTTGACCCTATCAAACAGCTTCATTTTTTTATTTTTGTTTGTTTTTTGAGACAGGGTTTCTCCATGTAGCCCCGACTGTCCTGGAACTTACTCTGGAGAACATTATAGCCTTGAACTCAAAGATTCACCTGCTTCTGCCTCCAGAGTGCTGGGCTTAAAGGCGTGCACCACCACAGCATGGATCAAACAATATATTTACTTCCTCCTTGTTAACATATATTTATTTATTTATTTATCTATCCATTTATTTATTTATTTATTGGTATGTGTGTGCACATGCTCATGCATGCATGCATACAAAGGCTGGAAGAGGACATCAGATCTGGAACTGGAGTTACAGGTGAACCACCACATGGGTGCTTAGAACAGAATACACGTTCTCTGAAAGAGCAGATATTGATGAACCATCCCTATATCCCTCAAATTAATCTATCTTTCTTTTTCGAGACAAAGTGTCAGTACATAGCCCTCGTTAGCCTGGTACTCACTATGTAGAACAGGCTGGCCTTGAACTCAGGTCCTTTCTCTCTGTGTCTGAAGAGCTAGGATTAAAGGCATGTCTAGTATGTTCACTCCAACTTCTTACTTTTACCAAAGCAAAGCACTACTGAGAAGCAGCTCTCACCTAAAGCAAAGCACCACTGGGAAGCAGCTCTCACCTAAAGCAAAGCACCACTGGGAAGCAGCTCTCACCTAAAGCAAAGCACCACTGGGAAGCAGCTCTCACCTAAAGCAAAGCACCACTGGGAAGCAGCTCTCACCTAAAGCAAAGCACCACTGGGAAGCAGCTCTCACCTAAAGCAAAGCACCACTGGGAAGCAGCTCTCACCTAAAGCAAAGCACCACTGGGAAGCAGCTCTCACCTAAAGCAAAGCACCACGGAGAAGCAGCTCTCACCTAAAGCAAAGCACCACTGGGAAGCAGCTCTCACCTAAAGCAAAGCACCACTGGGAAGCAGCTCTCACCTAAAGCAAAGCACCACTGGGAAGCAGCTCTCACCTAAAGCAAAGCACCACTGGGAAGCAGCTCTCACCTAAAACAAAGCACCACTGGGAAGCAGTCGCTGTCCTTGCATAGGTATCGAAGACTCACCCATCACTTCTCTGAGACTGGATCTCTTAAGTAGATATCATACTCCTTATGAATGTTCAATAACTTGTGGACTAATCCTAAAAATGCACCATGATGGACAGACAGAGCCAAACAAACTAGTAAGGGCAAGAAGCAAAAGAAAAAATTAATAAAAGTGCAAATGTACATATGACTCACCAAGGAAGAACAAATATATCTTCACTCTTCATTCTAATTGTCCTGGTCATGTGAGCCTCATTCTTATGTCATCCCATGCCCCTTCTCTAGGACCTAGCTCCTCAGTGCAGTTGGATTCTTCATTTAAATTAACCAAATCGTCATTCCAAGGAAGTAGAAATATCAGAGTGGGCACTGAACTGAGTTCATAGAAGCTGAAATCATGTACTTCATTTGCTTTATCATTTGCCCCACCACCACCACCACCGAGGACAACATTTTCTTTGCTAGTTCCACTAAACCAAATTCTTGTGTGCTACCGTGAGACTACAGTAGGTGACCATGAGTAACTGCCTGTGAAAAATAGTATGGGCCCGTAAGAGCAAAACTGCCTTGAGAAAGGCAACATATGCTGAAATTCTAAAAGTGTTTTCCAAAGTTGGGCACTGACAGAAATCAAGAATAAAAACCTAATTAAACAACTAATAACCATAACGGCATCCTTGAAGGTTGTGCATATTAAAATCCTTTTAAGGGCTCTGGAATTTTTATTTTAATTTGCATAAGTCTTTGTGACATTTCATCACCGTGGTTAGCAATACCCAATATGTACAATTTTAAAGCCTCAGAAAACTATCCTGAATGACTCAGTTTTCTCTCACACATCAAGGTAAATGAAGGATGTTGGTAGACTACTTATGTTAAAATGGGTTGATAATACGTATAGCTGAAAAATTCTATCCCCAAATTTTTCTTGTAGAACATGGATGTAACTGTTCTTGTGGCCACAGAATGTTTTTTCTCATTTTGAGCTCTATTAGCCTTTGGAGCCAATACTTTGCTGTGGGAGCTGCCATGCAAGGTGTTTAGTGTTGGTCTCTACCCATCAGACACTGGGAATGTCTTCAGCTCCTGCCAAATGTTGCCTTGGAGTCAAAATCACCTCCACCTGACAGTCAGTGCTTGCACAAGGAAGCAACTCAGAAACTTTGTTTTCTGTGGGTATCACACTAATTATGCAACAGATCATTCCACCAGGGGAACACATTCTTTGGTAAGATTTGTGAACTTACTATGGATTAGATAATTTCTTAGTTTTTGAACAAAACTCGTCAAGCTATGGTTTGACAAGGCATGGCCGGAAACACTACTCACGTGTTAACTCTGGTATTCATCATTACCCCATGGGAAAGGCATTTCTACTAAACCCAGTGTTACAGAAATGCCTAAGGCATAGAGAGGTGAAGAAACTTTATTAAGGAAACCTCTTAGCAGAGATGGAGTCAAGACATTGAAAAAATAACCTCTTGTAAATTAACTGCCTAGATAAACTTGTGAACAGTAACTGTAAGTCTTCACACAGCTACTGTGTTGTGTGTGGGTTTTTTTTTTTTAATTTTTAATTTTTGCAGTTGGCACTCTCATAGTCAAACTGCTTTATGGCTACTTCAGAAAACTCATCAATGCATCATGGAATCCACTGATTTTTCCCTATCGGATAAAAGAATGACATCTCTCTGGTTTTCACATTAACATGAACTGTTCCTGATTAAACAAACACAAAAGAGAAGAAATTATCATAAATCTCCATGCATACAGGGCTAGTCAGTCAATTTTAGCAACCACCAACCCAGTGCCTGCCATCCCTCCCTCCAACTCCCCTCTCTCTCTCCTACTTCTCTCCCTTCCTTATTTTAAACTTTATTGAGATCTGCTTGATAAAAAAGTCTGTGCATTTAATGTGCAAAATATGATATTTGGCACATCTATGCATTGTAAAATTATTTAACTCAAGCTGATTTTCTATTATACTGCACAGTTGCCTTTTATTTTGGGTGTGAACACTTGACTATACCTTTAAGATTGAATTATACAGTACATTACTAACTACAGTGACTGTGTGTAAAGACCTGCAGAATTTACTCTTGTATTAAGTGAAAATTTGTGCTTATTGACCACTGTCTCCGTCTTCACTCCACCTTCAATACTTGGAATATTTTAATCTATTAGCTGACTGTTTTTAAAGGATGAGACATGTGACAGGAATCACGGGATTTTTCCGTGTTTGGATGATTTCTGTTGGCATACCATCAGGTTCATCCATATTGTTTGGTATGGCAAGATAATGTCCCTCTTTTCTAAAGCTGAGTAATATCCATTGTAGGTTTTACATACACCCATACATAATTTTGCTTACTTTTATCCACTCATAGACACATTTCCATGCTGAGCTATTACGAATAAGATGTAATAAATGTTGTATACATACCCCTATATACAATATAGGAACAGAAAGAACTTTGCCCAATTCTTTTATGAGGCCACTGTCACCCTGACATCTAAACCACTTAAAGACTCAACCAAAAAAGTAAAGTACAGACCAATTTTCCAATTGAGATAGTGATTGAATTTTCTTTGGCTATATACATTTGCGGGGCAGAATTGCTAGGTCATGTTGTACTTACTCCTCATCCTCTTCACCATAAACTGTCATTTGTTTTATTGATCTTGGTTTTTATGACTGGTGTAAGAAGATGTTGCAAAAAATTTTTTGTTTTGCACATCTTTGAGGACTAGGGATGTTGGGAATTTCTTTCAATACACCCCTGACATTTGTGCATCCTCTTTTGAGAATTCTCTGTCTAGATTTGCACCCATTTTTACACTGAGTTATCTTTTTCCTTGCTATCCACTTTTAAGTTGCTCGAATACTTAGAATCTCAGCTCTGTATTGGAAGTGTAGGATTTGTGTTTGCTAAAAAATCTTTTCTCATTCTTTAGGATGCAGTTTTGTTCTAAAGATGGTCTCCTTTGCCATACAGAAACTTTTCAGTTTCATGAGGTCCCATTTGTTAATATTTGGTCTTAGTGCCTATGCTAACAGTCTTCTGTTCAGAAAGTCTTTTTTTTTTTTCTGTGCCAATGAGTTCAAGGCAATTCCATACTTTATAAGGTTCAGTGTATCTCATTTTATGTTGATTTGGACTTTAATTTTGTTCAGAGTGATAAATATGGATTTATTTGCACTCTTCTGCATGAAGCCCTCCAGTTTAACCAGCATCATTTGTTGAAGATGTCTTTTTTTTTTCCCCTGTGTATTTCTGGCTTCTTTATTAAAAAATCAGGTATCCACAGGTCTGTGGATATATGTCTGGGTCTTCAGTTTGATTCTATTGATTGTGCCTGTTTTGTGCCACTACCATGATGTATTTGATACTATAGTTCTGTAGTGCAATTT
Organism: Meriones unguiculatus; assembly: GCF_030254825.1. Classification (NCBI taxonomy): domain Eukaryota; kingdom Metazoa; phylum Chordata; class Mammalia; order Rodentia; family Muridae; genus Meriones; species Meriones unguiculatus. The sequence goes on along the minus strand of NC_083351.1, from coordinate 66,468,692 downwards.
GAGGTCAGGGATGGTGATACCCCCAGCATTTTTTTTTTAATATTCAGGACTGTTTCAGCTATCTTGTTTTGCTGTTGTGATGATGGTAGTTAGTATTTTGTTTTTTCTTTTTCCTTTTTCATTTTGTGTGTGTTTCCATATGAAGCTGTAAATTGACTTTTCAAGATCTGTGAAGAATTGTGCTGGAATTTTGATGGGAATTGAAAAAGCAGGGTTTTTTGTTTGTTTGTTTGTTTTGGTAGGATGGCCATTTTAACCATATTAATCCTGATCCATATAGACTAATCCATGAGCATGGGCATCTTTCCATCTTCTGATATCTTCTTTAATTTCTTTCTTTAATGTGGTAAAGTTTTTGTTATACAATTCTTTTACTTGCTTCGTTAGAGTTACTATAAAGAGTTATGTATTTCTGAGGTTATGGTCAAAGTTGTTATTTTCCTAATTCTTTCTTAGTCCAGTTATCATCGTATATAGTAGGGCTATTGATTTCTGTGAGTTAATTTTGAAGTCTGCTACTTTTTTGAAAGTGTTCATCATCTGTAGGAATCTCCCAGTGGAATTTTAAGGCTCACTTATGTATGCTATCATATCTGGAAATACAAATACCATTACTGCCTCCATTCTAATTATATCCCCACATATCTCCTTCAGTTTTCTTATTGTTCTTGCTAATAATGGAAATATTATATTGAACAGGTAGGGAGAGAGTGGACAGCCTTGTCTTGTTCCTGATTTAAGTGAACTTGCTTGAGTTTCTCTCCATTTAAGTTGATATTGGCTTGCTATAAATTGCCTTTATTATGTTGAGGTATGTCCTTCGTATTTCTAATCTCACCAAGACTTTTATCATGAGGGAGTTATAGATTTTTGTCAAAGGTGTTTTCTACATTTAATGAGATGACCATGTAGTTATTATGTTTAAGTTTGTTTATGTGGTGGATTATATTTATCAATTATCAACTTATGTTGAACCATCCCGGAATCCCTGGGATGAATCCTCCTGATCATGGTGGATGGCATTTTTGATGTGTTATTGGATTCAGTTGGCAAGTATTTTATTGAGAATTTTTGCATGTATGTTCAGAAGGAAAATTGGTCTGTACTTTACTTTTTTGGTTGGGTCTTTAAGTGGTTTAGATGTCAGGGTGACAGTGGCCTCATAAAAGAATTGGGTAAAGTTCTTTCTGTTCCTATATTGTGGAATAATTTTAGGAGTATTGGCATTAATTCTTTGAAAGTCATAGAATTCTATGCTAAAACTATCTGGCTCTGGGCTTTTTTTTTTCTCACTAGGGGTTACAGTTTTGTTTAAATTGCTTATCTGGCTCTTTTTTTCCTGTGGATCAGAATGCAGTTCTCAACTACTGCTCCAGCACCTACCTACATGCTGCTACACACCACAATGATGATGAGCTGCATCGCTAAGTGATCAGGTCTCTGGCCCACAGCCCTACCTGTCTTACTAAGAAGCTGCTGAACCGTAGAACATCTAGCCTCCAGCCCAGGGCTACCCACCTTCTTGTGGAGACCTGCCAGACTGGTGATTGAAAGTTTTGCTGGATGTTTGCACTGACATCTGTATTTTCTTTGGGTCTGCAAGATGTCCATCCAGGCCCTTGTAGCTTTTAGAGTTTCTTGTTGAGAAGTCAGGTGTGATTCTGATTAGGTCTGCCTTTAGGTATTGGCCTTTTTCTTTGCAGATTTTAATATTCTTTCTTTGTTCTGTACACTTGGTGTTTTGATTATTATGTGGCAGGAATATTTTCATTTCTGGTCCAATCTATTTGGTGTTCTTTGTTAAAAATATTTTCTGGTCCTTAGAGCCAGGAATCTTCTCGTTCTTCTATTCCTATTATTCTTAGGTTTCATCTTTTTAGAACATCCCTGGTTTCTTGCATGTTTTGTGTCAGGAATGCTTTAGATTTAACATTTTCTTTGACTGATGTATCCATTTCTTCAACTGTATCTTCTCTGCCTGAGATTCTCTTTTCCATCTCTGTTGGTGATGTTTACTTTGTAGTTCTTGTTCTCTTCCCTACATTTTCCATCTCCAGGTTTCCCTCAGTTTGTGTTTCCTTTATTGTTTCTATTTCCATTTTCAGGTCTTGAACAGTTTTCTTCATTTTTTTAAGTGTTTTATTGTATTTTCCTGTATTTCTTTAATGATCAATTAATTTCCTCTCTAAAGGCCTCTATATGTTTGGTTTTGTTTTCCTGTATTTCTTTAAGGGATTTATTTGTTTCATCTTTAAAAAGCCTCTATTACCTCCATAAGAATATATTTAAGGTCATTTTCTTGTGTTTCAGTTGTGTTAGGATATCCAGGGCTTACTGTAGTAGGATAGCTGGGTGCTTGTGCTGTCATATTTCCCTGGTTCATGTTTGTGTTCATGATTGTGTTCTTACCCTGGCCTTTAGACATCTGCTCGTCCCAGGTGTTGGCTGGGTGTCTCTGGGCTGGAGGCTTGACATTCCTAGGGTCCAAAATCCTTCTTAGTTAAGGTGTGTAGGGCCAGAGGTTGGAAGCATATGTTCCTAGGGCCCCAGCAGGCTGGATATTTCTGGGGCCTGGCAACGTTTCTCAGCAAGGCACACAGGAATATGAGGCAGAGTCTGGAACCCTATGTCCTTAGGCCCCTGGCAGGCTTCCTTAGCAAGGAGGGTAGATCCAGGTGACAGCTTCTTCCTTTATTCTATTATGCTCAGATTTGATCTTTTCATACTGTGGTCTTTTGGATAAAAATGGCCCCCACAGACTCATGTGTTTGAATGCTTAGCCCGTAGAGTGTGGCATTATTAGGATTGTAGCCTTATTGAAGGAAGTTGTCACTGTGAAGATGGGCTTAGAGGTTTTAGAAATGCAAGGCAGTTCACTTCCCACTGCCTGCCAATCCAGATGTGGAGCTCTTAGCTCCTTCTCTAACACTGTGTCTACCTGCTGCCACACTTCCTACCGTGATCGTAATGTACTAAATGTCTGAAACTGGACACAAGCCCTAATCAAATGTTTTACTTTACAAGAGTTACTGTGGTCATGGTGCCTCTTCACAGCAATAGAAATCCTAGCTAAGACACATAGTGTCCCAGATTTCCTGTTTGTGCCTGGAGTATTTTAGATTTAAAGTTGTCTTTGACTACAGTACTTGTTTCTTCTATCTCGTCTTCAGTGCTTGAGATTTTCTCTTCCATCCCTTGTATTCTGTTCGTGAGGCTTGCCTGCAAGGTTCCAAGGTTCCTATTTAGTTTCTTAAATTTTCATTCCTAGATTTCCCTCAATTTGGATTTTCTTTATTGATTCTATTTCCATTTTCAGTCCTTATACTTTTATTTATTTCCTACCACTGTGGAGTTCTGTCTGTCTGTCTGTCTGTCTCTGTGTGTGTTTTCAGAAATTTCTTTGAGGAGTGTATTCATTTCTTCTTTAAGGACCTCTGCTATTCATAAAGGCTATTATAAGGTCTTTGTCTATTGCTTCAGCTGTGTTGTATTCTTTGAGCCTACTGTGTTAGGGTTGCTGGACTCTACAGGAATTTATTGCCCTGGCTGTTATTGATTTTGTTTTTACACTGGTGTTTGGCACCTGTGTTTTGATATATTGTAATATTAGGTGTTGAAATCTGGTCTTGTTTTTATTGGGTGAATGTTTTGTTCCTTGGTTTCTGTTGCCCTTTCTTGGGGGTTGGGGATTGGGTGGCTGCTCAGAGGACATGCTTCTAGGATCCTGCTAGGTATAGCCATTTGAGATCTTCGGTACAATCTGCTTCTAGGCATAAGAAGCTGATGCTTAAGAGTATGGATGAGCTAGAACGAGGGTTGGTTGAGGGGCTTCAGAGGAGGAAGAAACAGAGTGTTCCGTCAGTATCTGATTAGTCCACTGGGAATGGAAGCAGAGTGAAGAGAGGCCACAGCAGATAGTCTGCTACAGAGCTGAGGATGAGACTGGATTGGAGAAAGAAGGGAGAGTGAAGATCTTAAGGTTTGTTGGCCTGTTTGTGTCTCTGGCAACCTGGGCCACAGTGTTCCTATGGAATGCCTGCTGGGGTTTGGGACTGAGACATATGGATAAATGGAAAGAGGGGTTTGAGGAGAAGATCTCTGTGATCTTCTAGAGATGGGGCAGAGAAGGAGGGTGAGGCCACAGCAGCTGGTTTGCTACAGTTCTCAGGGAGAGAATGGGGCACTGGATCTGGAGGATATCAGGGTGAGGTGAAGATATACAGTTAGCCTATCTGCTTCCCTGGCTAGAGTGGCCAATGGGTTCCTAGGGAATGCCCACTGCAGGCTGTAATTGGGGGCTTGGAGAAGGGAGTAAGTGGGTGAAAGTTTGGTAGAGCAGATCTTCATGATCCACTGGGATAGAGGGGAAGGGTAGAACATAGTAGCTGACCTGAACAGCGCGGACGGTGAGACTCAGTTTAGTGGAAAATGACATTTATCAGGCGGAGGACATTCAGCTCAAGTTATTTATTGACATGTTCTTGTAAATGGCATTTATCAGGTGGAAGACATTCATCTCAAGTTATTTAATGACATGTTTGTTATGGCTAGATGTTGAATATGAAAAATTTTTGCCTCTATTGAACCAATCATATGGTCTTTCCTTAGTCTGACAGTGAATCACACTGATTAGTTCTCAAGTATTTGTCTAACCTTTTTATCGTGCTGTATTATCTTTTCCATATAATCTGTGACTGAATTCATTGGCATTTTGTTAAGAATTTTGTATCTATGTTAAGTAGGGATTTTGGCTTATAGTTTTTCTTTTCATAACATTAGTTTTTCTTCCTTTAGTGTGAGAGTAATGTCTTTTTATCAAATCAGTTTGTAAATGTTTCTTATTCTGCCATGGAAGTATGTTTGTAAAATTACTTTTCCCTCTGAATGCTTGTTTGAGTTAAATTTGTTCTTTTTCTTATTTCTTAAGCTAGAGATTGTAATCATTTCCAGGCATGGCAATCAGGGAGGGCAGGGTGAAGAAGTTTCAAATCATAGCATGCTAGGAAGCAGAGATAAGGGAATGCCTGTGTTCACCTATCTTTTCCTTTTCTAATCTTATTCTCTTCAGGTCCCCAGTTCATTGCATCATGGTTTTTACACTCAGGATGGGTTGTTTACTTTCAACCAATCCTCTGCATAAATGTTCCCAGAGACACTCTCAGTGGTCTGTATCAGTCTTCTAGCTTATTTAGATCCAGCCATGTTGATAATCAAGATTGACTATCACAGCCTGTCTGGGTGAATGTTCTGTGTACATTTGAAAATAAAATATACTTTCTTGTCGATGATTAGCTCATTCTACTAGTGGCAATTGGAGCTGGCTATTTGGCAGTGGAGTTTAAGTGTTCCATACCCTCAAAGAAGAGATTTTCTTCCTACTAAAAGAAGAGCATTAATGTCTTCAACTTCAAAAGTGGAAGGGTGTGCTTTCCTTGTCAGCTACTTTGCCTAGCGTGGAAAAATGCCTTCATGTACTCTGCTTGGGTATTTAGGACATTCGCTTTCAGACACCAACATTGTTTATAAGCCCACTATAAGCGTAAAATAAATTTGAGACTACATGGACAGACTTCTTTGTGAATTAAAAATTACAACCTTCAAAATTAAATGTTCTGATGTCTGTATTAAGTTATATGAAAATTAAGTTATGTGAAAAGTTTTATATTAAGAATGCAAACATTTTTTTCCTATTTCTCTGTTGTAGGAAGTAAGCACAGTGCTTCAGTTCTCTATAATGAATACTAACTGGATCATAGGAAAAGGCATCTTGTGATGCTTTTAATATGAGTCAAAAAAGTAATATTTTAACAATGAACATATGATGTCTGATGTCAGCAGCGTATAACTAATTTCTCTGTAATACCAAAAACTTCAGTTTTCTACTCTCATCTGATATCATCATAAGGTTCAAAGTTATAGTTTCAAAACACAATTTAGAATAATTATATCTAAAAGCTCACAAAGAAGACAGTAATAAATTAGTAGTATGAGAGTTTCAGACGTCAGTAGCTGGTTACTAATTTATTTTAGAATAGTAGTTTGTAGTGGTATGCATCAATGACATCTTTCTTGTAATTCTTGTTTTCTATGGTTGTGTTACTTACACTGTGTTAACTACAATTCACAAAAAAGGTGTTAAAGTCTTTACTTTTTTAATTTTTTATTTATTTTTTATTAATTACACTTTATTCCTTTTGTATCCCCCCATAAGCCTCTCCCTCCTCCCCTCCCGGTCCCACCCTCCCCCCTTTCTGCATGCATGCCTCTCCCCAAGTCCACTGATAGGGGAGGTCCTCCTCTCAAGAGAGGATCAATGAGACATGCAGTTTTTTTTTTCAGTACCATCTTCTAGTGGTCAGCATGGATTATCTATTTGTTTTGAATAAACAAAGGAAGCTCAAAAACATATTGAGAAATGTAGTTTGAGGTTCTCTCAATGTAACGATGCTGAAGATACTTAAACAATGCAAACAAGGCTTTATAGTTTGTTAGAGAAAAAATAGCTACCTGCAGAAAAAAAAGAGCAGGAGCAGGATGAAATGGAAAAGAAGCAATGCAGGTTTGCACAGGAACAAGGTCTCAGCAAGGACTGACTGTTGCTGTGTATGTTTTTGAAAACTGTTTATTTTTACTAACAGAATTCTAACATCTCCATGTGCTGAGATGCAAAAACCATCTTCAGAAGTCTGTCTTTTTATGTTGCATTTATTAGAGTGGATATCAATAAAAGCAGATTTGGAGATAGCTTCAGGAGCCCTGAACACTAGAGTGGGGTAGATCAAGGTTTAGCTTTCTGATAGCGAGTATTTGGATAAATATACAGAGTACTTTACTGGTAAGTACTGTTTTATTCTGCACCCTGAAGTTGCTGGAAATGATTCCCTCATGTCATAGGAGACTCTTATCTTCTGTCAGTTACTGAGAGTGGAATGAAGATTTTTATGACTTTAATGACTGATGTTAGGAGAATGTAAGCCCAGAGAGGGAATGTGAACCAATGGGAAAGGAAGTGAGAATTAGAAGGATAATTATATGTGATTATTCCTCGTCCTAAATTACCTATATGTCTGCTATAATGAAGAGTCAAGAATAGCAGAGAGAGGAAATAAACAAAGCACTAAAATTTTGAAGGTGACCAGTAGCATGGGCTTAAAGGACAGCCAGTTATCATTAAAGAATGAGTGGCTGATTTGATTCAGTCACTAGGGTAAGAACTTTGAGTTTCCAATGAATGTGAATGCTCTAACAGCCTATTCAACAGACTGACATCTTCTATATTCTACAGAGAAGACAACATAGAGCTCAATGAGACTAATTAGAGCCTTTCATACCCCATGGAAGAAAAGAGAAGCAGATCTAAGCAAGAACTATTGAGTATTGATACTCATGTCCTTCCTAGGATGTCGCTCATTTTCAGGAAGACGAAGCTGTAGTAGAGATGATGAGAAGGTGTTTAAGAGGAGTATGATGAGTCAGGGCTTGCCTGATTAACCGACTCTTTTCCTCATTAGTGAATGTTCTTCTCTGTTGTTTGTTACAGCTTTTGACTTGGTTTTTTGTTTCTATTTATTTATTTATTTATTTACTTGTTTTGTTTTGATAAGCATAGCTATGCAGAACATCTTTTCCCAGTCCTTCTCTTTTGGTCAGTATGTGTCTATTTATTTAAAGTTAGTTTGTCTCATATAAACAACATATTGTTGGGTCTTTTTTACATTGGTTCAGCCCATCTATTTTTTAAAGGACATTTAAATCTACTTTCATTTAAAGTAATTGTTGATGGAAATAAAAAACTTGTTACTGTCAATTACTCCCATGTTGCAGATCTCTGGTTTGATAGTTTTCTTGTAATGTTGTCTTTGAATTTTTTCTGCTTTTGTTCGTTTGTTTTGTGGTGCTTTGTTTTAAATTGTAGCTACCAAGAGGGTTGCATACAACACTTTATAACACTATACTTCACAACAGTCTACGTCAAGCTTACAGCTTAGTTCTTATTGCATAAAAATCTCTACACTTTTGTGCCTTCATATGTACTTTCTGAGATTACAATTTACATACTTCTTGATAAATTATTGTAGCTTTTATTGCTTTGTGTCTTAATTTTCACACCAAGCACTAGGAACAAAATTGTCCCAAATTCTATATTTTAACACTAGACTGTTCTGAATTTGGCTTTGTTTAACTTGTACCATTGAATTTTGAATGGAGCAACTCATTATGAGCTGGAGAGCAATTCCCACATTTCTTCTAGAATCATACCTCACCTCAGTGATCTAGGAATCTTCTATTATTCCTAAGCCACTAAATGTTCAATAATTGTCACCAAACTGCCTTACGGAGCAAGCCTTTACTGTGCATATCTTTAGGGGGGTTGTTCAGGGACAAAATACAGGAGGAATTGACCTCAAGTTCTTGTTCACTGTTTCTCTGACATACCCAGGCACAAGGTAGGGCAGTGAAGACATAGAACTTCCAAAAGTTGTCTTGCATTATCTAGGTTGTTATTCAGTCTCTCTGAGATGACACATATTCTGTCATAATTCTGGCTGGCTCACTTGTTCTACAGTCAGACCATCTCCATCATACTTAAAATCCAGTATGAACTTAGGTCAATATTATGGAGAGAATATTTTTATCAAGGATGATTAAAAGAGAAAAGAAGGAAGGCCTTCCACACCTGTGTCTCCCACTTCACTGTGGTTGCCCTGTGCTATGGCATGGCCATCTTCACTTATGTTACTGTCCCCCTCCTGCCCCTCTGTCCTTCAGAAGTTGATTTCTCTGTTCTATACGATTTTGACACCCAGGATGAACCCCGTGATATATAGTCTAAGGAATAAGGAAGTGAAGGGGGTTTGGCGAAGCTAGTGGGACAATTCTCTGGGTTCACATCAAAACTGAAAACCTAGGCTTGGCAGTGGTGGCATATACCGTTAATTCCAGCACTTGGGAGGCAAAGGCAGGTGGACTTCTTTGAGTTTGAGGCCCAGCCTGGTCTACAGTGTGAGTTCCAGAGCAGCCAGGGATACACAGAGAAACCCTGTCTCAAACAAACAAACAAACAAACAAACAAACAAATCCTAAAAACCCAAGGAATCTTGAGCATCACTGGAGAAAAGGGCTTTGCTTCTGTGTACTGCACCCAAGTCAGATGTGACAGTCATTGCAATGGAGAGAGAAGTGGAGCTGATACATTCTGATGACTGGTGATATTGTGCAGGAGGCTGGGTGACTGTGCTGGGGTGTAGGGTGTGGGTGTACTTTTATGTCACAGAAGAGTGTATGTGGAGCTAATCATGGCTCTGAAAGGACTTCCTGTGCTTCATCTGCACTTTATGGCTGATAGAAATTGATTCATCCTATTGTCTGTAATCATGGGCCTGGTTAGTGTTATGTAGGATGAGGCCTCCTTTTTTCTTTTTTTTTACCCAATTATGGAAAACAATCTTGGTGTCTCAATGAAGAACAAAATGCACTTTTACTTTTGAAGACTTTAAGAAAATGCAAATTCACATGTAATAATTGCATGAGTCACTATGATGGAGAGAATATTTTTTTCAAGGATGATTAAATTGTTTTTGTGTGGTTTCCAGTACTTATGTACATAATATCTGATTGAGAACAAGAAAGAATAAATGGAGAAGGTTCAAGAGGAGTCTTACTTCATTCTGATATGGATAAAATGAAAAGGTGTTTGCATACGGGGCTATTATCATCTAAGGGGAGACTGTGTTTTAGATAATATCACTCAGTATTCAGTTTGAGAGGAATTTTACTGAATACATAATAGTTGTCACATACATTCATTAAAATGGCACATTGTACTCCCTAATATCTATGATTACTATTTATCAACAGAAAAGAAACAAAAGCAAACATTTCTGATGACTAAAATGTTCACAACCTTTCTCTGAAACTTCAGAAACAATATTGTCATGTTAGACACTAAGTAATTATTGAATATCAGAAATATTATTAATCTAATAATTAGATGGTCATGGTAAGTGTCTTGATAAGAATTTCAAGGTACAAAATTTAAAGTTCATGTAATCCCAAGACCATTTGACACTTGAATTTTCTCTAACTGTACTTCTATTCTAAGTTTTGCAAGAAATGTGGGCATCTCAAAAGATGTCAATGCCAGCAGACTAAGTTTTGGTTGTCTGGACTTCAAGCAATGCCAGTAGACTGTACTGCATGTTGCTCACACTACATGGTCTAGGAGACTCAATAGTTAGCAATTCCTGAAAACTATGGGTGTGGTTCCAGGGCAGGGATGATGGACAATGAAGTGATTTAGTGATGTTTCAAGTGTTACAGACTATACTCACAGTGCACGGATCTTCCTGTTTAAAAGACCCCAAGAACCAGTTTTGATGACATGTAGTCCCAAAATTTGAGAGGCTGAGGCAGAAAAGCTGTGAGTACAAGACCTGAGGTAGTTGTGAGTAGTGTTCACCATACAATCATGTGTTTTAACACTTTGTCCCATGTTGGTGGTGCTATTTGGGGAGGTTATGGAACCTTTAGGAGGGACAGCCTTGCCAGAGGAAGTATGTTACTCAGAGTGGGCTTTGACAATTTGTAGCTTCACTTTACTTCCAGTTTTCTTTCTCTGCTTTCTGGATGCAGCTGGGATGTGATCAGCCAGCTTCCTGTTCCAGCAGCCTGTGGTCTTGCCTTCCTCATCATTATGGGTTTCCCTTCTGGAAATCTAAGCCAAAACACAGTCTTTCTTCTGTGGTGGATTTTGGTCCTAGTATTTTCTTTTCTTTTTTTAAATTTGAATTTTTTTTTACTAATTAGTTTATTCACTTTGTATCCCACTTGTACCTCACTCACTACTCCCCTCCCAAGCCCCTGTCCCTCTCTCTGCCTCATGCATACCCCCCTAAACCAGTCTACTGATAGGGGAGGTCTTCCTCCCCTTCCTTCTGATCCCAGTCTATCAAGTCTCATTAGGAGTGGCTGCATTGTCTTCCTCTGTGGCTTGGTAAGACTGCAACTCTCTGAGGGGGAGGTGATTGAAGAGCAGGCCAATCAGTTCATGTCAGAGACAGCCCTTGTTCCCATTACTAAGGAACCCACTTGGACACTGAACTGCCATGGGCTACATCTGTGCAGGGGTTCTAGGTTATCACCATGAATGGTCCTTGGATGGAATATCAGTCTCAGAAAAGACCCTTGTGCCCAGATGTTTTGGTTCCGTTGCTCTCCTTGTGGAACTCCTGGCCTTTCCAGGTCTTACTATTTCCTACTTCTTTTATAAGATTCCCTGCACTCTGCCCAAAGTTTGGCTATGAGTCTCAGCATCTGCTTAGATACCCTGCAGTGTAGAGACTTTCAGAGGCCTTCTGTAGTAGGCTCCTGTCCTGTTCCTTGTTTTCTTCCTCTTCTGCTGTCCATCCTCTTTGCCTTTCTGAATGAATATTGAGCATCTTACCTAGAGTCCTCCTTCTTGATTAGTTTCTGTAGGTGTGCAAATTTCAGTATGTTTATCCTATATTATATGTCTAATATCCACTTATGAGTGAGTATATAACCTGTGCATCTTTCTGCTTCTGGGATAGCTCACTCAGGTTGATATTTTCCAGATCCCACCATTTACCTGCAAATTTCATGATTTCCTTATTTTTCATTGCAGAGTAATACTCCATTGTGTAGATGTACCACAATTTCTGCATCCATTCCTCCACTGAGGGGCATCTGGGCTGTTTCCAGCTTCTGGCTATTACAAATAAGGCTGCTACAAACATGGTTGAAAAAATCTCCTTATTGTGTACTTGAGCCTCTTTTGGATATATGCTTAGGTGTGGAATAGCTGGATCTTGAGGAAGCGCTATTCCTAGTTGTCTGAGAAAGGGCCAGATTGCTTTCCAGAGTGGTTGTACAACTTTACATTCCCACCAGCAGTGGAGGAGGGTTTCCCTTTCTCCACAACCTCTCCAGCATGTGTTGTCTCTTGAGTTTTTGATCTTAGACATTCTGATGGGTGTAAGGTGAAATCTCAGGGTCGTTTTCTTTTGCATTTCCCTGATGGCTAATGAGGTTGAGCATTTCTTTAAGTGTTTCTCTGCCATTCGATATTCCTCATTTGAGAATTCTCTGTTTAGCTCTGTACTCCATTTTTTAATTGGATTACTTGATTTGTTACTTTTCAATTTCTTTAGTTCTTTATATATACTGGATATGAGTCCTCTGTCAGATATAGGGTTGGTGAAGATCCTTTCTCAATCTGTAGGCAGTTGTTTTGTTCTGACGACAGTGTTCTTTTCTTTACAGAAGCTTTTCAGTTTCATGAGGTTCCATTTATTGATTGTTGCTCTTAGAGCCTGTGCTGTTGGTGTTCTGTTCAGGAAGTTGTTTCCTGTACAGATATCATGCAGGCTCTAAGAGAACACAGATGTCAGCCCAGGCTACTATATCCAGCAGAACTCTCAGTCCCTCATAGATGGAGAAAACAAGATATTCAATGACAAAAACAAATTTCAAGAATACCTACACACAAATCCAGCATTACAGAAGACACTAGAAGGAAAAATACAACCCGAGAATACTAGCTACTTTCAAGAAAACACAGGAAATAATGAACTTCACTACAGTAAAACAAAAAGCAACCAAGCACACAACCTTATGACCACATCAAAATCAAAGAAGCTAACAGCCACTGGTCCTTAATCTCTCTCAACATCAATGGACTCAATTCTCCAATAAAAAGACACAGACTAACAGAATGGATGCATAAACAAGACCCAGAAATCTGTTGCATACAAGAAACACATCTAAGTCACAAAGATAGACATTACCTGAGGGTAAAGGGTTGGAAGACAGCTTTCCAAGCAAATGGACCCAAGAAGCAAGCAGGAGTAGCCATTCTAATATCTAATAAAATAGGTTTTCAACCAAAATTAATAAAAATAGATGGGAAAGGACACTTCATACTCATCAAGGAAAAATTCCAACAAGAAGGCATCACAGTCCTGAACATCTATGCCCCAAATACAAGGGCACCCACATTTGTGAAAGAAACATTGATAAAACTTAAACCACACATAGATCCCCACACACTAATAGTGGGAGACTTCAACACCCCACTCTCAACAAAGGACAGGACAACAAAACAGAAATTAATCAAAAAAACAATGTCCTCTTTCTTTTCCCATAAGGCTTTTAGGTGAGCCACTAAGTTGCTTGAATGAGATGTTTTGAATTTCTTCTTGAAGGCACTTATTGCTATGAACTTTCCTCTTAGCACTGCTTTCTGTGTCCCATAAATTTGGGTATGTTGTGTCTTCATTTTCACTGAATTCTAGGAAGACTTTAATTTTTCCCTTTATTTCCTTCCCGACCCAGCTGTCATTGAGTAGTGAGTTGTTCAGTTTCCATATGTGTGTAAGCTTTTTACTATTTCTGTTGTTGTTGAAGTCCAGCTTTTGTCCATGGTCGTCAGATAGGATACAAGGGATTATTTCAATCTTCTTGTATCTGTTGAGTCTTCCTTTCTGACCAACTATATGGTCTATTTTGGAGAAGGTTTCATGAGGTGTTGAGAAGAAGATAAATTCTTTTGTGTTTTGGTGAAAGGTTCTGTAGATGTCTGTTAGGTCCATTTGATTCATGACCTCTGTTAGAGACATTGTTTCTTTGTTTAATTTCTGTTTTGTTGTCCTGTCCTTTGTTGAGAGTGGGCTGTTGAAGTCTCCCACTATTAATGTGTGCGGATCTATATGTAGTTTAAGTTTTATTAATGTTAATTTTACAAATGTGGGTGCTCTTTTATTTGGGGCATAGATGTTCAGGATTGTGATGTCGTCCTGGTGGAATTTTCCTTTGATGAGTATGAAGTGTCCTTCCTCATCTTTTTTGATTAGTTGTCGTTGAAAGTCTATTTTATTAGATATTAGAATGGCTACTCCTGCTTGCTTCTTGGGTCCATTTGCTTGGAAAACTGTCTTCCAGCCCTTTACTCTTAGGTAATGTCTATCTTTGTGACTTAGGTGTGTTTCTTGTATGCAACAGATTGTCGTGTCTTGTTTACACATACGTTCTTTTAGTCTGTGTCTTTTTATTGGAGAAATGAGTCCACTGGAGTTAGAGACCAGTGGCTGTTAGATCTTTTGATATTGATGTTGGCTGTGGTAGTGTGTTTGTGTTGCTTGGCTACTTTTAGTTTTGCTCTAGTGAGGTTATTTGTTACCTTATAAGTGGATATTAGAAATATAATACAGGATAAACATATTAAAATCTGTACACTTAAGGAAGCTAATCAGGAAGGAGGTCTCTGGGTAAGACACTCAATCTCCATTCAGAAAGGCAAAAAGGATGGACATTGGAGGATGCAGAAAACAGGGAACAGGATAGGAGCCTACCATTGAGGGCCTCTGAAAGGCTCTACCCTGCATGGTATTGAGGCAGATGCTGAGACTCATAGCCAAACTTTTTGCAGAGTGCAGGGAATCTTATGAAAGAAGTGGGAGAGAGTAAGACCTGGAGAGGACAGGCACTCCACAAGTACAGCAACAGATCCAAAAAGTCTTGGCACAGGGGTGTTTTCTGAAACTGATACTCCAGCCAAGGGCCACTCATGGAGATGGCCTGGAACCCCTATAGTAGCCTATGCAGTTCAGTATCCAAGTGGGCTTCATAGTAATGGGGACAGGGAATGTCTCTGACAGGAACTGATTGGCCTGCTCTTTGATCACCTCTCCCTGAGGGGGGACCATCCTTACCAGGACACAGAAGTAGACAATTCAGCCACTCCTGTTGAGACCTGATAGACTAAGATCAGAGGGAAGGGGAGGAGGACCTCCCTGATCAGTGGACTGGGAAAGGAACACAGGTGGGGAAGAGCGGGGATGGGATTAGGAGGGGAGGAGGGTGGGAGGTACAGGGGGATACAATGTGAAAAAGCTGTAATTAATAAAAATAGTTAAATAAAAAATAAAAAATAGATCAACCCATAAAAAATATATAGATATAGGTGGGGAGGGAGCAAGAGATAGAAGGAGGGGAACTAGCTGTGGACACAGGGTTTAAAAACCAAGGAACTTCATTGCTAGATTATATCTGGAGACTCTTTGTTTACTCCTTGGTTCCTAGAGGCTGGTCTCACCACTGGTACAATAATTTAAGAGTGAGTATACAGTCTGTGGCATGTAGATGATGGCATTTAGCAATGAGTGCATGAGCAAGGGAGAAAATGAATATGTGAGTATTGAGCTAATAGACAGTCAATAGCATGGCCAGGGGATAAAACTTGATGAGTACTGACTCCTGAATTTGGAATGTAAACAGTATTACGAAAATGCACTTAGATGTTTATTGACACAGTTCTCTCTCTCTTTCTTGCATACACCATTAGAGTTTAAAGAACAACTCTCTGGTATATAGAGAATAAATAAAGCCATCCTGTATTCAAAGATGAGAATTGGCTTGGCTCACCAAGCACGTGTGCAGGATGACTTCTCACAGACTATCACAGAAGGACTAAAATTCAAGCTTGGATTATCAGAGAACACTCTAAAACCCCATGAATCTGGCTTCTGTGACTTCATAGGAAAAAAAAAAACAACAACAAACCTTTCTTCAGTGGCATTTAGCAACAGAGAGGGATAGGAGATAAGGGATTGAAGAGAATAGCTTTCCACAGGGACAAGGGAACATGGAAGTCTTCCTCTTGAGGGTTAGGAGTGGAGACAGCAATTAACACTAAGGGGGTTCCTGAGGGGACTCTGGCAATCCCACATCAGTAACGCAGCCATTATTGCACTCCTTGAGATCTGTACTTGAGCCAACTGGAAGACACTTATGAACTTTCTCTCCAAAGGATTCCTCTAAATCTAGACATGTCTCAGGTAATTTCAGAGCTCTGGAGCTCAAAGAGTCTAGGGCTCTTTAAATTCTATCATATAAGACTTTATTGCACAAAAGGATTAAGTTTCTTTTTTTCCTTTTCTTTCTTTTCATTGTGTGTGTGTGTGTGTGTGTGTGTGTGTGTGTGTGTGTGTAATATCTGGCTGTGGGTCTCTGTATCTGTTCCCATCTGTTAAGGAGGAAGCTTCTCTTATAATGACTGAGTAAGGCACCTATCTATGAATATAGCAGAATATTATTAGGAGTCATTTCATTGGTACTTTTTGACCAATATTGTTTGGTTTTACCCTAGGTCTTTTTGCTGTGTAGTCTCTGGTTTTTGGTCAGCAAGCAGGGGTGGGTATGGGTTTCACTTGTTGAGTGGCCTTTAATGTCTAATCTGAATTAGACATTGATTGGCTACTCTCACTATTTCTCTTTCACCATTACTCTAGTGTATTTTACAAGCAGGACAGATTGTAATTCAAAGATTTTGTAGCTGGGTTGGTTTAAGTGTCTCTTGGTAGCATACAATGTACCTTCCCACATTAAAGAGAGTAGAACATAGGGGTAAAGAATCCATGGAGTCAATGAGTTGTTTGGGTGTTGTCCTCAGCAATAGGGCTTTGCTGTCAGTTTGCCAAGAGCAACCCATTTTCCTGACAACAGCCTGGGTTGTTGGGAGTATTTTCATGGGATCCCTTTAGCCAACAACTCAATTGAATACAAACCTGTCCTGGTATTGGAAGTCTTGTTTGGTGACAAGAGCTGGCCAGATGGGACTGTGTCTCACTCATAATTAGGACAGCTCATTATAAAGCTTTTCACTGTTTCTATACCATCCCTGAAATGCCCCTCAATTCAAGGGGTCTCTCAGTCTGCATTTCCTCCTTCAACCCCAACCCCATTTTCCTTCCTGTCCCCACCTGATCCCTTTGTTCCCATCCCTAATTGCTCCCCAGTCCACTCATAAAATCCATTCTAGTTTCCCCTTCCAAGGAAATCCATGTGGCTTCAGGCCCTTCCTCTATACCTAAACTCTCTGGGTCTATAGACTTTAGGTTGGTTATCATTTATATAATTGCTAATAGCCGCATGTAAGTGAATACAAAACATATTTATCTGTCTGGGTTTGAGTTACCTCACTCAGGATGATCTTTTCTAGTTCCATCCATTTGTCTGCAAGTTTCATGATGCCATTTTTTTTTTAAAGATGAGTAATAGTGAATGCCAGGTAGGATGCCCATAGACATTCTCTTCTCTCTTTTTTTCCCCAAACTCGATCTTCAGGGTCACCCCTAGCCCTGCAACAGAACACCACCAGCAGCCTATTCTACCACATCTATGTCTCCTACGGACGCCACAGGCCATATTCCCCTGTCCTCTCCTCCCCTCATGTTCACCGTGTCACGTCTCCCAAGTCTGGCTGACACCTCTTGCTCAACCACAGCACATTGCCTGCTAGGTGACCAGGTAGTCTGCCTGCAGGTCTTCACTCTGTCTGTTCCTCCAGACCCAATCCTCAAGGTCACCTCTAGGACTGTAACAGACCACCTTTCCCCAACCTCCCCGTCACCCAAGTCCAACACCAGTAAGCATTCTCCGTGAACACACCAGCTGAGTAGGCAACTAAAACAGGCAACACACACCCTAAAATATTAGAGAGGAAGCAGAAACTGGGGATTTGACATCCAGCGTTAACCTGATGGCTATGTTACTGGCTGTTTAATCCCAGTCAGTTAGTGATACTTAACCCAGAGTCCTCAGACCTGTGTAATAATTTACACATAATTCTCCTGTGACAGCTAAAGAAACTGAATGTGGTACCAGGCATCCTGTAAGGTCATTGACCTTTGTCCTGGAATGCCTGTTGGAGCCCAGTGGCCTGCAAGTAAGATAAGAATAAGTTAATGGTGTTCCTGCTTTCTGCCTTTGTAAACTCGCTTACCACTGAGTGACTGGAAGGAAGTGGTCTTTAGCACAGGGAAGAGTAACATCTGAGGGGAGCAATTTTCATCCCTAGCTAGGAATTCCATAGATAATTATAATGTACACCTATGATGTCAACCTTTAGAAACATTTTCTTTAGTCCTCTTTGGCATGGCATGCTGTTTGGCCCAAAGGTTGCCATCCTTCTGCTGCAGTAAGAATAAATTCATTTAATCTGAATTTGTATGGGACTTTAAGCTTTCCCAGTAGATTTGAACACCAAATAGAGTGAACCACAGAAGAAAGTTCCCTTGGTACATAATAATCGAAACAGTGATGATACAGAACAAAAAAAGAATATTAAAAGTTGCAAGAAAGAAAAACCAAGAAGCAAATAAATGCACACCTATAAGAGTAAATCTGACTTCGGGCCTGGACAGATGTGTCGACTCTAAAAGACCACAGATGCTGTCCCAAATTACTATAATGAGCAAAACTTTTAATCACCATAAATGGAGAAAATAAGATATTTCATAATAAAGTCAATTTTATACAATACCTATCTATACATCCAGCTGTACAGAAGGGGCTAGAAGGAAAAATACAAATTAGGGAGGTGAAATACACATGTGAGAACACAGATACTAAATAATCTTACACCAGCAAAAACAAAAGAAGGGAAAAACACTCTGCCACCTCTTCCACCACCAACAACATCAATAACAAAATGACAAGAATTAACAACCATTGATCATTGATATCTCTCAATATTAATGACTTCAAGACAGAGACTAACAGAATAGAAAAACAAAACAAAACAAAACAAAACAGGACCCATCCTTCTGAGGCATACAAAAACCATACTTCAACATCAAGGATAGACATTAACTCAGAGCAAAACATTGGAAAAACATATTTCAAGAAAATGGAAGTAAGAAAGAAGCTAGTGTAGCCATTAATATTTTAAAAAATATAGACCTCAAATTAAAATAAATAAAAGGAAACAGGAAAGAGTACTACATACCCACCAAAGAAAAATCCACCAAGATGACATTTCAATTCTTTACATCTATTCCCCTAACACAGGGCTCCCACCTTTGTAAAACAAACAAACAAAAGCACTACCACAGCTTAAGTTACACATTGATTTTCACACACAGATGTTGGAACATTCAATATCCCAGTCTCACCTATAAACATGTTGTACAGACAAGACCTAAGCAGAGAAGTGCTGGAGCTAACTGATGTTATAAAGCCAACTGAACCTAAGAGGCATTTAGAATATAACTTCTCAACACCCCATAGAGATTTTTCCAAAATTGACCACATACTCTATACAAAGTAATTCTTGATAGATACAAGAAAATTGAAATAATACCCTGCATTCTATCAGACTACCATAAATTAAAGCTGGACATCAGAAACAACAGAAAGCTTAGAAACTCATGGATACTGAATAACACTCTACTCAATGAAAAATGGGTCAAAACAGAAGTAAAGAAAGAAATTAAAGACTTTATTATACAATGAAACGAATACACAACATACCCAAATTTATGAGACGTGAAAGCAGTGGTAAGAGAAAATTTCATAGCACTAACTACCTACATTCATAGCACTAACTACCTACATTAAAAAAAAAATGGAGAAATCTCATACTCATGAAAGCTCTAAAACAAAAAAGTGAGCACACCTAAGAGGAGTAGATAATCAAATATCAAAATGAAGAAATAATAAAAATTAAGGCTAAAATCAACAAAATAGAAATAAAGAGAACATTACAAAGGATCAATGAAACAAAGAGTCAATTCTCTCAGAAAATCCACAAGATTTTCTGTGGATTTATCTAAACTAAAAGACAAAAAGAGAATATCCAAATTAATTAAATCAGAAACTACAGTCAAGGGACGGGTCAAGAGACACAGAGGAAGGCTCAAGAATCATAAGGACATACTTTAAAACCCTGTGCTCTACCAATATGGAAAATCTAAAAGAAATGGATAATTTTCTCAATAGGTACCATTTACCAAAATTAAATCAAGATCAGACAAATGATTCAAATAGACCCATAACTCCTAAGGAAACAGAAGTAACCACAAAAATCTCCCAACCCAAATAAGCTCAGGGCCTCTCAGCTTTAGTATAAAAATCTACTAGACATTCAAAGAAGAGTTAACACTAATACTCCTGAAATTATTCCACAAAACAGAAACAGAAGGAACATTCTCAATTCTTCTGTGAGGCCACAGTTAGGTTTACTACCAAACCACACAATAACTCAACAAACTAAGAGAATTACAGATCACTTTCTATCATGAACGCAGATGCAAAAATACTCAATAAAACACATGCAAATAGAATCCAAGAAAACGCCAATAAGATCATTCACCATGATTAAGTAGGCTTCGTCCCAGAGATGCAGGAATGGTTCATCATATGAAAAATCAGAAAATATAATCCACTATATTTGTACACCGAAAAAAATCTACATGATCATCTTATTAGATGTAAAAAAAAAAATCCAATGCCTCTTTATGACAAAAGTCCCAAAGATAATGAAGTATACAAGGAACATAAGAAAGAGACATGATACCTCAATATAATAAGGGCAATTTATACCAAGCTTGCAACCAATACCAAATTAAATGAAGAGAAACTCAAAGCAATTTCACTAAAATCAGAAACAGGTTTTCTGCTCTCTCCATATCCATTCGATATAATACCTGAAATTTTAGCTCGAGAAATATGCTAACAAATGGGATGAAGGGGATACAAATTGGAACATGAGTGATCTTAAAATTTCCACCAGGAAACTCCTACACATGATAAACACTTTGAGCAAAGTAGCTAGATACAAGATTATCTCAAAAACAAAACAAAAGAAAAATCAGTAGTCCTTCTATATACAAATGACAGATTCAAGGGAAAAAAAGGTCAGGGAAACAACATCCTTTACAATGGCCTAAAATAGTATACCATATCTTGAGGTAACTGTAACCAAGTAAGTGAAAACCTTGTATGATAAAAACTTCAAGTCTTTGAAGAAAGAAATTTAAGAAGATATCAGAAGATAAAAAGATCCCCATAGATCACAGATCAGTAAGATGAACATAGTAAGTGTATCCTTGCTAGCAAAAGCAATCTATAGATTCAGTGCTATCCCCATCAGAATGCTAACAGCATAGGCTCTAAGATCAACAATCAATAAATGGGAGATCATGAAACTGAAAAGCTTCTGTAAAGCAAAGGACACTGTCATCAGAACAAAACTACAGCCTACAGATTGGGAAAGGATCTTCACCAACCCTATATCTGACAAAGGACTAATATACAGTATATATAAAGAGCTAAAGAAGTTAAACAGCAAAAAATCAAGTAATCCAATTAAAAAATGGAGTACAGAACTAAACAGAGAATTCTCAATAGAGGGATATTGAATGGCAGAGAAACACTTAAAGAAAAGCTCAACCTCATTAGCCATCAGGGAAATGCAAATCAAAATGACCCTAAGATTTCACCTTACACCCATCAGAATGGTTAAGATAAAAAACTCAAGAGACAACACATGCTGGAGAGGTTGTGGAGAAAGGGAAACCCTCCTCCACTGCTGGTGGGAATGTAAAGTTGTACAACCACTCTGGAAAGCAATCTGGCCCTTTCTCAGACAACTAGGAATAAGCGCTTTCTCAAGATCCAGCTATTCCACACCTAAGCATATATCCAAAAGAGGCTCAAGTACACAATAAGGATATTTGCTCAACCATGTTTGTAGCAGCCTTATTTGTAATAGCCAGAAGCTGGAAACAGCCCAGATGCCCCTCAGTGAAGCAATGGATGCACAAATTGTGGCATATCTACACAATGGAATATTACTCAGCAGTGAAAAACAAGGAAATCATGAAATTTGCAGGTAAATGGTAGGATCTGGAAAATATCAACCTGAGTGAGCTATCCCAGAAGCAGAAAGATGCACACAGTATATAGTCACTTCTATAGACATATAATAAGTGATAACCTTACTAAAATCTGTACACCTAAGGAAACTAATCAAGAGGGAGGACTCTTGCTAAAATGCTCAATTCCTATCCAGAAAGGCAAAGAGGATGGACATCAGAAGAAGGAGAAAAGAGGGAACAAGTCAGGAGCCTGCAACAGAGGACCTCTGAAAGGGTCTGCACTGCAGACTATCAATGCAGATGCTGAGACTTCTGGGCAACCTTTGGGCAGAGTGCAGGGAATCTTAGGAAACAAGTAGGAAATAGTAAGATCTGGAGAGGACAGGAACTCCACAGGGAGAGCAACAGAGCCAAGGGGTCTGAGCACAGGGGTCTTTCCTGAGACTGATACTCCAACCAAGGACTATCCATGGAGCTAACCTAAGACCCCTGCACAGATATAGCCCATGACAGTTCAGCATTCAAGTGGGTTCCATTGTAATAGGAACAGGGACTGTCTCTGACATGAACTGATTGGCCTGCTCTTTAATTACCTCCACCTGGGGGGGGGGGGGAGCAGCATTACCAGGCCACAGAAGAAGACAATGCAGCCACTCCTGATGAGACCTAATTGACTAGTATCAGAAGGAAGGAAAAGAAGATCTCCCCTATCAGTGGATTTGGTGGGGGGGGGCATGAGTGCAGAGGGGGGAGGAGGGGGGTTGGGACAGGAGGAGGAAGGGAACCACAGAGGGGATACAAAGTGAATAAAGTGTAATTAATAAAGAATTTTTAAAAAAGGAAAAAAAAGTAAAAGAAATCCAACACAATTCTTCAAAGACCTTGAAAGGACATTTCTCAGCTTCACATGGAAAAACAAGAGAACTTAAGATAGCTGAAACAATCTTTCAGAGTAAAACTTTCTTCTGGAGCTCTCACTATTCCCGACTTTAAGTTGTACTGCCGAGTTTGGAGTTTTAAGAATGATGCAAGGTGTTCAATGATCCCTTACTATTTACTTGAGGAGACATAATGAAAAGAATTAGTTTTCTAAGTTTAGGATGGATGGGACACTGGGAAATCCTTTAATACTGTAAATAGCTACTATGTTTTCTAAATGAATATTTCTCAGTATGTGTGGGGGTCAGGGGAGAGGGAGGAGGAGAGGTGAGTTAGTACATAAGTATGGAAGCATCTAGGCAACAGTGGAAGGTAGAAATTCAATTCACAATGCAATCATTGCTTTGGTTAATAAAATATGATACTGACAATCATGAACTGAAGTGATAACAAAGTGCCAAGCCTCGGGTACTTCTGTCTTTGCAAAGGTAGACTGAGTGTTGTGGAGCGTTGGCATCAAGGAATAGCCAACGGCATTAAAACGTGTTTAGAAAGCCCTATGAACAGAAGCATCAGAAGTCCTTTTCAGACCCACATGTGTTGACTGTGTGGCACCAGTTGAGGAAAGGTTGTTGGTGTTGTGTCTATGGGTCAGGGCTCTCGTCTCTGACCTGATTATCTGAGGGTCACATTCCCTTTAATGTACCATTTATACTGGAATCCAGATATAAGGAAGGGTGTACTAGGTAAAAGATGTTGTAGAGCTTATTTCAGAAATTCTCTGTATCTCTCTTTCTCTCTGTATCTGTCTTTGTCTCTGTCTCTCTCCATAGTATCTCCTAATATATACATATATATACACAAATATATACATATATTCTCCATATACACGCACACATACATACATACATGTATATATGTATACATATATGTATATGTAAATATAGATGTATATATACACACATATACATATATGTTCATATATGTATATATACTTATATATATGATTTTTGAGACAGGGTTTCTCTGTGTAGCCTTGGTTGTCATGGACTTGCTTTGTAGATCAGACTGGCCTCAAACTCACAGAGATTGCCTGCCTCAGGCTCCCTGAGTGCTGGAATTACAGGTGAGCACCACTGCACCCAGCTAGAAATTCTATTCTTGATTGGAAGTGGACTTTTTTCCTCCCAGGACTTCTGAAAAGATACAGGGAGCTGGATGTCATAGTAGTCTCTGGATGATAAGCTGCTGATATTTAAACAAATTTCAACAGACTAAGCGATGCCTGAATTCATGACTTCAAAACACCAAATATTAATAGTAATATAACCAAAGTACCATCTTTAGCATTACAAATATGTTTAATTAGACTTCAAATCTTGATTACATAGGAGTCATGTTACTCTAAAAGGGTTCTTGATGTAGAGGATGTAGAGATATGAGGCTATTGCATTAAGTTATGTGGCTTAGAGATTAAATGTTAAAAGACAAATCCAGAACAAGAGAGGCAGGGGAATCTAAAGTGAAACTTCACCTACACCATTTATATAAACACCAATATGTTTTTTAATAACAATTTACACGACTGTGGCAAAGAATTCCTTACTTTTCATTCTTTTTTCAGATCACAGATATGTCTAACTAAAAAAGTTTTAGAAGGGAAGAAAATGGAATGAGAAGAAGAAGAAGAAGAAGCAGAAGAAGAAGAAGAAGAAGAAGAAGAAGAAGCAGAAGAAGAAGAAGAAGAAGAAGAAGAAGAAGAAGAAGAAGAAGAAGAAGAAGAAGAAGAAGAAACCCTATAAAATGGTGAGTGAACATGTAAGATTGAATTAATGAAAGGACCATATGTGATGTTATATTTCGGAACTAGATGAAAATATCAGAAAAATATGAGAGTTTTTATATAATCAGTAAATAGATTCATTTCATTGAAAAATATTTATTGACTAATGCTTGATTTTTTTGGTTTTGTTTTTTTGACTAATGGTTAATTTTTAAAATTATAGGTATTATGCCACAAAAAGTTTATTTAAAGGATTTTTGTACATTTTTGTTCTTGGCCTTTATTTCTTTGTAACAGAACATGCATTTAATTCTTGACAAATTGCTGCAGTGAGCAGCAATTTAGATAATTCTCAAAGGCACATGAAGTTAATTTTCACTAGGGCCAAACAAAGGTAATTATTTTTCAGTCATTTATCGACAAATAAAATCTGTGCTGTCCATAGAATCATGGTTGTGGGGCCACCCACTGGAGCAGGGTCCACCTAGCAGGGGCCACATCCGTAGAGAAAACTGACTTTCCCTCTCCTAATGACTGCCGCTGACCGATGCCTGCCGTGTTGGAATGCTGATTGGCAGGATTTCATGCAGGACTTCTAGAACCCTGGCTACTGTAAATTTATAAGTTCAGTAGTCTTGTCATCTCCAGAAGACAGTATTTTCTCCCAGTTTTCCCAACTTCTGGCTCTTGCAATTTCTCTTCCCCATGTTTCCTGAGCCTTGGAAATAGGGATGTAATATGGAAGTCAGAAGATAATTTTTTTATAGAATGTTTCAAGTGTCCTTTTTCTCCCCTCTTCTCATTGTTCTGCTTTACTTCTTTTCCTTTTCCATGCCAGGTATTAAACCCAGGACCTCACATATGGTAAGTAAATGCTTCACTCCTAAAGCTATGCCTTGGTTGCAAAGCTTTTCTGCTGTATTATTTACTATGTTGTATTCATTAGAGCCACAATAGCTGTACTGCCTTACTACAATTTCTAAGACATAGTAAGGGGAAGTCCCTCCTTCATGATACACATGTCTCAGGTAATGAACCACAGGTGTAGGTCATTCTGATTAATAAGCTTGCATTGTTTAATTTTGAGCACATCAATATATCTTAAAGAATATTTAAAGGGGTGTTACTTGAGGTGTGATGAATATATGGATCTATAATTCCAATAGTGCAAAATATGATTTTATTAGTTATCACCAGAGAATGGAGGATGCCTGGCAAACAGGTAAAATGCCTGTAGTTGAACAAATACTGAACAGAGAACATGGAGTAGAGTTGTGTAGGAGGGAGAGCTCGGTAGCTATTTGACACCAGTGTGTTCTTAACGTCACCTATTGGCTTATACTTGACTCACAGGCTTTGTTTTTGTTTATTTTTTTCTGTCTTGTTTGTTCATGTAAATAGAGCAAATATTTCTTCCATTGTATACTTTGTTTTTTTTGTTTTTTGTTTTTTGTTTTTAAATGTCAGTGAAAAACAATCACAAATTTAGGGTAATCAAGAAAACCAATGGATTGTCTGTAGCTGAAAAGACCAAGTTCTGGCTTCCTGAATGGAGCAATATGTTATAAAATCAATGTCAGACCACCATTTATGCATAGTGAAATAAAGAAAGAAATTCAACTGTATTTTGATGGAAGACAAGCACAAAGTAATGGGGAGATGCTATTAACTGTAGTGCTGTAACACATCTAGCCAACGTGTTTCTTCCATTTGTGTTTTCAGATGTAGATTTTACACACACACACACACACAGACACACACACACAAATGAGTGAGGAAAAAATATTTGTATGTTAATTATTTTTAAATCACAGTAAAATTCTCTTAGAAACAAATTGCAACTATGGTATATTAAGCATAATCATCCAAAATGTCAGGAAGGTATCCAAGTGCTAGACTTATTTCAATAAAATTCCTTAATGTACAGTGTGCAGCATGATCAAATTATTAAAACAAACAGTATAGGAACAGATTATGAATAATGTAGAAGTCTGTCAATGACCAATGTAAGTCCCAAAATACTTAAACATTGTAGATCAGTCTGCACATGAAAACTATGTCAGTAAATCTGTCTTACACATGATTGATGGAATAGAAGACATGTCATTTTTGACTGGATAGAGGAGGAAGATGATCAAATAATGGTGTACTTTGTTAGATAGTCATGGTAACATGTGGGAAGTAAAAGAGATGAATAATATGTAGCAAAAAGGAGAATTTCTTTTCTATTATTGTCAGAAATAAAAAAGGTTGGGAAGAAATCTAGTGTGTAGAGAAATGAATGCAGTCATTGGTGAGAGGTTTAGAGGTTTAGCTGTTTGATATACTTTAGGGAAACATCTGGGAGATTATTGTTGAGTTAATTGAATTAATTGAACTTGAGCTACACAGACTAGACCATAAAAACAGTAAAACCAACACGTCATCCAATAAATAACTGAAGAGAGAAGCACCTGACACACAATCTTGGAAAACACTCACTGCAACCCTACAGAAGAATTTAAAGAAATTACTCCAAAATAGAGAGGAAAATTAGAATGGAAGCTGAACACAGGAGGAGCATTGGGTAGAGCTGATTTGCTTAAGAATAGAGGAAGACTAAACATAGAACAAGAGTCTGTAGACTTGATGATTGCAGGTTATTATAAGCTTAGAATTTTTATAAGTTAATGAGTAGAATTTTCCACAGCTTACAAGACTAATAATGGGGTGTGAATCTGGAAAGTGGAGGCCAGTCACGAGTTGCAGCTAAATCTAGAATACATAAGTGATAAACATCTTCTTCCAAACATGGGTTTGTGTATGTGTACTTTGTATAATGAGAGAGAATTGTGAAGGAAATAGTGCTTTCTGCAGAGCAATGAAACCTGAGGCTGATAAAGAGAAAGAAAGGAAAAGAAGATCCTGAAGAAGGCAGAGAGCAGGAAATCAAGATGAGTTATTATAACTAATAACTGGCTTATGCATGTCCAGGAACTCTATGCATGCTCATCTCCCAGTCTTAATTTCACCAATGACCCGTTCAGCCACCCAGAGGACATGTGCATACACTCCAAGAGCCTATGTAGCTTCCTACTGGTCTTTGAGAGACGAAGTTACAAGGGTACAGGGGATATGAGACTCATTAATAATGACACAGCTGGAGCTGGGGGTGGACAAGGGAGCACATGAGTTAAGTGCTTGCCTGGCCTTCAGGCAGCAGGCTAGCACAGCAGGCACCATCACGAGTCAATGTTGCATTCTGGTTCTGTGACTTTGCTTCCACTTGTTCTGCCGTTTGTGATGGGGAAGGTGGTATTCATCTTGAAATCCCAGCTGCTGGCAGAGTGGTGCTAAATGACTCTAAGAAAAACAGGCCCCCCCCCTTCAACTCCGATTGACTGCATAATCATCACTCTCCTGCTGACACATTTTGTTTCTAATGAACACATTTTGTTTCAAGATTTTTAGAATTTAAATTCCAAATGGAATGTGATTTTAAAAACCACAGTCAGGTGCTTTCTCAGGCTGATTGTGACTTAGAAAAGCAATATGGTAGGTGCAGGGGGAAGGAACAGGACTGAGAAGCAAAGAAGGAGTTGTTGAAAGAGGGGTCAGGTTGGGAGGACATTTGAAAGGAATGAAAAAAGACATGGTTGTGTAAACCATGTCCAGTACAGAGGTTTCTGAAACAAGTTGCTCTTTTTTGTCCATTGTCTGGTAGGAAAGTTGAAACAGTGACAACTTCACCCTCCCAGCTCAGGAATCTGCCTCTGGCCCAGCTTCTCCCTGTCCTTAGCCTCTCTCACCTCTGTGCTGATAAACTGAATGTCAGTAAATAGGCAGGCATGCAGCAAGAATGAGTCACTTAAAAAAGCAAAATGTAACTAGGTTTTCCTCCACACTCATATTTTAACATAGCAGGTTACAGAAAAGGCTTCTTCCCAGCTAAGATGGGAATCTCTCCCCAACACCAAAATTCATACTTTATAATTGAAAACTGGGCACATATATATTCATTTTCTTTTATTTAGGTCATCTAAGCATCTACATTCTTGCTTTCATGAAAAGCAGATATAAAGTATATAGCCTTTAATATTTTTAAAGGTTTAGTTAGTTTATGTGTATGAATGTTTTGCATACATGTACGTATGGGCACCACAA
This sequence comes from Meriones unguiculatus, assembly GCF_030254825.1. Classification (NCBI taxonomy): domain Eukaryota; kingdom Metazoa; phylum Chordata; class Mammalia; order Rodentia; family Muridae; genus Meriones; species Meriones unguiculatus. The sequence continues at coordinate 66,440,210 of NC_083351.1, read as the reverse complement.
GACTATCATGCCTGGTGCCTGCAGATGTCAGAAGTCACTGAATACCCTGGATCAGGAATTATGGGTAGTTGTGAACTACCATGTAGGTGCAGGAGACCAAACGTGGATCCTCCACAATAGCAAAAAATAGTGACTCATCTTTTGAGCACAAAAAAAGGATAGATTCATAAGAACAACAAATTGAAGAGGTGAAAAGAAAAATTGCATTCCTTTTCCCAAGTTAACTAAAGGTTGAAGAGATCAAGGCTTCCAAATAAAACCACTGTCCACAGCGCTTTTCCAGGTCCTTAAGGTTCAAACCAATGTGAACTCTCAAATTATTAAAGTCTACTTCCTGGGATAGTTGTGCCTGAATTCATGGACAGCATGTGATGGAAAATGATATATTTGCTCCCCCAACATAGAGGTCATTTTGCTACTAACACCCTTGTAACTATGGCAGTTCCACAACTGATGGAAAGTTTCTTCCTCATGTCAGTCACACATGAGTTTATGTATAGGTTTGTGTTACTGAATAGTTTGTGTGTGTGTGTTTATCATTAAACCAAAGTCACACTCCTGTTCAACAAAACTGTTAACATATGCTTTCTACAGGCCTTAATTCTTCCAAACTTTTCCTTGTGTAATAGACTAACACATTTCACTGAGACAAGTATAGTTGATGTGCTTAAGGCTCCTCCCTGAAAGCCCAGTAACATTCCTCTTTACTCATCATTTGATTGGCTAATGTCATGCACCATTCTCTGCTCATCCTAGAACACGAGATAAGTTAATAAAGTAATAGGGCAGGTGGCATGGTAGTACATAATCTTCAGGCTTTAGCTGATCCCTGATACCAAATCATACCCACACGATGACCCCTGTCTGTCCTTCTCAGGCACGGTAAACAGAAAACACACTGGGATCAGGTCCATCATCTTAGCCAAACATGATTCAAAGTTCCTGATGGCAGATGGGACAGCTACACAGATAAATAAAAATTATTTTTTGTTTTCCCTGATGAACGTTTTTCACTTTCAGTGCAGCCTGACATTTTTCGATGGGAACAGACAACCAGACATGGGTGCATGAATTCATCCTCCTGGGCCTGTCCAGTGACTGGGACACTCAAGTCTCCCTCTTTGTCCTGTTCTTGCTGATGTACCTGGTGACAGTGCTGGGGAACTTCCTCATAATTCTTCTCATCAGGCTGGACAGCAGACTCCACACTCCCATGTATTTCTTTCTCACCAACCTGTCCCTTGTGGATGTGTCTTATGCCACAAGCATAGTGCCCCAGCTGCTGGCTCATTTTCTTGCAGTGCATAAAGCAATCCCATTTCTGAGCTGTGCAGCTCAGTTATTTTTCTCTCTGGGCTTAGGAGGGATTGAATTTGTTCTACTAGCGATGATGGCCTATGACCGCTATGTGGCAGTGTGCAATCCACTGAGATATTCTGCCATCATGCATGCAGGACTGTGCAGTAGGATGGCTATTGTATCTTGGGTCAGTGGTTCTGTCAATTCAGTAATACAGACTGCCATCACCTTCCAGCTGCCCATGTGCACGAACAAGTACATCGATCATATATCCGGTGAGCTCCTTGCTGTGGTCAGGCTGGCCTGTGTGGATACCTCTACCAATGAAGTCGCTATCATGGTATCAAGCATCATTCTTCTGATGACCCCATTCTGCCTTGTTCTCCTATCCTACATCCAGATCATCTCCACCATCCTAAAGATCCAGTCCAAAGAGGGAAGAAGGAAGGCCTTCCACACCTGTGCCTCTCACCTCACTGTGGTTGCCCTGTGTTATGGCATGGCTATTTTCACTTACATACAGCCCCACTCGAGCCCCTCTGTCCTTCAGGAAAAATTGATTTCTCTGTTTTATGCAATTTTGACACCCATGCTGAACCCCATGATTTATAGTCTCAGGAATAAGGAAGTGAAAGGGGCCTGGCAGAAACTACAGGGACAATTCTCTGGACTCGCATCAAAACTGAAAACGTAACGAACTTGAGCATTGCTGGAGAAAAAGACTTTGCTTCTGTGTTCTGCTCCCAACTCAGATATGACAGTCATTTCCGTGGAGACACAGGTGGAGATGACACACTAGGGCTGGTGATGTTACACAGGAGTCTGGGGGACTGTGCTGGGGTGGGGGATGTGGGGTGTATCTTTATGTCACAACAGAGTGTGCAGTGGAGCTAAGCAGCACTGTCACTGAGATCCCACCATTACTCAATCTTCATTTCTACAGTATGACAATTAATAAAATACAACTTTCCATTTTTTCTTATAGTTTTAATGTCATGAACCTGTTTTTGAATCCTAGTTTGCCCACAAGGTATCCTATACAAGTATTTATTCCAATTCCTTTTCAGAAAAGAGTACTGTGTTTCCAGGGAGCCAGAAATGCATTTTCATGTCTGTAGACTCAATTAATGCATGCTATCTATAATCAGAGGCAGCTGACTAAGTCAACACATGAAAGAAACTGTTGTTCAAGCCTTCACAATGTTTCTGTGTACAACCGACTACATGCAGCACCAATGGCTTCCTGTTAATGCAAACAACTGCAGAAAGATAAAATGAAGCTCTTCAATTTAAAAGGGATTTAAGCAAAAATTTTCATATACTAGGTTACCATAAAGTTAAAGAAAACATTAACTTTAAGGTACTAATGGACAGCCTTCAACCAATTCCAAAGAGGCTATTGCATCTATAAAAGTGTCAAAATAAAATATTGAGTTGGACTGATCTCTAAGAAACTCACAAGTCCTTTCACTAAGAGCATAATACACACATAAATTATGACTAAATGTGTAAGATCTCAGTGACAATATCTGAAAAAGGAAAGTTGTCTCTGCCAGATCCAAAGAATTATGTTACCTACATAATAACTACAGTTTATTACCACAGAGGAAGATATATCGAAGATGCTGTGTCTTTCCAACTGTGACTCTGTTCCCTTGAACACCTGTTGGTAACTTTTCTTGGCTAAACACTTCATGACATCTTTATCCTTAAACAGCAACCCCCACTTTGTTTGAAGTCTTTGTGTGAAGACGTCTTCAACTTTTATTACTTAGTATACAGAGATAGTGAAGACATTGGTTATACAGTGAAGGATTATCATAGTCCGTACATTCTGTTAGATTTATATTTTTTCTTTTTGTTTTATATGGCTTTTAAGACTATACTTTTTCAATGGATTAAGCCTTCGATACATAAAATTTTTTAAGATGGCAGCTCTTAGGAGCATGTGAAAGACATTCTCAGTAGAAGGAGGAAAATATTGTTGCTTCAGTGAGAAGATGAAACAGTGTTTTAATGAAGTAATTAAACACATCTTTTCAAAAAAGTTGAACATTGAAAGTTACTTCAAAATAAAATTTTATTTAGTGATTATTAACTATAAAAATCTCACATGGGGTTTTCTTTAAAAAGCACAATATACATAAAATTATTGTTCAAATAATAATCTCAATAAGACACATGTAGGACAATAGCTTACTAAGTCTCTGAAAATCTTGTAAATTGTATTATTTCTCCTAATTCTCATTTCTTACCACTGGAATTATTTTTTCCAATAGCACTATACAGTTCATCTCAGCTGAATTTCATGTACAGTCTGGATTTTTTAAATGACATACTGAGTGTGTACATTTTCTTTTACACTCTTCAGACTCTGTATCACCTTTTATACTTGGAAGCTTTACTGGGTTCTGAGGGGCTCTAGAAGACCTGAGCATGGCAAAGGAGGCTCTGGCAGGCCTTGTCCTTCCCCATTCCTTCTGCCTTGCTAAACTGTTAGATTACATTCCTAAATCTAACCAAGGTCTATTCCCTATTTGGCTACTTCCTCCCCTTGAGGATGACTACCAAGGTCCAGCTATCAAAGTATTGAAGTACAGCAACAAAAAGCCCCCTTTTTGGTTACCCTAATTAATATGCTCAATCAAAACAAATCAACTCATCCTAATATGGGTTAGGATACCAATCCTTTCTCCCTTTAAAAACTTCCACGTTTTCTATGGCCATGTCTATTCCTCTCTTCTAGAGGCAGTCCTTTGTCCCTCCAGGGCAAATATCCCTTTTTCCTCTCCCTTGTTCTTTTTCCCTTGTCCTCCATCTCCTGTCTTTGTCTCTTATTCTTTGTCCTTTGTCCCTCTGAGGCAAACAAATCTCTTTTGTGCTGAGAACTTTATGTTGAAGCATCTTCTGCTGACTTGCAGACTCAGTCTTATTATTTTTTTGAAGTAATAGTGTGCATCAAGGTGACTGAGGCCTTCAAGGAAAGGAAAACAAGAAAGGCACATGTACAGGAATGTTGAGATAAGTTTGGGGTATGCTACCAAGAGCAACCTGGAAACTCAGCATGTTTATTAGGTACCACACCGGGGTGGGATGAGCTACTTTCTAGAGCAGGCCTCTGTGGCTTAGGAATCTCAATCTGGAAACATCAGAGGAAGAAGCCGTAGTTACCTGTCTGTAGACACACTGATCAATTGTCCATAAACCCTCAAACTCCAATGCCTGAGGACAGTTTTGGCATAGGTCTTAAGACCAGCCAAGGGGGGAAAATGGGTCAGAGGCCTTGGTCTCCTTGATGTGAGTGACTGTGTCCTTATCAATAGCACATATTCACTCAGAATTTCACTCACTCAGGACTTCCTCCTCTCTCTATAAAGTAGAACATCTTGGATGGTAACAACCTTTCCACAAGAGACACACAGTGCTTCACTTCTCTTTTCTGCACCCTATTACAGTTAATACATTGTTTAGCACATGGATTATTTTTAAAATTGTTTTTCTAAGATATAATACCTACATGGCAGCCATCAAGGTCTGCATCTGAAATAAACTAACCCCTCCCTTAGTTTCCCCAGTTGCCAGTATTTCCTCAGGTAGGGATGAGATTTTGTATGCTCCTTTCATATATGTTGGAATTTTGGCTTGTTGGATCTTGTTCATGGAGTCACATTCACTATGAATTCATATGTATAACATCTCTGTCATGACCAGAAGTAAATGTTTCTCAGAGTTCATTCACTATCTTTGAGTCTTGCAATCATTCTTTTCCCTTTTCTGAGAAGTTTCCAGAGCCATGGGGTGGAGATTAATATATATTACCTAAGCAATTCACCGTCATTAATTCTCTGCACTTTCACCAGTTGTGAGTTTCTGTATTGATAGTCATCTACTGCAGAATGATGTTTCCTTAATGAAGATGAAAAGCTACAAAAATTTATGGTTGTAAACATAAATATTTAGGGTGTAGTTTAATTCTATCTCCTTTTTGCTGAATAAGTGTAATAAGTTTTCCCCAGGGCCTGCCAATGATCGACCCAGTCATGAGTTTCTGACCCAGTTAAGTGTCAGGCAAGAGTTTTATTTTGGGAAGTGTGTCTAAAATCCAATTAGAAAATGGTTAGTTATTCCTAAAACGTCTGTGACACTATTATATCACTGTAACCCATTGATTCCTAATACAAACTAGTAGCTATTAACCTGTTGGACTGAATAATGCTTTGTTGTTGGGGCTAACCTGTGAATTGCACAATATTCAGCAGTATTTCTGACTTCTCTCCTCTAGACAGCATTTGCACCCCCTTCCCACCAGACATGATGGAAATGATGGTTTAAGGGGAACTTCTAACATAGCTTCAACAATTTGTTAGGGAATGCAAGTGGGTGAGAAGCCATGGCCTGTTTTCCTCTGTCCTTAAAAAAAAATACAGCAACTACCTCCTCAACATTATTTTAACTTTCTGATGCATAGCTGGTTCAGGGAATGATGAATCAAATCTTTGCTCTTCTCATTTCTCCATAGTTTTTATCATTTGATATATCAAGTGAAACCTGTGTTTTCCTTGTCTTTACGGGCTTACTCGTGTAAATTCAGCTAACACAGCTCAACATACTCCTATTATTGTTCCTATAGATTGTCAAAGTTTATCAGATTCTGTGAATATCTGCCTATTTTAGTTTCTTACTGCTGCTGTAAGAAAGTACCATAACTTTTGGTGCTTAAACCAATATAAACTAATTGCCTCACCATTTCGAAAATAATGGATTCCACTGGGGTGAAATTTAGATGTATGTGGGGTTGAATTCCTTTCTGGGTGTCCCCTTGCATACTGAGCAGCACCTAATGCAGACAAGAAGCTTCCACTTGCATTTTAACTCAATTTTGCACTATTTCTTCAATCAGAAGTAAAACCAAAATGAAATCAGAATCTCCAATTTACATCGATTTCCAATATTTATCTGTTAAATTTAAAAATCATGTACTATGAATGGCTGGCTCCTTTACATGAATAAAATCAATGTCTTCCTGTGGCCAGTCTCACACTTCTTCAGGAAAAGAAGAATGAATGAAACTTGTAGTTGTTGAGCTATAAAAAACCCTTTGAGTTTCAGTTAACCGCATAATTATTTTTTATTGTTTTGAGAATTTTTTTTGCATGAGGACTACATTTACATCTTTTCCTCTCTCCCTTTTTTCTTGCCAACTCTGCCTGTATTCCTACCACTTCCTTTTAAATATATGACCTCTTTTTCTTTATTTATTTAATGATATATACATTAACATATATAGCACTTATGTATACATACATACAACTTGCTGAGTCCATTTAGTGCTGTTAATATGTATATATGTTTATGGTTGACCACTTGGAGTTGGATAATGTATCACAGCTCATTCATGAAAAAGACTAATTCTTTCTTTATCACAACCTTGTAACTCTTTATTTTTCCTTTTTACAGTTTATTAATTTTATATCCCAATTGTATCCCCCTCCCATCTCCTCCCAGTACTCCCATCTCCCTCCATGATCTCCCATATGGCCTTCCTCTAATCTACTGAAAGGGAGAGTCCTCCTCCCCTGCCATCTGACCCTAGATTATCAAGTTTCATCAAGACTGCCTAGATCCTCTTTCTCTGCGGCCTGGCCAAGCTGCATCACCAGGGGGAACTGATCAAAGAGCAGGCAACCAAGTTATTGTCAGAGATCATTCCTGTTCCCCTTACTCTGGTACCCACATGGAGACTGAGCTGCTTATAGGCTACATTTGAGGCATGGGTCTAGGTCTTCCCCATGCATGGTCCTTGCTTGGAGCATCAGTCTCTGCAGACTCCCAGGGCTGAGATTTTTGGCTTTGTGGTCTCTTTGTGGAGTTCCTATTCCCTCCAGGTCCTATCTTCCCCTTCTTCCATAAGACTCCATGCCCTCTGTCCAAAGTTTGGTTATGAGTCTCTGCATCTGCTTCAATCCCCTGTTGGGTGGAGCCTTTCAGAGGACTCAGCAAAATTCTCATTCATCATAGATGGAGAAAAGAAGATATTCAATGACAAAAACAAATTTAACAGTACCTATCCACATTTCCAGGCCTACAGAAGACAGCAGAAAAAAAAAACCCTAGAAGGCTAACTACACCCAGGAAAACACAAGAATAAATAACTTCACTACAGCAAAACTAAAAGTAGATAAGCACACAAACTCATTACCACAACCAACATCAAAATAATAGAAACTAACATCACTGGTCATTAGGCTCTCTCAACATCAGTGGACTCAACTCTCCAATAAAAAGACACAGACTAACAGAATGGATGTGTAAACAGGACCCAACATTTGCTGCATACAAGAAACAAACCTCAGCTGGAAAGATAGCTCTTCTTCTATGGATAAAAACTTGTGAAACTTTTCCATCTACACTGGCCTGTCAACTGTTGTTGTCATTATGTGGGTGATGTTTAGGCAGCCACATTGTTGCTACTTTATGGGTGCAGTATCCTTGTTATGTCCAGAAGACACTGTTTTCTAGCATGTATCTTTGTCCTCTGGCATTTACCATCTTTCTGCCCTCTCTTTCATGACATTCTCTGAGTCTTAGGTGTCGAGATTGCATGAATGTCTGTCAAAGGGGTGGGACACCCCATGCTCACTTATTCTCTACACTTTATAAGTTATATGCAGCTGCAATGGCCTCTATGAGTTACAAAAATAATTGTTTTGATGAGGGATGAGATCTCTCTGTCTCTCTGTCTCTCTGTCTCTCTGTCTCTCTCTCTCTCTCTCTCTCTCTATATATATATATATATATATATATATATGGAGTTAAAGAATTATATTGGTTTAGAAAAATGACAGTAGTAAGTTCTCCTCTAGGGCCTACAATCTCCTTAGCAGCCATGAGCAGTTGGGAAGGTATACAGAACCAGGCAAGAATTCTAACCTATTGAATGAGAATTACAACAATTGCCCTTAGAAAAGAAGTATCATTATTTCATCATTAGGGCTGAGTCAGTTATAGTTATCATTCATAAGATTTTTAGTTGGATAAGACTGATTGTTTTTCTCCCTTACAATTTGCGTAGCACCTTCAGATACTGTGAGAACTAGTGTTCACAGAAGGAGCTTCCGGGTCAGTTCTAGGTTTATTATTCTATGTCCTGTGTTTGAAGTGTATAATGTCTTCAGCAATAGTCTTTCAAGTTTTTTCAAGAGAGATAACCAAGGGAAAAAGTAATAGCCTGTATTGTTTTAGGAATCTCTTGGATATCCCTGACCAACAACTCCAAAAGAGGTTTCCCATGTTTGGCACTGAGGTTTTTGTTAAATTGTCTATGACATTTGAAGAGAGCATTATTATCACGATAAACCTCAACAGCATCATAACACACACACACACACACACACACACACACACACACACACACACACAGGTTAAGGTGAGCTTATAAATATTCCCAATGACTTTTTCAAATACCCTTTGTCTTATTCCTCTCTCTTTTCCCCACAATTAAAGTTCCCTCTCCCTTTTCCATTCCCATTTACTTTTTATAGTACCTTTGTCCTTTTATAATGGACTAGATGAGGGCCTTAGGTGTGGGTGGTTGTCTACCTATAGTATCTCATCTTTTGAGTGTTAGATTGAGTAAATATAGAGAACAATACAGTCAGAGAGAGACAGACAGACAGACAGACAGAGAGAGCTTCTCTCTTGTTCTGGTGGGCAAAATGCACAGGGAGCTGAGTACCTGTTGGTGGAGAGTTCTGGGTTTAAGATACTGACTGTACAAGACTGTCAGACCTCCTTCAAATTACCCCCATGAGAATTTTTCATGAATGAGAGAAAAACAGTCTAGCAAGCCATTACTATTTTGGGATTGTTTCAGTGATTAATTTACATTTGATCACTTTCTGAGATCATTGCTTGGATATACTCATTTAAAAAATATCTTCTGTGCATATTCTGTGCACTGTGCTATTTACAGATAACAGATGTCCTTTGCTTTCCAACAGCTCACAAATGAATCAGCTTTTAGTAACTTGGAATTTGTAAATACTATCAATGCATTTAAGATCATTTTAAGCTTTTTTTTTGTTTAAAATTAGGTAAGCATCATGGCCTTGTGATACATTATAATCATATTCAACAGATGTATAAATCCCTTACTGAGTATGAATTTTCTACTCTGAATACTATTAAAATTATAATAAATAACAGCAGACAACTCCTGTTAAGCATGATTTCGTAAGTATTACTTTACACATAGTTATCATTATGGTCTTGCACATTTTTACAAATGTAGAAAAATGCACACTGCATTTTTGCAAAATGCAAAAATATAATAACTGTGACAAAGGTATAGGAATGTTTTATTCCTCCAAACATTCGGTATTCTTTTTAAAAAGCCATACATTCCTTTGGACAACACTCATTGGAAACCATAGACAGATCAGGTTCATGCAATTAAATATTGTAAAATATTATATGAGTGGAATCCTATTGCAGCATTTGCCTTCTTTCAGTTGGCACACTGCATTTCATATACTGATGCTGCAAATTGCAGAAGTTGGAATTTTATTGCGGAATAATAGTTCATTTCATTGATGTGTCATAGTTTGACAGTTTACTGTTTCAGAGAGTATTAGGATTATTACTAACATGTAACAGTAATTACAGAACCTTTTAAAGCATTCAACAAACTGTTTTCATTTTCGTGGATGAAGTAAAATCTGACATAAGAAGTGATGACTAGTTTGTTTGAAATATTTAAGTGCATTAAGAGTGCTAAGCTATTTTTAAAAATGGTTGCACCAACTGAGAATGTATGTGCGAACTATGAGAGCAACCACCACCTTACCTCCTTGGTAGCAGCTGCTGAGGCCAGTTTCATATTCTTTAAAGGTCAAAAGTGACAAGTAGCTTCTCTTTGAGTATTTTATTGGCAGTGATTAAAGAATGCTAATGTTACTGAACTGCCATAGGCTACATCTGTGCAGGGGTCTTAGGTTATCTCCATGCATGGTCCTTGGTTGGAGTATCAGTCTCAGGAAAGACCCCTGTGCTCAGATTTCTTGGTTCTGTTACTCTCCTTGTGGAGTTCCTGTCCTCTCCAAATCTTATTGTTTCCCACTTCTTTCTTAAGATTCCCTGCACTCTGCCCAAAGGTTGCCCATAAGTCTCAGCATCTGCATTGATAGTCTGCAGGGCAGAGCCTTTCAGAGGTCCTCTGTGTCAGGCTCCTGACTTGTTCCCTCTTTTCTCCTTCTTCTGATGTCCATCCTCTTTGCCTTTCTGGATAGGAATTGAGCATTTTAGCAAGAGTCTTCCCTCTTGATTAGTTTTATTTTAATAGGTACAGGGACTGTCTCTGACATGAACTGATTGGCCTGCTCTTTAATTACCTCCCCCTGAGAGGGAAGCAGCATTACCAGACCACAGAAGAAGACACTGCAGCCACTCCTGATTAGACTTAATTGACTAGAATCAGAAGGAAGGAAAAGAAGACCTCCCCTATCAGTGGACTTGGGGAGGGGCATGCATGCAGAGGGTGGAGGAAGGATGGGATTGAGAATGGAGGAGGGAGGGAACCACAGGGGCAAAGAAAGTGAATAAAGTGTAATTAATAAAGAATTTAAAAAAAGAATGCTAATGTTGAGCATTCTTTTTCTGTCCTCCTTGCCTATTTGTAATCCTTGAGATGTCTGCTAAATCTCCCATTCAGTTTTCAGTGTTATGTTGTTGTTGTTGTTGTGTTTTGAGAAGTTACTATATATTTTGGACACAGATACTTTATGAGATATAATTTTTGCAAAATCTTCACTGGATCTGTGATTTGTCTTCTCATTCTTTTAAAAGGATCAGGAAGAAGAACTTTAATTTGAAAATATTTACTTATATTTATGTGTGTATGTGTTCAGCCTATACATCTTTGTGCAATAAGTATGTGTCTTGTGTCCAGGAAGACTAGCAAAGAAGTCACTGAACCTCCTGGATCTAAAGTTATGGATGGATATGAGTCACCATGTAGGCATAGGGAGTCACACCCAGGTACTATGCCAGAGCAGCCATTTCTAATCTTAACTGCTGAGCCATCTTTCTAGCCCCAGGGGTTTTAATTCTGAAAAGGGTAAGCATATGTTTTATTCATGATCACAATTTTGATGTCTTATTTGGCAAATGATTGGCTAATCCAAGGCCATATTTCACCAACATGTAAGTCTCTGCTTTCAGTATCCCATCCATTATATCTGCCTGAGGCATTCTGAGGTACAGTGTATATCTTGTTCATGGTAAGAATAATCTAGGATCCTTGCTTGTAGCTTGCAAGAGACTCTCTAGCTATTTGTTACTACTGCTGAAAAGTCAGTATTTTCTCCATTAAATTGTCTTCATATTTTTTTAAAAAACAATACTTCACTGAAAGCAGTTTATTCAAATTATATACATAAGTATCTAAAGGAAGTATTTTGTCACATTAATGCTACTCTTTGCAATAACCAAACACATGAATAAATAGTAGCTTGTATTTCACAAATACTTCTGGAAGGAAGTGATACAATTTCTAGGTAGATATTTAATGAGTAACTTTTCTGTGCAAGAAAGACTATTTAAAAATAAGTAGAACAGAAGAAATTGTGGAGTGAGTGTTTGTGTTTGTGTGTTTGTGTGTTTGTGTGTCTGTGTGTGTAGAGGAGTGTGAGTGCATATGTGGTGTTTGTATGTGTATGTGTGTGGTGTGTATGTGTGAATGTGTAAATATGTGTATGTGGTGTTTGTATGTGTATGTGCCTGTGTGTATGGTATGTGTGTATATAAGTATGTGAGAGTGTGTGCATGTGTGTGTGCTTGTGTAGGGAAGTGTTCCTATGAAAGGAACATTGATGCTCGTCATTACTTTGGCTGAGATATGGAATCAGAGTCTGTTCTAGTCAGACTTTGCAATGCTGTTACAAGATTCTTGACATAGCACCTTTCAGTCCACAGATTTCAGTCCAGAATCCTTACACTGATTATTTCAGGGAGGGCGGTGAGGTAGAACATCGTGGCAGTGGGAGCAGTCAAAAAGGAAGCTGCTTACAAGAAGCCTAGGGAGTTAGAGATTGGAGCTCAGGTGTAGTCTTCACCTCTGGTGACACACTTCCTCTAGGCAAGCCCACCTCCTAAGGATGGTTCCATCATCCCTAAATAGACACTTAATTGTGGTACATCTACACAATGGAGTATTAATCAGCAATAAGAAACAAGGAAATCATGACATTTGCAGGCAGATGGTGGGAACGGGAAAAGATTATTCTGAGTGAGGTATCCCAGATGCAGAAAGACACACAGGGTATATACACATAAGTGGATATTAACTCATAGGTTATAACTCATAAGTGGATATTAGATATAGGATAAACATACTAACATCTATACACCTAAAGAAACTAATTAAGAAGGAGGACTCTGGCTAAGATGTTCAATCCCCATTCAGAAAGGCAAAGAGGATGGACATGAGAACAGGGAGAAAACAGGGAACAAGATAGGAGCCTACCACAGAGGGCCTCTAAAAGGCTCTACCTTGCAGGGTATCAAAGCAGATGCTGAGACTTATAGGCAACCTTTGGGCAGAGTGCAGGGAATCTTAGGAAAGAAGGGGGAGATAGTAAGACCTAGAGAGGATAAGAGCTCCACAAGGAGAGCAACAGAACCAAAAAAATATGGGCACAAGGGTCTTTTCTGAGACTGATACTCTAACCAAGGATCATGCATGGATAGAACCTAGAACCCCTTGCACAGATGTAGCCCATTACAGTTCAGTGTCCAAGTGGCTTCCATAGTAATGGGGACAGGAACTGTCTCTGACATGAACTGATTGGCCTGCTCTTTGATCACCTCCCCCTGAGGGGGAGCAGCCTTACCAGGCCACAGAAGAAAACAATGCAGCCACTAATGAGACCTAATAGACTAAGATCAGAAGGAAGGAAAGGAAGACCTCCTCTATCAGTGGACTTGGGGAGGGGCATGGGTGGAGAAGGGGGAGAGAGGGAGGGATTGGGAGGGGCGGAGGGAGGTACAGGGGGAATACAAAGTGAATAAACTGTAATTAATAAAAATAAAATAAAAATAAATAAGAAAAAGAAAAAAGGGAAAAACTATTTTGTGTAATTATTTCTCTATTTTTTCATGTAAAGCATAGGACTATTTTTGTGTTTTATTTAGAGTCTTAAATCTTCTCCTGAAATGCCATTATTTTTGGACTTAAATTGTGCCAGGAGACATTAACTGATCATCCATTAGCACAGCTGCCAGTTGTAAGCTCTGCATGCTCCTCAGCAGAGGATGGGAATTTGTGCTTCTGGAAGGTATAGGGCTTGCGAAGATTATTGAAGAATGCTGTATTTTTTTTTTCACCTGGTTTTGAGTCAGAGCCAAGAATCCCTCCACAGAACACAAGTACTCTGGGATGATCTATTTGTGTTGCAGGATTCCCTCAAAAATGTCAACAAGCTGATTTACATAAATGACCTAAAGCTTCAGTGGAACTTTAGAAAGGAGTGATGAAGAGCAGCCTTCCCCAGGGAGAGGAAGGGCAGCACAGTGGCCCTGCCTTTGAGATTTGGGAGTGGTGACAACCATTAACACCCTGTTCCAAAAGCTCCTGAGGGACTGTGCCAACTCTAGGTCACCAGGGTAGCCACGGAGTCACTTTAATAGTGCTGTGTGTGAACCCACTGGGATGTCTCTGAGCTTCCCTCCAGAAGTTTTTGTAAACAAGTTCCAGGGGATTTCTAGGTCATGCAACCCAGGGGGCCTGGGGTACTGATGGGTATGATCCACCATTGTGTCCACACAGGAAGCATCCTTTAGAACACAGGCTACTGCCAGGCACTAACACTAGAGAATTTATATACAGATATGATGAGGGGGCACAGATATCTAGAGGATATACAACAGGAGCAGATAGGTAGTCAGAACCATTAGTGACTGATTTATTGGGGTCTATGAATAAGACATATGAACTGCTAGTACTGAAATTCTTTCATCTCCAAAATTATAGGAAACACAATGAAACCATTCAGCTTTAGTGAGGTTCAGATACGTTGTCATGATGTGAGTATGTCAACTAGAAACTTTAGAATGGATAGAGAGAAAGAGTGAACAGAGCCTAGAGAAAGAGAATTCATGAAAGTCATAAATATTATAAATAATTTCTTCTTGACTTTTACAAGGAAATATTTAGGGGTTAAGCATAGGTTAATAAAACTTGTAAATACTTATAGACAATCATGAATACATAGTAGGGAATATTACATTTTCATAAAATATAAGCAATTAATTGCTTTAAATTTTCTTATTTCAAATATTTTCCTGAGCATAGGTATACAAATATTTTTGCTTTTTCCTCAATAGAAGTCATTTAAATGTGAGTGGAAATGGGTTGTCAAAGTTAGAGCATTTGTAATTTGATCTGGAAATAACTTTGTGATTGCCTCTCACATTAGGGACATTTTATTTTTTCTTTGAGACTGAGTCTCATGTAATGTATGCTAGCCCCAAACTAGCTGTGCAGCCAATGATACTCTTGAACTCCTGGTCTTCCTTGCCCTGTGACAGAGTTAGCTCTTGAACGAGCTGTAAGAATGTATTCTGTACGCTTTTTCAATGAAAGTGTTTTACTGAAGTAATACCTGCAACATAGGGACCATAAGATAGAAAGCCACTGGAGATTTACACCACCTAGCATGATAAAATAGGTCAGCAATTGGAGAGTTCAAAACCTACTTTTGAGAGATGGGCACATAAAGTTTAGATTCAGATTATATGAAAAGTTAGGCACAGAAGTAAGAGGCAAATCCAAGTTTAAAAAACAAAGAAGAAATACCGGTGCTCTCAGGATATAAAATTATTTTGGTATGTCACCTACCTAAGTGTCCCTGAGGATAGCCCTGTTTGAATGTAATGAGGATGATAGAAACTTTCCTGCCTGGGGTTGATACTGTCTGCCTATACAACCACTGCATGTGTAGCCATGAGCCAGATGAACCTTTAAATGAAAGAGTAATTTCCACTGACAACTCAACTGTGTGAAGGTAAGACTCTGGTTTATCTACATCAGCATGAAGGATTAACGTGTGTAGCTCCTGTGTCTGTAGCCAGGGCTCAGACAAGATTGTAGAAATCTACACAGAGGAGGCCAACTGTGACTAAAACCCAGTGGAGCATTACAAAATGAAACACTGTAAAAGCCAATTGTCTTAAGAGAAGAGCTTTGGTATTTCTCTTCTCTAACTTTAAGGCACGTTCCATAAAGCAATGTAGAGCATTATCACTGTAGCATGATTGGTGGGCTCAGTTGCACACCTCACTTTTAAAACATTGTATAATTGAGGCCAGTTCAAGGTATATGATCATGTACTCTTTATATATGGAAAATATTGTTACTCTGAACTATTCCTGAAAGATGGTACACTGAGAAAGCCTTTTACACTACACAGAACCAGGAGGCACTGCCAAATCAAGATTTTACTGGTCTTGATGTGAAATGAAGATGGAGAACACAAGTTCCTCAAGTCATGTAGCTAAGAGAAGTATAAAATATTTCATTTCTCACAGTCAGATGCATCTTGTTTTCAGTGAGGCAGGCACTTGTCATGAGTGGTGTATATAGACATGGTTCCTCCAGCCCATGCCCTGGCTGCCTCATTTCTTGCACAGATCAGGTGAGTGCTGTGTCCACAAAGAACTGAGAAAACTAAGTTCAGTCAACTGTTGGAAGATACCATAAGACAGTAGCCTCAGAAGAGAACCCCGGAGCCCATGTGATGGTTGGGTGGTGCCAGCAAAGTGAGCTTTTCAGCTGCTGTGTTGGTAAGTGTACGAAGACCAGCTTTCCGGTCTTCGGCCAGGTGCTGAGCTGCTTGTGCTTTCTTCCTGTCTCATTTTTATCAGAGCTTTATATGGTCAGAATGGGTAGAAAGGTAAGGGATTTCTTCATGTTTGAAAGTCCTCTTATTGTTTGAAAGTCCTCTTATTTTTAGCAGAGCTTTATATGGTCAGAGTGGGTAGAAAGGTAAGGGATTTCTTCATGTTTGAAAGTCCTCTTATTGTTTGAAACTATGCACCTTCCTCACAAGAATTATACAGAGGTAAAAAGAGCTTGGCATAAATGAAAATCTTGCCTAAGTGCATTGAGTAATGCATGGTTCCGTGACGCTAAAATATCAGATTTCATCACCAAATCCTTCCTTGAGAACTTTCCACTGAAACTATGTTTGACTGGATTAAAAAAAAAAAAGATACCGACTTTCTTGATGTCTCATTAAATTTCTTTAAAGATAGAAAAACGGGGGGAAAAAAAAACTTCTAGCCTAGGGTCCATATTTGCTGGAAATCAGGCTTATTATACAATATGACAGGAAGTTATTTGGCTCATAGATAAAAGATCAAAACAGATTTAGGAAATGGAGGCAGTAATATTTGAAGTCAAACTTCACCTACTCTTTGTAGATAAAATGCTAAGATTTGATGCCTGTTCGCATACTCACACCCTTGCATGCTCATGATCTTTGGGTGATATATTTCTAGCTAAAGAAGTTATAAGGTAGTAGTAGAATAGAAAAATAAGAGGAAGTTTAGGATGCTGAGCAAATTTATCAAGGCTTACAATGTCTAAAAGTGACATTCAATCCATTAACAGACTAACATTTTATAAAGTTTAATTGTTTCCATGGGAGAAAGAAATAGATTTAATTTATTGAAGAGGTTGATGGATTTAAATTTAATTTTTAAAAATTAGATATTGAGTCATGCAAAATTGCTCAGGGAATCTGAATACCTTTGTGTGTGTGTGTGTCTTTGACAGAACATTTGAGAGTTGATGTTTGCTGTAACCAATAATTACTGAATAAAGCAAGAATCACAGGGAGATAATTTTCTTTAGAATGAAACAATGGTAACAATTTGACTGAGAAAATTTTTTCTTTTCTGCCAACATCTCTCCTACTCTCCGTGCATTTATATTTCATTGTCATGTAAAGCTCCAGTTTTGTTCTGGACCTTGGTCTATAATGGAACATCAGCAGAAACTAATGACGAGCATAATGGCTACTTCTAGGCCTTTAACTCACAAAACTCAAACTTCTCATTTAATATTATTTTACTTTTAAATACTCAGCAAAGAAAAAATGTTCCACATAAGCACACACTTCAACCATTAGAACAGCTTTATGAGGTCAGTGTCTAGGGTGTATTTCAAATTACTTTCCAATACACTGTATTTTACTTATTAAAGCCCAGAAAGCACTCTACTTTCACCATCTCTCATAGAACACAACAGAAGTTTCTCCTTCCTGGTGCTATATCCAAGGAGATTAACTACTGGATTATATACCTCTTTCTTAATTCCTTATAGCAGAGAGGTATGCTTTGAAATTTGCTGCTGATGAAGATATTTGATCAAAAGAAAATGACATAAGATTTTACTATGGAGACTAGGAAATGGGTTTAACTGAATTTGGGAGGGGGTGTCTGAAAATATAGTCCAGTTGTTAGATTGCTTAGCTAGTAGAGATTAATCACTGGGTATGATTCCCAGAACCACCAGAACCAGGTGTAATTATATACACATGTAATCTTGGAACTTGGGAGATAGAAGCAGAAAGATCAAAAGTCCAAGAACACCCTGAGCTCTACTTGGAGTTTGAAACAAGCTGTGGCTATAGATCCTTTCTCAAAAATTAATCCCTTGAATTGGGAGCAGTGGCACATGCTAGTAGCCCTTGGGAAACTGAAGGAGGAGAGTGAGCTTGAGGTCAACCCACTCAAAAAGTCAAATTTATCTAAAAAATACAGAATTTTTAAAAACTTGAAAGAAGTTTTAGAACCAGGCAACAGCCTTACAGATAAGCAAGTAGTAGCCTCAATAGGATAAAAATAATTAACTCAAGGAATATATCAATTAACTACATTTACCTATATGCCACTTGTTTCAGTAAAATACTTTGCTATAAAACATACGATATGATAATGTTTGCTATAATTAGTAAAATAGAGCTAATAGAACAGGGCTAGATTATGAGTTGTGTGAACATTCTGCAGGGTAGGTTAAACTTGCAATCTCATAGATATTGTCGATCTCTGTGAGGGAAGTATTCACATCTCTTTGGACCATACATGGGTTAGGTGTTTCTATAGACCCTTGCTTTGTCATTTACTAAGTAATGAAGTTGAAATAGGAAGATTCCTATGTTCATCTCAGAGACCCTAGAATGACCTTGATGCTCTGTCTTTCTTTTCTTCCTGCCTCCTATTTTCTCTTGCACCACACATTCCAGTGACTAAGACATTAGCAAACAGACAGATGTTCAGTAAATTAAGTTAGTTCTACATATGTCACCTGTTTGCCCTGTATATTAAATAACATGCTATATTATTTTTACTGAGAAAACTATGCACAAAAAATGAGCAGAGAATTTGTTTTCCGGCAGTGTTTACCTGGGTTCATGTATTATCCCTGTTTTGGACACTAAGGGTACTTTTTACTTAACCCTTGACCTTGGGTGTCCATGTTACCTCATTTTCATTTGCTTTGCTTTTAGCTCAATTTCAGACAATGGACTCTTAACCAAATCAGATTCGAAAGGGGAAAATATGAAGATAGAGGTTCCATCATGATGTATTTTTCTCCCCAGAACACTAAAAATTTAAGAAACTCAAGCCTATCAAACCAAAGTTTCTCTTGATGGCTGTCAATATTTTTGTGTCTATTTTTGAAACAGAAAGTTTCATTTGCTTCTTTAGAAGTCTTGTTACACTCTTCACCCTTAAAGTAACAATATACAACCAGTGATCATACCCACAAGTCCTCTCGTGAACTATTTACATTTGTGCTTTAAAATACTTGGAAAGTGTTGTCTTTTATATAACAAAGCTCATCACCAAACAGAAATCAAATACCTTCTAAATAAAATAACCTAATAAAGCAAAGTTCCTAGAGTCCAGATAGTTCCACAAACCCATGCCCGTTCACAATCACATTTCTTGTAGCTTACTCAGGCATTTCGTCAAGCAGAGTGCAGTCAATATTTTTGACATAGTTTAAAAGTGTGGTTCTCATCTTAACCATGTATCCTTGTATTGGCCAATGTCAACTATAGTACTATATTTTCATTGCCTGAGAATAAAAGTAACTGGTAATGACAGAGCAGACAGAACTACCCTGTTTCATCTCTTGGCTGTAGCTGACTTTTGTGAGGCATGTGGAGTCACCATGAAGGAACTGGCCTATGTCTCTGAAACAGTCAATAAAATGCATATTAGAATAAAGCTTGTTTTCTAAGCTCCATAAATGATGTAAGACTTTAAATTGCCTGGCAGGTGGCATGCATTACCTATTTTTAGAAACTTAGTCCCTTGTTCTTTCATTGCTTGTATTTTTTTTTTATTTCTGATACTCTTTGCAGATCATAGTTTTAATGGAACAGGACAACCAGACATGGGTGCATGAATTCATCCTCCTGGGCCTATCCAGTGACTGGGACACTCAAGTCTCCCTCTTCGTCCTGTTCTTGCTGATGTACCTGGTGACAGTGCTGGGGAACTTCCTCATCATTCTTCTCATCAGACTGGACAGCAGACTCCACACTCCCATGTATTTCTTTCTCACCAACCTGTCCCTTGTGGATGTGTCTTATGCCACAAGCATAGTGCCCCAGCTGCTGGCTCATTTTCTTGCAGCGCATAAAGCAATCCCATTTCTGAGCTGTGCAGCCCAGTTATTTTTTTCTTTGGGCTTGGGTGGGATTGAGTTCCTTTTGCTGACAGTGATGGCTTATGACCGCTATGTGGCAGTGTGTGACCCTCTGAGGTACTCAGTCATCATGCATGCAGGGCTATGCACAAGGCTGGTCATCACATCTTGGGTCAGTGGCTCCATCAACTCTCTTGTACATACTGCCATCACCTTTCATCTGCCCATGTGCACAAATAAGTATATTGATCACATAGCCTGTGAAACTCTTGCTGTGGTCAGATTGGCCTGTGTGGACACTTCATCTAATAAGATTGCAATCATGGTTTCTAGCATTGTCTTGCTTATGACGCCTTTCTTCCTGGTTCTCTTGTCCTACATCCAGATCATCTCCACCATCCTAAAGATACAGTCCACAGAGGGAAGGTGGAAAGCCTTCCACACCTGTGCCTCTCACCTTACTATGGTTGTTCTGTGCTATGGCATGGCCATTTTCACCTACATCCAACCCCACTCCAGCCCATCTGTCCTTCAGGAGAAGTTGATGTCTCTTTTCTATGCTATTTTGACACCCATGCTGAACCCCATGATTTATAGTCTAAGAAATAAAGAGGTTAAGGGGGCATGGCAGAAACTTTTAGGCAAATTCTCTGGGTTCATATCAAAACTGTCATCTTGATGACTTATGAGCATCACTGGAGAGAAGAGATTTTCCTTGGTCTTTAAGCAACTCATAACTCAGACAGAATATGCAATGCCCTGCCAACCGGGAAGTAGAAGCTATAACGTGTATTGATGATGTCATTTTGGAAGCTATGGGTTTATGTTGAGTTGTGTCAGCAAGATAATTATTGGAGTTATACAATGTTTTATAGAACTTTCTCTTAATTCTGTCTCCATTTCCACAGTGTGACAATTTGGAAATGTGTATTTCTTTGGTTGGTGTCGTGAACCAGACATACTTACATTGATACATTTCACAGCAAGTTGTGATTCCAACTGAGAGAAAGTTCATGTTCCTCTTTGGAGAAACTCACTAGAACACTAAAAGTCACTGAAATAACACACCTAATAAGTGGGCCAACACTGGGGAGATCTGTCAAAACTTATTACAATGTCTCTATGTAGAACTAACAGCCATGTTTCACTATAAGATTTAAACATGTTTTTTAAAAAAGAGCTAACAATCTATCAAAAGATTAAAAGAAGGTTTCTATAAGAATATACCAAGTATATAAAGGTATTATTTTCCAAGTAAACATTTGTTTCTGGCACTTACTGGAGGCATTAAAAAACGTGAAAGGATTTGACTACATATACAAGGAATTTCAATGTAAGTGTTTAAATTGTCCAATCTCTAAAATAAACTGTACTCTCTACTTCTGAACTATTGAAATATAATAATCACAATGATAAGACAAACATATCAACTATAAAAGACACACTTATTTTTAGAAGGTGCTGACTCCTCAACCAAAGATAGATTTGGGCAATTGAGGTAGTTTGTTTGGCTGTGTTAGCTTGTTACCTTCTTCTTATTTCCTTGAAGAATTCTACATATTTTCCCCCTAGAATTATTTCCTTATAATCAGTAATTTTCAGTTGTTATATTTGTCAACATTATTACTAAATCGAAGGCTTCATACACAGATTAACTGTGTAATTTGAGTTATAACTTTACAATAATACAATCTCAAATCTTGAGAGACAGATAGGTTTCTCCAAAGATGTGTTGCGAGCCAGATTTCTATTGATTCTAATTTATATGGCATTCATAAAATGTCTACAGTGTGTGCTTCTTAGAAACATATTCAATCTGGTAGAGTCTTGACAGGAACATGCATGCAGAATATGGATGAAAGACAGTGGACATCTATAATGAACACAATCAGTTTAAAGTGAGAGTAAAACCATTTAAGGTAATGGAAGAAGTATCCCCATGAAAGGTTGCTCAGGTTGAAACCAGAAACAGGAGAACCAGTTATTCAAATAACAGGAAATCTAAAAATAGAGCAAGTAGTTCAAAGTTTGACATGTAGTGCAAGCATTTGCATTCTAAAATGATGAAAGTTTAACTGAAGGACACAGAAGAGCAAGGAGATAAAGAAGATAAAGTAGGTGAATAGACATTCTCAAATCAGGCAAGGCCTTGGATGCCAAAATGTATTTTTTTCTCATATGTTTATTTTGTTCATTTTATATCCTTGTAGCCACTTCTCTCCTTTCCTCCCTGTTCCACCCTCTTTCCCTCTCATGAGACATAGGCAGACAGATTTCTTTAAGTTTGAAGCCAGCCTGGTCTACAAAGAGAGTTTCAGGACAGCCAGGGTTATACAGAGAAACCCTGTCTAAGTAAATAAATAAATATTTAAGCATTTAAATATTTTAAAAAAGAAAAAACTTACTGAGTCCACTTAGGGCTGCCTTTTTGTATATACAATACAATAATTTGTACTTTAAAAATGAGAGTATAAAATATGCAGACAAATGGATAGATTTGGAAACAATCTTTTATTTAACTTTTATTAATTACACTTTATTCATTTTGTATCCCCCCATAAGCCCCTCCCTCCTCCCCTCCCAGTCCCACCCTCCCCCCCTTTCTGCATGCATGCCCCTCCCCAAGTCCACTGATAGGGGAGGTCCTCCTCTCCTTCTTTCTGATCTTAGTCTATCAGTTCTCATCAGAAGTGGCTGCATTGTCAGGGTTCTAGGTTATCTCCATGAATAGTCCTTGGTTGGAGTATGAGTCTCTGGGAAGTTCCCTGTGTTCAAATTTTCTTGTTCTGTTGCTCTCCTTGTGGAGTTCCTGTCCTCTCCAGCACTAACTATTTGCCACTTCTTACATAAAATTCCATTCACTCTGCCTGTCAGTTGGCCATCAGGCTCAGTATCTGCTTTCACAGTCTGCATGGCAGAGGCTTTCAGAGGCCCTCTGTGGCAGGTTCCTAGGTTGTTTCCTGTTTTCTTCTTCTTTGGATGTCCATCCTCTCTGCCTTTCTGGATGGGTATTGAACATTTTAGTTAGGGTCCTCTCTTTTGCTTAGTATGTTTAGATGTACAGATTTTAGTGGGTTTATTCTATGTTGTATTTTATATGAGTGAGTATATACCGTGTGTCTTTTTGCTTCTGGGACAACTCACTCAGGATGATCCTTTCCAGGTCCCACCATTTACCTGAAAATTTCATGATTTCCTTATTTTTCATTGCTGAGTAATACTCCATTGTATAGATGTACCACAGTTTCTGCATCCATTCTTCAGTTGAGGGGCATCTGGGCTGTTTCCAGCTTCTGGCCATTACAAATAAAGCTGCTACAAACATAGTTGAGCAAATGTCCTTTTTGTGTACTTGAGCCTCTTTTGGGTATATGCCTAGGAGTGGTATGGCTGGATCTTGAGGAAGCACTATTCCTAATTGTCTGAGAAAGCGCCAGATTGATTTCCAGAGTGGTTGTACAAGTTTACACTCCCACCAGCAGTGGAGAAGGGTTCCCCTTTCTCCACAACCTCTCCAGCATGTGTTGTCACTTGAGTTTTTCATCTTGGCCATTCTGATGGGTATAAGGTGAAATCTCAGGGTTGTTTTCATTTGCATTTCCCTAATGGCTAATGAAGTTGAGCATTTCTTTAAGTGTTTCTCTGCCATTCGATATTCCTCTACAGAGAATTCTCTGTTTAGCTCTGTTCCCCATTTTTTAATTGTATTACTTGGTTTTCTGCTTTTCAGCTTCTTTAGTTCTTTATATATACTGGATATGAGTATCCAGTATATATAAACCTTCATCCTTTGTCAGATGAAGGGTTGGTGATGATTCTTTCCCAATCTGTAGGCAGTCACTTTGTTTTGATGACTGTGTCCTTTGCTTTACAGAAGCTTTTCAATTTCATGAGGTCCAATTTATTGATTGTTGTTCTTAGAGCCTGTGCTGTTGGTGTTCTGTTCAGGAAGTTTTCTCCTGTACCAATGAGTTCTAGGGCATTTCCCACTTTTTTTCTAGCCGATTTAATGTATACTATCATATCATCTGCAAATAGTGATAATTTGACTTCTTCCTTTCCAATTTGTATCCCTTTGATCTCCTTCAACTGTCTTATTGCTCTAGCAAGGACTTCCATATGTTGAAGAGATATGGGGAGAGTGGGCAGCCTTGTCTTGTCCCTGATTTCAGTGGGATTCCTTTAAGTTTCTCTCCATTCAGTTTGATATTGGCTATAGGCTTGCTGTACATTGCCTTTACTATATTCAGGTATGTGCCTTGTATCCCTGATCTCTCCAAGACTTTAAACATGAATGGATGTTGGATTTTGTCAAATGCCTTTTCTGCATCTAAGTAGATGATCATATGATATTTTTTCCTTCAGTTTGTTTATGTGGTACATCACACTGATGGATTTCTGTATACTCAACCACCCCTGCATGCCTGGGATGAAGCCTACTTGGTCATAGTGGATGATATCTTTGATGTGTTCTTGTATTTGGTTTGCAAGTATTTTGTTGAGTATTTTTGCATCGATGTTCATAAGGGAGATTGGCCTGAAATTCTCTTTCTTTTTTGGGTCTTTGTGAGGTTTAGGTACCAAGGTGACTGTGGCTTCATAGAATGAGTTTGGTAATGTTCCTTCTGTTTCTATTTTGTGGAATAGTTTGAAAAGAATTGGAGTTAGCTCTTTTTTGAAGGTCTGGTAGAATTCTGAGCTGAAGCCATCTGGTCCTGTGCTTTTTTTGGATGGGAGACTTTTGATGACCGCTTCTATTTCTTTGGGAGATATAGGACTATTTAATTGATTTACCTGGTCCTGATTCAGCTTTGGTAAGTCAAATTGATCAAGAAAATTGTCCATTTCATTTAGATTTTCAAATTTTGTGGCATATAGACTTTTGAAGTAAGTCCTAATGATTGTTTGGATTTCCTCAGTGTCTGTAGTTATGTCCCCCTTTTCATTTCTGATTTTGTTGATTTGGGTGGTGTCTCTCTGCCTTTCAGTTAGCTTGGCTAAGGGTTTGTCAATCTTGTTGATTTTCTCAAAGAACCAGCTCTGGGTTTTTTGTTTTGTTTTGTTTTTTGTTTTTTGGGAAACAATTCTAAGTGAGATAACCTAGACCCAGAAAAGCAAACATGGCATGTTTTCTCTCATTCCTGGATGACATATTTGAATCTTTAGGTATGTTTGCCTTTATGTGCATGGATATAGGACCATCATTGGAGCATGAGTATCCTTACAGAGGATCCACCCCTGAAGAGAACTCAGTCTTTCTCCTCAGCAGCCATCAATTACTTCTCACCTGGGATGGAACTTAATGAGCTATTCTCTCATTTAGCTGAGCTTTTGGCTGCCCTTTTATTGGTCTAAGAATAGACCAATTAATATTAATATTAATATTATTAATATATTTTAAGTACTTAGTGTCTTTCGCCATAAGAATATGCAAATGAAAACTTCTTTGATATTTTATCTTGCTCTCTAACAAATGGCTAAGATATGAAGGACAAATGCTAGACAAATGCTGGCATGGATGTCGAGAGAGTGTCCCACTTATTCACAGTTGGTGGGAGTCAAACAGTTTAAGCCACTATGAAAATAAGTTTTAAGTTCCTTCAAAACTGTGAAAATAGACCTACTATGTGATCCAGCTCTAATATTCATAGGCATGTTTTCAAATAATGTATCCTAACACTTGCTCCTCCATGGTCATTGTTGCTTTATTCACAATGGCTAGAAAATGGGAACAGCTTAAATGCCCATAACTGATGAAAAATAATGACAATATAGTAAATAGATATTCATATGTATATAGTGAAATAATTCATCTGTAAAGAAAAATGAGATTATGAAATGTGCAGGTTAATGGACAGAGTTAAAACAATCATTCTGAGTAAGATAACCTAGACCCAGAAAAACAAATACTGCATGTTCACTCTCATATGTGGATGATAAATTTGAATCTGTGTGTTCAAATATGTGTGTTCAAACTGGATTACTCAGAAATCAGGAAATTAAACTTCTTGGCATGACAGCTGTTCCTAACTCTTCAGTGCTTGTGAAAGACACTCCTAATAGAAGGCAATGGAATTACAGGTTCAGTGAGATAATGTGTCCTAGATAATGAAGTCATTAAATATAACTTTAAAAATGGTAGACACTGTAAAGTATTTGAAACTAAAATTTTCTTCAGTGGTTACTAACCATAAAATATTATTCTGAGTTTATTTTTTTTAAAGCACAAAACATGTAAAGATTACAATTGGCCAAGTGAGCATTTCAACAAGGCACACACTGTAATTACCTACTTTATTTCTGAAAATCCTTTAAACTATATTGTTTGGCTCTATTTCCTCTTAGCTTTGAAATTACGTTTTCAATAGAATTACAGAGTTTCTTCCAGCTGGGGTGCCTGTGCAATTTTGACTTTTTTGTTTCTCATATACTGAAGGTATAGAGTTATCTTCTTCAGACCTTCTATCTTGTGTCAGATCTAGACATTTTTGGATTTAATCTTATTAGTTTTCTCTCATTGGGATTTCACAAGAGACACACAGTGGTGGATTTCATTTTTGTAGACATCATTGCAGTTATTATGTGGCCTCACTCAGGAATTCTTAACAGAAACAAATATCTATGAATCTTTGGGGCCGAATAACTCTGTGATGTTGGGGCTTAGCTGATATTGAGCAATATTCATGACTTTTGTCTTCTACATGGTGGTAGCCCCTCCTTCCTTCTAGACAGTGGGAAAATGATACGTAAGGCTAGCTGTTGATCTAGCTTCAACTAAGGTATGCCTCAGATTATGTGAGGAGGGAATGTTGTGCCCCAGAGTTGGTGGTGGTGGCCCATGTATTAAGACTTCCAATTGGAAAGTTATGACTTTGTGTGTCTGCTCGCACACCCAGCCTGCTGATGATGGCACTTATTGTGATGCACTGTTCTGTCTATTATTCACTGATAGCAGAGCCCAATGTGGGTCTACCCATCTGCCTATCTGTAGAAATTCCCACATGGACTGAAGGCCAACAGCTCTCTAGGAGCCTCCCAGGCCTTTAACAACAGATTGCTAAATTGGTGAGACAACCACCCTTGTGGACTGAGGAATATAATGGTCATATGTCTGCTGTGGTGATAAAGCACCACATTCAAAGCAACTTATGGAAGGAAGAGTTTGTTTGTGCCTAGGTTCCAGAGCATTAGATTCCATGGTGGCTGAGTAAAGGCACAAGAGCAGGAAGCTGAGGACCCAGATCCTGAGCTGAAAGCATGGCACAGAGAAAGCTAGCTTGAAATGGCTAAAATCTTTACATTCTTTTTGTTTATTTAATATTTATTTATTCAACATAATATTTTAATTGATTCTTTGGGAATTTCTCATTATGTACCCCAATGCCGCCCATTTTCTCCAGTCCTTCCATGTCCAACCTTGTAACCACTTCTCCCCCTAAAAAAAAACTAAAAAAAATATAATAATGAAAATTTTTAAAATAAGAAAGGAAAATAAAACAAACAAACAAAACCCAACCAACCAACCAACCAAACAAACAAAATCACTGACCACCCTGGACAATGATCTACTTGCTCCTCTATCAAATGTAGCCTTCTCTTGAACCCTTCACAGGTGTTGTCTCAAGTTCTGCTTTGAATGTTTCACTCTGCTCCTGTCTTTCCGACCTCTCTATCACGTACTCCCTTTTTGTAGTGGCATTGGAAGCTGCAGTGTGTCTCAAAAAGCTTTACCCAAACAGCTTTATTTGCAAATGTTCATTGCAATGAATCTTTGGTTTGGTTCAAGGCTCCTGGCTTCTGCTACACTATCAATAGAGGACCCTTGCCAAGACTCTTCTCAGTTATCCTGCTGTTGCTCAGAGTCATGGAGATTCTGAGGCTATGTTTTTGCACGACCTTGAGCAGCTCATAGATGCTGTACCTCTTAGGGTGGGCCACTCAAGACCCTGGATTGAGCCTGGGAGGAGCTGAGCTGGTCAGCCTGGGCCTCCATTGGGTTGCCATTGAGGATCAGGTACAGATCAATTGGTGGGGCAGCTGAATCTTTAAACTCTTAAAGCTTTTTTACTGTGACACACTTCTATAAAGGCCACACCTTCTAGGCCTCCCCAAATAGTGCCACCAAATGAGGACCAAGTATTCAAATGCTATCTCTTTCAAACCACTGTAAATAGTTATCAGGTTCTCAACCTCTGCAGTTGTCATTGTTAGACTATTTGAACTTAATTGTGTTTACCTATCTAATAAATATTCTTCTTAACATGGATTAACTCTATTAATTATGCTCAAAACATGAGCTGAAAACTCCTTTAGAGAACCCTGGCTAGGACATTGACAAAATTTTCTTAGTTTTGAAAAACACATGCAGTCATGTTACCACTGTATTTAAGATATAGAAAAGTTTTATCAATCCAAACATACCCCTGTACACTTTTGAATTGCACCAATCCTTTTGGAAGTCAGCAAGCTAGCTAACCTGACTTTCAAAAGGGTTAGATTCTTTTTTAAAAATTAAATTTTTATCTTTTAATATTAGTTACAGTTTATTAACTCTGTACCCCAGCTGTATCCTGCTCCCTCATTCTCTCCCAAATCCACCCTCCCTCCCTTATTCTTCTCCCTACCCCTTTCCAAGTCCACTAATAGGGGAGGATGTCCTCCCCTTTCATCTGACCTTAGCTTATCAGGTATCTTCAGGCCTGGCTGCAAAGTCCTCCTCTGTGGCCTAGCAAGCTGTTCCCTCCTCGGGTATGGGGGAGGCCAAAGAGCCTGCCATTGAGTTCATGTCAGAAATAGTCCTTGTACCCCTTTTCCCCTTACTAGGGTACCCACTTGGATACTGAGCTACCATGGGCTACATCCAAGCAGTGGTTCTAGGTTATATCCATACATGGTCCTTGGTTGGAGACACAGTCTCACAAAAGACCCCTGTGCCCAGATATATATGTGGCGCTCCTGTCCTCTCTAGGTCACACTAACTCCTCCTTCTTTCATATGATTCCCTGCACTCTGCAAAGGTTTGGTTATGAGTCCCAGCATCTGCTTTGATACACTGCTAGGTAGAGATTTTCAGAGGCCCTCAGTGGTAGGCTCCTGTCCTATTACTTGTTTGCTCCTACATCCAATGTCCATCCCATTTGTCTTTCTAAGTGAGGGCTGATCATCTTACCCAAGGTCCTCTTTCTTGTTTATCTTCTTTAGGTGTATAGATTTCAGCGTGTTTATCCTATCTTACAGGTCTAGTACTCACTTATGAGTGATTATATACCAAGTGTGTCTTTCTCTTTTTGAGATACGTCACTCAGGATGATCTTTTCTAGATCCCACCATTTGCCAGCAAATTTCACACTTTCCTCGTTTTTAATTGCTGAGTAGTATCCAATTGTGTAAAAGTACCACAATTTCTGTGTCCATTCGTCAATGGAGGGACATCTGGTTGTTTCCAGGTTCTGGCTATTATGAATAAAGCTGCTACAAACATGGTTGAGCAAATGTCCTAGTTGTGTACTTGAGCATCTTTAAGGGTTAGATTCTAATCTTGTCACATGTTACTATTACATAACATCACAGGAGTAAAACTGAATGGTAGAGTCTGAATTCTTTCTGTCACATAATTCATTTAAGATATATTTCTGTTGCTTCATGTTATAGTCATCTATTCTTTTCATTAGTGTGTAATATTCTATTTTACTAACATGCTATTTTTGCACACTGATATTATATATTTCAACTATTACTCCTGGTCAATTATGAACAAACATCCTTTCTGTTGAGTTCTGAGAATTTGTTAGATGTTTTGACACAAGTGTTTTATAAGCTGCTTGATTTCTGAACATTTTCACTCAATATGTGGTTTGACATCATATTAAAGATGTCTTTAATTAAGTAGTAGTCTTAATTTTGAAGAAATTAATTTAATTAAATTTTAATTGTAGAACATGAGTTTTATGTCCTATAAGGGAAATAAGGTCATATTTTACCAGCATTTAAGTCTGTAGTTCAGCACATTTAGGCATTTCATCTATTATGTTCTAGATCTGATACATTTTGAGGTAACTTATAATCTTGTTTAAAGTCTGAATCTAGGAGTTTTGCTTGCAAATGGACAAACTGCTGTCAACTACTATTTCTTAGGAAGTTAACCTTTTATCCATTGCACTTTTTTAAGCTTCTGAAAGGCAATTATTCCCTGGAAGATGCTTACTCAAATTATATGCACAAATCTCATACTATGAAGTCATTTATCATGTTCTGTCTACTCTTTGAAATAATAAAACATTTAAATTAACATTTGAAATTAATAAAACACTGGTGTGGCTTTTACAAATGCTTCTGGAAGGAAGTGTTTAAAATTTCTAGTCAGGTACCTAACATGACACCTTTCTGTCAGATGAAAGACCATGTCCTGTACGGAGCATATAAGGGACTACAGAATGAATCATGGTTTCTAGTGCAAGGAAACTGTGACACTGGTTATGTTTGACTTTGATGCTGCTTATTTACTTGAGAGCTAAAGCTTATTAGAATTCATGTCTCTGGGAAAAAAAATATCTGACACAAACAACTGAAAAGAAAGATTTATTTTTGGATTTCCATTTCATATATCTCAGTCTATAATCTTTCTCTACATTGATTCTAACCAGTGACATAAAATATCATTCTTATAGGAACATGTGAAGAAAGAGGCTGTTTACCTCATTTCAGCCAGGAAGCACAGACAGTTAGAAGACCTGACTGGAAATCAGTCATGCCTATAGTTCCCCGCTTTCTCTAGTAGGGGCCTCCCTTACAAAGTTTCCAACTTACAAAGACACAGTCAGAATCCTGCGACCAAGCAGAGTCCTGTGAAATGAGCCTGCGGGTCATTTCACATCTGAACTATCAAAGACTCACTGAAGACTTTAGACCAAACATTTATGAATTTGGTAGTGTTAAGATAAAGTGTTACCCTGAGAGGTGAATGTGAGATTATAACAGAGTGAATTGTTCAAGGAAACCTCCCACTCTCTCCCTTTAGAAACTTTAAGGTACTTTTCTTCTTAGTTTATGTTTCAGTTAGTCTGGATTGGACGACGCTTCTGAAATAATAAATGTATTCTCTTACAGGTAGTTATGAACAAAATATTCAAAAGGTAGATGTCATCAGAATTAATAATGTAAAAATCCATTTGAGGAATGTTTTACAGTGTTGAGTTGTGGAGGTTGAACAAGAAAGATTTCCCCATAGACTTTTTTTTTCAATTTTGATCTTTTTAATATGTTAAATATATAAAATTTGTTTATGATATACATTACTTTCTTTTTTAAATCCTTTTTTTTTTCACATCATGCACACCAACCGCATTGTTATACCTTTCCACACATACTCACCCTTTACCTCTTCCCAAAAGAGAAAAAAAAAATCTCATTGTGGAATCTGAACTGTGACACAGTGTCCCATAGTATTGTCTTTTATCCACACTTCTTTACTTGCAAATGTTCATTACAATAAGTCATTGGTCTGGTTTAAGGCTTCTGGTTTCTGTGGCAAACCTTGGGCCCACACCCTTCTGTTTGTTTTTTTTTATATAATGTTTATTTTTTAAATATTAGTTACAGTTTGTTAACTTTATATCCCTGCTGTATCCCACTCCCTCTCTCCCTCCCAATATCATCCTCCCACCTTCATCTCCTCCCTGCCCCTTTCCAAGTCCACTGATGGGGGAGAACCTCATTTGTTCAACCATGTTTGTAGCAGCTTTATTCATAATAGCCAGAACCTGGAAACAACCCAGATGTCCCTCAGTTGAGGAATGGATACAGAAATTGTGGTACTTTTACACAATGGAATATTACTCAGCAATTAAAAACGAGGCAAATGGTAGGATCTAGAAACGATCATCCTGAGTGAGGTATACCAGAAGGAGAAAGACACACACAGTATATACTCACTTATATAGACATATAAGATAGGGTAAACATACTGAAATCTATACACCTAAAGAAGATAAACAAGAAAGAGGGCCCAAGGTATGAAGATCAGTCTTCACTTTGAAAGACAAATGGGATGGACATTGGATGTAGGAGCAAACAAGTAACAGGACAGGAGCCTACCACAGAGGACCTCTGAAAGACTCTACCTAGCAGTGTATCAAAGCAGATATTAAGACTCATAACCAAACCTTCGGCAGAGTGAAGGGAATCATAAAAAAGGGGGCGGGGGAGTTAACATGACTTGGAGAGGACAGGAATTCCACAAAGACCAAATAAATCTGGGCACAGGGATATTTTATGAGACTATTTCTCCAAACAAGGACCATGTGTGGATGCAACCTAGAGTCTCTGCTCAGATGTAGCCCTTGGTAACTCAGTATCCAAGTGGGTACCCTAGTAAGGGGAACAGGGAATTTTTCTGACATGAACTCAATGGTGTGGTCTTTGACCCTCCCTTCCCCCCAGGGAGGAGCAGCCCTGCTAGGCCACAGAGGAGGTCTTTTCAGCCAATCCTGAAGACACCTGATAAACCAGTATCAGATGGAAGGGGAGGAGGTTTTCCCCATATACTTTAATGTAAAAGTGATACAGAATACTGTGAATGCCATACTGAAAGGTTGGACTTTTTGTCTTCTGTCTGCAGATGAGTAGAGAAAAACAGTAGTGACTGGGCATCTGTATCCTATAGCTAACAGTCTCAACCTTTAGGAGCTTGCCGTTGAAAAAAAAATCCACAAATTATATCAGTTCTATGGGAGTTTCAAAAAGAGATTTAAGATGAGAGCCTCTACTTTACCTTCAAAGTCATGGGCTCATGACACCAGAAGCCATGTTGAAATGATTGCATAAGACACTGGCAAGGTTATCATTTCTGTATTTTCGTGGGGCATCAGTTATTTTTCTTGTTGCTGTCACCGAATACTGGACAAGAAGTAATTTAAGGGAGGAAGAGGATATTTTGGTTTACAGCCTAAGAAGGGATAGAGTCTACCAGGACAAAGAAATACTGGCAGCAGGAACACGAGGCAGCTGTGTCACATGCCATCTGCAGTGAGGACAAGGAGAAGAGATAGAAAGTAGGTCAATGTGATGAAACCTCAAGGCCTTCCCCTATTGGGCCACACTCTTCAGCAAGGATCTGCCTCCTAATTTCACAACTGTCCAAAACAGAGCTATAAACTGAAAACAGAGTGTTTAAGCACAGCTCTAGGAAGCACATTTTATATTCAGACCACAACAATCTGTCTTAGGCTTTTTTTTTGGGGGGGGGGGGGGGCTCAAGATTACTTCCATATTATGAAGTGCATTATCTATAACTTCAGAAGTCCACAAGGTCTTCAACAATCTCACCACAGTTAAAAAGTCCAATGTCTCTTCTCAGATTCAGGGTGATTTCAATGTGAGCTTATGGCTAAAAAAGAAAGTTACTTGGTCATGGTAGATGATATCTTTTATGTGTTCTTGGATTTGGTTTGCAAGTATTTTGTTGAGTATTTTTTATTTTTTTGCATCAATGTTTATAAGAGAGATAAGTCTAAAGTTCTTTTTTTTTTGGATCTTTGTGTGGTTTAGGTATCAAGGTGACTGTGGCTTCATAGAATGAATTTGGTAATGTTCTTTCTGTTTCTATTTTGTGGAAGAATTTGAAGAGAATTGGAATTAGCACTTCTTTGAAGGTCTGGTAGAATTCTGGGCTGAAACCATCTGGCCCTGGGCATTTTTTTTGGGAAGGGAGATTGTTGATGACTGATTCAATTTCCTTGGGGAATATAGGGCTATTCAATATTTCTACCTGATCTTGACTTAATTTTGGTAGATGGAATCTATCAAGAAAATTGTCCATTTTCTTTAGATTTTCAAATTTTGTGGCATATAGGCATTTGTAGTATGACCTAATGATTTTTTGGATTTCCTCAGTGTCTGTTGTTATGTCTCCCTTTTCATTTCTGATTTTGCTGATTTGGATAGTTTCTCTCTGCCTTTTAGTTAATTTGGCTAAGGGTTTGTCTATCTTGTTGATTTTCTCAAAGAACCAGCTCGTGGTTTCATTAATTCAATGAATAGTTTTATTTGTTTCTAATTGATTGATTTCTGCCCTGTGTTTGATTATTTCCAGCCGTCTGCTCCTCTTGGGTGTATCTGCTTTTTTTCCCCTAGGGCTTTCAGTTGGCCATTAAGTTGCTTGTATGAGAAGTTACAAATTTTTTCTTGAAGGCACTTAGTGCTATGAATTTTCCTATAAGCACTGCTTTCTATGTGTCCCATAATAGGGTATGTTGTACCTTCATTTTCATTGAATTCTAGGCAGTCTTTAATTTCTTTCTTTATTTCTTCCTTAACCCAGCTGTCATTGAGTAACAAGTTGTTCAGTTTCCATGTGCGTGTAGACTTTTTGCTATTTCCATTGTTGTTGAAGTCCAGGTTTAGTCCATAGTGGTCAGATAGAATACAGGGGATTATTTCAATCTTCTTGTATTGGATGAGGCTTGCTTTGTGACCAACTATATGGTCTATTTTGGAGGAGGTTCCATGAGGTGCTGATAAGAAGGTATACTCTTTTGAGTTTGGGTGAAAAGTTCTGTAGACATCTATTAGGTCCATTTGAATTAGGCCCCTGTAAGTGCCTTTATTTCCCTATTTGGCTTCTCTACCTAGCAGTGTATCAAAGCAGATGCTGAGACTCATAACCAAACCTTCGGCAGAGTGCAGGGAATCAAATGAGAGAAGGGGGAGTTAGTATAACCTGGAGAGAAGAGGAGCTCCACAAGGACCAAATATATCTGGACACAGGGGTTTTCTAGGAGACTGTTTGCCAACCAAGAACCATATTTGGATATGGTTCAATCGGATGTAGCCTGCTCGGATGTAGCCCATGGTAGCTCAGTATCTAAGTGGGTACCCTAGTAAGGGGAACAAGGACTATTTCTGACATGAAGTCAATGACTGGCTTTTTTACCTCTCCTCCACCCCCGAAGGAGGAGCAACCTTGCTAGCCCATAGAGGGGGACATAGCAGCCAGTCCTTAAGAGACCTGATAAGCTAGGGTAAGATAAAAGGGGAGGAGGATGGCCCTTATCAGAGAACTTGGAAGGGGGTAGGGAGGAGATGGGGGGGAAGGGTGGGATTGGAAGGGAAAGAGGGAGGGGGCTATGGCTGGGATACAAAGTGAATGACCTGTGATTAATATATAAAAAAATAAAGTTGCCTACTTGTAACATACAAAGGCATAAATTAAACACTCACATTAAAAAAAGGGAAGGGTGGAGACATAACAAGGATAGACCAAAATCCACCAGGTTAAACACCAAATCCTGTAGCTCCACGGGTAGCATCTGGGGCTCATGACGAAGTCTTCTAAAGTCTGGAAGGCTTGAAGACCATGCCCTTCTTGGTTTGCTGCCTGATCCAGTTCCAGTCTATGCTTGTGGCTTTTCTTAGTAGATGCTCTATCGTCCTATTATCTCCAGCATTATGGGTTCTCCATTTCCATTTAGACTTAACTTCACAGCTTCACATAATTCCTTTTTTCAGGGACTGCAAATCTGCCACACATCGCCTGGCTTCAGGGAGTCTCTGGCACCTTGGTGGAAGCTTCCATGATTTCTTTATCATGGCATCTTTAATACCTACAAACCAGTATTGTGTGGTTGATGCTGCAAGTTTGGAGGCCACCTCAAAATTTATTTGGCTGCCTTAGGTAGCACTTATAGTTGATTCTGTATTCTTTGACAGGTGAATCTTTAAAAACACCTTCTTTGATAGTTGTTTTTAAATGGGGAGTTTTGGCAGTCTCTGTTCAGGCTCTCTCATTTCCTTTTCTTTTTTCTCATTTTAAAAATTTTATTTTATTTTTATTAATTACAATTTATTCACTTTGTATTCCCACTGTAGCCCCCTTCCTTGTCCCCTCCCAATCTCACTCTTCCTCTTCTCCTCCCATGCCCCTCCCCAAGTCCACTGATAGGGGAGGTCCTCCTTCCCTTCTAGCTGACCCTAGCCTATCAGGCCTCATCAGGATAGGCTGAATTGTCTTCCTCAGTGACCTGGTAAGGCTGCTCTCCCCTCAGGGGGAAATGATCATAGAGCCAGCCCATGAGTTCATGTCAGAGGAAATGATCAAAGAGCCAGCCCATGAGTTCATGTCTGAGACAAGGCTTTCTCATTTCAAATACATTTAGATTATCACAAGATGATACTTTGTGTAGGTGGGATCTTTTCCTCAGGTACCTGTCCTATTTTCCAGCAGAGCATGAGGTTTCTCTTTAATTGGATATATTCCATCAACATTATCATCTACTCTCGCACCTGCCTTGGCGGCAGCTGTAAGTTCACTCATGCTATTCTTCACTTCTCCTTTCATATGTTTCTGCTCCACTTGTTACTCTCTCACTGGAGAGAGGAGTGAGAGTAGCTGAGAAACAGCCTTGATACTAACTTTTCTTAGGATTTCTTCCACCAGGAAAAAAAAATTTAATTCATCCTCATAGAATTTCCTAGGATACAGACAGAATTTGACCATATTCTTTGTCAGAGGATAAAACAAATAGCCCCTTTCATTGTTCCCAGCATTATTTTGTTCCCCTGTGAAATTTCATGAGCCACACATCCACTGCTCATTTTTCTCTTGGCATTCTGGTCTTCCAAACTCCCAATGAGATGGCCCATTACTCTCTACTTAAAGCATTTAATAACTTTTTGTTATTGTTTATTTTTGAGATTTATTTTAATTACTGTATTTCTCCTTTCCCTTTCCTATGGATATATCCTCCCATATATGCCTTCACGTTTCTCCTTATTGTTCATGGAAACCAGCTCTAAAGGCTTAAGAAACACATGGGCAAGTTTATCATAACAATAGCCCTCATTCTCAGTACTGATTTTCTATATTATTTACTTTTCTCATTGCCAAATACCTGGCAAGAAGTAAGTTAAAGAAGAAAGTACTGTAGTTTCTAGTTTAAGAAGGGACAAAGTCCACCATAGCAATGAAGACACAGTAGAAGGAACATGAAGCAGCTGCTCCCACTGTATGTACAATGAGGGTCCAGAACAGACAGGAAATGAGGCTAGGGACCTACTTACTCCAGTAAGGATTTATATTCTAAAGGGTTTGCAACCTCGACAAACAGGTGGAAGATAAGTGTTCAAACTTATAATCCAATGAGGAATTTCACATTCAAATGGTATCAATTAGTGTAGATAATTTGACATAAAAAAATGTCCAGTAAGGAAATAGAGTCAGAATTATAAGGCAGAAGAAAATGAAACAGTTAGTGATGAGTATTGCATTGTGATGAATTGAGTAAGTGAGAAAATGAAACAGTAACTCTTGGAATGGTGATCATCAATTGAGTAACAGAGGACACATAGGTATCCCAGCTGTAGCCCCCTCCTCTCATGCCCCAAATCCACTGATAGGTCTCATCAGGACAGGCTGCATTGTTCTTCTCTGTGTCCTGGCAAGTCTGCTCCCCCCTTAGGGGGGGAGGTGATCAAAAAGCCAGCTAATGAGTTTATGACAGAGACAGGCCCTGTTACTCTTACTAGGGTACCCACTTAGACATCGAGCTGCCATTGGGCTACATCGGTGCAGAGGTTCTGGGTTATATCCATGAATGGTCCTTGGTTGGAGTATAAGTCTCAGAAAAGACCCCTGTGCCCAGATATCTTGGTTCTGTTGCTCTCCTTATGGAACTCCTGTTCCCTCCAGATCTTCCTATCTCCCAAGAGTCCCTGCACTGTGCCCAAAGTTTAGCTATTAGCCTCAGCATCTGCTTGGATACCCTGCTGGGTAGAGTCTTTCAGAGGTTCTCTGTGGTAGGCTCCTGTGCAGAAGAATCTTTTAAGAATAATGAATATCCATACATGGTCCTTGGTTGAATGTCAGTCTCAGAAAAGACCCTGTGCCCAGATATATTTGGTCCTTGTGGAGCTCCTATCCTTTCCCCATCAGACTAACTCCACATCTTTCTTATGATTCCCTGAACTCTGCCAAAGGTTTGGTCATGAGTCTTTGCTTTGAAAACACTGCTATTTAGCGTCTTTCAGATGCGCTCAGTAGACTCCTGTCATACGTTCAATGCACATCCCATCTGTCTTTCTAAACGAGGATTTATCATCTTACCCCATGTCCGCTCAATTGATTATCTTTTTTAGGTGTATAGATTTCATTATGTTAGAACCTCCGCTCAGATGTAACCTGTGGTAGCTCAGTAACCAATTGGTTTCCCAAAGTGAGGGGAACAAGGACTATTTCTAACAGGAACTCAATGACTGGCTCTTTGGTCTCCCTACCCCCGAAGGGAGGAGCAGTCCTGTTAGGCCACAGAGGAGGGCTTTGCAGCCAGTCCTGAAGATACCTGATAAAACAGGATCAGATGAATGGGGAGGAGGTCCCCCCTATCAGTGGACTTGGAAAGGGGCACGGTGGAGATGAGGGAGGGAGGGAGGGAGGGACTGGGAGGGAATGAGGTATCGGGACACGGCTGGGATACAGAGTTAATAAAATGTAACTGATAAAAAAAAAGAATAATGAATAAACAGATAAATGATTCAGTTGGGGGCTTGAAGAGGCAAAATGATATTCCATGGATAGTATAATCCTGATTTCAAAACTGGGCTGAATCTCTTTACACATGTTGAAAAACTGAAGACATCTACAAAATTAATCTTCTTTACATTACTTTGAATAATTCTTAATCTATCGGTTCTCCCTATAAATTGTAAAGACTATTTAGTGTAGTTATTTGGAGTCTTAAGTCTTTCCATGCTGTGCCATCATTTGGGAACTTAAATCCTACTGTGAGACATTTCCTGGCTAGCCACCAATACTCATAGAGTAATAGTAGCTCACTATAATCTTTGAATGTATCTTAATACTCATGTCTCTAGGAAGAGGATCCAGGGCTTTCTGCATCTAAAACAAGAACAGTTGTTTTCTCCCCTGACTTAGATGCTGTAGTAGCCACGCTCCTTGGAACTTAGCCACTGAGGGTAAAGACATTTTTACTATATGAAAGCTGAAAAAATATCACAGAGCTGGTTTTTGAGACTTTTCTTGTCTTTTAGAGTGACCTAAGGCTTCACTTGAGCTTGGGTAAGAGGAATGAAGAACAGCTGTCCACAGGGAGAGGAAGGGCAACATGGTGACACAGCCACTGTGATTAGGGAGTGGTGACAGCAATTAATATTTCAATGCAAGGAGCTCTTAAGGGACTTGCTGTTTCCAGTTCACCAGGGCAGCCTCTGTCTCACTTTGTTAGTGCTGCATGTGGGCCCACTTGGGATCACCTATGAATTTCTTCCCACTAGCTATTGTAAACTAATCCCAGAAAATTTTAGAGTCATGGATCCCAGGACAACTGGGACATTGCCACGGTCCATCACTCTGAACACAGGGAGGAATCTTTGCAACACAATTCTGGATTGAGGTAGATGTGTCCATATGACCAGGTCCTAACTAATGCCTGGGAAATGTTTATGGAAATGTCAGTGGAGGGTGGCTGTAAACAGAAGACATAGACAGGCAGAAGAAATGGTGACCTGGTTGGTGTGGGACATGTGAACTGTGGATGCCAGGATCTTAGTCCAGGATTACAAGAACTGGAATGAAACCATTCAGCTTTGCAGAGACTGGAGGCTTAGGGACATTGTCAGGGTATGGGTTCACCAAATCAAAGACCTTAGCACTGGAGAGAGAAGTCAAGGAAAGAGCAGTGTTAATTAAAACTGGAAACAGGATAGATGAATCCTGAACCATTTTTGTAAGGACACTGGACAAGGTCTAGGTTAATAAAATGTGTATTCATGAGTATGTAGTAGGAGAATAAATACTACACTTTTGGGAAAAATAACATTTCAATGCCTTTAAAGCATCTTGTCTCAATTATTTCTCTGACTATGTACATATGACCAACTTTTACTCTTTTCTCAAAGGAAGTACTTCAAATATAAGAAGATTAAATTGATTATCAAAGTCATAAAGCCTGAGAATATAAACTGGACTTAGATTTGAAGCTCCCTGACTGTTTTTTCCAGTTTTGGTCAGCTGTAGGAAATCAAGAAAAACAGAATACTGTGGGAAATATCCTAGATGCATGGAGCAAGAGAAATAAAGATCGGGATTTGTACAGTATAATGAAAACAAAACAGGTCACTAAATATGAATTTTAAGATTGTAACTGTTTAAAGACTGTGTTTCAATAATTAGACTGAGATTATAGAAAAATTCAAGTGAAAAATGATTCAGTTGATAATCATTTATGAGATTCCAGTAAGAAAAGACAACAGTGTTCTCAGGTATAAAATCATTTTTGACATTTCACCCACCACAGTGTCCCTGAGGTTTTGTGTCCAAACGTAAGAATGATGGGTGTAGTCCTGCCCACAGCGAATACAGTATATGTACAGAGAGCAGCTGAGCAGCCACACACATGAGCACGAACATCTCTGGATGAAGGAGTGATTTCCACTGACAAAGCAACTGTACAAAGGTAAGTTTCTGCTTTGTTTTGCCCAGAATGTGAGAGAATTACCTGTAGAACATGTGCCGTGTGCTTGTATTCAGGGCTAATTTATTGCAGCTAAGACCATAGAGTATTCCAAGAAGGAGGACAAATATGATTCAGACTCACTGGAGCATCAAAAAAGACGATGATGCTCCCAGATTTTTTCTTTATTTTTTTCTTTATTAATTACACTTTATTCACTTTGTATCCCCCCTGTAGTTCTCTCCCTCCTCCCAACCCAAACCCTCCCTTCCTCCATCCTCTGCATGTATGCCCCTCCCCAAGTCCACTGATAGGGGAGGACTTCTTTTCCTCCTTCTGATCCTAGTCAATTAGGTCTCATCAAGAGTGGCTGCAGTGTCTTCTTCTGTGGCCTGGTAAGGCTGCTCCCCCCTCAGGGGGAGGTAATTAAAGAGCAGGCCAATCAGTTCATGTCAGAGACAGTCCCTGTTCCTATTACTATGGAAACCACTTGGATATTGAACTGCTGTGGGCTACATCTTTGCAGGGTCTTAGGTTATCTCCATGCATAGTCCGTAGTTGGAATATCAGTTTCAGGAAAGACCCCTGTGCTCAGATTTTTTGGTTTTATTACTCTCCTTGTGGAGTTCCTGTCTTTTCCAGATCTTACCGTTTCAGGGAATTTTAGGAAAGAAGTAGGAAACAGCTCCCAGATTTTTTATCTGGAAGTAAAACATTTGTCATTTTGTCCTTGCATATAGGGCAGTACCATGGAAAACTGTAGGGGGTCATCTCCATAATATGGGTGATGGGTTAATCAAAGAAAAAAATCAATATTGTTGATTTTGGACTTTTTAAGATTGATCTAAGATTTATCATGCTTATATTTGTAGTGACATGAATGTTAGATAATTTTTCTTTCTGAAGGATGAGATTCTGAGAAATTCTTATATGGTTTATACCTAGTGAATTTTCTTCCTAATGAACCTATACTTGAGGGGAAAGAAGGTAAGTTACTGATAAGAGCATCCGATGAACCTAAATGATTTTTCATGTTTTTAAAGCATTTAGCAGGGCTAAATTATTATACCACAGGGATAATCCTTACCAAGAGAAAGGGTTCCTCAGTGCCACATCTTGACTGCCTCTTCCTTGAAAGGCTCAAATATGGGCTGTGGAGCACTGGTCCACAGAAAAATAGGGTCAGCTCACATTGGTTAAAGCCTGGCGTGAACAGCCAAGTGGGAAGTCTCCTCTAGATCTGCACGTGATGTGGCTGTGTAGGCCCTGCAGAGTGAGCGATTCTGCTGTCTGAGTAAATTCCTATGGGTGATATGGGTGATGCCTTTCATCTCCATCCTGAAGATCAGGGGTTCAGATACTATGTGCTAAAAGCAAATATCACCAAGCAATATCAACAAAGTAATATCACTGTCTGAGATGTTGCCGTTAACCACATCTTTGAATTGGCTCTAGGCAGGTCTTGAATTCCAAAAGCTATTGTTTTAAAAGTGAGTAGAGCAAAGAAAAAATCCCAAGTGGGTCCCACGTCTGTCAGAAAGTTGTTCTGGTACAGAGAGGAGGCAAAGAGATAATTGACTTATAAATGAAAGGTTAGAAGACAAACTTGAAAAGGAGACAGGATATCTAAATCTAAATTTATCCACATAAAGACTAGCTCATCCCTAGCCTACTTATGTGGATTTCTCT
Organism: Meriones unguiculatus; assembly: GCF_030254825.1. Lineage (NCBI taxonomy): Eukaryota > Metazoa > Chordata > Mammalia > Rodentia > Muridae > Meriones > Meriones unguiculatus. Next base: position 66,398,042 of record NC_083351.1, on the reverse strand, counting down.
CCCTGTCATCTTCATGTAATGTATATTCTCAGAAATCAGAGTTCTAACTAAGACAAGAGTGTTAGACTGAACAAAACCTTGTAGCATGTTGGGGAGATTCATCAAGATGGGATAAGTGTGAAACAATATTTGACTTGTTAAAGTGTAGGCTAAAACTCACAATAGCAAAAATGGGCTCAATATAGTCTATTCAAATTTACTCTATTTAAAAATTAGACTAAAATTCAGCCTGGAAATGAGCCACACTCTAGTATGCAAAAAACTGAGAACCTCAGTGTATAATTCTTAACATTGAAAGCTGTTGAAACGTTAGGGTATTGCTTTTTTGCTGTGGCTAACAGTTGCTTAATAAAGGTTGAAACATGTGGAGCTGCTATTTCCTAGGATGGAAAACACACTGGCATTAGCTTAGCTGAGAAAACTGATCTTTACTGCAAATACGACATTTTGTATTCTTTATGCAATTTCATTGTCTGCCATCTGCAGTTCCATTTTCTCCTTGGACCCAGTAGTTTGCATGTGACCAGGCTTGCTGGCTAACACCTTTAATCCCAGGACTCAGGGAGACAGAGGCCGGCAGGACACTGTAATTTGAGGCTAGCCTGGTTTACAAAGCAAGTCTAGGACAGCCAAAAATACACAGAAAAACCCTGTCTCGAAAAACAAAAAACAAAAGTGACACATGTTCACAGGGTACTAGGTTTTATTGGGTCTGCCACATTATGAAGATCCTATTTAGTATTACTTTATTTTTAAACCTTTCACAATAAAAATAACCTTGATATTAATCATTTAGCATATCAAAAATGTGTTGTCGAAAAACTAGCCTGATTTAATAATGTACTTTGCTGTAAAAACTAAAATCCATAATAATTGCTGTTAATTAGTAAAACAGAAGTACCAGAACTGTGTTGGGTTGTGCATTATGTGATAGTTTTCTAATTAAAGTAACTAAAACAACTAACCATGGTAAACGAATCTCATAGACATTGTGAAACTGTGTAAGGAGAAAATGTGCAACTCTGAGACTAAGATGAGACAGGCATTTCTGGAGCTAGTTGCTTTTTTTTTTTCTTTTTTTAATTTTTATCAGGGAAGATGGTCAAAGTGTAGTAGCTCTCCTTTCTTAGGCTTTAGAAATGGTGAAGGTTCTCTGCTTCTTCCCTTGGTTACTTCCATCTTTTTTTTTTTTTCAAATGTATAATTTTTTGTCATTTTATTTTTTATTGTTATTATTATTTATTACAATTATTCATTTTGTATCCTGACTGCTGTCCCCTCCATTATCTCCTCCTGGTCCTCCTCCCATGTTCTTCCCCTGGTCCACTGATGGGGTGGTCTTCCTCTGCTATTATCTGACCCTAGCTTATCAGTTCTCAGCAGGACTGTCTGGATCCTCGTTCTCTGTGGCTTAGTATAGCCACCTCATCAGGGAGAGGTGATCAAAGAGCAGGAAACCAAGTTCATGCCAGAGACTTCCTCTGCTCCCCTTTCGTGGAGGACTCCCATGGAGATTGAGCTGCCCACGGGCTACAGCTGAGCAGGAGTTCTAGGTCTCTCCATGCATGGTCCTTAGTTGATTCATCAGTCTCTGCAGGCCCCCAGGACCCAGATTTTTTGGCTCTGTTGGTGTCCCTGTGGAGCTCCTGTCTCCTTTAGGTCTTTCTATCTCTCCCGTCTTCTATAAGATTTCCTTCACTCTGTCCAATGTTTGGCAATGAGTTTCAGCATCTACTTTGACACCCTGCTGGGTTGAGTCTTTCAGAGGCCCTCTGTGGTAGGCTCCTGCCTATTCTCTGTCTTCTCCTACTTCTGATATCAATCTTGTTGCCCTTTTGAATGAGGATTAAGCCTCTTCCTTAGAGTTCTCCTTGTTGTTTAGCTTCTTTAGGGCTACAGATTTTAGTATGTTTATTCTATATTAGACGGCTAATATCCACTTATAAGTGAGTATATTCCATATGTGTTCTTCTGCTTCTGGGATACCTCACTCAAGGATGATCTTTTCTAGTTCCCACCATTTGCATGCAAATTTCATGCTTTCCTTGTTTTAATTGTTGTGTAGTATTCCATTGTGTAAATGTACCACAAGTTCTCTATCCATTTCTTGGTTGAGGGACATCTAGGTTATTTCCAGATTTTGACTGTTACAAATAGGGCTGCTAAGAACATAGTCGAGCAAAAATGTCCTTGTTGAATGGTAAAGCATTTTTAAGGTAATATGCCTAGAAGTGTAATAGCTGAATCTTGAGGTATCCACTATTCCTATTTTCTGAGAAAGTGCCAGATTGAATTCCAAACTGGTTTTACAAGTTTACATTCCCACCAGCAATGGAATAGGGTTCCCCTTTCTCCACATCCTCTCCAGCATGTGTTGTCACTTGAGTTTTTGAACTTAGCCATTCTGATGGGTGTGAGGGGAAATCTCAGGGTGGTTTTGATTTGCATTTCCCTAATAACTAAGGAAGCTGAACATTTCTTTAAGTGTTTCTCTGCCATTCAATATCCCTCTGTGGAGAATTCTCTGTTTAGCTCTGTATCCCATTTTTTTTAATTGGATTAGTTGGTTTGTTGGTGTTTACCGTCTTGAGTTCTTTATATGTTCTGGATATTAGCCTGATGTAAGGTTTAGAGTTGGTGAAGATCTTGTTACTTCCATCTTACCTTTCTTTTTTTTTTTAAAATTATTTCATGCATTCTTGTAGCTGTGACATTGGTGATTCAACAGATATGAAAGAGTAATAAAAGCATCTGTGTTAGTAGGCTTTTAGAGACAATATTTGTTTCTGTTCAATGCTTACAATTGGGATTATGTATTACTACTTTTACTGAGGAAAAAAAAACTTTTCCATCACAAGCACTCAGGAGGGGAGTTACTCTTCAATGTTTATCTATAAAAGTTCCTATCTTATTCTATTGAACATTTAAGACAGATCATTAAACATCTACTTTCTTTTTGTTCCTTTGATCTAGATGTCTAAGCTTCCATGTTTCTTTTTGTTTTCTTCCAAATGACACCCAAAGAAGGGATCCCTAATCACACTAAGGCAAAAACAGAAAAATACCAAGAAGCTGATACCATCCTGGCACCATTCTCTAGAGTACAAAGAGCAGGAGAAACTGAACCTTACTAAAGAAACCTAAGTTTCTTTTGAAGACTGTCAAAGTACTTGTCTATTTTGTGGAAAATATGAGAAGAAAATCACTTTTAGTTTTGTATGTACCCTGTGGTGGAAGTTAGGCTGCTAAAAGCACATACAGTATTGCAGTAATATTCCAATAATGTTACTCAAGTACTTTTCCATGCTTGATGTACCTGAGAATTATTGAATGTGAGCCTTTTGAGTGTGAGAGCTTATCATGACATGTAAAGGACATACTTGCTAAGAAAACTTAAACTTAAAATGAGGATTTCTGAATCTAGACTTTCCACAAACCCCTGCCTCTTCAGAATAATTTGTAACCGACTTTTGAATTTAATTAAGATTAAGTTAGTTAATATATTTAAGGCAGCTTTAAAACTTTAGGTCTTTACATCATTTATTGTTTTACCTAACAGGGCTAACTGTTATGTTTTCCTTGCCCCCAAATAAAGGAAATGGGTAAAAATATAGTGCTGTAAACTGCTTGACATCTGGACTACAACTTTCTCTCTGAAACACTATCCTTAAGACCCTGGCCTGTTTCTCTGAAGTGGTTGATGAAAGCACCCTACCATAGCCTCAATAATGTACTGGAAAATGATAAAATAGATAGAAGGTCAAATATGCTATGTAATTTTATCTGGAACTCAATGGTTACTTGATTGCTTGTGCTTTTTTTCTTCTTCTAACTTCCTGTGCAGGTAAATAATCACCAAATTTGTTAATGGAACAGGACAACCAGACATGGGTACATGAATTCATCCTCCTGGGCCTATCCAGTGACTGGGACACTCAAGTCTGCTCTTCGTCCTGTTCTTGCTGATGTACCTGGTGACAGTGCTGGGGAACTTCCTCATCATTCTTCTCATCAGACTGGACAGCAGACTCCACACTCCCATGTATTTCTTTCTCACCCACCTGTCCCTTGTGGATGTGTCTTATGCCACAAGCATAGTGCCCCAGCTGCTGGCTCATTTTCTTGCAGTGCATAAAGCAATCCCGTTTCTGAGCTGTGCAGCCCAGTTATTTTTTTCTTTGGGCTTGGGTGGGATTGAGTTCCTTTTGCTGGCAGTGATGGCCTATGACCGCTATGTGGCAGTGTGTGACCCTCTGAGGTACTCAGTTATCATGCATGCAGGGCTATGCACAAGGCTTGTCATCACATCTTGGGTCAGTGGCTCCATCAACTCTCTTGTACATACTGCCATCACCTTTCATCTGCCCATGTGCACAAATAAGTATATTGATCACATTTCCTGTGAAATTCTAGCTGTAGTCAGATTGGCCTGTGTGGACACTTCATCCAATGAGATTGTGATCATGGTTTCTAGCATTGTCTTGCTTATGACACCTTTCTTCCTGGTTCTCTTGTCCTACATCCAGATCATCTCCACCATCCTAAAGATACAGTCCTCAGAGGGAAGGAGGAAAGCCTTCCACACCTGTGCCTCCCACCTCACTGTGGTGACACTATGCTATGGTACCACCATTTTCACCTACATCCAACCCCACTCCAGTCCCTCAGTTCTTCAGGAGAAATTAATTTCCCTTTTTTATGCAATACTGATGCCCATGCTGAACCCTATGATTTATAGTCTAAGGAATAAAGAGGTGAAAGGGGCCTGGCAAAAAATGTTAGGGAAATTCTCTGGGTTCATGTCAAAACTGACAAGTTGATGATTCCTGAACACTGATGGAAAAGATACATTTTCTTCATTGTTCTCCAGACTCAGGGAGGAGAGGTATTGCCATGGCAACGAGGAACATGCTGAAAGAACACATGTTGATGGCGTTATGCAGAAGGCTGAGTGGTTATGGTGGGTGTATGATGTAGGTGTAATCTTATGTCACAGTGGTGTGTTCAGTGGATGGAGGCCGGCATTGCTGTCATCACTTGCCCATCATTTCTCAAACTCACTCCTGTGGTTCAGGTAAATCTCAAACTTTTTATTTTGTGGTATCACAGAAGCAATACTCATTAAATTGAATTTGTGATTTTGTTTTGAATTTTGACATCTTCCTAAGCTAGCAGCAAATTGTATGATACTCTAAGAACACTGGTGTAGAGATACAAGCTTAATTCCTAGTTACCTTTACAAGGTCCTCCACTAGGTAGTGTATGGATAAGCTTAGATGTTCAGAATGCTACATAAATTAGTTGCATTATTTGCTTATGATGTTTCTAACTTTTGATGAATCCTAATTAAGTGGATGAGAATATGTAATTGATGCAAAATCGACATTTTATTTTGTTTTGTTTTGTTTTGTATATTCTTGTTGTTAACATCATTTTAAAATCTTCTACTGAAAAAATGATCATTTATACATTGGAAAAGATGGTGGCCCAACATTGGTAATTAAAAAGTTTATTGAGGAGTCAAGCACATTTCATACTTGAAGTGTTTTTTTTTCTCAATGATGCATGTATACTTAGCCTCTTCCAGCATTTTTTTGATGCCCAATATTCTAAGGTAACATGAAAATATAGCTATCCAAACAGATTCAGCATTTTTCTGTGTAGGATCTGGCACAATGTGCATTCTGAGGAAGCTGGGTGGAGAAACATCAACTAAAGTCCGTCCTGAGAGCTAGTCACAAGCTATTTGCACACAGTAGCATTTCAAGCAATGACAAAGCCAATATATTTTTATTAATAGTAAATTAACAATTTTAGAGGAAAATTATTGTACATTTATGAAGTCTCATTGAAACATTAGAGCAATGTAATTTCAGAAAACATTTTTTGTTCTGAAAAATTGGAAAGAAAATAAGCAAAGGGGAAACCACTCTATGAGCAGCAAAACGTTAAAGTGAGACATAACCTCATACAGACGATCCTTTGGAGCAGACTGTAGAGATAGTGGCTTCAGTGTAGATATTAAGAAAGCACAAGGGTTGGTGTGCGATATAGAAAGTGCCCTGTGCCCCACTTAAAAGCTTTGTCTAACCTCACCTTAAAAGCAGGTGTTTAGGTTTATTTAGTCCCCCCAATTTTAGTGGGTTGGGCTATTCTGAGCACATATTTTGCCTTTGTTGTAAAAACCTATATGTTAAAAGAGAAGAATGAACTGACTGAATAGGCTATAGGGAAGGAAAAGAAGAGAAGATAGAAGTGAGTCTCCTTAGTTCAAAAAATCACAGAGAAGAACTTCTTTCCCGCCTTTGTGCCTTCATAACTTTTGATTCTTCTATTTGTGCATATATTCTCACCGAAGCTCTGGCTGTAAATTTTGAGGGCTTGCTTGCTGCAGAGGTGGCTAATCTGCTGAATGTTCTTACTTCTCTTAAAGAGAACCTGGGTTCAGTTCCCAAAACCGACATAGCAGCTCACAAAGGTCTATATCCTCAGTTTCAGGAGATCTGATGTACTCTCCTAAACTCCATAGTGATACACAGACATTAGCGCCAGTAAAATATTCATATACATAAAATCTGAAAATCAAAATACATAAAAACAAAAATAATTGAGGGCTGTATATTCCTCAGATTTGAGCGTTTATAGTTTAACTTAAAGATGATCCAATCTTAAATTTTATTACAGTAACAGATATAACTGTTGTGGATGCTACTGTGATAAATAAAATGAGGTGTTCTTCATGTGTTAGTGACAGTGGATGGTTAATAAGTTACTATAGTCCACAAGACAGAAACCTGGCAGTCAAGCTACAACACACAGTGAAGCAATCAAAACTCATGGACATAGATATTTCAGGGAAAGTCAAACAGGTGCTCATAGGAATCATTGGCAATATTGCAGGTAACAATAATAAGATGACAAACAACCTGATCAGAGCATAGTCAGTGGAGACTTTCTCACCAATGCACAGTGTCTCTTGCACAGAAGAAGCAGGAGAAGCCTCTGGATGTTAAGTACTTCTGTTCTGAAAATTGCAGATGTGGGATAGAATCCTGGTCGCAGAATAGACCTTAAGCAGCATGAATGGCAGAGAGCACATCAGAAACGTGGTAAGAAAATCTGAAGCTTAGGATTCTCAGTGACTCCCACCATCCCTTCTTCCTTGGCTGTAGCAGGGAAGAGCTGTAGGAGATAAGAAGAAGTTTGGTGGCAGGAGTCACCTTGCCAGCCTGTCTGACCCATAAGAGGAGCACACAGCGGGCATGCCTTCCACTCCCCTCCAGAGCTCAGAAAACTGACCTCGAAACCACTGGAGAGAGCATTATAATTTGCAACATGAGATAAACGGTGAGATGGGCGAAAATGTAGTCTTTGGACATAGCAGCTATTTTCTCCAGGAGGACGTATTTACATAACTTGTTTGAACTAGTGAGGCACACATGTACATGCCATGGTATGTGTGTGAAGAAAACAACTTATTTTTCTTCTTCCACTATGTGGGGACCAGGGATCAAATTTATATCATAAGGTTTATTAGCAAATGCATTATCTTCTGAGTCATCCCACTCATGCCGGAAGTAGACCACTTTATTAGAAAAAAAAATTATTTATTTTGGTAGTTTGAATAGGAATGACTAGCAGAGATTCATGTGTTTGAATGCTTGGCCACAGGGAGTGGTACTGTTAGGAGGTGTGGCCTTGCTGGAGGAAGTGCATCACTGTAGAGGTTGGAGTATTATATGCTCATCCCACACCCAGTGTGTACAGTCTCTCTCTGCTGTCTGCAGAGCAAGATGTAGGACTTTCAGTTCCTTCTCCAGTACCGTGTCTGCCTAGATGCTGCCATATACCTGGCATGATGATAATGGTCTAAAGCCAGCCCCAATTAGATGTTTTTCTATATTAGAGTTGCTGTGTTCATGGTGACTTTTCACAGTAATTACAACCTATCTAAGCCAGCCATGGTGGTACCTGTCTTTAATCCCAGCACTCAGGGAGGCAAAGGAAGGCTAATCTCTGAGAGTTTGAGCCCAGGCTGATCTATAAAGTGATTCCAAGACAGCTAAGGCTACACAGAGGAAAAAAAAAACCCTAAGTAAGATATGTTTCAAAATGGAAACAGGAAATATGATATATGCGGTGTGTGTGTGTGTGTATGAAAGCTGGTTGGTTTTTGTCTTCTTGACACAAAAGTAGACATATCTGGGAAGGGGAAACCTCAGCTGAGAAAATGCCTCCAAAGTATTGGTTTATAGACAACTCCTATGTTGAGCGCCTTCCTTGACTCCTGTGGATGATAGATTATAAGCTATGAGCTAAAGTAAACCCGTTCCTCCCAAGTTGATTTTGGTCATAGTCTTGTACCACACAATAGAAACCTAACTTAAACAATATGTGAGAGTTTTCATCATAGACCACTTCAGACCAGGTACATTATGTATTCTGTCAAATACATAAGAAAGAAATGAAAGCAGGCATCATAAAATATTTTATTTATGCTTCTTCAATATATACAGGCCAAATATATTCTATTAGGCATCATTTAAAGTAATCTTTAAAAGTTTCATATATGGAAAAAATCTAATAAGAAACTACCATTCATCTATATAAAAAGTAAATGTTGAGAGATATTAAATAAAGAGAAGAATGTATCTAGTTGTGGAGAATGTTCAGCATGCTTTTTAACTCGATACATCCAGGAAGTGGAGGCATTTATAGAGAGGCAAAGAGAAGAGAAGGGAAAAAAAAGAGAGAGAAAAAAAAGACAAAAAAGAGGAGGGGATAGAAGAGGAGAAAGGAGAGAAGGGGAGGGGAGGCAAGAGGGGAGGGAGAAAACAAGAGAGCAAGAGAGGAGGGAATGAGAAAGAAGAGAGGAGCAGAGGTGAAGGAAGGAAAGGAGAGGAGGCGAGAGGGAGGAAAGAAGCCTCCAGTGACCCATTTTCCTGTTGTTAGGTCCATCTGCTAATACGTTAATGTATTTTGACCCATTCATTTCTTATTTTGTTCCCCCGAGACAGGGTTTCTCTGTGAAGCCTTGACTGTCCTAGACTTGCTTTGTAGACCAGGCTGGCCTTAAATTTATAAAGATCCGCCTGCCTCTGCCTCCCTGAGTGCTGGGATTACAGGCATGTGCCATTGTGCCAAGGTGTTACTCATTAGTTTCTTAAAAGTGCTGTCACAAGCTGGAGACTGAGCAAATCTTCATACATGAATTTTGGGGGACTTTTTTTTTTTTACCTAAACTGTAACATTTCTAATTTTATTTTTAATTCAATAAAGTTTTATTTAAATTTTCAGAATTTTCCCTTAATTTTTTAACCTCATTTTAAAATTAAATTGAAACTTATAAATAATCTGAAAATGTGCAGTCAGGTTGGAGCGTTAATACTTGAGAAAGGAAGGTTTATTTTAGGCTACAGTAATTAAGGCAACCTTGTTTTCCTACAGCAAAAAATAACCAAATACCTCACAAAGAAAAGTTGAGGAAGAAACCCTGCACATTCAATCTCAATAAAGTGCACTTGGTCAAATGGTTATCAACAATGAAAAAAATGAATCTGAGCCTCATATAAATCCATTTTTCAATAAATTAGATGTAGATTACTTAGCTAAATTGTGAAAAATAAAACATTCAAACTCCAAAAGGTCAACATTGAAGGCTAATTTCACAAACGGAAGTAAATAAAGATTCCTAAGTGAACAACTGCAGCAAGCAGTTTCTACACGAAAGGACTGACGTACAAAAATGAACAAAAGTTAAGAGGATTATTTGATCAAAGACACACATGAGATATGCAAAAATGTCAAAATGTTCAAAAAGTTTCTCTATGTAAAGGTGACAAAGCTGGTTGAGCTATATGAAGAACGAAATTCCAAAAAAAAATAAAATAAAAAAGTGATAAACCAATATAAAAATGGGTAAAATATCAAACACATATTGCACAAAATGAAACACCAAATGGCAAATAAGTCCTAGAAAATATGCATGTTATTTGTGTGATAAAAATATATGACATGTCATAATATACCAGTACTGTGTCTCCACCATTAGAACTAAAATGTAAAGGATTGACAATTCCAATGCCAGAAAAAAAAAAAAAACTGGAATGAAAGAAATCCTCATGCATAGTCAATGGGGATTTATTAGCAAAATCATGTTTTAGAAAAAAAATTAAACAAAGAGTCAAGGTGAGACATGCATTTATCAAGCAATGCAGCAATTATATATTTTTTAATTTAAGGTTTTGTTGATATATGGGGGTTGTTTTTACAGATTTTTTTTCTTTTTTCTTTTTTCTTTTTTCTTTTTTATTTTTTTTTATCAGTTACATTTTATTAACTCTGTATCCCAGCCATGTCCCGATCCCTCATTCCCTCCCAGTCCCTCCCTCCCTCCCTCATCTCCACCGTGCCCCTTTCCAAGTCCACTGATAGGGGGGACCTCCTCCCCATTCATCTGATCCTGTTTTATCAGGTATCTTCAGGACTGGCTGCAAAGCCCTCCTCTGTGGCCTAACAGGACTGCTCCTCCCTTCGGGGGTGGGGAGACCAAAGAGCCAGTCATTGAGTTCCTGTTAGAAATAGTCCCTGTTCCCCTCACTTTGGGAAACCAATTGGTTACTGAGCTACCACAGGCTACATCTGAGTGGAGGTTCTAGGTTATATCCATACATGGTCCTTGGTTGAATGTCAGTCTCAGAAAAGACCCTGTGCCCAGATATATTTGGTCCTTGTGGAGCTCCTATCCTTTCCCCATCAGACTAACTCCCCTTCTTTCTTATGATTCCCTGTACTCTGCCAAAGGTTTGGTCATGAGTCTTTGCTTTGAAAACACTGCTAGTTAGAGTCTTTCAGATGCGCTCAGTAGACTCCTGTCACACGTTCAATGCACATCCCATCTGTCTTTCTAAATGAGGATTGATCATCTTACCCCATGTCCGCTCAATTGATTATCTTTTTTAGGTGTATAGATTTCATTATGTTTATCATATCTTATAGGTCTATATAAGTGAGTATATCCCATGTTTGTCTTTCTCCTTCTGTGATATTTCACTCAGAATGATCTTTTCTAGATCCCACCATTTGCCTGCAAATTTCATGATTTCCTCCTTTTTGATTGCTGAGTAGTATTCCATTGTATAAAAATACCACAATTTCTGTACCCATTCCACCGTTGATGGACATCTGGGTTGTTTCCAGGTTCTGGCTATTACAAATAGAGCTGCTATAAACATGGTTGAGCAAGTGTCCTTTTTGTGTACTTGAACAAACTTTGGGTATATACCTAGCAGTGGTATAGCTGGGTCAGGAGGAAGCACTATTCCTATTTGTCTTAGAAAGCGCCAGATAGCTTTCCAGAGTGGTTGTACCAGTTTACATTCCCACCAGCAGTGGAGGAGGGTTCCCCTTTCTCCACAACCTCTCCAGCATGTGTTATCGCTTGAGTTTTTCATCTTGGCCATTCTGATGGGTGTAAGGTGATATCTCAGGGTCGTTTTGATTTGCATTTCCCTGATGGCTAATGAGGATGAGCATTTCTTTAAGTGTTTTTCTCCCATTCGATATTCCTCTGTCGAGAATTCTCTGTTTAGCTCTGTTCCCCATTTTTTAATTGGATTACTTGGTTTGCTGCTTTTCAGCTTCTTTAGTTCTTTGTATATACTGGATATTAGTCCTCTGTCAGATAAAGGGTTAGTGAAGATTCTTTCCCAATCTGTAGGCAGTCGTTTTGTTTTGATGACGGTATCCTTTGCTTTACAGAAACTTTTCAGTTTCATGAGGTCCCATTTATTGATTGTTGCTCTTAGAGCCTGTGCTGTTGGTGTTCTGTTCAGGAAGTTGTCTCCTGTGCCAATGAGTTCTAGGCTGTTCCCCACTTTTTTTTCCAATTGATTTAGGGTATATGGTTTTATGTTGAGGTCCTTGATCCACTTTGACTTTAGTTTTGTGCAGGGTGATAAATATGGATCTATTTTCATTTTTCTGCATGTAGACATCCAGTTGGTCCAGCACCATTTGTTGAAGATGCTGTCTTTTTTCCATTGAATGGAATTGGCTTCTTTGTCGAATATCGAGTATTCATAGGTGTGTGGATTTAGTTCTGGGTCTTCTATGCGGTTCCATTGATCCTCCTTTCTGTTTCTATGCCAATACCATGCAGTTTTTATTACTGTTGCCCTGTAGTACAGCTTGAGATCAGGAATGGAGATACCTCCAGATGATCTGTTGTTGTACAGGATCGTTTTGGAGATTCTGGGTTTTTTGTTTCTCCATATGAAGCTGAGAATCTTTTTTTCAAGGTCTGTAAAGAATTGAGTTGGTATTTTGATGGGAATTGCATTGAATCTGTAGATTGCTTTTGGCAGTATGGCCATTTTCACAATGTTAATCCTACCAATCCATGAGCATGGGAGATCTTTCCATCTTCTGATATCTTCTTCGATTTCTTTCTTCAGAGACTTGAAGTTTTTCTCAAACAGGTCTTTCACTTGCTTGGTTAGAGTCACACCAAGGTACTTTATGTTATTAGTGGCTATTGTGAAGGGTGTTGTTTCCCTAATTTCTTTCTCAGCCTTTTTGTCTTTGGTATATAGGAGGGCTTCTGATTTTTTTGAGTTGATTTTGTATCCTGCCACTTTGCTGAAGGTGTTTATCAGCTGAAGGAGTTCTCTGGTTGAATTTTTGGGGTCGCTCATGTATACTATCATATCATCTGCAAATAGTGACACTTTGACCTCTTCCTTTCCGATTTGTATCCCCTTGATCTCCTTTAGTTGTCTTATTGCTCTGGCTAGGACTTCAAGTACTATGTTGAAGAGATATGGGGACAATGGACAGCCTTGTCTTGTCCCTGATTTCAGTGGGATTGATTTAAGTTTCTCTCCATTGAGTTTGATGTTAGCTATAGGCTTGCTATATATTGCCTTTACTATGTTTAGGTATGTGCCTTGTATCCCTGATCTCTCCAAGACTTTAAACATGAATGGGTGTTGGACTTTGTCAAATGCTTTTTCGGCGTCTAAGGAGATGATCATGTGGTTTTTCTCCTTCAGTTTGTTTATGTAGTGGATTACATTGATGGATTTCCGTATGTTGAACCACCCTTGCATGCCTGGGATGAAGCCTACTTGGTCATGGTGGATGATATCTTTGATGTGTTCTTGGATTCGGTTTGCAAGTATTTTATTGAGTATTTTTGCGTCAATGTTCATAAGAGAGATAGGCCTAAAGTTCTCTTTTTTTGTTGGGTCTTTGTGTGGTTTAGGTACTAAGGTGACTGTGGCTTCATAGAATGAGTTTGGTAGTGTTCCTTCTGTTTCTATTTTGTGGAATAGCTTGAGGAGAATTGGAGTTAGCACTTCTTTGAAGGTCTTGTAGAATTCTGTGCTGAAGCCATCTGGTCCAGGGCTTTTTTTGGAGGGGAGACTGTTAATAACTGCTTTGATTTCCTTGGGAGATATAGGGCTATTCAGTCTTTCTACCTGATCTTGACTTAGTTTTGGTAGATGGAATCTTTCAAGAAAATTATCCATTTCATTTAGATTCTCAAATTTTGTGGCATATAGGCTTTTGTAGTATGACCTAATAATTGTTTAGATTTCCTCAATGTCTGTGGTTATGTCCCCATTTTCATTTCTGATTTTGCTGATCTGGATAGTTTCTCTCTGCTTTTTGGTTAGTTTGGCTAAGGGTTTGTCTATCTTGTTGATTTTCTCAAAGAACCAGCTTTTTGTTTCATTGATTCTTTGGATAGTTTTATTTGTTTCTAGTTGATTGATTTCAGCCCTTAGTTTGATTATTTCCAGCCGTCTGCTCCTCTTGGGTGTATCTGCTTCTTTTTTTTCTAGGGTTTTCAGTTGGGCCATTAAGTTGTTTGTATGTGATGTTACGAATTTCTTCTTGCAGGCACTTAGTGCTATAAATTTTCCTCTGAGCACTGCTTTCAATGTGTCCCATAAATTTGGGTATGTTGTGCCTTCCTTTTCATTGAATTCTAGGAAGTCTTTAATTTCTTTCTTTATTTCTTCCTTAACCCAGCTGTCATTGAGTAGTAAGTTGTTCAGTTTCCATGTGCGTGTCGGCTTTTTGTTGTTTCTGTTGTTGTTGAGGTCGAGCTTTAGTCCATGGTGGTCAGATAGTATACAAGGGATTATTTCAATCCTTTTGTATCTGTTGAGGCTTGCTTTGTGGCCCACTATATGGTCTATTTTGGAAAAGGTTCCATGTGGTGCTGAAAAGAAGGTGTACTCTTTTGAGTTTGGGTGAAATGATCTGTAGACGTCTATTAGGTCCATTTGATTTAGGGATTCTGTGAGTGCTTTTATTTCCCTATTTGGTGTCTGTCTAGTTGATCTGTCCCTTGGTGAGATTGGAGTGTTGAAGTCTCCCACTATTAAGGTATTAGGATCAATGTATGATTTAAGCTTTAATAATGTTTCATTTACGAATGTCGGTGCTCTTGTATTTGGGGCATAGATATTCAAGATTGTGATGTCTTCTTGGTGGATTTTTCCTTTGATGAGAATATAGTGGCCCTCCTTATCTTTTTTTATTAACTTGGGTTGAAAGTCTATTTTATTAGATATTAGGATGGCTACTCCAGCTTGTTTTCTGGAACCGTTTGCTTGAAAAACATTTTTCCAGCCCTTTACTCTGAGGTAGTGTTTGTCTGTGTTGCATAGGTGTGTTTCTTGGATGCAACAGAATGTTGGATCCTGTTTCCTTAACCATTCTGTTAGCCTGTGTCTTTTTATTGGTGAGTTGAGTCCATTGATATTGATAGATAATAGTGACCAATGCATGTTAGTTCCTTTTGTAATGGAGTCGATGATCTAACCCTGTTTCATTGCTTGTTTTCTTTTCATTTTTGTTGGGACATTATCTGTATGCCCTGTTTTCTTGGGTGAATTTGTTTTCATTGGATTGGAGTTTTCCTTCTAGTATCTTCTGTAGGGATGGTTTGCTGTGTAGATATTGTATAAATTTCGTTTTGTCATGGAATATTTTGTTTTCTCCATCTATGTTGATTGAAAGCTTTGCAGGGTATAGTAGTCTGGGTTGACATTTGTGATCTCTTAGAGTCTCCATGATACTTGCCCAGGCCCTTCTGGCTTTCATAGTTTCTGATGAGAAGTCCGGCGTGATTCTGATAGGTCTACCTTCATATGTTACTTGGCCTTTTTCCCTTGCTGCTTTTAATATCTTTTCTTTGTTCTGTAGATTTAGTGTTTTGACTATGATGTGACGTGATGTGTTTCTTTTCTGGTCTAGTCTATTTGGAGTTCTGTAGGCCTCTTGTATATTTATGGACATCTCTTTCTTTAAGTTGGGAAAATTTTCTTCTATGATTTTCTTGAAAATATTTTCTGGACCTTGGAGTCTGGAGTCTTCTTTTTCGTGAATTCCTATTATTCTTAGATTTTGTCTTTTCATAGCATCCTTGATTTCTTGGATATTTTGTGATTGGAACTTTTCTGATTTTACTTTTTCTTTGAGAGAAGTATCCATTTCTGCAAGTGTGTCTTCAGCTCCAGAGATTCTCTCTTCCATCTCTTGTATTCTGTTGGTGATGTTTACTTTTGTGGTTCCTGATCTTTTCTCCAAGTTCTCCAGCTCAAGGGTTTTCTCATTTTGTGTTTTCTTTATTGATTCTAATTCTGTTTTCATGCCTTGCACCATTTCTTTCATGTGTTTGAATTTGGATTCCTGTCTCTCTATTTCTTTTTTCATTTCCTTCTTATATGCCGCTAATTTTTCCTCTACTTGTGTATCTATTTGTTTGGCTATGTTTGCCTGTGTTTCTTTAAGGATATTGTCTATTTCTTCTTTCTTTGCCTCCAATTGACTGGCCATCTCTTTGAAAGACTTGTTCATTTCCTCCTTATGAGCCTCAAATAATTGGGCAAGCATGGCTTTAAAATCATTTTCCTGTGCTTCTGCTGAATTGGTGTATCCATCGATTTTGGGGTTTGCTGGTGAAGTCATGATGTCCTGATTTATGTTGGAAGTGTTCTTTTGCCTACCTCTGGCCATTGGCTTATCTGAAACCTTCCCTGTTTGTTTTTGGATTCTGCAGATCAGACTGGTGCTGTCTCTCTCTGGTGTCTGGAGAGTTCTTCAGGAAGCTGAGCACTCTCAGCATGTGCTGAGGACTAGCTGTACCTGTGGGAGGAAAGTACGCAGGTGCAAACGGGGCAAATGCAAGCGTGTGTGTGTGTGTGCGCGCGCGCGCGCGTGTGTCTGTGTGTGTAAGTGTGCGTGGATGAGTTTCTCGAGGGACAGAGTGATGGCTAATGTTGAACCCTTGAGTGTGTGGGAGGGGCTCTGCACTGTATATGTCGCAGGCGCTAATGATGATCGCAGAGCAATTTCTGGCATTAACTGTCTTAACTCCTCAATCAGGCCCACAGGGCAGGAACTTCAATGTCCCTAGTGCCCCTCTGTTTCCCAAAGTGGGTATGTGGGTGGGAGGGGGGTTCGATGCCTGGCTTCTGATTTAGAAGGACCCAGGATCTGGGGAACTGCAGATTCTCAAGGGTGCACTCACTTACAGGCAGGTCTCTTGGCAGAGATCTTGGTATCTGGGGCTCTCTGCTCTCTGGTTTGGCCCTGCTTCTTTGATGTGTTCCGCCAGTTCTGTGCTGCTGTCACTGCCAGGTTCTGAGCTCTTGCTGCAGCTGGAGATTCCAGGGTGGTCACTTCAGCAGGGATGGGGTAACCAGGCTCTCTGTTCTCTGGTTTGGCCCTGGTTAGTCTTTTTTTTTTTTTTTTTTTTTTCAATGCAGTTTATTCAGGAACATTGAACAATCCTCGGACCCCGGGGAAAGCCAGCCCACAGCTTAAATAGCCTCTGGGTAGCCAACCCAGGCGTGCCACGGGGGCAATGCAGATAGGTCCACATACATGGAAGCAAGCCAGATCCTCGGCCTTAGCCAAATGTGGAGTTGTTCGTGACAGAGAGCACTCACCATCAGGAAGGTGGAAGGCGGAAACCAGCTCCATCTTTAAGGCATAGCATTCCGCAGCTCTCTACAGTTCCCCCTTTTTGTTTTACACGCATCAGGCAAGAGTAGAGGTCTGATCTCTGATATTAGAAATAAATTGGGACTTTGTACAGATGTTCATTTAGGTGTCATCCACCCAAAGAGCATCAGACCGTCCGATACCTTTTTCTCAGAGGCGGGACCTGGGGCATCAACCCGCATGCAATCAGATATGCTCTTCTCTGGGTCCAAAGCGGCTGACCCTGAGTGCAGTGCTTAGCCTCGCATCCTGAGCGTATCATTTTAGCTTTTTATGGTATCCAACCATGCTTGGGGAGAATGTCCTGCTTCAATGGCTGGAGCACGTCTCGCCCCTGGGGGCAATGGTCTCCTGAACCTACTCAGACCTCGGACACCACCACTGCTAGTTCTAGAACTGACGCAGGATGTTCCAACGAGGGGTTAAGGCTTCTCATAATATTTCCTATAAGCCCACACCTGTTTGTCTATATCCCCCATTTTTATTCATTATTAGCCAGATAGAGCCAAGTAATTGTGGTAATGATACTTGCTTTTTTGCCCAATGCTGGAATGCTAGTAAAGTTAGGTATGCCCTGGTTACTCGCATGCCTCACTGGGTGCCTATGCCCATTGATGCCCCTCACGCTATGACTCTCTTCAGACAGAAAAGGGATCTTGGAACTACAGCCACCATTGTTACTACCATCTCATTGACGGCTGTTGGAGCTACCACCAGGGCATTAGCCATGAGTCATACTGGGCAGACTGCTCAGACCCTGAATAGTCTTAAACTGGAGGGCTGTGGTGCCCCGCCAGTTCAGTGCTGCTCCGCTGCCACGTCCCGCTGTAACTGGAGACTGGGTTGCTAGTCCCAAAGCTTTCTGGGAAGTCCTGGGATCTCTTCGTTGTGCTCTCCAAGCTTGGGAGGCCCAGCGCCTGGTGTGTCCAGGTTGTATGACGTTTCTGCCTGGTTTCGGTGAGTATATAGCGTATTCTCTGTCACTGTGGGATTGGGCGGGCCGTACCGTCAGTGATGGCGATCCTGCGGAGCTAGTATGGTGTCTAGCAGATTCGCGCCCTGGGAGGATGGTGCAGCCGCTGCGCGAATCTGGGACTCCGGGGCACGTACTGCTGGCTTTTGTCTGCCGCTAAAGTTCTTGGGGCTCCGTCTCAGCGGCTGTATACCCCAGGCAGTTAGGTCTGCGCTGAGAAAGATGAGTCAGCTGTGCCGCTGTGCCGAGGAGGAAGGAGGTCTCTTTTTACAGATTTATTTTATTTTTTATATGTATGAGTGTTTGCTTGCTTGTCTCTACCCATCCATACCATGTGCATACATTGTCTATGTAGGTCATAAGATGGCATCAGATACCCTGGATTGGAAGTCATATAGTTTCCATCTTCCATGTGTATGCAGGTCCTCTGGAAGAGAAGTCAGTGCTCTTAACCACTGAGTCGTGTCTCTCATGAACAATGCAGTAATTCTAACATTATATGATATGGGGAAATTCAAGGGGAAATGGATCTCTCTCTCTCTTTCTGTGTGTGTGTGTGAGAGAGAGAGAGAGAGAGTATGTGAATGTGTGTCTGTCTGCCTATCTGTCTGTCTTGTCTGTATGCCTGTTTACCTGTCTGTCTTCATTCATTCATAGTGAGTAGTAAATTTCTCCAGTATTTATAGAACACAATGGTAGACCACCAGATTTAAAAAAAAATTAAATAATTTCATCATGGCTATTTCTTTTTTAATATTTTTTTATTTTTAAATAATTTTATGCATTCACTTGTAGCCCAGCTGTAGCCCTCTCCCTCTTTCCCTCCCAACCCTCCCCTCCCTCCCTCATCTCCTCTCTGACTCCTTCCAAGTCCACTGAGAGGGGGTGTCCTCTTCTCCTTCCATCTGATCCTAGTTTATCAGGTATCTTCAGGATGGTTGCAATGTCATTATCTGTGGCCTAGCAAGGCTGCTCCTCCCTTAGAGGAGAAACAATTCCTGAAACAATTCATGTCAGAAACAATTCCTGTCCCCCTTACTAGGGAACCCACTTGGATACTGAGCTACCATGGGCTATGTCTGAGCAGGGGTTGTAGGTTATGTCCATGCATGGCCCTTAGTTGGGTAAACAGTCTCATAGAAGACCCCTGTGCTCAGATATATTTGGACTTTGTGGGGCTCCCTGTACCCTCTAGGATATACTAATTCCTCCTTCCTTCATATGATTCCCTACACTCTGCCAAGGGTTTGGTAATAGGTCTCAGCATCTGCTTTGATACACTGCTAAGTAGAGTCTTTCAGGTACCTTTTGTGGTAGGCTACTGTCCTGTTACTTGTTTTCTCCTATTTCCAATGTCCATCTCCTTTGTCTTTCTAGATGAGGATTGATCATCTTACCCCTGAACCTCATTCTTGTTTATCTTCTTTAGGTGTACATGTTTTAATATGTTTATCCTATCTTATAGGTCTATATAAGTGAGGATATACAATGTGTGTCTTTCTGCTTTTGGGATACCTCATTCAGGATGATTTTTTCAAGATCCCACCATTTGCCTGCAAAATTCATGATTTCCTTGTTTTTAATTGCTGAGTAATATTCCACCGTGTAAATGTACAACAATTTCTGTATCCATTCTTCCGCTGATGGACATCTGGGTTGGTTCCAGGTTCTGATTATTATGAATAAAGCTGCTACACACATGGTTGAGCAAATGTCCTTGTTGTGTACTTGAACATCTTTTTTATACATGCCTAGGAGTGATATAGCTGGATCTTGAGGTAGCACTATACCTAATTGTCTGAGAAAGCACCAGATTGATTTCCATACTGGTTGTACCAGTTGACATTCCCACCAGCAATGGAAGAGGGTTCCCCTTTCTCCACAGCCTCTCCAGCATGCGTTATCTCTTGAGATTTTGATCTTAGCCATTCTGATGGGTGTCAGGTGAAATCTCAGGGTTGTTTTGATTTGCATCTCTCTGATGGTTAGGGATGTTGAACATCTCCTTATGTGTTTCTCTGCCATTCTATATTCTATAGAGAATTCTCTGTTTAGCTCTATACCCCATTGTTTAAATGTGTTACTTGAATTATTGCCTTTTAACTTCTTTAGTTCTTTATGTAGTCCAGATATCAGCCCTCTGTCAGATGTTGGGTTGGTGAAGATCTTTTCCCAATCTGTAGGCTGTCGTTTTGTTCTAACGACAGTGTCTTTTGCTTTACAGAGCTTTTCAGTTTCATGAGGTACCATTTATTGACTGTTGCTCTTAGGGCCTGTGCTGATAGTGTTCTGTTCAGGAAGTTGTCTCCCGTGCCAATGAGTTCTAGATTCTTCACCACTTTCTCTTCTAACAGAATTAGAGTATCTGGTTTTATATTGAGGTCTTTGATCCACTTGGATTTTAGTTTTGTGCAGGGTGGTAAATGTGATTTTCATTTTTTCTGCATGTAGACATCCAGTTGGACCAGCACCATTTGTTGAAGATACTATCTTTTTTCCATTGAATGGTTTTGGCTTCTTTGTCAAAAATCAAGTATCCATAGGTGTGTGGGTTTATTTCTGGGTCTTCTTTTCAGTTCCATTGATCCATTTTTCTGTTTCTGTGCCAGTACCAAGCAGTTTTTATTACTATTGCTCTGTAGTACAACTTGAGATCAGTGATGGAGATACCTCCAGATGATCTGTTGGGGTACAGAGCTAAACAGAGAATTCTCTGTAGAGGAATACAGAATGGCAGAGAAACACTTAAAGAGATGCTCAACATCCACAGCCATCAGAGAGATGCAAATCAAAACAACCCTGAGATTTCACCTGACACCCATCAGAATGGCTAAGATCAAAAACTCAAGTGACAACACATGCTGCAGAGGTTATGGAGAAAGGGGAAACCTCCTCCATTGGTGGTGGGAATGCAAACTAGTACAACCATTTTGGAAATCAATATGGTGTTTTCTCAGACAATTAGGAATAGTGCTTCCTCAAGGCCCAGCTATACCACTTGTAGGCATATATAGTAAGGATGCTCAAGTACACAACAAGGACATTTGCTCAACCATGTTAATAGCAACTTTATTTGTAATAGCCAGAACCTGGAAACAAGCCAGATGTCCCTCCATTGATGAATGGATTCAGAAATTGTGGTACTTTTGCACAATGGAATACTACTCAGCAATTAAAAACAAGGCAAGCATGAAATTTGCAGGGAAATGATGGGACCTTGAAAAGATCATCCTGAGTGAGGTATCCCAGAATGAGAAAGACACACAAGGTATATACTCACTTATATAGACCTATAAGATAGGATTAATATACTGAAATCTATACACCTAAAGAAGATAAAAAAGAAAGAGAACTTGAGGTAAGATGATCAATATTCACTTAGAAAGACAAATGGCATGAACATTGAATGTAGAAGAAAACTAGAAACAGGACAGGAGCCTACCACAGAGGGCCTCTGAAAGACTCTATCTAGGAGTGTATCAAGGCAGATACAAAGACTCAAAATCAAACCTTCAGCAGAGTGCAGGTCATAAGAAAGAAGGGGAAGTTAATATTACCTGGAGAGGACAGGAATTCCACAAGGACCAAATATATCTGGGCACAGGGGTCTTTTATGAGACTGTTTCTCCTACCCAGGACCATGTATGGATATAACCTAGAACCTCTGTTCAGATATAGCCCATGGTAGCTCAGTATCCAAGTGGGTACCCTACTAAAGGGAACAGGGACTATTTCTGACATGAACTCAATGGCAAGCTCTTTGACCCCCCCAAGGGAGGAGTGACCCTACTAGTCCACAGAAGAGAGTCCCGAAGATACTTGATAAACCAGGGTCAGATGAAAGTGAAGGAGGTCCTCCCCTATGGGTGGACTTTGAAAAGGGCAGGGAGAAAATGAGGGAAAGAAGGTGGTATTGAGAGGGGATGAGGGAGCGAAATACAGCTGGGATACCAAGTTAATAAACTGTAACTAATATTAAAAAAATAAAAAGAATATTTATTATGTAGGTGTACACAATTAAGTTTGAATAGTCTAACAATGACAGTTGCAGAGGTTGAGAACCTGATAACTATTTACAGTGATTTGAAAGAGATTGCATTTGAATACTTGGTCCTCAGTTGGTGGCAGTATTTGGGGAGGCCTAGAAGATGTGGCCTTTATAGAAGTGTGTCACAGTAAAAAAGCTTTAAGAGTTTAAAGATTCAGCTGCCCCACCAATTGATCTGTACCTGACCCTCAATGGCAACCCAATGGAGGCCCAGGCTGACCAGCTCAGCTCCTCCCAGGCTCAATCTAGGGTCTTGAGTGGCCCACCCTAAGAGTTACAGTATCTATAATCTGCTCAAGGTTGCGCAAAACCATAGCCACAGGATCTCCATGACTCTGGGCAACAGCAGGATAACTAAGAAGAGTCTTGGCAAGGGTCCTCTATTGATAGTGTAGCAGAAGCCAGGAGCCTTGAACCAAACCAAAGATTCATTGCAATGAACATTTGCAAATAAAGTTGTTTGGATAAAGCTTTTTGAGACACACTGCAGCTTCCAATGCCACTACAAAAAGGGAGTATGTGAGAGAGGTGGGAAAGACAGGAGCAGAGTGAAACATTCAAGGCAGAACTTGAGACAACACCTGTGAAGAGTTTAAGAGAAGGCTACATTTGATAGAGGAGCAAGTAGGTCATTGTCCAGGGTGGTCAGTGATTTTGTTTGTTTGTTTGGTTCTCCAAGGGAAACCATGTCTGCTGAACTGGACTGGTATTGTGGCAATTCAGTAAAGGTTTAAATGTAAATCTTTGTCATCAAATATGTCATAAAGTACGCTAAATGAATTATCATGAAGAGTGACTGTCACTGTCATCTTCATAGTGTCAATTGGCTAATATTTCACATCCTGAGACAAAATTACAGCTTATCATATATCCCTTCTCTGTGCATGCAGAATTCCTAAGCAGCCCTTACAAGAAAAAAAAGCTGACAGATTCACTGTGATTTCATAAAACAGTAAGTGGAAACATTGAAAATCATAAACAGTCTATTCTGGAGTGTCATTCACATTTAGGGTAATTAAGAGAGCAGCTTCCCTAAACAAGAAGGAGGACCCTGGGTAAGATGATCAATCCTCACTTACAAAGAAAAACAGGATGGACATTGGAAGGAGAAAACAAGAAACAGGACAGGAGCATACCACAGAAGGCCTCTGAAAGACTCTACCCAGCAGTGTATCAAAGCAGATGCTGAGACACTTAACCAAACTTGGGCAGATCACAGGGACTCATATGAAAGAAGGGGGAGTTCGAAGAACCTGGGGAGGACAGGAGCTCCACAAGGAGAGCAATAGTACCCAAAATATCTGGGCACAGGGGTCTTTTCTGAGACTAATACTCCAACCAAGATCTATTCATGGATATAATCTAGAACCCCTGCTTAGACGTAGCCCATAGCAGCTCAGTATCCAAATGGATACCCTAGTAATGGGAACAGGGCTGTCTCTGACATGAACTCAGGGGCTGGCTCTATGACCACTGTGTCTGAGGGAGGATCGGCCTTGCCAAGCCACAGAGGAGGACAATGCAGCCAGTCCTGATGAGACCTGATAAGCTAAGGTCTGATGGAAGGGGCTGAGGACCAGCCCTATCAGTGAACTTAGAGAGGGGAATGGACAGAGATGAGAGAAGAAGGGTGAGATTGGGAGGGAAAAAGGAAGAGTGTTACAGCTGGGATACAAAGTGAATAAGATGTAATAAAAAATTAAAACACAGCAGCTTCCCATGTAGGTTCTTTTGTAGGACTGAAATACATAAAACAGGGTAAAAGCAGTAAAAAATAAAGCACTTAAAAAAAGTCTCTGTTCCCAGTTTTCCTCTAAGTTCCAGAAATAATCTGATGTCACTTAAAGTGTGCCATTTAACCATAATTTTTCCATCATGGATTTGAACTATTTTGTTGTAGTGATTGTAAATAGAAAATGACAGAACTTCTACCAAGCCATGATTGCTTCTGCAACATGAGCACATTGCTAGGCAGGGCATGCTTCTCCTCCAGAAACAGAAAATGCCCTCCTAATTGTGACAAGAGCCCATGAATTGCCATAATTACAATTATTTTTTTAAATTTTTAAAATTTTTATTTCAGTTTATTTTCTTTACATACCAAAAGTGTCCTTCCTCCCCTTCCTCTCCTTTTATACCCCATTCTCCTGCTTTCTGCTTTTGCTCACCTTTTCCCCCCAGAAAAGGGGACTCACCTCTCCCCATATCAGCCCTCCTCAACACATCAAGTCACATCAGGACTGAGCATACCCTCATCCCCGAGGCAAGGCTAGGCAGCACTGTCAGGAGGAAGTGATCCAAAAGCAGAGTCCATGTTAGAAACATGCCCCCTCCACTTGCCAGGTGACCTATATGAAGACCAAGCCACCTATTGGCCACATATGTGCAGGGAGCCTAGGTCCAGACCATGCATGCTTCTTGGTTGATATCCCAGCCTCTGTAAGCCCCATGGGTTTGGGTTAGTTGTCTCTGTTGGTCTTCTTGTGAGGTTCTTGTTTCCTCTGGGTCCTTCCATCTTTCCAACAACATTTCCACAGGACACCCACACCTCTGCCCCATGCCTGGCTGCAAGTTCCAGTCTCCCACTGGTTAGAGACTCCCAGACAGCAGTGAAGTTAGGCTCCTGTCTGCAAGCATAGCATAGTGTCATTAATAGTGTCAGGAGCTGGCTCTCCAATGTGGGGTATGTTTCAGGTTGGGCCAATGATTGGTTGGACACTCTCTCAATCTTCATTTTCTCTTTATTCCTGCATTTCTTGTAGGCAGGGTAAAGTTTGGTCAGTGGGTGGTTGTTCCCCTCCTTCCACTAGTCCTGCCTGGTTAGGAGGTAGTCAATTTCAGTCTGCATGTCCCCCTTCCCTGACCTCATTAAGAGTATCAGCTAGAGTCATACCCATATCCTCCCAGGAGCCTACCCTGTTGAAGACCCCTTAGTTTCCCAGTCCTCTCACCTCCTACCACTGTTCTACCCACATCAGGTCCCAACCCTTGTTTTCCTCCACATTCAATCTCCTTTCCAGTTCCTTCTCTTCATCCACTTCTGCTGTCTCTTCTATTTCCCCTTCTGAGTGACATTCCAGAACTCTCCCTTTAGTCCTCCTTGATACTTAGCTTCTTTGGGTATGTGGATTGCAGTATGGTTATCCTGTATTATAGGTCTAATATCTGCTTATAAGTGAATATACACCACAAGCATCTTTCTGGGTCTGAGTTACCTCACTTAGGAGGATCTTTTCTAGTTCCAGCCATTTGCCTACAAATTTCATGATTTCTTTTTTTCTAATAGCTGAGTAGTATTTCATTGTGTAAATGTACCACAATTTCTGTATCCATCTTAACTTGAGGGACATCTAGGTTGTTTCCAGTTTCTGGCTATTACTAATAAAGCTGCTATGAACATAGTTGAGCAAATCTCATTGTTGTATAGTGGATCATCTTTTAGGTATACATCCAGGAACTGGGTCTTGAGGGTGTACGATTTCAAATTTTCTGTGAAAGCACCAGACAGGGTATACAAGTTTGCACTTCTACCAGCAATGGAGGAATGTTCCCCTTTCTCCATATTCTCGCCAGCATGTGTTGTCACTTGAGTTTTTGATCTTAGTCATTCTGACTGGTGTAAGATGGAAGCTTAAAGCTGTTTTGATTTGTATTTGTCTGATAGCTAAGGACATTGAATATTTCTTTAAGTGCTTCTCAACCATTCGAGAGTTCTCTTTTGTGAATTCTTCAGTTTAGCTCTGTAACCCATTTCAAAAACTGGATTATTTAATTTGTTGATATTTAATTTCTCAAGTTCTTTGTGTATTTAAGATATTAGCCTTCTGTCTGATGTAGGTTTGATGAAGATCTTTCCCAATCTGTAGGCTGCATTTTTTTGTCTATTGGTGGTGTCCTTTGAGTTATGGAAGCTTCTCAGTTTCATGAGATCCCTTTTATTAATTGTTGATCTCAGAGCCTGTGCTATTGGTGTTCTGGTCAGGAAGTTGTCTTCTGTGTCAATGAGTTCCAGAATTTTCCCCAAATTTGTCTTCTAATAGATTTAGAGTCTCTGGTTTTATGCCAAAGTCTTTGATCCACTTGGACTTGAGTTTTGTGCAGGGTGATAAATATGGTGTATTTGTGTGGAGAAATCCAGTTAAAACAGCACCATTTGTTGAAGATGCTTTCTTTTATTCCATGGTACAGTTTTGGCTTCTTTGTCAAAAATCACTGGTGTTGAAGTCTCCTACTTATAATGCATAGGGTTTGATGTGTGATTTAAGCTTTAGTAATGTTTTTTTTTTTTTTTTTCACAAGTATGGTTGCCCTTGCATTTGAGGCATAGATTCAGAATTGAGACTTTATCTTGGTGGATTTTTCCTTTGATTAGTATAAAGTGCCCTTCCCCATCACTTGATTAACTTTTGTTGAAAGTCTGTTTTATTAGATATTAGAAAAACATGCATCAACTAAGTAGCACTTTAGACCTACAAGGGTGGACACTGTTCCAATTCTAAAACGTTGCATTCAAGTCAGTCCTTGGTGGGAAAGTTGGAGGAAACATTTTTAGAGAGAAATTTGACTCTTTGAGGCCCAAACCCACACAGTCTGGGAAATCCCAAATCACTTTCAAAGAGTGGCTTCCTGACTTGAAGAACTAGAATCTGGCTTCTGAGGACCAACCAGTATTGACAAGGAGACTGTTGTATCAAGCAGCCATACTTTCAGGCTGTGAGTTTCAGCAAACTAGTTTTGCAAGTTATGTTACTAAATAAGTGTTAAAGAGATAAAACAAACAAACAACAACAACAAACAACAACAACAACAAAAAACCTGACTTACCTTTGGAGAGCTCAGCAGGCTATCTTATTCCTTTGAATGGTGACAAAGCTGAGAATGTTTGGAATTTGAAGAGAGTGACTTTGGAACAGGTAACTTTCTCAAACTTTAGGAAGGAAATCTCTAGGGGCCAATTATGCTTTATTTATTAGACATCTCTTCTCCCCCCCCCAGCCCCTGTATCTGGCTACTTCTGCACCCTAACACCCTAAGCATTTCAACTTTGCACATAGAAGTTTGCTGTCCTTGTCCCTGGAGCAAGGCAAAGGAACTTGCCAAAACTTAATTTCTCAAGGGATCAACTGTTGTTCATGAGTGTTCTCACTGTGGATGGTTTAGAGGATGGAAGTATGATTAAACCTCTACTTCCTCATTCCAGTTCAATCATCTCCTTTCCTTTGTTCAGCAGGTCTAGCTCAAGGAACCCAGGAGGCCATTTAGATGTTCTCTGTGCATAACTTGATGATGTGAGAGTGGACTATGGATAATTTAATGTCAGCCCTAGTTGCATATTCTTGGTCTGCTTTCTGTGTTTGAGTTTCTATCAGCATATTTGTCAACCTGTTTAGAATATTGGGTCCTTGCCTATTCTTTGAGGAAGACATACCATTTTATGACTCAAAAGTTACAAAGTTTAGGTCTCTGAAATTTTAAGAACAGACAAAAATCTTTTGTGAATATGGTAACTTCTGTGAAGTGAAATCCACAGAACTAAGAAGTTTTTCACCTTCCTCTTCCCAAGAAGAGTGGAGGATTCCATGAATAGGAACTGCTGTTTCATCCTCTGTTCTGACATCTGGTTTCTTCTCCATCACAGTGAGAACAAGGCCATCTACTCTTGGCTAGTGGTCCAACAATAATGTTCTGAAGACAACACAAGATATAATCTGCACAGAGAGAGATCATCGCACTAGTGCTGGATTTGAAGAAAGAGAATAGCTGTGCCTGTTAGTCAGCTTAGAGTCATGAAAAGAGAAATAAGGAGAGTAGACCAAAGGGAAAGGAAAAAGACATGGGCAGGGTAGAGAAGAAAAAAATGCCTCCTTAGTTCCAAAGTATCCTTGCCATTTCTCCAAAAATGCTTTCAGTTTATTTATAATTCTGTTTACTTTTGTGAATTTATCAGCTCACCTGTTATTCTTTTACCAAAATGTAGTGATTGCAGAAGGAAAGACTCCAGTTGTACAGTAAACAAGGTCATAAGTTAAAAAAGGTGGCTCATGAAATTACAAAGCTTCTGTGCAGAAAAGCAAACCATTAATCAAGTAAAGTGAGAATCTAATGGGTGAGAGTAAAATAATTGCTGTCTCTATCTTGCACGTAGGATTAATTGTGGGAATATATAAAGAATTACAAAACTGAAGAAGAAATTAAAGAATGAAATAAGAGAATAAGTTGGTATAATCAAACGATAGCCTTCAAAGGATGGAATACACATAGCCAATAAACACACACAAAAAATGGCCAGCTTCTTCATCCATCAGAGAGAGACCAAAGCTACATTGATACTATATCTCACCCTCACTATAATAACAGTCATTAAAAACAGGTATACACCTCCAGAAGATCTTTTACTGTAGAGGACTGTTTTAGCTCTTCTGGGGTTCTTGTTATTCCATATGAAGCTGTATAGAAGGAACTTACACTGGTAATAGGAATTGTGAAAATGAAGACACTTTGAAACTAGAGGTTTCTCAAAACAAACAGTGAAAGATACCCATATGACATACATATATCACTTCTGGATATTTTCCTAAGACAATCCAAGTCAACATATCACAGAGAAACTTGCACACCAATGTTTACTGTAGCACCATCTATAATCATTAAGCTATGGAATCAAACTAAGTGTTCATCAACAGAGACATAGACAATGAGAATATGATATGTACGAAGAATGTAAATTTTCACCCATTAAATGTTCCCACCATTTACAGGAAAGTGGATGCAACAGGAGTTTGCCATATTTGTAAATTAACCCAGAAGGCCAGTCTCAGAAGGACAAATGTTGTATCTTTTCTATCGTATGTGGCTCCTAGAATTCATACAAATATATAACATCATGTATGTGTATAGATGATGTAGATGTAGAGGTTAAACTGTCTAAAGGATAAGGGGGACAAAAGAACAGGAATAAGGGACAGGTGAGTATATGCTTGATATACTATTTTTTGTCTAAAGCTTATTTAAAAACAATGAACAAAAATTGTTTGTGGCTCTTGTTTAATAGTGGCACCTGACATTCCTGGGGGAGGGAGACCATACCTCTGTGAGCAATATTTCATGGCTAAGGACTGATTAGAAGGGCAACAGAGTGGCAGGCAGGGTAAGTGAGGGAATATGGAATGGTTAGGTTACACTAAAGGCTCTTTTAAAGATTTGTGTGGAAAACTACTACTATAGAAGCTTCCTAAAATATACACATATACCAATAAAAGTGAAATTACCCTACAAGGAAAGATAGGACCCAACTATATGCTTCACGCTAGCCTTGACTTATGACTTTCTTCTTGTCTATATAAAACTTCATGAAATATTTTACATAGGAGAATATATTATTTAGCCTAACATAAATTTATGTTTCTGGTCTGTGGTCACTTATATTTAGTTAAGAAATAAATTATATCTTACTCCATCTAATATGAGAACTGGGCTTTACATCAACTATAGCTTTTCTTTCATAAAAAAAATTAAATCAGACAAAAGTGGTGGCACACACTTGTAATCCCAGCACTCAGGGTGATAGAGGCAGGCAGATCTCTGTGAGTTCAAGGTCAAGTTGGTCTACAGAACAAGACTTTAGCACAGCCAAGTCTACACAGAGATACCCTGTCTTGAAAAATCAAAGCATCCTACCCCCCCACAAATTTAAGTCAAATAAATTCAATAGATTTAAAAACTGTGTAATGGGACCAATAAGAGCATCCATAGAATATCAGTGCTTGCTACACAGCACTGACAACTGGAGCTTGATCCCTGGAACCCACAGAAAGCAAATGCTGTAGCTTGCACCTGTAACCCAGACGCTTCTACACAGAGATGGGAGATAGAGACAGAGCAACTCACTGAAGCGCAGGGACCAACAGGCCTGGGGTAATGCAGAATGGTGGAAACAACAATAGAGAGCCTATTGAAACAAGGTGGATAAAGAGAATCAGTTCCCCAAAGTTGTCCTCTAATCTCCGCATACATGATGTAATATCCTCATGTACACAAACACACTTACATTCACACACATGAATATACACATGCATATACACAGCATTAGGATTCTGTTGGCTTGAACTTACATAAACATTTGTGGAAACCTCACTTTTATAATATTATTTGTTCTTTATCCAAAACAGATACTTCTCTATTTTGGTTATATCTTATTTGATGTCTTTCTTGAAATTAGAGTTTTCTCACCATAGTCTCACACTTGTATTATTAGAATTGTTTCTTGGTTCTTGTATACTTCATGCCATTATTATAAATAAAAATTCTTTGTTGGTATTTTCAGTTCATTGATGGTAAAGTATGGAAATATTATTGATTATTATTATCCCATGACACCATCTTGATTTGCATTATCAATATTGTTTATCAAATATCTTGATGATCCTAAAATATGCAAGCATGAAAGTCATTCTCTATGGCACACACAATTCCAATATGTGAAAGTAAGTCTATACATATTAGTTATCAATCGTGAAAAATGAAATAACCTAATGCCTTTTAGTCTTATAAAAGTTCAAAACAAAGGTCTATTCATTTTGTATCCCAGCTATAGCCCTCATTCCCTCTCAATCCCATTCTCCCTCCCTCATCTATTCCCATGACCCTCCCCAAGTCCACTGATAGGGGAGGTCTTCCTTTCCTTCCCTCTGACTCTAGCCTATCAGGTCTTATTAGGACTGTCTGCATTGCCTTCCTCTGTGGCCTAGTACGTCTGCTCCCCTCTCAGGGAGAGGTTGTCAAAGAGTCAGCCACTGAGTTCATGTCAGAGAAAGTCCTTGTTCCCCTTACTAGGAATGTGCTAGGACACTGAGCTGCCATGGGCTACATCTGTGCAGGGATTCTGGGTTATCTCCATGAATGGACCTTGTTTGTAGTATCAGTCTCAGAAAAGACCCCTGGACCCAGATTTCATTTGGTTCTGTTTCTCTCCTTGTGGAGCTCCAGGGTCTCTGCCTTCTTTCATAAGTTTGCACTCTTCCCAAAGTTTGGCTATGAGTCCTAGCATCTGCTTGAATACCCTGCTTGGTTGAGTCTTTCAGAGGCCTCTGTGGTAGGCTCCTGTTCCCTGTTATCTCTCTCTTCTGATGTCCATTCTGTTTGCCTTTCTGAGTGAGGATTGATTATCTTACCCAGGGTCCTTCTTCTTGGTTAGCTTCTTTAGGTATACAGGTTTTAGTATGTTTATCCTATATTATGTCTAATAGTCACTTACAAGCAAAGTGAATAAGCTATAATTAATAAAGTATAAATAATTTCAAATAAACAAAAGAAACCATTTTTAAGAAGATTTTAGAAATAACTTCCAGGCAAAACAAGAATTTTTTTTAGTAAATAAACTGTAATTAATATAAAAATAATAAATAAAAAATAAATAAAAGAAATTTTTTATGTGACTAGAATTGTAAAATAAATAACAAAACTGTACTTTGTATGTGTTTTTACATTCTCTTTTCTCCGTGTTGAATCTACTCTCTTTTCTTGTTTCTAATTTCTTTTTAACTCTTTAATTCAAATATACACCACTCTTACCATCAGAAATGAGCAGTGTTATAGAAGTAGAAAGAATCATTAATCAAATAAAAAATCATAAACTAGGTGAAAAGAAAAAAAGGTCTAACGGGATGGCTCAGTAGGTTAGAGCACTTGCTGCTCTCACAGAGCTCCCTGGTTTAGTTTCCAGCTCTCATGTGGCTGCTCAATACCACCTGTAACCCACGTTCCAGGATGTCCAGTTCCCTCTTCTGACCTCTGTGAGTATCGAGCCCGCACACGGTGCACAGACATACATGGAAGCACTCACGCTAACGCTGACATAAGTAACTTTGTTTTTGAGTTTTGAATAATTTATTTTCCAGAGAACATCACACATGAGCACTGAATCTACATTGCTCCCCATTCCTCTCCACCCTCACACTCATCCCTTGTCCACCAAATTCATAATCTCTTCTTTAATTATTATGTCATGTATATACATAGGTGTAAGTGTGTATCTGTTTATCTCTGTGTGTAAGAGTGTGTATAATCTACTGATTCCATTTAGCTTTTATAGTATGTACCTGTGTCCAAGGCTGACCAGATGATACTGGAAAAACTATGCAGGAATTTTTTCCTTGAGGATACTGATTCTCCCTGTCTCAGCTCTTCATTTATGGGTGAAATGGGAAACTACCATTGAAGTTGTTGGCCGGGGGAATAAAAAGAGACTCCCGAAATGATAAAGGCTATTGTTGTTGCCCTTGGTTGCCTCCAGAACTTGAAGTAAGACCCTATTGCTGAAGTACCATAGACTACCGACACAGTTCTTAGGAGCGTCCAGCAGCTGGAGCGGACTCTGAAGTGTGCTCCCTGAGGACAGGTCTCCTAGTGTTAAGAGGTGCTCTGCAAGCCGCCAGTGGAAAGGAACAATCAGGAATAAAAAGCTTCTTGGTTTAATTCTAAACATGCCAAATGTTGGTGAAGTTGAGCACGTGTGAAGCATGCTTGTACACTGAAGCAAGGGTGTAGACATAAACCCCATTCTGGATAGCATTATCCGGGTTCTAGCAACTTGATTCCTGTGTGTGTACCCCAAAGGGCTTGAGTGAGTAAAGTCACAGTTAAGTGAGTTGAGTAATGACACACAAATGAGAGCTGGAGTATTAGAAATACTATGGATTAGCCTAAATAGTTTTATAAATTATAAAATATGAAGCTAAGTATAAAAACTAATGTATAAAATAAAACAGTAATAGTTGTCTATTGCAGTAGACCCATTGGAATAGTTCTCTAAATAACAAGGGAGAAATGAAAATAAATATTGCAATAAAAACATTTTCTTAATTCCTAAAAATTAACAAAGTACTTGTACAAAAGAAAATGTCTCAAGAACTGAAGAGTCTTAACTATTAACTATGCACCTGAGATTTTATTATTTTTATTAGTTCATAGGAGAATTTTGTACAATGTGTTTTGATCATGTTCACCCCTCCCCAGATCCAACTCCTTTTTTTTTTTTTTTTTTACCAACACATTTGTGTGACATCTTTTCTTGTCATCATACTCCTCAAGTCCAGTTTGTGCTGTCCATCCAGTCTTGGGTGTGTTTCACCCATCAAACTTTCGGAAAAACTAACTCACTCCCCCTCAGCATCTGACAATGTCGAATAATTCCTTTGTTAAGGGAGGGACTGTATGCTCACTTTCTACCTGAGACTTTAATAAACAACTTATTTTGCAATACCCTAAAACTGAGCAAGTATTTCTTTTATGTATGTTCACAAAATACAAGGAAAACAATGAAGAAATTGTTAAATGATGAATTACACAACCGGCAAAAACTCAATGTCCTTTCGAATGTGCAGGAAACAAATGTGGTAAAATCTACATCCTCTTACCCCTAAGGAGCTTACAGTCTGTTTTGTGAATAGAGCCAGGACTGAGACAAGGAAGGACATTTATGTTTGTTTCTGATTTTGTTTTTGACTATAGCATTTTACAAAACTATAATCGATGTTCGCAGAAAATTTTAGAAGAAAGTGCATATCCCTAATTTCATATTTATCTAGAATGTGTTTTGTTGGGCATTTGGATGGATGAAATTACTTTCATCTATTTTTTTCCTTAAATTTCTCCAAAGCTCTTTTCAAAGCCCCAATCACATCATTGTTCCTCAGGCTGTAGATAAGGGGATTAAGCATTGGAGTCACGACAGCATAGAAGAGAGCAACCATCTTCTCCTGTCTTGCCGAGGATCTGCCCACAGGCCTCATGTATGTAAAGAGAGCTGTTCCAAAGCACATAGAAACCACTGTGAGGTGAGAGGCACAAGTCCCAAAGGCTTTGTGTCGTCCCTGGGAAGAGCGAATATGCAGAATGGCAGCAACTATGTGAGCATAGGAAAATAGCACCAGAATGCAAGGAAGCATGATGACCAGAAATCCTGAAATGGCCACCATGACCTTGTTGAGAGAGATATCCACACAAGTCAGCCTCAGCACAGCCAACATCTCACAAGCAAAGTGATCGATGACCTTACGACAGAAGGGTAACTGGAATATCATGAGTGTCTGCATTAGTGAATTTGTGAGACCAGCAGCCAGGCAGGCTGAAGCTAGCCCCAGGCACAGCCCTCCATGCATAATGACCATGTAGTGCAGAGGGTGGCACACTGCCACATAGCGGTCATAGGCCATAGCGCCTAGCAAGAAGAACTCTGTGCTTCCCATTGCTAGAGAGATATACAACTGCAGCACACAGCTGTGAAATGGGATGGACTTCCTGGCTGACAGGAAGTGCACTAGCATCTGGGGCACAGTGCTGTTTGTGTAACAGATATCCACAAATGACAGGATGCTGAGGAAGAAGTACATGGGTGTATGGAGCCTGCTGTCCAGCGTGATGAGGAGGATCATGAGGAGGTTCCCCAGGATTGTCAGCAAGTACATAGCCAGGAAGAGTACAAACAAGGTGACCTGAGTCCTCCAGTCACTTGACAACCCCAGCAACAAGAACTCACTCACCCATGTCTGGTTTTCTTTGCCCATCAGCTCCCTAAGAATCAAAACCAAGTTACATATCAACATCAGAGAAGAACCAAAAGTTTTCTCAGAACCTCCCTTAAGTGGAGAATTTATTTAAATACTTGTATGTTGCAATTAAAAAGTATGACCAATAAACTCCACTCTCCTCTTTGCATCCAAATTTTAAACATAGAGTGTGGCTATGTTGAATGCCAATTTCATTACTATCTGGAAACATACACTGAGATAACTTAACAGTTTTGAACCCTCTTTTCTTAATTCACTTTTTTTATCACTGCCTTCTCTAATTATAAAAATTTGATGTTCAACTTTTATCCTCAACTACTCATGGATTTTCCAGTTTCAATTTAGAAAATAGGGGGCTGGAGAGGTGGCTCAGAGGTTAAGAGCACTGGCTGCTCTTCCAGAGGTCCTGAGTTCAATCCCCAGCACCCACACAGTGGCTCACAACCATCTATAGTGAGATCTGGTGCCCTCTGGTGTGTGTGGGCATACATGCAGACAGAACACTGTATAAATAATAATAAAAAAAATCTCAATTTAGAAAATAGAAAGAGCAAACAGATTTTTTGAGTTGCAAGGAAATGTCAAGGACTCCATTTCAGAATTAGTAAAATTTAAAAAGTAAAACTGATGTCACTGTGTTTCATCTTAAGAATCTTCACATGATTGTGTCTGTAGTTTCAAAGACACGAGGGATAATCCCCAGTATTACATTCTTCCTCCAGAAGAGTGGCAGAGAAGAGCTCAACAAGAAAGTATACCTGAGCAGACACAAGTCAAATTCAGAGATGTATTAGTGAGCTTTCTCATAAATGCAATAACTAAGACCTACCACAAACACTACCAATTGCCTATAACCATGGGACCATGGGAATCTGGTATCACATCTTCACTGACTATATTTATATGTTTCCTGACTACTAAGAGGTAGGGTTCAGAGGCTAACTAGAAAGAGATGGACAATAACTCACTTGAGTTAGCTTGTGGATGCAACTATTAATTATGTCTGCTTCTTAGCCTTTCCTTTCTTTTCTCTCTCTTTTCTCCCTTTGTCTGTTCTCTCTCTCTCTCTCTCTCTCTCTCACTCAGAGTTATGCATAACTATCACACAGTAATGTTTAATCATACTTATTTTATCACAGATGAAGAGTACATATGCAAAAGCCCATAAACATTTTCTCTGTTCCCCAAGTTAAATTTCCCAAGTGTTACTTACCAGTAGTTCACCACAAAACCACTGTTATGAGAACAGTTGGCACACAGTATGATTTTTATTTTCCATGGCATTACCTTTATTACAGGAGGTAAGCAGGTATTACACACATATATTATATACACATATATTTATATATAAACATATTTCTACTCATATGAATATATCATACACATTATATATATATATATATATATATATATATATATATATATAATATGTTATTGTATAGCCCAGGCAAGACTCACAGTGCCTTCTCCCTGTCTAATCAGAGATCGTGGGCACCTATGATCTACAGGACACCAACTCCTTTGCACTCTTTTTCTTCTAAAACACTCAGATATTCCAGTGTCTAGGAAACCTGTCTTCTCATGAGCTTTTCCTCTTCCTGACTGTAACTGAGGCACCCAGAATATAAGAATCTCACTGGCTCAATACAGACTCAAACCTTTCAATCTTGATGATTTACTTGTATTTCTGAAGCCTTAAGGGTTCTGTGATCAGAAATGCCCTTAGAAGTAAGTGTTCACATGTCATTAAAGGCACTTGTGGTATCCAAAAGTCTCAAGGACTAAGCAAAGCCTTTTTAATGTCTCATATTAATCCACCTTTTCAGGAGAAAATATGAAACACACGCACACTTGTCCAAACCATGTAGGTAATATGCTTGCCTAAGTCATCCCCATTTCTACTTCCTTACACCTATGCTTGTATAAATATAC
Organism: Meriones unguiculatus; assembly: GCF_030254825.1. Classification (NCBI taxonomy): domain Eukaryota; kingdom Metazoa; phylum Chordata; class Mammalia; order Rodentia; family Muridae; genus Meriones; species Meriones unguiculatus. The sequence goes on along the minus strand of NC_083351.1, from coordinate 66,361,501 downwards.
CCTGCCACTACAAGTATAATAATAACAAACACATATATTATAATAAAAATAAGCACAGAGTTTACTTTTCAGATGAAATGGCCTCTAGAGAACATCACTGTAGACTACCAGGTGTCTCAAACTATAGCCTTATGTCCTTGGGCACCGTAAGAGTCAGTTATATTACCCTCCCTCTACCCTTGTTGCCTAAAGACTTGTTAGAAGGATTGTAACCCCATCTTTCTTTCTTCCTATGCTACTCTTTTTTTTCCAAGTAAAGCAGAACATACTTGAACCTGAACTTGGCTCTTTCTGCAGAGCCAAAACATTCTATGACAGCATACTTTACTGTGTAAATGTTTCCTTTGTAAATGATCAAAGCTATTTGCCTGGTGGTTTCAGATGTATCTGAAGAGACATGTTCCTCCGTCTGAAAACACAAAATGTGCTTTCTTCATAGAGTGGGTCTTCAGAACTTGGCCCGTAGCTCTTTAGTACCCAATTTCAGTCCTAATAGCAGAGGCTTCAGGAAGCCGAGAGGGGCTCTATGGTATGGAGACACTGGCTTCATGCCACTGGTCCTAACTTCATTCACCCCTCTCTGAGAAGGCATCTGGCACTGCCCAGGTACAGATGAGAACTGCCCAAGATGTGGGATTTGGAAGAAACAACTTTCCTCCTCAGAGATAAAAATCTCTACAGGCCAATTATGCCATGCTTGTCAGACTTCTGTTACTTTCTGTTACTTCTGTGCTTCATTTTTATCTGTCTTAAAAACAAACAAACAAACAAACAAAAAAAACCCTCAACTTTGCCCTTCTACTTGGGAATTTCTTTATACTCATTCATCTCCTTGAATTATTATCTACATTTGAGACTTTAAAATAACAAGAGTCCACTAAGCAGGAGCACGAGAAAAGAATCTAAAGTCCCATTTCTCCCAGGACACATCCCTCTGATTTTGTTAAAGGTACACGTTGAGGAAGTTGTTGTTTGTCCATCTGTTAAGTCATGAGTGGACTTACCAGTGGAATTTTTAAAATTCTTTATTAATTACATTTTATTCACTTTATATCCCCCCTGTGGTTCCCTGCTGCCTCCCATCCAACCCTACTCTTCCTCCCTCCTCTGCACGCATGCCCCTCCCCAAGTCCACTGATAGAAGAGGTCTTCATTTTCTTCCTTCTATCCTAGTCAATTGAGTCTCATCAGGAGTGGCAGCATTGTCTTCTTCTGTGGCCTGGTAAGTCTGCTTCCCTCTCAGGGGGAATTAAAGAGCAGGCCAATCAGTTCATGTCAGAGACAGTCCATGTTCCTATTACCATGAAACACACTTGGACACTGAATTGACCTCGGCTACATCTGTGCAGGGGTCCTGGGTTTTCTCCATGCATGGTCCTTGGTTGGAGTATCAGTCTGAGGAAAGACCCCTTTGCTCAGACTTTTTGGTTCTGTTGCTCTCCTTGTGGAGTTCCTGTCCTCTCCAGATCTTACTGTTTTCCACCTCTTTCCTAAGATTCCCCGCACTCTGCCCAAAGGTTGGCCATAAGTCTCAGCATCTGCTTTGATAGTCTGTAGGACAGAGCCTTTCAGAGGTCCTCTGTGTCAGGCTCCTGACTTGTTCCCTCTTTTCTCCTTCTTCTGATGTCCATCCTCTTTGCCTTTCTGGTTAGGAATTGAGCATTTTAGCAAGAGTCGTCCCTCTTGACTAGTTTCTTTATGTGTACAGATTTTAGTAGGTTTATCAGGATGATCTTTTCCAGTTCCCACCATTTACTTGCAAATTTCATGATTTCCTTGTGTTTCTGTTTGTTTTTGTTTTTGTTTGCTGAGTAATATTCCATTGTGTAAATGTACCACAATTTCTGTATCCATTCCTCCATTTTTGGGACATCTGAGCTGTTTCCAGGTTCTGACTATTACAAATAAGGCTGCTACAAACATGGTTGAGCTAATGTCCTTACTGTGTACTTGAGCCTCTTTTGGGTATATGCCTAGGAGTAGTATAGCTGGATCTTGAGGAAGCCCTATTCCTAGTTGTCTGAGGAAGCAAAAGATTGCTTTCCAGAGTGGTTGTACAAGTTTACATTCCCACCAGCAGTGGAGGAGGGTTCCCCTTTCTCCACAACCTCTCCAGCATGTGTTGTCACTTGAGTTTTATTTTAGCCATTCTGATGGGTGTAAGCTGAAATCACAGGGACATTTGATTTGCATTTCCCTGATGACTAAGGATATTGAACATTTCTTTAATTTTTTCTCTGCCATTCAATATTCCTCTTTTGAGAATTAGCTGTTGATCTCTGTACCCCATTTTTTAATTGGATTATTTGATATGTTGCTGTTTAGCTTCTTGAGTTCTTTACATATACTGGATATTAGCCCCCTGTCAGATAGAGGGTTGGTGAAGATCCTTTCCCAATCTATAGGTTGTCCTTTCGTTCTGGCAACAGTATTTTTTGCTTCACAGAAGCTTTTCAGTTTCATGAGGTCCCATTTATTGATTGTTGCTCTTAGAGCCTGTGCTGTTGGTATTCTGTTCAGGAAGTTGTCTCCTGTGCCAATGAGTTAAAGGCTCTTCCCCACTTTTTCTTCTAAGCAGTTTAGTGTGTCTGGTTTTATATTGAGGTCTTTGACCCACTTGGACTTTAGTTTTGTGCAGGGTGATAAGTATGGATCCATTTGCATTTTTTTACATGTAGACATCCAGTTAGACCAGCACCATTTGTTAAAGATGCTGTCTTTTTTCCATTATATGGTTTTGGCATCTTTGTAAAAAATCAGATGTCCATAAGTGTGTGGATTTATATCAGGGTCTTCTATTCGATTCCATTGATCCAACAGTCTGTTTCTATGCCAGTATCATGAAGTTTTTATAATTGTTGCTCTATAGTACAGCTTCAGATCAGGGATGGAGATACCTCCCGTACATCTTACTGTAGAGAACTGTTTTAGCAATTCTGGGTTTCTTGTTGTTCCATATGAAGTTGAGAAATTTTCTTTCAAAGTCTGTAAAGAATTGTGTCAGTAATTTATTGGGAATTGCATTAAATCTGTACATTGCTTTTGGTAAGATGACCATTTTTACTATGTTAATCCTGCCAAGTCATGAGCATTGGAGATCTTTCCATCTTCTGATATCTTCTTCTAATTCTTTCTTCAGAGACTGGAAATTTTTTTTATACAAATCTTTGACTTGCTTGATTAGGTTCACACCAAGCTACTTTATGTCCTTTGTGGCCATTGTGAAGGGTGCTGTTTCCCTAATTTCTTTCTCAGCCCTTTTGTCTTTTGTATACAGAAGGGCTACTGATTTTTTTTAGTTAATTTTGTATCCAGCCACTTTGCTGAAGGTGTTAATCATCTGTAGAAGTTCCCTGGTAGAATTTTTGGGGTAACTCAGGTATACTATCATATCATCTGCAAATAATGATACTTTGACTTCTTCTTTTCCAATTTGTATCCTCCTGATCTCCTTTAATTGTCTTATTTCTCTAGGAAGGACTTCAAGAACAATGTTGAAGAGATACGGAGAAAGTGCACAGCCTTGCCTTGTCCCTGATTTCACTGGGATTGATTAAGTTTCTCTCCATCGAGTTTGATATTGACTGTAGGCTTGCTGTATATTGCCTTTACTATATTCAGGTATGTGCCTTGTATCCCTGATCTCTCCAAGACTTTAAATATGAATGGATGTTGGATTTTGTCAAATGCCTTTTCTGCATCTAAGTAGATTATCATATGGTATTTTTTCCTTCAGTTTGTTTATGTGGTGGATCACACTGATGGATTTCCGTATATTCAACCACCCCTGCATGCCTGGGATGAAGCCTACCTGGTCATAGTGGATGATATCTTTGATGTGTTCTTGTATTCGGTTTGCAAGTATTTTGTTGAGTATTTTTGCATCGATGTTCATAAGGGAGATTGGCCTGAAATTCTCTTTCTTTTTTGGGTCTTTGTGAGGTTTAGGTACCAAGGTGACTGTGGCTTCATAGAATGAGTTTGGTAGTGTTCCTTCTGTTTGTATTTTGTGGATACTTTGAAGAGTATTGGTGTTAGCTCTTCTCTGAAGGTCTGGTAGAATTCTGGGCTGAAACCATCTGGCCCTATGCTTTTTTTGCATAGGAGACTTTGATGACTTCTTCTATTTCCTTGGGGGATATAGGACTATTTAATTGATTTACCTGGTCTTGATTCAGTTTTGGCATGTGGAATCACTCAAGAAAATTGTCCATTTCATTTAGATTTTCAAATTTTGTGGCATATGGAATTTTGAAGTAAGGCCTAATTATTGTTTGTATTTCTTCAGTGTCTATGGTTATGTCCCTCTTTTCTTTTCTGGTTTTGTTGATTTGGATAGTGTCTGTCTGCCTTTTAGTTAGTTTGGTAAGGGTGTGTTTATTTTGTTGATTTTCTCAAAGAACAAGCTCTTGGTTTTATTGATTATTTGAATTGTTTTATTTGTTTCTAATTTATTGATTTCAGTCCTGAGTTTGATTATTTCCAGCTGTCTACTCATCTTTGGTGTGTCTGCTTCTTTCTTTTTTTTTTTTTCCTATGGCTTTTAGATGATCCATTAAGTTGCTTGAATGAGATGTTTTGAATTTCTTCCTGAAGGCACTTAGTGCTATGAACTTTCCTCTTAGCACTGCTTTCATTGTGTCCCATAAATTTGGGTATGTTGTGCCTCCATTTTCATTGTATTCTAGGAAGACTTTAATTTCTTTCTTTATTTCTTCTCTGAACCAGCTGTCATTTAGTAGCAAGTTGTCCAGTTTCCATGTGTGTGTAGGCTTTTTTGATATTTTTGTCATTGAGGTTCAGCTTTAGTCCATGGTGATCAGATAAGATACAAGGGATTATTTCAATCTTCTTGTATCTTTTGAGTCTTGCTTTGTCACCAACTATGTGGTCTATTTTGGGGAAGGTTCCATGAGGTGCTGAGAAGCAGGTAAATTCTTTTGTGTTTGGGTGAAAAGTTCTGTAGGTGTCCGTGAGGTCATTTGATTCATGATCTCTGTCAGAGTTATTGTTTCTTTGTTTAATTTCTGTTTTGTTGACCTGTCCTTTGTTGAGAGTGGGGTGTTGAAGTCTCCCACTATTAATGTGTGGGGGTCTATGTGTGATTTAAGTTTTATTAATGTTTCTTTTACAAATGTGGGTGCCATTTTATTTGGGCATTGATGTTCAGGATTGTGATATCTTCCTGGTGGTTTTTTTCCTTGATGAATATGAACTGTCCTTCTCTATCTCTTTTGATTAATTGTGGTTGAAAATCTATTTTTATTAGATATTAGAATGGCTATTCCTGCTTGCTTCTTGGTTTGATTTGCATGGAAAACCCTCTTTCAGCCCTTTACTCTCAGGTAATGTCTATCTTTGTGACTTAGGTGTGTTTCTTTGAATGCAACACATTGATGGGTCTTGTTTGTGCATCCATTCTGTTAGTCTGTGTCTTTTTATTGGAGAATTGAGTCAATTGATGTTGAGGGAGATTAATGACCAGTGGCTGTTAGTACCTTTGATTTTGATTTTGACTATGGTATTGTGTTTGGCTACTTTTTGTTTTGCTGTAGTGAAGTTATTTATTTCTTGTGTTTTCTTGAAAGTAGTTAGTTTTCTTGAGTTGTATTTTACCTTCTAGTATCTTTTATAACACTGGATTTGTGTGTAGGTATTGTTTAAATTTGTTTTGGATTGGGAAAAAAATCTTCACCAACCATTTATCTGACAGAGGGCTAATATCCAGTACATATATAAAGAACTAAAGAAGCTGAAAAACAGCAAACCAAGTAATCCACTTAAAAAATGGGGAACAGAGCTAAACAGAGAATTCTCTGTAGAGGAATATCGAATGGCAGAGAAACACTTAAAGAAATGCTCAACATCATTAGCCATTCAGGAAATGCAAATCAAAACCACCCTGAGATTTCACCTCACACCCATCAGAATGGCCAAGATGAAAAACTCAAGTGACAACAGATGATGGAGAGGCTGTGGAGAAAGGGAAACTCCTCCACTGCTGGTGGGAATGTAAACTTGTACAACCACTCTGGCAATCAATCTGGCGCTTTCACAGACAACTAGGAATAGCACTTCCTCAAGATCCAGCCATACCACTCCTAGACATATATCCAAAAGGAGCTCAAGTACACAATAAAGACATTTGCTCAATCATGTTTGTAGCAGCTTTATTTGTAATAGCCAGAAGCTGGAAACAGCCCAGATGCCCCTCAACTAAAGAATGGATGAAGAAATTGTGGTACATCTACACAATGGAGTATTACCCAGCAATGAAAAATAAGGAAATCATGAAATTTGCAGGTAAATTGTGGGACTTGGAAAAGATCATCCTGAGTGAGCTATCCCAGAAGCAGAAAGACACACATGGTATATACTCACTCATATAGACATAAAGCAGGATAAACCTACTAAAACCCTGAACATCTAAAGAAACTAATCAAGAGAGAGGACCCTGACTAAAACGCTCAATCCCCATCCCGAAAGGCAAAGAGGATAGACATCAGAAAAAGAAGAAAACAGGAAACAACCTAGGAACCTGCCATAGAAGGCCTCTGAAAGGCTCTGCCCTACAGACTATCAAAGCAGACACTGAGACTTAAGGCCAACTGATGGGCAAAGTGCATGGAATCTTAAGTAAGAGGTGGGAAATAGTAAGATCTGGAGAGGACAGGAACCCCACAAGGAGAGCCAGAAAATTTGAACACAGGGGTCTCTCCAGGGACACATATTCTAACCAAGGAACATGCATGGAGATAACCTAGAACCCCTGCACAGATGTAGTTCATGACAGAGTAGTATCCAAGTGGGTTCCATAGTAATGGGAAGAGGGACTGCCTCTGACATAGTCTGATAGGCCTGTTCTTTGATCACTTCTCCCTAAGGGGAGAGCAGCCCTATCAGGCCACAGAAGATGACAATGCAGCCATTCCTGATGGGATCTGATAGACTAAGATCAGAAGGAAGGAGAAGAGGCCCTCCCCCATCAGTGGACTTGGGAGGGGCAAGTGAGAAGAAGGGAGAGGGAAGGTTGGGATGGGAGGGGAGGAGGAAGGGGCTTATGGGGGGATACAAAGTGAATAAACTCTAATTAATAAAAAATAAAAATAAAAAAAGAAGAAAAAAAATCTGATGGTCTATACATGGATACAACCTAGAACCCCTGCTTAGATGTAGCCCATAGTAGCTCAGTATCCAAGTAGGTTCCTTAGTAAGAAGAACAGGGACTGTCTCTGACATGAACTCTGTGGCTGACTCTTTGACCTCTCCCACCCCACCCTGAGGGAGAAGCAGCCTTGCTAGGCCACAGAGGAGGACATTGCAGCCAGTCCTGATGAGACCTGATAAGCTAGGGTCAAATGGAAGGGGAGGAGGACCTCCCCTATCTGTGGACTTAGAGAAGGGCAGGGAGGAGATTAGGGAGGGAGGGTAGGATTGGGAGGGAAGGATGGAGGGGGCTAACAGCTGGGATACAAAGTAAATAAACTGTAATTAATATGAAAATAAAAATTTAATTAAAAATCTGATGGTCTACTTTTATGTTCTATAAATACTGGAGAAATTTACTACTTACTATGAATTAATGAAGACAGACAAATAGGCAAAAAGACACAAACACACACACACACACACACAAAGAAAAAGAGAGAGAGATCTATTTCCCCATGAATTTCTACATTTTAATCATACAGCGTTAGATTTACTGCATTGGTCACAAGAGAGATGACTCAGTGGTTAAGAGCAGTGGCTTCTCTTTCAGAGGACTGAGTTTAATTCCCAGTCTACACATGGAAGATAGAAACTATATAAATTCCATTTCAGAGTATCTGACGCCATCTTATGACCTATGTAGACAATGTATGCACATGGTATGTGTGGGTAGAGACAAGCAAGCAAACACTCATACATAAAAAATAAAATAAATCTGTAAGAACAAACCCCCAAAATATCAACAAAAACCTTTAAGGTTTAATTTAATTTAATTTAATTAAAAAAAAAGGAATTGCTGCATTGCTTGGTAAGTGGGTGTCTCACTTTGACTCTTTGTATCATTTTTTTCTAAAACAATGATTTTGCTAATTAAGTCCCCAGTAAGTATGTTTGAGGATTTCTTTCACTCCAGTTTTTTTTTTTTTTTTTTTTCTGGTTTTGGAATTGTCAGTCCTTTACATTTTAGTCCTTATGATGAAGACACAGTACTGGTATATTTGATATGTCATATATTTTTATCACACAAATAACATGCATATTTTCTAGGACTTATTTGGTATTCCATTTTGTGGAATATATGTTTGATATTTTACCCATTTTTATATTGGTTTATCTTTTTCTAAACATTTTTTTTTCTTTTTATGGAATTTAGTTCTTCATATAGCTCAACCAGCTTTGTGAACTTTACATAGAGAAACTTTTTTGGATATTTTGAAGTTTTTGCATATCTCATGTGTGTCTTTGATAAAATAGTGTACTTAACTTTTGTGCATTTCTGTATGTCAGTTCTTTAGTGTAGCAACTGCTTACAGTTGTTCATTTAGGAATCTATTTACTTCCAGTAGTAAAATTAGCCTTCAATGTTGACCTTTTGGAGTTTGAATGTTTCATTTTTCACAATTTAGATAAGTAATCTACATCTAATTTATTGAAAAATGGATTTATATGTGGCCCAGATTCATTTTTTTTTCAGTGTGGATAACCATTTGACCAAGTGCACTTTATTGAGATTGAATGTGCAGGGTTTCTTCCTCAACTTTTCTTTGTGAGGTATTTGGTTATTTATTGCTGTAGGAAAACAAGGTTGCCTTAATTATTGTAGCCTAAAATAAACCTTCCTTTCTCAAGTATTAACCCTCCAACCTGACTGCACGTTTTCAGATTATTTGTAACTTTCAATTTAATTTTAAAATGAGGTTAAAAAATTAAGGGAAAATTCTGAAAATTTAAATTGAACTAATTGAATTAAAAATAAAATTACAAATGTTACAGTTTAGATTTTTTAAAAAGTCCCCCAAAATTCATGTATGAAGACTTGCTCAGTCTCCAGCTTGTGACAGCACTTTTAAGAAATTAATGGGAAACAGCTGGGTGCAATGGCGCATGCCTCTAATCCCAGCACTCATGGAGGCAGAGGCAGACAGATCTCTACTAATTTATGGCTAGCCTGGTCTACAAAGAAAGTCTAGGACTACCAAGGCTTCACAAAGAAATCCTGTCTCAGGGAGAAAAAATAAGAACTGAATGGGTCAAAGTACATTAACCTATTAGCAGATGGGCCTAATTGGAGGAAAGTGGGTCACTGGAGGCTTCTTTCCTCCCTCTCGCCTCCTCTCCTTTCCTTCCTTCTCCTCTGCTCCTCTCTTTTTTCTCATTCTCTCCTCTCCTCTCCCCCTTTCCTCCCTTCCCCTCTTCTCTCCCCTCCTCTTCTTTCCTCTTTTTTTTTCCTCTTTTTTTCCTTCTCTTCTCTTTGCCTCTCTATCCATGCCTCCACTTCCTGGATGTCTCAGGTTGAAAAGCATGCTGCACATTCTCCAAACTAGATACATTCTTCTCTTTATTTAATATCTCTCAACATTTAGTTTATATATAGATGAATGGAAGTTTCCTATTAGATTTTTCCATATGTGAAACTTTTAAAGATTATTTAAAATGGTTCCTAATAGAATATATTTGGCCTGTATTTTTGAGGAAGCATAAATAAAATATTTTTATGATACCTGCTTTCATTTCTTTCTTATGTATTTGACAGAATACATAATGTACCTGGTCTGAAGTGGTCTATGATGAAAACTCTCACATATTGTTTAAATTAGGTTTCTATTGTGTGGTACAAGACTATGACCAAAATCAACTTGGGAGGAACGGGTTTACTTTAGCTCATAGCTTATAGTCTATCATCCACAGGAGTCAAGGAAGGCGCTCAACATAGGAGTTGTCTATAAACCAATACTTTGGAGGCATTTTCTCAGCTGAGGTTTCCCCTTCCCAGATATGTCTACTTTTGTGTCAAGAAGACAAAAACCAAGCAGCTTTCATACACACACACACACACACACACACACACACACACACACCCCGCATATATCATATTTCCTGTTTCCATTTTGAAAAATATCTTACTTAGGGTTTTTTTTTTTTTCCTCTGTGTAGCTGTCTTGGAATCACTTTATAGATCAGCCTGGGCTCAAACTCTCAGAGATTAGCCTTCCTTTGCCTCCCTGAGTGCTGGGATTAAAGACAGGCACCACCATGGCTGGCTTAGACAGGTTATAATTACTGTGAAAAGTCACCATGAACACAGCAACTCTAATATAGAAAAACATCTAATTGGGGCTGGCTTTAGACCATTATCATCATGCCAGGTATATGGCAGCATCTAGGCAGACACGGTGCTGGAGAAGGAACTGAAAGTCCTCCATCTTGCTCTGCAGACAGCAGAGGGAGACTGTACATACTGGGTGTGGGATGAGCATATAATACTCCAACCTCTACAATGATGCACTTCCTCCAGCAAGGCCACACCTCCTAACAGTACCACTCCCTGTGGCCAAGCATTCAAACACATGAATCTCTGCTAGTCATTCCTATTCAAACTACAAAAATAAATTAATTTTTTTCTAATAAAATGATCTACATCCGGCACGAGTCGGATGACTCAGAAGATAATGCATTTGCTAATAAAACTTATGACATAAATTTGATCCCTGGTCCCCATATAGTGGAAGAAAAAAAATAAGTTGTTTTCTTCACACACATACCATGGCATGTACATGTGTGCCTCACTAGTTCAAACAAGTTATGTAAATACGTCCTCCTGGAGAAAATAGCTGCTATGTCCAAAGACTACGTTATTGCCCAGCTCACTGTTTATCTCATGTTGCAAATTATAATGCTCTCTCCAGTGGTTTCGAGGTCAGTTTCTGAGCTCGGGAGGGGAGTGGAAGGCATGCCCGCTGTGTGCTCCTCTTATGGGTCAGACAGGCTGGCAAGGTGACTCCTGCCACCAAACTTCTTCTTATCTCCTACAGCTCTTCCCTGCTACAGCCAAGGGGGAAGGGATGGTGGGAGTCACTGAGAATCCTAAGCTTCAGATTTTCTTACCACGTTTCTGATGTGCTCTCTGCCATTCATGCTGCTTAAGGTCTGTTCTGCGACCAGGATTCTATCCCACATTTGCAATTTTCAGAACAGAAGTACTTAACATCCAGAGGCTTCTCCTGCTTCTTCTGTGCAAGAGACACTGTGCATTGGTGAGAAAGTCTCCACTGACTATGCTCTGATCAGGTTGTTTGTCATCTTATTATTGTTACCTGCAATATTGCCAATGATTCCTATGAGCACCTGTTTGACTTTCCCTGAAATATCTATGTCCATGAGTTTTGATTGCTTCACTGTGTGTTGTTGTAGCTTGACTGCCAGGTCTCTGTCTTGCAGACTATAGTAACTTATTAACCATCCACTTTCACTAACACATGAAGAACACTCATTTTATTTATCACAGTAGCATCCACAACAGTTACATCTGTTACTGCAATAAAATTTAAGATGAGATCAACCTTAAGTTAAAGTATACATGTTCAAATCTGAGGAATATACAGCCCTCAATTATTTTTGTTTTTATATATTTTGATTTTCAGATTTTGTGTATATGAATATTTTACTGGCACTAATGTCTGTGTACCACTATGGAGTTTAGGAGAGTACATCAGATCTTCTGAAACTGAGGATATAGACCTTTGTGAGCTGCTATGTCGGTTTTGGGAACTGAACCCAGGTTCTCTTTAAGAGAAGTAAGAACATTCAGCAGATTAGCCACCTCTGCAGCAAGCAAGCCCTCAAAATTTACAGCCAGAGCTTCGGCTCTATGTTCACAAATAGAAGAATCAAAAGTTATGAAGACACAAAGGAGGGGAAGAAGTTCTTCTCTGTGATTTTTTGAACTAAGGAGACTCACTTCTATCTTCTCTTCTTTTCCTTCCCTACAGCCTATTCAGTCAGTTCATTCTTCTCTTTTAACATATAGGTTTTTACAACAAAGGCAAAATATGTGCTCAGAATAGCCCAATCCACTAAAATTGGGGGGACTAAATAAACCTAAACACCTGCTTTTAAGGTGAGGTTAGACAAAGCTTTTAAGTGGGGCACAGGGCACTTTCTATATCGCACACCAACCCTTGTGCTTTCTTAATATCTACACTGAAGCCACTATCTCTACAGTCTGCTCCAAAGGATCGTCTGTATGAGGTTATGTCTCACTTTAACGTTTTGCTGCTCATAGAGTGGTTTCCCCTTTGCTTATTTTCTTTCCAATTTTTCAGAACAAAAAAAGTTTTCTGAAATTACATTGCTCTAATGTTTCAATGAGACTTCATAAATGTACAATAATTTTCCTCTAAAATTGTTAATTTACTGTTAATAAAAATATACTGGCTTTGTCATTGCTTGAAATGCTACTGTGTGCAAATAGCTTGTGACTAGCTCTCAGGATGGACTTTAGTTGATGTTTCTCCACCCAGCTTCCTCAGAATGCACATTGTGCCAGATCCTACACAGAAAAATGCTGAATCTGTTTGGATAGCTATATTTTCATGTTACCTTAAAATATTGGGCACCAAAAAAGTTCTGGAAGAGGCTAAATACACATGTATCATTGAGAAAAAAAAAAAAGAAAACCTCAAGTATGAAAAGCACTTGACTCCTCAAGAAACTCTTTAATTACCAATGTTGGGCCACCATCTTTTCCAATGTATAAATGATCATTTTTCAGTAGAATATTTTAAAATGATGTTAATAACAAGAATATACAGAAAAAAAAACAAAATAAAATGTCGATTTTGCATCAATTACATATTCTCATCCACTTAATTAGGATTCATCAAAAGTTAGAAACATCATAAGCAAATAATGCACCAAATATATGTAGCACGCTGAACATCTAAGCTTATCCACACACTACCCAGTGGAGGACCTTGTAAAGGTAACTAGGAATTAAGCTTGTATCTCTACACCAACATTCTTAGAGTATCATACCATTTGCTGCTATCTTAGGAAGATGTCAAAATTCAAAACAAAAGCACAAATTCAATTTAATGAGTATTGCTTCAGAAAAACCATAAAGTAAAAAGTTTGGGATTTACCTGAACCACAGGAGTGAGTTTGAGAAATGATGGGCAAGTGATGACAGCAATGCCGGCTTCCATCCACTGAACACACCATTGTGACATAAGATTACACCAACATCGCACCCACCATAACCACTCAGCCTTCTGCATAACGCCATCAACATGTGTTCTTTCAGCATGTTCCTCGTTGCCATGGCAATACCTCTCCTCCCTGAGTCTGGAGAACAATGAAGAAAATGTATCTTTTCCATCAGTGTTCAGGAATCATCAACTTGTCAGTTTTGACATGAACCCAGAGAATTTCCCTAACATTTTTTGCCAGGCCCCTTTCACCTCTTTATTCCTTAGACTATAAATCATAGGGTTCAGCATGGGCATCAATACTGCATAAAAAAGGGAAATTAATTTCTCCCGAAGAACAGAGGGACTGGAGTGGGGTTGGATGTAGGTGAAAATGGTGGTACCATAGCATAGTGTCACCACAGTGAGGTGGGAGGCACAGGTGTGGAAGGCTTTCCTCCTTCCCTCTGAGGACTGTATCTTTAGGATGGTGGAGATGATCTGGATGTAGGACAAGAGAACCAGGAAGAAAGGTGTCATAAGGAAGATAAAGCTAGAAACCATGATCGCAATCTCATTGGATGAAGTGTCCACACAGGCCAATCTGACTACAGCTAGAATTTCACAGGAAATGTGATCAATATACTTATTTGTGCACATGGGCAGACGAAAGGTAATGGCAGTATGTACAAGAGAGTTGATGGAGCCACTGACCCAAGATGTGATGACAAGCCTTGTGCATAGCCCTGCATGCATGATGACTGAGTACCTCAGAGGGTCACACACTGCCACATAGCGGTCATAGGCCATCACTGGCAGCAGAAGGAACTCAATCCCACCCAAGCCCAGGGAAAAAAGTAACTGGGCTGCACAGCTCAGAAACGGGATTGCTTTATGCGCTGCAAGAAAATGAGCCAGCAGCTGGGGCACTATGCTTGTGGCATAAGACACATCCACAAGGGACAGGTTGGTGAGAAAGAAATACATGGGAGTGTGGAGTCTGCTGTCCAGCCTGATGAGAAGAATGATGAGGAAGTTCCCCAGCACTGTCACCAGGTACATCAGCAAGAACAGGACGAAGAGGGAGACTTGAGTGTCCCAATCACTGGATAGGCCCAGGAGGATGAATTCATGTACCCATGTCTGGTTATTCTGTTCCATTAACAAATCTGGTGATTATTAATCTGCATAAAAAGTAAGAAGAAGAAGAAAAAAGTAAACACAAGCAATCAAGTAACCGTTGAGTTCCAGGTAAAATTACATAGCATATTTGACTTTCTAGCTATTTTATCAAATTCCAATTAATTATTGAGACTATGGTAGTATGCTTTTCATCAACCACTTCAGAGAAACAGGCCAGGGTCTTAAGGATTGTGTCTCAGAGAGACAGTTTTAGTCCAGAGGTCAAGCAGTTTACAGCATTCTATTTTTACCCATTTCCTTTATTTGGGGGCAAGGAAAACGTAACAGTTAGCCCTGTTAGGTAAAACAATAAGTGATGTAAAGACCTAACGTTTTAAAACTACCTTAAATATATTAACTAACTTAATCTTAATTAAATTCAAGGAAATTACAAATTATTCTGAAAAGGCAGGGGTTTGTGGAAAGATCTAGATTCAGAAATCCCCGTTTTAAGTTCCAATTTTCATACCAGGTATGTCCTTTACATGTCATGATAAGCTCTCACACACAAAAGGCTCACATTCAATAATTCTCAACTTGCGTAACAGTACTGGAATATTACTGCAATATAGTATGTGTTTGTAACAAACTAACTTCCACCTTGGTGTACATACAACACTAAAAGTGATTTTCTTCTCATATTTTCTACAAAATAGACAAGTACTTTGACAGTCTTCAAAAGAAACTTTGGTTTTTTTAATAAGCTTTAGTCTCTCCTGCTGTTTGTACTCTAGAGAATGGTGCCAGAATGGTATCCACTTGTTGTTTCTCTCTTTTTGCCTTAGTGTGGTTAGGGACCTCTTCTTTGGGTGTCAATCACAAGAAAACAAAAAGAGACATGGAAGCTTAGACATCTGGATCAGAAGAACAAAAAGAAAGCAGATGTTTAATGATCTATCTTCAACGTTCAATAGAATAGATAGAAAATTTTATAGATAACCATTGAAGAGTAACTTCCCTCCTGATTGCTTGTGATAGAAGAGTTTTTTTTTTTCAGTAAAAGTAGTAATACATAATCCCTACTGTAAACATTAAAGAGAAATAAATGTTGCCTCTAAAAGCCTACAAACACAGACATGTTTTTATTACTCTTTCATATCTGTTTAATCACCAATGTCACAGCTACAAGAGTGCGTGAAATAATTTTAAAAAAAGAAGGAAAAGATGGAAGTAACAAGATATTCACCAACTCTACACCTTATAGCGGGATAATATCCAGAATATACAAAGAACCCAAGATGTTAAACACAAATAAACCAAATAATCCAATTAAAAAATGGGATACAGTGCTAAACAGAGAATTCTCAACAGAGGGATATTGAATGGCAAAAAACACTTAAAGAAATGTTCAACTTCCTTAGTTATCAGGGAGATGCAAATTAAAGCAACCCTGAGATTTCCCCTCACACCCATCAGAATGGCTAAGTTCAAAAACTCAAGTGACAACACATGCTGGAGAGGATGTGGAGAAAGGACAACACTACTCTATTGCTGGTGGGAATGTAAACTTGTAAAACCAGTTTGGAAATCAATCTGACACTTTCTCCGAAAATTAGGAATAGTACTACCTCAAGATTCAGCTATTACTCTCCTAGGCATATACCTTAAAAATGCTCTACCATTCAATAAGGACATTTGATCAACTATGTTTATAGCAGCCCTATTTGTAACATTCAGAATCTGTAAACAACCTAGATGTCCCTCAACCGAGGAATGGATAGAGAACTTGTGGTACATTTACACAATGGAATACTACACAACAATTAAAAACAAGGAAAGCATGAAATTTGCAGGCAAATGGTGGGAACTAGAAAAGATCATCCTGAGTGAGCTAACCCAGAAGCAGAAAGACACACATGGAATATCCTCACTTATAAGTGATATTAGCCATCTAATATAGGATAAAAAATCTGTAGCCCTAAAGAAGCTAAACAACAAGGAGGACCCTAGGGAAGAAGCTTAATCCTCACTCAATAGGGAAAACAGGATAAACATCAGAAGTAGGAGAAGACAGAGAATAGGCAGGAGCCTACCACAGAGGGCCTCTGAAAGCCTCTACCCAGCAGGATATCAAAGCAGATGCTGAGACTCATAGCCAAACATTGGACAGAAGTGTAGGAAATATTACAGAAGGGAGAGATAGAAAGACCCAAAGGGGACAGGAGCTCCACAGAGCCAAAAAATCTGGGCCTGTAGGGACCTGCAGAGACTGATGAATCAACCAAGGACCATGCATGGAGAGGCCCTAGAACTCCTGTTCAGCTGTGGCCCGTGGGCAGCTCAATCTCCATGGGGGTCCCCACAAAAGGGGAGCAGAGGCAGTCTCTGGCATGAACTCGGTTGCCTGCTCTTTGATCACCTCCCCCTGATGAAGTGGCTATACTAAGCCACAGAGAACGAGGATCCAGACAGTCTTGATGAGAAATGATAAGCTAGGGTCAGATAGTAGCAGAGGAAGAGCACCCCATCAGTGGACTAGGGGAAGAACATGAGAGGGGGAGAAAGAGGGAGTGTTGGACCAGGAGGAGATAAGGGAGGGGTAACAGCCAGGACACAAAATTAATAATTGTAATAAATACTAGTAACAATAAAAAATAACAAAAAAATTATACATTTAAAAAAAAGATGGAAGTAACCAAGGGAAGAAGCAGAGACCTTTACCATTTCTAAAGCCTAAGAAAGGAGAGCTACTACGCTTTGACTCTCTTCCCTGATAAAAATTTAAAAAAAGCAACTGGCTCCAGAATTGCCTACGTCTCATCTTAGTCTCAGAGTGGCACATGTTTTCCTTGCACAGTTTTACAAAGTCTATGAGATTCGTTTACCATGGTTAGTTGTGTTAGTTACTTTAATTAGAAAACTATCACATAATGCGCAACTCAACACAGTTCTGGTACTTCTATTTTACTAATTATAGCAATTATTATCAATTTTAGTTTTTACAGCAAAGGACACTACGAAATCGGGCTAGTTTTTAGACAACACATTTTTGATATGCTAAATGATTTCAACTTTTAGCCACAGCAAAAAAAGCAAGACCCTAATGTTTCAACAGCTTTCAAAAATGAGAATTATAGGCTCAGATTCTTCTCTCAGTTTTTTTGCATGCTAGACTGCGGCTCATTTCCAGGCTGAATTTTAGTCTAATTTTTAAATAGAGTAAATTTGAATAGATTATATTGAGCCCATTTTTGGTATTGTGAGTTTTAGCCTACACTTTAACAAGTCAATTATTGTTACACATTTATCACATCTTGATGAATCTCCCCAACATGCTACAAGGCTTTTTTCAGTCAAATTCTCTTGTCTTGGTTAGAACTGTGATTTCTGAGAATATACATTACATGAAGATGCCAGAGAGAGTAATTCGTTCAACTAGGCTAGGGATGAGCTAGTCTTTATCTGGATGAATTTGGATTTAGATATCCTGTCTCCTTTTCAAGTTTGTCTTCTAACCTTTAATCTATAATTCATTTACCTTTGTGCCTCTTCTCTGTACCAGACCAACAGTCTGACAGATGTGGGGCCGGCTTGGGATTTTTCCTTTGCTCTACTCACTTTTAAAACAATAGCTTTTGGAATTCAAGACCTGCCTAGAGCCAAATCAAAGATGTGGTTAACGGCAACATCTCAGACAGTGATATTACTTTGGTGATATTGCTTGGTGATATTTGCTTTTAGCACATAGTATCAGAACCCCTGATCTTCAGGATGGAGATGAAAGGCATCACCCATAGGAATTTACTCAGAAACAGAATCGCTCACTCTGCAGGGCCTACACAGCCACATCACGCACAGATTTAGAGGAGACTTCCCACTTGGCTGTTCACGCCAGGCTTTAACCAATGTCAGCTGACCCTATTTTTCTGTGGACCAGGGCCTCATAGCCCGTATTTGAGCCTTTCAAGGAAGAGGCAGTCAAGATGTGGCACTGAGGAACCCTTTCTCTTTGTAAGGATTATCCCTGTGGTATCAAGCCCTGCTAAATGCTTTATTCCTTTTAAACCAGGAAAAATCATTTAAGTTCATCAGATGCTCATATCAGTAACTCACCTTCTCCCCCCTCAAGCATAGGTTCATTAAGAAGAAAATCCACTAAGTATACACCATATAAGGATCTCCCAGAATCTCATCCTTCAGAAAGAAAAATTGTCTAACATTCATGTCACTACAAATATAAGCATAATAAACCTTAGATCAATCATGAATCCAAAATCAACAATACTGAATTTTCCATGGTTAACCCATCACCCATATTATGGAGATGACCTCCTGCAGTTTTCCATTGGTGCTGCCTTACCGTGCATGGATAAAATGCCAAAGTTTCACTTCCAGATAAAATAATCTGGGAGTATCATCATCTTTTTTGATATTCCAGTGAGTCTGAATCATATTTGTCCTCCTTCTTGGAATACTCTGTGGTCTTAGCTGCAATAAATTAGCCCTGAATACAATCACACAGCACATTTTCTACAGGTAATTTTCTCTCATGCTGGCCAAAACAAAGCAGAAACTTACCTTTGTACAGTTGCTTTGTCAGTGGAAATCACTCCTTCATCCAGAGATGTTTGTGCTCATGTGTGTGGCTGCTCAGTGGCTCTCTGTACATACACTGTGTTCACTGTGGGCAGGACTATACCCATCATTCTTACGTTTGGACACAAAACCTCAGGTACACTGTGGTGGGTGAAATGTCAAAAATGATTTTATACCTGAGAGCCTGTTGTCTTTTCTTATTGGGACCTCATTATCTACTTTGTCTCTAGGTATTTTTCACTTGAATTTTTCTATAATCTCAGCCTAATTATTGAAATACAGTCTTTAAACAACTGCAATCTTAAAATTCACATTTAGTGATATGTTTTGTTTTTGTTACAGTGTGCAAATCCCGATCTTCTTTATTTCTCTTGCTCCATGCATCTAGGATATTTCCCACAGTATTCCATTCTTCTTGATTCTAAAATACTTTCCTACAGCTGACCAAAACAGGAAAAGACAGTCAGGGAGCCTCAAATCTAAGTCCAGTTTATATTCTCAGGCTTTATGACTTTGATAATCAATTTACTCTTCTTATATTTGAAGTACTTCCTTTGAGAAAAAAGTAAAACTTGGTCATATGTACATAGTCAGAGAAATAATTGAGACAAGATGCTTTAAAGGCATTGAAATGTTATCTTTCCCAGAAATGTAGTATTTATTCTCCTACTACATACTCACGAATGTCCATCCTAAGTACACATTTTATTAACCTAGACCTTGTCCAGTGTCCTTACAAAAATGGTTCAGAATTCATCTATCCTGTTTCCAGTTTTAATTAACACTGCTCTTTCCTTGACTTCTCTCTCCAGTGCTAAGGTCTTTGATTTGGTGAACCCATACCCTGACAATGTCCCTAAGCCTCCAGTCTCTGCAAAGCTGAATGGTTTCATTCCAGTTCTTGTAATCCTGGACTAAGATCCTGGCATCCACAGTTCACATGTCCCACACCAACCAGGTCACCATTTCTTCTGCCTGTCTATGTCTTCTGTTTACAGCCACCCTCCACTGACATTTCCATAAACATTTCCCAGGCATTAGTTAGGACCTGGTCATATGGACACATCTACCTC
The DNA here is from genome assembly GCF_030254825.1 of Meriones unguiculatus. NCBI lineage: Eukaryota > Metazoa > Chordata > Mammalia > Rodentia > Muridae > Meriones > Meriones unguiculatus. The sequence continues at coordinate 66,341,535 of NC_083351.1, read as the reverse complement.
AATCCAGAATTGTGTTGCAAAGATTCCTCCCTGTGTTCAGAGTGATGGACCGTGGCAATGTCCCAGTTGTCCTGGGATCCATGACTCTAAAATTCCCTGGGATTAGTTTACAATAGCTAGTGGGAAGAAATTCATAGGTGATCCCAAGTGGGCCCACATGCAGCACTAACAAAGTGAGACAGAGGCTGCCCTGGTGAACTGGAGACAGCAGGTCCCTTAAGAGCTTCTTGCATTGGAATATTAATTGCTGTCACCACTCCTTAATCTCAGTGGCTGTGTCACCATGTTGCCCTTCCTCTCCCTGTGGACAGCTGTTCTTCATTCCTCATACCCAAGCTCAAGTGAAGCCTTAGGTCACTCTAAAAAACAAGAAAAATCACATAATCCAGCTCTGGTAATTTTTCAGCTTTCATATAATAAAAATGTCTTTACCCTCAGTGCCTATGTTCCAAGGATCATGGCTACTACAGCATCTAAGTCAGGGGAGAAAACAGCTGTTCTTGTTTTAGATGCAGAAAGCCCTGGATCCTCTTCCTAGAGACATGAGTATTAAGATACATTCAAAGAGTATAGTGAGCTACTATTATTCTGTGGTCACAGAATATGTCTCACAGTAGGATTTAAGTTCCCAAATGATAACACAGCATGGAAAGATTTAAGATTCCAAATAACTACACAAAATAGTCTTACAATTTATAGGGGGAACTGATAGATTAAGAATTATTCAAAGTAATGTAAAGAAGATTAATTTTGTAGATGTCTTCAATTTTTCAACATGTGTAAAGAGATTCAGCCCAGTTTTGAAATCAGGATTATACTATCCATGGAATATAATTTTGCCTCTTCAAGCCGTAAGTGAATCATTTATCCATTTATTCATTATTCTTAAAATATTCTTCTGTTGGCACAGGAGCCTATCACAGAGGGCCTCTGAAAGACTCTACCCAGCAGGGTATCCAAGCAGATGCTGAGGCTAATAGCCAAACTTTGGGCAGAGTACAGGGAATCTTATGAAAGAAGGAGGTGATAGGAAGATCTGGGTTTTACATGAACTCCACAAGGAGAGCAACGGAACCAAGATATCTATACCCAGGGGTCTTTTTTGAGACTGATACTCCAACCATATATTCATGAATATATATATTCATGGATATAACCTAGAACCCCTGCACAGATGTAGCCCAATGGCAGCTCCATGTCTAAATGGGTACCCTAGTAAGAGGAACAGGGCCTGTCTCTGACATGAACTGAAAGCTTTTTGATCATCTCCCCCTAAGGAGGGAACAGCGTTGCCGAGCCACAGAGGAGGACAATGCAGCCAGTCCTGATGAGACCTGATTTTGGCTAAGGTCAGATGGAAAGGGAGGAGGACCTTCCCTATCAGTGGAATTGGGAAGGGGAATGAAAGGAGATGAGGGAGGGAGAGTGGGGTAGGGAGGGGGATGAGAGAGGGGGCTACAGCTAGGATACAAAGTGAATAAATTGTAATTGATAAAAAAAATAAATTTTAAAAAAGAAGAAGAAAATTCTTCTGTTTCATTACCCACATGTTCTCTGTTACTCAACTGATGATACCATTCCAAGAGTCATTCCAAGAGTTACTGTTTCATTTTCTCACTTACTCACTAATCCTTCACATTGCAATACTCATCACTAACTGTTTTATTTTTTCTATTTTATAATTCTAACTCTACTTCCCTACTGGAAATTCATTGTATGTCAAATTATCTACACTAATTGATACCATTTGAATGTGAAATTCCTCATTGGCTTATAAGTTTGAACATTTATCTTCCAGCTGTTTGGTGAGATTGAAAACCCTTTAGAGGTAAAGAGCTAGTCATTGAGTTCCTGTTAGAAATAGCTTTGACCTCCCCACCCCCCAAGGAAGGAGCAGTCCTGTTAGGCCACAGAGGAGGGCTTTGCAGCCAGTCCTGAAAATACCTGATAAAACAGGATCTGATGAATGGGGAGGAGGTCCCCCTATCAGTGGACTTGGAAAGGGGCACGGTGGAGATGAGGGAGGGAAGGTGGGATTGGGAGGGAATGAGGGAGCAGGATACGGCTGGGATACAGAGTTAATAAAATGTAACTGATAAGAAAAAAATAAAATTAAAAAAAAGAAAAAATATTTAAAAAAAGAAAACTCTTTAGAAAGTAAATACTTACTCGAGTAAGTAGGTCACTAGCCCCGTTTCCTGTCCATTCTGTATTCTCAATGTATATACAGTGGGAGCAGCTGTCTCATGCTCCTATTGCTATGTCTTCATTGCTATGGTGGACTTTGTCCATTCTTAAAGTAGAAACTAAAGTACTTTCTTCTTTAAGTTATTTCTTGCCAGGTATTTTGCAATGAGAAAAGTAAATTATATAGAAAATCAGTATTGAGAAAGAGGGCTATTGCTATGGTAAACTTGACCATGTGTTTCTTAAGCCTTTAGAGCTCATTTCCATGAACAATGAGGAGGAATGTGAAGGCCTCTATGGGAAGATTTGGCCAGAGGAAAGGGAAAGGAGAAATACTGTAATTAAAGTAAATCTCAAACATAAACAATAACAAAAAAGTTATTAAATGCTTTAAGTAGAGAGTAATGGGCCATCTCATTGGGAGTTTGGAAGACCAGAATGCCAAAAGAAAAATGAACAGTGGATGTGTGGCTCATGAAATTTCAGATGGAACAAAATAATGCTGGGAACCAGGAAAGGGGCTATTTGTTTTATCCTCTGACAAAGATCTGGTCAAATTCTGTCTGTATCCTAGAATCTTGTGTTGGTATAGTGTTCTTTCGAAATGTATATACCTTACCCTTGTTCATTCAAATGCTGATTTCTTCCCCCCCCCCCGGTTTTAATATGGATATTGCACTGTGATACTTACTCTAAGCATCCTGTCTCAACTGTGTGTAAACAGACCAAAATAAAACAACTAGCCACAATGTTGGGCAAAAGGAGGACACAGAGGGCAGGAAATGAGTGGGAGGAGAAGGGATGAGAAAAGAGCTTAGAGAGGAGCTGGAGGAGAGATCTTGGAACTACGTGAGATGGACTGGACCTAAAATATCACTAAAAGCAAGTATAATGTGAGAAATCTAAATGTTAGGAAACTATGAGGGCTTAGAGGTTTAGGATGGAGTAACTATTGCCCAGCATTGTGTTCTAGGTTAACTAAATAAACCCAGTCTCTGTGTGGTGATTTGGTTATACAACTGTTTAAGATTAACAGCAAGCTTTACCAGAAGATAAATCAATAGTAATTATTATTCACCTACAACAAATGGCAACCAACATCATACTTTATCATAATTTGGTGGGGGGAATAAGCTCCCAGTGATAAAACCCAAACTTAAAACCTAAAAAATCCCAGATCAATTACTGTCTCTTTAAGAGAGACTCTTAAACAGGCCCAGGAGCAAATGACAGCCTCCTGTGGCCAGATCTGAGACTGCCATAACAAAACTAGGTGCTGCTGCAGTTTAACTGAGGGGTAAACAAGCATGACTTCTTTATACTGTGGATGGCTCAGCTGGCTCAGCTCCACAGCCATGGCAGGAAAGAAAGGAACTGAAGGCAGACAAACCTCTAGACAGAGTTTGGCCTAAACTGCATCTAAAATAAAAAAATTGCATGGCAGAGGGTGTTTTAATCCCTTTTGTCTTCATTTTGGCTGTCATATTCATGGATCTGGTTGCAATATGTTTAATGGTGTTGGTTCTTCTCCATACCTTCTCCAAGAAAGTTGAAGGAGAAAATAGAGAGAAAAAAAAAACCAAAGAATTGGTATATTAGGTTACAGACAAGAAAAAGAACACTCTTCCTAATAATTAGATTAATAATGGCTAGAATTCAAAGCTCTCTGGCTGCAAGATACTTGTCAGCTCTTTCTGTTAAGGGTCCGTCAATTCACTGAAACATCAACAAAAAATAACCAACTGAGCTTTGTTTTTTACAGCGTAAGTTGGCACAACTGACCCCAAACTTAAAATTTTCTTGTCTCTTTGCTTGATTTTCATTTAAAGGCTTTGAGTTACAATGACATTGATTTGAAAAAAAAAAAAAATTTTTTTTAACACATTGGTGAAGGCACATGCCTTTCTTCCCAACACAAAGTAAAAAGAAACAGGCAGTCTGAGTTCAGGATCAAGCTAATTTACATAATAAAAGCCAGGATGGCAACTCTTGCTGTTTAGCCATTTGCAGAGATACTCTAAGATTCAAAATGACAAAATTTTCCTGAAGGTTATCATGTAAATTATTTTTTTAATAATAAATATTATATCCTTACTGTTCTAAAGGTTGAATTCACATATATTTTATGTTTATGTGAAGAGAGATAATGTCACACTTCTCTGGAAACTGCCTTATCCTTTTAAATGTGAGACATTTTCACGGGGAAAAAAAATGTTAGTCATGCCTGATGCAAAAAAAAAAAACAAAAAACAAAAACAAAACCACAAGAGGCTTACAGGTGACAAAGTACATGCCAACCTAGTTTAGTCCTAAAAACTCAAAAATTATATTCATATGTTTAAAAAAATATTGTTCATCCCATATAAAGAAGGTGGGAAGCCAAAGAATAGCCAAAACCTATGTAAAAACCCAGGTACAAGATGCCTAGGGTATTCTTAAATGCTAAGGTTAAGAGAGTTTATATGCTAATGCCAAGAGAGTTCATATAAAGTTTGGCTCTAAAGGCATAACTGCTCATCCTGTATGAAAAAGGGGCAAGCCAAAAAATAGCCACTATCAATGTAAAGCCCAAGTGCAAGATGCCTAGGGTGTGCTTAAATGCTAAAGGTAACTGGGAGTTTCTATAAAGTTTGGCTACAAAGGCACAACTGCCCAGTCTGTATAAACAAAGGGATAGGACAAACAGCTACAACATATATAAAAATCTAGGGCTAAACCTCAAGACAGGTACAAGATACCAACGATATGCTTATATTTTAAATTAAAAAGGAGTTTATATAAAGTTTAATTAAAACATGCATTTTCTATTGCTCAAGGCAACCAGCTTGTCTCTCTAATGGGAGGCTTCTCTAGAGAAATAGGTCGCATCTTGGCCTAATACAACAGGCATGCAAGCGCCCAAAAAGATATTTTAATCTATCCAAACTTGTTTTGATTTCAACATAATAATGATTGTATTTTCAATAAAAATGGTAACTTATATTGCTATGATTCCTTTACATGGGAACAACTCTAAAACTGAGACATAAAATATATCTCCAAAATTCCAACAATACTTGGACAATAAATTGTTGGCTATAATATCCTCAAGATGCATTATGCTAATCTTTTATCTGCATAGATAAAATTGGCTTACAGTTTAGTTTCATCCTGCACATCTCATACATTTATAATTTTAGAACTGTATAATGCTTTGAGAAGTTATATGTTTGCAAAGCAAAAGAACTGGACACCAGAGATGCTGGATTAAACCTGATAGGATTATTCTTCAGCATGCTGAGACATTGACACATCTGTTCCAGCATCTTGCATGTTCCAGCATTCTGCTTGTTTCTGCCTCAACTGCTTCAATTGCTGTTTCTCATCAAAGCCTGCTCCCAAAAGAACTTTAAAGAAAGCTACTAATTTTAATTGGTCTAGCATTTTAGACTGTTCCAAAGAGGACTTTTATTAAGCCTGAAATTTCTCAACATTCAAATGTTATTGGACCACACATGTAATTGCTTGCTTAATTAACCATTTTTTCCCAATTTTATTTGGGCCTCCTACAGGATTTCTACATGTCCAAAATGTCAGCTAGAAGAAATCCATGAGAATGGCGTCCAATTTTCCCTAAAGGGGGTTGGGTATGTTTTTGGTTGTTTGCTATGGCTATGAAATTTAATTGTCATTGGGAGATGCTTATTATTAATGGTCTTATTCAAAGTGAAACAAGGAATATACAGGGATATCTTACATGAAAAGAAAAAAAGGTAGATTTCTGAATCTACTCAGCTTAGGGTTTTATTTGTTATTCCCAAATAAGGTTAATTTTAACTCTGATATAGGATTTTGCATATTGATGCAAAAAATAAGTCTATTTTTAATACATTGGTATAAGCTTTAGTATATTGATAGAAAGTCAAGGTTACTTCCAATACCCTTAAACAGCAATTAAAAACGGGTTAAGGTATTAAGTAATGCAACTTAATTGTTAGATATTCAACTCATAGTCATGTCAGACAATAGACTAATTTATCTCAGAGTGTACATCCTAGGTTTAACAGATAGATATGATTTTGTAGACAGATCTATAATATAAAGATAGGTAGTCTTCAAAAACTTCAGAGACCTACGGAATAAAGCATTTAAAAATATTTTTATTATTTTAAAGTTTCTTTAACAATGAGATAAGTCATCTCCTGGCAGCACCCTGCCTGCCTCAAAGAAGATAATGAGTATCGAAGAACCTCCATATGGAGATGGATTCAAATGTGGCAAACAAGGCACTCGGGTAAAGAAAATACACTTTCTTCACAACAGACAAATTCTGCCTAAAATGCGCAAGCTTAAATGCAGGACAAGTCAACTGCCAACCTCTGCCAAGACAGGGTAAGCAAGTCCCAAACAGTTCCTGTTTCACATATATGTCTGTCAAATATTCTGAGCCAGAAGGTTGAAGATGATGTTCCAATGTTATAAAGAGTTATGGGTGACTGTTCAGGCAGCAAACTGTTTCTGTCAATTTTTATTTTTGAAAACTGCTAACATGCATTTCTTATTTACTCTAATAACTAATTTTATTCTTTCTCAAGTCTCTGATGAAGTTGAAGACCAAATAGTTATAGTGCCATAATTAAGCTTGAGTTGTTTAGAAGTTAAGAAATCATTTCATATAGGTAATTCTAAGAAGGATAAAAATTAAGTTAGGAATAGAACTTTTAACTTGTCAAGATAGAGAGGATAATCAGATAACTTTATCTTAAGTTGCTAAAAACACATGGACTGGACATTACACATGTAGATTTTACCTAACAGTTTTCATAATTTCATAATTATTATCGTATTGAAAGAAAAGGAGACTTTTATTGGATTTAAAGGGGGAATTATTGGTATAATGTTCTTTTGAAATGTATATACTTTACCCTTGTTCATTCAAATGCTGATCCCCCCACCCCTTTCTGGTTTCAATCTGGATATTGCATTGTGATACTTACTCTAAGCATCCTGTCTCAACTGTGTGTAAACAGGCCAAAATAAAACAATTAGCCACAATGTTGTGCAAAAGGAGGAGCCAGAGGACAGGAAAGAGGAGAAGACCCAGAGGGCAGAAAATGAGTGGGAGGAGAAGGGGCGAGAAGAGAGCTTAGAGAGGAGCTGGAGGAGAGATCTTGGAACTACATGGAGAGATGGACTGGACCTAAAATATCACTAAAAGCAAGTATAATGTGGAAATCTAAATGTTAGGGAACTATGAGGGCTTAGAGGTTCAGGAGGGAGTAACTATTGCCCAGCATTGTGTTCTAGGTTAACTAAATAAACCCAGCCTCTGTGTGGTGATTTGACTATACAACTGTTTAGGACTAACAACAAGCTTTACCAGAAGATAAATCAATAGTAAATATTAATAGTCTCCTACAAAAAAACTTGTATGAGGATGAATTAAAAAAAATTTCCTGGTGGAAGAAATCCTAAGAAAAGTTAATATCAAGGCTGTTTCTCAGCTACTGTCACTCCTCTCTCCAGTGAGAGTAACAAGTGGAGCAGAAACATATGCAAGGAGAAGTGAAGAATAGCATGAGTGAACTTACAGCTGCAGAAAAGGTAGGTGCAAGAGTAGATGATAATGTTGATGGAATATATCCAACTAAAGAGAAACCTCATGCTCTGCACTGGAAAATAGGAAAGGTACCTGAGGAAAAGATCCCACCTACACAAAGTACCATCTTGTGATAATTTAAATGTTTTTAAATGAGAGAGCCTTGTCTCTGACATGAACTCATGGGCTGGCTCTTTGATCATTTCCCCCTAAGGGAAGAGCAGCCTTACCAGACCACAAGGAAGTCAATGCAGCCAGGCCTGATGAGACCTGATAGGCTAGGGTCAACTGGAAGGGAAGGAGGACCTCCCCTATCGTGGAATTGGGGAGGGGCATGGGAGGAGAAGAGGGAGAGTGGGATTGGGAGGGGACAAGGAAGAGGGCTACAGTGGGAATACAAAGTGAATAAACTGTAATTAATAAAAATAAAATAAAATTTTTAAAATGAGAAAAAAGAAAAGGAAATGAGAGAGCCTGAACAGAGACTGCCAAAATTTTAACTTGTCGAGATAGAGAGGATAATCAGATAACTTTATCTTAAGTTGCTAAAAACACATGGACTGGACATTAAACATGTAGATTTTACATAACAGTTTTCATAATTTCATAATTATTATCGTATTGAAAGAAAAGGAGACTTTTATTGGATTTAAAGGGGGAATTAAAAACAACAAAAACAACTATCAAAGAAGGTGTTTTTAAAGATTCACCTGTCAAAGAATACAGAGGCAGCTAAAGGTTCTACCCAAGGAATCCAGATAAATTTTGAAGTGGCCTCCAAACTTGGCAGCATCAACCACACAATACTGGTTTGTAGGTATTAAAGATGCCATGATAAAGGAATCATGGAAGCTTCCACCAAGGTGCCAGAGACTCCCTGAAGCCAGGCGATGTGTGGCAGATTTGCAGTCCCTGAAAAAGGAATTATGTGAAGCTGTGAAGGTGAAGTCTAAATGGAAATGGAGAACCCATAATGCTGGAGATAATAGGACCATAGGGCATCTACTAAGAAAAGCCACAAGCATAGACTGGAACTGGATCAGGCAACAGACCTAGAAAGGCATGGTTTTCAAGCCTTCCAGATTTTAGATGACTTCGTCATGAGCCCTAGATGCTACTGGTGGAGCTACAGGATTTGGTGTTTTGAAAGGGTTAGACTAACTTTGTAACCTATATGTCTTCTAAAGCCTATAGTTTTGAGTTTTAGGTTCAGGTTAAGCTAAAGCCTCTTAGTACCTTTCCAGAGAGTGAAGGAATGTGACCCTATCTGTGAGGACAGATATAAAAAAGGGCAAGCAAGCAATGACCTTCACTCAGCAAAAGGACCAGACCCTTGTCCTTGAGATAGCGTTTCTTAGCAACAAACCTAGACTTCTTCTGAGTAGCTTTTGACCTCCAGCCAAACGTCTGTAGCCCCTAATCTTCAAGGATGAGCTAACCACCCCCACCTTAAATTGCAGCTGCAGCCATACTTGGCAGGACTGGCCAAGCTTAAGCACCTAAGACTAACCAATTATCTTACTTTATAGCTTCCTCATCCAATCCTAAATTGCCAAAACTAGAACTTCAAATCTCCTGCAATTTTTCTTTTAAAAACTTAAAGGCCTTTGTCTCCCGGTGCCACTCCTTGCTGACCGGCAGGGGTAACCCCATTGTACAATGGTTAATAAACCTCTTGCTTTTGCAATGAGTCTTGGTCTGGGGGAGTTTCTGGGAAGCGTGCAATTAAACTCCTGAGCTGTGAGACCCCAGGTCTTACAGTTTAACCTGGTGGATTTTGGTCTATCCTTGTTATGCCTCCACCCTTCCATTTTTTAATGTGTTTAATTTATGCCTTTGTATGTTACAATTAGGTAACTTTCTTTTTCAGACAGAAGCTCACATTGAAATCTTCCTGAATCTGAGAGGAGACATTGGACTTTTTAACTATGGTGAGATTGTTGAAGACTTTGTGGACTTCTGAAGTTACAGATAATGTACTTCATATTATAAAAGACAGAGTGTTGTGGTCTGAATATAAAATGTCCTTCCTAGAGCTGTGCTTGAACACTTTGTTTTCAGTTTGTAGCTCTGTGTTCGAAAGTTGTGAAATTAGGAGGCAGATACTTTCTGAAGAGTGTGGGTCAATAAGGGAAGGCCTTCAGGTCTCATAACATTGACATACTTTCTGTCTCTTTTCCTTGTCCTCACTGCAGATGTCATGTGACACTGCTGTCTCATGCTCCTTATGCCAGTATTTCTTTGTCATGCTAGACTGTATCCCTTCTTAAACTGTAAGCCAAATATTCCTCTTCCTCCATTAAGTTACTCCTTTTCCAGTATTTGGTGACAGCAGCAAGAAAAATAACTGATGCCCCACGAAAATACAGAAATGATAACCTTGCCAGTGTCTTATGCAATCATTTCATCATGGCTTCTGGTGTCATGAGGCCATGTCTTTGAAAGTAAAGTAGAGGCTCTCCGCATTCATCTCCTTTTGAAACTCCCATAGAACTGATATAATTTGTTGATTTTTTTTTCAACAGCCAGCTCCTAAAGGTTGAGACTGTTAGCTATAGGATACAGATGCCCAGTCCTACTGTTTTTCTCTACTCATCTGCAGACAGAAGACAAAAAGTCCAACCTTTCAGTATGGCATTCACAGTATTCTGTATCACTTTTACATTAAAGTCTATGGGGAAATCTTTCTTCTTCAACCTCCATAACTCAACACTGTAAAACATTCCTCAAATGGATTGTTTTTACATTATTAATTCTATGACATCTACCTTTTGAATATTTTGTTCATAACCACCTGTAATAGAATGCATTTATGATTTGAGAGGCTTTGTCCAATCCAGACTTACTGAAACATAAACTAAAAAGAAAAGTACCTTAAAGTTTCTAATGGGAGATAGTGGGAGGTTTCTTTGAACAATTCACTCTGTTGTCATCTCACATTCACCTCCCAGGGTAACACTTTATCTTAACACTACCAAATTCATAAATGTTTGGTCTAAAGTCTTCAGTGAGTCTTTGATAGTTCAGAGACCCGCAGGCTCATTTCACAGGACTCTGCTTGGTCACAGGATTTTGACCATGTCTTTGTAAGTTGGAAACTTTGGACCCTACTAGAGAAAGTAGGTAACTATAGGCATAACTGATTTCCAGTCAGGTCTCCTAACTGTCTGTGCTTCTTGACTGAAATGAGGTAAACAGCCTTTTTCTTCACATGCTCCTATGAATGATGTTTATATCACTGGTCTAGAATCAATGTAGAGAAATATTATAGACTGAAATATATGAAATGGAAAACTAAAAATAAATCTTTCTCTTCAGTTGTTTGTGTCAGGTATTTTTTTCCCAGAGACATAAATTCTGATGAATGAGACAAACTTTTAGCTCTCAAGTAAGTAAGCAGCATCAAAGTCAAACATAACCAGTGTCACAGTTTTCTTGCACTAGAAACCACAATTCATTTTGTAGTCCCTTATATGCTCAGTACAGGACATGGGCTTTCATCTGACACAAAGGTGTCATGTTAGGTACCTGACTAGAAATTTTAAACACTTCCTTCCAGAAGCATTTGTAAAAGCCACACCAGTGTTTTATTAATTTCAAATGTTAATTTAAAATTTTTATTATTTCAAAGAGTAGGCAGAACATGATAATGACTTCATAGTATGAGATTTATGCAGATAAATTGAGTAAGCATCTTCCAGGGAAGAATTGCCTTTCAGAAGCTTGAAAAGATGCAATGGACAAAAGGTTACCTTCCTAACCAATAGTAGTTAACAGCAGGTTGTCCATTTGTAAGCAAAACTCCTAGAGTCAGACTTTGAACAAGATGTATAAGTTACCTCAGAGTGCATCAGATCTAGACCATAATGGATGAGAGGCCTAAATATGCTGAACTGCAGACTTAAATGCTGATAAAATATGACCTTATTTCCCTTATAGGACATAAAACTCATGTTCTACAATAAAAATTTAATTAAATTAATTTCTTCAAAATTAAGACAACTCAATTAAAGACATCTTTAATATGATGAAAAAAACCATGCATTGAGTGAATATATTTACAAATCAAGTGACTTATAAAACATTTATGTCAAAACATCTAACAAATTATCAGAACTCAACAGAAAGGATATTTGTTTATAATTGAACAAGAGTAATAGTTGAAATGTATAATATTAGTATGCAAAAATTTCATGTTAGTAAAATAGAATATTATACACTGATGAAAAGAACAGATGACTATAACGTTAAACAACATAACTATATCTTAAATGAATTATGTGACAGAAAGAATTCATACTCCAATTATAATCCTGTGGTGTTCTGTAATAATAAAAGGTAGAGAGATTAGAATCTAACCCTTTGGGAAGTCAGGTTAGCTAGCAGGTCAGCTAGCAACTGACTTCCAAAAGGATTGGCACAATTCAAAAGTGTACAGGGATATGATTAGATTGATAAAACTTTTCTAGATCTTAAATATGGTGGTGTTACATGACTGCATGTGTTTTTCAAAACTAAGAGAATTTTGGCAATGTCCTAGCCAGGCTTCACTCATGTTTTGAGCAGAATTAATAGAGTTAATCCATGTTAAGAATAATATTTAGTATCAAGATGGTGGCGGCTAGCATGTACCTTATTGGAGGGACAAAGCTCTTGAAAGGTCGAAATTGGTAATTGAAGGGGCTACTGAACCCAGAACAGAGTTATCTAGGCTTCCAGGTAGAAAGAGACTAACCATGAAGTGAGTATATCTAGAATCAGGTCACCAGCAGACTCCACTTGAGACTTAATCCCTAGGCACTTCCCCATCTTCAACTCCCTACTGCTTCTTTGAAGGAGGCAGGAGGCAGCCAGGAGAATCCACTACAGACCATACCTCCCATGCCCCAGCCTCAGTGACAGCACAGCTCCAAAAAAAAAAAAAAATACCAGCTCAAGATCTGGGTCTTAGAATGCCCAACCCTTTTGGGCACTCACCTGAGATTGCCACCATAAGCCTGTCCTGGTGGAGCATAAGGATAGAGAGGCATACTGCTGGTTCTGCTACAGCCCAGAGCTCCCAGTCCGCAGCGATCCCAACACTGCAGCCTCTGCTCTGCGGGGCTACCAGTGAATTCCAGGCAAAAATTCCTGGATCCTAGACCGAACTGCATACCAGTGGCCTGTAGACCACTGCAATATTCAGGGAATCCGTGCATGCACACTGTGCCTGCTAAAAGCACCTGAAAATAGCAACAGTGTCACATTGCTCACTTAGGCAAACCTGAAACCACAATGCACAATCCCAAACCAGTGAACCTCTCTCATATTCCTGAAAAACCATCCAGAAGACCAAAAGACAGAAAGAGATGGTCCTAGCCTGAAGTACACACTCCAGGAACAAACAGTGAGGGTTACAGTTAAGCAGATGGTCAGAGGCTAATGTAAGAACACAACCAACAAAAATCAGGACATCATGGCTTCCCAAGCAACCCCCTCAAATCAATGGACACTTCAATTCACTAGATACACAAGAAAATGACTTTACATTCTCTGCTTTTCCAGCTATTGGCAGCTCAAAAAGAGGAAATGAACAAATTTCTTAGAGAAATGGCCACATAAATTGAGGCAAACAAAGAGGAAATGAACAAATCTCTCAGAGAAATAGCCACACAAATTGAGGCAAATAAAGAAGAAATGAACAAAGCTCTCAAAGAAATACAGGCAAATACAGCCAAACAAGTAGAGGCACAATTAGCAACATATAGAAAGGAAACAAACCAAAAAAATGAAGCCATCATTGAAAATCAGAACTCCACACTTAAACAGATGAAGGAAATGGTGCAAGACATGAAAACAGAATTAGAATCAATAAAGAATACACAAACAGAGAAAAACCTGGAGCTGGAGAACATAGAGAAAAGATCAGGAACTACAAAGGTAAGCATCACCAACAGAATACAAGAGATGGAAGAGATAATCTCAGGTGCTGAATATTCACTTGTAGAAATTGATATGTCTCTCAAAGAAAAAAATAAAATCAGAAAAGTACCAAACACAAAACATCCAAAAAATCCAGGACACCATGAAAAGTCAAAATCTAAGAATAATAGGAGTAGCTGAAAAAGAAGACATCAGGCTCTAATGTCTGGAAAAATATTTTCAAGAATATTATAGAAGAAAATTTTCTCAACTTAAAGAAAGAGATGTCCATAAACACACAAGAGGCCTACAGAACACCAATAGACTAGACCAGAAAAGAAATTCTTCATGTCACATCATAGTCAAAACACTGAACCTACAGAACAAAGAAAAAATATTAAAAGCATCAAGGGGAAAAGGCCAAGTAACATACAAAGGTAGACCTATCAGAGTCACACCAGATTTCTCAACAGAAACTATGAAAGCCAGAAGGGCCTGGGTAGAAAACATGCAGACCACAAGGAACAACAGATGCCAACCCAGACTACTATACCCAGCAAAATTTCAATAAACATAGATGGAGAATTCAAAATATTCCATGACAAAACCAAATTTAAATAATATCTATGCAGTAACCCAGCTCTACAGAAGTTACTAGAATAGAAATTCCAACCCATCGAAAACAACTACATCCAAGGAAACATAGAACATAGATAACTACACAACAATGACAACAAAATCAAAAGAATACAAACAACGAAACACAGCAACACCACCAACCCCACCTCAAAAGAAAGTAACATTCATTCGTCACTAGTAGCTTTCAACATCAATGGACTCAACTCTCCAATAAAAAGACACAGACTAACAGAATGGCTGCAGAAAAAAAAGATCCAACATTCTGTTGCATCCAAGAAACACAACTGTGCAACAAAGATAAACACTACCTCAGAGTAAAGGGATGGAAAAATGGTTTTCAAGCAAATGGCCCAGAAAACAAGCTGTAGTAGCTATCCTAATATCTAATAAAATAGACTTTCAATCAAAATTAATCAAAAAAGATAAGGAGGGGCACTACATTCTCATCAAAGGAAAAATCCACCAAGAGGACATCACAATTCTGAAGATCTATGCCCCAAATACAAGAGCACCTATAATCTTAAATGAAACATTATTAAAGCTTAAATCACACATCAATCCCAATACCTTAATATTGGGAGACGTCAACACCCCACTCTCACCAAGGGACAGATCAACTACACAGAAACCAAATAGGGAAATAAAGGCACTTACAGAGTCCTAAATTCAAATGGACCTAATAGACATCTACAGATCTTTTCACCCAAACTCAAAAGAGTATACCTTCTTTTCAGCACCTCATGGAACCTTCTCCAAAATAGACCATACAGTTGGTCACAAAGAAAGCCTCAACATATTTAAGAAGATTGAAATAATCCCCTGTATTCTATACAACCACCATGGACTAAAAGCTGGACCTCATCAACAGCGGAAATAACAAAAAGCCTATATGCACATGGAAACTGAACAACTTGTTACCCAATGACAGCTGGGTCAAGGAAGAAATAAAGAAAGAAATTAAAGACTTCCTAGAATTCAATGAAAATGTAGCTATAACATAAGCAAATTCATGGGACACATTGAAAGCAGTGCTCAGAGGAAAATTCATAGCACTAAGTGCTTTCAAGAATTTGTGACATCACATACAATCAACTTAATGGCGCAACTGAAAACCCTAGAAAAAAAAGAAGCAGATACACACAAGAGGAGCAGATGGCTTGAAATAAACTCAGGGCTGAAATCAATCAATTAGAAACAAATAAAACAATTCAAAGACTCAATGAAACAAAAAGCTGGTTCTTTGAGAAAATCAACAAGATAGACAAACCCTTAGCCAAACTAACTAAATGGGAGAGAGAATCTATCCAAATGAGTAAAATCAGAAATGAGAAAGGGGACATAACTACAGATATCGAGGAAATCCAAACAATCATTAAGTCATAATACAAAAGCCTATATGGCACAAAATTTGAAAATATAAATGAAATGTACAATTTTTTGATAGAGTCCATCTACCAAAATTAAGTAAAGATCAGGTAGAAAGACTGAATAGCCCTATATCCCCCAAGGAAATTGAAGCAGTCATCAACAGTATCCCTTTAAAAAAAGCCCTGGGCCAGATGCTTTCATCCCAGGGTTCAACCAGACCTTCAAAGAAGTGCTAACACCAATACTCCTCAAACTATTCCACAAAATAGAAACAGAAGGAACATTACCAAACTCATTCTATGAAGCCATAGTCAACCTGATACCTAAACCACACAAAGACACAACAAAAAAAAAGAACTTCAGACCTATTTCTCTTATGAACATTGATGCAAAAACACTCAATAAAATACTTGCAAACCGAATCCAAGAACACATCAAAGATATCTTCCACCATGACCAAATAGGCTTCACCCGAGGCATGCAAGAGTGGTTCAATATATGGAAATCCATCAATGTAGTCCACCATATAAACAATCTAAAGGCAAAAAACCATATGATCATCTCCTTAGATGCCAAAAAAGCATTTGACAAAATCCAACACCCATTCATGTTTAAAGTCTTGGAGAGATCAGGGGTACAAGGTACATACCTAAACATAGTAAAAGTAATATACAGCAAGCCTAGAGCCAACATCAAATTCAATGGAGAGAAACTCAAACCAGTCCCACTGCAATCAGGGACAAGACAAGGCTGCCCACTCTCTCCATAGCTCTTCAATTTAGTACTTAAAGTCCTAGCTAGAGTAGTAAGACAACTAAAGGAGATCAAGGGAATACAAATTGGAACGGAAGAGGTCAAAATTTCAATATTTGCAGATGATATGATAGTATACATGAGAGACCCCAAAAATTCAACCAGAGAACTTCTTCAGCTGATAAACACCTTCAGCAAAGTGGCTGGATATAAAATTAACTCAAAAACTCAGAAGCCCTCCTGTATTCCAAAGACCAATGGGCCGAAAAAGAAATTAGGGAAACAACACCCTTCACAATAGACACTAATAACATAAAGTACCTGGAGTGACTCTAATCAAGCAAGTGAAAGATCTTTATTAGAAAAACTTCAAGTCTCTGAAGAAAGAAATTGAATAAGCTATCTGAAGATGGAAAGATCTCCCATGCTCATGGATCTGTAGGATTAACAGTGAAAATGGTATTCTGCCAAAAGCAATCTACAGGTTCAATGCAATTCCCATAAAAATACCAACACAATTCTTTATAGACCTTGAGAGAAAAATTATCACCTTCATATGGAGAAACAAAACATCCAGAATTTCTAAAATGATCCTGTATAAAAACAGATCATCTGGAGGCATCTCCATCCCTGTTCTCAAGCTGTACTATAGAGCAATAGTAATAAAAACAGCATGGTATTATCATAGAAACAGAATAGTGGATCAATGGAACCAAATAGAATACCCAGAAATAAACCCACACACCTATGGATTCTTGATTTTTGACAAAGAAGCCAAAACCATTCAATGGAGAAAAGACAGCATCTTCAACAAATGGTGCTGATCCAACTGGATGTCTACATGCAGTAAAATGAAAATAGATCCATATTTATCACCCTGTACAAAACTAAAGTCCAAGTGGATCAAAGACACATAAAACCAGATACTCTAAATCAGTTAGAACAAAAATTGAGGAAGAGCCTAGAACTCATTGACACAGGAGACAACTTCCTGAACAGAACACAAACAGCACAGGCTCTCAGAGCAACAATCAATAAATGGTACCTCATGAAACTGAAAAGCTTCTGTGAAGCAAAAGACACTCTCATCCGAACATAATCTCAGCCTACAGACTGGGAAAGGATCTTCACCAACCCTATATCTGACAGAAGGCTAATATCCAGAGTATATAAAGAACTCAAGAGGTTAAAAAGCAACAAATCAAGGAATCTGATCAAAAAATCGGGTGCAGAGCTAAACAGAGAATTCTCAGTAGAGCAATACAGAATGGCAGAGAAACACTTAAAGAGATGTTCAACATCTTTAGCCTTCAGAGAGATGCAAATTAAAACGACTGTGAGATTTCACCTGATACCCATCAGAATGGCTAAAATAAAAACTCAAGTGACAACACATGCTGGAGAGGTTGTAGAGAAAGGGGAACCTTTCTCCATTGCTGGTGGGGATGTAAACTAGTACAACCACTCTGGAAATCAATCTGCTACTTTCTCAGACAACTAGAAATAGTGCTTCCTCAAGATCCAGCCATACCACTCCTAGGCATATATCCAAAGAGGCTCAAGTACACAATAAGGACATTTGCTCAACCATGTTTGTAGCAGCTTCATTTGTAACAGCCAGAATCTGGAAACAACTCAGATGCCCCTCAACTGAAGAATGGATACAGAAATTGTGGTACAGCCACACAATGGAATATTACTCAGCAATGAAAAACAAGGAAATCAAGAAATTTGCAGTAATGGTGAGAACTGGAAAGGATCATCCTGAGTGAGGTATCCCAGAAGCAGAAAGACACACAGGGTATGTACTCACTCATATAGACATAAAATATAGGATAAACCTACTAAAATCTATACACTTAAAGAAACTAAACAAGAGGGAGGACTCTGGCTAGTATGTTCAATCTCCATCCTGAAAGGCAAAGAGGATGGACATCAGAAGAAGAAGAAAACAGGAAACAAGTTAGGAACCTGCCACAGAGGGCCTCTAAAAGGGCCCCTGCAGACAATCAAAGCAAATGCTGAGACTTATGGCCAACTATTGGGCAGAGTGCATGGAATCTTACAAAAGAAGTGGAAATAGTAAGATCTGGTGAGGACAGGAGCTCCACATGTAGAGCAACAGAACCAAAATATTTGAACACAGGGGTCTTTCCAGAGACTCATACTCCCACCAAGCACCAGGCATGGAGATAACCTAGAACCACTGCACAGATGTAGCCCATGGCAGTTTAGCGTCCAAGTGGGTTCCATAGTAATGGGAACAGGGACTGTCTCTGACATGAAATGTTTGGCCTGCTCTTTGAACACCTTCCCCTGAGGGGTAAGCAGCCTTACCAGGCTACAGAAGATGACAATGCAGCCACTCCTGATGAGATCTGATAGACTAGGTTCAAAAGGAAGGAGAGGAAGACCTCCCCTATTAACGGACTTGGGGAGGGGCATGCATGGAGAAAGGGGAGGAAAAGTGGGAATGGGAGGGGAGGAGGGGGTTTATGGGGGATAGAAAGTGAATAAAGTGTATTTAATAAAAATTAAAAAAAATAAAAAGTATTCTAAAAATTTCTTTTGTTTGTTTTATGTATTTATTTTAATTTTTTATTAATTTTTAAAATTAATTTAATGTTTATTAACTACAGTTTATTCACTTTGCTTATAAGTAGATATTAGACATATAATATAGGATATACATACTAAAACTTGTACACCTAAAGAAGCTAAGCAGGAAGGAGGTCTCTGCTCACTCAGTAATGCAAACTAGATGGACATTGAAAGAGGGAGATAACAGGGAACAGGAGTCTACCACAAGAAGGCCTCTGAAAAACTCAACTGAGCAGGGTATTAAAGCAGATGCTGACACTCATAGCCAAACACTGGGAAGAGTACAAGGAATCTTATGAAAGATGGGGGAGTTAGAAATTCCTGGAGGAAACAAGAGCTCAGCAAGGAGAGCAACAGAACCAAAAGAAATCTGGGCACAGGGGTCTTTTTTGAGACTGATACTCCAACCAAGGACTATTCATGGACATATCCTAGAACCCCTGCTCAGACGTAGCCCATGGCAGCTCCGTGTCCAAGTGGGCACCCTAGTAAGAGGAACAGGGACTGTTTCTGACATGAACTCAGTGGCTGGCTCTTTGATCACCTCCTCCTGAGGGGGGAGCAGACTTACCAGGCCACAAGGAAGACAATGCATGAGACCTGATAGTCTAGAGTCAGAGGGAAGGGAAGGAGGCCTATCAGTGGACTTGGGGAGGGGCATAGGAGGAGATGAGGGAAGGGGAGGGGCATTGGGAGGGAATGAGGGAGGGGCCTATAGCTTGAATACAATGTGAATAGATATTTGTTTTGAAATATTATAAGACTAAAAGGTATGAGGTTATTTCATTTTTACTACTGTTAACTAATATGTATAGACTTACTTTCACACACTGAAAATGTCTATGTCATAGAGAATGAGTTTCATGCTTACATATTTTAGGATAACCAAGATATTTGATAAAGGATGTTGATAATGCAAATCAAGATGGTATCATGGGATAATAATAATCAATAGTATTTCCGTACTCTATCATCAGTGAATTAAAAATACTAACAACGAATTTTCATTTACAATAATGGCATGAACTATAAAAGAACCAAGAAACAATTTTAATAATACAGGTGTGAGATTATAGTGAGAAAACCCCTTAATTTCAAGAAGGACATCAAATAAGATATAACCAAAATAGAGAAGTATCTGTTTTGGATAAAGAACAAATAATATTATAAAAGTGAGGTTTCCACAAATGTTTATGTAAGTTCAAGCCAACAGCCATCCTAATGCTGTGTATATGCATGTGTATATTCATGTGTGTGAATGTAAGTGTGTTTGTGTACATGAGGATATTACATCATGTATGCGGAGATTAGAGGACAGCTTTGGGGAGCTGATTCTCTTTATCCACCTTGTTTCAATAGGCTCTCTATTGTTGTTTCCACCAGTCTTCATCACTCCAGGCCTGTTGGTCCCTGAGCTTCAGTGAGGTGCTCTGTCTCTATCTCCAATCTCTGTGTAGAAGTGTCTGGGTTACAGGTACAAGCTACAGCATCTGCTTCCTATGGGTTCCAGGGACTAAGCTCCAGTTGATAGTGCTGTGTAGCAAGCATTGTTATTCTCTGGAGATCTTATTGGTCCTGTTTTTAAATTTTTGTCTTTAAATCTATTTAATTTATTTGACTTAAATTTGGGGGGGTAGGATGCTTTGGTTTTTCAAGACAGGATATCTCTGTGTAGACTTGGCTGTGCTGAACTTGTTCTGTAGAACAAGTTGTCCTTGAACTCACAGAGATCTGTGTGCCTCTATCTCCGAGTGCTGGGATTACAGGTGTGTGCCACCACTCTTGTCTGATTTAATTTTTTTTTTTTATGAAAGAAAAGCTATGGTTGATGTAAAGCCCAGTTCTCATATTAGATGGAGTAAGATATAATTAATTTCTTAACTAAATATGAGTGACCACAGACCAGAAATATAAATTTGTTAGGCTAAATAATATGTTCTAATATGAAAACTATTTCATGAAGTTTTACAGTTATAGACAAGAAGAAAGACATAAGTCAAGGGTAGTGTGTGTTGGGAGCCGCGTGAGCGTTTCGCCGGCAGAAACGCACGCGACCACAGGAATTCTTCCGCAACAAAAACCTTTATTAGTCACGCGATGAAAAGAGAGAAGAGGGGCTGCCCGGCCACCTCGTGGGCGCGGGCGGCTTCCCGAAGGCCTTGGCCCCGGGCGGGGAAACGGGGAAGGAGAGGGAAGAGGAGAGGGGAGGAGAGCGGAGGAGAGAGCGGGGCCCCGAAGTGGCGCTGTTTATATAAGCCCGGGTCGCACCTGAGTGACGTGTCAATACCCTGATTGGCTGCTCACTCTTACCGGCGTGCCTACGCAATTCTTAGCGTGCTTACTCAATCTTTAGCGTGTTTACGCAATCTACGCATGCGCCCTGGAGGTTTACAGTTTTGAGGGCGAGATGTCATCGCCACCTAGTGGCGTCTGAGTCTCGGCTCTCCACAGTGTGAAGCATATAGTTGGGTCCTGTCTTTCCTTGTAGGGTAATTTCACTTTTATTGGTATATGTGTATATTTTAGGAAGCTTCTATAGTAGTAGTTTTCCACACAAATCTTTAAAAGAGCCTTTAGTGTAACCTAACCATTCCATATTCCCTCACTTACCCTGCGCTCCCATCTGCTGCCCTTCTAATCAGTCCTTAGCTGTGTAATATTGCTAACAGAGGTATGGTCTCCCTCCCGCAGTAATGTCAGTTACCACTATTAAACAAGAATCACAAACGACTTTTGTTCATTGTTTTTAAATAAGCTTTAAACAAAAAATAGTATATCAAGCATATACTCACCTGTCCCTTATTCCTGTTCTTTTGTCCCCCTTATCCTTTAGACAGTTTAACCTCTACATCTACATCATCTATACACATACATGATGTTATATATTTGTATGAATTCTAGGAACCATATACGATAGAAAAGATACAACATTTGTCCTTCTGAGACTGGCCTTCTGGGTTAATTTACAAATATGGCAAACTCCTGTTGCATCCACTTTCCTGCAAATGGTAGGAACATTTAATGGGTGAAAAGTTACATTCTTCATACATATCACATTCTCATTGTCTATGTCTCTGTTGATGAACACTTAGTTTGATTTCATAGCTTAATGATTATAGATGGTGCTACAGTAAACATTGGTGTGCAAGTTTCTCTGTGACATGTTGACTTGGATTGTCTTAGGAAAATATCCAGAAGTGATATATGTATGTCATATGGGTATCTTTCACTGTTTTGGGAAACCTCTAGTTTCACATTGTCCTCATTATCACAATTGCTATCACCTGTGTAAGTTCCTTCTATACAACTTCATATGGAATAACAAGAAACCCAGAATAGCTAAAACAGTCCTCTAAGTAAAGGATATTCTGGAGGTATATACCTATTTTAATGACTGTTATTATAGTGAGGGTGAGATATAGTACCAATGTAGTTTTTGTCTCTCTTTCTCTGATGGATGACCATTTTGTGTGTGTGTGTTTATTGGCTATTTGTATTCCATCCTTTGAAGACTATCTGTTGATTATATGAACCTATTTTCTTATTACATTCTTTAATTTCTTATTTACTTTTTTAATTCTTTGTATATTCCCATAAGTAATCCTATATGCAATGTATAGCTAGTAATTATTTTACTCCCACTTTTTAGGTTCTCATTTTACTTGATTAATGGTTTGCTTTTCTGCACAGAAGCTTTGTAAATTCATGATTCCTCTTTGTCAGCTGATGACTTTGTTAACTGTACAGCTGGAGTTTTTTCCTTCTGTAATCACTACATTTTGGTATAAGAATAAGAGGTGAGCTGATAAATTCACACAAGAAAACAGAATTATAAAAGCATTTTTGGAGAGATGTCAAGGATACTTTGGAACTAGGGAGGCATTTTTTTTCTCTATCCTGCCCATGTCTTTTTCCTTTCCCTTTGGCCTACACTCCTTATTTCTCTTTTCATAACTCTAAGCTGACTAACAAGCACAGCTATTCTCTTTCTTCAAATCCAGCACTAGTGTGATGATCTCTCTCTGTGCAGATCTTGTGTTGTCTTCAGAACATGATTGTTGGATCACTGGCCAAGAGTGGATGGTCTTGTTCTCACTTTGATGGAGAAGAAACGAGATGTCAGAACAGAGGATGAAACAGCAGTTCCTACTCATGGAAGCTTCCACTCTTCTTGGGAAGAGGAAGGTCAAAACTTCTTATTCTGTGAATTTCACTGCACAGAAGTTACCATATTCACAAAAGATTTTTGTCTGTTCTTAAAATTTCAGAAACCTTAACTTTGTAACTTTTGAGTTATAAAAATGGTATGTCTTCCTCAAAGAATAGGCAAGGACCCAATATTCTAAACAGGTTGACAGATATGATGGTAGAAACTCGAACACAGAGAGCAGACCAAGAATATACAACTAGGGCTGACAATAAAATGACCCTAGTCCACTCTCACATCATCAAGTTATGCACAGAGAACATCTAGATGGCCTCCTGGGTTCCTTGAGCTAGACCTGCTGAACAAAGGAAAGGAGATGGTTGAACTGGAATGAGGAAGTAGAGCTTTACTCATACCTCAAAACACTCAAGTTTCACAGTGAAAACACTCAAGAGCAACAGTCGATCCCTTGAGAAATTAAGTTTTGGCAAGTTTCTTTGCCTTGCTCCAGGGACAAGGATAGCAAACTTCTATGTGCAAAGTTGAAATGCTTAGGGTGTTAGGGTGCAGAAGGAGCCAGATACAGGGGCCGGGTGGGGGAGAAGAGATGTCTAATAAACAAAGCATAATTGGTGCCTAGAGATTTCCTTCCTAAAGTTTGAGAAAGTTACCTGTTCCAAAGTCACTCTCTTCAAATTCCAAACATTCTCAGCTTTGTCACCATTCAAAGGAATAAGGTGACCTGCTGAGCTCTCCAAAGGTAAGTCGGGATTATTTTTTTTTTATTGCTTTAACATGTTTAGTAACATAACTTGCAAAACTAGTTTGCTGAAACTCACAGCCTGAAAATATGGCTGCTTGATACAACAGTCTCCTTGTCGATACTGGTTGGTCCTCAGAAGCCAGATTCTAGTTCAAGTCAGGAAGCCACTCTTTACAAGCAATTTGAGAGTTCCCAGACTATGTGGGTTTGAGCCTCAAAGAGTCAAATTTCTCTCTAAAAATGTTTCCTCCAACTGCCCCACCAAAGGTTGATGGGAATGCAACAATCTGCCATGGGAACTGTGTCCACCTTTTTAGGTCAAATTGCTACTTAGTTGGTGCATGTTTTAAACTATTCCTACCATTTCAAGATTATTTTCACTTGTAAGTATGTTAATAAATAGTATTATTTCTATTGCTATTACTATTACTATTGTGACATGTGGTTAAACTTTGGGAGAAAAGATAATTTTTTATTAAATTTTGATTTCATATGTGTGAAAGGTAAACTTTTTGCTATTTTAGGATAATACCTGGTTTTGCATAAGACACCAATGGAAGGTTATTTTTACGCAAAGATAGAGATAAAAAAACCTGTCATAGTAATATTAAAATAATGAAGACTGTCCTTAAAATGTCTGTCCCTCAAGAATGAAGACACGAGTTTTAGTCCCAAGACCCATATAATTTTTGAGCTGGGTTTCCATGTTGTTAGCAATATATGCTCATGCGTTTATATTTAACAGGGAGTGAAAAAATTTAAAAATGACAGAATTGCAGGTGTTTGCAGCCATCCTCTCATGAGGAAAAGAGAGTAAAAAGGGGAAATGGAAAACATTCCAATACTAAAGAAATACATTTTAATTTTTTTTTCATTTCAAAAGTTTAGGATATAAAAATGTCCCTAGACAGGTTAGATATAATTAATGTTTTGGAAAGTTTTCTTTGCCATCAAATAGACCTAACAGCAGACCTCAGCACACACACATTTTGAGAACTCTAAGAGAAAGGAGGTATTTGTAAGAAACAAGGAAAGATGGATGATTTTTTTTAATTAAGATGTATTTTGTAAGGTGTTTTTTTCAGATATTGATGGATCTCTCAAAAGTATTAGAGTGGCAGGAATTAACTCACATCTTCATAAGAAAACACTGCAAACATCAACAGCCTGCATTTGTAGGAGGGCCGAGAAGATAACTAGTATAAGAATTCTACAATAAATCATCTTTTATCTTGTATAAAATATGGTGAAACAAAAAGAACTTTAAATGTAAAGAGAAAGAATAACAGAAATTTATAAAGAGTGACCATTACCGTTTTAACAACATTAATCTTAGGTACCATAACCAGCTATAAATGATGTGATATCTAATGAGCATTCCAAAAGCTCATAGGCTGAAATTAGAAGCCATCAACAGAGACAGCAATGTCAGGCACCCCTCTGTAGTCACAGCAAGACTGGTAGATGCTGTTGGCATAGACATTCTTGTGTACTGTCACAGGACTTACTTCAAGCTCTGGGACATGATCCTCATTTTTGGGTAGTGGATCACTTTCTGTAAATGAGCTAACGGGAAGGACATTTCCTTGCAGAGTCAAAAGTTGCTAGCAGTGTGAGGTTCTGCCTCACTGTCATTGTGATTAACATTTCGCAAGCAGTGGTGCTGACCCTCACAGTACTGTCTGTAATTTGTCTCTCTCCTAAGAAAAGCGCACACTGTTCTAGTAATCATTTGATTATCAGCTTTGGTTATTTAATTTATTTATTAAATAACAGTTAATTCACTTTGTATTCCAACTGTAGCATCCTCCCTCATCTCTGCCCAGTCCCACCCTCCCTCCCTCTTCTCCCCCTATTCCCCTCTCCAAGTCCCCTGGTACGGGAGGTCCTCCTTCCCTTCCTTCTGACCCTAGCCTATCAGTTCTCATCAGGACTGGTTGCATTGTTTTCCTCTGTGGCCTGGCAAGGCTGCATCCCTCAGGGGGAGGTGATCAGAAAGCCTGCCACTGAGTCCATGTCAAAGGCAGCCCCTGCTCCACTTACTAGGAAACACACATTGAGACTGAGCTGCCTATTGGCTACATCTGAGCAGGGAGTCTAGGTCCTCTCCATGAGTGGTCCTTGGTTGAAGCATCCGACTGTGCAGTCCACCCTGGGCCAAGAATTTTTGGTCTCTTTGTGGAGTACCTGTCCCCTCCAGGTCTTTCTATCTCCCCCTTCTTCCACAAATTCCCTTCATTCGGCCCAAGATTTGACTATGAGACTCAACATCTACTTTGATACCCTGCTAGGTAGATTCTTTCAAAAGCCGTCTGTTCCCACCCTGTTCCTGCTCTTCTCCTGCTTCTGATATCTATGTTGTTTGCCCTTCCTTCACTGAAGAATGGATACAGAAATTGTGGTACATTTACACAATGGAATACTACTCAGAAATTAAAAACGAGGAAATCATGAAATTTGCAGTCAAATGGATAGAACTAGAAAGATCATCCTGAGTGAGGTAACCCAGAAGCAGAAAGACACACTGGCTATATGCCCATTTACAAGTGAATACTAGCCATATAGAATAAGCTTACTACAATCCATTGTCCTAAAGAAGCTAAATAACAAGGAGGACCCTAGGGAAGAAGATTTGGTTATTTCGTTTCTTTTTGTTTTTGAGTTGCAGAGGGTTCCCAGGACATTCTGGACTTTGAGGCCTGATCAGGGATGTTTTGCAGGAGTTCTTGCCATTCTGTTCTGATTGACTTCATATTTCACTTGTTCTCTCCTTTACTGTACAGAACCTAAATAAGCTGATAAATCAAACCCTTTAGCAAGCTACACTACTACCTTTTTTGTTTGTTTGTTTTTCTTACTGTATTTTTAGACAGTATCTCACATTGTAGCCCAGGATGACTGGGATTCAGTGAACAACCCAGGCTGGCATGTAACTCATGGAAATCCTTCTGCCTTGCCCTCCAAAGTGTTTATATTACAAGCATGAGCCATGACAGTGGTAAGCAATATCACTATTACGCATGTGCTTGGTTAGAGTGGAAATGGATGGTGTCACCACGGTGACAGTACTATTCAGTAGGAACACCTGTCTTGAACTTGACATTTTGAATTGCAGTGTATTATCTGCCCCAGTGATATGACATGGGTGAAACAGAGACCCTCTATTTGATGCTATAAAACTCAAAGATATAAAAAAATAAGCTTCAAATTGCTTAGTGACTATATATATATGAAGATCACTCAAAATATTTCAAGTTTTATGGACTTATTCTACTGTGGAGACTTGAAAAATGCTTAGTCTGATAGCTCTACAGGAGAAATCCATTTAACAATAAAGTTAAATGAAACTGGATAGAATTCGGAGACTTATTGTTCATGAAACCTTTCTTACCACAAAGAGGCACAATCCCGTAAATACTAAGCCAAATAAGACTTCAAATCTAAAATTAATTAATTAATTAATTAATTTTCTTCCCATTTAAGGTTAGATGTTTGGAAAGAGAAATGGTGTTCCCATAACTTGAATCATCAAGTTCTCACTTCTTTTATTTTTAATTTCAGAAGCACCATTACATCTTATCCTGGTCTTGCCTGTGGATGACCTTGAAATTCAGAAGTGTGGGCTTGCAGCATGGTTTGAAAAATACCCTTCCAGTCCTGAAATTCATGGGTCAGAAATCTGCCAACCAGACATGGGTGGGAGAGTTCATCCTTGTGGGGCTTTCCAGTGACTGGGACACTCAAGTCTTCCTCTTTGTCCTGATTCTTGCCATGTACATCATAACTATTGTGGGGAATTCCCTGATTCTTCTCCTCATCAGACTCGACAGCAGGCTTCATACTCCCATGTACTTCTTCCTCAGTGTCCTGTCCACAGTGGACCTTTGCTATGGAAACAGTATTGCCCCACAGATGTTGGCTCACTTGGTTTCAGCCCAAAAGCTCATCCCTTTCCAGAGCTGTGTGCTCCAGCTCTATGTCTCCTTGGCAATGGGTGGTTCTGAGTTCTTCCTTCTGGGAGCTATGTCCTATGACCGCTATGTGGCAGTATGCCACCCATTGCACTACACTGTCATTATGGATGGAGGACTGTGTGTGGGGCTGGCTGCCACTTGCTTGGTGGCTGGTTTCTTGAATTCACTGATGGAGACAGTCATCACCTTCCGTCTTCCTCTGTGCAACAATGTCATCAATCACTTTGCCTGTGAGACCCTTGCAGTGCTTCGGCTAGCCTGTGTAGACATCTCTTTCAACAAGGTCATGGTGGCCATTTCAGGGTTTCTGGTGATCATGCTGCCCTGCTGCCTGGTTCTATTCTCTTATACTCGAATAGTCATTGCCATTCTGCACATTCGCTCTACTCAGGGACGTCACAAAGCCTTTGGGACTTGTGCTTCTCACCTCACTGTGGTTTGCATGTGCTTCGGGGCCACAATCTTCACTTACTTAGGGCCGCGTTCTGCCTCCTCCGAGGAAAAGGAGAAGATGGTTGCTCTGTTCTATGCTGTGGTGGCACCCATGTTGAACCCTGTGATATACAGCTTGAGGAATAAGGAAGTCATGGCTGCTCTTAGAAAACTTGTAGAAAAATTAATGTAAGAAAATGAAGATCTTAAGACATTTGTGTCATGCTGGAGAGATGGCTCGGAGTTTAAGAGCACTGGATACTCTTCCAGAGGTCCAGAGTTCAATCCCCAGCAACCACACGGTGGCTCATAACCATCTATAGTGAGATCTGGTGCCCTCTTCTGGCCTGCAGGCATACATGCAGGCAGAATACTGTATACAAAATAAATAAATAAATAAATAAATACATAAATAAATCTTTATTTAAAAAAAAAGTTTGTACCATCCATCTTCAGAACAAAACCAGAGACCAGATAAATGTAGAAAGAGCTCCTGCTTCGCAGTAAGAAAAAAATTGATCTTTTTTTCATCACATAGTTTGATCAAAAAAGTTGCTACACTTGTTTAATGAGAACAACACTGACCATCAGCATGCCAGTTACCAAAGAGAAGCTCCCTTCTCTTTGCAATGATTTGGAGACCTGTTCTTTCTACTCCTGATCTTGTCAGTCTCTTAGTGAGAAGGGAATGAACTTCAGCTTTTCCTGACACACTTGGCCTCAGTCACTCACTTTGCCTTTCACTAGCTATGCTCTCAGGTACGTTTCTGAACTCCTCTATGCCTTAAATAATCTGTTTTGTTAAATACAGGAAGGAACTAAGCTTCCAGAGTGGTTGTAAAAATTAGGGGTAATTTATATTAAATTACAGGAAAAGTACACTTTTCTCCCTTCTTTAAGAGTTGTTCAATCCCCATTCAGAAAGGCAAAGAGGATGGACATCTGAGTAGGGAGAAAACAGGGAACAGGACAGGAGCCTACCACAGAGGGCTTCTGAAAGGCTCTACCCTGCAGGGTATCGAGGCAGATGCTTAGACTCATAGCCAAACTTTGGGCAGATTGCAGGGAATCTTATGAAAGAAGTGGGCAATAGTAAGACCTGGAGAGGACAGGAGCTCCATAAGGAGAGCAACAGATCCAAACAGTCTGTGCAGGAGTCTCTTCTGAGACTGATACTCCAGCCAAGGACCATGCATGGAGATGGCCTGGAACCCCTGCACAGAGGTAGCCCATGGCACTTTAGTGTCCAAGTGAATTCAAAACAATGGGGACAGAAACTGTCTCTGACAGGAACTGATTGGCCTGCTTTTTGATCACCTCCTCCTGGAGGAGCAGCCTTACCAGGCCACAGAAAAGACAAGGCAGCCACTCCTGATGAGACTTGATATACTAGGATCAGAGGGAAGGGGAGGAGGACCTCCCTTATCAGTGGACTGGGAGATGGGTACCAGTGGGAAGAAGGGAGGAAGGGTGGGATTGGGAGGGGAGGAAGGAGGGAGCTACAGGGGGAAAACAAAGTGAATAAACTGTAATTAATAGAATGTAAAAACAAACAAACGAACAAACAAAAAAGTTCCCAATTGTCAGCTAACTCAAAGATACACTTGCCTTACCAATATAGGACAAATGGCTCTACTTCGCCTCTGAAGCTATAGATGCAATCAGTTGGACATTCTGAAATATAGGATGAGCTCTGATAATTCTTGCCAAATAAGAAAACTTTATATCAATTATAAATAACAGTGTAAATGCATGACTTTACTTCCATTTCCATAACTTTGGTTCTTGTAAGAATGAGGTAGGCTTTCTTGATTTTGTAATTAGAAATTTTTCATGTAGCCAGCAAAATTCTCAGGCTAAGAAATTTTCAGAGAAAATTACATTATTCATAAGACTTTATGTTGACTTAATGTTCTATGAAATTTATATTTGAGGAGGCTGGAGAGATGGCCCAGAAGGTCCCTTGCAGGATTCTGGAGCTCAATTCTCAGCATCAAAGATGCTTTACCACCTCCTATTCCTCCAGCTCTAGGGTGTCCAATAGCCCTTTCTGAGCCCCATGGTTACTGCACACACATGCACAACACATCCATGGCCACATGTACAAAAATAAAAATAATAAAAAATAAAAATAAAAATTTTCTAAAAATTGACATGTGTTTATGTATGTAGTTTTCATTTGTGTCTGGGGTAAGGAGTAGGGATATCGACCATGAAATAAAATATAAAAATTTGTTCCATTAATTTATTTATAATGTAAACTTTACATGATTTGAAAGTTGGAGAAATTTCTAGAAAGGTACATTTTTACTCTTGCATCAATTAGGGAAGTAACTTAAAGCTCATGCTGCGGTGAGTGTATACCATGCCTTCTTTTACTACACTTCAAACATCCTTTTTACACTTAATAGGACTCTGTAAAAATATTTTACCTTCTTTTAGTGTAGCTAATATATTCATTTTTATGTACATATTTTAAAGTTATTTGTATATTTTTCCAACATAAAATTGTAGATATTTTTGAATGCTAACTATGCCCTATTTTATTTTACATTCTGTGTGTGTGTGTGTGTGTGTGTGTGTGTGTGTGTAAGCCAGGAACAAGTTTCAGTAATAGTTTTTTTTTTTCTACCATGTGGGTTTTAGGAATTGAACTCAGGTTGTCAAAACTGGCAACAATCACCCTTACTGGTTGAGCCATTTTTCAAGTCTTATATATGCTTTACAATGAAAAAATGCACCTGATTGATACTTTGGGAGATGAAGGCTTTGGTACTGTATGGAAATGGTTTCATCTTTGTATCTTATAAAGGTTGCACATAATCAAACACACAGTGATAAACATTACAGACTAAAACATTAGAGAATCAGTATTTTGTTGCTGTTCAAAGCTATTTAATGTGATATTTTTATAATATAGAAGCATTCAAAATTTAAGAATCTAGGTAAGATTGCTCTCTACTTTCTCAATATTTCTCAGGACAGGCTGGCTCAGCAGAAAAGAGCATTTGCCACCAAGTCTTGTTGCCCTAATTTTATCTTCAGAACCCTATGGTAGAAGAAAGAAACTGACTCCATCAATGACCTCCAAATAAATGCCATGACACAGGCACTCACACACATGCTAATACACACATGCATACACAATAAATGAATATTTAAAATGTGTTTATTATTAGAGTTAGTGGGGTTTGTTTTTACAAAAGGAAATACAAATTTGGAAGAAGAAAGGAACAGAGGTAGATGTGGAATGAGTCAGGGAATAGGATCAAAATGCATTGTATGTGTGCATGAAATTCTCAAAGAATGAATGAAAACATTATGTTAAAAGGCTTTTCGTTATATAATACAAAAAGTTTTATTAAGAAATTCTTTTAGGTCTAAGGCCATTTGTAGCCAGAATCTGGAAACAACCCAGATGTCCTTCAACTGGGGAATGGATACAGAAAATGTGGTACATTTACACAATGGAATACCACTCAGCAATTAAAAACAAGGAAATCATGAAATTTGTATGCAAATTGTGGGAACTGGAAAAGATCAACCTGAGTGTTGTATCCCAAAAGCAGAAAGATACACATAGTATATACTCACTTAGAAGTGTATATTAGACTTATAATATGGGATAAACATACTAAAATCTGTATACATAAAGGAGCTAAGCAAAGAGGATGACTCTGGGTAAGATCATCAATCCTCACTCAGAAAGGCAAACAGGCTAGACATCAGAAGAGGGAGAAAACTGGGAACAGGACAGGAGCCTACCACAGAGGGCCTCTGAAAGACTCTGCCCAGCAGGGTATCAAAACATATCTTGAGATCCATAACCAAACTTTGGGCAGAGTGCAGGGAATCTTATCAAGGAAGGGGAAGATGGAAAGACCTGGAGGGGACAGAAACTCCACAAGAAGAGCAAAAGGTCCAAAAAAAATCTGGGCCCAGGGGTCTTTTGTGAGACTGATACTCCAACCAAGGCTCATGCATGAATATAACCTAGAACTCCTCCACAGATGTAGCTCATGGAAGTTCAGTGTCCAAGTGGGTTCTCTAGTAATGGGAACAAGGACTGTCTCTGACATGAACTAAGTGGCTGGCTCTTTGGTCATCTCCCCTTGATGGGGGAGCAGCCTTACCAGGCCATAGAGGAAGACAATGTAGCCAGTCCTGATGAGACCTGATAGTCTAGGGTCAGATAGAAAGGGAGGATGACCTCCTTTATCAGTGGACTTGGGGAGGGGCAAGAGAGGAGATGAGGGAGGAAGGCTGGGATAGGGAGGGCATGAGGGAGGGGGCTACAGTTGGGATACAAAATGAATAAACTGTAATTTATTTAAACAATTAAAAAATTACTTAAAAAAGAAATTACTTTAGGTTTTATTATTTTTTACAGATAGAGCTGATAGTATTAAAGTATTAAGTGCTTCTAAAGGCCAATTGAAAGGTTTAAAACAGCTAAATTCTGTGTAACAGGAGGAAATATCTAATACGAAGAAGAAGAAGAAGAAGAAGAAGAAGAAGAAGAAGAAGAAGAAGAAGAAGAAGAAGAAGAAATGATTTGCTGCAAAAGACAATTAAATATCACTTGGGACTTTGTAGCTTTCTCCATGCATAGAAACACAAGAGATAGATTACACAGTCTCTGTTTCCAAAGTATGCCGTTGAATTATTTTATTGCCAACAGGAAGATAAAAACTTGGTGCACAGGAAATATGGTTTCATCTCCCAGAGGACTGTTTTATCACTGCTCTGTCACTGTCATTCTTCAGTCACCAGCTCTACTAGCAAGGCCAGGTCCACAGCAACCACAAAGGACTCTGGATTTGAATGGCTGCAGTTACTCAGTTTACTTTCTTTTCCTTTTCCATTAACAGATGCTATGTATTTATTTACTTATTAATATGCCTATTTATTTATTATTTATTTATTATTTTTATGTGTATGAGTGCATTGTCTGCATGTGTATATATTCACCAAGTGTGTGCCTGATTCCCACAGAGGTCAGAACAGGCTGTCACATCTCCTGGAACTAGAGTTATGGATGTCTGTGAGCTGTCATGTGGCCACTGGGAACCAAGCCTGGCTCCTCTGCAAGAACAGCATGTTCTCTTACCCCCAGAGCCATCTCACCAGCCCCTTGGTTTTCTTTATTACAGTAAAAAACTCACATGATTATACTCCATAAGCCAATGATTTACCAATATGTATGTTCATCCCATCTGTTATTCCCCCTGGCTTAAATATTTCAATGTTGCCTGCTTGCTATTAGCAGAAACAGTTTACTTGCTACTTTGATCTAGCTATCCTGCATGTTCTGACTCCTACCTGACTTTGCAGCAGCCATTCCTCCAGGTAATCCTAGATGCCTTTCGTGTACCTCCACAGCACTATCTCCCTTGCTACTTCTATTTGCTTTGCAAATGTGTAGGAAAACTGCTTGTCTCTCTTAAGCACCACTTCTCGGGAAGGTTTCTGTTAAGCCTTATCCCATGTAGCTGTTTTTCATGAGGAATGGGAGAGTACTATGTGCTATCCGCATTTCAGCAACACATACATCTTCTCATTCAATATCTTTAAATCAGTGAATTAGGTAACACATCCTTTTATAGGTAAGTAGGGAGACTGTAGAGATTGACTTAGGTTGAGGTCTGCCTCAGTTACACATCTGTGGGAGTCTGCTGGATAAGGTGGTCATCTCCGAATAGCCAATCACTTCTGCTCAGTCTATGATGATAGACTCCTTTTTTTTTTTTTTTTCCAGTGGGGTTCTGAACCATCTGCTCTGTTCTGGGCAATTCCAGGTCAGAGTTCACATAGCCTTCAGGGCAGGTTACAGGCCAGGCTCTTCCAGCAAGCATCTAAGAATTCCTAGAAATGCTCCACCCTGCTAAGGATCTTAGTCCAGCAATGACCTTCAATGGTACTCTGAGATTCCCCCACCAAAGGATAATTAGCTACTGTATTTTTCTTCTTGTGATAGGACCTTTAAGTAGCCCTACTCCCTGACCCCAGTGAATCAAACACATTCACCCTCAAAAATGCCTGCCTCTGTCCAGGGTTTATATTGCCTTCGATTTCACATGAACAGAGGCAGGAAACTTCATGCTTTCTCACTTCAAGAACTTCTGTGATTGTTATTTATCCTCCAACAGGTCTTGTCTCACCAGGCATGCCCTTGGGCCCAGAGGGCCTGGGTCTCCCTGTGAATGTTCTGTGTCTTGACTACAGTCTGACAAGGCTTGGGCTTTGGTCCACATCTCTGCCTTGCTCAGCACAGTGGCTTGATCAAAAGCTGTAACACACTGGTCGCCATAGACTTTGGAACACCTGAGCTTCCATTGCTACCATTAAGCTTATGCTAAAAAAGATGAACTATAAGAGGATTGACGGTCCACAGGATGGACAGTGGAAGAAGGAGAAAACAGGAAACAGGACAGGAGCCTTCCACAGAGGACCTCTGAAACATGCTACCCAGCAGGGTATCAAAGCAGATGCTGAGATTCATTACCAAACTTTGAGCAGAGTGCAGGGAATCTTATGAAAGAAGGGGGAGATAATAAGATCTAGAGAGGATAAAGCTCCACAAGGAGAGCAACAGGGCCAAAATATCTGGGCACAGGGGCCTGTTCTGAGACTGATACTCCAAACAAGGACCATTCATGGATATTACCTAGAACTCCTACTCTGATGTAGCTCATGGAAGCTCAGTATCCAAGTTGGTGTCCTAGTAAGGGGAACAGGGACTACCTCTGACATGAACTCAGTGGTTGGCTTTTTGATCAACTACCCCTGAGGGAGGAGCAGCCTTACCAGTCCACAGAGGAGGACAATACAGCCAGTCTTAATGAGACCTGATAAGCTAGGGTCAGATGGAAAAGGAGGAGGACCTCCCCTATTAGTGGACTTGGAGAGGGGCAGGGAGGAGATGAGGGAGGGAGGGAGGGAGGGTGTAATTGGGAGAGAATGAGGGTGGGGGCTACAGCTGAGATATAAAATGAATAAACTGTAATTAATATAAAAATAAATTTAAAAAGAGAAAATATTAAAACAAAACGAGAGACAAACTGTAACGCTCTGGAAAACCTTTACCACATCCTGGCTTAGTGTACTTGGGTCTCACCCTAAAGTACTCTAGCTGGCCCTGAGAGAACCAGAACCCCCTTTCTCTGTCTGGAAGCTGAGTTCCAGGATCCCATCCAAGATCCAGGCCCCTGCCAAGTGGAGAAAGACGTACATCCATGTTACCAACACTCTGCTCTTATTACTCTGGCTCCTGATAGGAAATGCTAATACTTTCTCTCTAGTAGATTTTAAATAATAGTTTCACTCACATCCTTTGGTACTTTTTTTCTTTGGTGTTGCTATGACTGATTAAAGGGGATTTTGCTGAAATTCACTAACAACTCACTAATTTGTAAGGTTACCAAGACCATAACTGTCATAACCAAGACTTCATTGGCTCTGTTCTCTAACAGCCTCCATATTCTTCTTCTCCAGAAAAAGGAACTTTTTAGTAGTAGGGGCTTCAAGATAGCTACAACCATTTTTAATTCCTAACCACTTCCTTTGTAGTTAGGGCCTAATAAAGAATTCATTGATTGTTATAGTTCCCTTTCAACCTATAAATTGTTAGAATAGTTTTTATGTTTACTTACATTTGTTTTGTATATATAATATTTGCCTGTTTCCAACTCCTCCAGATCCTTCCCACCTTTCTGTCCACCCAACTTTTAAGTTCCTTTTCTCCATCTCTTTAAAAAAAAACCTCACAAAACAAAAATAAACATTTTAAAAGGACAAAAAGTTCTGAAAGAAACGAACCAACAAGAAACAGACCAAAAAGTCCACCAAAAGAACCATGGAGTTTATTTTGGGTTGACCTACTACACCTGAGCATAGGGCCTGCACTGGAGAGTAGCTGAAATTTTAAGTTCTTTAAGCTCACAACTTGTTATTCCAAAAGTAAAGAGATATTTACATTCAAACCAGTCTTCAATCTTTAACTTAGATAGATGCTATCAGACTGTAGTCTAAAAATAACATTTTAGAAAAACCCAGGTGAGTTAAAACAGAGGATCTCATTCAACATTTAACAGGACCCATTAATTTCAGAAATAAGAAGGAAGTCTATTTTAGATATTATTTAAATCTGGGGTTTGCTATTTCCTATAGTAATTTTCATAAAACATTTAATCTCAATGGAGAGAAAATAAATGCAGCAGAATGAGACTTTTTAAATGCTTATGAGCTACACGTACTAATACTTACCTGTTATGAGCTACACATACTAATACTTAGCTGCCTTGTATCTTTAAACCCCAGACTTTTTTAACAATTTTTAAAATCTTCTGATTCTGCCAATAACACTTTACCAACCCTTTTGTATTCATATGTGAAACTCAACAATGTGCCTGACCATTAAGCCACAAGATTGCATGTACATTCCCCATGCTCTAGCGATTGATGCAGCCTTTTCCCAGGGATCTATTAGGCTAAAGTAGACATATGACTCACTGTTAAGTGATCCTCTCAGAGGATTCCCCAAACCAAAAGCTGCACATGTTGCAGAGACTTGTTCATAAAGATTTTAAGGGCCTCATGTCTCTAAACAAGTACTAATCTTAGTTTCCTAACAATCTCTGTGACAGACTGTCCTCCTCTCAAACTAAAAGTCAGTTAAGGGAATTTATAAGAGACTGTGGAATGTAGACCCATATTTCGTTGTAATGGTTCAAGCTTTATACTAATTGCATAACCCATATAAAATTGAAACTTAAAGTTGGACGGAGGAATCTGAAACTGTGTTTGAGGAGACAAAGGAGATTCTGCCTGGTCCTCCTACTGACAGAATATTCTGAGAATAAATTTCTAACCACCTTTGTTTATGAAATCCATAGGAATGAATCGGGAGCTATTCAGTAACATGAAGACTGACATGGCCAATTGGCTATCATTGCTAGGAGATAGTTCCTTTTGCTAGTGGTTTCCTCTCCTCATGAGAGTAGTTGTAGCTATTGTTAGAGCATTAAGTGTTGTAAATGAGATTATTATGGCCTCCTTCTGCACATTCCTATTCTGTAGAAGGCTTATTAAGTTTCTACAACACTTAGTATTTATCTGCATATAGACTAAGATCTTATGAAATTCCTTTACTGTGTCTTTCTAAGGTAACTAATCAATTTAATCTCTTGAATCTTACTACTCTTGTTTCTATCCCATCTGACAAAAAAATTTCACATTCTGTTCACAAAAGTTTCAAAAATATCTAGGGATAAACATCCTCAAAGAAGTAAAATACTTCTATAATGAAAAATTTAAATATTTAAGAAAAAAATTATTAGATGGAAAGACCTTCCATGTTTGTGGAATAGCAGAATTGACATTATGAAAATATCCCTATTATCAAAAGCAATTCACAGATTCAATACAAATTACACCATAATGGCAATGACATTCTTCATAGGACAGGCAAAGCCGTCCTGAGCAAACAGAACAATGCCGGAGGGAGGTATCACAACCCTTGATTACTACATAGCCAAACTAGCTGAATGCCTGAAGCAACAGGACACTGGGGCAAAATACACCTATGAGCTAGTGGAAGAGAATAGAGGACCCAGAAACAAACCTTGAAATCTACAGCCACCTGAAGTTTGACAAGATGCCAAAATATAAGCTGAAGAATAGAAAGCCTCTTTTATAAATGATGCTGGAAAAGCTGGGTATTTGCTCACAGAATAATGACACGAGACATTGTCACTTACCCTGTATAAAAATCAGTTCAACAGTGATCAAAACCGCATTGTAAGTGTTTTCATCAACATATAGGTATGGGTAAGGACTTACAGATTCCAATAGCTCAAGAAATAAAATCCAGAACTGAAAAAAGAATTGCATGAAAGTCAAACTCTGCTGCTCCAAAAAGGATACAATTAACTAAGAGAAGATCCTATAGAATGGGCATAGCCTATAGTCGCTAAGCATATGACCGAGGATTACTACATATACATAGGGACTCAGAAACCTAGAAAAGAAATCAGTAGCTACACAGACAAATGAAATTCTCAAGAGGTGAAATATAAAAAGCCATAGGAATATTAAATTTTTTTTCAGCATTCCTAGTCATCAGAGAAATGTAAATCCAAGATGCCAAAAGATTGTCTTACTCCAGTCAGAATGCGAGCCATTAAGGAAACAAACATCCTGTTTGGCTGTTGTCTCTTGGCAGCCTGCTTTTTTTTGGAAGAGGAACAGATGGGGAGTGTGCCGGAGCCAGCCGGGCAGAGTCGAATGGTTCTTGAGTTGGGAGTGAGGATTAAAATTAATAAAATAAACAGACAGCAAGCAGGAAACTTTTTAAAGGTCCAGACTCGACAGCCTTTGCAAAAGGCAGGCTGCTTGCAGCAAGCAGTGCCAGCAGCAAAATCTCTGCCTCCTCATGCTCTCTGCTCCTCGAGCTCCTCCTCCTTCTCGCCCCTTCCTGTCCTCTGGCTCCTCCCATTGCACAACATTGTATCTAGTTGCTTTACTTGGGTCCTGTTTACAGAAGAGTTGAGACAGGATGCTTGGAGCATCATCTTCAGCCTTCTGCAGTAACTGTCAGCCTGTCTTTTTATTGTAGAGTTTCTAAGCCAGAGTAGAAACATCTCAGAACAATGGGTAATTTGCACAAGGAGCCTGAGGAAGAGGTGTAACCCTCAAAAGCTATCCCACCTGTTGTCACAAACAAAAGGAGATGGACTTGCAAGTTCTCCTCTGCCATTAGTAAAAGGCCTCCTAAAAGCCATCTCTCCGCCGAGATTTAAATATCAAAGCAGGCCACTGAGTCACGGCTCCTATCGGGAGCCGATCTGGTGCAGAGAGGAGTTGGGGGGCAGAGGAGTGGGGGGAGGTTAAACTGTGGTAGGGGTGTATTGGATGAGGGAAGAATCTACTTTCAATAAAAAAGAAAAGAAAGAAAGCAAATGTCGACCAATAGAGGTGAGAAAATGGAAGAAAGGGAATCTTTATGAACTGCTAAAGAGAACATAAACTAATGCAACAACTGCAAAAATCAACATGGAGCTCCCTCTCTCTGTCTGTCTGTCTTTCTTCTTTCCTTTCTTCCTTCCTTCACCCCTTCCTTCTTTTTGTCAGTGTTTTGAAACAGGTTTTCTCTGTGTAGCCCTGGAACTCACCATGTAGACCAGGCTGGCCTTATACTCAGAGATCTGCCTGTTTCTGCCTCCGGAGTGCTGAGATCAAAGGCATGTGCCATCATACCTGGAAACACGGAAGTATTTTTAAAATTGAAAAATAAAACTACTCTAACATCTCCCTTGGAATATATCCAAGTAACACCAGTAGCCATACTACAGAGATGCTTGTGTATCCGTGCCTATTCACAATAGCCACGCGATAGAGCCAGCCTATGTGACTGTCAGCAGATGAATGGATGGTGAAAACATGTTATATATGCACAGTGGAGCTTGTTTAGCCATAAAGAATAAAATGATTGGTGTGTATGTGTGTGTGTGTGTGTGTGTAATGAATGGAACTAGAAGTCACCAAATTAAGGCAACTAAGCCAGACTCAGAAAACAAATACTGTTTTCAAATACTTTCATATTTGCTCTATACATATCTACATGACATAAAATTATGGGCAAGACTATGTCGGAAAAGTAAAGGAATCTACTGGAAGAGAAATAGGAAGAATGAAGGAGTATATGCAGTAAATATGGGCAAAGCAATACTCTAATTTCTGTTTGAATCAAATATATCTTTCATTTTTTAAAATATGGCCAAAATAATAAAAATGCTTATGAAACATATATACATGTATATATTTTTTCATATATATGCATATATGAATGAACATATAATGAATATACACTAATTTAAAAAAATCTTTGTCTGTTTGGTCAAATTACTTTCCCATTTCTTTTTCTGTTTGTCTGTTCATTTTTGTTGAGACAATGTTTCTCTGTGAAGCCTGGCTGTCCTGGACTCACTTTTTAGACCAGGTTGGCCTCAAACTCACAGAGATCCACCTGCCTCTGTCTTCCTGAGTGCTGGGATTACAGACATGTGTCACCAAACCCAGCTACTTTCCCATCTCTTAGAAGATGGGAAATAACTTTTGTCTTGATCATAGAGAAATAATGTGGTTTACTAGTGGATCTTACCTAAAAAGTAAAACTGCACATTACAGAGCTATTTATGTCAATGTTGCTTGGGGAAGTAAAAAGGAAAAGCCCATGCCTAAGGCCATTTTAGCCCTACAGTACTTCTCTGATTATTCAGGCACCTCGGGTATTAGTGTGCATGAGCACTCCTGGGCATTTTATTTTCTGAACTCGGAATGAAACTTGGGATTCCTGCATTCTAGGCAAGTTCTGATTTGTTGGGCAACACCCCCAACTTGAGTGCATTCTTTCGTAAAGAAAAGAAGTAATCTCATAATATTTCCTATAAGCCCACACCTGCTTGTTTATATCCCCCATTTTTATACATTATTAGCCAGATAGAGCCAAGTAATTGTGGTAATGATACTCACTTTTTTGCCCAATGCTGGAATGCTAGTGAATTTAGGTATGCCCTGGTTACTCGCATGCCTCGCTGGGTGCCTGTGCCCGTTGATGCCCCTCACGCTATGACTCTCTTCAGACAGAAAAGGGATCTTGGAACTACAGCCACCATTGTTACTGCCATCTCATTGGCGGCTGTTGGAGCTACCACCGGGGCATTAGCCATGAGTCATACTGGGCAGACTGCTCAGACCCTGAATAATCTTTTAGCCAATGTAGCTCATGCCTTAGATGTACAAAAAGGAATTAATGCTCAACTAAAAGGAGGCTTGATGGTGTTCAATCAGAGGATTGACCTCGTGCAGGAGCAAATTGATACCCTATGGCAAATCGCTCAACTTGGCTGTCAATGAAAGTATGCTGGACTTTGAGTCACTAGCATACAACATGAGAATTTTTCCTGTGCTGCAAATCTGTCTAAACAATTGTCTAGCTATATTTTAGGTAATTGGACTGAAGAATTCAATACTACGATGGAGCAGCTGAGAGTGGCCATTGTCATAGTAAATTCTACCAGAGTGGATGCAGGACTAGCCACAGGATTATCATCATGGATTGCTGCAGCCATGAATCATCTGAAGGAAGGGGTGGGCATGGGAGCGTTAGCAGGCCTTCTGGTGTTGGTCTCCTTGGTTTGCCTGTGGTATATATGCAAGATTAGAGTCTCACAACAGCGTAATGCAGCCATGACCATTCAGGCCTTTACAGCCATTGAAGCAGGACAGTCTCCCCAAGCATGGTTGGCTACCATAAAAAGCTAAAATGTTAAGCTCCGGATGCGAGGCTAAGCACTGCAGTCAGGGTCAACCGCTTTCGACCCAGAGAAGAGCATGTCTGATTGCATGCGGGTTGATGCCCCAGGTCCCGCCTCTGAGAAAAAGGTATCAGATGGGTCTGATGCTCTTTGGGTGGATGACACCTAAACGAACATTGGTACAAAGTCCCAATTTATTTCTAATATCAGAGATCACACCTCTACTCTTGCCTGATGCATCTAAAACAAAAAGGGGGAACTGCAGAGAGCTGCGTAATGCTGTGCCTTAAAGATGGAGCTGGTTTCCGCCTTCCACCTTCTTGATGGTGAGTGCTCTCTGTCACGAACAACTCCACATTTGGCTAAGGCTGAGGATCTGGCTTGCTTCCATCTATGTGGACCTATCTGCATTGCCCACGTGGCATGCTGGGGCTGGCTACCCAGAGGCTATTTAAGCTGTGAGCTGGCTTTCCTCAGGGTCAGATGATTGTTCAAGGTTCCTGAATAAACTGCACTGAAAAAAAAAAAAAAAAAAAAAAAAAAAGAAAAGAAGTAAAAAATAAATCATCCGGCTGGTGCTTCAGCTGATGTTGTAGAACTGCCTCGACCTTCTCTTAACTGATGCTTCTTTCTCCATTTCTGAATTTAAAGAATAAAATTTGTGAAAAACAGTATTCGTTGAACAATCATTGAGGCAAATCAATAATTTCTTAATAAAATATGAAAATGGGGTCAAGTAGCTCATCAGCCTTATCTGATTGAGTGTGATGATTTGTCCTTTAACACACAAGGACTGACCCAGAAGAGTGCTAACATGATCATCCAATGGGATAAACCATGTCTTTGGAAGCCGTTTCCTAAAGCAGCTCATGAAGTATAACTTAACTGTCAGATCTGACTGAAAATCAATTCCCCCAAAGGAAGTAATTTCCTTCAGCTTCTGGAGCTGTTGAGGTATGACAAATAGACTACCCAATTGTCACCTCACTAAGCCAAAAAAATATGTGTTACTAGTCATTTATACGGTTTCCCATTTGGGTGGAAGCTTTTCTATGTCACAGAGCATAGCTGCAACAGTCAGTAAAATACTGTTAGGAAAGGTTACTTGTTCTTGGGGATTACTGTGTGAATGTCACAGTGACGAAGGACCTCTGACACTGAGTACAGAGTTCAAGCTGTTGGCAGAGTTTGGCCTGTGTTCCAGTCTTAGTACCGTCCCCAGTATCTAGGATTAGTAGAATGGACTACCACAAATCCTAAAAATCA
Organism: Meriones unguiculatus; assembly: GCF_030254825.1. Lineage (NCBI taxonomy): Eukaryota > Metazoa > Chordata > Mammalia > Rodentia > Muridae > Meriones > Meriones unguiculatus. Next base: position 66,298,610 of record NC_083351.1, on the reverse strand, counting down.
GTTCTCTTAAGTTGATGGAAATTTGCCAGGAGACAAGGTTCTGCTCCTCAGATATACTCTTTCAAGGGAAAGCAGTTTTATAGCTATTTCTATTTATTATGAACTATTACATAGTGGGGGGCGGGGGAGAGAAGAAGCTCACAAAAACTTACAAGAATCCACACCAGGAACTTACAAGACTTTCAAGGCTCTGCTCTGAGGTTAGACAGGCAGTAAAAATTACAGAGGAAAAAGGAGATTGTTAGTGGAACTGCCTCCAAGTTGCACAGAAAACTATCTTCTATGCGTCACTGCCAATGCTGGGGTGATAAGTGAGGCAGAATCCCAAAGACACCAATGTACTTGTAATTCTGGTAATCTCATTTGGTCACGAAAGCAGACTTGTGTGGGATCTTTCGCTTAGCCTGTCATTGATACTGGCATCTCCACGTATCACCTTGGGAAAAGTTACACGACATATCTTTTTTTGTAAAAACTTTTGGAAGTCAGAGACTTAAGCTTAACGGGAATTTGAAGTTATTTCATAATGCATAATCTTTCTGCAACAAGACTCCAGGGAAAGAAAGAGTATAACATAATCTTTATTCTGGTAACTATGTATTGAAAATGCCACCTTACAACAGCCCTTTCCTACCTCATTCAAAGGGTGCATATCAAGAATTGATAACATTATACTCCTCAATTAAAATAATTTGACTCAAGGTATATGTTTCTCATATAACAAAAACTACCTCATCAGAGTAATGTCAAAGACCCCAAATAAAGGTTCAGAAAACGACCCACAATACCTGACAAAATGAACCAGCTATTAGATGTAGAATTCTAGGGTCTGTTTTTTATAATATTTTGCCTTCTCTAAGTATTTTCATATACTGATGCATTTAACTTAAATGTTTTCCTTCAGTAGGCTAATTATGTTCTAATTTCTACAAAGCAAATATAGCTGCTGGATTTGTGGTCAATATTCTATGTATAGGACTTCTTTTGTGAACATTCTCATATAAATAAATGGCTACAGGGCATTTCAAAAGTTTATTTGGTCTGAAATATAGTCTCCTGACTTCCTATAGTCTTCTGACCTTACTAACTGCAATACTTTTAGTGAACTGTAAATGAATTCCATATTGTCCCTAACATAATTTCATACTTTTGTGTGATGTTAACTAAAACTTATCAATCATTTGTATCTTGAATGTTTCCTGAAGGTTTATGTGCTGAAGAGGCAGGCCTTAACTGGGTCCTATTGAGAGGCAATAAAACAAAACTTCTTTTTTTTTTTTTTTGAAACGACGCTATGCATTTTAATCAAAATTGGCATTTATAATCACAAAGACAGTGGTAATTTCAAAACAGTGATGTAAAATATCCAAGGCTGCATTATTTTGTGACATGAAGCCAACTAAATGTCAATTGTTCTTTCAAGACAGAAAGATCTCAATGTTTCAGAACTTTAACTTCTTAACTGGTGTCCATTTTTTAAAATTTTTTATTGTTTATTATTATTAGTTACATTTTATTAACTCTGTATCCCAGCTGTATCCTGCTCCCTTATTCTCTCCCAATCCCACCCTCCCTCCCTCAGTTTCTCCCTGCCCCTTTCCAAATCCATGGATTGGGGAGGACCTCCTCCTATTTCGTCTGGCCCTGTTTTATCAGGTATCTTCAGGGCTGGCTGCAAAGTCCTCCTCTGTGGCCTAGCAGGACTGCTCCTCCTTTGGAGGCTGGGGAGGTCAAAGAGCCTGCCATTGAGTTCCTGTCAGAGATAGTCCCTGTTCCCCTTACTATGGGAAACCAATTGGTTATTGAGCTACCGCGAGCTTCGTCTGAGCAAAGGTTCTAGGTTATATCCATACATGGACCTTGGTTGGAGGCAATAAAACTTCTAAGAAAATATCTTAGGGCCACCTTTGGGCAAATAATAAAAGGGCATTGTATCTTATATGAAAAAAAAATTCCTTTTATTCCCTACTTGCTTTTGATCCTCATGATTATCACAACAGAAAGGAAATTAAAATAGGGGTACTGGAATATTAACCCCTTCCTATTCTTTTATTTCATTGTTGGAATGTGAATGTGTTGGAATATAAATGCTGTCACCATTATATCCTGTGCTGCCACAAGCCCAAAATGTCCATGGAATAATACCACAAGCCAAAATGAAGTCTTACTTTCTTTTAATTCATACAATATTTTGTCACAATGATGCAAAGCTGCAAAGCTGACAAAAAAAAAAAACTGTCATTGGAAAGGTCACAACAAAAACTCAAGGATGATTTTTGCCTACTTAGGAAAAAATAATTTCTAATTATAGGATGGGATTTGTGATTTCATGCTATTAATTTTTTAGTGTTTTTTAATTCTTTATTAATTACAGTTTATTCACTTTGTATCCCCCCATGGTTCCCTCCCTCCTCCCATCCCAATCCCTCCCTTCCTCCACCTTCTGCATGCATGCACCTCCTCAAGTCCACAGATAGGGGAGGTCTTCTTTTCCTTCCTTCTGACCCTAGTCAATTAGGTCTCATCAGGAGTGGCTGAAGTGTCTTCTTCCGTGGTCTGGTAATGCTGCTTTCCCCTCAGGGGGAGGTAATTAAAGAGCAGGCCAATCAGTTCATGTCAGAGACAGTCCATGTTCCTATTACAATGGAACCCACTTGGATACTGAACTGCCATGGGCTACATCTGTGCAGGAATCTTAGGTTATCTCCATGCATAGTCCTTGTTTGGAGTATCAGTCCCAGGAAAGACTCCTGTGCTCAGATTTTTTGGTTCTGTTGCTCTCTTTGTGGAGTTCCTGTCCTCTCCAGATCTTACTATTTCCCACTTCTTTCTTAAGATTCCTTGCACTCTGCCCAAAGGTTGCCCATAAGTCTCAGCATCTGTATTGAAAATCTGCAGGGCAGAGCCATTCAGAGGTCCTCTGTGTCAGGCTCCTGACTTGTTCCCTCTTTTCTCCTTCTAAAGTCTATCCTCTTTGCCTTTCTGGATAGGAATTGAGCATTTTAGCAAGAGTCCTCCCCCTTGATTAGTTTCTTTAGGTGTACAAATTTTAGTAGGTTTATCCTGTATTATATGTCTATATGAATGAGTATATACTGTGTGCATCTTTCTGCTTCTGGGATAGCTCACTCAGGATGATCTTTTCCAGATCCCACCATTTACCTGCAAATTTCATTATTTCCTTGTTTTTTACTGCTGAGTAATATTCCATTGTGTAGATATACCACAATTTGTGCATCCATTCCTCCACTGAGGGGCATCTGGACTGTTTCCAGGTTCTGGCTATTACAAATAAAGCTGCTACAAACATAGTTGAGCAAATGTCCTTATTGTGTACTTTCGACTCTTTTGGGTATACACCTAGGAGTGGTATGGCTGGATCTTGATGACGTGCTATTCCTAGTTGTCTGAGGAAGTGCCAGATTGCTTTCCAGAGTGGTTGTACAACTTTACATTCCCACCAACAGTGGAGGATGATTCCCCTTTCTCCACAACTTCTCCAGCATATGTTGTCTCTTGAGTTTTGGATTACCAACATAATTCTTTACAGACCTTGAAAGAAAAATTCTCACCTTCATATGGAACAACAAGAAACCCAGAATTGCTAAAACAATTCTCTACAGTAAAAGATCTTCAGGAGGAATCTCCTTTCCTGATCTCGAGCTGTACTATAGAGCAACAATACTACAAACTACATGGTACTGGCATAGAAACAGAATGGTGTATCAATGGAACCGAATAGAAGACCCTGACATAAATCCACACACTTCCGGATACCTGATTTTTTACAAAGATGCCAAAACCATTCAATGGAGAAAAGACAGCATCTTCAACAAATGGTGCTGGTCTAACTGGATGTCTACAAGTAGAAAAATGCAAATAGATCCATACTTATCACCCTGCACAAAACTAAAGTCCAAGTGGATCAAAGACCTCAACATAAAACCAGACACACTAAACCTCTTAGAAAAAAAAAATGGGGAAGAGTCTTGAACTCATTGGCACAGGAGACAACTTCCTGAACAGAACACCAACAGCAAAGGCTTTAAGAGTAACAATCAATAAATGGGACCTCATGAAACTGAAAAGCTTCTGTAAAGCAAAGGACATTGTCATCAGAACAAAACAACTGCCTACAGATTGGGAAAGGATCTTCACCAACCCTATATCTAACAGAGGACTAATATTTAGTATATATAAAGAACTAAAGAAGTTAAACAGCAAAAAAAAAGTCAAGTAATCCAATTAAAAAATGGAGTACAGAGCTAAACAGAGAATTCTCAGTAGAGGAATATCGAATGGCAGAGAAACACTCAAAGAAATGCTCAACCTCATTAGCCATCAGGGAAATGAAAATCAAAATGACCCTAAGATTTAACCTTACACCCACCAGATTTACTATTGATTTTTATGGTATAAGGATCTTTCAGCTTGGTAGCAACATAATCATTTGAGACAGGTAAAATGAAACAAATCGCCATGGGTAGCATCTTCCTGGACACTCGTTCTTTAAAACAATCTTAAAAGATTCTGAGTGGCTTGTGACTGAGGGTAAGCTGGTGGTTTACTTGGGAGTAAATAATGGAAGTCGGTGAATCTGTGAAACCAGTCTTTGGGGCTGCCTTTTCTGTGATTAGACAGATGATTGGACATCTGCTTTTCCTGGGAACTGGGTTTTTTGATACATCCTCAGAACTCCTTTGCACTAAGCTCCCACCTTTAAACAGTGTGAGCTGTTTCAGCCTATGACCATTTCCTTTCTGTGATTTTCATATCTTCAGAGATTAAAGACAAGATTACCCACTTACACACATTCTCTAAATATTCCCAACAAACCTTGAATAACAGATACTAAGTGATAAACTTGAGAGGGAATTGGTAGATATGAGCAGGGTTGGAAGGAGGAGACAGGGATGGGCTAGAATTTTGTAGAAAATAAAAGAGCTCTTAATGTTTACTATTAATCCACAGATTATGACAGTGGTTATTATTTAACCTATTACCACACCAATAAAGGACACAGACACCTGATAGATTTTTAATCATTTTTTCCCACCTAGGGCTAGCCACATATTTACCACCTAAACTACCTTGTAATCTTCCAGTTTCATATCTCATGCTATTTGCTCCAATCATTCCTATCTGGGCTATTTTGCATCCAAAACAATATAAGTATTTGTACATGCCTTCCATCTGGGATACTTCTCTCCAGCCATATTGATCCTCAGAGTAAATTCCTCCTGGACACAGGGTTTTTTTTTTATGCTAACCCATGGCAGTCTGCCTTCTCCTCTCTACCTGTCTCTCCCATCTCCTCTCTTGAACCTTATGCATTATAAGTAGAAGACTTCAAGATACCTCTCTCACCATTGGACAGATCATTGAGATGACAAAGGGCTAATACCCAGAATATGTAAAGAACTCAAGAAGTTAAAAAGCAACAAATCAAATAATCCAATTAAAAAATGGGGTATAGAGCTTAGCAGACTTTTCAATTAAAGAATACCGAATTGCAAAGAAACACTTAAAGAAATGCTGATCATACTTAGTCATCAGGGAAATGCAAATCAAAACAACCCTAAGATTTCACCTTACACCCATCAGAATGGCTGAGATCAAAAACTCAAGGGATGCTGGATGTTGGAGAGGATATGGAGAAGGGGGAATCCTCCTCCATTGCTGGTGGGAATGTAAACTTATACAACCACTTTGGAAATCAATCTGGTGCTTTCTCAGACAACTAGGAAAAGCGCTTCCTCAAGATCCAGCCATACCACTCCTAGGCATATATCCAAAACATGCTCAAGTACACAAAAAGAACATTTGCTCAACCATTTTTATAGCAGCTTTATTCGTAATAGTCAGAACCCGAAAACAACCCAGATATCCCTCAACTGAGGAATGGATACAAAAATTGTGGTACATTTACAATGGAATACTACCCAGCAATTAAAAACAGGGAAATCATGACATTTGCAGGCAAATGGTAGGATCTAGAAAAGATCATCCTGAGTGAGGTATCCCAGAAGGAGAAAGAGACATGGTATATACTCACTTCTAAGTAGATATTAAGCATATACTATAGGATAAGCATATTAAATCTGTATACCTAAAGAAGCTAAGCAAGAATGAGGACCCTGGGTAAGATGATCAAACATCACTCACAAAGACAAATAAGATGGACATTGGAACAAGGAGAAAACAGGAAACAGGATAGGAGCCTACCACAGAGGGCCTCTGGGAGACTCTATCTAGCAAGTGTATCAAAGCAGATGCTGAGACTCATAACCAAACTTTGGGCAGTGTGCAGGAAGTCTTATGAAAGAAAGGAGAGATAGTAAGACTTGAGGAGATAGTAGTTCTACAAGGAGAGCAACAGATCCAAAAAATCTGGGCACAGGGGTCTTTTCTGAGACTGATACTCCAGCCAAGGACCATTCATGGATATAACCTAGAACTTCTGCTCAGATGTAGCCCATGGCAGCTTAGTAGCCAAGTGGTTGCCCTAGAAAGGGGAACAGGGACTGTCTCTGACATGAACTCAGTGGCTGGTTGTTTGATCACCTCCCTGTGAGGGAGAAGCAGCCCTGCCAGGCCACAGAGGAAGATAATGCAGCCAGTCCTGATGAGACCTGATGGGTCAAATGGAAGAGGAGGAGGAGGACCTCCCCTGTCAGTGGAATTGGGGAGGGGCATGGAAGGAGATGAGGGAGAGAGCGTGGGATTGGGATGGAATGAGTGAATAAACTGTAATTAATATAAAAATAAAATTAAAAAATAAATGATGTTATGAATCAAATTGGACCTAACAGATATCTACAGAATATTCCATCCAAAGACAAAAGAATATACGTTCCTCTCAGTACCTCATGGAACATTCTCCAAAATTGACCACCAATCAATTGACACCAATTGATACCAATCAAGCCTCAAGAAATAAAAGAAAATTGAGATAACATCTTGTATTCTATCAGACTGCCATGGATTAAAGTTAGACTTCAATAACAAAAGAAACAATAGAATGCCTACAAACCTATGGAAACTGAACAGCTCCCTACTGAATAACTACTGGGTCAGGAAGGAAATAAATAAAGAAATTAAAGGCTTTCTAGAATTCAATGAAAATGAAGGCACAACATACCCAAACTTATGGTACAGAATGAAAGCAGTGATAAGAGGAAAGTTCACAGTGCTAAGCACCTTCATTAAAAAAGTGTAGAGAGCTCATACTAATTACTTAACAGCTCACCTGAAAGCTCCAGGAAAAAAAAAAGTGAACACACTCAAAAGCAGTCAACGGCAGGAAATAATGAAACTCAGGGCTGAAATCAATAACCTAGAGGACAATATTGAGAATCAACAAAATCAAGAGCTGAATCTTTGAGAAAATCAACAAGATATACAAACTAACTAAAAGACACAGAGAGAGTATTCAAATTAATAAAATCAGATATGAAAAGGGGGATGTAATAATAGACACTGATGAAATTAAAAAACCTGTAAACCAAAAACTTGGAAAATATAAATGAAGTGGATGATTTTCTTGATAGATACCACTTATCAAAGTTAAATAAAGATCAGGATAACAATTTTAATAAACCTACAACTCCTAAGGAATTAGAAGCAGTCATTAAAAGCCTCCCAACCAAAAAGAGCCCTGGACCAGATGGTTTTCCCACAGAATTATATCAGATATTCAAAGACCTAATACCAATACTCTGAATACTATTCCACATAATAGAAACAAAAGAAACTTTGCCAAACTTGTTCATTGAAGACATAGTCACTCTGATCCCTAAACCACACAAAGACCCAACAAAGAAAGAGAATTTTAGACCAATCTCTCTTATGAACATTGATACAAAAACACTCAATAAAATATTTGCAAATCAATTCTGGGAAGACATCAAAAATATCATCCACCGTGATCAGGTAGGCTTCATCTCACGAATTCAGGGATGGTACAAAATATGAAAATCCATCAATGTATCCACCAAATAAATAAACTGAAAGAAAAAACATATGAAAAGGCCTTAGGCAAAATTTAGCACCAATTCATGTTTAAAGTCTTAGAAAGATCAGGAAAACAAAGCAATATACACAATACAGGCAATAGACAGCAAGCCACAGCCAACATCAAGTTAGACGAAGAGAAACTTACAGTGTTCCCACTAAAGTCAGGGACAAGACAAGGCTGCTCACTCTCACCAGATCTCTTCAGTAGAGTACTTGAATTTCCAGCTAGAGCAATAAGACAAGTAAAGGAGTCAAGGGAATCATATCAGAAGAAAAGAAGTCAAAGTATTGTTATTCATAGATGATATGATAGCATACATAAGTGACCCCAACATTCTACCAGGAAACTCCCATCATTGACAAACACTTTCAGCAAAGTGTCTGGATACAAAACTAACTCAGAAAAGTCAGTAGCCTTCTTTTATACAAGCAACAAAAGGGTTGAGAAAGTAGAGACACAACACCCTTCACAATATCAACAAATAGTATAAAATACCTTGGTGTAACTCTAACCAAGCAAGTGAAAGACCTATATGACAAGAACTTCAAGTCTTGAAGAAAGAAATTGAAGAAGATTTTAGAAGATAGAAAGATTTCCCATGTACCTGGATTGGTAGGATTAACATAGTGAAAATGGCCAACCTGACAAAAGCCATCTACATATTCAATGCAATTCCCATCAAAATTTCAATTCAATTCTTTACAGACCTGGAAAGAGCAACCAATAACTTCATATGGAAAAATAAAAGACTCAAAATAGACAAAACAATTCTATACAATAAAAGAACTTCTGGATGTTTCAACATCCCTGCTCTACTACAGAAAAATAGTAATAAAAACTGCATGGTATTGGCATAGATACAGACAGTTTGATCAATGGAAGTGAACTGAAGACTCAGAAATAAGCCCACATATGGGCACTTGATTTTTTACAAAGAAGTCAAAACTATACAATGGAATAAAAGAAAGCATCTTCAACAAATGGTGCTGTTTTAACTGGATTTCTCCATACAAATACACCATATTTATCACCCTGCACGAAACTCAAGTCCAAATGGATCAAAGTCTTTGACATAAAACCATAAAATCAGAGACTCTAAACCTATTTGAAGACAAAATGGGGGGAAAGTCTGGAACTCATTGGCATAGGAGAAAATTTCCTGACCAGAACACCAACATCACAGGCTCAGAGATCAATAATTAATAAATGGAATCTCATGAAACTGAGAAGCTTCCATAAGTCAAAGGACACCATCAATAGACAAAAAATGCAGCTTACAGATTGGGAAAGACTTCAGCAAACCTACATCAGACAGAGGGCTAATGTCTAAAATATACAAAGAACTTAAGAAATTAAACATCAACAAATCAAATAATCCAATTTTTAAAAATGAGTTACAGAGCTAAACTGAGAATTCACAACAGAGAACTCTCAAATGGTTGAGAAGCACTTAAAGAATGTTCAGTGTCCTTAGCCACCAGAGAAATACAAATCAAAACAGCTCTAAGCTTCCATCTTATACCAGTCAGAATGACTAAAATCAAAAACTCAAGTGACAACACATGCTGGCGAGAATATGGAGAAAGGGGAACCTTCCTCCATTGCTGGTGTAAGTGCAAACTTGTACACCCTGTCTGGTGCTTTCACAGAAAATTTGAAATCATACTACCTCAAGACCCAGCTCCTGGGTATATACATAAAAGATGTTCCACCATACAAAAACGAGATTTGCTCAACTATGTCCATAGCAGCTTTATTAGTAATAGCCAGAAACTGGAAACAACCCAGATGTCCCTCAACTTAAGAATGGATACAGAAATTGTGGTACATTTACACAATGAAATACTACTCAGCAATTAAAAACAAGGAAATCATGAAATTTGTAGGCAAATGGCTGGAACTAGAAAAGATCCTCCTAAGTGAGGTAACTCAGACCCAGAAAGATGCTTGTGGTGTGTATTCACTTATAAGCGGATATTAGACCTGTAATACAGGATAACCATACTACAATCCACATACCCAAAGAAGCTAAGTATCAAGGAGGACTAAAGGGAGGGTTCTGGAATATCACTCAAAAGGGGAAATAAAAGAGACAGCAGACGTGGATGAAGAGAGGGAACTGCGAAGGAGATGGAATATGGAGGAAAATAAGGGTGGAGATCAGGTGTGGGAGAACAGTGGTAGGAGGTGAGAGGGCTAGGAACAAGAAGGGATCTTGGTTGGAGTATCAGTCTCAGAAAAGACCCCTATGCCCAGATATTTTGGTACTGTTGCTCTCCTTGTGGAGCTCCCCAAGTCTTTCTAACTCCCCCTTTTTTCATTTGATTCCCTGTACTCTGCCCAAAGCTTGGTTAAGAGTCTCAGCATCTGCTTTGATACAATGCTAAGGTGTATCTTACCCAGGATCCTCCTTCTTGTTTAGGGAAGCTGCTTTCTTAATTACCATAAATGTGAGTGGCACTCCAGAATAGACTGTTAATGACTTTCAATGTTTCCACTTACTGTTTTATGAAATCACAGTGAATCTGTCACCTTTTGTTTGTTGTGAGGTCTGCTTAGGAATTCTTCATGTACAAAGAAGCAATACATGATAAACTGTAATTTTGTCTCAGGATGTGAAATGTTAGTCAAGTGACACCCTTCAGATGATAGTGACAGTCACTCTCATGATAAATTCATTTAGCATACTTTATGACATAACTTTAGGACATACTTGATGACAAAGACTTCCATTTAAACCTTTACTGAATTGTCACAATACTAGTCTAGCTCAAGCAGTCATGGTTTCCCTTGGAGAACTCATATGGTCATTGCGTTTCCCAAAGGCTAAGATAATATCTGAAAATAGATATTTAAGATAATGTATTTAAATTATATTTACATATTATATTTCATATAATATCTGAAAGCATATATTTAAATGCAATGATATTTTTTCTTATACTCTTTCAACAAAGAAGAAACAAAGCATGGTTCTTTCTAAAGTACGTGGCCATAAGGGATTCCCACCCCCATGAAACCAATATCACATAAAACAAATGAGATGGTCATAGCAGCCACAAATTTCCTTCAATACCACAAGAGACTTGGACAAGAGACTGTTGCCAAAGTTGTTTCCTCCTGGGTCCTGGGAGAGATGCCAAGAAGATCTTGATGCTGTATAAAGTCCTCAGATGAACAAGGACATTCACAGCTTGATGTGCCCTAGTCAAGAACATTACTCACAAGAAGGCCATGGGAGTTCTGGCCTCAGAGTGCTGGAAGATCCTGCCTGGTGCCACCATACTGGACACAAATGTGGTCCTAGTATCCAGGGACATCCTCTCATATAGCCCTGGCCATCTGCTAGAAAGCAGCAGGGTAATCTGTGTCCACTGGGTTCTTCTAGATTTAGGGAATGGCTTCCTCATAGCTATTCAATACCTGAATCTTTTCTTTGTACTTCTTCCTATTTTAGAATCAGTGAAGAATTTCTTTTCACATTCTACCCCATCAGAGGCTGCTAAGCCAAGGTAAGTGGTCCCTCTTGCAGCATCCGTAATATATAGACAGCTCTTAGCTACAGTTGTATTTAAACTGTAAGTGTTTCATGTCTTTCCATCCATCAATTACAGCAGAACAGAATGATAGTATTGTTTTCTGAAAAGAATAATAAATTAACTGTTTCCTGATGCTGGATCATAAATGAATACCCCAATGTATGACCACTGCCCTTAGATTCTTGCATGCTCCCTAGCCTCCCTATACTATAAACTCCTTGGTTTTTCTTATGTAAGTAGGTAGAGCTTGGTATTACTTACATAGCTAGATAGAGCTCAGTATATTCATCTCAATTTCTTTAAAAATTAATCATTAGCTGGTGATTTCGCTCTTCCTTTGTTGTGTTCCTATATGTCTGCTATGAGGGTGATTTCCACTAGCCCATCAACTTCTCATTTGATAACCTTGTTCTACCCAATATATCTCATATGAACAACCTAGGTGAAGTATACAGTTATTTATAATCCTCCTGACAAACATTCAGACATTATTTATTTACTGTTTTGTTTAAAGATGGCTCCTAAACTCCTTACTGCTGTGTGTGCAGTTCCAGTGATCTGGACGCTGACAATTCTCCCTTTTCCTTCCTGCCATACAACCCTTTTCTCTCAGTTTGTGAAACATACACACTGTATGCTGTTTGTGTATATGCTGGTATGCTGTGCTGTTCTCACCTCTATGCCTTTTTTCCCCCTGATACATTCGCCTGAGATAGCCCATCTTTCCCCTGATAGATTTCAGGATATATTCAGAGCTTATATTATCTCGAGAATATGAGACAGGCATCTCTATATGTTCCTTTCTGTTGTGAGTGTTTCAGGTAAAGTGTATAGTTGTATCATATCCTCATTCTATCTTCAGTGGCTTGTGCTCATAAGGAAATTTCCTAAAAGAATTATAAATTTTAAGTGTTGAAAAGTGGTGACGAGACCACTCTGACTTTGGCTGTGGGTTAGTGAGCCTCATGGTTGATGATGTGGTTCAAACAGACCTGGGCTTTGGTATAATTCTGACTGCATTCCTCTTTAATGAGGAGCTGTTGCTTTATGTGTCTGAGCTTCTGTGCCTCCTCTGGAAAATTAAAGTACTGAGCCTCTTTAACATTATCTTATGGATTAGATGCTGCACTTTATAAACTGTAGTAAGCAGACTTCCTGACCCTCTAATGAATTCTTCCTGATTTCTTCTTCCACACTGATTTCTTCTTACACTGATTTTCACGGTGTAGCAACAGGAATCTCATTTTAGCATGGGTCTCTTTCACCTCAAGTCTTCAAGTCTTAGACTCTTCTGTTCAAATGTCACATCCTCAGATGTCAGAAGTAAATCCCATTCCAGATCATATGTTGTTACTTTTAGGCTTTTAATCTTTATAAGAAAATATTTAATGTGCTTCCATTTTATCTTAAGTAATTACATATCCCCAAGACCTTATTTTTTAATAATTACAATAATAAATTTATTTTATTAAGTGCATCAAAAGAATATGTTACAAATTCCCCTTACTGTATTTGAGTTTCTTTTTTAATTTTTTTATTTATTACAATTTATTCACTTTTATTCCACCTGTAGCTCCCTCCCTCATTCCCTCCCAATCATGTGCTCTCTCCCTTTTCTCCCCCTACGCTCCTTCCCTAGTCCACTGATAGAGGAGGTTCTCATCGCCTTCCATCTGACCCTAGCCTATCAGGTCTCACCAGTACTGGTTGCATTGTCTTCCTCTGTGGCTTGGTAAGGCTGTTTCCCCCTCAGGGGGGAGGTGATCAAAGAGATAGCCACTGAGTTCATGTCAGAGACAGTCCCTGTTCCCCTTACTAGGCAAACCACTTGGACACTGAGCTGCCATGGGCTACATCTGTGCAGAGGTTTCCAGGTAATCACCGTGAATGATCCTTGGTTGCAGTACCAGTCTCAGAAAAGACCCCTGTGCCCAGATTTTTTGGTTCTGTTGGTCTCCTTGTGGCCCTCCAGTCTCCTCCAGGTCTTTCTATCTCTGCCTACTTTCATAAGATTCGCTGCACTCTGCCCAAAGTGACCCTATTTTTACCCTCACAAACTGAAAGTTCCAGGGCCCCACCTTTCTGTTTTCACCACTGACTTGGATTACAGCAGTGACACCACCCCGTTGCAATATAGATTTATCTTTACTTCTTTTCTGTTTTGTTTTTCGGGACAGAGTTTCTCTGTGAGCCCTGGGCTTTCTTTGTAGACCAGGCTGATCTCAGATTCACAGAGATATGCTTGTCTCTGCCTCCCTGGGCACAGGGATTAAAAGTGTATGCTTCCATGCCCAGCTTACCTTTACTTCTTTACTATGAAGCAAGAGCCTCTTCCACACTCATTGTCTTTAACAATTTATATAAAACACCATTTGCTTAATTTCAATTTCATTTTAATCCACAGTGACAGTCACCAAAATTGTTAGTACTCATGTCAATGGGAAAGGAAAAAAGTTTCAGAGAGGGGCATGGTTTCAAGGGCAGAGCGAAGACATGGAAAACTTGGGACTGGAATGAAGTCCAGAGACTTCACAGGGACGAGATTGATTCTCTGCATGCCTCCAATCTCTCACCCTTCAGATGGTGACAGACTCCTTCCATCTCCACTGATGGTAGAAGAAAAAGAAACGTGTGACATGTAACAGCCGCCCAGTGACAAGGAAGAAATCCCAGATTGTGAACAGGAAGGCCAGGGCATCTTTTGAAACAGGCAGCAGTTAACACAAAGTGGGTTTTGCTAGATTACTTTGGAGTTTGTGTTTGTGAAAGCAGCAGAGGATATTAGATAGCACATGGCTTTAGGCCTCAACTTGAATACGATTCTTACCCTCCCATCAGTGGAAACACAGAAATGTACTTAGTATCTCTCTAATACCACGTGATTAAAATGGATAGCATAGAAGTAAAAATGCCATGTGGGAAACTGAGTTAGTGCACATCATTATGGCACATGCGTCTGTCTAATCCAGTGGTTCTCAACCTTCTTAATCCTGCAACTCTCTAATACAGTTCCTCTTGTATACAGTTGCAGCCGTAAAACTATTTTGTTGCTACTTTATAACTGCAATATATAAAAATTATAATGTCAATATCTGACATGCAGGATATCTGATATTTGACCCCAGAAGAGTCTCAATCCATAGGTTGAGAAACCCTGAATTCTAACCTATAATATGCTATTAATAAGCAACTGTTCCTGCTACTGGTATGCAGAAAAGGCAGGGATAAAAGACATTTTCCAGACCATAGATCTAACCAAGTGATTCTTTTCTCTCAGAAAGACTAAATCCTGTGCGCTTGATATGGATGTGGAGAACCAGACACGGGTCACCAAGTTTATTCTAGTGGGGTTTCCTGGGAGCTTGAGCATGCGAGCAGCAGTGTTCCTGATGTTTCTTGTGGCCTATATTCTGACTGTTGCTGAAAACGTGATCATCATCCTGCTGGTGCAGCAGAACCGGCCACTGCACAAGCCTATGTACTTCTTTCTGGCCAACCTGTCTTTCCTGGAGACCTGGTACATTTCTGTGACTGTGCCAAAGCTCCTGTTCAGCTTCTGGTCCATGAGTAACAGCATCTCCTTCACCCACTGTATGATACAGCTTTACTTCTTCATTGCGCTTATGTGTACGGAATGTGTTCTCCTGGCTGCCATGGCCTATGACCGTTATGTGGCCATCTGCCGCCCGCTGCACTACCCCACCATCATGAGCCATGGGCTCTGTTTCCGCCTGGCTCTTGGTTCCTGGGTTATTGGCTTTGGCATCTCTTTGGCAAAGATCTACTTCATCTCTCGGCTCAGCTTCTGTGGCCCCAATGTCATCAACCACTTCTTCTGTGACATCTCTCCAGTACTTAATCTTTCCTGTACAGACATGTCCATTGCAGAGTTGGTGGACTTTGTCTTGGCTCTGGTCATCTTCCTCTTCCCACTGTCAATCACTGTTTTATCATATGGATGCATTCTGGCCACTGTGTTACGCATGCCAACAGGAAAGCAGAAAGCCTTTTCCACCTGTGCGTCCCACCTTGTTGTTGTCACCATCTTCTACTCTGCCACTATTTTCATGTATGCCCGACCCCGAGCTATCCATGCCTTCAACATGAACAAAGTTATTTCCATCTTCTATGCCATTGTCACGCCAGCCCTCAATCCTTTCATTTATTGCCTAAGGAACAGAGAGGTCAAAGAAGCTCTAAAGAAATTGATCTATTGCCAGGCTATCCGATCTGACTAGTCTGTTATGATGGATTAGAAAGAAGACTATCTTCTTTGTTATCCTATGTCCTTTCTCTTTCGATGACCTCAGTCAAGATTAATGATGTTAATATGATGTCACTATGTCCACACCAATCTTGGACACTTGTATGTATTTATGCATGAAATCTATGCTTTGAGGACGTATGTACTATGTAGATGTCTGTAGAAAAATAATTCTCTTTGACTATAACTCAGCATGGAGTTTATAAGACTGTAGATACATTAAACAAGATGTGATGTGGTACTTGTGTGACTTGCCATGATTTGGGTCCTGCAAGTCTGAACAGTTCTGAGATGAAAAGATTACACGGTGTCTTGTTTTTCCCATTAACCTGACTGGCAAAGAAAGTGGCTTCCTCAGCAATCCCATTGTCTTTGTGCCTGCAGTCAGTGTCGGTGACAGAGGAGAGAAGCCTCTTCCTCAAATCTATCCAAAACTTTTCTCTGGCACCAACTTACCAGTGTAAATACCACTCCTTAATTGGCCCTCTTTCTGCCAGCAAGAGAATGCCTTTATCCATCCGTGCGTGAATTATACATTATACAACCATATCTTGTAGTCTGATACAATTTATGCACTTGTTTCTTTCTTGAAGTCTATATTTCTCTTTAGAATATTTGTTTATATCCTCTGATGTATGACTCTAAAGTAGATGATGAATAAATCTTTGGCACAGCAATATCTAATGAGAACAAGGAAAATAATAAAGCCAGTGCAGCTGCTTGACAAAGACCCAGCAAAGCTGAGCAGAGTGATGCAGTTGTGGTTCAGTCTCACACTCTTGATCTCTATATGTCGAATGCTTGGGAGTTTTTTATTATTTGTACAACTTGGGGATATTAGATTGATGTAATTTTTTATGAATCATTTATGCCTTCTCCCAGAAGTACTGGTTCTAAGCTTTCCCAGGAATGTCCTGACTGTACTACCCCTCTGACTTTTAGGAAGATATCTTTATCTGGGCCTACTTGAAGGTCTTTCTCATGCTCTGGACTTGGTGACTCTTATTCCAGAGACCTCCTTATGAGGCTCTGACTCAGATACATTCTTGACACATCTGCCTCTGCACTTACTCAGGGACAAAATAATAAGAACAAAGTAAACTTAAAAAAAAGTAAATAATATTTGGTAGGCTAGAGAAGTTGGCAGCAGATCAAATTAAAAGCCTCTTCCTAGTGCTGATGGACCAAGAATGGTATGGATAAATGATAAAAAATAAAATATTAAGAACTCCCTTAAACTCATACAAGGCCATTGTGGTGTCATATGACCAAGGAAGAAAGGAATATCAAGATTAGAAATATAAATATTTTCTACAAGTATATAAAATATAAACACTGTATGATGGCACAAATTAAGTAATAACTGCAACAGCTTTGGCCTGAAGACTTTTCCTGAGCCTAATGACAATAAGCATTCTGACTTATAAAAAGGTAATAATACACTGCTTGGGACATGACAATGTACCTAGGCTGCTTGAATATTTTCTTTCTGTCTTGTACCCTTGAAACCACAAGAGCTACCACCCTGAGAACAGGCTGTCATGCTTTGGCAAAATATGCCCTTGAAACTATAATATTGTTTAAAAGTTGGCTTGTGGGATTGATGAGGGAAATTGACTGTAAAAGATAATTCTGTTCTGTCAGAGTTTCTCAATGATGACTAAAGTTATGACTAACCAGAACTCATGTCCGGGGACAAAAATGATACGA
Organism: Meriones unguiculatus; assembly: GCF_030254825.1. Taxonomy (NCBI): domain Eukaryota; kingdom Metazoa; phylum Chordata; class Mammalia; order Rodentia; family Muridae; genus Meriones; species Meriones unguiculatus. The sequence continues at coordinate 66,281,080 of NC_083351.1, read as the reverse complement.
CCTATGTTTTGGAAAAACATGCATTTATCCCTGCCAGCTAAACTCTATATAAATAAAGAACTTCCCAGACTGCCAGTCAGTCAGGATGGAAAACTCCTGGTCTCTGTGCCTACTCATTTCTCCCTCGTCACTCTTGTATCCATTCTTCTTCAGGCCCTGACCTCACCTGGGGCTGGGCCCCAGCAAATCTGAAATATGTTCAGTGCTGACTCAACTAGCCTTATTAGTTCCCCTGTCTTCCAAACACAGGATTTTCTCATTCATGCTCCTTTTCCTGTCTTTTCATTTACCTGTGCCACCTGTCCACAGATTTAAGTAATAACATAATTTTAAGGAGTGACATGATTTTTCTTTCATGTCACTGTCATCCTCAGCTCTTTATCCAACATCCTACATAAAACATTTTGATTATCTCTGCAGATATGTTATATTTCACAATCTTCTTAACAATAGAAAAGTGAGTTCTACTGCAAGCTACATTCAACATAATGGCTCCTAGAGGTCAGAATTTAATTTTTCTTATGAGCACTTTAAATAATAATAAATACTCATTACATCTGTTACAAGTTTTTCTTGAGTAAAAGAAACATTTTAAAAGTAAAAGGTATTTAGGCAGGATTACTTCCTCACTTTAAAAGCACCCAGAACAAATATTCAAGGTAGTAAATATTTTCCCCAAAATGTTAAAAAGCAAAAGTCAGAAGCTCAGGTCACTTGGTTCTATCCTCTGGGTCTTTCCTCTGTAGTGAACGGGTCTCCCTAAGGAAAACAGGCTTCTTCAGAGTCCACGTGTGGAAGTTAATTGCAAAGGGATTGAGTAGATAATGAAGTTCTACAGCACGAGACAGCTAATAAAACATAGTGGACAAATGGGAAGCAGAGATCTTAGGAAAGGAAGGGAACAAAGAGAAATGGATACATATTTCACTTTGGGGAATAAATGTGAAAAAGCAAAGGGTGTTCATATAGAATGATTTAATGTCTGCTTCTGTATGGATTTCATGTCCTTAGTCAAAAAAATGTGGTTATGGATGTTTTTGTATTTTAAACACCAAACACATGAAAGGAATTATTTTCTGAATAATTCATATGAATCAAACTATCATAGTACATTCAATGGGAATATTAGATGTGAGCATTAAAAGTGGCCAAAATTTTTTTTCTGTGGAAATCAGAAAATTAAACAAGAACAAAACAATAAAAGACAAATACCATGGAAGAACTGTTAATGCTTTCTGGAACACTGATTCCTTATATGCAAAACAGAATTTTATTATGTTTGAGGAAGACAATGCAGCCAGTCCTGATGAGACCTGATAGGCTAGGGTCAGACCCTTCCTATCAGGTCTCATCAGGACTGGCTGCATTGTCTTCCACAGTGGCCTGGTAAGGTAAGGCTGCTTCTCCATCAGGGGGAGGTGTTCAGGAGCCAGCCAGTGAGTTCATGTCAGCAACAGCCCTGTTCCCATTACTAGAGAACCCGCTTTGATAATGAGCTGCCATGGGCTACATCTGTGCAGGGGTTCTTGGTTATCTCCATGTATCATCCTTAGTTGGAGTATCAGTCTCAGAAAAGACCCCTGGGCCCAGATTTCTAGGTTCTGTTGCTTTCCTTGTGGAGCTTCTTTTCCCTCCAGATCTTTCTATCTCCCCCTTCTTTCATAAGATTCCCTGCACTCTACTCAACCTTTGCCTATTAGTCTCAGCATCTGCTTTAATACCTTGCAGGGTAGAGTCTTTCAGAGGCCCTCTGCGGTAGGTTCCTGTCCAGTTCCCTGTTTTCTCCCTCTTCCAGTGTCCAACCCATTTGCCTTTCTGAGTGAGGATTGATCATCTTACCCAGGGTCCTCCTTCTTGCTTAGCTTCTTTACGTGTACAGATTTTAATATGTTTGTCCTCTATTTTATGTCTAATATCCACTTATAAGTAAGTATATATCATGTGTGTCTTTCTGCTTCTGGGATACCTCACTCAGGATGATCTTTTCTAGATCCCACCACTTGCCTGAAAATTTCATGATTTCCTTGTTTTTGATTGCTGAGTAGTATTACATTGTGTAAATGTACCACAATTTCTGTATACATTCCTCAGTTGAGGGGCATCTGGGTTGTTTCCAGTTTCTGGCTGTTACGAATAAAGCTGCTACAAACATGGTTGAGGAAATATCCTTGTTGTGTACTTGCGTATCTTTTGGATATATGCCTAGGAGTGGTATGGCTGGATCTTGAGGAAGCACTATTCCTAATTGTCTGAGAAAGTGCAGATTGATTTTTTTGAGTTAATTGTGTATCCAGCCACTTTACTGAAGGTATTTATCAGCTGAAGGAGTTCTCTGGTATAATTTTGGGGGTGTTATGTATAGTATCATATCATCTGAAAATAATGAAAAATACTTGGACTTCTTCCTTTCCAATTTGTATCCCTTTGATCTCCTTTAGTTTTCTCATTGTACTAGCTAGGACTTCAACTATTATGTTGAATAGGTATGGAGAGAGGGGACAGCCTTTTCTTGTTGCTGATTTTAGCAGAATTGCTTTAAATTTCTCTCCACATTTGTTGTTGGCTATCAGCTTGCTGTATATTGCCTTTATTATATTTAGGTAATATATCCCTGATCTCTCCAATACTTTTAACATGAAGGGATGTTGGATTTTTGACAAAGGGTTTTTCTGCATCTAATGAGATGACCATGTGGGGTTTTTTTTTCTTTCAGTTTATGTATATGGTGGATTACATTGTTGGATTTTCCTATGTTGAACCATCTGTGCATTCCTGGATGAAGCCTACTTGCTCATGGTGGATGATTTTTTTATGTGTTCTTGGATTTTGTTGCTGAGTATCTTATTGAGTATTTTTTGCATCTGTGTTCTGAAATTTTCTTTCTAGGTTGAATCTTTGTGTGGCTTAGGCATCAAGGTGCTTATAGCTTCACATAATGAATTGGGCAATTGTCCTTCAGTTTCTATTTGGTAGAATAGGTTAAAAAGTATTGGTATTATCTCTTCTTTGAAAGTCTGGTAGAATTCTGTGCTGAAGCCATCTGAGCTTGGGCTTTTGGGGGTGGGTTGTAGGAGATTTTAATGATTGCTTCTATTTCCTTAGGAGTTATAGGGCTTTTTAGAGTGTTATTCTAATCTTGATCTAACTTTCTTAGATGGACTCTATTAAGAAAATTACCCATTTCATTTAGATTTTCCAGTTTTGTGGCGTACTTTTGAAGTAAGACCTAATGAATCTTTGGATTTTCTCAGTGTCCATTGTAATGGGTATGTTGTGCCTTCATTTTCATTGAATTCTAGAAAGTCTTTAATTTCTTTCTTTCTTCTTTCTTTCTTTCTTTCTTTCTTTCTTTCTTTCTTTCTTTCTTTCTTTCTTTCTTTCATGACCCAGTGGTAATTGAGTAGACAGTTGTTCAGTTCCCATGAGTTTGTAGGCTTTTGGTTGTTTTGGTTGTCGTTGAGTTCTGGCATCAATCTGTAGTAGTACTCTGGTAAGATACAAGGTTTATTTCAATCTTCTTCTATCTGCTGAGACTTGCTTCGTGACTGAGTATATGCTTAATTTTGGAGAAGGTTCCATGTGATGGTGAGAAGAATGTATACTCTTTTGTTTTGCAAAATGTTCTATAGATATTTGTTAGGTCCATTTGGTTCATAACCTTGGTTAGTTTTATTATTTCTCTGTTTAGTTTCTGTCTCGATGACTTGTCCTTAGTTGAAAGCAGGGTGCTGAAGTTTCCCACTATTAATGTGTGGGGTTCAAAGTGTGATTTAAGCTTTAGTAATGTTTCTTTTATGAATGTTGGTGTCCTTGCATTTGGGGCATAGATATCCAGAACTGAGATGTCACCTTGGTGGGTTTTTCCTTTGATGAGTGTGAAGTGCTCTTCCCCATCTCTTTTGATTACTGTTGCTTGAAAGGATATTTTATTAGATATTAGAATAGCTACCCCTGCTTGTTTCTTAGGTCCATTTGCTTGGAAAACCTTTTTCAAGGCCTTTGCTTTAAGGTAATGTTTATCTTTGTTGCTGAGATGTGTTTCTTGTATACAGCAAAATGGGGGATTTTGTTTACTCATGTATACTGTTAGCCTGTGTCTTTTGATTGGGGAATTGATGTTGAGCTATATTCATGAGTCCATTGATATTGAGAAATATCAATGACCAATGGTTATTTATTCCTGTAATTCTGATATTGGTGGTGGTAGTGTGAGTGTGCTTGTGTGTTCTTCCCTTCTTTTATTATTTTGCTGGCATGAAATTATTTATTTCTTTTGTTTTCTTAGGTATAGTTACCCTTGTTATATAAAAGTCTTCCTCCTAGTATCCTCTGTAGGGATGGGTTAGTAGAAAGATATTGTTTAAATTTGGTTTTGTCATGGAATAATTTGCTTTTTCCACCTATAGTGATTGAATGTTTTCTGGATATATTAGTCTGGGCTGGCATCTGTGGTCTCTTAGGGTCTACAAAATATCTTCCCAGGCTTTTTTTGGCTTTTAAAGTCTCTGTTGTCAAACCACTGTGGTAAGACATGATTTAAAAAAAATCCATGTTTTGGATTTTGACATTGGGTTAATGCTAGCTTTAGGAATATCTGATAAGGGTACAGACACGGTCAGATTTAAAATCAAGATGTTGAGTAGAGAGAGTGTGAGACACTGGACAAGCTGATTAGAAGCTTGAGAAGAAAGACTGGGTTGTGGTTAAGATCTCATGACAGAGATCAGGACTTCAGGGGAAGATGAGTGCAGCAGGCAGAATGATGTTCCATTATCTGAATAAGGACAACTTTAACATGAATGTCATCAGACACTAACCCAGCCTTAAAAATAATCCTTCTGGATGCTTTCTTATCTACATATCTCAGAGTACAGTGAAAAGGGGGAAAGGAGTTATTAGGGCAGGATACTGGTATATTGATGCTGTGGGTAGTAGGAAGGGGATCACATTCTCACCCTGGTGTTGAATCATCAAAACAGTATCATATCTGTAGCTACAAGTCAGAGCTTGTGTAAAATGAAAAGGTTAAATTTCCTTGGCTACAATGTAAGGAGAGTCAACAACTAAGAGATTTGAGTTAAGAAGGCTGAAAAGAACCAGGGCAGAATGAGCAGTTAACAGTGTCATGTATATCTTCAGGAAAAGAGTGTCTTGTGAAAGACACCATTGATGGCCTGTACAGCAGCAGCAGCAGCCATGAGACAAGTCAGTATTACAGTGAATTAAAGCATACTGGGGTTTCAGGAAATGTAGGCAGTCTGTGTGAACAATTTTCTAAAAAAGGGATATATTTTTAAAACATATAACCCAAAATCCAGGAATAAAACATAGCCACTAAACTATATGACGATCAGGAAATTGAAAAATGAACAGAATATTTCAAGAAATATTTATCTAAAAGTTCATATAAATATAAACATAAAAGGGTTTTATGGACAAAATGACTATCAACTAGGAAAAGAAGTCTCAATGAGGGCTTAAGCAGTTGTTAACTATCATCAGTTACTACATGGTAAAATCAAAAAGTCAATATCTAGCTTTTTTATTAAACACAATAACATATTAATTACAAAATAAAGGTAGTAGTATAGCCATGTGTCACTTAATGAGAAATATGAGCTTGGGATTTCATTGATTTTTTCTATATCTTCTTTGCCTGAGATTGTTTCTTCCATCTCTTGAGGTCTGTTGGTGATGATGACATTTGCAATTTCTGTCCTTTTTCCTAGATTTTCCACTTCCAAAATGGTACCAGCTTGTCTTTTCCATATTGCTTCTATTTCCCTTTTCAGGTCTTGAACAGTTTTACTCATTTCCTTCTCCTGTTTGCTTATATTTTCCTGTATTTCTATTATTATTATTATTATTATTATTATTATTATTATTATTTTACAATGTATTCATTTTGTATCCTGGTTGTAAGCCCCTTCCTCATTTTTTCCAGGTCCCATCCTCCCTCCCTCTTCCTCCTCTATCTCTCCCTCAGTCCACTGATAGGGGAAGTCTTTCTCCCCTACATTCTAACCCTAGTCTATCAGATTCCATCAAGACTGCCTGGATCCTCTTCCTCTGTGAGCTGACTACGTCACCCCACCAAGGAAAAGTGATAAAGGAGCAGGCAGCCGTGTTCAGAAACTGTCTCTTCTTCCCTTACTAGGAGACCCAGATGGAGACTGAGCTGTCTATGGGCTACATCTGAGCAGGGGTTCTATATCCTCTCTATGCACAGTCTTTGGGTGGTGCATCAGTCTCTGCAATGGCTCCTTGGCTCAGCTTTTATGTCTCTGTTGATTTCCTTTTCGGGCTCCTGTCCCCTCTGGGCTTTCTTCACCTTCTTCCATAAGACTCTGTGCGTTCTGTCCAAAGTTTGGTTGTGAGTCTCTGCATCTGCTTTGATCCCCTGCTGGTTGGATACTGTGATAGGCTCCAGTCCTTTTCCCTCTCTTTTACTGCTTCTACTATCTATCCTGTTTGCCCTTCTGAGTGAGGTTTCAGCTTCTTCTCTAGTATCGTCTTTGTTGTTTAGCTTCTTTAAGTCTGTAGATTTATGTACGTTTATCCCAATTTATAGGGCTAATATCCACTTATAAATGAGTATATACCATATGTGTCTTTCTGCTTCTGGGTTGCCTCACTCAGGATGATACTTTCTAGTTCATCCATTTCCCTGCAAATTTCATGATTTCCTTGTTTTTAATTGCTGAGTAGTATTCCATTGTGTGAATGTACCACAATTTCTGTATCCATTCTTCAGTTGAGGGGCATCTAGGTTGTTTCCAGATTCTGACTATTATGAATAAAGCTGCTGTGAACATAGTTGAGCAAATGTCCTTTTTATATGGTTGAGCATTTTTCAGATATATGCCCAGGAGTGGTATAGCTGGGTCTTGAGGTTGTGCTGTTCCCAGTTTTCTGAGAAAGCACAATACTGATTTCCAAAGTGGTTGTACAAGTTTGCATTCCCACCAAGAATGGAGGAGGGTTGCCCTTTGTCCACATACTCTTAAGCTTGTGTTGTCACTCGAGTTTTTTGTCTTAGCCATTCTGATCGGTGTAAGATGGAATCTCAGAGTCATTTTGATTTGCATTTCCCTGATGCCTAATGATGTTGAACATTTCTTTAAGTATTTCTCCACTGTTCACCATTCGATATTCCTTTGTTGAGAATTCTCTTCAGCTCTGTAGCTCATTTTTTTAAAATTGGATTATTGGGTTTGTTGGTATTTAATTCCTTAAGTTCTTTATATATTCTGAGGATATTAGCCCTCTGTCAGATGTAGGCTTGGTGAAGATATTTTCACACTCTATAGGTTGTCATTTTGTTCTGTTGACCATGTCCTTTGCTTTACAGAAGCTTTTCAGTTTCATGAGGTCCTATTTATTGATTGTTGATCTTAGAGTTTGAGCTCTTGGTATTCTGTCTAGAAAGTTGTCTAGACAGACAACTTTGGACTGAGGACTGAGGGAGTGGACTGAGGGAGAGGGATAGAGGAGGAAGAGGGAGGGAGGATGGGGCCTGGAAAAAATGAGGAAGGGGCTTACAACCAGGATACAAAGTGAATACATTGTAAACACCAATGAGATCAAGGTTCTTCCCCACGTTTTCTTCCAACAGGTACTGTCTCTAGTTTTATGTTGAGATATTTCATCTGCTTGGACTTTACTTTTGTGCAGGGTATTAAGTGTGGATCTATTTGCATTTTTCTATATGAAGACAACTGGTTAAATCAGCATCATTTGTTGAAGATGCTATCTTTTTTTTTTCCATTATATGCTTTTGGCTTCTTTGTAAAAAATCAGGTATCCACAGGAGTGTGCATTTATTTCTTTGTCTTCGATTCAATTCCATTGATCTACCAGTCTGTTTCTATCTCAGTACTATGCATTTTTTATTACAGTTTCTCTATAATACAGCTTGAGATGGGGGATGAAGATAACTCCTGAAGATTTTTGTCATACAAGATTGTTTTAGCTATTCTGTTTTTTTTTTTTCTTTTTCCATATGAAGTTGAGAATTGTTCTTTCAAGGTCTGTAAAGAATTGTGTTGATATTTTGATGGGGATTGCATTAAATCTTTAGGTTGCTTTCAGTAGGATGGCCATTTTCACTCTGCTAATCTATCAATCCATAAACATGGGCTAGCTTTCCATCTTCTGATATCTTCTTCAATTTTTTTCTTCAGAGTCTTGAAGTTTTTTCATATAAGTTTTTCACTTGCTTGGTTAGAGTTATACCAAAGTACTTTTAAGGTTTTGTGGCTATTGTAAAAGGTGTTGTTTCCTTAATTTTTTTCTCAGCCCATTTGTCTTTTGTATACAGGAGGGCTACTGATTTTTTTTTTTTTTAGTTAATTTTGTACCCAGTTACTTTGCTGAAGGTGTTTACCAGTTGTAAAAATTCTGTGGTAGAATTTTGGGGGTCGTTCAGATATACTATCATATCGTCTGCAAATAGCAATACTTTTACTTCTATTTTTCCCAATTTGTATCCCCTTGATCTCCTTTAGTTGTCTTATTGCTCTAGCTAGAAATTCAAGTACTATATTAAAGAAGTATGGAGAGAGTTGGGAACCTTGTCTTGTTGCTGATTTTATCAGAATTGTTTTGAGTTTCTCTCCATTCAATTTAATGTTGGCAATCAGCTTGCTGTATATAACCTTTATTATGTTTAAGCATAATCCCCTTGTGGCCTTGATCTCTCCAAGACATTCATCATGATGGGGTGTTGGATTTTGTCAAAGGATTTTTCTTCATCTAATGAGATTATCATGTATTTTTTTCTTTCAGTTTATTTATGTGGTGTATTACATTAATGGATTTTTGTATGTTGAACCAAACCTGCATCCCTGGAATGAATCTTGATCATGGTGGATGATGTGTTTGATGTACTCTTGAATTCGAGTTGCAAGTATTTTTGTGTCAATGCTCATAAGAAAGATGGGTCTGACATTTTCTTTCTTTATTGAGTCTTTGTGTGGTTTAGGTATCAGGGTTACTTTGGCTTCATATAATGAGTTTGGTAGTGTTCCTTCAATTTCTATTTTGTGGAATAGTTTGAGGTGTATTGGTGTTAGCTCTTCTTTGAAAGTCTGGGAGAATTCCATACTAAAACCATCTGGCCCTGGGCTTTTTTTGGTTGAAGACTTTTGATAACTGTTTCTATTTTCTTAGGGATTTACCTGCTCTTGATTTAACTTTGGTAGGTGAAATCTTTTAAGAAAATTATCCATTTTCTTTAGATTTTCCAATTTTGAGGAATACAGAGTTTTGAAGTAAGACCTAACAACTCTTTGGATTTCCTCAGTGTCTGTTGTTATGGTCCCCTTTTCATTTCTGATTTTATTAATTTGGATGTTGTCTCTCTGTCGTTTAATTAGTTTGGCTAGGGGCTTATTTATCTTGTTGATTTTTTCAAAGAACCAACTCTTGGTTTTATTGATTCTTTGTATTATTGTCTTTGTTTCTGATTTATTGACTTCAGCCCTGTTTGCCTTGTTTCTGTCAAGTTAGGTAAATGTCTAAACCACAGTATAAAATGCATTTTAACTAGCTGGTTTAACACAATGTGAAGACTGTCATCCATTATCTTTGGTATGACACATTGTGTAGACTGCCATCCATTATCATTGTCTGAGAAAAACATGTTCTCACTGGCCACCATCCTATCTCTTTTCAGCCAGTTTCCCTTTAATGTCGTATTGCTGCATCAATTTCTGGTACAATAGCAGATACAGAAATATAAAACCCAGCATAAATTGACTAAAAAAATAATAAGAATATATAGTCTCTCATATCTAGAGATCCCAGATGCCACAAGTATAGTAGTTTACTAATTTAGGACTATCAGGTCAGCAAATTGTGATATGGTTGGCTTCACTCTTGTGCATCATACAAAAGAATTCATTACAGACCATATTTTCAAGAGGAGGCTCCTTTGGTTTCCTTTATTTTGTTCCAAATTTTTTTGTCCATATTATTTTTCTGCCCAAACTGACCCTCCTTATTCAAACTCTCCTGGCTGAGCACCAGCCTCCTAATCCATCCTCTGATTACCGCCTGTGAGAACACAGCCTCTTCAGGAGAGGAGGTCTTGATGCATATCAGATAAAAATTTTTTGGCCTCAATTATGTCCAATGCTTGAGTCAGGTAAACATTTTTTTATTCACCTCTCTTCTGTCTGTGAGAATAATCATGACTTCTTCAGTAAAAATTCTTCTTTATTGGACATTTAGTGGATGCTACACTGGAGGTGTGGAACAGATTTAAGAGCAAATTCGGATTGTAAAGGTTCCAGGAACCAGTGACATGGAGATAGCATTAGCATCACTGGAGTGGGCAGGACAAGTATAGGATGATGTGACACCCAATGTTAGTAGGAGCTAGAGCAGTGTGGTTCATGGGAAATCTGGAAGGAGCTGAAGGCTGGAAAGAATTGAGCTGGGCTGCAGACATAGTAAAAATTATAACAAGGATTAGAAAAAAAAAACTTGCCATCTGTCCCACTTACTTCCCCTTCCCACCACTTACTTCTTTTCATCTCCATTTTTTAAATCCATCTAAAAGTTGGGTAGCTAAAGAACTCAAGATATGAAGATATAGAATCCAGTGTCCTTACCACAGAAAGTCAGAGACCATAGTTGGACAGTAGAAAGGTGTGGAACAAATGGAGACTCAATGCACGAGGAGAGCTGTAAGGGTTTCTCTAAACACCATCGCCACCAGGGTGATCCTGCAAAAGGCAAGAACAAAGTCCAGTTCAACATGACTCAGTAGCTGGTTTGGGGGTCAAACTTCTAGAGTCCAACACCAGGTAGTTTATTTTAGGCACAGCTCAATTTAGGGATAGGTTTTCTAATGATAATTAACTGAGTCTCATGTGTACAACAAAGACACGAGTACTTTGAAACTCTTGTAAATTTCAAGTGACATATTCCAAAAGATGTGTTCTGTAGATTAACAAAGAAAGCAGGCTCGAGGATATACATTGCTCACCATAAAGGTGTGGAGGAAAACAGCATTATACATTAACTGAGACAAACAGGTTCTTGATAAGGATCTGGGGCCTAGTCATCTAGATAGCACAGAGGTCACCTCTGTTACCAGCCTTCTGGGTAGAAAACAGGTTACACATCTTTCTTTTTTAAGAGATAACCCTGTGTGTTTATCATTCCTGGTTTCCCTAGTGCTGGTCTGTGAGCAGAAGGACCTCCATGTCTGCTACAGACAGCTTCTGCCTTAGGCTCTCTAGGAGGAGGTGTCAAGTGCTGCAGGGACTGAGGCAGCCTCTTACTCTGAAGTCTAAAGAAGAAGTGACAGTCATGAGAAATGCAGAATAGAAACAGAACAGCACAGGCATTTGAGACTTGTTTGAAAAAAATCCCTGCTATATAGATTTACATTGTGGTGAAAACTAGAGGAATGTGGTCTATGAGAAACTTTAATAATGTTGGGAGTACATTAAAGCATAGGACCCTCTTCTGATGTATACATTTATGCTAAATATTACCTGTATAATTTTCTAAAAATAACTGATGAGGTGCTGATTACAATGTATCAGAAGATGAGTGAGGCAGAATGTTGAAAAACAAAATGGTGGAGTAACATCTCACCATTCACTGGAGGGCTTAGGAAAGTGATGCAAAGTGTTTCTGATAAAAATGACAGAAAATGTCTCATATTATTGAGTAAGCAATGGCTTGTAAATAAATAATTACAAAACTGATGTACATATAAAATATATGCCTGTAGAAAGTATATGTGTGTTTATGAAAAGAGAAAAGAAGGCATTTACAGTAAGGATGAAGAGATGAGAAAAAAAAGGGCCCAATATTAGAGAAAGGATTAATAAGCAACAGGATTGAGAGAATAGAGGTGCTTGTCTCATGAGTCTCCTTCTTTTGCTATTGTGCTAAGGATCTCACATCAAGGCAGGATAGTCAGTGGAGAAATAAGCACAATACATTCTGGTTGTTTATGCATGTTCGCTTTCAGATTCGCTTAAAACTTCTGAGTTACTTCTGACCCAAAGAGTAAGCATATAGGTAAAGAAAGAATGTTACTTCGAAATATGAAGTTGAGGTAAAAGATTTCTTATAAATAGCATAGATTGACAAGAAGCAAGTTGCTAGTCACTTGATATTAACAATTTTGAAGTATCAAAATTATGAGACCAAGCTCCTAGTTTAGAACAAGTTTATCAACATCTTGTCTTGTTGAAAAGTTTGTCAGGATAACTGTCTTAGTTACTTTTTTATTGCTGTGAAAAAAAAACAAAAAACAAATTGACCTAGGCAACTCATAGAAGAGTCTATTTGCTTTTGCAATTCCAGGAAGTTAGAATCCAAGGGGATGGAGTGAAGGCACTGAGGAGCAAAGGCATGGTGACTGGAACAGGAAGTCCAAGGTTCACGTCTTGAATCCCAAGCACAAAGCAGAGAGATAAGTTGAAATGGCACAGGTCTTCAAACTCCCAAATCCTGCCCCCAGTGTCCTTGACAAGGCCACATATGCTGTACCTACCCAAATAGTTCTGGGGACAGAGCATTCAAACATCTGAGCCTATGGTTAGCATTCTCATTCAAACCACAACAGGAACAGTGGAGCACAATTCTAAAAAGAGTTGAAGGCAACCATTAAAACGGTAAAAAGCATACTTAACATTTGGGCAATACTCTCTGTGTGGGTACATGCACACACATGGGTATGTGTGTAGATGTGCTACATATATTTATGAATGCACATGCAGGCCAGATGTAGATGCTAAATGTCTTTTTCAGTTTCTCTACACCTCATTTCTGAGACCAAGTCTTCCATTCAAGCTGGAGTTCACTAATTCTGCTATCCTGGCTGGTCAGTGAGCTCCTCCAGGTATCTGCCTATTTCTGTGATCCTAATCTAGGATGACAGCAGTAGGCCTTCATACCTGGATTACTTTTTAATGAGTGTTTAGGTCTTCATGTCTATATAACAAACACTTTACTACTTGAGACTTCTCCGTAGCCATTTTGTTTGTTTGTTTGGCAATATGTATCCCAAGCTGGCCTTAGACTTTATAAGTAGCTAAGGATGGTTTTGAATTTCTTTTTCTATTTCAAGCTCTGGAATGATGGGATTGGAGTATGTATGTCCAGCTTAGGTGATGCTAACAGAACCCAAGATTATACACACGATAGGTTGACATTGTATCTCAATGTTGCTGCATTCCTAACTCACAACTCTTTTTATGATTCAGGTTTATTTTGAAACACCAAGGGATCCCAATGGTATGCTGAAACCATGTGGCAAATAACACCTTTTTTTGAAAAAAAAAAAAGTTTATTTTTTTAATTAATTTTTACAATTTTAGATATTTTTTAATTTTAATTTTTTATATTATTTACAGTGTATTCACTTTGTGTCCCAGCTGTAGCCTTCTCCCTCATTCCCTCCCAATCCCACTCTCCCTTCCTCATCTTCTCCCATGCTCCTCTCCAAGTCCACTGATGGGGAGGTCTTCCTCCCCTTCCATCTGGCCCTAGCCTTTCAAGTCTCATCAGGAGTGGCTGCACTGTATTCCTATGTGGCCTGGTAAGGCTGCTCCCCACTCACATGGAAGTGATCAAAGAGCCAACCACTGAGTTCATGTCAGAGGCAGTCCCTGTTCCCCTTATTAAGGGAACCCACTTGGATATTGAGCTGCCATGGGCTACATCTGTGCGGGGGTTATAGATTATCTCCATGCATGGTCCTTGGTTGTAGTATCAGAAAAGACCCCTTAGGCCCAGCTTTATTTGTTCTGTTGCTCTTCTTGTGGAGCTCCTGTCCTCTCCGTGTCATTCTATCTCCCTTTCTTTTATAAGATTCCCTGCACTCTGCTCAAAGTTTGATTATGAGCCTCAGCATCTGCTTTGAGACATTGCTGGGTAGACTCTTTCAGAGACCCTCTGTGGTAGGCTCCTGTCCTATTTCCTTTTTCTCCCTCTTGCGAATTCCATCCTGTTTGCCTTTCTGACTGAGGATTGTTCATACTATATCTAAAAACATGGCTACTAAATTTTAAGATATTTTCTTATGTATAGGCAGAAAGTAAGGATTTTTATATCTCTTCCGCATTCTGTACCACTTCTTATTTTTTACTTTGTATTTTTCTGTCTTAGAATTCTGTATTGTTCATTTCTAAAACAGAATATCTCCCATCAAGAAAATAAAAATGCTAATCTAGTGAGAACAACTTTCTTTGAAAAACACACAAGATTTCTGTCCACTGAACCTTAGTTTTGCTCACATGGTTTGTTGAGAGCTTCTGGCTCTGTGTCTCTCCCTGGCAAATTCTTCTGCAGCTCTCTCTTCTGACAGTCCCCACTAGGAGCTCATGTTCTCAAGCTCTTCATTGTTTCTAAAGTCCATCATTCTGCATCAGGCTGCCCTGTCTTGTTTTAGGTTATTTCCAGTACATAATGTTTATCTTTCCCATTCCATTAGTCTTTACCTGCTTCTGGGTCTTACCTGGTACCACTTGCTTCCTTCTTCCTACTGGAGGTTCAGTCCTCTCTCCTATGCCTCTGAGTTCAAAAGAACACAGTTCTTGTCTTACCCTCTTGCAGTCCCCAGGGCCTTCACATGGAGTTGACTCTCAGTTAGCCCTGAGAGTCCAGATGGTGTGACAGGGATGTTTCTGAGAAAGAGAAAAGGGACAAAAAAGCTGACTAAGGCCACACATGAGTATTTCTCCATAACTGCTTTAAATGTTCTGTAATGGTTCCTTAAGCGACTCATCCCACAAAAAGACCACCTGCCCCCAACAGAGTCTGTACTAAATGCAACACAGTATCATTGGTGAGTGACTTGCTTCTGATGGTACAGCCACCCTCACATTGGCTTGACAGATGTACTTAGTTTTTAAAGTAACAAAGAATGATGTGCAGTGCTGAGTCAGAAAGTGTAGAACAGCTTGGATTTGCATAAAGAGGGAAGCCCAGACATCAGATGATAAGTTTCAAGATAAACACAAATTTGATTGTTTCTGTCACCACTCACCAGTCACCTAGTGGACTCCAGTTGTTATCTTCTTTTCCTCTACATCAGGAATCATTCCCTATGTCCCTTGATGGCTCCAGGCCTTCACCTTTTTCGTCACCTATCTTTAGGCCATCGCTGATTTCCATGAGGGTGTGTGTATTGTCACACTCCTTCAGCCTGCAGCTCTGTTGTTTCTCTCTCACTCCTGCCACAGAGCCTCTTGGCCAGCACACGTAACTGTGCAGATGAAGGCTCTGCTCAAGAGACCCTGTGAAAAAGTCTCCAGTTGCCCCCTCATCTGTGGAGTAAAATGTAGGACTGTGCTTGGATATCCACCACTCTCCACTGCCCGTTTCAATACGCTTTCCTTATATAAGGTAAATTGAACTGGACCTCAAACTTACCTAAAGTACCCAATTCATATAAATAGCTCAGCTAATTCTTCAGCCAAAAATAATGCCTGTGCCCTCAGGATATTATTATTTTTTATTATTATTTTTGTCTATGTTATGATTTTTAAAATGTTTACCATCTTTCTGTTCACATCTACTCTTACCAAGAAAAGTCTCCTGGATGATATCATTTTTTCTTAGATGACTATAATACTGTTATATACAGACTAAGCAATCAATCCGTATGCGTTTGTTTAATAAGATATTTCAGGCTTACTTTAATATTTCTTCATAATTTTTTTGTTTTGTTTTGTTTTATTTATGTATATGAGGACTCTATCTGAACTTCTACCTGCATTCCAGAAGAGGACATCAAATCACATTATAGATAGTTATGAGCCAACATGTAGTTTGCTGGAAATTGACAGTGCTCTTAACCGCTAAGCCATCTCTCCAGCCCTACACCCATGACATTCTAATAAACACTCCTGTGAAGAAAACGTTCTTTCCGCACACATTGGGAAGTTCAGAGAGAAAGATATAGATATGTATTCAATATATACTTTACATGATACAGTAGCTTTCATATGAAAAAAAGATGAGGCACAGACCCTTATCTTATTTTTGAATATTAATATTTACCTTAAAAGGAAAACAAGAGGATTTAGATAGTCGAACAATGATGGACAATCTTCAATTTGATCACAAATAATTCATAAAATCTACAAACTTCGATGATTATTAATAACTATGACACCCAGGTAGAGCTAATGCAGCTGGCATCCACGGCTCCAATACAGGGCACATTAGCAGTTGAGCGAACAGAAGAAACAGATGGATCCTCACCTTCCTTTAGCCCTTCTCCTGAAGCAGGTCATCCACTGTCACTTGAAGGACCTGAGAAGCTGGAATGTGTATATAGCTGGAGGAAAATTCTCCTTACCTCTGAAGTACAGGCTCACACAAGAATGTGTGCATGCCAGGTTCCTCCCAGCGCATGGCTGCTGCTTTACGCTCCCTGTCCCAACCCACTTCCCAGCGGTTCTCCCTTCGTGTGAAATGTGGCCATGAAAATGTCTTCTCCTCTCCATAAAATTTCTTAAATTTATTTTTTTTATATTCTATCCACTTTACAACCCTATTGTAGCCCCCTCCCTCATCTCCTCCCAGTCCCAGCCTTCCTGCCTCTTCCCTTCCCATAGTTCTCAGAAAGTGGGATCCCTCTCCCTCTACCATCTGACCCCAGCCTATTCAGTTTCACCAGGACTGCCTGCATCCTCTTCCTCAGTGGCCTGGCAAGTCACTCCCAACCAGGAGAAAGTGATCAAAGAGCAGGCAACAGAGTCCCTGTCACAGACCCTCTTATTCCCTGTAGCTTGCCTTCTTGGGTTGTATTTTTCCTTCAAGTATCTTTTGTGGGGCTGGATTTGTGGATAGATACTGTTTCTTCCATTGTGTCTTCTGCACCTGAGAGTCTTTCCTCCATCTCTTGTATTCTGTTGGAGGTGCTTACCTTTGTAGTTTGTTTTCTTTCCTAAGTTCTCTCTCTCCAGGTTTTTTTCAGTTTGTGTGGGTTTTTTTTCAATGTTTCCATTTCCATTTTCAGACTTTGAACCATTTTGTTGATTTTCTTCACCTATTTGTATTTTCCTGCCTTTCATTCAGTTCCTTCACTCTTTTGTTTGAACTTTCCTCTAGTTCTTTCAGTGATTTAATCATTCCTCTCTAAAGGCCATCATCTGTTTGACTGTATCATCCTGTATTTCTTTATAGATTTCATTCATTTCCTCTGTCATAAGCATAGATTTAACATCATTTTCTTGAGTTTCACTTGTGTTAGGGTATGCAGGGTTGCTTGCCTTTGGATAACTGGGTTCTGAAGATGCCATATTGCTTTGGCTTTTGTTGATTGTGTTTTACGTCGGCCTTTACCCGTCTGATTGCCTCTGGTGTTGGTTGTTAGCTTCTGGTGTCTGCTGGAGACTGGGGGCAGAAGGGTGGGGAAGGGGTTGTGGAAAAAACCCTGGGCAGGAAGCTGATGTTCCTGCAGGAGCTGGTCCTCAGGGTATCTTAGCATCTCTCAGGTGTATGATCCTGTGGGCTAACTGGACTTCTCAGGAGCCCAGAGGCTGTCCTCTCACCAGGGGAAATCCTGGAGACAGCTACCCTGCCACTGGCTTTCTTACTGTGATGTTAATGAGTTGCAGCTGCCTAGACACTGTGCTCAAAGACACTGTGCTTCCTGATGCAGCCATCTTGAAGGAGCAGGGAGCCCACAGGTTTGGTTGGTCTCCCCAGAGAGACAAGCTGAGGTTTGGAGAGGCATCTGAGGCTGTTCTTGAGTCTCCCGAGTGTCAGGACGCCTGCAGTTAGAGCTTCAGGCCACAATACTGAGGAGGTATTCACTTGCTGGTGAGTAGAGCATGCAGACAAGTGACTAGATGCTGGAGACCCAGAGCCTGCAGGAACCCACGAACTTTTCCAGGGATTAGCTGGGTGACCTAAGGTTGGACCTGACTGTCTGCATGAGTTTGGGATTTCCTCTCAACTAGAAGACCTAGCCTCTGGTGCTTTGTGACCCACAGTTCCGTCTGTTGGTCCTTGTGCAGTCACTGCTGTCCTGCTGATCAGACACAGCGTGCGATCCTCCATAAAACTCCCTAAAAGATATCTTTGGGGTTTATTAGCAATGATGTGTAATTTCAATACTAGAAAAACTGTGATTCTCTGTGTTGTTAAAATGTAAATTATATTTAAAATAACAGATAAGATAATCATTTTGTTGAGCCTGGACAAATGGATTGATCAGCGATACCATCTCACGTAAGGTGTAAATAGTCCAACTCCAGATGCGGCTGTGAGGTGCTGTGAGCAGAGGGGCTTTGCTGCCCTTTTAGCATGTTTCAGTTGTATAAGATAAGTAAGTTTTAATTATTTACAGTTTAGCATAATGTCTATAGTATTGTATTATAATTACACATTTTGTGGTAAGAGAAAAGATATAGTGTTAAACTTTTTTCACCAAACAAAACTTAAAAAGGAAATACAAATAAGAACCATGGTAGGAATTTGAAAATCTTTCAGGAGGAGCTTATGTTGGTGTCTTCAGAAATCTGTAATTCTCCAGTGACAACCGGTAAACATGACAATTGATCACAAATGATTCACAACATTTCTGTCACTCACAGGTGACCCTTCAGGTCCTTTGTGAATGTATTATGGTTTCCAATTTTGTGTTTCATGAAATTTCTAAAGTATTATGATTTCCAATTTTGTGTTTTATTGAGATTTCTATGTGTGAAAACATGGCTGTTGTGTGTGTGTGTGTGTGTGTGTGTGTGTGTGTGTTAGCTTTTTCTTTGGCTCATTTTCTTCTGTTTGCTTTTTATAGCATATTTGGTTTGCTTTATCTTATTTTACTTTTTAGGTGCCTATTTGCATTCTAATAAGAAAGAGCATGGAAAGGTGTGGATTGGGTGAGTGAGGAAGAGAGGAGGATCTGGGAGGTGTTTGGGGAAAAGAAATCATAATCAGAACATACTGTGCGGGGAAAAATCTCTTCTCAATGAAAACAAAATAAAATAATAGATTATGAATGCTTCCAAGTGATGTTTATTTGGTGTTGGCACCATCTAGTGCTCAATTTAAGTATTGCTTGGCTAAGGAGAACTTGGGCAGTCAGTGCTGACACAGCACTTGATCCAATATTCTCGATTATACAGGCAAATAAACCAAAATTTGAAACTCAGAATTTTCTTTTCCTCTATACTATGCCGAACACATTTATGTGAAATGTACTTTCAGTTTGGATCACAGTATTGTAGGACCTGATTTCTCTCACTCATGTGAAAATGAAGTAAAATGTGGTGGAAAAATATGAATAAAAAAGCTTAATAAATTATGAAGATGATTGCTATTATAGTTTGGAATAATAAAAAGCATGATTTTGGCTGTTTTTGTTTTGTTTTGGTTTGGTTTTTGTTGTTTTTCAAGTCAGGGTTTCTCTGTATAGCCTTGCCTATCCTGTACTGCCATTGTAGGCCAGGCTAGCCTAGAATTTACAGAGATCCATCTGTCTCCACCTACAACCCCCACCCCCCAAGTGCTAGGATGGCAGAACTGGTTTTGTTTGGAAGAGGATCTAGACAGTCCTGATGAGACCTGATAGGCTAGGGTCAAATAGCAGGAAAGGAGAACCTCTCCTATCAGTGGACTATGGGAGGAAGATGGCGGAGGAAGAGGGAAGAAGGGTGGGATGGGGAGGAGATGAGGGAGGGGGTTACAACCAGCATACAAAGAGAAAAAATTAAATAATAATAACAGTAGTAAAATAATAATAAATAACAACAAAAGAGTGGTAGAATTTGCATTGGATTTTGAAATGTGTGAAGGGTTTGGGTGGCTAAAAAATCCAGGACAGGACATAAATTGTGAAAAAAAAAAAGAGAGGAGAAGGGAGGTGTTAAGGAACAGAGAACTTAGGACAAGATGACAGGTAAAATGCCAAGTGGCTACTAAGGACAGCTTTAAATCTCCAAATGTAAAGCACTGTGTTCAGTTAGCACCACACACGAAATCAGAGCCGGACGCTCTGGGTTGGTCATTTTGGTGCTTAAAAAAAATCACACCCAACCGTGCAAGTTATAAATACATATCAAAAGTCAGTAGGAAGAAATACCATAAGCTGTGTCTGCGGGTGCTTCGGGCTTGGTAAAATATGTTCACTGAGAGCTTCTACATGGATTTAAAATGCATGAAAGTTCGAAGAACTTGAAGAAATCTGAACACTGTGTTTGGAGAAATCGTGTTAGATGGTTCATAAAATGTCTGCGGGTGACAAGACCCTGACACAGGTGCAGCAACTCACTGCGGCATGGCACTGAGTTGAAAATGATCATTACTCAGTAGTTAGTATTACTTAGCATTATTATTTTTTTAAAGATATGACCTTGCTATGTAGTCCTAGCTGTCCTGGAACTCACTGTGTAGACCAGAATAATCTTTAACACACAAGATCCTCCTGCCTCTACCTGTCAATCGCTGAGATTAAAGGCTTATATTCCTATGCTCATGCATGATGGTAAGAGCGAAATAAATAAAAGGCCAACATGCAAAGAAGGGTGAGGGTATCCACGAGATTTGCTTTCTTTTTGCATTATTGAATACACTTACTTTGTCTTTGTTAATCTACATCCTAGATGTACATTTCTCAAATGTGATCCTTTCATAACAAGAAAATCCAAGACCAGAAAGCTGAATACATAAGAAAGATCTTTGCACCTCATTGATTTCAAATATTTCTGTATTGGCATGGTCTGTACTTGAAAGTAAGCAGCAGTCACCCCTTCCCCTTGCTTCTGCTGGCCTTGAGAACAGATCTAGATTTCTATGATACATAACAATGTAAAGTGAGAGACATAGTCTAACTATTGTCACAATACCTAGCAATTTTGTTACATTTGTCATCATGGCCTCACTGATTTGGGACTATAACTGCACCGTAAAAATCCCAGGTGAAATTTATTTATTTATTAGTTATTTAAAGTCTTTTGATTTGGGTTGTTTTATCATGTGTTTCTCCAGCCACACATCAGTAACTTAGTGTTTAAATCTTTAAATCATGATAATTTTATGGTCTCTGAAGTGATAAGAAGGCCAGGCTCAAACATAGTTTTTTGCTTGGTGGAATTTTCATCTTGTTGTTCATTCTTTGTACTTTTTTAGCAGCATCCTGTGTAAGTTAAAAATGAGCAAATCTTGTTGCTGCATACAATGGGGTTGCATGCTGTTTACTGAACTGCCTGCAGGGAAGTTGATGTGTTTAAGATGTTAATGTACCTATTACAGAACTTGAAAGTCTTGCAACTTGCCTTCTCTAAAGAGCATTTAAACATTTTCCCCACACATTTATAAACGTTGTTAAGTTTGGAATTTTAAGATATGTTGAAATTTTACTTTTCTAACTCACTGATATTTGACTTTTAAACTGTGCTGGGAAAAATTATACCTGTTTTGTTTTCTATTTTTGCACCCATTTTTTTACCCTTTGCTTAGCTTTGCTTGAAAGCTCTTGTGGCATTTCACAAGAAGGTTCGTTGTCTTCTGGATTCAGATTCTCTGGAACATTCACCATATTTCTTAGTCTGTGCCACCGTCTGACCTTTCATGTCTCCACTTTCCCCATGATCTGACACAGGTGAGAAAGTGAACTAACGTCTCCAGTCACTCAGGTGCCACTTTAATCATGTGTTATTTCTCCTTACGAAAACTGACCCTTGTTCCTTTTCTTCTTTAGGGTGTTTCAGCCGTGGACAGTCTGCTCTCGCTGTGTTGCTGTGTTTCTGCCACTAGTGCTTTTGGTCTGATTGAACCTTGTCTGACATGAAGTTTATGACCCACTCTGCAGTTGGTGCTTTCCAGACCCTCTATTGTCAAGACTTCTCTTTCCAAATGTCCTTGTTGTATCGTAGCAGCTTTATTCGTAATAGCCAGAATCTGGAAACAACCCAGATTCCCTCAGTTGAGGAATGGAAACAGAAATTGTGGTACATTTACACAATGGAATACTATGCAGCACATAAAAACACGGAAATCATAAAATTTGCAGGCAAATGGTGGGAACTAGAAAACATCATCCTTAGTGAGGTAACCCCAAAACAGAAAAACACACAGGGTATATACTCACTCATAAGTGGATATTAGACATATAATATTAACATACTAAAAAATCTGTACACCTAAGGAAGCTAATCAAGAAGGAGGATCCTGGATAAGATGATCAATCCTCATTCAGAAAGGCAAATGGGATGGATAGACATCGGACGAGGGAGAAAACAGGGGACAGAACAGGAGCCTACCACAGAGGGCCTCTGAAAGACTCTACCCAGCAGAATATTGAAGCAGATGCTGAGACTCATAGCCAAACTTTGGGCAGAGTGCAGGGAATTTTATGAAAGAAGGGAGGAGCTAGAAAGACCTGGAGAGGACAGGAGCTCCACAAGGAGAGCAACAGAACCAAAAAATCTGGGGCCAGGGGTCTTTTCTGAGACTTATACTCTAAACAAGTACCATGCATGGAAATAACCTAGAACCCCTGCACAGATGTAGCCCATGGCAGTCCAGTGTCCAAGTGGGTATCCTAATAAGTGGAACAAGGACTATCTCTGACATGAATTCAGTGGCAGGCTTTCTGACCACCTCCTCCTGGAGGTAGGGGGAAGCCTTGCCAGGCCACAGAGGAAGACAATGCAGAAAGTCCTGATGAGACCTGATAGGCTATGATCAAATGGAAGGGGAGGAGGACCTCCCCTATCAGTGGACATGAGGAGTGGAATGGGAGGAGAAGAGGGAAGGAGGGAGGAGGGCAGGATTGGGAGAGGACAAGGGAAGGGACTACAGCTGGGATACAAAGTGAATAAATTGTAATAAATAAAAAGTAGATTAAAAAAGACTTCTCATTCCAATTCTGAGGAATTTTTTGGTTTACATCTTTCCAATAAAGAGAGTAAAGCTGAGCTTTTTAAAAATAAGCCACTCTGTACATACTTTTAATAAGTAGTTTGTTGACTTTTATTCATTGTGAATGAAAAGTTTATTTGGGTTTCTAGTATCTGGGCTCATGCTGATCTTATAGTTTTTTTTTTTTTTAAATATTTGTTATCTTTATCCACATGAAAAAGGAAAACCAAAATTACTTTAAGCTTCCAGTTTTTTTTTCCATACAGGATGACTTTTATGCTAACAACAAAAATAGAAAATGTTAATGGGAATACAAGAGGTAGCATGGATCTTATACACCGCTCTTGGGAGGTTTAAATAGCTTACAGGGGTCAGTTTGGAAACTCATCAAAAGACTAAAATTAGAACTACTCTGATATGCAGCTATAGCACTCCTGGGCATACAGCTGAAGGAAATTATTCGTGTACATAAAAGACACGTGTATGCACTCACATCACAGCACTGTTCACAATAGCCAAGGTCTGTAAGCAGCTTAAGTCCTCATCAAAAGATCAATAGAGAAAGAAAAAAAATTACAGACACACAAAAAACACACACGACTGAAATATGAAATTCTGTTATTTGCAGGAAAATCAATGGAGCACATGTCATTGTGTGCGATCAGTGAAGCACAGCAAGAGGGGTGTCACATGTTTTTTTTTTTCTCATATATGGAAACAAGAAAACACAAAAGGAAGTAGAAGAGGAAGTATTAGAGAAAGGGAAGAAGCCTGGTGTGGAGAATAGAGAGAGAAAATAGAAAAGAAGTTTCCACAAATGATAGATGCATGTGATCAAGTAACAGAGTGAAACACATTTGTTGACAACATGCACTGATGATTATAATAGCAATGAAGAGAAAGGTATACAGATTGGGGAGAAATAGATAAGTTATTACTGTTCAGTGGTGAGGTGATTGTCTTCGTAGAATCTGCGCAGAAACTCGCAATACTTGTAATACTTAAACATACCTTATTAAGTTTGAGCGAGACTTGTGTGCTAAAAACCTAAAGATCACATGAGATAAACAGAATTCTTAAACTATCGTGTTTATGGATAGAAAAACTAAAAGCAAAGAAATTTTGATATTTTATATTTGTACTCCTAATAATTTGGAGAAATATGATTTTTTCTGGAAGTCATGTTTGGATATAAATTTTACTCTTTCCTCTCAATAATTAACTCTTTATAACTCCCTAACATATTAAAATAATTTCCTTTGTGTTTCTGTAGTGCTAGGATCAGGGCCTTGTGAATACGAGGTAAACATTTATCACCAAGCCATATTTGTTGCCTAGATCTATATTTGGTTCAGTTTTCATCTTCTGTTTTATTGCATTGAATTATCTGCTACTGGTAGTTAATTACCTGTTATCAACAATGAAGACATGTGTCTCTATGTTCATTTTCCTGCCTTCCTTCTCTCTCTTCTCTCACCTGGTCTAACTGATGATGTTATCAATGCTGATGCTGAGTCTTAGCAAGTAAATGTATTCCTCAGATCTTTAACTTAATTTTTCCCATCCAAGTGAAATAATTTGATCTTTGGATGTGAAAGAAGACATTGCCTCCTTTCTTCTTTATGTCTCAAATTTTGTTATATATTTTTACTTCTCTGTTTCATAGATGTCTATTTAACATGTGCATTTCCCTTGTCAATTATCATATTTGTATTCTTCATAATCACACATGTAGATTCACTACTCACCACTGGTTCTTTCTTTATGGATTTTCTGGTGGACTGAATCTTTGAATTGAAATGTATCCTATACCATTTTTGCTTTTCATTTGGACAACTTCCTGGCTGCATATAAAATCTGGGTTATGTATTCCCACCCAGAGTACACAATGGATGTTTCCCTACAGAGCTCTGCTTTGGATATTGCTTTGGTGATGTGTATGCCTGGGCTGATTCTCTAGGCAGCTGTTTGCTTGCTTGCTCACTTTCAGACTGGCCTTGAACTTTTGTTTCTCCCCCACATGAGGCTGAAAATCAAGATTTCTGTTATCATTTTCCCCTGGAACAAAAAAAATGAGATACCTTTCTCAGCTAGCACAGGCTGGAGCATAGATTGAAAGAGGAGCTGGGCCAAAAAAAAAAGAAAAAAAGAAAAAGTAAAAGTATGTAAAAGAATTCAACTTGCATTCAAGGCAGTTTGCACAGATAAGGAAGTTTATGGAAGAACTGGAAAAACACTTGCCAAGAGTTATGCCAATAAAAGGTTTTGTATGCCAATAAAAGGTTTCCAAGCTGATGAAATGGTCTTGTTTTATAAGTATATCAGCAAAGGAACCTACATGCTGCAAACACTTTTCAGCTGATGAAACGATTCAAAATTTATAGAAACCTAACCATGCATTTACTGTGGGGGAAGCTGTGTGGCATTTGTTAACTCCATGCTCTGAAGAACATAGCTGTCATAGATAACGGGCTTCACCAATGCTTTATGGCTCCTTGCACCTATCTTTGAAGCTGTGATGGATTCATGAAACAGAAGAGCCAATTTGTAGCACTTTTCCTTATAAGCCAGTGTTTTATGTGCATTTAAGCTGTACTCATTCAAAGACACCAGGAGAAGGAAACTTTGTGGGTTGTTCATACAATGGAAGTTACCTCCTCCCGGCCTTTCCCCACAAAGACCCTATTTGGTCACATAAGACTTTGTGATTCATGTTCCATCAATCTTTTACATTTCTCATATTCAAGTGAGTCAATGCGTGATCTTGCAGGCAGTACACTTATTGAGCTCCATGATAGCTTCAGCTTGGTGCTTGGAGAGTTGGAACAAACTGAAACAGAGCCCAGTGATCGATGTGTTAAGGAAATAAAGTTCGGATTTCTGGAATTCTAAGCTGGCTAGCATTAGCAGGACCAGAAAGAGAAATGTCACAGAGAGACCAAAAGGAGAGCTCCTAAGAACCTCAGATTCTTCATCTGGGAGCTGAATCCTGATCAACACATCTCCAAGAAACCTAACCGGGCTGCAGGAAAGGAACAGAGAGGTGTTCTTTTATGCAACACCAGGAATAGTTCTTGTCCTCCCCACCTAGAGTGAAAATCCTTCTTAATGTATGCACCACTGAGCAGAATTCTAAGAAAATGGAAAGGAATGAGAGAATCAATAATTGGAATCAGTAATGGGAATAAGGGTTTCTGCTTTTATTTCATTAGATTTTGTTTAAATTTTATTACATTTTATTTTATTACAGATCGTTCAGTGCTTAGCAAAGATTGCTAGCTGGCTTCAAAATAACAGATTATTGCCACATGTAATTGCTTTCCAAATAATACTCAAAAATATTATGTAGAGAATTTAAAAAATCAAGGCCACAGCAGAACTTTTACCTTCAATGCAAGCAAATATTTTCATATATGCACAAAAGTCTGGAAAATGCAATCCAGAACTCTGTTAAACTGGGTGCAGAATGAATCAGAAGATGGCTTTAGATGACAAAGATGATGAGGCATGTGTCACAAATTTATGAACTGTATTTTATCTTGTGGGACAGTTTCTATCTTTTCTGCTAGTGACAGTGAATTAATTCATTTTTTTCTGATTTTATTACCATAGAATTTTGTAAAGATTAATAAATGAACATTCATATCTCATTCTCTTATGTTTACTTGTTTCTATTATTAACCCTTTGACATATAATGGCTACACACACACACATACACACACACACACACACACACACACACACATATGCCAGAGAAAAGTTTGTACATGTACCCAAAAAGATACATGGCACTATTTGGATTGTTTTATTGCCTTTGACCAAGGACAGGGAATTCTATAAGTATCTAGCAAATGAGTATCTAAGGTAATTCTGAAAATTCTACAATACATAAAACTGTTCTCCCTGCAAATAAGAATTATCCAAGCAATGTGTTAATTATACTAAGTTCGTAGAGGGGGATTGATAAGTGGTGTGTGTGTGTTCACTTAAAAATATTATTTAGGAGCCACAAAGATATCCAAGAGGGTAAAAGCATTTGTCACACAAGTGTGACAACTATGGCCTGAGTAAAATCTTTGTAACTCAAGGTTGAAGGAAAAAAAACCAAACTCCTCAAACCTCCACACAGCATACCCTCCTTTATCTCTCTCTCTCTCTCTCACACACACACACAGCCCTTCATACGACATGCACCCCTACATTCATACACACATGCCCTGTAGTCATAAATAAAACTTAGAAAAATAGACTTTAGACATTGCAAAACTCAATAAAGTATGTGTAATATGCCCTCTGAATGATGTAACCAGTATTTCTCAAGAACAGACACCAGAAACAGCAAATACAAATCACATGCATGAAATTAAATATTGATGAAGCAATATCATCTAAAAATGGCTCTTTGAGGATAGTTTTCAGTTCAGCATCCAGTCAGGATTCCTTTCCTTGGCTAGCTTTGCATTTGTTTAGTCTCATTTCCTCTTGAAAGTTCTTTTTACATCCTTATCTGTTAGGTCGTTGACATCCTTTGAAGATTCCAGGCTGTTTGTTATGTAGAATGTCCTGGACTTTTAATAGCTCCTATTTTAAATTAAAGATATAAGTTGGTTTTGGTGATGGGGGAACCCTACACAGAGAAACCCTATTTCCCAGAGAACTTACACACACTCTGTGACATATGAACCCCTAATGTGTCTTATACCATGAGCTGTGGTGGAGTCTCACAGGGGGACCTAGATAAATTGGTACCAGTTCAGCACGTTCCTGTTCAAACAGATTCTATTATATTAGCAAATCATCAAAGGTGCCTAAATGGGACATATGTCAAGGGAAGGATAGAGTCAGACCTGGGGTTAATAGCAGCTGGGATAGACACATGTTAGGAGCATGAGACATTAAACGTGGAAGAGTGTTAATGTGAATGAATTACAGCTTAATATCTTTCATACATATTTTGTGTTAACATCAAAAGAACATGGAAAACTGAGTGTCTGACACCTCCCTATTCACAAAGGAAAAGCAAGCACAGGCAAGTTTCACAGTTCCAGCATTTACAATTAATCCCAAGCCTTCTTTATCTTTCTGCTGGAAGCCCAGCATAAAGGCAGGCATGTTCTTCTCACCTACTCATAGTCCCTTCCATCCCACTTCAGGTGGGGTAAGAAAGCATGTAAAGGTCTTGGTACCGTGTTGAATGTGTGTGGGGAAAAATTTTTATTACTCTTAGATAAATGTGTGTGAATGGGAAGAGCATCATTCATTAATTAGAGGTTGAGATCTCTAGTCTCTCAGGGAGGACAACCACTTACTGTAGTGCCTTGTGGCTGAGTAACCCAGACATTCCCCTAAGGCTAAGGCCCCCTGCTCTCCTGAGAAGATGGCTGTGGAGTTCTGATTTTGTAATTAATAGTGGCAACGTTTTAATGAACCCCACAAGGAGATATTTTTCCTGACACTTACTTTTTAAATCTTGCCATGGTTTCTATTCCTTGGAGATCAATTAAAAAGTTTTTTTTTTTCTTTTCATCTTTGCCAAGATGCCAGAGGCAACTTTCCAGCTGTGTGTTTTTAATGAGTTCTCTAAAGGGCTCCTGAGCTAGGAGGGGCCAGGAAGATCAGGGGAACCAAGGTTTGCAAACTTCTGAGAACCCTGCAGTTGATTAGCCTGGCAAGGCTCTGGGACACTTGTGCCTTTCAACCAGAAGCCCCCTGGATCCAGTCACAGCTTCGGAGGATGGCAGCAGGCAGGCAGGGAACCCCAGGTTTGAATGATCCTTTTGCAGGAAAGGGTCTCCCAATTAGTATTTTGACTGGGATGCAGTCTCTGGGCCACTCAGCTGTGGGCATCAGGAGGTGCTGCTGGACTGACCAGGTCTTCAATCAACGTCATATGTTCTGTCTTGTAGAGTCTGTGCCTGGACTCAGGCTACCAATGGCTCTATTAACTCAATGGATATGCTTCTTGATCTTTAATGCCTAGAATATCAGGACTCAAAGGAAGTATTTATAAACCTCTCCCCACAAGAAACAGCTAAAAATTGGATTGAACTGATTTGCTACCTCATGATGAAAAACATTTCATTCAATGTGCCTTGTAAAATAAAGTTTTTATCCCTGAGGACTGAAGTAGAGTGACTTCACAAAAAATTATTTAGTGAGGAAAGGGGGCATTTGGGTGCTATGACTTCTGTATTGAGGTCAAAAGGCAACTTTCTGACCTCTTTATGCTCTAGAAATAACCCCCAACCCATGCTTATAAAAGCAATCCTAATTAAACATAATGGCTCAAAGGGGTAAAAGAGCACATGAAAGTAAGAAGGAAATATTTGTAATGAGAGAGTTACAATAATGGGAGGGGTGGGTACAGAGAAGGTAATAAGTGGTGAATCCGGTCCCAGTTTATTGCATTCATATATATATATATATATATATATATATATATATATATATATGTATACATATGTATGTATATGTCAATTACATATTGACACACATAATTGTCAAATAATGATTTTAAATTGAACCAATGTCCTTTCATTAGCAATATGTTTGAAGACTAGAATTCAAGTTTTTGATATTTTTAGGAGCAGCTGTGAATATTTCAGAGCATATCTTTGTGTAGACCTAAGTCTTTGATCTTTGATAAATGTTCACAAGTGTTACTTGCTATTCCACCTAGATGTGAGATTTCTGGGTCATGAGTGAATATATGTTTCATATGACGCTGAATATTGTTATCCCACTTTATACTTTGTACTGTCTCAGCAAGCTTTGTGTCACCATGACAGATAACTGAGATAATTAACTTACAAAGATTAAATGTTTGGGGGATGGACTGAGGGTTCAGTGGGTGAAGCTGTTTCTTGCTCTTACAGAGAACCCAGGTTCAGTTCCCAGCACCCATATCAGATAGCTCCCAACCTCCAGTAACTCCAGACCTGGTGGATCTGAAGTCTTTTCTGGCCCTTAGGTCACCCACATACATGTGATGCACATAAATGCACACAGACGCACATAGACATACAATTTTGAAATTTTTCTTAACGAATAAGGTTCATTTTAAACCACAAATGTGGAAATTTTAGTCTGTGCCTGGTTTTTCTTGTTTCTTTTGGGCCTATGGCAACACAGCACATCATGGCAAGAATGCATGGTGGAACAAAGCTATCTACTTCATGGCAGGGAAGCAAGAG
Organism: Meriones unguiculatus; assembly: GCF_030254825.1. NCBI lineage: Eukaryota > Metazoa > Chordata > Mammalia > Rodentia > Muridae > Meriones > Meriones unguiculatus. The sequence continues at coordinate 66,251,038 of NC_083351.1, read as the reverse complement.
CGGGGGGGAGGGGCAGGGGGAGGAGTCTGTGGTCCATGTCATTTAATGACCTGTCTCCAGTAACCTAAAGACTTCCCCTAGGTACCACCTCCCAAAGGTTCCAGTGCCTTCATTATAGCCACACTGCGATCCAAGCCATTAAGCTAGAGCCTTTGGGGCATGCTTATACAAGCACAGCTCATGCCTACTAACAACACATACAGTTTCACCTGCTTGCCTCCCTTACCACAGTTGGGCTTGCTATTTTAACATCATACTAAGCTGTTGTAGCACCTCCATTTTTAATTTGCAATTCCCTGACAGCCAATGGTGTTGAGTACCCTTCAATGCGTTTCCTAACTGTTTCATGATTTCTTCTCTCAGGAATCAGTTTAAAACATTTGCCCACTTTAAATTGAGCCAATTAAGTTATTATTAAATTATGCAGTTTCATTGGATATTCTGAAAAGAGACCATTTGTCAGAAATATAATGTATAATGAGGCTGCTCCAATGGCTCTATGAGCGCATCGTACTTATACAGCACTTATTTATGTATGATGAATATGTTATTGAATATGGTGGTTTGTCTGTTACTTTTAAGAAAGGCAATCAATATTCTCTGCTTTAAAAAGAACATGAGATTTTCTTTCAACTTTCTTTCTTTCTTTCTTTCTTTCTTTCTTTCTTCCTTTCTTTCTTTCTTTCTTTCTTTCTTTGGAAGAGGAGCATCTATCATAGCACATATGTGGAAGTCAGAGGACAACTTGCGGGAAGTTCAATCTCTTTCCAGCATAGAGGTCCCAGTGATCAATCGCAGGTCATCATGCTTGACAGCAGGTTCCTTTACCCCCTGAGCAATCTTGCCAGCCCTTTTTCACTTACTTAATGCTATTTATCAAAGAGCAACATATTTTAATTCTAAGAACAATTTATTAATTATGGAAACTATGTTTTTAATGTATACATATAGAAATCGTTGTGGATATGTATCTAAGTATGCAACCATGTTACTCTGGAAGAACTGGTTCCCCGTTTTCAATGAGCACGCTGAGATCCAGATCATGATTTGTAAGTCATTGTTACACAGGAACAGGACTCCTTGAATAAATGGGTCATCTCAGAGCAAATTTTAATGCCATTTATACCAAAAGTAAGAAATTTCTCCAAGAATGATGGAGTGTGTTGGAGGGCATAGATGCAGCCTAGAACAAACTTTCCCTCTTCCCCAAATCATAGTTTTTGGGAGAGGGGGAGAAGAGGACCAGAGTTCAATGCTCATCTCAGGACTGGGCCACCTGAGACCCTGTCAAGAAACATAAAACAGTTGATATATAAAAAGCTCCTTCTAACAGGAATGAAAATCATAAATGCAAGAGCAACTGCGGAAATGAAAATTTGTCATTTGGTAACTTTACTGTAGTGATATTTGTAAAAGATCAACGAATAGAGTTAAATCGTGTGATAGAAATAAAAATATCAGCATAGTGTGAACATATCTATAACAAACCCTAATTAATTACAAAGAGATCATGATGCTTTCTGGTGAATAAGCCTCATAACACCAGGTATCAAAGTTAAAATGTTGCCTGTGGTCAGTGGCCTCTCATACTGCCAAGCAACCCTAACATTTTCTGCTAGAAAATGTTGGATCAGACAGAAGCAAACATTACAGGCCACAAAGGTCCATAGTCTTTAAAATTATTGACAATATGAAAGTCAAGGAAAGATTGAGGTGATGAAAACAGACTTTAAAAACTGCAAGATTCTGGGTAGGGTCCTGGAACAGAAAGTAAAAGAAACCTCCCGGAAGCCGGAGAGTTCCCACACTGTCTGTAGATGAGACAGTGGTTCCAGACATATTTTCTCCATGACTGAATATATTACGTGGCAGCTATGTGAGATTGTGTCTCCAGTCTTGTGAGACTTGTACTGAGGAGCTGAGTGGTGATGGGGAAACTGCTCTGCTGTTTGCTTTTAAATAGTTCAGAATAGAAACAGGAGAATTAGATGGTGGGGGTGGGGGGGAGACCAGGACAGTAGAAGGGACAGTGCATATGTTAGCAGGAAGTTGAAGACAGTCTGGGGTGCTGGGTAATGTTTTTGTTAATTTTTCTGTAAAGTGCTTGAAAGTGGCTGATTTGAAAAAAAAAAATTATAAAGAAAATAAACTCATCTTTAAAGCAAAATCACCCTTTACAATTTACATTAAAAATTTGAAGTCTCAACTTAAAATACTGGATTTTTTAACTTTTAAAAACTGTTTTTCCTATAAACAAATGTTGGATGCCATTGGCTTAATACTACTGGAATTATCTACATGAACTAAGTTTATAATTCTAAGCTTAACTAGATTGCTTTAATTTATTTTCAATTAAAAACAAAAGAAATACTGAACATATCCCATATATAAAGTGTAAAAATAATGAAAAGGCTAAGTTTCAAAGCTTCTGCCATAAAAACTCAAATACTAAATTTAGTTATATAAGTGAAAACATTGTATCGATAACCTTAATAAAAATAGCACAAGTGGTCTAGGTTGGCATCTGTGGTCTCTTGGAGTTTGTATGACGTGGAAAGGACAGGAGCTCCACAAGGACCAAATATATCTGGGCACAGGGGTCTTTTCTGAAACTGACACTCCACCAAGGACCATGTATGGATATAACCTAGAACCTCTGCTTGGATGAAGCCTGTAGTAGCTCAGTGATCAATTGGTTTCCCATCGTAAGGGGAATGGGGACTAGTTCTGACATGAACTCAATAGCTGACTCTTTGACCTCCCCACCCCCCAAGGGAGGAACAGTCCTGCTAGACCACAGAGGAGGACTTTGCAGCCAGTCCTGAAGATACTTGATAAAACAGGGTCAGATGAAAGAGGAGGAGGTCCTCCCCAATCAGTGGACTTGGAAAGGGGCAAGGAGGAGATGAGGGAGGGAGGGTGGGATTGGGAGGGAATGACGGAACGGGATACAACTGGGATACAGAGTTAATAAAACGTACCTAATAATAAAAATGAAAAAAAAACTATTCAATAAAAAAAAACATATCGGAGTATCTGTGAAGAAAGTAGATTCCCTTTGGCCCTTTATGCCCACTGAAACCCCTGTTGTCACCCAGGACTGCTGTCATCTGCACTCAGGTGACTGTGACTAGTGAAAACTAACTCTTGCACATCCACATTGCAGAAGTCATGCAATCTTTGATATTTTCTTTAGCCATAAAACAAAGGAAACACTTGCCTTCTGAAAATATCTCATCTTTCTTTGGGGTTCCTTAAGCCTCGACCTTCCTTTCAACCCATCAACCCTAGTTGGAGAGAAAGGAGGTACAGGGGATGTAGACCTCTTTAGACATAGTTCCTTGGAGCAATTCTACTCTTCATCATCAGGATGTCCAGGAGTCCAGCAAAAGAGCAGCAGAAGAACAAATCAGCAAACCAGCAATCCTGCAGTCCAGCAATCCAATCAATCCAGCAATCCAATCAATCCAGCAATCAGTCCAGCAACCCAGCAACCCAGCAACCCAGCAATAGCAAAATCAGCAACAAGGAAAGACTAGCAGCAGCAGTAGCACGGACAACAGTAACCTCCTTGAGGCATTCTCTGAAGCATTTCTCTCTAGAGGCTTCTTGAAGTGAAGCCCTTCCTTATTTGTCCCCCACCCCAGGCTCCTATTTATACCTTTTCAGAGTCCACAACAAGATATTTTTCAGCTGGCAAAAACCATGCCCCCTGCACGAGGCAGTTTCCAGCTGACAAGGATCACGGGCCCTCTCACAAGGCTATTTATCAGCTGACAAAGATCATGTGCCCTCTCATGAGGCTGTTATTAGCTGTGAATTCCTGCATCCCACACTTGGGATTACAGCAAAAACATTTACATAACATAACCAAAACTGCCACTGCAATGAAGAAATGATTTAGACCATTAGACATTTAGCCAAAGCCATACAAGTAATGAGGATCAAAGTAAGACTCATGATTACCTATCTCTACCTACTCAAGTCATGAATAGAAATGTGTTTCTAATTTTGCTCAGTAAGTACAAATCTAATGAGAGTTTTGCTCAGTAAGTACAAATCTAATGAGAGTGTACAAAAAAAGTCTTTGTTTACAAAAACACTATTGTTTATTACATGGAAAAAATTAACTAAGAAATAATTCAGCTAGCTATGTTTTGTTCCCACAGTATTGTATTTATATGCATTGGTAGAGTACCCAGATTCTTTTGCTAAGTGGCAAACATTATAGGAAATATCACATACAGTAGGAATACTATTGTATTAAAAATCTGTAAAATTAACAAATTTAGTTCTGAGCAATGATTTCCTTTTTCTCTACCATGAGCATGTGTGCTGAAGCACTTTACAAGATGTTCTGTGTAATAAACATAAAGGTTGTTGAAGCTAAGCAGGCAGCAGAGTGTCTGGCCATATGGCTTGTACATTAACATGTCTCTGAGGCTCTCACAGTACAGTGTGCCACATAAGGAAAAAGGCAATATTTAAAGGCATGGTATTTATACTTACTCATATCCAAGTTTAAGGTTCAAGATTCCTTTAATCTGTTAGACTCTTCACTTTCTCATTCATATGCAGTCATTCCATTTTGAGTATATGTTGTACAGTTGTTGCGTAGAACTCAAATGGAAGTTTCTCGGTCCAGTTCCTGACATTCTCTAGGCACTGAACCTATATATATGTTACCATTACTTTCTTATTATCATTTACTTCAATTTATTCAATTTGTATCCCAGTTATGGCCTCCTCCCTAATCTCCAAACACACCCTCCCTCCCTTTTCCCTCCCTATGTCCCTCCCCAAGTACACTAATAGGGGAGGTCCTCTTCACCTTCTATTTGACCCTAGCCTATCAGGTCTCATCAGGACTGGTTGCATTGTCTTCTTCTATAGACTATCAAGACTGCACTGCCCCCCCCCCATAGGGAGGTGATCAGAGAGCCTACCACTGAGTTCATGCCAGAGAAAGTCCCTGTTCCTCCTTACTAGCGAACTCAGCTAGAGACGGAATCTATGGACTACATCTGAACCAGGGTTTTAGGTCCTCCCTATGCATTGTCCTTGGTTGGGATGTCATTCTTTTTAGGGCCCCCAGGGATCAGTTTTTATGGCTGTTTGTCTCCTTTTGGAGCTCCTGTCTCCTCAAGGTCTTTCTATCTCCTCCTTCTTTCATAAGATTCCCTGCACTCTGCCCAAAGTTTGGCTATGAGTCTCAGCCTCTGCTTCGATACCTCGATCAACAGAGTCTTTCAGAGGATGTCTGTGGTGGGCTCCTGTCCTGTTCCCTGCCTTCTCCTGTTTCCAATGTCTATAGCATTTGTTCTTCTGAATGAGGATTGAGCGTCTTCCCTAGGATCTTCCTTGTTGTTTAGCTTCTTTAGGAGTATAGATTTTAGTATGTTTATCCTATATTATGTGGCTAATATCTACTTATGAGGGAGTATATACATGTGTGTTTTTCTGCTTCTGAGTTACCTCAGTCAAGATGATCTTTCTTGAAATGTGGATTCTTTTTCCAGAAATAAACATTAAGATTTTCATATACAGAAAGCAGCAAAGCATGCATCATCCACACAGAGAATATACTGATGAAAATACCAAATCTAAACCAGAACTCTCTACTGTATGCATCACTGACAACTCAGAATTTCACTGTAGTTGATAATGCATCTTCTCTGTACTAGTTCAAATGATGAGCAGCAAACACATGTCAAATGCTTGACTTTCTCTACACAACCGCAGTAAGGTATCCCAGAACCTTGAGCTTTGGGTAGAGTCTATGGGAGGACATATCCATACCAAACATCATTAAACAAGGTAGATCTCACCTACATTTAATATGAGAAGCTGAAGGAAAAAAAAAACAAACAAACTCACTTTTATCATTAGCTTTCTACCCTCCTGGATTTTTCTTTGACTTATCTTTATTTTTGTTATTAAAAAATGAAAGCTTGTTTTCTTGTTTGACCAATGATAAAGCAATACTCTGGTGAATGTGAAGATAGCATGAGTGTTACAGAGTAATGAAAGTTGTTACTGAGAAGAAAGAAAAAAGAGAAAGAAAGAAAGAAGGAGAGAGAGAGAGGGAGGGAGGGACAGAGGAAGGGAGGAGGGAGGAAGAGAGGGAGGGAAGGAAGGAAGGAAGGAGGAGAAGAAAGAAAGAAAGAAAGAAAGAAAGAAAGAAAGAAAGAAAGAAAGAAAGAAAGAAAGAAAGAAAGAAAGAAAGAAAGAAAGAAAGAAAACCTGTCCTGGCTGCCCTGACACTAACAATAGCCAAAATGTTAGATTTCTCCCACTCTATAAGGAGAATTGTTGATCACTTGCAAGGAATTTACTGTTAGACTTTCAGAAAAAGCAACTCTTTAATTACTAAACATCAGCCGTATAGCTACAAAATAATAGGTTTTACTCTTTCTGGTTCCTTTTTATTCATTTGTTTTTAATTCATCTGTCTTTTCTATTTTAACCTTGTTATCAAAATTCTTTTGTTTGAATTCTTCATTAACTTATGATCAAACTATTCCTGGACACAATTTATTTTTTAATTCTTTATTAATTACACTTTATTCACTTTGTATCCCCCCTGTGGTTCCCTCCCACCTCCCGTCCCAATCCTTCCCTTCCTCCCCCCTCTGCACTCATGCCCCTCCCCAAGTCCACTGATAGGGGAGGTCTTCTTTTCCTTCCTTCTGATACTAGTCAATTAGGTCTCATCAGGAGTGGCTGAAGTGTCTTCTTCTGTGGCCTGGTAATGCTGCTCCCCCCTCAGGGGGGAGGTAATTAAAGAGCAGGCCAATTAGTTCATGTCAGAGACAGTCCCTGTTCCTATTACAATGGAACCCACTTGGACACTGAACTGTCATGGGCTACATCTGTGCAGGGGTTCTAGGTTATCTCCATGCATAGTCCTTGGTTGGAGTATCAGTCTCAGGAAAGACCCCTGTGCTCAGATTTTTTGGTTCTGTTGCTCTCCTTATGGAGTTCCTGTCCTCTCCAGATCTTACTGTTTCCCACTTCTTTCCTAAGATTCCCTGCATTTTGCCTAAAGGTTGGCCATAAATCTCAGTATCTGCTTTGATAATCTGCAGGGCAGAGCCTTTCAGAGGTCCTCTGTGTCAGGCTCCTGACTTGTTCCCTCTTTTCTCCTTCCTCTGATGTCCATCTTCTTTGCCTTTCTGGATAGGGATTGAGCATTTTAGCAAGAGTCCACCCTCTTGATTAGTTTCTAAAATCTACAGATTTTAGTAGGTTTATGCTATATTATATGTCTATATGAGTGAGTTGAGCGAGTATATACCCTGTGTCTTCCTGCTTCTGGGATAGCTCACTCAGGATGATCTTTTCCAGATTCCACCATTTACCTGCAAATTTCATTATTTCCATGTTTTTTATTGCTGAGTAATATTCCATTGTGTAGATGTACCACAATTTCTGTATCCATTCTTCAGTTAAGGGGCATCTGGGTTGTTTCCAGCTTCTGGCTATTACAAATAAGGCTGCTACAAACATGGTTGAGCAAATGTCCTTACTGTGTACTTGAGCCTCTTTTGGGTATACACCTAGGAGTGGTATAGCTGGATCTTGAGGAAGCACTATTCCTAGTTGTCTGAGGAAGTGGCGGATTGATTTCCAGAGTGGTTGTACAAGTTTACATTCCCACCAACAGTGGAGGAGAGTTGCCCTTTCTCCAACATGTGTTGTCACTTGAGTTTTTCATCGTAGTCATTCTGATGGGTATAAGGTGAAATTTTAGGGTCATTTTGATTTGCATTTCCCTTAAGACTAAGGACATTGAGCATTTCTATAGGTGTTTCTCTGCCATTTTATATTCCTGTACAGAGAATTCTCTGTTTAGCTCTGTACTCAAGTTTTTAATTGGATTACTTGATTTGTTGCTTTTTAACTTCTTTAGTTCTTTATATATTCTGGATATTAGCCCTCTGTCATATATAGTGTTGGTGAAGATCCTCTCCCAGTCTGTAGGCAGTCATTTTGTTCTGATGATAGTGTCCTTTGCTTTACAGAGGCTTTTCAGTTTCATGAGGTCCCATTTATTGATTGTTGATCTTAGAGCCTGTGTTGTTGGTGTTCTGTTCAGGACACTGTCCTCTGTGCCAATAAGTTCAAGGCTCTTCCACACTTTTTCTTCTAACAGGTTTAGTGTGTCTGATTTTATGTTGAGGTCTTTGATCCACTTGGACTTTAGTTTTGTACAGGGTGATAAGTATGGATCTATTTGCATTTTTCTACATGTAGACATCCAGTTAGACCAGCACCATTTGTTGAAGATGCTGTCTTTTTTCCACTGAATGGTTTTGGCACCACAATTTATTTTTTAATTCATTTTTGATTTATATATTTACCTTACATCTCTAGCATAGCCCCCACCCTACTTTCCTCCTGGTCCCTCTCTCTCACCCTCTTCATCTTATCCCTCCTCCCCTTGTCCTCAGAAAAGGGAGGTCCCTCACCAACTCACCACAGCACATCAAATTGCATCAGGACTGTGCTTCTCCTCATTCACTAAGGCCAGGCAAGGCAGTGTGCCAAAAACAGAATGGACCCAAATGATGTATTGTGCTTAGCTTTTTTTCCAGCCTCAGGTGTTTTCCTGCCCTTATGCCAGGAGCATGTTAAGACTTAGTGTTCTCCTGTATTCTTGTCATCAGTGATATTACCATTACCTAGCAAAGCAGCACATGTCCCAAAACAAAATCCCAGTTTCTTTTCATTGCTTCTTTGTCTCCTTAGCTTGGACGACTTTCTGGGCAGTGAACGAGTCTATCTTGTGTTCTTGTCCTAAAATTTACAAGGAGTGTGTTGCTAAATAAATTAAGTCAATAAGTAAATCATGCTTATCCTTATTTCCTAGTAACTAATTGAGAATACATCAAGTATATTACATATTAGTAACTTTTTATACTTCTGGAAAATATATACATTTTTTAACCTGTGCTCTTATGTATATGGCAGTTCATGTTTGTAATCTCAGCACTTGAAAGGCTAAGGTAGGAAAACTGCTATGATTCTGAGGCAGACTGGATTACTGTTGGATACACCATAGTTGAGATGCCTGAGTCGTCTTAAATTTGTTCTTTGTCTTGAATGATCCACACCTCACTTAACTCTGTAATACATCCTGTGGGTGTGACAGATGGGCTTATTTTTTCACCAAACCTACTTCTTAGGGTTCTTAAACACCTCTACCTCCCTTCCAACACCAGCCCTCCCACCCTAACCTTAGATAGGAGATTAGTAGGGAAAAGGCCTTAGACCTCCTATATCTACTTCCTGCTGATTTGGGTCTATGGATCTTTAGGGGATTACCAAACTCAGTCTTTAGGATACCAGTAGATCAGTCCAAAAGCCAACAGCAAGCAGCAATGTGAAGTCAGTAAAAGCCGCAAGACTTTTACTCTGAGAAGTTCTCTGAAACATTTCTTTCTGCGAAGTCAACTGTCAAACACGAAGATCAGCACAGTGATGTTGATCCAAAAGGCGATGTCTCACTGTGATTAGGCCTCTATATATCTCCTCTCCTCAAAGTCCACCCACAGATGTTCTGTGCTGGCCAAAGTCACACCCCTCTCACAAGAGAGCTCAAAATAGCACAAGCCCTCTCACAAGCCAACCTACAACAAAACATCACATGCCTATCTTACAGCAAAATATCACATGTCGAAACTGAATCTTCAAAGAAACCAAAATCTTCCCCTTCAGTGACATTAATGGATGAAATGGTCTCAGGGGTTCTTTCTATGTACAAAAGTTTATAAAAATATATAACTGTGTATTTCCATTAAACTTCAAATTTTTAATTCTTTATTAATTACACTTCATTCACTTTGTATCCCCCCCATCGTTCCCTCCCTCCTCCTGTCCCAGTATCTCCCTTCCTACACCCTCTGCACTCATGCCCTTCCCCAAGTCCACTGATAGGGGAGGTCTTCTTTTCCTTCCTTCTGATACTAGTCAATTAGGTCTCATCAGGAGTGGCTGCAGTGTCTTCTTCTGTGGCCTGGTAATGCTGCTTCCCCCTCAGGGGGAGGAAATTAAGGAAATTAAAGAGCAGGCCAATCAGTTCGCATCAGAGACAGTCCCTGTTCCTATTACAATGGAACCCACTTGGATACTGAACTTCCACGGGCTACATCTGTGCAGGGTTCTTAGGTTATCTCCATGCATGGTCCTTGGTTGGAGTATCAGTCTCAGGAAAGACCCCTGTGCTCAGATTTTTTGGTTCTGTTGCTCTCCTTATGGAGTTCCTGTCCTCTCCAGATCTTACTGTTTCCCACTTCTTTCATAAGATTCCCTGCACTCTGCCCAAAGGTTGCCCATAAGTCTCAGCATCTGCATTGATAGTCTGCAGGGCAATTTGCAAAGTGTTTTTGTATGCTATAAGAAACACTCCTGTATTATAAATAAATGCTTAGCAATGGAAAAATGGAGGAAAGATGATGGGAGAATTTACTGGTTTTCAAAAACCCCAAGAAGCACACAGATAATATGCAGTTTATCTTGGTAATCATATTTATTAATATTCATTAATTCCTTGAGTATATAACACTGACTTTTCTGTGTTTAAAGATGACACTATTCCTTTTTTCCCCCCTTGAGTCTATGATCATGGGAAATATAAGACACTGAGGGGACTGTGCTCCCATAACTTTAGGAGACGTGAAATCCCATGATTTTCTTGTCTCCAGCCCATACTTAATGTGCTGAGGAATTAAGAATGTTTGAGTTGCCAGAATGGAAAGTGAGCTGCTGGGACAGTGTTAGATGCTCTCTTGTAACACAGTTGATTTCTGCCAGGGAGAGCTGTCAGTGATCTTACTTCTGTAATCTTTGATTGTCGACTTAACTACTTCTTAGCAGCAGAATCTCTTATTTGTTCCCATTTTCCTTATCTGCTAACAATCACTTTTAATTTTCATAGTCAGTTGTTGCTAACTTGTACTGAAATGTTGGTTGACAGCCTGATGGCAGGTTCTTTGGAAATTGAGATTACTTGTTGCTAAAAAAAAATCACTTTGTGCAGGTCAATAAAAATGAGAAATGATACTAAAGAACTATAATATATTTTCTTGTAGACAGTGATGCTTTCAAGCAACTCCATATTTATTTTACACTTACAACATTCTATTACTTGTATTTATATAGATTATATATAAAAATAAACTCAATAGTGCAAGCATAAGATCCAATGTGAAGCTTCACAGCTTCAAAATGGCTGTTCTAACAGTATAAAAGTTCCTTGAGAGGTATAGACTTTGGGTCTGGTTAATTTCAATGTGTGATATCATTATTTTTAATTTTTTATAATAAAATTTTTAAAATAAAATAACAATTAGCTACAGTCTACCTTTGTCCAGGAAAAAATTCTCATTTCTGAAGAGGCAGCTAAAGTTCTCATGAGCACTGAAATGAGCATTTTATTTCATCTTTCTTAACCACTAGTCATACTAATATGGTCTCCATATTCTTGACATCTGCTCACTGGCTGCGACAGCTTTTATATATGTATTTTTAATTACAAAGTTTTAGCAAGCAAACATATCCCAAATAGATATCATTGACCCAGGTGTCTGTCATGAACTCCAAAAAAGTACAGCTAGTTCCTTGTTCATGAACCCTTGTATATGTTACTCAAGCACATCACATCCATCCTGTTCAAATGCATACTCTTCTGAAAGCTCGGCCGTTAGACATGCTTTTCTTTCTGAGATGCAGAATGAGAGATGTACTTCTTCCCCTTTCTTGTTGTTAGCAGACCATGTGGTTCACAGATTAGCAGCATGAATCTCTGTCTACTACAAAATGAACTCTATTCTGATTAATGGTTCTTGGTGAATTCTTCACAAAACATCACCTAACGAACACAGCACGCACTTCATGTACACCTAAAAGAAAATTAGAAAACTTTAAATGATCCTCCACTTATATTTTGTGGCATGAATATGAATGTGAATATAAACCTTTCTCAGTCTGAAGCATTAGTGATCACCAATTTCACTACACATGATAGTTATATTATCAAAATTCTGGGGATCAGATGCATTTCATCCTCTAAATGTCAGGGGATTAAGCCGTAGTATCTCAAGGTCAGCTTTACTTTGGCTCCTGTCTTTCCTTTCTTCCTATATCTTGTATCCAATTCAAGCACTGTATGGAACGCCCTGGAGATATATTTCACTGTGTGAGAAGATCAGAATACCTGGTGTGTGTGTCTCTGTGTGTGTGTGTGTGTGTGTGTGTGTGTGTGTGATCAGAATAGCATAAGAATGATGCATACTCTGTCTTTTGAAAGCCCTGCATGATCTGAAAGCCCTTATGATCCTGCATGGTCATAAGAGGCAAGATGGGGACTTGTGAACCCATCACCATCCAGAAACTGTGGGAGTATCATCTCTAGCATGGTCCCAATAGCATGTATGTTCCTCTTACTGGACGAAGTTACTATGTACTGATACAGTTGGGCATTACGTCATCACCTGCCAGCTCTTTCCTCTAAACATCTATCCCTAAACTACATAGAACTGAGAAGAGAATGATAAACAGCACTTTGTTCTCCTGATACACATTAAATACGAGCTTTGTGCATCTTTGTCCCCTCAGGGATCCTTGGAGATAATTAGGGAGGGCTTGGTGACGATGAGCTCACCATAAAACCTACCCTGCAGGTGTTCCCAGCACCTTGTAGGCCCCAGACCCTGCATGAGTCATCATCAAGAATATCGAGAATTTTCGTATGTGAAAAGTGTTTCTGCAGAAGCCACTAGAGAAAGTGAGACTCTCAGGTATGACCCTCAAAAGCTCCCCTGATCTCAGTGCAGCTTCCTCTAAGCATAATTAGCTTTCTGAAGCAAGGCCAACTCTCAGGCACAGCAGTGAGTAAAGAATCTTTTGCAAAGTGCAGCCACTTAGTGGGTCTGAGAGAAAAAAAAAGGGGGGGTTCCAAAATTAGGACGCTGAATGGGAAACACAGGGTCAAACTCTGAGCAACAAGTACTCTGTGTTTAAGATAGAGTTGGAATTTTTCAGACATTGAGCCATAAACTTCACATTGGAATGGACCCCTTGACCATTTAGTATTTCTATATTTGTATGGAACATTTGATCTTTGCATTCCTGTAACTCCTATAGCCATATTTGTGGTGGGATGAAAACCAAAGAGAAAAAGAAATTGTTAAAAACTTGATTAATATGCAGAATATTCTTTTCATTTTATTCTTTTGCATTTTTATTTTTCTATTATTATTATAAGTAGGTTCTTCTCTCAAAAAATAAGTCCTGGCCACAGCTTCTCCTACCTCCACTCCTCCCAACTCCTACAGTTCCCTCTCCCCCAGGTCTACTTCCCCTCCATTTCCTCTTCAGAAAAGGACTTCAAGAAATGACAGTCCAACAACAAGACAAAACAAGATACAGTAAGACAAGACAAAGAGCTACTGAAGCTGGACAATTCAGTTCTTAATACAATATAAATTCTATCTATGCATGTATGCATTCATCATCCATCCATCTACCCACCCACTGTAATAGACACTAAATTGTGTGGGTTACTGTTCCAGGAACAGCAATCCAGGAAAAGCAGCCTTGAAAAGGGGTGGGATAATTTAGGGGTAACATCATTTAGTCTTTGCTTAAATAATGTCTTACCCTTAACACTATCTCAAGAACTACTTTTATTACTGCTGGCCATGTTATCAATGTCATTCCTTGCTCATGCCTCCAAAGTAAAGAACTAGAGTTGAGGGAAAAATATCAAGAAGTAAAAACATTAGTATAAGATTTATCTGCTGAAATATTAACACTAGTAAACACAGAGTAAGACAGACTCCCTTGAAGTTGTATTTATAACCACTTCTTAATTATCTTATTTGCATACCCACTCTTTAATCATTTGCTGTGACCCTGCCATGTGGAACGTAATCTGCATAATTCAAAAAAATAGGAAAGACTTAGTTGAGAACATAGAAACAAAAATGAAAACTGAATAGAAAGCAAAAAACATGACATATGGCTACATTTTCTTCTCAAAATTGAAATAGCTATCTATTCTGAAAGATAAAAACTCTGGTTGTCACCATGTAAACATGTAGAACTTGTGATCAGAAATAGATGTAGACATGCAAATGTCACTTGACAGCTTGTTTCCAAGTCTATGTGTTACCTGAAATGGATGTTCATCTCTGTTACTATGGGTTAAATGATGTGACATAGTGATTCTGAAAGTGATTGGTGACTGAAAGGCATACAGTGTGTGTAATGAACCAATGCTCTATTTGTGCAACAACTAATCCATATTTGCCTTGTTCCCCAGCACACATTTCATTGCTCACAGCAGTGACCTCCACAAGGCCTGTCCCGAGGGCATGACAGAGAACCAGACATGGGTCCCAGAGTTCACCCTGCAGGGATTCCAACTCAGCCCAAGGATGCAGATACTCCTCTGCTGCCTCTTCTCCCTGTTCTACACTTTGACTCTGTTGGGGAATGGAGTCATTCTGGGGCTCATCTGGCTCGACTCCAAACTTCACACCCCCATGTACTTCTTTCTCTCCCATCTGGCCATCGTTGACATTTCATATGCTTCCAACAATGTCCCCAAGATGTTGGCAAACCTTCTTGATAAGAAAAAAACTATTTATTTTGTTCCATGTATAATGCAGACATTTTTGTACATGGCTTTTGCTCACACTGAGTGTCTCATCCTGGTGATGATGTCTTACGATCGGTTTGTGGCCATCTGCCACCCCTTACAATACTCTGTCATCATGAGCTGGAAAGTGTGCACCAGCATGGCTGTTGTTTCCTGGACCTGTGGCTCCCTCTTAGCCCTGGTCCACGTTGTTCTCATCCTGAGGCTGCCCTTCTGTGGTCCTCATCAAATCAACCACTTCTTCTGTGAAATCCTGTCTGTCCTCAAGCTGGCCTGTGCTGACACAACACTCAACCAAGTTGTCATTTTCGCAGCTTCTGTGTTCATCTTAGTAGGACCACTGTGCTTGGTTCTGATCTCCTACACTCGCATCCTGGTGGCCATCCTGAGGATCCAGTCAGGGGAGGGCCGCAGAAAGGCCTTCTCCACCTGCTCCTCCCACCTCTGTGTGGTTGGGCTCTTCTTTGGCAGCGCCATCGTCATGTACATGGCCCCCAAGTCCCAGCACCCTGAAACACAGCAGAAGATCCTTTCCCTGTTTTACAGCCTTTTCAACCCCATGTTGAACCCCCTGATCTACAGTCTGAGGAATGCTGAGGTCAAAGGTGCTGTGAAGAGAGTGTTGTGGAAACAGAGATCAAGGTGAATACCCAAGGGAGATTTTGAAATATACAGTGTATTTTCTATGAGATTGTGGGAATGGAAATAAAAATGCCTTACAATCTGATTGCATAGATTTCTGAGGTCATGAGCATATGTTCATTAGAGTTTACCCCTAAGCGCTAACCAAATTCCAAAGCACAGTCAGGAAGGCACAGATGGTACAGGTCACAAGGAGTCAGGAGGAAGCAAAGCAAAGGAGCAGCTAGCCATGAATTCCTCCTGTCTCTTCCATTAGCACCTAGAGATTTGGTTTCTCATTATTTAAGGTGTAGTTCTCGATGACTTCCTTTAAAGTGATTTTCATCTTCCTTATTGACATAAGTTTATGTTAATGAGCCTATATACATGTTGCTCCAATATATACCTCTCACAATGTAGGGTAAATACTGGTCTTGATTAATCAACTTCTACTGAGAATGTAACAAGGGTCAGGAATGAAGAGAGTACCCAGTACATGACTTTACTAGGAAAATCACCCAAATGAGCAGGTAATTCTAATCCTGTGGAAAGCAAGGTTTAATTGTGTGTGTTTTCTTTTTTCTTTTAAGTAAAAGGAAAAGAACAGTCAAGATGTTTGTTTAATTTCCTCTCATTCTACAACATTTAACTGTAACAGTTAACTGTAATTGCTATTGCAATTGTATAAAACCTGTATAAGGGTGAAAATATTGCACAGGAAAAAAGCATCAAGGAAAACAGACAGTTTGAGTACTGTAGATCAGTAGTCCAGAGATACAATAAATATAACAACAGGATTTCTAGGAATCTCAACAAAATTCCAAGTACATGTACCACGGTGATAAGTGTGCCTTCCTGTGCCTGTGTAGTCAGAATACGGAGGTTCGAGCAGACTGGTTGAAAGAAAAACTCAAGCAGCAAATGTATCCTTATGTGCTCCATATTTCTAGTTTTCTTTTTAATTTCATACCATTACAACTATACCCACAAAAGCATGTGGCTTTTATTGTAAAATATTAGCACTGTCTTCAGTGATAACAGCTCAAAGACATATTTGTTTTAAACACAAAGTGGTGACAGATAAGTCAGAAAGAGGGGAAATAAAAAACTATGAAATCAGCCTCTTCTGCAACAAAAATGTCTCTGTGAGGGAGACAGCGCACACACTCAGCCTGGTAAGAGGTGCAGACACCATGGGCTCACTGTGGGGTCTGCAAACTGGCCTTAGTTGAAACAGTAATGTTCTTGGGAACTAAAGAATTCAAAGTACTGCCTATTATAATAAGGGTTTAAAGCTGGAACCCTTCTGAAAGTGAGGGGATGAAGAAGGTCAGGAAGGGGTCTCATTAAATAGTCTGCCATTAACTGCCTTGCTATGCAGCAGCCCTATGAGAGCCACGAGGTGAAATCATGACATGGCATGGGAATTGTGCTCAGACACTGCAGGCAGACTCCCGCTGCAGCCACGGGGTCTCAGTGAACTCAGTATCACCACAGGGAAATAATTCAAAATTATTACCATGAAAGGAGGAGAAGGGGCAGCGAGAGTACAATTGGCTCTGTACAATTACCTTTCAACCCAGTTTCCGAAGCTGCCAAGGAAAATAACAAAAGTGTAAACTGGAAAAGAGTCCCATATCATGGTAATTATCTTGTGCTATCAGGAATGAGCTACCTCATACATACTTCAGATGTGTGTGTTTTGAACATGTAAGTGGATTTTTAAATGAATAGCCATTACTTTATGGGTAAGAAATTACCACAAAAGGACCACTAAAGAACACATTATAAGTTGTAGAAATAAAATATGTGGAGGAAAATCAGTGAAGGAAAACTAAATTTGCTCAGCTAGGAGCAAATTTACCATCTGTACTAACTTGGGGACTAACCGCATACAAGGAGAAAGGTTTTATATATATATATATATATATGTCACCTTATATACATATATGTGTGTGTGTGTATAAAACAATATGTATAAAACAATATATGTATGTATATATTTGTTTTATACATACAAATATATACAAAAAGAATATATATTTTGTATATATACAAAAGAAAAACAGAAGGGTTTGGAGATGTCCTAGCAGGTAAGGCGTTTGCAGCACAAGTGTGAGCACTGAAAGTCTGATTCCTAGAATCCATGTGAATTCTGGTAGGTATAATGGCTGCTTGTAATTTCATTGCTTATAAGGCAGAGACAGGGGACCCCTGGAGGAAGATGTTAGGTAGATTTACTGAACTGGAAAACTCTGGCTTCAGGAGACACAGCCACAACATACAAAGTGGAGAGTGATCCAGAAAGACAAGTGATATTTACATATTACCTCCCATCATGCATATACATACATGTGCTTACACACATGTGAATAAACATAACACATTCTCATAGTGGATTATCTTTGCTGTGCTTTTGAACTTGGTTGTAAGTATTCTATTGGGAATTTTTGTATCTATGTTCATCAGAGAGATCGGCCTCTAAATTTCATGTTTTTGTTAAATCTTTGGTTTCCATACCAGGTAGTACTGGCTTCAGTAAATGAATTTGGAAGTTCCTCCACTAGTTTATGGAATAATTTAAAGAGTATCAGCATTTATTTTTCCTTAAAGGTTTTATAGAATTTTGAATTATATCCATCCTTCTCTGGGATTATTGGTTGGGAGATATTTTAATTATTGTTTCTATCTCATGGGTTGTTATGAGTCTACTTAAATTATTTACTTCATTGTGATTTAATTTTGGTAGGTCATGTATATGCAGAAATTCAAGTATAACAGAACATAGATGCTTAAAGTAGGTCCTTTTGTTTAGCCATAGTTATTACTGTTTCCACCAAAGACATAAGCTAGACAATTTACTAGATTTTTGTATCGAAATATGTTCATTTTTCTTTCTTGAGTGATAGTTTAGCAGAGCATAAAATTATAGAGTAGCCCTTTCCTCATCATTTTGAACATTCTTTCCTGGCATCTGTTCAGCAAAGGGAATATCTTCTGCTAAAATACTATTGTATTGGCATGATTGCATGAATCTGCAACCCTAATACTAAGAGGGTGGAGACAAGGGAATCCCAGTTGTTTGGTGGACAGTGAAGTTCCAAGCTCAGTTAAAGACCTAATCTCAAAAATAAGGTGAAGTGATTAATAAAGACATTCAAAGAGCCTTTGGCTTCCTGCATATGGGCAAGTTCATTGTCACAGGCATGCACATGCATGAACACACACATGCAGAAGAGTGACTGAATCCATTTAATGTTGCTTGTATGTTTATATGTACACATGTTTAGGGCTTACCATTTGGTACTGGACCCGTTTAGAATGATCATGTCTGAAGAAGATTAATTATCCCTCTCTCAGCAGTTTTTCATTGCCTATAGCTTTTTATCTAGTGGTGGGTTCTTGTGAGCTTTCCTACATCCTCATTGGACTGTCAGTTGATGTCATTATCTCGGTCCTGTTTGGCAACATACCGTTTATATATCATAGTTGCAGCTTCCCTGTCATTCCCAGATGATATCTCACAGCAAACATCCTGGTCCTACAGCTCTTACAGTCTTTATATCCCCCTTTTCATGATGTTCCCTGAGCTATAAGTTTGGGGCTTACATTGTCCATGTATCAGTTGGGGCTAGTTACTACAGGATAACCTATTCTCTGTTTTGGGGTAGTTGTGGCATTCTGTAATGACCTCTGCTGCAAAAAGAAGCTTCAATGATGCATGGTTGGAGCTATCCATATTTGTGGATATAAGACTAACTGTTCAAACTGCAATCAGAAATTATATTGATTTAGGAAACCAGCAGTAGTAGGTATTTTTTTAAAGCCTAGAACCTCTGCACTAGGATACAGTACCAGACATGAATTTCCTCCCATTGAGTGGCCTTAATACTTCTAAAAACAGACCATGTGAAGTACAAGAATGCCTCTTGCCTTCCATTTAAACTAAGCTTCATATGAGTACCTCAAAAATAGACTTGGGATTGAGCATTTTAGCAGGAGTCCTCCCTCTTGCTTAGTTTCTTTAGGTGTACAGATGTTAGTAGGTTTATCCTATATTATATGTCTACATGAGTGAGTATATACCGTGTGCGTCTTTCTGCTTCTGGGATAGCTCACTCAGGATGATCTTTTCCAGATCCCACCATTTACCTGCAAATTTCATGATTTCCTTGCTTTTTTATTGCTGAGTAATATTCCATTGTGTCGATATACCACAATTTCTGTATCCATTCCTCCACTGAGGGGCATCTGGGATGTTTCCAGCTTCTGGCTATTACAAATAAGAAAGGCAAAGGGGATGGACATCAGAAGAAGGAGAAAAGAGGGAACAAGTCAGGAGACTGACACAGAGGACCTCTGAAAGGCTCTGCCCTGCAGACTATCAATGCAGATGCTGAGTCTTATGGGCAACCTTTGGGCAGAGTGCAGGGAATCTTATGAAAGAAGTAGGAAACAGTAAGATCTGGAGAGGACAGGAACTCCACAAGGAGAGCAACAGAACCAAAAAAATCTGAGCATAGGGCTCTTTCCTGAGACTGATACTCCAACCAAGGACCATGCATGGAGATAACCTAAGACCCCTGCACAGATGTAGCCCATGGCAGTTCAGTGTCCAAATGGGTTCCATTGTAATAGGAACATGGACTGTCTCTGACATGAACTGATTGGCTTGCTCTTTAATTACCTCCCCCTGAGGGGGAAGCAGCATTACAAGACTTCCCCTATCATCGGACTTGGGGAGGGGCATGCATGGAGAAGGGGAAGGGAATGTGGGATTATGAGGAAGGGAGGGAGGGAGGGAGGGAGGGAGGGAGGGAGGGGCTTATGGGGGATACAAAGTGAATAAATTGTAATTAACAAAAATAAAAATAAAAAAAGACACAAAATTTGTTAGAAGAAAAAGTGGGAAACAGCCTTGATCTCATTGGCACAGAAGACAACTTCCTGAACAGAACATCAATGGCTCAGGCTCTAAGATCAACAATTCCTAAATGGGTCCTTATGAAACTGGAAGCTTCTGTAAAGAAAAGGACACTGTTGTCAGAAAAAAACTACAACCTACAGACTGGAAAAAGTTCTTCACCAACCCTCCATCAGACAGAGGGCTAATATTCAGTATATAAAGAACTCAAGAAATTAAATATCTTAAATTTTAAAATAAAGTTTGCTCTTATGTAATGTTCTATGGTCATTGTAGCCTCTGAATTGGCTATTTAAGAGGAGTTTTATTCAATGCAACTATATTGGGAAGAGAAACAAATATAGAAGTGCCCTTCCTTCACTCCCCAAGTCTATCTTTTTTTTTAATTCTTTATTAATTACACTTTATTCACTTTGTATGCCCTCTGTGGTTCCCTCCCTCCTCCCTTCCCAATCCCTCCCTTTCTCCACTCTCTGCTTGCATGCCCCTCCCAAGTCCACTGATAGAGGAGGACTTCTTTTCTTTCCTTCTGATACTAGTCAATTAGTACCTTATCAGGAGTGGTTGCATTGTCTTCTTCCATGGCCTGGTTATGCTGCTTCCCCTTCAGGGGGAGGTGAACAAAGAGCAGGCCAATCAGTTCATGTCAGAGGCAGTCCCTGTTCCCATTATTATGGAACCCACATGGACACTGAACTGCCATGGGCTACATCTGTGCAGGGAGTCTAGGTTATCTGCATGTATAGTCCTTGGTTGGAGTATGAGTCTCAGGAAAGAGCCCTGTGTTCATTTTTTTTGGTTCTGTTGCTCTCCTTGTGGAGCTCCTGTCCTCTCCAGATCTTACTATTTCCCACTTCTTTCATAAGATTCCATGCACTCGGCCCAACAGTTGGCCATAAGTCTCAGTATCTGCTTTGATTGTCTGCAGGGCAGAGCCTTTCAGAGGCCCTCTGTGGCAGGCTCCTAACTTGTTTTCTGTTTCCTTCTTTTTATGCCCATCCTCTTTGCCTTTCTGGATAGGGATTGAGCATTTTAGCCAGAGTCCTCACTTTTGATTAGTTTCTTTAGGTGTACAGATTTTAGTAGGTTTATCGTATATTATATGTCTATATGAGTGAGTATATCCCGTGTGTGTCTTTCTGCTTCTTGGACAGCTCACTCAGAATGATCTTTTGCAGATCCCACCATTTACCTGGAAATTTCATGATTTCCTTGTTTTTCATTGCTGAGTAGTATTCCATTGTGTAGATGTACCACAATTTCTGTATCCATTCTTCAATTAAGGGGCATCTGGGTTGTTTCCAGTTTCTGGCTATTACAAATAAAGCTGCTACAAACATGGTTGAGCAAATGTCTTTTCTTTACTTGAGCCTCTTTTGGATATATGCCTAGGAGTGGTATAGCTGGGTCTTGAGGAAGTGCTGTGACAACATATGCTGGAGAGGTTGTGGAGAAAGGGGAACCCTCCTCCACTGCTGGTGGGAATGTAAACTTGTACAACCACTCTGGAAAGCAATCTGGCGCTTTCTCAGACAACTAGGAATAGCACTTCCTCAGGATCCAGCTATACCACTCCTAGGCATATATCCAAAAGAGGCTCAAGTACACAATAAGGACATTTGTGTCTGGTTTTATGTTGAAGTCTTTGATCCACTTGGACTTTTATAGGATGGAGCACTCCCCTTTTCAGTGGACTAGGGGAGAGGGATAGAGAGGAAGAGGAAGGGAGGGTGAGACTGAGAGATGAAGGAGGGAGCTACAATAGGGATATAAAGAGAACAAATTGTAAAAAATGAAATAAAAAACTTTAATATAATTAAAATAGAAGTTTTTTATGCCACGGACCGGCCCAGTCGGGCTCCCGTCGTCCGCGGGAGAACAAGGCTTTAGACAGGAAGACACGGTTTCGGCGAAGAATTGACAGACAGAGACACCTTGATGGTTTTGACTCTGCTGAAATCAAGCTAGTATTTTTATAATGATTTCACAAAAGGCACCTTAAAATTGGCATACTTCCCAGAACATTCAGACTTTTACCAAGAATACAAAGTTTACATTTTAACTCAAAATGCAATCAAACATAAAGCAGTACCACAAATAATCTTGGCCTAAAAACTTTTTGATCAGAGCAAACAAAGGAAAAGAAACCTCAAATATAGTTTTATTATTGCTAACCAATGAAGAGGAAAGTTAGGAGCTAAGTCAGATGCCTGCCAAAGTCTTTTTCTATATCAAAATCTAACTACACCTTTGTTAACCCTCCTCCCATATGTCCTGCCCAAGATTTATGATCTTCTCTAGGAACAAGGCACTGAAGGGAGGGGGAAACTCCCACCAGCTGCACCTCTCATGCTATTATTTCTTAAGAAGGAGCCTATTCTAGCCGCTTTGGACCCAGAGAAGAGCATGTCTGATTGCATGCGGGTTGATGCCCCAGGTCCCGCCTCTGAGAAAAAGGTATCGGAAGGGTCTGATGCTCTTTGGGTGGATGACACCTAAATGAACATCTGTACAAAGTCCCAATTTATTTCTAATATCAGAGATCAGACCTCTACTCTTGCCTGATGCGTCTAAAACAAAAAGGGGGAACTGTAGAGAGCTGCGGAATGCTATGCCTTAAAGATGGAGCTGGTTTCCGCCTTCCACCTTCCCGATGGTGAGTGCTCTCGGTCACAAACAACTCCACATTTGGCTAAGGCCGAGAATCTGGCTTGCTTCCATGTATGTGGACCTATCTGCATTGCCCCCGTGGCACGCCTGGGTTGGCTACCCAGAGGCTATTTAAGCTGTGGGCTGGCTTTCCCCGGGGTCCGAGGATTGTTCAATGTTCCTGAATAAACTGCATTGAAAAAAAAAAAAAAAAAAGAAGGAGCCTATTATTATTTTACTATTTTTAATGCCTATTAATACTAAATCTAATTCATTACTTTCCTTAAACTTATTTTTATTAAAGCCTTTAACAATCTACTAATAATAAATTTCTTTATAAAGTTAGTTGTGCTGTTTCAGGTGTCACAGGGAAAGATCAAAGAATTTATTATTCCAGCCCCAGAGCCACAACTGAAGAAGCGTAGAAATCTCAGAACACGTCTCTTTTCCAAGTGGGATGAGTTTGCCAGGGACCTTCCAGGGGGCATTATTTCCGGGGAAATCATATCCCCCGCCCTGTAGCTTATGCTACTATGACGACACTGGCGTGGGTGTGGCATCTCCCCCTTTTTTGTTTTTAAGACGCAATTTAAACAAATTTCTCTCTACAGTGCGGATGGAGTGGAGCAGTAATTTAAAAAGACAAGGAAACAGGAGCACAACCAATAAAAATAATAAAATCAGGGCCCCTATCATCACTAAATAATGAATCCAATTCAAAGGATTTAAATTTTTAATTTTTGACTCTAAATCAAAAGCTAAGGAACTCAAACTTGCTTCATTCAAATGAGCCTTGCTAATAGCTGCTATATTTTTTTGTAAACTATCTAAATCATGAGTAATATCCGTATCTTTCCAAACTCCTTGTAAATGATTTTTTACCTTTTTTCATTGGTCAGAAGCATTGTATGGTAAAGGTGTAACACAAATATATGAGAAGGCAGCATGGCATCGAGTTTCCATCCTCGTCCTAATATTAACCATATCTTGTCCCAAGGCTAAAACTGCTTCCTCCAGCGCATTTATCTTGGATTTTAACTTTTTATCTATAATAAATTGTTCTAAAAGGGCTAAAGAAATATTTTTATTCATCTCATTAATAAAATCTGCTGTATGTATCTCTTGAACTAACGCTGTAGTAGCAATAGCAAAGGTGGTCAAAATTGCAATTAATGCTGAAATCCCTAATATAAGTGCTGCAACAGGCCTAATTAATTTACTTAACTTTTCTAAAGTCTTTAAAGCAGTATTCTCATACCATTCTTCTTCCTGTAAATCAACAGGAAGCATAACATAAGCAGGTCTCTTAACTAAAATCATAACAGCAATGTTCTTAACCAAACTAGAATCAATACAATTAGTAACCCTGCAAGCTATACAATGAATTTTATAAGAATTTCTAACATGAGTTATATTAATTTGAGAAGTATATCCCATAAGAAGAGCAAGAGGATAAGCAACACATGCCCTGGTTGCCAAAGGCACAGAATTTTTTCTTTTAGGCCTTTTTTGTAAAATCATATTGGCACTAGCTGCCAATCTAAACAACTCATGATGTGAAACTGTAGCTTTGGTCTTAGGATCTCTAGAGACCCAAATAGGTTCCACATAACCAGGTGAAAACCATCTTTGTACTTTTTGTCCCAATCCTGGAGGGATATATCCATTGAACTTATCTGAATTATTCTTTAAATATTTAGTATAATCATAATTACCTGAAACAATTGAAAAATCCCAAACCTCCATATGGGTCCCTACAGGCACATATTTAGCTGCAGCCTGAGGGAAGCCACATTTTAACCATTTAGGGGCACCTGTAAGGCTACTTTTCCAAAATTGATCTTTATCTCTAAATTTCTCTGCACAAAGAGGGAGAGGCATAAAAGGAGCCTTTTCAAAAGTTACATTATAATTAAAGTACCCCAAAGTAGAAATTTGAAGCTCCCACATTAATCTTTTATTATTATTTTTTTTTTTTTTTGCCTTTAACTGTCAAATCAGGAGCATTTGTAAGAAAAGTTTGATAATTTATAGGCAGACAACCATATGGTGGAGATCCTTTTAGGGCAATGCAAATGGGGAGTGAATCAGTTCTGCCCTCAAAATTTAAATAAGCTGAGCTATTTATTCTTCCCTCATAATCCTGGAAACCTCCGAGAAGTTCAGTATCATTAGTTAGTACTTTTACATAATCTGGATCCATCCAACCCACAGGGTGTATAAGGGGTGGTTTTGGTACATAAGCCCAATAACTTTTACTATGCACAACAGCATTTTGACACATAAGTAATGACAATACAGCCAGAAATATAAATTTAGGGGTTTTAGGCTTTTGTTGAGCCTTCACCAATTCCTCTGCTTCTCTCATCAGGTGTTTTAGTTGTGTCCATGTTGTCATTTTTTTGGGCATCAACGAGAGCTTCTGCAGCTTCGCTTTTATTTTTTTTATTTTTTGCTTTTGTCTTTTTTGTTGCCATCTCGATATTAGCCGGCTGGATGAATCTATCTGGGATCCAGATGGGGGAGTCGGCATCCTGTGGAAACACACATGTATATCCCCTTCCAGAGGAAATTAGAGCATCCGGTCCCTTCCAGGATCCGGATAACAAATCCTTTCAATATACTTGTGGAAGTTGTTTATTTTGAAGCCCAGACCAATGTTTCATAGCAGGAGTATTGCCCTGCTCATCAGTATTTAAATGGTTAATACAAACAATGAATGGCTCAGCAAATGACCAGGCGAGAAATAAGTGTGAGCTTGTTTAAGTCTGATAATTTGATTTTTTAATGTTTGATGTGTTCTTTTAATAATTGCCTGTCCTCGGGGATTATATGATATACCTGTCACATGCTCTATGTTCCAGCTCTGTAAGAATACTGTAAGGGCTTTTGATGTATATGCATTATCAGTTTTTATTCTTTTTGGACATCCCATAGTTGCAAAGCATTGGATTAGATGTTGAATGACGTCCTTAACTACCTCTCCTGTTTTTGCTGAGGCAAATATCATATGAGAATATGTGTCCACAGTAACGTGGACATATGCTAATTTTCCAAACTCTGGAACATGAGTAACATCCATCTGCCATAATGATAGAGCTTTAAGTCCTCTAGGATTAACCCCCATTTTTAATGGATGGTACACCTGAGGACAATCACCACAATTTTTTACAATTTGTCTTGCCTGTTTTCTTATAATATGAAATAGCCTTTTAAGGGCTAATGCATTTTGATGATGTAAAGCATGGCTTTCTTGAGCTTTTAATATATTTATTACTATTTTTCTTGTTAAGGCATCTGCCATATAGTTTCCTTGACTTAATGGACCAGGTAATTTTGAGTGCCCTCTAATGTGGCCTATAAAAAAATTTTTTGTCCTATTTTTAATTAAAATTTGTAAATCCTGAAGCAAATGAATAATTTGAGAATGCCCCGACAAAAGAGCAGTTTCTATTACGGGAAAAAGGCTAGCTACATATCTTGAATCTGTATAAAGATTAAATTTTTTTGAGAAGGTTTGAAAAGCCAAAATAACTGCTTTAATCTCTGCCTTTTGAGCAGAAGTCTGTACATCTTGTCTTACTAGTGGTTCTCTGCCTGGGACATAAACTGCAAACCTTCCGTTAGAGGAACCATCTGTGAAAATGCAAAGAGCGCAATCTATAGGCTATAAAGAACATTTTCTTGGAAAAATTACCTCTGTTTCTTTAAAAGTTTTATTAAGGGATGTCGGGGGTAATGATATTTAATTTGTCCTGAATAGCCCTGCAACGCTATTCCCTAGTCTTCATCTTTTATTAATAATATATTTGTTTGTTTTTTATTATATGGAACAATTATATTATGCATTTCTTTTTTAAATAATTTTTTTGATCTCATCCTTTCTTTGCTTATAATTAAGGAACACATATATGGATAGGAAGCAAGCATTTTTGCTTGAGTATGGGGTAAATGCACCCATTTTAAAATTTCATTTTGCCATAAACATCCTGTAGGAGTATATGGTGTTTTGAAAATAATTAAATACCATTCTTGATTATAAGCTATCTGTTTAACCTTTGCTTTATTTAATTGTTTTTTCACCAAAGCCAAGGCTTTAATAGCCTCAGGAGTCAAATTCCTGGGAGACTTTGGATTGGAGTCCCCCTGTAACAACTGAAACAAAGGACTCAGTTCTCCTGTGGTCAATTTTAAATAAGGCCTAACCCAATTAATATTGCCTAATAATTTTTGGAAGTCATTTAATGTTTGTAACTTATCCAGCCTGATAGATACCTTTTGAGAACTTATATAATCATCATAAATTAATTGACCCAAATAACTTAATGGCCTATTCTTTTAAACCTTATCTGGAGCTATAATTAAACCAAATTTAGTAAATTGCTCAATAGTATAAGCGAGAAGCTCTTGTATAACTTCCCTGGAGAAATGGGCCAACAATATATCATCCATATAATGAATGATATATGCATCTTTATATTTTTCTCTGACTTTCTTTAAAGCTTTATCTACAAACTTTTGACATAAAGTTGGACTATTTTTCATCCCTTGAGGTAAAACTTTTCAGTGATACCTCCTATATGGACGTTTTAAATTTACTGATGGAACACTAAAAGCAAATCTTTTACAATCTTTTGGATGTAACTTAATTGTGAAAAAACAATCCTGCAAATCTATTACTATTATCTCCCATCCCTTAGGGACTGCTACAGGAGAGGGGAGGCCAGGTTGTAATGCCCCCATATCAATCATTGTAGCATTAACAGCTCTAAGGTCTTGTAAAAGTCTCCATTTTCCTGATTTCTTTTTAATAACAAATATTGGAGTATTTCAAGGACTATTGTTCTCTTCTATATGTCCTTTATCTAGCTGTTCTTTTACCAATTGTTTTATAGCCTGTATTTTTTCTTCCGTTAGGGGCCACTGATTGAGCCATACAGGCTCTTTTGACTTCCAATCAATTTTATCTGCATAAAGTGAGCTCTCAGTGGCCCCTATGAAAAATGCTGATCGTTTAAATTATCTGAGGTAACCAATTTTACATTCATCTTTTGCATCATATCTCTGCCCCATAAAGAAAATGGCAAGGATGGTGTAACATAGGGCTGAATCATTCCTGATTTTCCCTCTAGTTCCCACTTTAACATCTGAGAACTTTGAGCCACATTAGATGCCAACCCCAGCCCTAGTAAAGAGGAAGAAGTCCTTTTACAGGGCCAAGAGGAAGGCTAATCCTTCCCTGCTATACAAGTTTTATCTGCCCCTGTATCCATAAGGCCTTGCAGATTTTTTTCATTTATTTTAACTGTCATAAATGGTCTTTCACAACCTATGTCTTGCACCCAGGCCACGACATCAGAGGAGCCAAACTGACCTTGCTGTCTTTCCTGTTTTAATATTAAATTTGGTAAATTTAAATATGGCAACAACAACAATTGAGCTATTTTTTGTCCTTTATGTAGCTGTATAGTTTCCTTTAACGGCTTTACCATTATTTTTATTTCTCCTTGAAAACCTGAATCTATTACCCCAGGCAAAACCTCAAAATTTTTTTTGTAATTTGAACTTCGGCCAATAATTAACCCAACTGTGCCTTGAGGTAAAGTCCCTAAAACAGAGGTGGAGATTAGAGATACTCCATCCCATGATGAGAGGATTGTATCTTTATTTACTGAGAGATCCAGACCAGCACTTCCTGGAGTGGCCCTAGGCAAATCATGAATAGTAAATTCTGGAGCCTCAGGATTAAGTGAACCTTTTGATTTACAATTTTCTTCCTCTCTTTTTGCTTCGGGGCTGAGAGGTTGCCCCTCATTTAGTTTTTTGTCTCATTTTTTGACTTTTTTTTCCTTTATTTTTGTCAGAGCAGTTCCATCCTTATGGAACTTGGATCTGCATTCGCTTTTCGAATGTCTCCCCTTCTCACATCGGGGACAGATACCAGGAGTAGGACCTTTTCTTGACCTCTCCTGTTTATCTTTTCCTCGACACATCTTTTGTATGTGCCCTGTCCTTCCACATTTAAAACATGTGGGTTTGGAGGAGTCTCTTTTCCCTCCTCCATAAGTTTTTTTAACATAGGCGCTATACATCTGACCCTTTATAGCTGCAGCATATGCCATGCCTTGCACGACTGCTGGTGAGGCATCCACACAAGCTTTTACGTAATCTTGAATAGTCCCCATCCCTTTCAGAGGCCTAATCAGATCCTGGCATAGGGAATTTGCATTTTTTCATGCTAACTGCTTTAATAGTATTTCTGTTTCTTTGGATGGAGGTAGCATCCTATTAATTGCTTCCTCAAGTCGAGACATAAAATCTTGATATGATTTCTCATTTGCCTGCTTAATTCCTGATAAAGTAGTTCCCTTGGTTCCAGGAGGTGGCAACTTTTTCCATGCTTGGACAGCATTTAATGTAATTGCCTCTAAGATCTCTTTTAGTATTTTTACTTGAGATTGGGGAGTAGTATATTTTTCCATACCCAGCAGCATATCCAGCCCAGGTTTTGGCCCTTTTTTCTTTGTAAATTGGGTAACAGTAATTTTTGATTTATCCTCATAATCAGTTCTCCAGAGAACATAGTCTCCAGGACTCAGGGTAGCCTTTGCAGTCTGATGCCAGTCATGTGGGGTTAACCAATTACTTGCAACCATCTCCAACACCTGCAAAGTATAAGGAGCGGAGACCCCTAAAGTCTTCACTGCAGTTTGTAACTCTTTTAAAATTTTTAAGGAGAGAGGTTTCCAAATAGGTTCCTCATCATCTATTCCTTCCACTACTGGGAAGGTGAATGTTAGATCTCCTTTTCTTTTGGCTTCTTCCACCGCTCCCTGAAAACCAACAGGTACCAGAGGTTTTTTCCTCCTGCTAACTTTATCCCTTCTTTGCTTTTTAGAGGCCAGAGCCACCAGAGGAGGGTCTTGATCATGAAAATGATCCCTTTCCTCAAAGGGCTCATATTTAGCTGCCTCATCCTCCAGATCATCACCATCAGAAGAATCATCATTTTCATTTTTACTAGACGAGGAGGAGGATTCATGTTTAATTTAATCAAATTTTAAAGATGGCTTACTTTTTGTTCCATAAGATTTAGTGGGCTGATTAATAGGTTTCACCTCATTCGTCTGATCTAGAGACAGAGACGAGGTTTCATGAACCAGACCTTCAAAATCTGTTTCATCAGTTAATAATTCTCTCATTTGTAGCCAAAGAGGATAAGCATGATTGGGGAGTTCCCCTTCTCCATGTTCTTGTACATATTTTCTCATGTCTTTACCCACTCGTTTCCAATCAGCTAAGGTCAGGGAGCCTTCCGCCGGGAACCAAGAGCTGACCTTCTTAATAAAATCAAGAAAGTCCTTTAAGACTTTTTCTGAAACTCTAAAGCCTCGACTTGCTAACATATGCTTTGAAACCGAAAGGAACATTTTTTCTTGCTTTGATTCGGACTGCCCCATGTTTGATTACTCGTCTATAACTGACCGCCTTGTCAGTGGACCTACAGTATCCTGACTAGAGCCTTACCGTGCCTTGATAAAAGAAAAGAAAGAGAAGAGAAAGTTACCTGTCCCAGGTCCCTGTTCGGGCGCCACCTGCCACGGACCGGCCCAGTCGGGCTCCGGTCGTCCATGGGAGAACAAGGCTTTAGACAGGAAGACACGGTTTCAGCGAAGAATTGACAGACAGAGACACCTTGATGGTTTTGACTCTGCTGCAACTTTACTGAAATCAAGCTAGTATTTTTATAATGATTTCACAAAAGGCACCTTAAAATTGGCATACTTCCCAGAACATTCAGACTTTTACCAAGAATACAAAGTTTACATTTTAACTCAAAATGCAATCAAACATAAAGCAGTACCCACAAATAATCCTGGCCTAAAAACTTTTTGATCAGAGCAAACAAAGGAAAAGAAACCTCAAATATAGTTTCATTATTGCTAACCAATGAAGAGGAAAGTTAGGAGCTAAGTCAGATGCCTGCCAAAGTCCTTCTCTATATCAAAATCTAACTACACCTTTGTTAACCCTCCTCCCATATGTCCTGCCCAAGATTTATGATCTTCTCTAGGAACAAGGCACTGAAGGGAGGGGGAAACTCCTGCCAGCTGCACCTCTCATGCTATTATTTCTTAAGAAGGAGCCTATTATTATTTTACTATTTTTAATGCCTATTAATACTAAATCTAATTCATTACTTTCCTTAAACTTATTTTTATTAAAGCCTTTAAGAATCTACTAATAATAAATTTCTTTATAAAGTTAGTTGTGCTGTTTCAGGTGTCACAGGGAAAGATCAAAGAATTCATTATTCTAGCCCCAGAGCCACAACTGAAGAAGCGTAGAAATCTCAGAACACGTCTCTTTTCCAAGTGGGATGAGTTTGCCAGGGACCTTCCAGGGGGCATTATTTCCGGGGAAATCATATCCCCCGCCCTGTAGGTTATGCTACTATGGCGACACTGGCGTGGGTGTGGCATTTTTATATTAAAAATTCACTATAATGAATGACTTCATAGTAAAAAGGAAATGGAAGTATATATACAAATTAGAAATGAAAAGATTAAAGAAAATTGCAGAGATATTTTTCCTTTATGAATTTTATTTAACCATATTCTATGTAAGCTTCCATTTATTTTATTTTATTTTTTAATAATTTATTTTTATTTTTATTAATTACAGTTTATTCATTTTGTATCACCCCTGTACCTCCTCCCTCCTCCTCTCCCAATCCCATCCTCCCTCTTCCCTCTCCCAGTCCACTGAAAAGGGAGGTCCTCCTCCCCTTCCCTCTGACCCTAGTCTATAAGTTCTCATCAGGAGTGACTGCATTGTCAAAATATAGGCCCTCTGTGGTAGGCTCCTGTCCTGTTTCCTGTCTTCTCCTGCTTCCGCTGCCTATTGCATTTGCCCTTCTGAATGAGGATTGAGCATCTTCCTTAGGGTCTTCCATGTTGTTTAGCTTCTTTAGGAGTACAGATTTTAGTATGTTTATCCTATATTATATGCCTAATGACCACTGATGAATGAGTATATACCATGTGTGTCTTTCTGCTTCTGGGTTACCTCACTTTCTGATCACCTCCCCTTGGGAGGTGCAGCCTTGTCAGGCCACAAAGAAAAACAATGCACCCAGTCCTGATGAGACCTGATAGGCTAGGACCTCCCCTGTCTATGGACTGGGAGGTGGGCATAGGGGGAGAAGAAGAAGGGAGAGAGGGTGGGATTGGGAGGAGATGAGGAGGGAGACACAGTCATGATACAATGTATTGTAAATTACATTACATTACAATAAATTGTAAATAATAATAATAATAATTAATAAAAAATGCAAAAAAATTAAAATAGAATGCTTTGGATAAAAATGTTTCAAACATTTTAAAAATAACTTCATTATTTAAAATAGAAAATTTAAATAATAAATATTCAGGAAAATAACTTTTGAATTATTTTATTTTTATATTAATTACAGTTTATTTACTTTGTATCCCAATCCCACCCTCCCTCTCTTGTCTACTTCCTGCCTCTCTCTAAGTCCACTGATAGGGGAAGTCCTCCTTCCCTTCCATCTGACCCTAGCTTATCAGGTCTCACCAGGACTAGCTGCAATGTCCTCCTCTGTGACCTAGCTAGGTTGTTCCTCCCACAGGAGGTGGGGAGGTCAAAGAGCCAGCCACTGAGTTCATTTCAGAGACAGTCCCTGTTCCCCTACTAGGGAGCCCACTTGGATACTGAGCTGTCATGGGCTATGTCCGAGCAGGGGTTCTCAGTTATAACCATGCATGGTCCTTGGTTAGAGAATCAGTCTCAGAAAAGATCTCTGTGCCCAGATATTTTGGTCCTTGTGGAGCTCCTGTCCTCTCCAGGTCTTACTAACTCCCCCTTTTTTTGTATGATTCCCTACACTCTGCCCAAAGTTTGGTTATGAGTCTCAGCATCTACTTTATACACTGCTAGGTAGAGTCTTCCAGAGGCCCCTTACGGTAGGCTTCTGTCCTGTTTCTTGTTTTCTCTTACTTCCAATGTCCATCCTGTTGGGAAATGTGCGCCTGTGAAGGTTACACCGCAGGTTCACAAATCACACCTCAAGATCGGTTCCACGTGGGAGGTTTATTAGGGAAGGGGGGTTGCAGAGAGAGAGAGGGCGGGGGGGAGGAGAGAAATAGAGAGAAGGGGGGAGGCTCCAGGAGTTCTCTTATAGGGTGACCCAGGGCATGCACAGGTAGTTCCAGGTGGTCAGCAGGTGGTCTGGATGTCTTCACAAATGCCTGATAACCAGTTTGTCAGGTCCCTTGGGGCTGGCTGTAGAGGTGCCTGCTTACTGATCCCAACACATCCCATTTGTCTTTCTGAGTGAGGATTGATCATCTTACCCTGGGTTTTCCTTCTTGTTTAGCTTCCTTAGGTGTACAGATTTTAGTATGTTTATCCTATCTTATAAGTCTGGTATCCACTTATAAGTGAGTATATACCATGTGTGTCTTTCTGCTTTTGGGATACCTCATTCATGATGATCTTTTCTAGGTCCCACCATTTGCCTCCAAATTTCATGATTTCCTTGTTTTTAATTGCTAAGTAGTATTCCATTGTGTAAATGTACCACAATTTCTGTACCCATTCCTCAACTGAGGGACATCTAGGCTGTTTCCAGCTTCTGGCTATTACAAATAAAGCTGCTACAAACATGGTTGAACAAATGTCCTTGTTGTGTACTTGAGCATGTTTTGGATATATGCCTAGGAGTGGTATAGCTGGATATTGAGCAAGCACTATTCCTAATTGTCTGAGAAAGTACCAGATTGATTTCCAAAGTGGTTTTACAAGTTTACATTCCCACCAGCAATGGAGGCGGGTCCCCCTTTCTCCACAACCTCTCTGGCATGTGTTGCCACTTGAGTTTTTGATCTTAGCCATTCTGATGTGTGTAAGGTGAAATCTCAGGGTTGTTTTGGTTGCATCACCCTGTTGGCTAAAGATGTTGAGCATTTCTTTAAGCATTTCTCTGCCATTCTACATTCTTCTACAGAGAATTCTCTGTTTAACTCCCTACCCCATTTTTTTAAATTGGATTACTTGACTTGTTGCTTTTTAACTTCTTTAGTTCTTTATATATTCTTGATATTAGCCCTCTGTCAGATACAGGGTTGGTGAAGATCCTTTCCCAGTCTGTAGGCTGTCGTTTTGTTCTGACATCAGTGTCTTTTGCTTTACAGAGGCTTTTCAGTTTCATGAGGTCTAATTTATTCACTGTTGCTCTTAGAGCCTGTGCTCATGGATCAGTAGAATTAACATAGTGAAAATGGCCATCCTACCAAACACAATCTACAGATTCAATGCAGTTCCCATCAAAATACCAACACAATTCTTTACAGACCTTGAAAGAAAAATTCTCAACTTCATATGGAATAACAAGAAACCCAGAATTGCTAAAACAATCCTCTACAATAAAAGATCTTCTGGAGGTATCTCCATCCCTGATCTCAAGCTGTACTATAGAGCAACAATACTAAAAACTGCGTGGTACTAGCATACAAACTAACTGGTGGATCAATGGAATCGAATAGAAGACCCTGAAATAAATCTACACACCTATGGATACTTGATTGTTGACAAAGAAGACAAAACCATACAATGGAAAAAAGACAGCATCTTCAACAACTGGTGCTGGTCCAACTGGATGTCTACAAGCAGAAAAATGAAAATAGATGCATATTTATCACCCTGCACAGAACTAAAGTCCAAGTGGATCAAAGACCTCAACCTAAAAGCAGATACACTATATTGGTTAGAAGAAAAAGTGGGGAAGAGCCTAGAATTCATTGGCACAGGAGACTACTTCCTGAATAGAACACCAACAGGAAAATAGCTTAATCACAAGAATTTTCTAAGAAATACCAACTTCTACATTTTACCACTCTTCAAGTAACAATTCATTGTCGTGTTATGTATAAGGTATTGAGACTAGAAAAGAAGGAAATGACCCAACTCACTTTATGAAGCTAGTATAACATTGATAATAAACATATAAAATGACAGCCGAAGAAAAGGAATTGATTGAACTCATCTCAGTAATGGACTCAAACACAAAACCATATGTGCAATAATTAGACTAATAATATTAAGGAGAAAATGTCATTTACAAGTTTTTGAGTTTGTGTGTTAGTGTATTGGATGATAAACAATGTATGGGCAAGACTGATTATTCGTTTTTAGAATAATCGTGCATAGGCATGTGCCTAGGAGAGAGTGCAGCATGGGCACTGGTCACCAGCAAGCCTCCTAGTGAACATCTTTGATGGGGAAAAGCCTGTTCCAAAGTGACACTGATTACTTTTTTACCTACTAAATAAATTAGATTATTAATTCCTTAGGCTGTTATATTCGGTAAAATAACTAACGTAGGAAAATATATGTTTTGTCTCCTCATTTTTGACTATGAGAAAAATGCGGATAAAAGAATCAAAGTATTTAAACCAAAAGAAAGCCATCACCAACTCTCTCTATTACAGATGATAAAGATATAAAATAGGGTCAGCTTATCAGTGGTTCAGGAAAAAGAGAAAGCAATAATATTCATTCATAACTCTGAAAGGTTCTCAATTTTTCTTCCTCTCTGGGATCAAAATCACTAGAAATTGAAGAAGAGAAATTGTTTTCGGGTGAAAATATTTCTTTTTTGTTTGTGCTCAGTCATATTTTACAGAATAATATTTAACAAGTCCCTTTGGGATATTTTATCCACTTTCTTGACTCCTTAACACGTTCTCCACAGTTGCTGTTGGTTTAATTATCTGATCTTATTTTATGAATTATATTTCTTGTAGAGCCTTGATCTACACACACACACACACACACACACACACACACACACACACGTTTAAAGGAGAATTGGTTAGTGAGCATAGAAATGGTTCCAACTTCCCATTATATACTACTTAACCTATTTGGATGCCGGTAAGTAGGAATTTTTGAAAATCGATGTAATAATAAATCAAGTGATTGCATTACATTGCAGGCATCCTAACCTAGAGGTGATTGTATTGATTTTGGGGTCTTTAACTCATGGACCACAGTGAGTGAAGAATAGCATGCTATTATGAACTTTTCTCGGGGGAAAACTAGAGTGAAGCATAGTGACAGCCTTTTCTCTAAAAGGGCTACAGTGCAGGGTGTGTATAGAGGATCTTCTCCTCTCTCCATGCTTTCAGCACATTCCATGAAGTGACTGCGATAACAGGAAAATAAAGTCATCTCATTTGAAAGAAACTCCATCTCCAACGATCTGTTCAGAAGAAAAGAATTTCCACCCTAAAAGCTACTTGCTTCTCTCTGTATCCAACATGTCTTCACATGTTCATTTGTAAGTTTGAGGAAAATTCCTTACATAAACTAAACTTTATTTATTATGCAACTTCAGATACAATGCAAAATTACAACCGAAAATGTAACTGTTGTTGTCTAGTCTTTCTAAATTCCTGCTATTTATACAGTTAGTTACCAAGACAACCTAAAAGCTATCAACTCTTTTGATACACCTAACAGGGGTAATTTTCTTCGATGCTGTTGAACGTCTTATCAAAACCGTTAGCTGGATTAGAGCTTTCAGAGATTTGCTTTTAAAGGTTTCTATTAGCTCATGAAATTACTGCAAAGGGAGCTAATGATACAGAACAAGAGCAGCCTGGAGGCTTTGGTTTTGAATGTGAAACTCCTTTGTCTGAAGGAGGAAGTAGGAGAATCATTGTGTGTGTGTGCGTGTGTGTGTGTGTGTGTGTGTCTTTCAACAAGAAGGTTATGTGTGCCAGGGAGGACGGCTGTTCCTATACCTGTCCCCATAGCATGTCTCAGAACATAATGCATGTTCAGCAAATGTTCGTGAGTTTTACAGTTTCTGCTTCTGCCCCTTGGAAATAAGAGCCGTATAAAGTAGTGTTCATTGGTTGTTCTTTTTTATTTGACTCTGCTTTCATCATAGGACATTTTAAAAATATCTTACAATGAATATAACTTATTAATGTATTTTAAATTTTAGGTAAAGTTATTTTAAACATAAAAGCAATATTTTATCTTCATTGCTTCTAAATATTAGAGGAATATTGTGTAGAAATAAATTACCACTTTTTCATAGATTGGATTGACTGAATATTCTACTTGAATTAGTATCCTACTTCAACTTCACCAATGATACAGGAATTTGTATTGAATAAATGATCAATGACTCTCTCATGCAAAAGATCAACTGGAATAAATTTTAGTCCTAGTAAAACAATCACCTTTGTGGGAGATAATTGTAATTGTCACAAATCTATTTCTTGGACTAAGATGATATTGTGCTCAATAATTTCCTCTGACTTAAAATAAAGGAAAAATTTATTCACTCTTGCTTACAAAACCTTTCAAATATTAAAATATAACTGTGAGACATAGTGAGAGGAAGTAAATCATAAAATTTTCTGAGCTTTTTATTTTAAATATGAAATTCATATGAATTCTAGACTGAAAAATGGTATAATGTCAAAGCCAAACAAGAAAACTATTGTAATGGTTTAAAGGTTGCAGTTCAGAATTTAGGAAACCTTTCTCTTAAAAGTGTTTTAAACATCTGCACTGCCACAAAAGGAAAATACCACTGAAATAATAAAATAATTAATTTACATTTTCCTTAAGCTGTACACAAAAATTCTTTAAATATGAATCTTCAGTGAAATCTAAGCTTTAATCTTTGATTCAGTCTCCATTTTAATTGGAAGCTTAAAATATTAAATTATTCACATGACACTTTTGCTAATGAAACTGAGTAAAATAGACAAGAATAAAAGAAAATATGACAGCGGCACTGAAAATATTAGGATTTAGGAAGATACATACATTTGTATGCACTCACTTTGAGTATGTACTGCATAGATGTTTCTTAAGCAGGGTGGAGGGGAGATGACAGAATTTTCTGAATGTGGACAGGAAAGTATATGTGGAAAAATGAAGCATACATTTTAACAGAAACAAAAATAACTCTATTCTCACCCTACTTCCATCTGTGGGTACAAAAGTGAAAAGACAAAGGACCCCAACATAAACCCAGCTAGAGTTATAGCAAACTTCTACTCTCTCTATGTTGTTCAAGTTTATATTGTGAAGTTATTGTGTTTTATTAAAATCCATTCCAGTAAATATTAAAATTATAACATACTTTACATCTGTGAGAAAATTTCATAGAAGGATCATTGACTTGCTCATGCTTTATCTTCATTCCACATGATAGTGATCACACAGCACACATGTACATACTTGTCTGCTGCAACTGACCCATACATCCACCATCATGAGGGAAACTTATTAACAAGTTTTGATAAAAAATTTGGTTTAAATATGAAAGTAGTATTTACTGAATAATGTAATATGATATTAGCTTATGGAATGCACATTTCCTTCTGATTCATTGAAACACACAAACGTTTTTAATTTAAAAACTAGCATGTCAAGAATATCATGGAGAGCACTCAATATGACAAGTGTATTGTTTAAATACCTACCTTGAACAGTCACACTGGATTCAAACTTGGTGAGCTTCCTTGTCTCTTTCACAGGAAAATAGGGGAAAATCGGACCTCGGTTACACAGTTCATCCTCCTGGGATTTCCCCTCAGCCCAGGGATGCAGATGCTCCTCTTTGCCCTCTTCTCACTGGTCTATGCGTTCACCCTGATGGGGAATGGGACCATCGTGGGGCTTATCTGCCTGGATTCTAGACTCCACACTCCCATGTACTTCTTCCTGTCCCACCTGGCCATTGTTGACATTGCCTATGCCTGTAACACAGTACCCCAGATGCTGGTGAACCTCATGGATCCAGCCAAGCCCATCTCCTTTGCTGGCTGCATGACACAGACCTTTCTCTTTCTGACATTTGCACACACAGAATGTCTCCTACTGGTGGTGATGTCCTATGATCGGTATGTGGCCATCTGCCACCCACTCCGATACTCTGTCATCATGAGCTGGAGAGTTTGTGTTATCCTGGTGGTGACTTCCTGGATTTTAGGAGTGCTCTTGGCCCTAGTCCATCTAGTATTACTCTTACCATTGCCCTTCTGTGGCTCTCAAAAAGTGAATCATTTTTTCTGTGAAATTATAGCTGTTCTCAAACTTGCCTGTTCAGACACCCGCATCAATGAGGTCATGGTTTTGGCTGGGGCTGTGTCTGTGCTTGTAGGACCATTTTTTTCAATTGTGGTCTCTTATGCTCATATTCTGTATGCCATCCTGAAGATCAAGTCATGGCAAGGACGGCAGAAAGCCTTCTCCACCTGCTCCTCCCATCTCTGTGTCGTTGGACTCTTTTATGGTACAGCCATTGTCATGTACATTGGACCCCAACATGGGGACTCCAATGAGCAGAAGAAATATCTTTTGCTCTTCCATAGCCTTTTCAATCCTATGCTCAACCCACTGATTTATAGTCTGAGAAACAAAGAGGTCAAAAATGCACTGAAAAGGATATTCATAAAGGAAGATGCCTCTTGAGAGTGTTAAAAAATACAGACCTTGCAGAGATCTTAGAACTGACTTCATTCAATATTTACCAGGACATGTAAACTTGTTCAAAGGCATCCTTTTCATTTCCTTACAAAAGCCTTCTTTCACCTTTCAAGAACCTCCCTGTATGCTGTCTTCTATAACTTCAGATTTGTGGAGCAAAAGCAACCCAAACATGCACCAGTATGACAGTGCACGTGCTTTTAACGTGGCTAAAAGCAATCATCAGTGTTACCCAACCCTGTTAGTACAATACCAAACAGCCCCAAAGATGCACCCACAGGTGTGGTAGTAGAACAAAGTGCTCCACCAATCCTCGCAAGAAACACTGGCTAGATTCCACTTAGGGACAGACACATGAACGGAGAATGGCATAGGAGTGAAGAGGGAGACAAAAAGGCAAATCAGGCACCATTCAGTGGCCGAATAACTGTATCAAAACAATAGAGGGATGGAATATTTTAATTTTTTGAAGATGAATAAAGCATCAGTACAGCTCAGTGAAAGATCACAAGGACCATAACTTATGTAAGCACTTCTGAAGATGAGGAATAAAACATTTCATTACACCCCTCTCAACTAGTCCGCCTCACCTTCTCTCACAAAGCAGGCAACTGTGACCTTGACTGCTAGAAGCTGTGTTAATGTTGTGCTTTCTTGGACTTGATACAAATGAACTATAGTCCTGCAAAGTGCTCATTGTTTTAATACCCC
Organism: Meriones unguiculatus; assembly: GCF_030254825.1. Lineage (NCBI taxonomy): Eukaryota > Metazoa > Chordata > Mammalia > Rodentia > Muridae > Meriones > Meriones unguiculatus. The sequence goes on along the minus strand of NC_083351.1, from coordinate 66,210,929 downwards.
TTACTGCAATCATTGTTCCGTTTGTCAGATTCTTCCAGGATGAGTATGGGCATCATTTGTTCATCTCCATGGCATTGTGTAAACAAACCACAACATATCCATTCTATTTGGGGAAGACAGAGGACCTGTCAACAGTGTAAGCTATAATAAATCATTGTTCATTCAGAACATATCTGTGGTCACTTTTTTTATATATATACAGCCAAGGAAGCACTGGGTAATGGATGCCTCAAACATAAATCCTCTTTGCTATGACTGTTTGCCTATGGAATTACTATCAGTTACTCATGGCCTGAAATTGGCGCACACTTAGTGGGAATTAGTAATGCAATAATGAGCTGAATTCTGCTTTCCCCCATTTGACTTTGCAGGCTAATGAGGGTGCTATTTTTGTATTAATGTTCATAGATATATTACTGGCTCATAAGCCTATCTAACTCTCTTCTGAGCAGAAGAAACAAGAATAAGGTATGCATTTGTTCCTTTGTGATCGGCTTCATCTTCTTAATGAACATCAACAAAAATTGGAGGGTACTGGAGAAAGTAAATTTTAAATTTTTAAACTGTATGTAGAAGCGAAGGCATGTGCTAGCTAGATTTATATTAACTTGACACAAACTAAAGTCACATGACAGGAGGGAATCTCAATTAAGAAAATGCCTTTCTGAGATTCAGCTGTAGAGCCGGGCATGGTGATACGTGTCTTTAATCCCAGCACTCAGTGAGGCAGAGCGAGGCAGATCTCTGTGATTGTGAGGCCAGGTTGGTCTACAAAGCGAGTCCAGGACAGCCAAGGATACACAGAGAAACCCTATATCAGATAAAAGAAATCCAGCTGTAGACAAGCCTACAGGGCATTATGTTTTTTAATTTGTGATTGATGGCGGGAGTGTGGGGGGAACAAAACCCATTGCAGATGGTTCCATCCCAGGGCTGATGGTCTTGGGTTCTATAAAAAAGCAGGCTGAGCAAGCCATGATGAGCAAGCTGGTTAACAGCAATCCTCCATGTCCTCTGCATCAGCTCCTGTCTCCAGGTTCTAGTCTTGTTTGAGTTCATGTTTTGACTTCCTTCAATGATGCTTACACGTGCTGTGCAAATGTAATCAGAATAAAACCTTTCCTCCCCAACTTGCTTTTTGGTCATGGTGTTTTGCTGCAGGAATATAAACCCTTAAGACAGTGGGCATTTTAAACTTTTAGGTTGACAGTATATTTGCTCATTTGATATAAGTCTGGAGAATAAACCTGGGCCTTGCATGTGTAGGGCAAACATTCTACAACTGAGATAAGCCCCTAGCTGTAATCCTTCTTTAAATCTAGCTTTATCCTGATTCCTATATTGATTTCCCTAGAAGATGTATTTGGTTTAGATGAGGGTTGAGCATTTTGTGATGACTTTGATAATTCTGAGCCTATTCTAGGATTGGTCTAGTCGTCTGTCCTGTAGCATTCGGTTGTGAAAATATGTTCTTTTATCACACTTTGACAATATCAACTGTACCTGTGCTGTGTTGGCTCCATCACACCCCTAAGTGGTGCTGTGGACCTCTGGCCTCAGGCACAAGGCTCTTCTATTCCAACTGCAACTTTAGCAATTCCCCTGGAAAACACTGCCTTGCTTTTCTAGCAAATGTCCTGCCCACTGCCACGTGGGAACCCATGGGATCATCTCATTTTCTTCCAAGAAACACAGAGGTAGTGAAGAGCTAGGAAAGCTGTCCCAGGCATGCCAACCTAATCAAAAGGACTGTCACTCCCTCGTGTCCTGGCTGGTTTTATTATGAAATGACGTCCTTGCCTGATGGCCCCTTTCCGGGAAGTATAACTAAAGAGTGGTGGAAAATATTTCCGGTGCTTTTAAGTCTGTTGTCATTATTTGTAGCAATCTTCAGTCACTTAAAGGAAGCATGAGAAACCCAACACATATTTGCATTTGGCCACTCATTATTTTTAATCTGCCTTCCTTTCCCTTATTTACAGAAATTAAGGAAAAAGACTTCCCATTATTCCTGAGTGGCATAACTTTTCTCTACTAGTTGTGTTTAGAAACTTCAGTGGATCTATTAATCTAGGTCTCTCTCTCTAAGCCAAATAAAATCAGATGTAAACACATTTACAGTTTTATTAGAAATGAGAAAAAGCAGGAGTGAACAGGAAAGTGGAGAAAAATATCAAGGGAGACTCACTAAAAGTAGTCCCACTTGGGGTGAAAAAGAATACATTACTTCTTGCATGGAATTGTCTTCTGAAAGATCTTCTCAAATATTTAATGCACGACAGTCCACATAGACACAGCTAGAAAGAACAATTTAATTGATGGTTGATGTTTCCAATTGACCAAACTTGTGCTTCTTACCATTGGGTATTAATTATCTTACACTGGAGGCAATAAATATCTACATTGCCATTAAGTTCATCAACTAGTATGAGATGCATGCCCAGAGGCCAAAAGAGATCCACAGATCAAAAAGTAATAGAAATGCCAGGTGACATTTCTAAGGTCCTCTGGGTTATACTTAGCGATGAACAGGTGAACAATGGGATATAGAACTGACTTTTCCTTGACTATGTTTGGATTAAATACTTCTAAATTGGACTTTGTAGCATAGGACTCATTTGTGAATGAGAGTAATAGTGATGTAGCTTCATTCCATAGTTACTTCTATCTACAGGAATAAGTAGAAGATAAATGCATCTTTTCTGTTTTCTTGATTACTGTTTCTTTCTTTTCCTTGTTTTACACAAGTGTGGTAATGCTAAATCTATGATATGCCACTGAAAACCAAGACAAAATCTCTTCTTAAAATATCAAGTTAAAAAAGTTTTTAATCTACTCTTGCCTGATGCGTCTAAAACAAAAAGGGGGAACTGTAGAGAGCTGCGGAATGCTATGCCTTAAAGATGGAGCTGGTTTCCGCCTTCCACCTTCCCGATGGTGAGTGCTCTCTGTCATGAACAACTCCACATTTGGCTAAGGCCGAGGATCTGGCTTGCTTCCATGTATGTGGACCTATCTGCATTGCCCCCGTGGCATGCCTGGGTTGGCTACCCAGAGGCTATTTAAGCTGTGGGCTGGCTTTCCCCGGGGTCTGAGGATTGTTCAATGTTCCTGAATAAACTGCATTGAAAAAAAAAAAAAGTTAAGCAAACCGTATACCCATCAGAATGGCCAAGATCAAAAACTCAAGTGACAACACATGCTGGAGAGGTTGTGAAGAAAGGGGAACCCTCCTCCATTGCTAGTGGGAATGTAAACTGGTACAACCACTTTGGAAGTCAATCTGGTGCTTTCTCAGACAATTAGGAGTAGTGCTACCTCAAGACCCAGCTATACCACTCCTAGGTATATACCCAAAATTTGCTCAAGTACACAACAAGGACATTTGTTCAACCATGTTTGTAGCAGCTTTATTTGTAATAGCCAGAACCTGGAAACAACCCAGATGTCCATCAACGGAGGAATGGATACAGAAATTGTGGTATTTTTACACAATGGAATACTACTCAGCAATCAGAAAGGAGGAAATCATGAAATTTGCAGGCAAATGGTGGGATCTAGAAAAGATCATTCTGAGTGAAGTATCCCAGAAGGAGAAAGATAAACATGGTATATACTCGATTATATAGACGTACAAGTTATGATAAACATAATGAAATCTACGCACCTAAAGAAGATAATCAAGAAAGTGGACACGGGTGATGATGATCCATCCTCATTTAGAAAGACAAATGGAATGTGCATTGAATGTATGACAGGAGTCTACCGCAAAAGGCATCAGAAAGACTCTACCTAGCAGTGTTTCAAAGCAGACACTAAGACTCATAACCAAACCCTCCGCAGAGTGCAGGGAATCATATGAAAGAAGGGGAGTTAGTAGGATATGGAAAGGATAGGAGCTCTACAAGGACCAAATATATCCAGGCACAGGGTCTTTTCTGAGACACTCACTCAACCAAGGACCATCTATGGATATAACCTAGAACTTCTGCTAGGATGTGGCCCGTGGTAGCTCAGTAACCAAGTAGTTTTCCAAAGTAAGGGGAACAAGGACTATTTCTAAAAGGAACTCAATGGCTGGCTCTTTGACCTCCCCACCCCCTCAGGGGAGGAGCAGTCCTGTTAGGACACAGAGGAGGACTTTGCAGCCAGCCCTGAAGATACCTGATAAAACAGGGTCAAATGAAAGGGGAGGAGGTCCTCCCCTATCAGTGGACTTAGAAAGGGGCAGGTAGGAGACCAGGGAGGGAGTGTGGGGTTGGGGAGGGAAAGACAGAGAGGAATACAGCTGGGACACAGAGTTAACAAAATGTAACTAAAAAGAAAAATAAAATTAAAAAAATAAAAATAAAAAGATATTTTTAAAAAAAGTTAAGCAAATGAACATCATTATAAGTGCAGGGCATCTTTAAAACAGAACAAGCTATGTCAATAGAAGATTGCACCTGCTCTTTGGGGCTTTACCAATCCTCCCCATCACTGGTTGCAAAGATGACAGATACCTTTGTAACCAAACTTTCAACTGCATAAAGAGTGAAATCAGAGTCAAATATCCTTCATGAGACAATGACCTCCACCCTTAGATAACGGGAATGAATAACAAAAAGTATGCTTCATGTTCTGACTATAACTAAGGAATTCAAAAGACAGTGAAATTATTCTGTTAGCAGACAACAGGAATATTATTTAAAATTTAAGTTGAAAGAACAAAATTTTAAGACATAAAAGGGAAAAGAGAAGGAGTGGGAAGAAGGAGGGGAGGCAAGGAACAGAAGAATGTAAAAAGAAAAGACAAAATTAAGATGCCCACAACATAATTTGTAATGCAAAAAGCATTAAAGCAGATTTTGTCTGGCTAAAGGATCTATCTGTGATGGGCAAGTGGAGCTGTGATGCACTCACTATAGGGCCATGTTTATTTTCTCTTGCATGTGATTTGTGGAGACTTTGGGATCATAGAAGAGTTACTCTGTCATCTTTTTAGATTCACAGGCACAACCCTACTTTTCCTTTTTTGACTTTTTATTCCTCTTAGGCGTGTGTTAGAGTTTTATAATCAAACCACCTGGGCTTCACAGTCACCCCACATTATCTTACTCTTTTATTTGGTAATTTTCTACTGGTAATTTTTTTACTTAATCTTACTTTTTGGAGACTATGATCTGCTGTTAAATCAACCAATGCTTATTCAATTCAAATTTCATGTGCCTTACAAACCATTTAATCATTTTATGGATGCTGAGGGTTTATCAAAATATTATATAGTTTTTTTCAACTCTCCTGTTTTTCTATCCATTTTACTTACCATATCAATCACAGTGGTGGTGAAGTTTTTGTTTGAAATCTCACTGTTTTATTATGTTTAGTCTAGTGCTCACTGCTTTCACTGGTGACTATAGGCCAGCCTTTCACATTTTTGAATGTTAAATTGTAAGCGTTTTATATTTTAATGTTTCTCTTCAGATAGGTGAGGTTTTTTTTTTCGTAATTGAGAGCAATTATAATTGAAGCAGATTGCTCATGTATGTAGCATGTGAATTTTGTTTGTGGACTATGTTCTTATTAAATTCCTCAGTCCAACCTGCAACATGATTGCAATTTCAATTCTCCCAGCACACTGAAGTTCTAATTCACACTTCAGGCCTATGGAGAACCACTCTGATGCCAGAACCATGAACACTCTTGTTGGCTCTGTCTTCAGGAGTCTTTGCATCCTCAAAATGGGTACAGAGTAGAGAAAGGACTGATGCAAACTTCTCTTGTACATATTCATCTTCATCACCCTATTTCAAAGTCTCAACTTTCTCACTGATCCTGAATCACAATTAATGTTGATTTTGCTCAGGAAGTTTACTGCTTTCCCCTTAAAATCTATTTCTTACTGCTGCTTGAATAAAATATCTTTTGGGAGAAAGCCTGTTCAAATGTGAGACCCATCTCATATTTCTGTTTTTACAAGGACATAGCATTGCTCCATCTATTTTACCACAACTGGACATCGATCTGTACATTTCCCTGACTTTTATAATTACTTACAGTTGGTGAAAAATAATGATTTTAAACATTGTGGGTCCTTGTTCTACAATGGACATAGACACACTGTACACAATACCAAGTCTAATAAAGGCATTTTCATACAAGCATATAATGCATTATGCCTATGTTTCCCCAAGGTAATCTTCTAAAATCTCCTTTTATTCCTCTGCCACATCTCATTAACCACTCTACATTTCTCTCTCAGTTCCATTTCAACTTTAATACCATATATAAATACATTATTTTGTGTATATTGTATTGTATATTGTATATTTTGTATTTCATATATATACTTTATATTATCTTGTCTATATTATATGTATATGTGTGAATACATTATATGTGTATATTATAATATACAATGTATAATATGACATGTATTGTATATGTATAATCCCTAGCCACACATGACAGAACATGTGATATTTATAAGTCCGACATATTTGGTTTAATCTGATTTCAGTTCCATCTAGTTTCCTACAATGACATATAATATTCTTTTTTTTTTTTCCAATGCAGTTTATTCAGGAACCTTGAACAATCATCTGACCCTGGAGAAAGCCAGCCCACAGCTTAAATAGCCTCTGGGTAGCCAACCCCAGCATGCCACGTGGGCAATGCAGATAGGTCCACATACATGGAAGCAAGCCAGATCCTCAGCCTTAGCCAAATGTGGAGTTGTTTGTGACAGAGAGCACTCACCATCGGGAAGGTGGAAGGCGGAAACCAGCTCCATCTTTAAGGCACAGCATTCCGCAGCTCTCTACAGTTCCCCTTTTTGTTTTAGACGCATCAGGCAAGAGTAGAGGTCTGATCTCTGGTATTAGAAATAAATTGGGACTTTGTACCGATGTTCATTTAGGTGTCATCCACCCAAAGAGCATCAGACCCGTCCGATACCTTTTTCTCAGAGGCAGGACCTGGGGCATCAACCCGCATGCAATCAGACATGCTCTTCTCTGGGTCCAAAGCGGCTGACCCTGAGTGCAGTGCTTAGCCTCGCATCCTGAGCGTAACATTTTAGCTTTTTATGGTAGCCAACCATGCTTGGGGAGACTGTCCTGCTTCAATGGCTATAAAGGCCTGAATGGTCATGGCTGCATTACGCTGTTGTGAGACTCTAATCTTGCATATATACCACAGGCAAACCAAGGTGACCAACACCAGAAGGCCTGCTAACGCTCCCATGCCCGCCCATTCCTTCAGATGATTCATGGCTGCAGCAATCCATGATGATAATCCTGTGGCTAGTCCTGTGTCCACTCTGGTAGAATTTACCGTGACAATGCCCACTCTCAGCTGCTCCATCGTAGTATCAAATTCTCCAGTCCAATTACCTAAAATATAGCTAGATAATTGTTTAGACAGATTTGCAGCACAGGGAAAATTCTCATGTTGTATGCTAGTGACTCAAAGTCCAGCATACTTTCATTGACAGCCAAGTTGAGCGATTTGCCATAGGGTATCAATTTGCTCCTGCACGAGGTCAATCCTCTGACTGAACACCATCAAGCCTCCTTTTAGTTGAGCATTAATTCCTTTTTGTACATCTAAGGCATGAGCTACATTGGCTAAAAGATTATTCAGGGTCTGAGCAGTCTGCACAGTATGACTCATGGCTAATGCCCCGGTGGTAGCTCCAATAGCTGCCAATGAGATGGCAGTAACAATGGTGGCTGTAGTTCCAAGATCCCTTTTCTGTCTGAAGAGAGTCATAGCGTGAGGGGCATCAACGGGCACAGGCACCCAGTGAGGCATGCGAGTAACCAGGGCATACGTAAATTCACTAGCTTTCCAGCATTGGGCAAAAAAGCAAGTATCATTACCACAATTGCTTGGCTCTATCTGGCTAATAATGAATAAAAATGAGGGATATAAACAAACAGGTGTGGGCTTATAGGAAATATTATGAGAAGCCTTAACCCCCTCGTTGGAACATCCTGCATCAGTTCTAGAACTAGCAGTGGTGGTGTCCGAGGTCTGAGTAGGTTCAGGAGACCATTGCCCCCAGGGGCAAGACGTGCTCCATGTAAATTGATTAACTCCATGTTTTCCTCCACTTTTGAAAGTCATTTAAGGTTCTTAAATTTTTTTCCCCTTTTTTTTTTAATTTTTCATCAATTGCACTTTATTCATTTTGCATCCCCCCAAAAGCCCCTCCCTCCTCCCCTCCCAATCCTACCATCCCTCCTCCCTCTGCATGCATGCCACTCCCCAAGTCCACTGATAGGGGAGGTTCTCCTCTCCTTTCTGATCTTAGTCTGTCAGTTCACATCAAAAGTGGCTACATTATCCTCTACTATGGCCTGGTAAGGCTGCTCCCCCCCAGGGGGAGGTGATCAAAGAGCAGGCCGGTCAGATTATGTCAGAGGCAGTCCCTCTTCACATTACTATGTAACCCAATTGGACTCTGAACTGCCCTGGGCTACATCTGTGCAGGGGTTCTGGGTTATCTCCATGAATAGTCCTTGGTTGGAGTATGAGTCTCTGGGAAGTTCCCTGTGTTCAAATTTTCTTGTTCTGTTGCTCTCCTTGTGGAGTTCCTGTCCTCTCCAGCTCTTACTATTTCCCAGTTCTTACATAAAATTCCCTTCACTCTGCCCAACAGTTGCCCATCAGGCTCAGCATCTGCTTTGATAGTCTGTAGGGCCGAGGCTTTCAGGGCCCTCTGTGGTAGGTTCCTAGATTGTTTCCTGTTTTCTTCTTCTTCTGATGTCCATCCTCTTTGCCTTTCCAGATGGGGATTGGACATTTTAGTTAGGGTCCTCTCTCTTGCTTAGTTTCTTTAAATGCACAGGTGTTAATGGGTTTGTCCTATGTTGTTTGTCTATATGAGTGAGTTTATACCATGTGTGTCTTTTTGCTTCTGGGACAACTCACTCAGGATGATCCTTTCCAGGTCCCACCATTTACCTGCAAATTTCATGATTTCCTTATTTTTCATTGCTGAGTAATATTCCATTGTATAGATGTACCACAATTTCTGCATCCATTCTTCAGTTGAGGGGCATCTGGGTTGTTTCCAGCTGCTGGCTATTACAAATAAAGCTGCTACAAACATGGTTGAGCAAATGTCCTTATTGTGTACTTGAGCCTCTTTTGGATATATGCCCAGTAGTGGTATGGCTGGATCTTGAGGAAGCGCTATTCCTACTTGTCTGAGAAAGCACCAGATTGATTTCCACAGTGGTTGTACAAGTTTACATTCCCACCAGCAGTGGAGAAGGGTTCCCCTTTCTCCACAATCTCTCCAGCATGTGTTGTCACTTGAGTTTTTGATCTTGGCCATTCTCATGGGTGTAAGGTGAAATCTCAGGGTTGTTTTGATTTGCATTTCCCTAATGGCTAGTGAGGATGAGCATTTCTTTAAGTGCTTCTCTGCCACTCAGTATTCCTCTACAGAGAATTCTCTGTTTAGCTCTGTTCCCCATTTTTTTTCCAATGCAGTTTATTCAGGAACCTTGAACAATCATCTGACCCTGGAGAAAGCCAGCCCACAGCTTAAATAGCCTCTGGGTAGCCAACCCCAGCATGCCACGTGGGCAATGCAGATAGGTCCACATACATGGAAGCAAGCCAGATCCTCAGCCTTAGCCAAATGTGGAGTTGTTTGTGACAGAGAGCACTCACCATCGGGAAGGTGGAAGGCGGAAACCAGCTCCATCTTTAAGGCACAGCATTCCGCAGCTCTCTACAGTTCCCCCTTTTTGTTTTAGACGCATCAGGCAAGAGTAGAGGTCTGATCTCTGATATTAGAAATAAATTGGGACTTTGTACCGATGTTCATTTAGGTGTCATCCACCCAAAGAGCATCAGACCCGTCCGATACCTTTTTCTCAGAGGCAGGACCTGGGGTATCAACCCGCATGCAATCAGACATGCTCTTTTCTGGGTCCAAAGCGGCTGACCCTGAGTGCAGTGCTTAGCCTCGCATCCTGAGCGTAACATTTTAGCTTTTTATGGTAGCCAACCATGCTTGGGGCGAATGTCCTGCTTCAATGGCTGTAAAGGCCTGAATGATCATGGCTGCATCACACTGTTGTGAGACTCTAATCTTGCATATATACCACAGGCAAACCAAGGAGACCAACACCAGAAGGCCTGCTAACGCTCCCATGCCCGCCCATTCCTTCAGATGATTCATGGCTGCAGCAATCCATGATGATAATCCTGTGGCTAGTCCTGTGTCCACTCTGGTAGAATTTACCGTGACAATGCCCACTCTCAGCTGCTCCATCGTAGTATCAAATTCTCCAGTCCAATTACCTAAAATATAGCTAGACAATTGTTTAGACAGATTTGCAGCACAGGAAAAATTCTCGTGTTATATGCTAGTGACTCAAAGTCCAGCATATTTTCATTGACAGCCAAGTTGAGCGATTTGCCATAGGGTATCAATTTGCTCCTGCACGAGGTCAATCCTCTGATTGAACACCATCAAGCTTCCTTTTAGTTGAGCATTAATTCCTTTATGTACAACTAAGGCATGAGCTACATTGGCTAAATGATTATTCAGGGTCTGAGCAGTCTGCCCAGTATGACTCATGGCTAATGCCCCGGTGGTAGCTCCAACAGCCGCCAATGAGATGGTAGTAACAATGGTGGCTGTAGTTCCAAGATCCCTTTTCTGTCTGAAGAGAGTCATAGCGTGAGGGGCATCAACGGGCACAGGCACCCAGTGAGGCATGCAAGTAACCAGGGCATACCTAAATTTACTAGCATTCCAGCATTGGGCAAAAAAGCAAGTATCATTACCACAATTACTTGGCTCTATCTGGCTAATAATGAATAAAAAATGGGGGATATAGACAAACAGGTGTGGGCTTATAGGAAATATTATGAGAAGCCTTAACCCCCTCGTTGAAACATCCTGCGTCAGTTCTAGAACTAGCAGTGGTGGTGTCCGAGGTCTGAGTAGGTTCAGGAGACCATTGCCCCCAGGGGCGAGACGTGCTCCATGCCAAGTGACTAACTCCATGTTTCCTCCACTTTTGAAAGTCATTTAAGGTTCTTAAATTATTTTTTCCTTTTTTTTTAATTTTTCATCAATTACACTGTATTCATTCTGCATCCCCCCATAAGCCCCTCCCTCTTCCCCGCCCAGTCCCACCCTCCCTCCTCCCTCTGCTTGCATGCCACTCCCCAAGTCCACTAATAGGGGAGGTTCTCCTCTCCTTTCTGATCTTAGTCTGTCAGTTCACATCAAAAGTGGCTGCATTGTCCGCTACTATGGCCTGGTAAGGCTGATCCCCCCCCAGAGGGAGGTGATCAAAGAGCAGGCCAATCAGATTATGTCAGAGGCAGTCCCTCTTCACATTACTATGTAACCCAATTGGACTCTGAACTGCCCTGGGTTACATCTGTGCAGGGGTTCTGGGTTATCTCCATGAATAGTCCTTGGTTGGAGTATGAGTCTCTGGGAAGTTCCCTGTGTTCAAATTTTCTTGTTCTGTTGCTCTTCTTGTGGAGACCCTGTCCTCTCCAGCTCTTACTATTTCCCAGTTCTTACCTAAAATTCCATTCACTCTGCCCAACAGTTGCCCATTAGGCTCAGCATCTGCTTTGATAGTCTGTGGGGCAAAGGCTTTCAGAGGCCCTCTGTGGTAGGTTAATAGGTTGTTTCCTGTTTTCTTCTTCTTCTGATGTCCATCCTCTTTGCCTTTCCGGATGGGGATTGGACATTTTTGTTAGTGTCCTCTCTCTTGCTTAGTTTCTTTAGATGCACAGATTTTAGGGGTTCTGTCCTATGTTGTATGTCTATATGAGTGAGTATATACCATGTGTGTCTTTTTGCTTCTGGGACAACTCACTTAGGATGATCCTTTCCAGATCCTACCATTTACCTGCAAATTTCATGATTTCCTTATTTTTCATTGCAGAGTAATATTCCATTGTGTAGATGTACCACAATTTCTGCATCCATTCTTCAGTTGAGGGGCATCTGGGTTGTTTCCAGCTTCTGGCTATTACAAATAAAGCTGCTACAAACATGGTTGAGCAAATGTCCTTTTTGTGTACTTGAGCCTCTTTTGGATATATGCCCAGTAGTGGTATGGCTGGATCTTGAGGAAGTGCTATTCCTAGGTGTCTGAGAAAGCACCAGATTGATATCCAGAGAGGTTGTACAAGTTTACATTCCCACCAGCAGCGAAGAAGGGTTCCCCTTTCTCCACAACCTCTCCAGCATGTGTTGTCACTTGAGTTTTTGATCTTGGCCATTCTCATGGGTGTAAGGTGAAATCTCAGGGTGGTTTTGATTTGCATTTCCCTAATGGCTAGTGAGGTTGAGCATTTCTTTAAGTGCTTCTCTGCCATTCGGTATTCCTCTACAGAGAATTCTCTGTTTAGCTCTGTTCCCCATTTTTTAAGTGGATTACTTGGTTTGCTGCTTTTCATCGTCTTTAGTTCTTTATATATACTGGATATGAGTCCTCTGTCAGATAAAGGGTTGGTGAAGATTCTTTCCCCATCTGTAGGCAGTCACTTTGTTTTGATGACGGTGTCCTTTGCTTTACAGAAGCTTTTCAGTTTCATGAGGTCCCATTTATTGACTGTTGCTCTTAGAGCCTGTGCTGTTGGTGTTCTGTTCAGGAAGTTTTCTCCTGTACCAATGAGTTCTAGGATATTCCCCACTTTTTTTTCAAGCCGATTTAATGCATCTGGTTTTATGTTGAGGTCTTTGATCCACTTGGCCTTCAGTTGTGTTCAGGGTGATAAGTATTGATCTATTTTCATTTTTCTACATGTAGACATACAGTTGGACCAGCACCATTTGTAGAAGATGCTATCTTTTTTCCATTGTATGGTTTTGGCATCTTTGTCAAATATCAGGTGTCCATAAGTGTGGGGGTTTATTTCTGAGTCCTCTGTTCGGTTCCATTGATCCACCATTCTGTTTCTATGCCAGTACCATGAAGTTTTTAAGACTGTTGCTCTATAGTACAACTTAAGATCAGGGATGGAGATACCTCCAGAAGATCTTTTATTGTAGAGGATTGTGTTAGCAATTCTGGGTTTCTTGTTATTCCATATGAAGTTGAGAATTTTTCTTTCCAGGTCTGTAAAGAATTGTGTTGGTAATTTGATGGGAATTGCATTGAATCTGTAGATTGCTTTTGGTAAGATGGCCATTTTTACTATATTAATCCTGCCAAGCCATGAGCATGGGAGATCTTTCCATCTTCTCATATCTTCTTCTAATTCTTTCTTCGGAGACTTGAAATTTTTTTCATACAAGTCTTTGACTTCCTTGGTTAGGGTTACTCCGAGGTACTTTATGTCATTTGTGGCTATTGTGAAGGGTGTTGTTTCTCTAATTTCTTTCTCAGCCCTTTTGTCTTTTGTATACAAGAGGGCTACTGATTTTTTTGAGTTAATTTTGTATCCGGCCACTTTGCTGAAGGTGTTTTTCAGCTGTAGGAGTTCCCTGGTAGAGTTTTTGGGGTCACTCACGTATACTATCATATCATCTGCAAATAGTGATAATTTGACTTCTTCCTTTCCAATTTGTATCCCCTTGATCTCCTTCAACTGTCTTATTGCTCTAGCAAGGACTTCCAGAACTATGTTGAAGAGATATGGAGAGAGTGGGCAGCCTTGTCTTGTCCCTGATTTCAGTGGGATTGCTTTAAGTTTCTCTCCATTCAGTTTGATGTTGGCTATAGGTTTGCTGTATATTGCCTTTACTATGTTTAGATATGTGCCTTGTATCCCTGATCTCTCCAATACTTTAAACATGAATGGATGTTGGATTTTGTCAAATGCTTTTTCAGCATCTAGGGAGATTATCATGTGGTTTTTTTTTCTTTCAATTTGTTAATATGGTGGATCACATTGATGGATTTCCATATATTGAACCACCCCTGCATACCTGGGATGAAGCCTACTTGGTCATGGTGGATGATATCTTTGATATGTTCTTGTATACGGTTTGCGAGTATTTTGTTGAGTATTTTTGCATCAATGTTCATAAATGAGATTGGCCTGAAGTTCTCTTTTTTGGTTGGGTCTTTGTGAGGTTTAGGTACCAAGGTGACTGTGGCTTCATAGAATGAGTTTGGTAATGTTGCTTCTGTTTTGATTTTGTGGAATAGTTTGAAGAGAACTGGAGTTAGCTCTTTTTTGAATGTCTGGTAGAATTCTGTGCTGAAACCATCAGGTCCTGGGCTTTTTTTGGATGGGAGACTTTCGATGACTGCTTCTATTTCCTTGGGGGATATAGGACTATTTAATTGATTTACCTCGTCCTGATTTAGCTTTGGTAAGTGGAATCGATCAAGAATATTGTCCATTTCATTTAAATTTTTAAATTTTGCTGCATATAGACTTTTGAAGTAAGTCCTAATGATTGCTTGGATTTCCTCAGTGTCTGTAGTTATGTCCCCCTTTTCATTTCTGATTTTGTTGATTTGGATGGTGTCACGCTGCTTTTTAGTTAGCTTGGCTAAGGGTTTGTCGATCTTGTTGATTTTCTCAAAGAACCAGCTCTTGGTTTCATTGATTCTTTGAATTGTTTTATTTGTTCCCAATTGATTGATTTCAGCCCTGAGTTTGATTCTTTCCAGCCGTCTGCTCCTTCTTGGTGTGTCTGCTTCTTCTTTTTCTAGGGTTTTTAAGTGAGCCATTAAGTTGCTTGAATGCGCTGTCTCAAATTTCTTCTTGAAGGCACTTAGTGCTATGAACTTTCCTCTTAGCACTGCTTTCATTGTGTCCCACAAGTTTGGGTATGTTGTGTCTTCATTTTCATTGAGTTCTAGGAAGATTTTAATTTCTTTCTTTATTTCTTCCCTGACCCAGCTGTCTTTTAGTAGCAAGTTGTTCAGTTTCCATGTATGTGTAGGCTTTTTGCTATTTCTGTTGTTACTGAGGTCCGGCTTTATTCCATGGTGATCAGACAGGATACAAGAGATTATTTCAATCTTCTTGTATCTGTTGAGGCTTGTTTTGTGACCAACTATGTGGTCTATTTTGGAGAAGGTTCCATGAGGTGCTGAGAAGAAGGTAAATTCTTTTGTGTTTGGGTGTAAGGCTCTGTAAATATCTGTTAGGTCCATTTGATTCATGCCCTCTGTTGAGATATTGTTTCTTTGTTTAATTTCTGTTTTGTTGACCTGTCCTTTGTTGAGAGTGGGGTGTTGAAGTCTCCCACTATTAGTGTGTGTGGATCTATGTGTGGTTTAAGTTTTATCAATGTTTCTTTCACAAATGTGGGTGCCCTTGTATTTGGGGCATAGATGTTCAGGATTTTGATGTCTTCTTGGTGGAATTTTCCCTTGATGAGTATGAAGTTTCCTTCCCCATCTCTTTTGATTAATTTTGGTTGAAAGACTATTTTATCAGATATTAGAATGGCTATTCCTGCTTGCTTCTTCCGTCCATTTGCTTGAAAAGCCGTTTTCCATCCCTTTACCCTCAGGTAATGCCTATCTTTGTGACTTAGGTGTGTTCCTTGTATACAACAGATTGCTGGGTTTTGTTTACGCATCCATTCTGTAAGTCTGTGTCTTTTTATTGGAGAATTAAGTCCACTGATATTGAGAGAGAGTAATGACCAGTGGCTGTTAGATCCTTTGAATTTGATGTTGGCTGTGGTCATACGGTTGTGTGCTTGGTTGCTTTTTGTTTTACTGTAGTGGGGTTATTCATTTCCTGTGTTTTCTTGAATGTAGCTAGCTTTCTTGGGTTGTATTTTCCCTTCCAGTGTCTTCTGTAATGCTGGATTTGTTTGTAGGTATTGTTGAAATTTGTTTTTGTCATTGAATATCTTGTTTTCTCCATCTATGAGGACTGAGAGTTTTGCAGGGTATAGTAGCCTGGGCTGACATCTGTGTTCTCTTAGGGTCTACATGATATCCTTCCAGGCCCTTCTGGCTTTCATAGTCTCTGTTGAAAAGTCAGGTGTGATTCTAATGGGTTTGCCATTATATGTTACTTGGCCTTTTTCTCTTGTAGCTTTTAGTATTTTTTCTTTGTTCTGTGTACTTACAGTTTTGATTATTATGTGGCGGGAGGATTTTCTTTTCTGGTCTAATTTATTGGGTGTTCTATAGGCCTCTTGTATTCTTATTGGCCTCTTCTTTAAGTTGGGGAAATTTTTTTCAATGATTTTGTTGAAAATATTTTCTGGGCGATGGTGCAGGGAATCTTCTTTTTCCTCTATTCCTATTATTCTTAGGTTTTGTCTTTATATGTTGTCTTGAATTTTTTGGACGGTCTGTGTCAGGAATTTTTTAGATTTAACATTTTCTTTGACTGATACATCTATTTCTTCCATTGTATCTTCCACACCTGAGATTCTTTCTTCCATTTCTTGTAGCCTATTGGTTATGCTAACCTCTGTAGTTCCTGCTTTCTTCCCTAAGTTCTTTCTCTCCATAATTTCTTCCATTTTTTTTTTATTTTTCTAATTCTATCTTCAGGTCTTGAGCTATTTTGTTGTTTTCCTTCACCTGTCTGTATTTTCATGTTTTTCCGTCAATTCCTTCAGCTGTTTGTTTGAACAATCCACTGTTTCTTTTATTTCATTTAGTGATTTAAGCATTTCCTCTCTAAAGGCCACATACTTTTTGGCTGCAGCTTCTTCTATTTCTTTTCGTATTTTATTTGTTTCCTCTGTTATCATCTTCTTGAGCATAGATGTTAGGTCGTCTCCTTGAATTTCATTTATGCTGGGGTGTCTAGGGCTATTTGCCCCTGGATAACTGGGTTCTGGAGATGCCATAATGCTCTGGCTTTTGTTGGTTGAACTTTTACGCTGTCCTCTACCCATTGGGCTGTCTTAGTTGTTTGAATTTAGTTTCTGGTTGTTCCTGGACTGTTGTAGTGGAGAGAATCCCTTTGGCAGGAAGATGTTTTTTCCTCAAGGAAGCCTTCTCAGTTTTTTGGGTATAGTCCCTGGATGTCTGGTGTTTTTCAGGAGTTGCTACATCTCACCTCAGGCATAGAGACCTGGGTGGTAACTGTGGTCCTGATTAGTCAATAGGGCTCTCCTCTCACTGGGAGAAGTCCTGGAGACAACTGCCCTCCTTCTTGGTTTCTTGCTGTAAATTTAGTGATCAGCTGCTGTAACCTGTGTGTCCCGTGGTTTGGTCGGTTTTGTTAGGGATAACTGGTTGCCCCTTGGAGCAGTATCTGGGGGTTGATCTCAGGGTTCCCGGTCTTTTGTAAGTCTGAGGTTGGGGCTCTGTGCCCCAGAACCCAAGAGGTAATCTGTGGCGGGTGAGTACAGCTCTTGTGTCTTGGGGCACTCAGTTCTGTCAGTAAGGAGTAGTTGGTACAAAGCAGGGCTCTGGGCTGGCGGAGTGTGCGCCCACCTGCTTGTCTGGGGGAGCTGAGTTTCCAATCACTCTGTGCTCCCTGTTTGAGCCCAGATCTGTGATGGCTGGCCATACTCACCTGTTTGCGATCTGCAGTGTGCTAGACTTTCCCTAGGTAACCCCAGCAGCACGGTTTCTTCCTTCTCTGTGGGGTCCTCTCCGGACAGGTGTTCCCAGTCCCTGTTGTACTGGGGCGCGCAGCTTGTCTGTACTGCTGAGCTGAGCACGCAGCTCTCCGCGCGGGGCAGGAGCTCAGCTGTGATGGTGGCAGAGACCTTCCGGGGAAAGACTGGGTGACCTGCGATCAGACCCGCAACCTTGCTTCCCCGTGGGGTCCCCCCGCGACTGGGACTCCCAGTCTCAGGCACCCTTGTGTCCACTGATCAGCCTGGGAAAGTGATTGGGAGTCTCTCCGGCTCCAGCCCGGAGACACAAAGCCCGCGTTACCCGGGATTTTGTCCGGGTTCTGGCTGGGTAGCTGTGAGTGGCCCCGACCGATTCCCACACGGTGGGAGCCTCCCCTCACCTGGGAAACACGATCGATGTAGTTTCAGGGCCCTGAGTTCAGTCTCCTGGTCTCTGCACGGTGAGTGCTGTCCTGCTTCTCAGACGCGGTGTTCTCCCAGCACTGCCATCTTGGCTCCCCTCGACATATAACATTCTTTATAACTGAATTAAATTTCATTGTTCATACACACTACATCTTACAGAGTTCCATAAATCTTCTACTGTGAATAATGTTGAAATAAACATTGATATGCAAGGATATTTGTGATATGCTATCATAGAGTCTGTACATACCCATAAGTATGTAACTGGGTCATATGGTAGACTGATTTTTAGCCCTTTTATTATTTTTATATTTTTATTATTTAAAATAATTTTAAATTTAAGTATCTTTTTATCATATTCTTCCTCTCCTCCAAGCTCTTCCAGATCCTACCCTTTACCCTATCCATATAACTTTGTTATTTTTCAATAAACAACAAACTCCACCAAAGCCAGAAAAACAAAATAAAACAACACTCAAAACAAATTTTTAAAAACCTGTAACCAAATGAACATGCATGAATGTGTTCACGCGAACACACAAATTGTGGTATTGGTAAAATACTTCTGAACATGAGACCTGTCCTGGAGTAGTTGACTTAGCCAGTGAATCTCCATGCTGATCCCTAGAAAGGTTAGACTAACCAATGTATGTTCCCACAAGCAGGATAAGAGAGTTTCTTTTTGTTTATATCTTCCCCATAATTTATTGTTGTTTCTCTTTCTTTTATTTAGTAATTGCCATTGTTATGTGTACGATGAGAGTCTCACCATAATTTTAATTTTCATTTCTCTGATGTGTAGAGAGGCTTAATACTTTTCATCTTTGTTGGTCATGTCATCTTTTGAGAATTATCTGCTCATTTCATTTGATCATTCATTGACTGAGTTGTTCTATTTCTTTCCTATTTTCTTGAACATTTTGTATATTCTAGTGATTCCTCTTCTGTCAGAAGGTGCAGTGACTGATGGTTTTTCTCCCATCCTGTATTGGTCTTCACTTGATGACCCAATTCCCCTTAGAGCAGAGGCTTCTGAGTTTTACACGATCACATTTGTTAATTGTCGGTGTTTGCAGAGTGATTAGTCTGTTCAGAAAGTATTTGCCTACACCTATGTATTAGATTAGTTCCCGTATTTTTCCTCAGACAGTATTAGAGTTCTATGCCTTATCTTAAGGTCTTACATCACCTATTTTTGTACAGGTTGAGACAAGGCATGTCTATAGGCTGATGCCTAGTTTCCCCAATGTATGAGTTTGTGTTTCTTTAACAATTTTGGCAAAAATCAAATGTGACTGTAGTTAACATTTGTGTGTGTGTGTGCCCTCTTATATTTCATTGTTCTACATGCCCCCCTCTTTTTATTAGTACCATGCTGCTTTTTTTACCATGGCCCTGTAGGATAATGAAATCAAGTACGTTGATATTTTATGGATTGTTCTTTTTGCTGGAGGGTTCTTTGGCTATCCATAAGTTTGACTTGTTTTTGTTTTTGTTTTTTGCTTCTCTGAGAATACTGGAATTTTTGCATTTCTGTGAAGAATGTTATTGGAAGATTGATGTGGATTGTACTAAATCCTTAGATCACTGTTATACATAGGAAGAATTTTTTCATTTTCTTCTCAGATTGTTTGTTATTGGTATATAAAAACGTTACTCATTTTGTATAATGTTTGTATCCCGCCACTTCGTTAAAAGGTTTTATCAATTCTAAGAGGAGTCTTTAGAATCTCATCTATAGAACCAAAGCATCTACAATATGGATACTTCAGCATCTTCCTTTTTTATTTATGCCACTTTCTCTTTTCACTTGTTCTATTTCTCTAGCTAAGACTTCAAGGATTATACTAAATAATACTGAGAAAGTAGACATATTTGTCTTGTTCCTGATTTTTCTGGAAACTTTGTGAAGTCTTGTGCATTATGGTATAATACTGGCTGTAGGTTAACACTTAATTCTGTGTAAATATGCTTTTGACTCCTTCCTGATAGTTTTCTCACATTATTCATGGTGTTAATCTGGCTGCCACTCATCCCTAGCCACGTAGTTATTATATGAAGATTAGTGACTCTATTTGAATTTACTAATTGAAACGTCTTCTAAAGCAGTTCATTACAAGCTTAAACACAAACATGAATGATCTGACAACCACTGCTTACTTAACAAAGCACTAAATCTTGCAAATGTAAAAATACTTCTAATAAATTAACCATATATACATATATACGTACATACATATATGTGCATATTTACATATGTACATACATACAAAACGTTTGTGAAGCTAATTAATGGATAAAGTGGGAAAAGAGATAATAAGCTGTGCACATTCGAGATGTTCAGGCAAAGAGTCATAATTCATGAAAGAAATCAATGGGTATAGTTCAGTTGTTTGATCTTTAGAGATAGGAATGCATTTGTAGGTAGAAAAGACTGAGACATTAAAAATAAGAAAATAAAAGAAAAAACTCAGATTGCTAAAAGAAAGAAATAAAGAGACAGCATACATATCCCTAATGAAAATGCATTATCATAAGTAATATTGTGAGAAACTGCTCTAAAACCTGCAGATAGCCTTGGTGAAATGCACAATTTTTATAAATATATAAAATATAAAAGACAGCGCAGTCAGATTTTGGCAATCGATAATAAGCAAAATGATTGAATTGTGATGTTCAGTCTTCCCATAAAGAAAATTACAGAGCCATGTGGCTTCACTGATGAGAAGTATCAAATATTAAAGGAAGAAAACAACAAATTATTTATAGACTCCTAATATATATATATATATATACATATATATATATACATGTATAAATAAAGGCTAAAATGTTTTCTAGCTTATTTTATGAGATCAATATTACACTCATATCAAAATGAAGGTAACTAAATGAGAAGTATCCCAAGAATCTAATACTGGATTAAGATCCAAATGACAATTCATGCAATAGTCCATATTAAAATACAAAAGACAAAAATCTGTGTTAATTATTTTAATATATCAAGTAAAATCATGTGACAAAATCCAAGTGATAAAAACATTAAACTAAGTAGAACAGAGAGGAACTTCATATCTCTTCCAAAGGCCAGTGATAAGCAGCCCATAGTTAACAACATTGTTGATAAAAATGCTTTCCAATAAAAGAGAAGGAATATGGGTTCAGGACTAAACACTCTGCATTGTACAACCAATAAGGGAGTTCACCCCTGGGAGAGGCTAATTCTCCATCTCCCCATGCAACAAAAACAATCAAAGAAAAAAAAAACTATCAACTTGAGTGTGGGGTAAGACATGAAAGGGTTTCTGGGAAGGTAGCTGGAAGGGGTTGAAGGCAGGAAAGGGATAGGAAGTAGTGTGACTCTATTTTAATTTAAAACATCAAAGTACATTTTGCGAAAATTAATGAATGCATTTTTAAAAATAGGAATATATGCATATGTCTATCCCCACTACTTTGATCCAATATTATACTGTAGATAATTAAGCAAGAACAAAAAGTAAAAGATATTAGAATTAGAAAGGGGATAATTGATATAATTTTTATTAGCAAATATCTTACAAATATAGACACAATCATAGCTATGAGTGAGTGTGAGATAAAAGAACAACACATAAAATTAACTATCTTAATACTAGCAATGAAGAATGCATAGATATAAAGGCAATTTCTTTTATAATGATTAGAACAAGAATAAAGTTCAAGAAACATATCATAAATAACAAAATGTCATCAACAAAAATAAAATAAGATCTAAATGAATGGATGTAAAGACCACCCACGCTTATAGGATGAAATGCTTGCTATTGTTGAAAATTTAAAGCTGTGAGATTTTACTAAAAGACCAAGCAATGTTCCCCTGAAATCCCTCTTTTTCACAGAATCTGACATGTAGAGGTTATTTTTTATTAAAATATAATTGCATCATGTCCTTCTTTCCCTTTCTTCATGCTAACCTTTCCTATGCAACTACACTTGATTTCCTTTTGAATTCATGGCTTCTGGCTGCTTTTTCATTAATTATTGTTACACACACACACACACACACACACACACACACACACACACACACACCAGACTGAGCATATTTGTATTTACATGCTATTTAAATGGATATGAACATGTACCAGGCAAGAAGAGCTATAATACCTTGAAAAGAAACAATTTAAAAGAGCTCTACATCCTGATTTTAAACTTAATACAAAAGCAGAGCAAATCCAGACTCTGTGATACTGTCCCAGGCCAGATCAATGGCAAAGAACTGACACACTAAAAGTAAAGTTGTCTATTTAAAACCAGTGGATTTTTACACGTGAAGAGTAATTTTACATAGCAATTTGACTGGGCTAAAAGATGCTAGAAACCTGGTTATTCAGAGGGTATTTGTGAAGATGCATCCCTATGAGATTAATAATTGAATTAATAGAATGAATAAACTGGACTTTCTCCCAGAATATTAGTGAGCTTCAGCCAGTCCTTCCAGTAGGAAAGACTATAGCAGAAGAGATCGCAGTTTTTCTGCTGGATGGTGTTGGAGCTAAGACATGGGTCTTCTTCAGCTTTTGGACTGATTCTATGGACAAGAAGTACAGCATTAGCTTTCCATGATTCCAATGTCTCAGTCTTTTTATTTTTTTCAGTCTTAAAAATTACATCAGTTTCTCATACCACTCTGCATCTCCCAAAGATAGATGAATAGATAATATATAGATGATAGATAGAGAGACAGACAGACAGACAGACAGACAGACAGATAGATAGATAGATAGATAGATAGATAGATTATAGGTGAGGCTAGGTAACTAGATAGATGATAAACAGATACAGAACTTCAAATATACCTTTATAGAAATTGTCCTAGAATTATTTTCTTTTAAATATTTTGTTACATACACACACACACACACACACACACACACACACACACACACAGGTGTGCATGGCATAGTACTCTCCTGAAGTCAGGGGCCAACTTTAGGGAGCTAGCTCTCTTCTGTCATTTGTGTTTAGGTTGAACTCAAGTCATCAGGCTTG
The DNA here is from genome assembly GCF_030254825.1 of Meriones unguiculatus. Classification (NCBI taxonomy): domain Eukaryota; kingdom Metazoa; phylum Chordata; class Mammalia; order Rodentia; family Muridae; genus Meriones; species Meriones unguiculatus. Next base: position 66,187,993 of record NC_083351.1, on the reverse strand, counting down.
ACAGAAAGTACATTTACCTGCCGAGCCATCTCCTTGGCCCCATTCATCTATTAATGGCCCAGCTTATGTGAACAATCACAGATTAAAAATAGTCTCAGCAACTAAAATAGTCTTATACATTGTTGCTGGGTTTTAACATGTCTTTTATCATGTAATTGGGATCTAATATTGAAAAGCTTGGAAGAAAAAAAAATTAAACCACATAGCCTAAAGCTGCAGATATACATCTAGGAAAGAAAGCAGAAACAATGATTTATTTTTATGAATTACAGTTTATTCACAATGTATCCCAGCTGTAGCCCCTCCTCCCTCCCCTCCCAATCCCCCTCCCTCCCTCTTCTTCTCCTATGCTCCTTCCCCAATCCAATGATAGGGGAAGTCCTCCTCCCCTTCCATCTGACCCTGGTCTACCAGCACTCATCAGGACTGGATTCTTTGTCTTCCTCCATGGACTGGTAAGGCTGCTCCCCCATCAGGTGGATATGATCAAAGAGCCAGCCCATGAGTTCATGTCGGAGACAGTCCCTGTTCCTATTACTAGGGAACTCACTTGGACACAGAGATGCCATGGGCTACTTCTGTGCAGGGGTTCTAAGTTATCTCCATTCATGGTCCTTGGTTGGAGTATCAGTCTTAGAAAAAAACCCTGTGCCCAGATTTTTTGGTTCTGTTGCTCTCCTTGTGGAGCTCCTGTCCGCTCCAGGTCTTACTATCTCCCACTTCTTTCATAAGATTCTCTGCACTCTGCCCAAAGTTTGGCTATGAATCTCAGGATATGTTTTGATACCCTGCTGAGTCTTTCAGAGGCCCTCTATTGTAGGCTCCTGTCCTGTTCCCTGTTTTCTCCCTTTTCTGATGTCTGTCCCATTTGCTTTTCTGAGTGAGGATTGATCATCTTACCCAGGTATATTTGAAGTTCTGTATCTGTTTATCATCTATCTAGTTACCTAGCCTCACCTATAATCTATCTATCTATCTATCTATCTATCTATCTATCTATCTATCTATCTATCTATCTTATCCTCCTTCTTGATTACCTTTCTTAGGTGTACAGATTTTAGTATGATTATCCTATAGTATATGTTTAATATCTACTTATAAATTAGTATATACCGTGTGTGTCTTCCTGAGAAACAATAATTTTTAAGTGGGACAAATTGGAAGTGGTCTCAAACCAAAGGAAAAAAGAAAGCCACCAAGGATGAGTTAAGATCCAATCTTCTTGATCTTTGAATAGCACTCCAGAAGCAGATCTCTGTGTTCAAGGGCAACCTGATCTACAGAGTGAGATCCAAGACAGCCAGAGCTACATAGAGAAACCTTGTCTAGAAAAAACAAAACCAAACAAACAAACAAAAAGAATCTTCCAAATCATGATCTTAGAGAACTTAATTTCCCCGAGTCCTTCAATTTACCAAAACTAATACATACTATCTTTGTACATCTTACAAAATTCCCAAGTACTTAATGTTGGTCTTTAAACCATAGGTGCAAAACCTGAGAGAAACACAAAAGGGAAAAACAGTCCAAGTTCCATTTACCATACACAAGCCTAAACAAAATAGTAACCCAAGCCTAATATATAAAGTAAGTACATATATGACAAAATGCAAGAATTGTTTGAAATTTAAAATAAAAATAAACTGAGAGGTGGTGATGCATGCCTTCAATCCCAGCACTTTGGAGGCAGAGGCAGGCTGATCTCTGAATTCAAGGCCAGCCTGGTCTACAGAGTGTGTTCCAGGATAACTGATGATACATAGGAGACCCTGTCTTAAAAAGAACAAACAAAAAAAAATAGAAATAATTTTCTATGGCAACAAATTACAAAAAAAAAAAACAAACTTGTAACTCCTTTAGTATTCAAGTAAGAGTTTGACAAAAATCAACAATAATTTGAGATAAAACTTGATAAAAGACAATACAGGGATCGGTCTTCTTATAGAAAATAGACTTAAATTCAGGTAAGGGTGAAATGTTTGTATCTTTCCCTTTAAGAATATGCTGAGGATACACACTGAAAATACAGTTCTTCCTTGATTTCACTTTTTTTTCAGCCATTCTAATGAATATGAGTTAAAAAGAAAGAAAAAAAAATTAAGAAAGGAAAGACTGTGAGAAAACACCCATTTCAGAATGAAGAAATAAATTATAATTATTCACAAATGACATGATTATATATGAAAGAAATCTAAAAGCATCTTCTGATAACTTAGCAATACATAAGAAAATTTAATAATAGATCACTCTCTACCATTTGATAGTGACCTTCTATTGCGGAATATCACATTGTTATGTCACTGAGCAGAGAAAAATCAAGCTGGTACTCACCTAGAAGCCTCCCTCTTAGTGGCTAGCTGTCATAGTACTGGAAGGTGCTATGCATACTGTATAAGGAGAAAAGTGATTGTTAGTCTCCCCAGATATGAACCTTGCAAGCTACAGAAATGACCTGCCTGGCAAGTGGCAAATAATACTGGCAAAATTTTATGAGAGTAACAAACCACCATTTTTTTTATTGGATTTAAGGCCTGATCCACAAGATAAAACTCACACTAAGCATTGTCAACAAGACCAAGAACCTTTGGCTCAATAAGACATGAGCCATAGGGAAAAGCCTACTATTCTTATTGTGTTAAATTGGCATAGCATTTTATAACTCCTACACAATTATTGCTATAACCATAGGACAGTAAATCACTCAACCTTCATAGAAGCGTCTTTTTGGAGTAGATGGTGATTAAGACAGAGACAGACACTTGATTGGTGTACAGAGAAAAAGAGAATGTAAATGCTTATCCCTAAGTCCCACATCTAAATCACAACCCTCCTGCTATGAATCAGGATTCATGTGAAAGAGTGGATTATAAATGCCAGAGGTGTGGATGACTATTAGGAAACAGTGTTTTCTGGCAAAGCCACAAAATTTTGGATATGAATCCAGAGCTGTTGAGACAGCATGTATAAGATCTGGGGCAGGCCCAAGCCAGGCAAAAATTCTAGCTTAGATAGAGGAGATGGAAACTAAGCCCCACCACTAGCTAGGGAACTATTTGCAGTTGATAGATTCTGGAAGAGGAAGTATCAGTTTTCTTTTTCTTATCTTCCCCCCCCCCCCAAGACTGGGTTTCTCTGTGTAAACTTGGCTGTTCTAGACTTGCACTGTAGACCAGGCTGGCCTCAAACTCACAGAGATCCACCTGCCTCTGACTCCCTGAGTGCTGGAATTACAGGCATGTGCCACCATGCCCAGCTGATACTGTTTTATTTTAAGAGTGAAGCCCATGATGGTTTGAACACCCAACAGGAAAGGTCACACATTCAAGCATGTATGAACAGTACATAGTGTACTTGTTGGGTTAAAAAAAATAACAGAGAACACAAATTTGGGTGGCTAAGAAAGGAGAAATGAATCTGGAGGGATGAAGAAAACAGGAAAATGTGATCAAAATGCATTGTAAGAAATTATAAAAAAAAAAAACTAATAAAAATAAAACTTCTGGGAGGAGCCAAGATGGCGGCGCCGGGAGAGCACTGTGTCTAAGAAGCAGGGCAGCACTCTCCATGCAGCAACCAGGAGACTGAACTCTGAGCCCTAAAACTGCAGTGATCGTATTTCCCAGGTGAGGGGAGGCTCCCACGGCGTGGGAATCAGGCGGGTCCACTCTCGGGCTGCCCAGCTAGAACCCAGAAGAAATCCTGGGTAACTCGGACTTTGGGTCTCTGGGCTGGAGCCGCAAGCCTGCAGGTCCTGATCACTTTCCCAGGCTGATCGGTGGGCACAAAGGTGCCAGAAACTGGGAGTCCCAGTTGCAAGAAAACCCTATGGGGAAGCAAACTTGTGAGTCTGATCACGGGTCACCCAGTCTTTCCCTGGAAGGTCTCGCGGACCACAGGTACCCGCCACCTCCATCACAACTGAGCTCCCGCTGCACAGAGAGTGGCTGCACGCGCCCATCTCACCAGTACAGAGGAGCTGCTTGCTCCAGTGCAAAAGAGATTGGGAATCCCTGTCCGGAGAGGGCCCCACAGGGAAAGAAGAAACCGTGCTGCTGGGGTCACCTAGGCGTTGCCTGGGGAAAATCTAGCAGACCGCAGATCACAAACAGGCCAGTACACCCAGCCATCACAGATCCGGGCCCAAGCAGGGAATACAGAGGTATTGGGAACCCAGCTCCTGCAGGCTAGCAGGCAGGTGCATGCTCCGCCAGCCCAGAGGCCTGCTTTGTACCAACTACTCCTTACAGACAGGACTGTGGGCCCCAAGACACCAGAGTCTTAGAGACACTGTCTGGAGAAAGCCTCACAAGGAACAAGGAACAAAGCAAAGAGAATGGACTTAGGCAACCCAGTATATCCATGGAAAAGGTCCCACAGACTGGCCCAACCAAGGGAACTGCTGTGCCCCAGATAACCTGCTGTTGCCAAGAGAGCAGTACTCACACGCCCCAGATTACCTCTTGGGTTCTGGGGCACAGAGCCCCAACCTCAGACCTACAAAAGACCGGGAACCCTGAGATCAACCCCCAGATACTGCTCCAAGGGGCAAACAGTTATTCCTAACAAAACCGACCAAACCACGACACACACAGGTTACAGCAGCTGATCACTAAAATTACAGCAAGAAACCCAGAAGGAGGGCAGCTGTCTCCAAGACTTCTCCCGATAAGAGGAGAGCCCTATTGACTAATCAGGACCACAGCTACCACCCAGGTCTCTATGCCTGAGGTGAGCTGTAGCAACTCCTGAAAAACACCAGACATCCAGGGACTATACCCAAAAAACTGAGAAGGCTTCCATGAGGAAAAACCATCTTCCTGCCAAAGGGATTCTCTCCACTACAGGAGTCCAGGAACAACCAGAAACTAACTTCAAACACCTAAGATAGCCCAATCGGTAGAGGACAGCGTAAAAGTTCAACCAACAAAAGCCAGAGCATTATGGCATCTCCAGAACCCAGTTATACAGGGGCAAATAGCCCTAGACACCCCAGCATAACTGAAATTCAAGGAGATGACCTAACATCTATGATCATGAAGAAGATAACAGAGGAAACAAATAAAATACGAAAAGAAATAGAGGAAGCTGCAGCCAAACAGTTTGTGACCTTTAGAGAGGAAATGCTTAAATCACTGAATGAAATAAAAGAAACAGTGGATTGCTCAAACAAACAGCTGAAGGAATTGACAGAAAAACATGAAAATACAGTCAGACAGGTGAAGGAAAACAACAAAATAGCTCAAGACCTGAAGAGAGAATTGGAAAAATTAAAAAAAAAAACACAAATGGAAGAAATTATGGACAGAAAGAACTTAGGGAAGAAAGCAGGAACTACAGAGTTTAGCATAACCAATAGGCTACAAGAAATGGAAGAAAGAATCTCAGGGGTGAAAGATACAATGGAAGAAATAGATGTATCAGTCAAAGAAAATGTTAAATCTAAAAAATTCCTGAGACAGACCATCCAAAAAAATTCAAGACAACATAAAAAGACAAAACCTAAGAATAATAGGAATAGAGGAAAAGGAAGATTCCCTGCACCAAGGCCAAGAAAATATTTTCAACAAAATCATTGAAGAAAATTTCCCCAACTTAAAGGAGAGGCCAATAAGAATACAAGAGGCCTATAGAACACCCAATAAATTAGACCAGAAAAGAAAATCCTCCCACCACATAATAATCAAAAGCTTAAGTATACAGAACAAAGAAAATACTAAAAGCTACAAGAGAAAAAGGCCAAGTAACATATAATGGCAAACCCATTAGAATCACACCTGACCTTTCAACAGAGACTATGAAAGCCAGAAGGGCCTGGACGGATATCATGCAGACCCTAAGAGAACACAGATGTCAGCCCAGGCTACTATACCCTGCAAAACTCTCAGTCCTCATAGATGGAGAAAACAAGATATTCAATGACAAAAACAAATTTCAACAATACCTACAAACAAATCCAGCATTACAGAAGACACTAGAAGGGAAAATACAGCCCAAGAAAACTAGCTACATTCAAGAAAACACAGGAAATGAATAATCCCACCACAGTAAAACAAAAAGCAACCAAGCACACAACCATATGACCACAGCCAACATCAAAATCAAAGGATCTAACAGCCACTGGTCATTAATCTCTCTCAATATCAATGGGCTTAATTCTCCAATAAAAAGACACAGACTAACAGAATGGATGCGTAAACAAAACCCAGCAATCTGTTGTATACAAGAAACACACCTAAGTCACAAAGATAGGCATTACCTGAGGGTAAAGGGATGGAAAACGGCTTTTCAAGCAAATGGACGGAAGAAGCAAGCAGGAGTAGCCATTCTAATATCTGATAAAATAGTCTTTCAACCAAAATTAATCAAAAGAGATGGGGAAGGACACTTCATATTCATCAAGGGAAAATTCCACCAAGAAGACATCAAAATCCTGAACATCTATGCCCCAAATACAACGGCACCCACATTTGTGAAAGAAATATTGATAAAACTTAAACCACACATAGGTCCCCACACACTAATAGTGGGAGACTTCAACACCCCACTCTCAACAAAAGACAGGTCAACAAAACAGAAATTAAACAAAGAAACAATATCTCTAACAGAGGTCATGAATCAAATGGACCTAACAGACATTTACAGAACCTTACACCCAAACACAAAAGAATTTACCTTCCTCTCAGCACCTCATGGAACTTTCTCCAAAATAGACCATATACTTGGTCACAAAGCAAGCCTCCACAGATACAAGAAGATTGAAATAATCCCTTGTATCTTGTCTGATCACCATGGAATAAAGCTGGACCTCAATAACAACAGAAATAGCAAAAAGCCTACATGTACATGGAAACTGAACAACTTGCTACTAAAAGATAGCTGGGTCTGGAAAGAAATAAATAAAGAAATTAAAATCTTCCTAGAACTCAATGAAAATGAAGACACAACATACCCAAATTTGTGGGACACAATGAATGCAGTGCTAAGAGGAAAGTTCATAGCACTAAGTGCCTTCAAGAAGAAAATTGAGACAGCACATTCAAGCAACTTAATGGCTCACTTAAAAACCCTAGAAAAAGAAGAAGCAGACACACCAAAAAGGAGTAGACGGCTGGAAAGAATCAAACTCAGGGCTGAAATCAATCAATTGGGAACAAATAAAACAATTCAAAGAATCAATGAAACCAAGAGCTGGTTCTTTGAGAAAATCAACAAGATCGACAAACCCTTAGCCAAGCTAACTAAAAAACAGAGAGACACCACCCAAATCAACTAAATCAGAAATGAAAAGGGGGACATAACTACAGACACTGAGGAAATCCAAACAATCATTAGGACTTACTTCAAAAGTCTATATGCCACAAAATTTGAAAATCTAAACGAAATGGACAATTTTCTTGATCGATTTGACTTACCAAAGCTGAAACAGGACCAGGTAAATCAATTAAATAGTACTATATCCCCCAAAGAAATAGAAGCAGTCATCAAAAGTCTCCCAACCAAAAAGAGCCCAGGACCAGATGGCTTCAGCACAGAATTCTACCAGACCTTCAAAGAAGAGCTAACACCAATTCTCTTCAAACTATTCCAAAAAATAGAAACAGAAGGAACATTACCAAACTCATTCTATGAAGCCACAGTCACCTTGGTACCTAAACCTCACAAAGACTCAACAAACAAAGAGAATTTCAGGCCAATCTCCCTTATGAACATTGATGCAAAAATACTCAACAAAATACTCTCAAACCGAATACAAGAACACATCAAAGATATCATCCACCAAGACCAAGTAGGCTTCATCCCAGTTATGCAGGGGTGGTTCAATATACGGAAATCCATCAATGTGATCCACCATATTAACAAACTGAAAAAAAAACCACATGATAATCTCCCTAGATGCTGAAAAAGCATTTGACAAAATCCAACATCCATTCATGTTTAAAGTATTGGAGAGATCAGGGATACAAGGCACATATCTAAACATAGTAAAGGCAATATACAGCAAACCTATAGCCAACATCAAACTGAATGGAGAGAAACTTAAAGCAATCCCACTGAAATCAGGGACAAGACAAGGCTGCCCACTCTCTCCATATCTCTTCAACATAGTTCTGGAAGTCTTTGCTAGAGCAATAAGACAGTTGAAGGAGATCAAGGGGATACAAATTGGAAAGGAAGAAGTCAAATTATCACTATTTGCAGATGATATGATAGTATACGTGAGTGACCCCAAAAACTCTACCAGGGAACTCCTACAGCTGAAAAACACCTTCAGCAAAGTGGCCGGATACAAAATTAACTCAAAAAAAATCAGTAGCCCTCCTGTATACAAAAGACAAAAGGGCTGAGAAAGAAATTAGGGAAACAACACCCTTCACAATAGCCACAAATGACATAAGGTACCTTGGAGTAACCCTAACCAAGGAAGTCAAAGAATTGTATGAAAAAAATTTCAAATCTCCGAAGAAAGAATTACAAGAAGATATGAGAAGATGGAAAGATCTCCCATGCTCATGGCTTGGCAGAATTAACATACTAAAAATATTTGGCCATCTTACCAAAAGCAATCTACAGATTCAATGCAATTCCTATCAAATTACCAACACAATTCTTTACAGACCTGGAAAGAAAAATTCTAAACTTCATATGGAATAACAAGAAACCCAGAATTGCTAAAACAATCCTCTACAATAAAAAATCTTCTGGAGGTATCTCCATCCCTGATCTTAAGTTGTACTATAGAGCAACAGTTTTAAAAACTGCATGGTACTGGCATAGAAACAGAATGGTGGATCAATGGAACCGAACAGAAGACCCAGAAATAAACCCACACACTTATGGACACCTGATCTTTGAGAAAGATGCCAAAAACATACAATGGAAAAAAGATAGCATCTTCAACAAATGGTGCTGGTCCAACTGTATGTCTACATGTAGAAAAATGAAAATAGATCCATACTTATCACTCTGAACAAAACTGAAGTCCAAGTGGATCAAAGACCTCAACATAAAACCAGACACATTAAATCGGATAGAAAAAAAAGTGGGGAATACCCTGGAACTCATTGGTACAGGAGAAAACTTCCTGAACAGAACACCAACAGCACAGGCTCTAAGATCAACAATCAATAAATGGGATCTCATGAAACTGAAAAGCTTCTGCAAAGCAAAGGACACCGTCATCAAAACAAAGCGACTGCCTACAGATTGGGAAAGAATCTTCACCAACCCTTTATCTGACAGAGGACTCATATCCAGTATATATAAAGAACTAAAGAAGCTGAAAAGCAGCAAACTAAGTAATCCACTTAAAAAATGGGGAACAGAGCTAAACAGAGAATTCTCTGTAGAGGAATACTGAATGGCAGAGAAGCACTTAAAGAAATGCTCAACCTCACTAGACATTAGGGAAATGCAAATCAAAACAACCCTGAGATTTCACCTTACACCCATGAGAATGGCCAAGATCAAAAACTCAAGTGACAACACATGCTGGAGAGGTTGTGGAGAAAGGGGAACCCTTCTCCACAGCTGGTGGGAATGTAAACTTGTACAACCACTCTGGAAATCAATCTGGTGCTTTCTCAGACAACTAGGAATAGCGCTTCCCCAAGATCCAGCCATACCACTCCTGGGCATATATCCAAAAGAGGCTCAAGTACACAAAAAGGACATTTCTCAACCATGTTTGTAGCAGCTTTATTTGTAATAGCCAGCTGCCCCTCAACTGAAGAATGGATGCAGAAATTGTGGTACATCTATACAATGGAATATTACTCAGCAATGAAAAATAAGGAAATCATGAAATTTCCAGGTAAATGGTGGGACCTGGAAAGGATCATTCTGAGTTGTCCCAGAAGCAAAAAGACACACATGGTATATACTCACTCATATAGACATACAACATAGGACAAACCCACTAAAACCTGTGCATCTAAAGAAACTAAGCAAGAGAGAGGACACTAACAAAAATGTCCAATCCCCATCCGGAAAGGCAAAGAGGATGGACATCAGAAGAAGAAGAAAACAGGAAACAAACTAGGAACCTGCCACAGAGGGCCTCTGAAAGCCTCTGCCCTGGAGACTATCAAAGCAGATGTTGAGCCTGATGTCCAACTGTTGGGCAGAGTGAATGGAATTTTATGTAAGAAATGGGAAATAGTAAGAGCTGGAGAGGACAAGGACTCCACAAGGAGAGCAACAGAACAAGAAAATTTGAACACAGGGAACTTCCCAGAGACTCATACTCCAACCAAGGACTATTCATGGAGATAACCTAGAACCCCTGCAAAGATGTAGCCCATGGCAGTTCAGTGTCCAAGTAGGTTACATAGTAATGGTAAGCGGGACTGCCTCTGACATAATCTGATTGGCCTGCTCTTTGACCACTTCCCCCTGAGGGGGGAACAGCCTTACCTGGCCACAGTAGAGGACAATTCAGCCACTTTTGATGAGAACTGATAGACTAGGATTAGAAAGGAGAGGAGAACCTCCCCTATCAGTGGATTTGGGGAGGGGCATGCATGCAGAAAGGGGAGAGAGGGTAGGGTCGGGAGGGGAGGAGGGAGGGGCTTATGGGGGGATACAAAATGAATAAAGTGTAATTAATAAATAAAAAAATAAAACTTCTGCAGTGAAATAAATTTTGTAAATATTACATACAAAAAAATGACAAAGATCAGAAGCATGGTTTTTCTCCCACGCTGACTTTCTCTTATAAAGGTGTAGAGTGATTTTATTTTATTTTATTTTATTTTTATTTTTCATCAATTACAGTTTATTCATTCTGCATCCCCCCATAAGCCTGCATCTGTTAATCTGTGTCTTTTTATTGGAGAGTTGAGTCCATTGATGTTGAGAGAGATTAATGACCAGTGGCTGTTAGATCCCTCGATTTTGATATTGGCTGTGGTCATCAGGCTGTGTGCTTGGTTGCTTTTTGTTTTACTGAAGTGAGGTTATTTATTTCCTGTGTTTTCTTGAATGTAGCTAGTTTCCTGGGTTGTATTTTCCCTTCTAGTGTCTTCTGTAATGCTGGATTTGTTTGTAGGTATTGTTGAAATTTGTTTTTTTCATTGAATATCTTGTTTTCTCCATCTATGAGGACTGAGAGTTTTGCGGGGTATAGTAGCCTGGGCTGACATCTGTGTTCTCTTAGGGTCTGCATGATATCCGTCCAGGTCCTTCTGGCTTTCATAGTCTCTGTTGAAAGGTCAGGTGTGATTCTAATGGGTTTGCCATTATATGTTACTTATCCTTTTTCCCTTGCAGCTTTTAGTATTTTTTCTTTGTTCTGTATACTTACTGTTTTGATTATTATGTGGCGGGAGGATTTTCTTTTCTAGTCAAATTTGTTGGGTGTTCTGTAGGCCTCATGTATTCTAATTGGCCTCTCCTTTAGCTTGGGGAAATTTTTTTCAATGATTTTGTTGAAAATATTTTCTGGGCCTTGGAGGAGGGAGTCTTCTTTTTCCTCTATATCTATTATTCTTAGGTTTTGTTTTTTCATATTGTCTTGGATTTCTTGGACGGTCTGTGTCAGGAATTTTTCGGATTTAACATTTTCTTTGACAGATACATCGATTTCTTCCATTGTATCTTCTACACCTGAGATTCTTTCTTCCATCTCTTGTAGTCTCTTGGTTATGCTTACCTCTGTAGTTCCTGTTTTCTTCCCTAGATTCTTCCTTTTCATTATTTCTTCCATTTGTGTTTTGTTTAATTTTTCCAATTCTATCTTCAGGTCTTGAGTTGTTTTGTTTACTTCCTTCACCTGTCTGATTGTACTATCCTGTTTTTATTTTAGTTCCTTCAACTCTGTTTCTTTTATTTCATTCAGTGCTTTAAGCATTCCTTTCTAAAGGCCATAAACTGTTTGGCTGCAGCTTCCTCTTTCTTTATGGATGGCAATATTCTGTTTGAGTTTTTCTTCCTCTATGGCTTTACGTATCTTATTTTTTTCCTCTGTTATCATCTTCATGAGCATAGATGTTAGGTCATCTTCTTGGATTTCAGTTATGCTGGGGTCCCAGGGCTACTTGCCCCTGGGTAACTGGGTTCTGGAGATGCCATATTGCTCTGTCTTTTGTTGCTTGAGATTTTATGCTGGCTTCTACCCATTATGCTATCTTAGGTGTTTGGGGTTATTTTCTGGTGGTTCCTGGGGATCCTGTGGTGGAGAGAATCCCCTTTGCAGAAAGCTGGTTTTTCCTGAAGGATGTCTTCTCAGCTTTTTGGGTATAGTCCCTGGATGGCTGGTGTTTTTTCAGGAGTTGCTCACCTCAGGGATATAGACCTGAGTGGTAACTGTGGTCTTTGTTTGTCAAGAGGGTTCTCCTCTCACCCAGGGAAGTCCTGAGGGCAGCTGCCCTGTTTCTGGGTTTCTTGTTGTAAATTTAATGATCAGCTGCTGTGACCCAGTTGGACATCAGGCGCGCAGCAACTGTTTGTGCCTGTGTCTGGAGCACAGCTGAGTAATCGTGCCTCGGCCCCACCGGTCTGCTAGACTTTTTCTAGGGAAGGATTGGGTGATTTAAGTCAGTACAGTTTCCTTCCTTCCCTGTGGATTCTCTGGAGACACGGACTCCCAGTGTCTTTTTTTGCCCTGGTGCACACTGGTAGAGGGATTTTAAACCAGCAATATGGCTACTCTGTCAAGAGATTATGTTCAAAGACCTTGTAGGTCTATGTGATATGTCTGAAAGGCAGACACATTCTGGATTACAGTATGATCTGTCTGGTCTACAGACATGACCTTAGTACCCACCTTTCATATCAAATAATCAAGGTAAGATTATTTATAGAAAAAAGCAGCCATATTTGAAACCAACATCTAATTGAGGGCATACAAAGTGGTGAATCAGAGAAAGATTTAACAGAATGAGTCAGAGATAGGATACACCCAACTCTCACAAGAAGAGGACAAGAAAGAGAGGCTACTTAAAAGCAGCACAGGTGAGAGGACCAGGCCTGACCAACACCCCCCACCCCCCAAAAAGGTATCAGTCCCAGGAACTAGGACATAAGTCTCCAATTCCAGGATCTCCAACCCAAGGAACAGCCACAAAAGATAACCACAAAAATGGGAAGGGACATCTGTTCTGGGTAGCCTTATCTTATCTTGTAGTTGAACATTCTTAAAGCAAGAATGCAGCCCACCAACCACCTGGATGCAAGCCAGTCAGAAGTTAGCCCTTGTGAATTCCCTGGCACCCACATGTTTGGACCGTTTGGACCAGTTTAGAAAGCCCCAACCCCTAATCAAGCCTTACCTAACTATAGCCAATCATAGTTTCACTCATATCCTTGCTTTTTTGACCTGAGTCAATCACAATAAAGATGACCTACCTGTCCCTTAAATTCCCCTAGTTTCCTATAAAAAGACCTGAGGGCCTTTGCCTAGGAGTTATGAGTCCCTGAAATTCCCCTAGTTTCCTATAAAACGACCTGAGCATCATTTTGCCCAGATGGTACCCCCAGCTTTCTGGTCTTCTGAAGAATAAACACCTTTCAGTGCTTGTGTGCTATTTCAATCTGGGGTCATTATTTCAATGTCTTCTTGCCCCTAACACAGGGAGAGATGAATTTTAAATGGAGAGATGTTTTGTTTTGTTTTGTTTTGTTTTGTTTTGTTTTGTTTTTACTGGAACAGTTTTACAGTGACAGGTTGCAGAGAGAACAAGCTAGACACAAGTGAAGACAGAACAAGCCAGAGAAAGGAGCCTCCCAGTCCTACCTTCTTCCCTCTTCCCCTCCCCCTCCCTTATTCCAATCTACCCCAGCTTATCAAGTCATATCTGGGTTGAACATGTCCTCTTTCCCTGTGGCCTGGAGAGGCAGTCCCTCCAGGGAAACTAATTGAAAAGCTGGCAAAAGAGTCCATGTCAGGGAGAGCCCATGCTCTACTTATTAGGGAAGTCCCATGAGGCCTAAGCTGCCCATCAGTTACATCTTTGTAAGGGGCTAGATGCAGTCCATGCAAGGCCTTCACTTGGTGCTTCATTCTCAGCAGGCTCCTCTTGGTCCTGGCTACATGGCTCTGTTGGTCTTCTTGTGACTCTCCTGTTACCTCCAGGTCCTTTTCTCCTCCTCACCCCCATTTTTCCACACCCTGTGCCTTGCCCAGTGTTTGGCTGTGAGTCTCAGCATCTGTTTTGAGGCAGTGCTCGGTGGACCCTATCAGCAGACAACTCTTCTTGTCTCTGGTCTACAAGTATAGCAGAGTATCATTAATAGTGTCAGGAGTTGGTTCTCTCCCATAGGGTGGGTCTTTTTCCAAGACATGAAAAGGTGTTAGATTTTGGCAAATGTTATTTCAGAATCTAAGGAAATGGTCCTGTTGTTCTTTCCTTCTTTCTTTCTTTCTTTCTTTCTTTCTTTCTTTCTTTCTTTCTTTCTTTCAGTTTTTTAATATAGTGCATTACATTGATGGATTTTTTTGTATGTTGAAGCATCCTTGCATCCCTGGAACGAAGCCTACTTGATCATGATGGATGATGTTTTTGATGTGTTCTTTGATTCAGTCTGTGGGTATTTTATTGAACATTTTGCATTAATGTTCATAAGGAAAACTGATCTAAAATTCTTTTTATTGTTGAGTTTCCATGAGTATGTGGGCTTTCTGTTGTATCTGTTGTTGTTGAGGCCCAGTTTTTATCCACGGTGTCTGATAAAATAAAAGGGGTTATTTCACTTTTCCAGTATCTGTTGAGGCTTGCTTTGTGACCAAGTGTGTGGTCAATTTTAGAGAAGGTTTTGTGAGAAGCTGTGATGATATATTCTTTTATGTTTGGGTAAAATGTTCTGTAAATATCAGTTAGATACAATAGATTCATAACATCTGTTAGTTTCATCAAGACTGAAACTGACAGAGAAATAATGTAACTAACATCATCTTGATAGATTTTTCCTTTGTTGAGTATGAAGTGACCTTCCTTGTCTCTTCTGGTTAATTTTGGTTGAAAGACTATTAGCTATTAGAATGTCTACTCCCACTTTGAGTAGAGCTGTAACTATTTACCTTCTTCAATTCCTATTATTCTTAGATTAGTTCTTTTCATAATATCCTGTATGTTTGGGTTAGGAATTATTTAATATTTTCTTTGACTGGTATATTTATCTCTTCAATCATGCCTTCTATTCCTGAGATTCTATCTTCCATCTCTTGTGAGGCTCTGAGATCAAATATATTTAGGTTTTAGAACATTTGTCTCTGAAAAAAAAATAGATTACCTCAGATATAGCTAGGCATGATGAAAGCGTCTGCTGAGGTGGTAATTTCCCATGCATACAAAGATCTGCAAAACCAAAACATGATTTTTTTCTCCTCAAACCCTCTGAGTTTGACAAAGCTTCAGTATGTTGCTTTGCATTGGTATTAAACACTCTAAATATGTTTACATTTTCCTTAAAAAAATATGTGCAGTCAGCAGTTCAGTGATGGCAACCATTGGAAACTACCAGCAGAAGTGAGGTCTGTTCTGTGACCTCCTTGCACCAGTTCGCAAGTGCCATCTCTGCCTGGCTCCGAGTGACAGTGGCCATTGGAAACTACCAGCAGAGGTGAGGTTGGCCCCAAGCCCACCTGTACTAGTTCTGGGGTGCAGTCTCTGCATTCAGTCAGTAGCCACTGGAGACTATCAGCAGAGGTAAGGTCTGCTATGAGTCCTCTGAGTGCTGGTCCCTGGACCCCTGTTCTTCCAAGAATCTCAGAGGCGTCAGACATCAGGAACTGCCAGCAGCGGTAAGGCCATTTGTGTAACATCAGTTCTCCAGTTCCTAGGTCCCAGCTCTATGTGCAATCACAGAGGTGGCAGACATCAGTGACTATGGAAGATGACAGTCATCAGGGACTACCAGGGACCTCCAAGCCTGGGAACACCAGAGACAATCAGATGGCTAGAAGATAGCTTAAGAACACTCAACAAAACCCAGGGCAATATGGCAACAACAGACTACAATTATCCTATCTCAACAAGCCCTAGATATCCTAACACACCTGAAACACAGGAAAATGGCCTTAAATCTAATCTTATGAAAGTTATGGAGGCCTTTAAACAGGAAATGAATCAAACCCTCAAAGAAATACAGGAAAATGCAATCAAACAGGTGAAGGAAATGAACAAAACTTTTCAGGACCACAAAAGGGAAATAGACACACTAAAGAAAACACAATCTGAGGCAATCCTAGGAATGGAAAACCTAAGAAAGAGGACAGGAACTACAGATGCAAGCATCAACAACAAACTACAAGAGGTAGAAGAGAGAATTTCAGGCATAGATGATACAATAAATCTAAAAAGTTTCTAACACAAAACATCCAGGAAATTTGGCACACCATTAAATGAACAAACCCAAGAATCATAGGAATGGAAGAAGAAGAAGATTCCCAGCTCCAAGGCATAAAAAACATCTTCAACAAAATCATAGAAGAATATTACCCTAACCTAAATAAAGAGGTACCTATAAATATGCAACAAGCCTACAGAACACCAAATAGATTGGTTCAAGGGCCATTTTTACTCAAACTAAATCACTCACCTAGTTCTTACTCCTGACATGTCTACCCATACTTTAGTCCTTTTTTCTTCCCAACACAATATATTTATTAATTATTTGGGAATTTTGTACAATGCAAACTGTCATTGAAGGATCAACATGAAATGAAAGTTGCATCTATCAACTTTTGTAGTGCATGGGTAAAGTATTTGAAAGAAAAACAATGGGTTATTTCTGATTGTACATAAGCAGTGTGGCTAACAGGGTGTCATGCCACTGACCTTATTCTTGAAATCACTCTCTGCTTCTTTTAAGTGTTCTCCATGAAAGTTTCCACTCTTAACCTTGTTAATTCCCTGATTTCAATATCCCTGTCCATGGAAGCTATAGTGATTGTGCAGTAATTTGAGTCCTGGCTACTCTTCCAGAGGACCTAGGTTCGATTCCTAGCACTGACATTGTGACACACAACTTCCTGTAACACTAGTTCCTTCTTCTGAGGCCTTCTTCTGACCTCTGTGGATACCAGACAGGAAGTACAGAGAGAAATACACACAAAACTAAAGTCTCAATCATATAGCACACTCATGAATCCCTTTGCAATTATCTTGGCTCCCATTGGCATCTTGCTACACCAAAATGCAATTAGTGTGACTCAAGAGTTTGCTTTAAAAAAAAAAAGAGTATGCTTGCTTTTTGGTTTGTTTCTTTGTTTTTGTTTTTTTTTTTTTTTTTTTTTTTTTTTTGATAGGGTTTCACTGGCTTAGATGTTGGAATTTGAGTTCAAAAGTCCATTCCAAGCCCCAAGTATCTCTCTCTACCTACAGATCAATATGTAGTTCTCAGCTATTTCTCCAGCATCTCCCTGCATGTCACCATGCTTCTTACCACGATGATAATAGAGTAAACCTCTGAAACTGTAACAAAGCCCTCCAATTAAATGCTCCCTCTTTGTAAGAGATTCCTTGGTCATGGTGTCTTTTCTCAGAGATAGAACAGTGACTAAGACATTGGGCAAAATTCATTTTGTCCACAGACTCTAACTTGAGGTTGGAATAAATTCAGAGATGTTCTAGATGTCAGACACACAGACAAAATAATAAGAAAAATGAGGCACATTCAAGTATCAAGTTAAATGTGTTTGTGATTTGAGAAGGATGGGGTAGTTATTTTGCATCTTCTCCTCTACTGGAAGTGATGTATTGCCCTAGTGGCATCTTTCCATGGTCCATGGGACTCCTAATAATGAGACACTCACCATCACAGGTGGCAACAGAGATGGAGTCATGTTAAGATCAATAAAGTAAGTATTGACAAACATTAACTTAATGCAATATTTGATACTTTCTTCAAACCATAATCTAGGTTCTGACTAATCCTCATTACCACCTAGTCCCAGGAAACCACATATAACCCATCCCATGGGAATACTGAAAAGCAAACAGAGAGACACGGGAAATGATGGCATTTGTTCACAATCAGCATATTCATGTCTCTAGAGAAGTTATGGATGTGTCACCACAGGGCCCATCTCTTTGATCATTATTTTTCTGTCTATAGGGATGAATCTGAATTCAGTGGGTGATAAGCAAATTCATTCTCAGCAGGCCCCTCTTGGTCCTGGTTAGTTGGATCTGTTGGTCCTCTTGTGAAGCTCCTGTCACATCCATGTCCTTTTCTCCTTCCCCACCCCCATTTTTCCACACCCTGTGCCTTGCCCAATGTTTGGCTTTGAGTCTCAGCATCTGTTTTGAGGCAATGCTGGGTGGACCCTCTCAGCAGACAACTCTTCTTGTCTCTGGTCTTCAAGTATAGCAGAGTACCATTAATAGTGTCAGGAGTTGGTTCTCTCCCATGGGGTGGGTCTTTTTCCAAGACATGAAAAAATGTTAGATTTTGTCAAGTGCTAATTCAGCATCTAGGGAAATGGTCCTGTTTTTCTTTCTTCCTTTCAGTTTGTTTAGATAGTGGATTACATTGAGGGATTTTTATGTATGTTGAACCATCCTTGCATCCCTGGAATGAAGCCTACTTGATCATGATGGATGATGTTTTTGATGTGTTCTTTGATTCAATCTGTGGTTATATTATTGAACATTTTGTATTAATGTTCATAAGGAAAACTGGTCTAAAATTCTTTTTATTGTTGTGTTTCCATGAGTATGTGGGCTTTCTCTTGTATCTGTTGTTGTTGAAGCCCAGTTAGTATCCACGGTGGTCTGATAAAATAAAATGGGTTATTTCAATTTTCTAGTATCTGTTGAGGCTGGCTTTGTGACCATGTGTGTGGTCCTTTTTAGAGAAGGTTTTGTGAGAAGCTGTGAAGGTATATTCTTTTATGTTTGGGTAAAATGTTCTGTAAATATCAGTTAGACCCAATTGATTCATAACATCTGTTAGTTTCATCAAGACTGAAACTGACAGAGAAATAATGAAACTAACATCATCTTGATGAATTTTTTTCCTTTGTTGAGTATGAAGTGACCTTCCTTGTCTCTTTTTTTGTTAATTTTGGTTGAAAGATTATTAGCTGTTAGAATGTCTATTCCCACTTGGAGCTGTAACTATTTACCTTCTTCAATTCCTTTTGTTCTTAGATTAGTTCTTTTCATAATATCCTGTATATCCTGTATGTTTGGGTTAGGAATTATTTAATATTTTCTTTGACTGGTATATTGATCTCTTCAATCATGCCTTCTATTCCTGAGATTCTATCTTCCATCTCTTGTGAGGCTCTGAGATCAAACATTTTTAAACTTTAGAACATTTGTTTCTAAAAAAAAAAAATAGATTGCCTCATATATAGCTAGGCATGATGAAAGCAGCTGCTGAGGTGGTAATTTCCTATGCATACAAAGATCTGCAAAATCAAAACATGATTTTTTGCCTCCTTAAACCCTCTGAGTTGGACATAGTGTCAGCACATTGCTTTGTGTTGGTGTTAAACACTCTAATTATGTTTACATTTTCCTTTAAAAAAATGTGCAGTCAGCAGTTCCAGGGATGGCAACCATTGGAGACTACCAGCAGAGATGAGGTCTGTTCTGTGACCTTCTTGCACCACTTAGCAAGTGCCATCTCTGCCTGGCTCCCAGGGATGGTGACCATTGGAGACTACCAGCAGAGGTGAGGTCGGCCCCAAGCCCACCTGTGCTAGTTCTGGCGTGCTGTCTTTGCCTTCAGTTGACAACCATTGGAGACTATCAGCAGAGGTAAGGTCTGCTATGAGCCCTCTGAGTGCTGGTCCCTGGACCCCTGTTCTTCCAACAATTTCAGAGGCGTCAGCCATCACGAACTGCCAGCAGCGTAAGACCATTTGTGTGACATCAGTTCTCCAGTTCCTAGGTCCCAGCTCTATGTGCAATCACAGAGGTGGCAGACACCAGTGACTATGGAAGGTGACAGTCATCAAGGACTAACAGGGACCTTCAAGCCTGGGAACACCAGAGACAATCAGATGGCTAGAAGGTAGCTTAAGAACATTCTACAAAACCCAGGGCAATATGGCACCACCAGACTACAGTTATCCTATCTCAACAAGCCCTAGATATCCTAACACACCTGAAACACAGGAAAATGGCCTTAAATCTAATCTTATGAAAGTTATGGAGGCCTTTAAACAGGAAATTAATCAAACCCTCAAAGAAATACAGGAAAATGCAATCAAACAGGTGAAGGAAATGAACAAAACTTTTCAGGACCACAAAAGGGAAATAGACACACTAAAGAAAACACAATCTGGGGCAATCCTAGAAATGGAAAACCTAAGAAAGAGGACAGGAACTACAGATGCAAGAATCACCAACAAACTACAAGAGATAGAAGAGAGAATTTCAGACATAGATGATACAATAAATCTAAAAAGTTTCTAACACAAAACATCCAGGGAATCTGGCACACCATAAAAAGATCAAACCTAAGAATCATAGGAATAGATGAAAGAGAAGATTCCCAGCTCCAAGGCCTAAAAAACATCTTCAACAAAATCATAGAAGAAAATTACCCTAACCTAAAGAAAGAGGTAACTAAAAATGTGCAAGAAGCCTACAGAACACCAAATAGGGCCATTTTTATTCAAGGGCCATTTTTACTCAAACTAACTCATTCACCTAGTTCTTACTTTTGACATGTCTACGAATACTTTAGTCCTTTTTTCTTCCCAACACAATATATTTATTAATTATTTGGGAATCTTGTACAATGCAAACTGTCATTTAAGGATCAACATGAAATGAAAGTTGCATCTATCAACTTTTGTAGTGCATGGGTAAAGTATTTGAAAGAAAAACAATGGGTTATTTCTGATTGTACATAAGCAGTGTGGCTAACAGGGTGTCATGCCACTGACCTTATTGTTGAAATCACTCTCTGCTTCTTTTAAGTATTCTCCATGAAAATTTCCACTCTTAACCTTGTTAATTCCCTGATTTCAAAATCCATGTCCATGGAAGCTATAGTGATTGTGCAGTAATTTGAGTCCTGGCTACTCTTCCAGAGGACCTAGGTTCGATTCCTAGCACTGACATGGTGACATACAACTTCCTGTAACACTAGTTCCAAAGAACCTGAGGCCTTCTTCTGACCTCTGTGGATTCCAGACAGGAAGTACAGAGAGAAATAAACACAAAACTAAAGTCTCAATCATATAGCATACTCATGAATCCCTTTGCAATTATCTTGGCTCCCATTGGCATCTTGTTACACCAAAATGCAATTAGTGTGACTCAAGAGTATGCTTGCATTTTTGTTTGTTTCTTTGTTTGTTTGTTTGTTTGATAGGGTTTCACTGGCTTAGATGTTGGAATTTGAGTCCATTCCAAGCCCCAAGTATCTCTCTCTACCTACAGATCAATATGTAGTTATCCGCTATTTCTCCAGCATCTCCCTGCATGTCACCATGCTTCCTACCATGATGATAATAGAGTAAACCTCTGAAACTGTAACAAAGCCCTCCAATTAAATGTTCCCTCTTTGTAAGAGATTCCTTGGTCATGGTGTCTTTTCTCAGCGATAGAACAGTGACTAAGACATTGGGCAAAATTCATTTTGTCCACAGACTCTAACTTGAGGTTGGAATAAATTCAGAGATGTTCTAGATGTCAGACACACAGACAAAATAATAAGAAAAATGAGGCACATTCAAGTATCAAGTTAAATGTGTTTGTGATTTGAGAAGGATGGGGTAGTTATTTTGCATCTTCTCCTCTACTGGAAGTGATGTATTGCCCTAGTGGCATCTTTCCATGGTCCATGGGACTCCTAATAATGAGACACTCACCATCACAGGTGGCAACAGAGATGGAGTCATGTTAAGATCAATAAAGTAAGTATTGACAAACATTAACTTAATGCAATATTTGATACTTTCTTCAAACCATAATCTAGGTTCTGACTAATCCTCATTACCACCTAGTCCCAGGAAACCACATATAACCCATCCCATGGGAATACTGAAAAGCAAACAGAGAGACACGGGAAATGATGGCATTTGTTCACAATCAGCATATTCATGTCTCTAGAGAAGTTATGGATGTGTCACCACAGGGCCCATCTCTTTGATCATTATTTTTCTGTCTATAGGGATGAATCTGAATTCAGTGGGTGATAAGCAAATTCTTCACCTGCAGAAGCAATTCAGTCACAATAGTCAGAGCTATGAATCTCGCCTTCTCCAGATAAGGTCCCTGTAGAGGGGAGGAATTCACTTAGGTCTATCTCACTTTCTTCCTTTCCTATTTGAAGTTTCTTCCATATGACTACTCTTGGAGAAAAGATTGCAGCTTATGCCACTGTAAGTAAATGTGATTTTATTTGGTTTGGTTTTGCCTAAGAATGAGTTACGATAAGAGAAGTGGGATAAATGTCAGTTAAATACCAGGCTTGGGGTCATTATGAGATGTCCATCTCCAGCCTGGGCATGACCAGGGTCTTGGGTAGGTGTATAAGATTCAGTGGGCATTTCTTTCTATCCAGGGACCACATGTCCTTCTCATATCCTTCACCTACATACCTTGGATGATCTTAAATATACCATGACTGTACCAGAGAACAATACTAAAAAAGTGTTCAGTTATAGTTTGATCTGGTTGATGATCCTCAATGACTGTGTGGCTCTGGGGCCTCTCATTCCAGATAAGACACTGGAGTCCTAGGAGTTTCAGAGCTTATGGGTTTTGAACCGGCCTCTGCTCACTGCTTCCCCTGTGCATCCCTGGAAGCATCATCTTCTCCATAGGACACACATTACAGTGTGAGGGAGATAGGAGGCTTCTCTCTCAGAGGACCAAGTGCCTGTGAGGGGCAATTCCTCTTATATTGCTCACTTTGTGAGAGAAAATATTAGATGCATAATGCATTCTTTGTGGTTTTGGGATAGAGGAGCTGTTCTCCAATAATGGTATCAAATCTCTAATAATACACATCACCTTTAAGAATTTATCTAAAGGCCATGGCAATTTAATTCATTTGACCAGGGACAGACTCTTTTTATTTGGACAGCTCCGTTTTACTGTCTATCCCATGTTGCAGATGAGGGAACTGAGGCAGGGAGAGGCACAGAGAAATCACAAAGAATAGTTCAAAGGCAGGACTTGAACCCAGGGAGGAGAGGTCTAGAGTCTATAAGTGCTCTCTGTTAATAATTAGTATGAAGCCAGTTTCAGAATTTTTCCATGCATGTAAATATTGGCACATATCTACTGCCTGGGCTCTCTAAGGTACCAGGACTCATGTCTGAGACTGACAGAAATGCTTTACTTGAGTCAATGTTAAATGTCGTAAATAACTTAAATGTCTTCCCTCATCTCCACAAACTATTTACTCTCCTGACAAAATTGTCTTTATAGTTTAAATCTGTGCTTTTTAGTAGTGAAGGTCTGTGACTCTAATTATTCTTCAAAAGTATTTTTAATCATAATTTTAAAACATGAATATAGAGACATAAATTGAACTATATATCAGTGAGTTAATTAAAATTTAAGATAAGCTAAAGGAAAAGTAATGCATTTGTGGAAGTCTTTGAAATAAAAAGACAATGGCATAATACTTCCAATCGTCTTGGTTCTTTAAGTTTGTGACCTCATTAATGTTATTAATGATAACTAATGTTTACTAACTTCACAATGAAAACCAGTGTAACAGAAATTCTTTTTCCTCCTGGCAATTCCTTATCTATTGCCACAGTTTAATATATCACAATGAGGCTTAGAAGAGGATACTGTATGTCCTAATACACACCACTCATAATCAAGGTGAAAAGGAGGTCTGACCAGTTTCTAACCACATGGCCATCAATCACTCTCAGGATCAGGTATACTATCATGGCTAAAGATATCATGTCATAGAAGAACATAGAAATGAATCCATGAAGCTTTTTCCTCTGTGTGTTGTTGAAGATGCTCTTTAGTAGCCATCTGGGATGGAAACTCAAAGAAATCATTTCAGACCTAGTTATTAATCTGTCTCAGGAAGAAAGTGTCTGAATTTCTGATCTCTGACACCTAAGATACAAGTTCACAGCTACAGACAGCAGGTAAAGATATTTCAACCTTTCACTGTGTTGCTCCACCTTTGTTGGCTCCACGGTTGAGTTATTGCTATGTGTGTGTGTGTGTGTGTGTGTGTGTGTGTGTGTGTGTGTGTGTTCAGTGGACATGGCCACATAGATTTGTCTTTCCTACAGAAGGTTTAAATGGACAATTGATGCTAGCCTTACATCTGGGTTTGATTGAGTCATATCTGGTGAAATTATTTCACTAAGAATCTTTTGTGTTTCTATTTATATCTAATTTTTGCTTATCAAATATTGCTTATCAAAAATGCAATATGGAAGATTCTAGACTCTATAGGCATACAAAATCATTTGTGTATACCTACCATGTAGATTGAAGTAAAACTGTCTAGGGAAATAAAGGACTCCAGTTGGGATGTCTTTTATTTCAAGACAAGGTCTCACTATATAGACCAGGCTGGCCTTGAACTCACACATATCTGTCTGCCTCTACCTCCCAAGAGCTAGGATTAAATCATGTGCCACTGTGTCCAGCTATGCTGCCCAGACAAATGGGCTCTAATTGGAAAGGAAATAGAGGAGAAAAACGAGGCTATGGAGGGACAATTTATTCAAACCCCATTATACAGTTGCATGAAAATATCTTTAGGAAGCTTAGTACTATGTACAATGAATATAGGTCATTAAAAAGACACTTGTAAAACTCTAATAAAGACGGGTTAATCTAATGACGAACTTACTTGAATCACGCAGTGGTATTAGATTGAAAGCTTGCATTTTTGACTCATGAACAAGTTGAGTGGCTGTGCTTGATGTAGCAGGGGTCCAGCCACACAGCAGATAAGGAACTTCTACAGAAAAAAAACGTGTCATGCCTCTAGACCATTCAAGAGAGTCTTGGTAGACTGTTTCCACTTGACTCAGCTGGACAGTACAATATTACTGCTGTGTATCTAAAACAGTGGCTCCCAGCCTGCCTAATGCTGTGATCCTTCAATACAGTTTCTCACGTTGTGGTGATCCCCAACCATAATTTTTGTTGCTACTTCATACCTACAAATTTTCTACACTCATGAATCAAAATTCAAATATCTGATATGCAAGATATCTGATATGCAACCCTTTGAAAGGGCCACTTAAACCCTAATGGGGTTGAGACCCATAAATTGAGAACCACTGATCTAAACATTTCCACTTTTTGTTTTGTCACTAACTTTATGCTGTGCAGAATGTTAGACAGATTCTCATCTTATATATCTGCAGAGTAGATGTTAAACATCAGTGACTCCTCTCTGTATTCCACTTGTATGAGTCCAATCATAATAAACCTGTATGAAGCCAGAAGATGAAATCAATCTCAACTATACATGACTTACTGCAACTTGTTTAACTGGCCAAATTCTGCTTGGATTTCTTAGAGTTCTAATGAGACCTTGAGAATTAACTCAAGATGAACATCACTTTTAAAAAATGATCAAAGATATATTATCCCGCATAGATGCACTAAAGTTCAAGAGTTAATGTCCATTTCACAGGCAGTAACACTGTACTGAGAGCAATGTGACCATTAGCAGGCACAATGGTGAACATTAGAACAAAAACAGAAGGAAACCCCAGAAGCAACACATTCCCCAGGTTTAAGCGATGTCTAGGCAAAAAGGAGGGTTTCACAGACAGAACTGGAGCTCAAGGCTCTAAACTTTCCCGAAGAACGGACACCTAAATTCATGGGAGTGACACTCTCTATTGCTCTGGATTTCACATTTCACACACTCTTTTTGTTATTTTCATTTTAAAATTGAAATCTTCAGAAACTGCATCTCAGACAAGAAACTTAAAAGGTACTGAAATGTACTTCTCTGCTTGGCAAAGATGAGGGGTATTGACCTATTCCAAGTCTGCTCTGTTCTGTGCTGACACCTTCATTAACAATCACGAGGTGTCACAATAATATCCGACCTTCTTTAAGATCCATTTCTACTGTCAGTCAATAAAACATCTTGACCACTGTGTCTACAGGTATGACCCCCAAAAAATATGTTCTTCTCTTTTACAAACATAAATGTAGGCCAGGCAATGGTGGCACACACATTTAATCCCAGAACTCAAGAGGCAAAGGTAGGCAAATCTCTGTGAGTTCAAGGCCAGCCTGGTCAACAAAGCAAGTTTCAGGATAGCCAGGGGTACACACAGAAACCCTGGCTTGAGTCTCAGCTTCTCTGGAAGCAGAGATAGGATCATCATTTCAACCTGGGAGTTGGAAGTCAATCTGTACAACTTAGTGAGTACAGTTCTTAACAACAGACTTCTTTAAGCTCTATAACTTTCCATCTTCTTAATATTTCTTACACTTGATTATCTTGATAACCTGCTTTTTCCTGGTGATATGAAGGTGGTAATGAACCAGGATGGATCTCTATTTAAATTCATGGGAAAAATATATCAAGTGATAGAAGAGTCAGAGAGAAATAATAAATGTTCTGCTAGTGAGGCTTATTGAAAAACATATCTTCAGCAAAATATTTTTCTAAGTAAAATGGCAATAACTGACCTAACTTCAGCCCAAAATAAGCGAAACTTATCTGGAAATTCTTAGAAGATAAAAATGAATTAATGGAAGGCGTTCTTGTTACCTTTTCTTGTTTTGTAAGTCATATAAATTGGCAGATGCAGACAGAAATGTTCAGGTAAATCTCAGTGCAATATCTCTCTCTCTCTCTCTCTCTCTCTTTCTCTCTGTGCATGTGTCTGTCTCTCTCTTTCTGTCTCTCTCTCTGGCTTCTTCAAGACAGGGTCTCTGTATGTAGCTTTGGCTGTCCTGGAGCTCAAATCTGTAGAAAATGTTAGGCTTAAACTCATGCCCATGCCTCTACTTTCTGAATGCTGGAATTAAAGCATGTGTCAACAGAGCCTGTCCATTTTTCTTTTCAATTTTGTAACTATCATAAAGTGAATTTTGGAATATACTGAAAACAAAACCCAAGATTTCATTCTAGGTGGTGAATTTTTTCTTTTTATTATTCTTATTATTAGTTACACTTTATTCATTTTGTATCCCCCCATAAGCCCCTCCCTCCTCCCCTCCCGATCCTACCCTTCCTCCCCTTTCTGCATGCATGCCCCTCCCCAAGTCCACTGATAGGGGAGGTCTTCCTCTCCTTCTTTCTGATCTTAGACTATCAGTTCTCATCAGAAGTGGCTGCATTGTCTTCTTTTGTGGCCTGGTAAGGCTGCTCCCCCCTCAGGGGGGGTGATCAATGAGCAGGCCAATCAGTTCATGTCAGAGGCAGTCCCTCTTCCCATTACTATGGAACCCACTTGGACACTGAACTGCCATGGGCTACATCTGTGCAGGGGTTCTAGGTTATCTCCATGAATAGTCCTTGGTTGGAGTATGAGTCTCTGGGAAGTTCCCTGTGTTCAAATTTTCTTGTTCTGTTGCTCTCCTTGTGGATTTCCTGTCCACTCCAGCTAGGTGGTAAATTTAAAAATGTTTTCTCTGTCATAATCATTAATCCTTTTGTATCGTTGATTATTCCACAGTTCTGAGCTTTTGGTTCTGAACAGTCTTTGCACAGGAGGATGAGAAACAATGAGACGTGGATCACAGAGGTCACTCTACTTGGATTCCAAGCTGATCCAGCTGTGGAATGGTTCCTCTTTGTGCTTTTCTCTCTTTTTTATTCCTTTACACTTTTGGGGAATGGGGTTATCCTTGCAATAATATGCCTGGACCACAAACTTCACACCCCCATGTACTTTTTCCTCTCCCATCTGGCCATTGTTGACATGTCTTATGCTTCCAACAATGTCCCCAAGATGCTGGCCAATCTTGTGATTCAAAGAAAAACCATCTCCTTTATACCATGCATAATGCAAACATTCTTGTATTTGGCTTTTGCTCACATAGAGTGCCTGATTTTAGTGGTGATGTCCTATGATCGATTTGTGGCTATATGTCACCCCCTACACTACACTGTCACCATGAGCTGGAGAGTGTGTACCATCCTGGCTGCTGTTTCCTGGATATTTAGCTTTCTCCTGGCACTGGTCCATTTAGTTCTCATCCTGAGGCTGCCCTTCTGTGGACCTCATGAAATCAACCACTTCTTCTGTGAAATCCTGTCTGTCCTCAAGCTGGCCTGTGCTGACACAACACTCAACCAAGTTGTCATCTTTGCCGCCTGTGTGTTCATCTTAGTGGGACCACTGTGCTTAGTTCTGATCTCCTACACTCGCATCCTGGTGGCCATTCTAAGGATCCAGTCAGGGGAGGGACGCAGAAAGGCCTTCTCCACCTGCTCCTCCCACCTCTGTGTGGTTGGGCTCTTCTTTGGCAGCGCCATCATTATGTACATGGCCCCCAAGTCCCATCACCCTGAAACACAGCAGAAGATCCTTTCTCTGTTTTACAGCCTTTTCAACCCCATGCTGAACCCCCTGATCTACAGCCTGAGGAACGCTGAGGTCAAGGGTGCCCTGAGAAGAGTACTGTGGAAGGAGAGAGTAGCATGAGAGATATCAAAGAACAACCTGAATGGAAAATTTTGGTTTCTGTCAAATATAGCAGCTGGCATTCATTTTCACTTTCTATTATAAACACACCCTTAAAACAGAATGTTATAGGCCAGCAGACATAGACCAAAGATTTAATACTTTGAGAAAAAGCTTATGTCTACCTAGAGTCCTAAATCCCTGCCTTGTGAAGTCTGGGATAACAAGCACATAGCTCTTAGACTTAGGAGCCAGAAATGACTCACTGGATCCATACTATAGGTCTTACACACTCAGAGGAAAGACTATGACATTGGGAGAGTTTCCCCATTCCTACCCACAATTCTTATCAGAGTGGAAGCAGTTGATTAATAACCAAAGTACCCATGAGACCAAATGGAAATGTGAACAGCACATGAAATTAACTCTTTTAAAAACAGCTGTAAAATTAGAAAGCCAGCACATATTTTTAAAATTAGCAAAGTGGTTGAACAACCACTTGTTCAAAAACAAACAAACAAAAATACAAAAAAAAAATACCCTACATGTACCTGATGCACACGCAAAGTTTTATTTCTTACCATTAGTCAACAAGAAACTGGAAGCTAAACTAACCACGGGATATTAATGAAATGACTGAAATATAAGACATAATCACTGGAATAGAGGGTGTATCTAATAACAATCACTGGTAAACTGACAAAATTGGTCAAGTTTTAATTCAGCCAAGTTGGGTTGAGCTAACAAATGCATAGCAGACATTTGCTGGATGAATTGTTAGTGACTTTTTCTTTGACAGGAAGGAAATTAGAACTTAGGACTTCAAGGCCAGTTTTTCTGTCATGATAACTCAGTTCTGACAGAAGTAACTGTATGTGACACATGGTTATAATCCAGTGAACTTTCTTCACAAAATCAAGTCACTGGTCAAATAGTTCCCAGGTACCTGCAGACCCTTGCTAGTCCCGTTCCATGGGATTCACAGTCAGGGACCCTGAAGAGTCATGGGCCCAAGGAAGAAGATATGTGTGCCTGGGCCTATCCATAACACTGTATAGGCCTATGGCCAAAGAATAAGTGTGGGCCTGGGCCCATCACTAACCCTGAAGAGTTCTGGGCACAAAAAAAGCAATGGTGAACTTGGGCTGTCCCTAAACCTGAATGGGCCTGGGAATAAAGAAGAAGTGACGTGGACCTGGGCCAATCTCTAACTGTGAAGAAGCCTGGGCCTCTGGAATAAGAGATGTGGGCCCTGGCCTATACCTAAACCTGAAGAAGCCTGGGCCCAAAGAAGAAGCGGCGTGGGCCTGGGCCTACCCCTAACCATAAATTGGCCTGGGCCCAAGATTAAGAGGTATGGGACTGGGCTAATCCTTAACACTGAAGAAGCCTGGGCCTAAAGTAGAAGTGTGGGCTTGGGCAGTCCTTAATCCTGAAGAGACCTGGGCCCTAGGAAGAGGAGATGTTAGCCTTGGCCCAACCCAAACTCTAAAGATGCTTGGAACCAAAGAAGAATGAGTGTGGACCTAGGCCTATTTCTTACCCTGGACAGGCCTGGGCCCAAAGAAGAAATGATGTGGGCCAGGCCTATCCCTAACACTAAATAGGCCTGGGCACTAAGAAGGGATGAGAGACTGCGCCTCTCCATAACCTGAAGGGGCCCGGGCCTCAAGTTGAAGAGATGTGGGCCTGGGCTTGTCCCTATCCCTGGAGAGGCTTGTGCCTAAGGAAGAAGAGATGTGTGCCTAGGTCTATCTCTAAGAATGAAGAGGCCTGGGCCCAAAGAAGAGATGGGTGGCTAGGCCTGTCCCTAAACCTGAAGAAGTCTGTGCCCAAAAGAGAGATATATGCCTGGGCCTATCCTATCCTTGAAGAAGTCTGGGAGAAAAAAAGTAATGTAGGCCTAGACCTATCACTAACCATGAAGAGGCCTGGGGCAAAAGAAGAGGTATTGGCCTGGGCCTATCCCTAACACTGAAGAGGCATGGCCGCAAAGAAGAAATTCGGGCCTCGGCCTCTCCCTAAACCAAGGAGCCCGGGCCTAAAGAAAACGTGATGTGGTCCTGGGACTATCCCTAACCATAAAGTGGCCTAGGCCCAAAGTAGAAGAGGTGTGGACCTGGACCTATCCTTAACACTGAAAAGGCCTGGGCCCAAAGAAGAAGAGTTGTGGGACTGAGCCTATCACCAACCCTCAAGAGGCCTGGGCCTAAAAAGTAGAGATGTTGGCCTGGGTCTTTCCCTAACACGAAATAGGCCTGAATACTAAGAAGAGATGTGGGCCTGGGCCTATCTCTACACCTGAAGTGTCTCAAGCCTAAAGAAGAAGAAAGGTTCAGAATGGTAAAGACCTAGGTGAAAAACATAGAGTCATATGGGTCCCTGGCATGACCTCCAAACTCAAATGTCAACCCTTGTTTCCAGGTGAGAGGAACTTCTGTGCCTCCACTGGTGTTTACCCAGCAAGCATTTGGATCCCTTCTCCAACTGTCACACATATGACCTATGAACACGCTGACAGTTCCTCACTGAAGACCCATGGGTGACCAGTATCACACAGACCTAGCCATCTTCTGTGGACAAGAGCTTGTGTCCCACTCTCCAGAGACCTTGTCCCAAACAATGAGGCTTCCAGGAAGCAGAGCCTGAAATGGCTCTCACTTGACAGGATGACAGTTATTAGGAAGGTTTCAGAGAAAGAGAGTTTCTGCAAACAGCCCAGGACAGAGCCAGGACAACTCAGTATGTTTCACGGTAGACCCCCTTCGACTCAGTTCTCTGGAAACTCTGAGCACAAGATACAGCACAGCACAGAGCTCCTAGCCTCCCCTGGTCACCTTCTGGTTACCAAGTAGGGCAGGGTTGTGGGGACACCCAGGTGTTGGAGATTGGTCTGATGTTAATTACTGGCCCTTGGTGTCAACCTGCCTAAGTCATTATTCCAGATGGGCTAATTAATCAGCCTATACCTGGACATGGCAGAAAGGGTTAGGTGTGCCTCCGGTTCCCCTGTTTGGAGACTCCCACAAGGAATCACAGGAAGGACAGAGGGACAGGAAGAGAAGGAGGAGGAGGATGCCAGGATGGGTTACCCTATTTACAAGCAAAGGATCACATATCAAACCCCCTGAAAAAAAATGATTATTGTTACATTCAAGAGTTAACTTGTGACAACTCTGCACTTAGATGTTCTATGTCTAATTACTGTAGGAGGTTTGACTAGTTCACACTCTTCTGCGTAGAGTTGTGATCTAGGAGAAAAGCTGGTGCCATCCCTGCTTCCTAGCTGCCAAAACCCAGCAGGATATCTACAACTTGATCATCTCCCTTGTATGCTGAGTCAACCATGAAATAGGATGCCGAAATGGGAAGTTAGGAGTACATGTCTATAAACATTCACCACCTTTTATTCTAGCCTCTAGTTTCCTTTTCCTTCCTTCCTTCCTTCCTTCCTTCCTTCCTTCCTTCCTTCCTTCCTTCCTTTCTTCTCTCCTTCCTTCATTTCCTTCTTTCTTTATTCTTTTTTGAGATACTAAATCACCACATTATAGTGAAGCTCTGTAGCTGCAACCTCAGAGTCAAAGGGGAACTTGATGTAAATGGGAATCTTGGCTCTATTGAGACCTACTGAATCAGAATCGCTGGGGAGTGAGTCTAGGAGTCTGTTTTAACAAGGCCTTTAAATCAAGCTAATGAATACCAAAAGACACAGTTGGAGGGAAAGGGGGGTGAGTGTTTAAGTTAAAGTTAGGAGTTCTTGTATCTCTGGCTCTGTGCAGTTGCTATACATAATGAACTAGTCATTTTTTTTAAGGATTTGTCCTGGTTTGCCTTCTGTTGTTTTGAGAAAAGACAGCTGATAAATACCTTCACAAAGTGGCCGGATACAAAATTAACTCAAAAAAAATCAGTAGCACTCCTGTATACAAAAGACAAAAGGGCTGAGAAAGAAATTAGGGAAACAACACCCTTCACAATAGCCACAAATGACATAAAGTACCTTGGTGTAACCCTAACCAAGCAAGTCAAAGACTTGTATGAAAAAAATTTCAAATCTCTGAAGAAAGAATTAGAAGAAGATATGAGAAGATGGAAAGATCTCCCATGCTCATGGCTTGGCAGGATTAACATAGCAAAAATGGCCATCTTACCAAAAGCAATCTACAGATTTAATGCAATTCCCATCAAATTGCCAACACAATTCTTTACAGACCTGGAAAGAAAAATTTTTAACTTCGTATGGAATAACAAGAAACCCAGAATTGCTAAAACAATCCTCTACAATAAAAGATCTTCTGGAGGAATCTCCATCTCTGATCTTAAGCTGTACTATAGAGCAACAGTTATAAAAACTGCATGGTACTGGCATAGAAACAGAATGATGGATCAATGGAACCGAACAGAAGACCCAGAAATAAACCCATACACTTATGGACACCTGATTTTTGACAAAGATGCCAAAACCATACCATGGAAAAAAGATAGCATCTTCAACAAATAGTGCTGGTCCAACTGGATGTCTACATGTAGAAAAATGAAAATAGATCCATACTTATGACCCTACACAAAACTGAAATCCAAGTGGATCAAAGACCTCAACATAAAACCAGACACATTAAATCGGCTAGAAAAAAAAGTGGGGAATACCCTAGAACTCCAGGTTTTATTAATTATAAACTATGCAGAACTCATTTAAAGTGCATTGGGAACTTTTGCTGTAAAAAATGATAAATATTTGATGGGATATACTTACATTTGAACATTATACAATATGTTCCTTTTTAGAGCATAAATTCAGTATTTTATTTCTTTTGCCTTCATTTGCTTATTTTTTAAATATGTAAGCTTAGTTTTATTTTTATTTTCTTTTTTTATTAATTACATTTTATTCACTTTGTATCCCACTTGTAGCTCCCTCCCTCCCTCCCTCTATCCCACCCATACCTCTTCCCCAGTCCACTAATAGGAGAGGTCTTCTTCCCGTTTCTTCTGATCCCAGTCTAACAGATACCATCAAGAGTGGTTGCATTGTCTTCCTCTGCGGCCTGGTAAGGTTGCAGTCCCCTGAGGGGGAGTTGATCAAAGAACAGGCCAATCAGTTCATATCAGAGACATGCACTGTCCCCATTACTATGGAACCCACTTGGACACCAAACTGCCATGGGGTACATCAGTGCAGGGGATCAAGATTACCTCCATGAATGGTCCTTGGTCGGGGTATCAGTCTCAAAAAAAAAAAAAAAACCTGTGCAGATTTTTTGGTTCTATTGCTCTCCTTATGGAGCAATTAAAAACAAGGAAATCATGAAATCTGCAGGCAAATGGTAGGAACTGGAAAAGATCATCCTGCATGAGGTATCCCAGAAACAGGAAGACACACAGGGTATATACTCACTCATAAGTGGATATTAGACATATAATTTAGGATAAAAATACTAAAATCTGTAAAACTACAGAAACTAATCAAGAAGAAGGTATCTAATCAAGAAGGAGCATCTGGGTAAGATGCTCAATCCTCATTCAGAAAGACAAAGAGTTTGGACATCAGAAGAGGAGAAAACAGGAAACAGAACAGGAGCCTACCGCAGAGGGCCTCTGAAGGTCTCTACCCTGAAGGGTATCAAAGCAGATGCTGAGACCTATAGCCAAACTTTGGGCAGAGTGCGGGGAATCTTATGAAAGAAGTGGGAAAAGGACAAGAGTTCCAAGAGGAGAGCAACAGTATCATTTATTTATTTTTATTATTTTTACATCATAATCAAAGCTTTCCTTCCCTCTTTTCTTCCAAGTACCTCCTTCTCAGCAAACCTCTCACCCATCCTCCCATCATCCCTTTCTCCTAGAAAAGGGGGAGGCTTCACATAGATATCAACCAGCCTTGGCATATCAAGTTGCAGTAGGACTAGGACATCTTCTCCTATTGTGGCTAAATAAAGCAACCCTATTAGGAGAAAGGGATCCAAGGCAGGCAACAGTCAGAGTGACCCTCCTTGTGCTGTTAGGAGTCCCACATGAAGACCCAGCTGCATAACAGTTACATATGTGCAGAGGGCCTATGTCTGTCCCATGTGTACTCTCTGTTTGGTGGTTCAGTCTCTGTGAGACCCTATGAGCCCAGGTTAGTTGATTCAGTAGGTTTTCTTGTAGTGTCCTAGAGCTAATTGGCTTCTTCAATCCTTCCTCCTCCTCTTCCTAAGGATTCCCCAAGCTCAGCCTAATGTTTGGCTGTGGGTCATTGTATCTGCTTCCATCAGTTGCTGAGTGAAGCCTCTTATAAAACAGATATGCTAGGTGCCTGTCTGTAAATACAGTCAAATATCATTAATAGTGAAAGGGGTGGGCTCTCTCTCATAGCATGGGTGTCAAGCTTGGCCATTCCCCCAGTTTCTGCTCCATATTTACCCCTGCACATCTAACAGACAGGACAAATCGTGGATCGGTTTCCCCCTACTGGAAGTCTTGTGTGGTTACAGAAGATGGACATTTCATGTTCCATATCCATATTGCTAGGAGTCTTAGTTAGGGTCACCCTCACAGATTCCGGGGTGCTTCCATTGTCCCAGTTTTCTAGCTTGTCCCATAGATGCCACCCAACTGGTTCCAGTTCTCTTACCCAGTACTCTTTTCCTCTGTCCTCCTCAAACCTAATTCCTCCTGCTCTCCTCCCCAACCCTTCCCTACCCAGTCTCCCCCCTTTATCTACCCCCGATGTTGATTTTATTTCCTCTTCTGAGTGAGATTCAAGCTCCCCCCGTTGGGTCCTCTTTCTTAGTTAGCTTTGTTGGTCTCTCAATTGTAGCATGGTTATCCTATATTTGATGGCTAATATCTACTTATGAGCATATGCCCTGTTGTCTTTCTGGGTCTAGGTTACCTCACTCATCTTTTCTAGTTCTATTCATTATCTGCAAATTCCATGAGGTTTTTGTTTTTAATAGGTGAATAGTATTCATTGTGGAAATGCACCACCTTTTCTTTATTCATTCTTCGGTTGAGGAGCTTCTAGGTTGTTTCCAGTTTGGGGCTATTACAAGTAAAGCTGCTTTGAACATAGTTGAGCAAGTGTCCTTATGGTTGGGTGGAGCACCTTTGGGTATATATCCAGGAGTGGTAGAACTGGGTTGTGAAATAAAACTGTTACCAATTCTAAAAAATTACTAGATTGATTTTCAAAGGAGTTGTACAAGTTTGCACTCCCACCAGCAATGGGAGAGTGTTCCCCGTGTTCCACATCCCCACCAGCATGAGCTGTGGCTTGAGATCTTGATCTTAGCCATTCGGGAAGGGTTTACCATGCAATCTCAGTTATTATAATTTGCATTTTCCCAATGACTAAGGCTATTGAACATTTCATTAACTGCTTTTCAGCCATTAGAGATTCCTCTGTCTAATTCTATGTTTACATCTGTACCTCATTTTTAATTGGGTTACTTGGTGTGCCGATGTTTAGTTTCTTGAGTTCTTTATACATATTGGATACCAGCAATCAATGCAAAAGAGGGTATACAATGTGTTTTTATTTTAAAACACCACATCTATAAATATGTAAAGGTTTTAGGTGTCAGTTATAGGCACATACTCAAGCCATTTATCCCTTTGGCTGTTTTTATGTAGAAGAAGGTAAGTTTAGTGGATTTGTTACAAAGGGTACTGAAGATAGGCTTAAAGCAAGATTGTATAATTAATGGAACAAGAATATGACTTTTAATGTGTCCTCATTACTTAAAGAATTAGAGAGACAGGGCAAGATGGCGGCGCCGGGAGGATTCTCATTCTGACCATCAGCACAGCAGGATCAGCACAGTGACCAGCAATCAGAACTCTCGGCCATAAAACACAGTGATTGTGTTTCCCAGGTGAGAGGATACCCCTCTCACCGGGGAAAGGTGAGAGGGTGGGGGATTCAATCAGCTTTTAACTCACCCGGCTAAACCGCAGAAGAGATCCCAGTTCTGCCAGACGCTTGGCTGCCGGCCGCCAGCCCCAGCCCCAGTCCCAGCCCAGAGCCACAAGCCAGTGTCTCTGGTCTCGGTCCCAGACTGAACCGTGCGCACCACACTGAGACTGGAATTTTCAGTCGAGAGATAACTCCACGGTGCAGGAAACGATTGGGACCGACCTTAGGTCACCCAGACATCCCCTGAAAAAGACTCGGGTTCCACGGGTGCCCCTAGCCCGGAGCCAGAGCCGGGGACCCAGGCTCCGGCACAGAGCCCTGCCTGCACGCCTGATTTCGCCACCTGAGATAGAACTGTGGGCACCAGGGCACCAGCGAATGAGTTTCACTGTCCAGTGCAAACACACAGGGAGGGAAACAGCTGGTCTGATCTCAGAGCACTCAGCCGACACCCCCATCCCGAAAAGGTCTCAGGAAAATTACACAGTGTAGGCAGACACCCAGGCTCCCAAAGGCTAGAAAGGCAGACACAGGAAGTTTCTGCGTCCCAGACAGCTGGTGGAGACTGAGCAGTGCGCACCAGG
Source organism: Meriones unguiculatus (assembly GCF_030254825.1). Taxonomy (NCBI): domain Eukaryota; kingdom Metazoa; phylum Chordata; class Mammalia; order Rodentia; family Muridae; genus Meriones; species Meriones unguiculatus. The sequence continues at coordinate 66,151,014 of NC_083351.1, read as the reverse complement.
ACAAAAAAAGAGACTGGGAGTCCCTGTCTCCAGAGAATCCACAGGGAAGGAAGGAAACTGTACTGACTTAAATCACCCAATCCTTCCCTGGAAAAAGTCTAGCAGACCAGCGGGGCCGAGCCGCCATCACTCAGCTGTGCTCCAGACACAGGCACAAACAGTTGCTGCGTGCCAGATGTCCAACTGGGTCACAGCAGCTGATCATTAAATTTACAGCAAGAAACCCAGAAACAGGGCAGCTGTCCTCAGGACTTCCCTGGGTGAGAGGGGAACCCTCTCGACTAACAAAGACCACAGTTACCACTCAGGTCTCTGTCCCTGAGGTGAGCAGCAGCAACTCCTGAAAAAACACCAGCCATCCAGGGACTATACCCAAAAAGCTGAGAAGACATCCTTCAGGAAAAACCAGCTTTCTGTAAAGGGGATTCTCTCCACCACAGGATCCCCAGGAACCACCAGAAAATAACCCCAAACACCTAAGATAGCACAATGGGTAGAGGCCAGCATAAAAGCTCAAGCAACAAAAGACAGAGCAATATGGCATCTCCAGAACCCAGTTACCCAGGGGCAAGTAGCCCTGGACACCCAGGCGTAACTGAAATTCAAGAAGATGACCTAACAACTATGCTCAAGAAGATGATAAAAGAGGAAACAAATAAGATATGTAAAGACATAGAGGAAGATAAACTCAAACAGAATATTGCCATCCATAAAGAAATAGAGGAAGCTGCAGCCAAACAGTTTATGGCCTTTAGAAAGGAAATGCTTAAAGCACTGAATGAAATAAAAGAAACAGAGTTGAAGGAACTAAAAGAAAAACAGGAAAGTACATTCAGACAGGTGAAGAAAGTAAAAAAAACAACTCAAGACCTGAAGATAGAATTGGAAAAATTAAAGAAAACACAATGGAGGAAATAATGGAGAGGAAGAACCTAGGGAAGAAAACAGGAACTACAGAGGTAAGCATAACCAACAGACTACAAGAGATGGAAGAAAGAATCTTAGGTGTAGAAGATACAATGGAAGAAATCGATGTATCTGTCAAAGAAAATGTTAAATCTAAAAAATTCCTGACACAGACCGTCCAAGAAATCCAAGACAATATGAAAAGACAAAACCTAAGAATAATAGGTATAGAGGAAAAAGAAGACTCCCTTCTCCAAGGCCCAGAAAATATTTTCAACAAAATCATTGAATAAAATTTCCCCAAGTTAAAGGAGAGGCCAATAAGAATACATGAGGCCTACAGAACACCCAACAAATTTGACCAGAAAAGAAAACCCTCCCGCCACATAATAATCAAAACAGTAAGTATACAGAACAAAGAAAAAATACTAAAAGCAACAAGGAAAAAGGCCAAGTAACATATAATGGCAAATCCATTAGAATCACACCTGACTTTTCAACAGAGACTATGAAAGCCAGAAGGACCTGGATGGATATCATGCAGACCCTAAAAGAACACAGATGTCAGCCCAGGCTACTATACCCTGCAAAGCTATCAGTCCTCATAGACAGAGAAAACAAGATATTCAATGACAAAAACAATTTTCAAAAATACCTACACACAAATCCAGCATTACAGAAGACACTGGAAGGGAAAATACAACCCCAAAAAAATTAGCTTCTTTCAAGAAAACACAGGAAATAATTAACCTTACTACAGTAAAACAAAAAGCAACCAAGCACACAACCTGATGACCACAGCCAACATCAAAATCAAAGGATCTAACAGCCACTGGTCATTAATCTCTCTCAATATCAATGGACTTAACTCTCCAATAAAAAGACACAGATTGAAAGAATGGATACGTAAATAAAACCTAGCAATCTGTTGCATACAAGAAACACACCTAAGGCACAAAGATAGACATTACCTGAGGGTAAAGGGTTGGAAGACGACTTTCCAAGCAAACAGACCCAAGAAGAAAGCAGGAGTAGCCATTCTAATATCTGATAAAATAGACTTTCAACCAAAATTAATAAAAAGAGATGGGGAAGGACACTTCATACTCATCAAAGGAAAATTCCACCAGGAAGACATCACAATCCTGAACATCTATGCCCCAAATACAAGAGCACCCACATTTGTTAAAGAAACATTGATAAAATTTAAAGCACATATAGATCCCCACACATTAATAGTGGGAGACTTCAACAACCCACTCTCAACAAAGGACAGGTCAACTAAACAGAAATTAAACAAAGAAACAATGTCTCTGACAGAGGTCATGAATCAAATGGACCGAACAGACATTTACAGAACTTTACGCCCAAACACAAAAGAATTTACCTTCTTCTCAGCACCTCATGAAACTTTCTCCAAAATAGACCATATACTTGGTCACAAAGCAAGCCTCAACAGATACAAGAAGATTGAAATAATCCCTTGTATCTTGTCTGATCACCATGGAATAAAGCTGGACCTCAACAATAACAGAAATAGCAAAAAGCCTACACACGCATGGAAACTGAACAACTTACTACTAAATGACAGCTGGGTCAGGGAAGAAATAAAGAAAGAAATTAAAGTCTTTCTAGAACTCAATGAAAATGAAGACACAATATACCCAAACTTGTGGGACACAATGAAAGCAATGCTAAGAGGAAAGTTCATAGTACTAAATGCCTTCAAGAAGAAATTTGAGACAGCTCATTCAAGCAACTTAATGGCTCACTTAAAAACCCTAGAAAAAGAAGAAGCAGACACACCAAGAAGGAGTAGACGGCTGGAAATAATCAAACTCGGGGCTGAAATCAATCAATTGGGAACAAATAAAACAATTCAAAGAATCAATGAAACCAAGAGAAAATCAACAAGATCGACAAACCCTTAGCCAAGCTAACTAAAAGGCAGAAAGACACCACCCAAATCAACAAAATCAGAAATGAAAAGGGGGACATAACTACAGACACTGAGGAAATCCAAACAATCATTAGGACTTACTTCAAAAGTCTATATGCCACAAAATTTGAAAATCTAAATGAAATGGACAATTTTCTTGACCAATTTGACTTACCAAAGCTGAATCAGGACCAGGTAAATCAATTAAATAGTCCTATATCCCCCAAAGAAATAGAAGTGGTCATCAAAAGTCTCCCATCCAAAAAAAGCCCAGGACCAGATGGCTTCAGCGCAGAATTCTACCAGACCTTCAAAGAAGAGCTAACACCAATTCTCTTCAAACTATTCCACAAAATAGAAACGGAAGGAACATTACCAAACTCATTCTATGAAGCCACAGTCACCTTGGTACCTAAACCTCACAAAGACTCAACAAACAAAGAGAATTTCAGGCCAATCTCCCTAATGATCATTGATGCAAAAATACTTAACACAATACTTGCAAACTGAATCCAAGAACAAATCAAAGATATTATCCACTATGACCAAGTAGGCTTCATCCCATGTATGCAGGGGTGGTTCAATATATGGAAATCCATCAATGTGATCCATCATATTAACAAAGTGAAAGAAAAGAACCACATGATAATCTCCCTAGATGCTGAAAAAGCATTTGACAAAATCCAACATCCATTCATGTTTAAAGTATTGGAGAGATCAGGGATACAAGGCACATATCTAAACACAGTAAAAGTGATATACAGCAAGCCTATAGCCAACATCAAACTAAACGGAGAGAAACTTAAAGCAATCCCACAGAAATCAGGGACAAGACAAGGCTGCCCACTCTCTCCATATCTCTTCAACATAGTGCTGGAAGTCCTTGATAGAGCAATAAGACAGTTGAAAGAGATCAAGGGGATACAAATTGGAAAAGAAGTCAAATTATCACTATTTGCATATGATATGATAGTATACATGAGTGACCCCAAAAACTCTACCAGGGAACTCCTACAGCTGATAAACACCTTCAGCAAAGTGGCCGGATACAAAATTAACTCAAAAAAATCAGTAGCCCTCCTGTATACAAAAGACAAAAGGGCTGAGAAAGAAATTAGGGAAACAACACCCTTCACAATAGCCACAAATGACATAAAGTAACTTGGTGTAACCCTAACCAAGCAAGTCAAAGACTTGTATGAAAAAAATTTCAAGTCTCTGAAGAAAGAATTAGAAGAAGATATGAGAAGATGGAAAGATGTCCCACGCTCATGGCTTGGCAGGATTAACATAGTAAAACTGGCCATCTTACCAAAAGTCATCTACAGATTTAATGCAATTCCCATCAAATTGCCAACACAATTCTTTACAGACCTGGAAAGAAAAATTCTCAACTTCATATGGAATAACAAAAAAAAAAAAAAAAAAAAAAAAAAAAAAAAAAACCAGAATTGCTAAAACAATCCTCTACAATAAAAGATCTTCTGGAGGTATCTCCATCCCTGATCTCAAGCTGTACTATAGAGCAACAGTTATAAAAACTGCATGGTACTGGCAGAGAAACAGAATGGTGGATCAATGGAACTGCACAGAAGACCCAGAAATAAACCCACACACTTATGGACACCTGATTTTTGACAAAGATGCCAAAACCATACAATGGAAAAAAGATTGCATCTTCAACAAATGGTGCTGGTCTAACTGGATGTCTACATGTAGAAAAATGAAAATAGATCTATACTTATCACCCTGCACAAAACTGAAGGCCAAGTGGATCAAAGACCTCAACATAAAACCAGACACATTAAATCGGATAGAAAAAAAAGTGGGGAATACCCTAGAACTCATTGGTACAGGAGAAAACTTCCTGAACAGAACGCCAACAGCACAGGCTCTAAGAGCAACAATCAATAAATGGGACCTCCTGAAACTGAAAAGCTTCTGTAAATCAAAGGATTCTGTCATCAAAACAAAGCGACTGCCTACAGATTGGGAAAGAATCTTCACCAACTCTTTATCTGACAGAGGACTCATATCCAGTATATATAAAGAACTAAAGAAGCTGAAAAGCAGCAAACCAAGTAATCCACTTAAAAAATGGGGAACAGAGCTAAACAGAGAACTCTCTGTAGAGGAATACCGAATGGCAGAGAAGCATTTAAAGAAATGCTCAACCTCACTAGCCATTAGGGAAATGCAAATCAAAACAACCCTGAGATTTCACCTTACACCCATGAGAATGGCCAAGATCAAAAACTCAAGTGACAACACATGCTGGAGAGGTTGTGGAGGAAGGGGAACCCTTCTCCACTGCTGGTGGGAATGTAAACTTGTACAACCACTCTGGAAATCAATCTGGCGCTTTCTCAGACAACTAGGAATAGCGCTTCCTCAAGATCCCGCCATACCACTCCTGGTCATATATCCAAAAGAGGCTCAAGTACACAAAAAGGACATTTGCTCAACCATGTTTGTAGCAGCTTTATTTGTAATAGCCAGAAGCTGGAAACAGCCCAGATGCCCCTCAACTGAAGAATGGATGCAGAAATTGTGGTACATCTATACAATAGAGTATTACTCAGCAATGAAAAATAAGGAAATCATGAAATTTTCAGGTAAATGGTGGGACCTGGAAAGGATCATCCTGAGTGAGTTGTCCCAGAAGCAATAAGACACACATGGTATATACTCACTCATATAAACATACAACATAGGATAAACCCACTAAAATCACTAAAATAGGTACATCTAAACAAACGAAGCAAAAGAGAGGACCCTAACTAAAACGCTCAATCCCCATCCTGAAAGGCAAAGAGGATGGACATCAGAAGAAGAAAACAGGAAACAACCTAGGAACCTGCTACAGAGGGCCTCTGAAAGCCAGAAGAAGAAAACAAAAAACAACCTAGGAACCTGCCACAGAGGGCCTCTGAAAGCCTCTGCCCTGCAGACTATCAAAGCAGATGCTGAGCCTGATGGCCAACTGTTGGGCAGAATGAATGGAATTTTATGTAAGAAGTGGGAAATAGCAATAAAATTGTGCTTTTTTGAAGATGTAAGAAGAAAAAGCATTGCAGGCTAAGGAAATTTTTAAAAGCTGGGTGTGAGGATCTTATTAAAATCATTGATTGGTCTTTGGGTTTAAGTTAGGGTTTTGAAACTGAAAGTTCTAAGATTTAAAACATCTTCATGTCAAAAGGAAACCTCTGCTCCATTTCATCCAGTCATCAAGTCATCCCAGAAGGCAACATTTGTAATATTTCTGTTTTATGCCAGGTTGACAGTGTTGAGGATTAAACTGAAGCCTCGTGCATGGCAGGTAAAGACAACTGACTACATCTTCAGGTTGTACGTTTTCTAATTTAAAAGTTGAGTTTGGTTTGGGATGTGCATGTGGTGTATGTGCACAAGTGAGGGGGTTTACTGTAAATGCGCACACGTGTGGGGAGTTTGACAGGGGTGTATGTGCACACATGTGGGAAGGTTTATTGTGCTGAGGCATATCCCTCTTATCCCTAAAATTCCCAATTCTTATTACCTGAATAGGTGCTGGATTTGGTCCAAAGGCCTTTTCTGCATCTAAGGTGATGAGATGATCATGTGTTTTCCTTCTTTAAGTTTGCTTACATAGTGGATTCCATGTTTTGATTTTTGTTTATTGAGCTATTCTAAATCTCAGGAATGAAGCCTACTTGATCATAGTGGATGATCATTTTATGCATTCTCTGATGTAGCTGACATGTATGTGGAGTCTTTTGCATCTATGTTCATAAGGGAAATTATTTTGTAATTTACTTTGTTAGAGATTTTTGTGGTTTGGGTAAATTGATACCTTGGCCTCATGAAAGGAATTGCACAGTGTTCCTTCTGTTTCTAATTCTGGGATATATTGAGGAATGTTACCATCATCAGTTTGAAAGGATAGTAGACTCCTGTGCCAAAATAAACTTTTCTGGAGTTTTTGTTATTTATTTTGTTTTGAGACCTATTTTTCAAGATTTTTAGGGTTTTTCTGCCTAGATTTTTCTTGCCCTGAAATCAAATTGTAGACCAGCATGGCTTTGAGCTCAGAGAGGTTTTGAGAAATTTAGTTGCTGCTTCTATTTCCTAACAGGTTATTGGTCTATTTCAACTGCTTAACTTGCCTTTATTTTACTTTGTTAAGTGCTATTTATCCAGAAAATTATTTCTTTTTAGATTCTCCAATTTAGTGAAAGGTTTTAAAAGCACGCCTTAGGATTCTCTGGGTTTCCGTGCTGTCTGTGGTTATGTGCCCATTCTCATCTCCAATTTTGTTAGTTTTGATCCTGTCTCTCACCCTTTTAGTGAAACTGGGTACTGGTTTGACATTCTTCTGATTATTCTCAAGCAACCAACTCATATACCCCAGGGATATATGTGAGATTATTATTCACCATCCATGAGTCTCAGAGACCATCTGGAAGAGGGGTAGAAAGATTTTAAGATCCAGAGGTCAGAGAGTTTAGAATAAAGCAGTGTCTCCTGTATCTGCAGTCCTGAACTCAGGAACTCACTCTGAGATCAAGGCAGTGACTATTCTAGCAGAGAAGAGAAAGGGTCTCACTGACCACACCCCAAAGTGAGAAGCTGTTGACAGTTTGGTGGCTTCTAGAGGAGGCTTCAGGATTACAGGATCCCATTGTGAACCCTGAGATGGTGATCTGTGAAAACCTTTTTTTCAGGTGTGGAGTGGTTAAGCCATAGCACCCACCTTTTATCTAAGAACTTTCTGTTTATTGTAAACAGATGGCTGTGGTGTGGTTCAGCCCTATCATGTAACTTCAATCCAAAACCTTTCTGTAAACAGGATTAAAGAAAGTTAACTCTGGAGCAATTCACCTGTAGCAGAAAGCCACCTGTAGAGATCTTTTTTAAAACTCTATTTGGGCGGTTTAGGCTTCTACCTTTCTTCCACCAACACCCCAAAATTAAGTAGGAGAGAGAAAGTGTTAGTGGGTAGAGGGTGCCCAGACAACCTTACTTCTCCCAGAAATTTAGGGTCAAGTGGTTCTTTTAGGGCTCTCTACCTATCTCTGTCAACTACAGACACAGCTAGCAGTCTCCTCCATGCTGCTGCGCCCTGGAGAGTTTCTCTCTGTCTGTCTGATCCAAACCGGCACACCATCTCTGGCCTCTGGTCTCTCCACACTGCTGCATGCCAAATGCCAAGACTGACCACCACCACACATAGCACTTCTTCTCTTTCTCGGTCTCATATTTATACTGAGTCCTAGACCACGCCCCTCTCTGTGCAGCAAGTGGAAGGCCCTTAGCAGCTGGCAAAGATCACACCCTGCACTTGACAATTAAGAGGTGTGGACAAACTATGGCCCAACTAAAATCCCACACATTTAATTAAAAACAAAACAAAACATTAGATTGTAAAGAAACCAAAACTTCCATTACAATAACCAGCTGACAGGGACTAACAGAAAGGAGGGACTTTTGAGTTCAAGACTGTTTAAAGCAGTATGGAGAAGGTGGAGAAGGTGCTTTTGGCTTTTGGTTTTTTCCTCTGGGACATGAGCTGAGTAGAAAGGCTTCTTCCTTCTGGGATATTGACTAGTCAGGAAGGTCTGAGGGGTGCTTTCACAGAGCTAGTAGGCTTTCACCTCAGCATCTGGCTCCTGAGTCTTTAGGGGTAGAATCTAATGATTGGGATGCTTGTTTTTAAAACAACAGCCCTCTGATGCTAGCCCAAGTGCATTGCATTAAGGGTCTGCAAGCTGCTTTCCAGGAGTAGAGCCTGTGACCCACACTGAACCTTCTGCTCCTCCTCTGCCTGCCAAGCCCTTCATCAGCAATCTCTAAAAGTTGGTGCTCATCTGATATTGGCACTGGAGGGGTAGATAGCAGCCCATCCAACAAGGAAATCTTATCTCGGTGAACGTAAGAGTGGAAGGGGGTTCCTGCCTACTTCACCCATTGCACTGTTGGTTGTTGTTTCTTAAGGGCAAAGATAAAACCCCAAAACAGATACATAGATCTGGATGATGAGGTCTGAGCATACAGATATTTGTCTTACTTGTGGAACCTCCTACACTTGTGAGCAACCATCTCAGCCTGTTCTTAAGTAGTTCAAAGATTGAAAGATCATTTAGAAACATAGGGAAAGAGCCAAATTAAACATTTCAGGATGATCATGTTAGCATAGGAAACTTATATTTATATTATATACACAGTGCTAGGACATTTCCAAGAAAGAATGATATAAGACTACAAGTCTTCAGAAACATTAAGAGTAGCATGGAAATCGATGTATTAATTTGGACACTTCTAGGTAGGCCCTGCAAGGGCTTAAGGAATCTTTGGTAATTCTGTCAGTGAGCATGTCCACAAACATGGCTTCAGAGGGGGATTTCAGGGTTGTTCATTACACATCTGCACTGAAGTTGTGTCTGGGTCATCACATTGTTAATCCACATATGACTGGATGTTTCTGGTCAGGTCAGGCTGAGGACCAAAGTCAACAATGAGTACCCAAGGTGTCAGGACATGAGGGTTTGAACCATAATCTGGAAGTCTGTGCAGGTGATGTCACATACCAGACACCAACTCTGGTTGTTCTGGCTACAGTTTCCTCTGAGATCTTGCTGTTCACTAACACAAAGAAGATCTCTTGTCTTGGATCTCTTGAAAACAGCTGGACCCTATAACATTCCTGGGTGGGGTCCACACACCCACCATGCCAAAGTTTGCCCAGATGATTTCTCTGCTGTAGTCCAGACATGATGAAGGCCAAGTATTCTGCTTGTGGTTCTAAACTGGAGCACAACTCCTGGGTTGGATGAAGAAAATCCTTGAAGTTAAGCTGGACCCTGTGGACTTGGTAAACAAGGAGTTGGCAGGGCCCATTTGATGTCACTTTAAGGCCTTTGTCATTGTCATTCTTTAGACATCCACCTTATGCTGTTAAAGTGTGTCCATCCTCTCTGGAGTGGTGTGTTACCTAAGTCAGAGTTGAGGTCAATTTGTTGTCCTTCATTTGTAGTGTTCAGGATAAGACCAGGACACACAGGGTTCCCTGGGTGCGGCCCACACACCCTTCTCCCACAGTGTGCCCATGCTCTGTGATGTTTCTGTGTGCTCTAGATTACTTAGAAGCCATGCTGTTGTCTTGACACACTTGAGGTGAGAATGTTGTCTGAGTTGTTAGAATGGCAGGTACAGCCCACAAAACACACTGTACCAAAAGAGATTCTAGGTGAGTAATGATTGGCGTTCATTGCCAGGATAGATGGTACTCATCAATGGTTAGTCCAGATTTCTGTTAACAATGCATGAAAGTGGTCACTAATAAGGCTGTGGCTGGTTTAAGAAAATCGATTGATTAAAGATAATGCCTGGCTTTATACCAGGTCAGGGTCATGATTTTGTCCATTTCAACTGGTCATTCAGATGAGGGTGGTCCCTATAAGGCCTGGCTCTTTGGTGGTGAAATGAATCCTGAATAGGATAGAGAAAGTGCAGCCCACAAACCATTGTAGACAATATAGACCCAGGCTACTTGGGGTTTAAGGAGCTGCCAGGTTTCCTTGGAGGTCATGCACGGTACTATACCTAATCATAATCAGGTCATTATCAATGTCTGCTTCTTGGAGGATAAAATGTTTCCAGATGTCGCTTCACTGGAACAAGACCACGTATGAGCCCATGGTTCTTCATACTTACAGAAAGAACGAGGGCCATACAAATTCTTATGTTCGCACAAGCCATTTCCAGGTTAGGGATATGCCCTGGCCCACTAATCTTCCCCTTGGGGTCCAGGCCCATTAGGGTTAGAGATACGTCCAGGACCACTTCTCTTCTCCATTTGGCCCAGGATTCTTCAGGATTAGGGATAGGTCCGGGCATTGCCTCCTTTTTTGGCCCAGGCCACTTCAGGATTAAAGATAAGCCCAGATGCACTTCTCTTCTCTTTTAGGCCCGGGCCACTTCAGGGTTAGGGATAGGACCAGGCCCATTCTCTTCTCCTTATGGCACAGGTCTTTTCAGGGTGAAGGATAGGCCCAGGCCCACTTCTCTTCTCTTTTGGGCACAATCCTCTTCAGGGTTAGGGATAAGCCCAGGCCCAGGTCTCTTCAATTTTGGGCCCACGGCTCTTCAGGGTTAGGGATAGACCCAGGCCCACTTCTCTTCTTCTTTGGGCATGGCCTCTTCAGGGTTAGAGATAGGCCCAAGCCCTTGTCTCTTCACTTTTGGGCCCAGGTCTCTTCTGGGTTATGGATAGGCCCAGGCCAACTTCTGTTCTCTTTTGGGCCCAGGCCTCTTCAAACGTAAGGATAGGCCCAGTCCCACTTCTCTTCTTCTTTGGGCCCAGGCCTCTTGAGGGTTAGGGATTGGCAGAGGCCCCCTTCTTTGCTATTTTGGGCCCAGGCCACTTCATGTTAGGGATAGGCCCAGGCCTTGTCTCTTCTCTTGGGCCCAGGCCTCTTCAGGGTTAGGGATAGGCCCAGGCCAACTTCTCTTCTCTTTTAGACCCAGGCCTATTCAGAGTTAGACATAGGCCCAGGCCCACTACACTTCTCCTTTGGGCCCAGGCCGCTTCAGGGTTAGGGAGAGACCCAAGCCCACTTCTCTTATTCTTTGGGCCTAGGCCTCTTCAGAGTTAGACATAGGCCCAGGCTCACTTCTCTTCTCCTTTTGGACCAGGCCTCTTCAGGGTTACAGATAGGCCCAGGCCTTTGTCTCTTCTCTTTTGGGCACAAGACTCTTCAGGGTTAGGGATAGGCCCAGGCACAATTCTTTTCTCCTTTTGGCCCAGGTATCTTCAAGGTTAGGGATAGGCCCAGGACCTTGTCTCTTCTATTTTGGGCACAGGCCTCTTCAGGGATAGGGATAGGCCCAGGCCCACTTGTCTTCTCCAATTGGCCCAGGCCTCTTCAGGGTTAAGAATAGCTCCAGGCCCTTATCTCTTCTCTTTTGTGCCCAGGCCGCTTCAGGGTGAGGGAAAGACCCAGGCCCACTTCTCTTCTCATAATGGCCAAGGCCTCTTCAAGGATAAAAATAGGCCCAGGCCCTTGTCTCCTCACTTTTGGGCACAAGCCTCTTCAGGTTTAGGGATAGGCCCAGGCCCACTTATCTTCTCTTTTGGGCCCAGGCCACTTCAAAGTTAAGGATAGGCCCAGGCCCTCTTCTCTTCACCTTTGGGCCTAGGCCATTTCAGGTTTAGGGATAGGCCCAGGCCCACTTCTCTTCTACTTTTGGCCCAGACCTCTTCAGGGTTAGGAATAGGCCCAGGCCCTTAACTCTTTTCTTTTGGGCCCAGGCCTCTTCAGGGTTAGGGATAGGCCCAGGCCCACTTCTCTTCTCTTTTAGGCCTGGAACACTTCAGGGTTAGGGATAGGCCCAGGCCCACTTCTCTTCTGTTTTGGGCACAATCCTTTTCAGGGTTAGGGATAGGCCCAGGCCCACTTCTCTTTTCTTTGGGCCCAGGCCTCTTCAGGATTAGGGTTAGGCCCAGGCTCTTGTATCTTCAGTTTTAGACACAGGCCTCTTCAGGGTTAGGGATAGGCTCAGGCCCACTTCTCTTCTTCTTTTAGCCCAGGCCTCTTCAGGGTTAGGGATAGGCCCAGGCCCACTTCTCTTCTCCTTTGGTCTCAGAATTCTTAAGGTTTAAGGTGAGACCCAGAACCACTTCTCTTCATCTTTCAGCCCAGGCCTCTTAAGGGTAAGTGATAGTCCCAGTCCAACTTCTCTTTTGGGCCCAGGGCTCTTCAGGGTTAGGAATAGGCCAAGGACTTGTCTTTGCTCTTTGGGCCCAGGCCTATTCAGGGTTAGGGAAAGGCCCAGGCCCACTTCTCTTCTCCTTGGGTCCCAGACTTCTTCTGGTTTAGAGAGACACCCAGGACCACTTGCCTTGTTCTTTGGGCCTAGGCCTTTTCAGGTTTAGGGATAGGCCTAGGCCCACTTCTCTTTTCCTTTTGGCCCAGGCCCTTGTGTTAGGGATAGACCAGGCCCTTGTCTATTCTCTTTTGGGCACAGGCCTCTTCAGGTTTAGGGATAGGCCCAGGCACACTACTCTTTTCTTTTGGGGCCGAGGCCTCTTCAAAGTTAACAATCGGCCCAGGCCCTCTTCTCTTCTGCTTTGGACCCAATCCTTTTCAGGGTTATGGATACGCCCATGCCTTGCGTCTTCTCTTTGGGCCCAGGCCTCTTCAGGGATAGGGATAAGCACAGGTCCACTTCTCTTCTCTTTTGGCCCCAGGCCACTTCAGGGTTAGGGATAGGCCCAGGCCCACTTCTCTTTTCCTATTGGCCCACGGGTGTTCTGTGTTAGGGATAGGAACAGGCCCTTGTCTCTTCTCTTTTGGGCACAGGCTTCTTCAGGTTTTGGGCTAGGCCTAGGTCCACTACTCTTCTCCTTAGTGCCCAGGCTTCTTCAGGGTTAGGGAGAGGCCCATGGCCTTGTCTCTTCTCTTTTGGCCCAGGCCTCTTCAGGGTTAGGGACAGGCCCAGGCCCACTTCTCATCTCATTTGGGCCAGGCCACTTCAGGGTTAGGGATAGGCGCAGGCCCATTTCTCTTATCCTTTGTTCCCAGGCCTCTTCAGGTTTAGAGAGAGATCCAGGACCACTTGCCTTCTTCTTTGAGCCTAGGCCTCTTCAGTGTTAGAGATAGGTCCAGGCCCACTTCTCTTTTCCTTTTGGCCCAAGCCTCTTAAGGGATAGGCATACGCCCAGGCCCTTATCTCTTCTCTTTTGGGCACAGGCCTCTTCAGAGTTAGGGATAGACCCAGGCCCACTTCTGTTCTTCATTGGGCCCAGGCCTCTACTGTGTTTTGATAGGCCCAGGCCGACTTCTCTTTTTCTTTTGGACCCAGGCCACTTCAGGGTTAGGGATAGGTCCAGGCCCAATTCTCTTCCCCTTTGGGTCCAGGTCCCTTAAAGATTAGGGAAAGACACAGGTCCACTTCTCTTCTTTTTTGCACCCAGGCATCTTCAGGGTTGGGGATAGGCCCAGGCCCAATTCACTTCCTCTTTGGGCCCAGGCCACTTAAAGGTTAGGGATAGGCCCAGGCCTACTTCTCTTATTTTTTGGCCCAGGGGTATTCTATGTTAGGGATAGGACCAGCCCTTTGTATTTTCTCCTTTGGGAACAGGCTTCTTCAGTTTAAGGGATAGGCCCAGGCCCACTTCTCTTCTCCTTTGGGCCCAGGCCTCTTCAAGGATAGGGATAGGCACAGGCCCTTAACTCTTTTCTTTTGGGCCCAGGCCACTTCAGGGTTAGGGATAGGCCCAGGCCCACATCTCTTCTCTTTTAGGCCCTGGACACTTCAGGGTTAGGGATAGACCCAGGATCACTTCTCTTCTTCTTTGGGCCAAGGCCAATTCAGGGTAAGGGTTAGACCCAGGCCCACTTCTCTTCTTCTTCGCCCAGATCTTCAGGGTAAGGGATAGGCCCAGGCCAAGTTCTCTTTTGGGCCCAGGCCACTTCAAGGTTAGAGATAGACCCAGGCCCACTTCTCTTCTCCTTTGGGCCCAGGCCTCTTCAGGGTTAGGGATAGGCCCAGGCCCTTAACTCTTTTCTTTTGGGCCCAGGCCTCTACAGGTTTAGGGATAGGGCCAGGCCCACTTCCCTTCTCTTTTAGGCCCTGGACACTTCAGGGTTAGGGAGAGGCCCAGGCCCACTTTTCTTCTCTTTTGGGCCCCTGCCACTTCAGGCTAAGGGATAGGCCGAGGCCCACTTCTCTTCAATTTTGGGCCCAGGCCACATTGTGGTTAGGGATAGGCCCAGGCCCACTTCTCTTTCTTTATGGGCCCAGGCATCTTCAGGGTTAGGTATAGGCCCAGACCCACTTCTCTTTCTTTATGGGCCGAGGACTCTTCAGGGTTAGGTATAGGCCCAGGCCCCCTTCTCTTCTCCTTTGGTCCCAGAATTTTTAAGGTTTAGGGTAAGACCCTAAAACAATTCTCTTCTCTTTTAAGCCAGGGACACTTCAGGGTTAGGGATAGGCCCAGGCCTACTTCTCTTCCCAATTAGGCCAAGGTGCCTTCCTGGTAACTGATACAACCAAGCCCACTTCTCTTCTCAATTTGGCCCAGGCCTCTTCAGGGTTAGGAAAATGTGCAGGCCCTTGTCTCTTCTCTTTTGGGCCCAGGCCTCTACTGTGTTTTCATAGGCCTAGGCCCTCTTCTCTTTTCCTTTTGGACATAGGCCACTTCAGGTTTAGGTATAGGTCCAAGCCCACTTCTCTTACCCTTTGGGTCAAGGCCCCTTCATGGTTTGGATAGGAGCAGGCCCACTTCTTTTTTTTCTATTCAAGTGTCTTCAGGGTTAGGGATAGGCCCAGGCCCACTTCTCTTCTCTTTTGGGCCCAGGCCACTTCAGGGTTAGGGATAGACGGAGGCCCACTTCTCTTCACTTTTGGGTCCAGTCCCTTTTGTGGTTAGGGATAGGGCCAGGCCCACTTCTCTTCCTATATGGGTCCAGGACTCCTCAGGGTTAGGGAGAGACTGAGGAACACTTCTCTTCATTTTGGGCCCAGGCCTCTTCAGGATAAGGGATAGTCCCAGGCCAACTTCTCTTTTGGGGCCAGTCCTCTTCAGGGTTAGGGATAGGCCCAGTCCCACTTCTCTTCTCTTTTAAGCCCTGGACACTTCAGGGTTAGAGATAGGCCCAGGCCCACTTCTCATCATGTTACTGCCCATGCCTCTTCAAATTTTGGAGAGGCCCAGGCCCACTTGTCTTCTTCTTGGACCCATGCCTATACACGTTTTGAGATAGGCTTAGGCCCACTTGTCCTCTCTTTGGGGCCCAGGTCTCTTCAATGCTAAGAATCGGCCCAGGCCCACTTCTCTTCCGCTTTGAGCCCAGGCCACTTCAGGGATAGGGATAGGTGCAGGCTTTGTCTCTTCCCTTTGGGCCCAGGCCTATTCAGGTTTAGGGATTGGCACAGGCCCACTTAAGTTCTCTTTTGGGCCCAAGCCTCTTCAAAATTAAGGATAGGCCCAGGCCCACTTCTCTTCTTCTTTGGGCCCAGGCCTGACCTTAAGGGTTAGGGATAGGCCCAGGCCCTTCACTCTTCACTTTTGGGCACAAGCCTCTTCAGGTTTAGGGATAGGCCCAGGCCCACTTCTCTTTTCTTTTGGGCCCAGGCCACTTCAGCGTTGGGGAAAGGCCCAGGGCCACTTCTCTTCTTCTTTGGGCCTAGACCTCTTCTGGGTTAGGGATAGGCCCAGGCCCTTAACTCTGTTCGCTTGGGCCCAGGCCTCTTCAGAATTAGGGATAGGCCCAGGCTCACTTCTCTTCTCTTTTAGGCCCAGGACACTTCAGGGTTAGGGATAAGCCCAGGCCCACTTTTCTTCTCTTTTGGGTCCCTGCCACTTCAGGCTAAGGGATAGGCCGAGGCCCACTTCTCTTCAATTTTAGGCCCAGGCCACATTGTGGTTAGGGATAGGCCCAGGCCCACTTCTCTTTCTTTATGGGCCCAGGCCACTTCAGGGTTAGGTATAGGCCCAGGCCCCCTTCTCTTCTCCTTTGGTCCCAGAATTCTTAAGGTTTAGGGTGAGACCCTAAACCATTCTCTTCACTTTTAAGCCCGGGAAACTTCAGGGTTAGGGATAGGCCCAGGCCTACTTCTCTTCCCAATTAGGCCAAGGCGCCTTCCTGGTTAGGGATACACCCAGGCCCACTTCTCTTCTCAATTTGGCCCAGGCCTCTTCAGGGTTAGGAAAATGTGCAGGCCCTTGTCTCTTCTCTTTTGGGCCCAGGCCTCTACTGTGTTTTCATAGGCCTAGGCCCTCTTCTCTCTTCCTTTTGGACCTAGGCCACTTCAGGTTTAGGTATAGGTCCAGGCCCACTTCTCTTACCGTTTGGGTCCAGGCCCCTTCATGGTTTGGATAGGAGCAGGCCCACTTCTCTTTTTTTGTTCAGGTGTCTTCAGGGTTAGGGATAGGCCCAGGCCCACTTCTCTTCTCTTTTGGGCCCAGGCCACTTCAGGGTTAGGGATAGACTGAGGCCCACTTCTCTTCACTTTTGGATCCAGTCCCTTTTGTGGTTAGGGATAGGGCCAGGCCTACTTCTCTTCCTTTATGGGTCCAGGACTCCTCAGGGTTAGGGAGAGACTGAGGAACACTTCTCTTCATCTTGGGCCCAGGCCTCTTCAGGATAAGGGATAGTCCCAGGCCAACTTCTCTTTTGGGCCCAGTCCTCTTCAGGGTTAGGGATAGGCCCAGGCCCACTTCTCTTCTCTTTTAAGCCCTGGACACTTCAGGGTTAGGGATAGGCCCAGGCCCACTTCTCATCACGTTACTGCCCATGCCTCTTCAAATTTTGGATAGGCCCAGGCCCACTTGTCTTCTTCTTGGACCGATGCCTATTCATGTTTTGAGATAGGCTTAGGCCCACTTGTCCTCTCTTTGGGGCCCAGGTCTCTTCAATGTTAAGAATCGGCCCAGGCCCACTTCTCTTCCGCTTTGGGCCCAGGCCACTTCAGGGATAGGGATAGGTGCAGGCTTTGTCTCTTCCCTTTGGGCCCAGGCCTATTCAGGTTTAGGGATTGGCCCAGGCCCACTTAAGTTCTCTTTTGGGCCCAAGCCTCTTCAAAGTTAAGGATAGGCCCAGGCCCACTTCTCTTCTTCTTTGGGCCCAGGCCTGACCTTAAGGGTTAGGGATAGGCCCAAGCCCTTGACTCTTCACTTTTGGGCACAAGCCTCTTCAGGTTTAGGGATAGGCCCAGGCCCACTTCTCTTTTATTTTGGGCCCAGGCCACTTCAGCGTTGGGGAAAGGCCCAGGGCCACTTCTCTTCTTCTTTGGGCCTAGACCTCTTCTGGGTTAGGGATAGGCCCAGGCCCTTAACTCTGTTCGCTTGAGCCCAGGCCTCTTCAGAATTAGGGATAGGCCCAGGCTCACTTCTCTTCTCTTTTAGGCCCAGGACACTTCAGGGTTAGGGATAAGCCCAGGCCCACTTTTCTTCTCTTTTGGGTACCTGCCACTTCAGTCTAATGGATAGGCCGAGGCCCACTTCTCTTCAATTTTGGGCCCAGGCCACATTGTGGTTAGGGATAGGCCCAGGCCCACTTCTCTTTCTTTATGGGCCCAGGCCTCGTCAGGGTTAGGTATAGGCCCAAGCCCCCTTCTCTTCTCCTTTGGTCCCAGAATTTAAAGGTTTAGGGTGAGACCCTAAACCAATTCTCTTCTCTTTTAAGCCCGGGACACTTCAGGGTTAGGGATAGGCCCAGGCCTACTTCTCTTCCCAATTAGGCCAAGGCGCCTTCCTGGTAACTGATACACCCAGGCCTACTTCTCTTCTCAATTTGGCCCAGGCCTCTTCAGGGTTAGGAAAATGTGCAGGCCCTTGTCTCTTCTCTGTGGGCCCAGGCCACTACTGTGTTTTCATAGGCCTAGGCCCTCTTCTCTCTTCCTTTTGGACCTAGGCCACTTCAGGTTTAGGTATAGGTCCAGGCCCACTTCTCTTACCCTTTGGGTCCAGGCCCCTTCATGGTTTGGATAGGAGCAGGCCCACTTCACTTTTTTTCTGTTCAGGTGTCTTCAGGGTTAGGGATAGGCCCAGGCCCACTTCTCTTCTCTTTTGGGCCCAGGCCACTTCAGGGTTAGGGATAGACTGAGGCCCACTTCTCTTCACTTTTGGGTCCAGTCCCTTTTGTAGTTAGGGATAGGGCCAGGCCCACTTCTCTTCCTTTATGGGTCCAGGACTCCTCAGGGTTAGGGAGAGACTGAGGAACACTTCTCTTCATCTTGGGCCCAGGCCTCTTCAGGGTAAGGGATAGTCCCAGGCCAACTTCTCTTTTGGGCCCAGTCCTCTTCAGGGTTAGGGATAGGCCCAGGCCCACTTCTCTTCTCTTTTAGGCCCTGGACACTTCAGGGTTAGGGATAGGCCCCGGCCCACTTCTCTTCTTCTTTGGGCCCAGGCCACTTCAGGGTTGGGGATAGGCCCTGGCCCACTTCTCATCTCTTTACTGCCCATGCCTCTTCAAAGTTTTGGATAGGCCCAGGCCCACTTGTCTTCTTCTTGGACCCATGCCTATTCACGTTTTGAGATAGGCTTAGGCCCACTTGTCCTCTCTTTGGGGCCCAGGTCTCTTCAATGTTAAGAATCGGCCCAGGCCCACTTCTCTTCCGCTTTGGGCCCAGGCCACTTCAGGGATAGGGATAGGTGCAGGCTTTGTCTCTTCCCTTTGGGCCCAGGCCTATTCAGGTTTAGGGATTGGCCTAGGCCCACTTAAGTTCTCTTTTGGGCCCAAGCCTCTTCAAAGTTAAGGATAGGCCCAGGCCCACTTCTCTTCTTCTTTGGGCCCAGGCCTGACCTTAAGGGTTAGGGATAGGCCCAGGCCCTTGACTCTTCACTTTTGGGCACAAGCCTCTTCAGGGTAAGGCATAGGCCCAGGCCCACTTCTCTTTTCTTTTGGGCCCAGGCCACTTCAGCGTTGGGGAAAGGCCCAGGGCCACTTCTCTTCTTCTTTGGGCCTAGACCTCTTCTGGGTTAGGGATAAGCCCAGGCCCTTAACTCTGTTCGCTTGGGCCCAGGCCTCTTCAGAATTAGGGATAGGCCCAGGCTCACTTCTCTTCTCTTTTAGGCCCAGGACACTTCAGGGTTAGGGATAAGCCCAGGCCCACTTTTCTTCTCTTTTGGGTCCCTGCCACTTCAGGCTAAGGGATAGGCCGAGGCCCACTTCTCTTCAATTTTAGGCCCAGGCCACATTGTGGTTAGGGATAGGCCCAGGCCCACTTCTCTTTCTTTATGGGCCCAGGCCTCTTCAGGGTTAGGTATAGGCCCAATCCCCCTTCTCTTCTCCTTTGGTCCCAGAATTCTTAAGGTTTAGGGTGAGACCCTAAACCAATTCTCTTCTCTTTTAAGCCCGGGACACTTCAGGGTTAGGGATAGGCCCAGGCCTACTTCTCTTCCCAATTAGGCCAAGGCGCCTTCCTGGTAACTGATACACCCAGGCCTACTTCTCTTCTCAATTTGGCCCAGGCCTCTTCAGGGTTAGGAAAATGTGCAGGCCCTTGTCTCTTCTCTTTTGGGCCCAGGCCTCTACTGTGTTTTCATAGGCCTAGGCCCTCTTCTCTCTTCCTTTTGGACCTAGGCCACTTCAGGTTTAGGTATAGGTCCAGGCCCACTTCTCTTACCCTTTGGGTCCAGGCCCCTACATGGTTTGGATAGGAGCAGGCCAACTTCTCTTTTTTTCTGTTCAGGTGTCTTCAGGGTTAGGGATAGGCCCAGGCCCACTTCTCTTCTCTTTTGGGCCCAGGCCACTTCAGGGTTAGGGATAGACTGAGGCTCACTTCTCTTCACTTTTGGGTCCAGTCCCTTTTGTGGTTAGGGATAGGGCCAGGCCCACTTCTCTTCCTTTATGGGTCCAGGACTCCTCAGGGTTAGGGAGAGACTGAGGAACACTTCTCTTCATCTTGGGCCCAGGCCTCTTCAGGGTAAGGGATAGTCCCAGGCCAACTTCTCTTTTGGGCCCAGTCCTCTTCAGGGTTAGGAATAGGCCCAGGCCCTTAACTCTTTTCTTTTGGGCCCAGGCCTCTTCAGGTTTAGGGATAGGCCCAGGCCCACTTCTCTTCTCTTTTAGGCCCTAGACACTTCAGGGTTAGGGATAGGCCTAGGCCCACTTCTCTTCTTCTTTGGGCCCAGGCCACTTCAGGGTTAGGGATAGGCCCTGGCCCACTTCTCACCTCTTTACTGCCCATGCCTCTTCAAAGTTTTGGATAGGCCCAGGCCCACTTGTCTTCTTCTTGGACCCATACCTATTCACGTTTTGAGATAGGCTTAGGCCCACTTGTTCTCTCTTTGGGGCCCAGGTCTCTTCAATGTTAAGAATCGGCCCAGGCCAACTTCTCTTCCGCTTTGGGCCCAGGCCACTTCAGGGATAGGGATAGGTGCAGGCTTTGTCTCTTCCCGTTGGGCCCAGGCCTATTCAGGTTTAGGGATTGGCCCAGGCCCACTTAAGTTCTCTTTTGGGCCCAAGCCTCTTCAAAGTTAAGGATAGGCCCAGGCCCACTTCTCTTCTTCTTTGGGCCCAGGCCTGACCTTAAGGGTTAGGGATAGGCCCAGGCCCTTGACTCTTCACTTTTGGGCACAAGCCTCTTCAGGTTTAGGGATAGGCCCAGGACCACTTCTCTTTTCTTTTGGGCCCAGGCCACTTCAGCGTTGGGGAAAGGCCCAGGGCCACTTCTCTTCTTCTTTGGGCCTAGACCTCTTCTGGGTTAGGGATAGGCCCAGGCCCTTAACTCTGTTCGCTTGAGCCCAGGCCTCTTCAGAATTAGGGATAGGCCCAGGCTCACTTCTCTTCTCTTTTAGGCCCAGGACACTTCAGGGTTAGGGATAAGCCCAGGCCCACTTTTCTTCTCTTTTGGGTACCTGCCACTTCAGTCTAATGGATAGGCCGAGGCCCACTTCTCTTCAATTTTGGGCCCAGGCCACATTGTGGTTAGGGATAGGCCCAGGCCCA
The DNA here is from genome assembly GCF_030254825.1 of Meriones unguiculatus. Taxonomy (NCBI): domain Eukaryota; kingdom Metazoa; phylum Chordata; class Mammalia; order Rodentia; family Muridae; genus Meriones; species Meriones unguiculatus. The sequence goes on along the minus strand of NC_083351.1, from coordinate 66,129,732 downwards.
CTTCTCTTTCTTTATGGGCCCAGGCCTCTTCAGGGTTAGGTATAGGCCCAAGCCCCCTTCTCTTCTCCTTTGGTCCCAGAATTTAAAGGTTTAGGGTGAGACCCTAAACCAATTCTCTTCTCTTTTAAGCCCGGGACACTTCAGGGTTAGGGATAGGCCCAGGCCTACTTCTCTTCCCAATTAGGCCAAGGCGCCTTCCTGGTAACTGATACACCCAGGCCTACTTCTCTTCTCAATTTGGCCCAGGCCTCTTCAGGGTTAGGAAAATGTGCAGGCCCTTGTCTCTTCTCTTTGGGCCCAGGCCACTACTGTGTTTTCATAGGCCTAGGCCCTCTTCTCTCTTCCTTTTGGACCTAGGCCACTTCAGGTTTAGGTATAGGTCCAGGCCCACTTCTCTTACCCTTTGGGTCCAGGCCCCTTCATGGTTTGGATAGGAGCAGGCCCACTTCACTTTTTTTCTGTTCAGGTGTCTTCAGGGTTAGGGATAGGCCCAGGCCCACTTCTCTTCTCTTTTGGGCCCAGGCCACTTCAGGGTTAGGGATAGACTGAGGCCCACTTCTCTTCACTTTTGGGTCCAGTCCCTTTTGTAGTTAGGGATAGGGCCAGGCCCACTTCTCTTCCTTTATGGGTCCTGGACTCCTCAGGGTTAGGGAGAGACTGAGGAACACTTCTCTTCATCTTGGGCCCAGGCCTCTTCAGGTTAAGGGATAGTCCCAGGCCAACTTCTCTTTTGGGCCCAGTCCTCTTCAGGGTTAGGGATAGGCCCAGGCCCACTTCTCTTCCTTTATGGGTCCAGGACTCCTCAGGGTTAGGGAGAGACTGAGGAACACTTCTCTTCATCTTGGGCCCAGTCCTCTTCAGGGTTAGGGATAGGCCCCGGCCCACTTCTCTTCTTCTTTGGGCCCAGGCCACTTCAGAGTTAGGGATAGGCCCTGGCCCACTTCTCATCTCTTTACTGCCCATGCCTCTTCAAAGTTTTGGATAGGCCCAGGCCCACTTGTCTTCTTCTTGGACCCATGCCTATTCACGTTTCAGATAGGCTTAGGCCCACTTGTCCTCTCTTTGGGGCCCAGGTCTCTTCAATGTTAAGAATCGGCCCAGGCCCACTTCTCTTCCGCTTTAGGCCCAGGCCACTTCAGGGATAGGGATAGGTGCAGGCTTTGTCTCTTCCCTTTGGGCCCAGGCCTATTCAGGTTTAGGGATTGGCCCAGGCCCACTTAAGTTCTCTTTTGGGCCCAAGCCTCTTCAAAGTTAAGGATAGGCCCAGGCCCACTTCTCTTCTTCTTTGGGCCCAGGCCTGACCTTAAGGGTTAGGGATAGGCCCAGGCCCTTGACTCTTCACTTTTGGGCACAAGCCTCTTCAGGTTTAGGGATAGGCCCAGGACCACTTCTCTTTTCTTTTGGGCCCAGGCCACTTCAGCGTTGGGGAAAGGCCCAGGGCCACTTCTCTTCTTCTTTGGGCCTAGACCTCTTCTGGGTTAGGGATAGGCCCAGGACCTTAACTCTGTTCGCTTGGGCCCAGGCCTCTTCAGAATTAGGGATAGGCCCAGGCTCACTTCTCTTCTCTTTTAGGCCCAGGACACTTCAGGGTTAGGGATAAGCCCAGGCCCACTTTTCTTCTCTTTTGGGTCCCTGCCACTTCAGTCTAATGGATAGGCCGAGGCCCACTTCTCTTCAATTTTGGGCCCAGGCCACATTGTGGTTAGGGATAGGCCCAGGCCCACTTCTCTTTCTTCATGGGCCCAGGCCTCTTCAGGGTTAGGAATAGGCCCAAGCCCCCTTCTCTTCTCCTTTGGTCCCAGAATTCTTAATGTTTAGGGTGAGACCCTAAACCAATTCTCTTCTCTTTTAAGCCCGGGACACTTCAGGGTTAGGGATAGGCCCAGGCCTACTTCTCTTCCCAATTAGGCCAAGGCGCCTTCCTGGTAACTGATACACCCAGGCCTACTTCTCTTCTCAATTTGGCCCAGGCCTCTTCAGGGTTAGGAAAATGTGCAGGCCCTTGTCTCTTCTCATTTGGGCCCAGGCCTCTACTGTGTTTTCATAGACCTAGGCCCTCTTCTCTCTTCCTTTTGGACCTAGGCCACTTCAGGTTTAGGTATAGGTCCAGGCCCACTTCTCTTACCCTTTGGGTCCAGGCCCCTTCATGCTTTGGATGGGAGCAGGCCCACTTCTCTTTTTTTCTGTTCAGGTGTCTTCAGGGTTAGGGATAGGCCCAGGCCCACTTCTCTTCTCTTTTGGGCCCAGGCCACTTCAGGGTTAGGGATAGACTGAGGCCCACTTCTCTTCACTTTTGGGTCCAGTCCCTTTTGTGGTTAGGGATAGGGCCAGGCCCACTTCTCTTCCTTTATGGGTCCAGGACTCCTCAGGGTTAGGGAGAGACTGAGGAACACTTCTCTTCATCTTGGGCCCAGTCCTCTTCAGGGTTAGGGATAGGCCCCGGCCCACTTCTCTTCTTCTTTGGGCCCAGGCCACTTCAGAGTTAGGGATAGGCCCTGGCCCACTTCTCATCTCTTTACTGCCCATGCCTCTTCAAAGTTTTGGATAGGCCCAGGCCCACTTGTCTTCTTCTTGGACCCATGCCTATTCACGTTTCAGATAGGCTTAGGCCCACTTGTCCTCTCTTTGGGGCCCAGGTCTCTTCAATGTTAAGAATCGGCCCAGGCCCACTTCTCTTCCGCTTTAGGCCCAGGCCACTTCAGGGATAGGGATAGGTGCAGGCTTTGTCTCTTCCCTTTGGGCCCAGGCCTATTCAGGTTTAGGGATTGGCCCAGGCCCACTTAAGTTCTCTTTTGGGCCCAAGCCTCTTCAAAGTTAAGGATAGGCCCAGGCCCACTTCTCTTCTTCTTTGGGCCCAGGCCTGACCTTAAGGGTTAGGGATAGGCCCAGGCCCTTCACTCTTCACTTTTGGGCACAAGCCTCTTCAGGGTAAGGCATAGGCCCAAGCCCACTTCTCTTTTCTTTTGGGCCCAGGCCACTTCAGCTTTGGGGAAAGGCCCAGGGCCACTTCTCTTCTTCTTTGGGCCTAGACCTCTTCTGGGTTAGGGATAGGCCCAGGCCCTTAACTCTGTTCGCTTGGGCCCAGGCCTCTTCAGAATTAGGGATAGGCCCAGGCTCACTTCTCTTCTCTTTTAGGCCCAGGACACTTCAGGGTTAGGGATAAGCCCAGGCCCACTTTTCTTCTCTTTTGTTCCCTGCCACTTCAGGCTAAGGGATAGGCCGAGGCCCACTTCTCTTCAATTTTAGGCCCAGGCCACATTGTGGTTAGGGATAGGCCCAGGCCCACTTCTCTTTCTTTATGGGCTCAGGCCTCTTCAGGGTTAGGTATAGGCCCAGGCCCCCTTCTCTTCTCCTTTGGTCCCAGAATTCTTAAGGTTTAGGGTGAGACCCTAAACCAATTCTCTTCTCTTTTAAGCCCGGGACACTTCAGGGTTAGGGATAGGCCCAGGCCTACTTCTCTTCCCAATTAGGCCAAGGTGCCTTCCTGGTTAGGGATACACCCAGGCCCACTTCTCTTCTCAATTTGGCCCAGGCCTCTTCAGGGTTAGGAAAATGTGCAGGCCCTTGTCTCTTCTCTTTTGGGCCCAGGCCTCTACTGTGTTTTCATAGGCCTAGGCCCTCTTCTCTCTTCCTTTTGGACCTAGGCCACTTCAGGTTTAGGTATAGGTCCAGGCCCACTTCTCTTACCCTTTGGGTCCAGGCCCCTTCATGGTTTGGATAGGAGCAGGCCCACTTCTCTTTTTTTCTGTTTTGGTGTCTTCAGTGTTAGGGGTAGGCCCAGGCCCACTTCTCTTCTCTTTTGGGCCCAGGCCACTTCAGGGTTAGGGATAGACTGAGGCTCACTTCTCTTCACTTTTGGGTCCAGTCCCTTTTGTAGTTAGGGATAGGGCCAGGCCCACTTCTCTTCCTTTATGGGTCCAGGACTCCTCAGGGTTAGGGAGAGACTGAGGAACACTTCTCTTCATCTTGGGCCCAGGCCTCTTCAGGGTAAGGGATAGTCCCAGGCCAACTTCTCTTTTGGGCCCAGTCCTCTTCAGGGTTAGGGATAGGCCCAGGCCCTTAACTCTTTTATTTTGGGCCCAGGCCTCTTCAGGGTTAGGGATAGGCCCAGGCCCACTTCTCTTCTCTTTTAGGCCCTGGACACTTCAGGGTTAGGGATAGGCCCCGGCCCACTTCTCTTCTTCTTTGGACCCAGGCCACTTCAGGGTTAGAGATAGGCCCTGGCCCACTTCTCATCTCTTTACTGCCCATGCCTCTTCAAAGTTTTGGATAGGCCCAGGCCCACTTGTCTTCTTCTTGGACCCATGCCTATTCAGTTTTGAGATAGGCTTAGGCCCACTTGTTCTCTCTTTGGGGCCCAGGTCTCTTCAATGTTAAGAATCGGCCCAGGCCAACTTCTCTTCCGCTTTGGCCCCAGGCCACTTCAGGGATAGGGATAGGTGCAGGCTTTGTCTCTTCCCTTTGGGCCCAGGCCTATTCAGGTTTAGGGATTGGCCCAGGCCCACTTAAGTTCTCTTTTGGGCCCAAGCCTCTTCAAAGTTAAGGATAGGCCCAGGCCCACTTCTCTTCTTCTTTGGGCCCAGGCCTGACCTTAAGGGTTAGGGATAGGCCCAGGCCCTTGACTCTTCACTTTTGGGCACAAGCCTCTTCAGGTTTAGGGATAGGCCCAGGCCCACTTCTCTTTTCTTTTGGGCCCAGGCCACTTCAGCGTTGGGGAAAGGCCCAGGGCCACTTCTCTTCTTCTTTGGGCCTAGACCTCTTCTGGGTTAGGGATAGGCCCAGGCCCTTAACTCTGTTCGCTTGGGCCCAGGCCTCTTCAGGGTTAGGGATAGACTGAGGTCCACTTCTCTTCACTTTTGGGTCCAGTCCCTTTTTTGGTTAGGGATAGGGCCAGGCCCACTTCTCTTCCTTTATGGGTCCAGGACTCCTCAGGGTTAGGGAGAGACTGAGGAACACTTTTCTTCATCTTGGGCCCAGTCCTCTTCAGGGTTAGGGATAGGCCCCGGCCCACTTCTCTTCTTTGGGCCCAGGCCACTTCAGGGTTAGGGATAGGCCCTGGCCCACTTCTCATCTCTTTACTGCCCATGCCTCTTCAAAGTTTTGGATAGGCCCAGGCCCACTTGTCTTCTTCTTGGACCCATGCCTATTCACGTTTTGAGATAGGCTTAGACCCACTTGTCCTCTCTTTGGGGCCCAGGTCTCTTCAATGTTAAGAATCGGCCCAGGCCCACTTCTCTTCCGCTTTGGGCCCAGGCCACTTCAGGGATAGGGATAGGTGCAGGCTTTGTCTCTTCCCTTTGGGCCCAGGCCTATTCAGGTTTAGGGATTGGCGCAGGCCCACTTAAGTTCTCTTTTGGGCCCAAGCCTCTTCAAAGTTAAGGATAGGCCCAGGCCCACTTGTCTTTTTCTTTGGGCCCAGGCCTGACCTTAAGGGTTAGGGATAGGCCCAGGCCCTTGACTCTTCACTTTTGGGCACAAGCCTCTTCAGGTTTAGGGATAGGCCCAGGCCCACTTCTCTTTTCTTTTGGGCCCAGGCCACTTCAGCGTTGGGGAAAGGCCCAGGGCCACTTCTCTTCTTCTTTGGGCCTAGACCTCTTCTGGGTTAGGGATAGGCCCAGGCCCTTAACTCTGTTCGCTTGGGCCCAGGCCTCTTCAGGGATAGGGATAGACTGAGGTCCACTTCTCTTCACTTTTGGGTCCAGTCCCTTTTGTGGTTAGGGATAGGGCCAGGCCCACTTCTCTTCCTTTATGGGTCCAGGACTCCTCAGGGTTAGGGAGAGACTGAGGAACACTTTTCTTCATCTTGGGCCCAGTCCTCTTCAGGGTTAGGGATAGGCCCCGGCCCACTTCTCTTCTTCTTTGGGCCCAGGCCACTTCAGGGTTAGGGATAGGCCCTGGCCCACTTCTCATCTCTTTACTGCCCATGCCTCTTCAAAGTTTTGGATAGGCCCAGGCCCACTTGTCTTCTTCTTGGACCCATGCCTATTCACGTTTTGAGATAGGCTTAGGCCCACTTGTCCTCTCTTTGGGGCCCAGGTCTCTTCAATGTTAAGAATCGGCCCAGGCCCACTTCTCTTCCGCTTTGGGCCCAGGCCACTTCAGGGATAGGGATAGGTGCAGGCTTTGTCTCTTCCCTTTGGGCCCAGGCCTATTCAGGTTTAGGGATTGGCCCAGGCCCACTTAAGTTCTCTTTTGGGCCCAAGCCTCTTCAAAGTTAAGGATAGGCCCAGGCCCACTTCTCTTCTTCTTTGGGCCCAGGCCTGACCTTAAGGGTTAGGGATAGGCCCAGGCCCTTGACTCTTCACTTTTGGGCACAAGCCTCTTCAGGGTAAGGCATAGGCCCAAGCCCACTTCTCTTTTCTTTTGGGCCCAGGCCACTTCAGCGTTGGGGAAAGGCCCAGGGCCACTTCTCTTCTTCTTTGGGCCTAGACCTCTTCTGGGTTAGGGATAGGCCCAGGCCCTTAACTCTGTTCGCTTGGGCCCAGGCCTCTTCAGAATTAGGGATAGGCCCAGGCTCACTTCTCTTCTCTTTTAGGCCCAGGACACTTCAGGGTTAGGGATAAGCCCAGGCCCACTTTTCTTCTCTTTTGGGTCCCTGCCACTTCAGGCTAAGGGATAGGCCGAGGCCCACTTCTCTTCAATTTTAGGCCCAGGCCACATTGTGGTTAGGGATAGGCCCAGGCCCACTTCTCTTTCTTTATGGGCTCAGGCCTCTTCAGGGTTAGATATAGGCCCAGGCCCCCTTCTCTTCTCCTTTGGTCCCAGAATTCTTAAGGTTTAGGGTGAGACCCTAAACCAATTCTCTTCTCTTTTAAGCCCGGGACACTTCAGGGTTAGGGATAGGCCCAGGCCTACTTCTCTTCCCAATTAGGTCAAGGTGCCTTCCTGGTTAGGGATACACCCAGGCCCACTTCTCTTCTCAATTTGGCCCAGGCCTCTTCAGGGTTAGGAAAATGTGCAGGCCCTTGTCTCTTCTCTTTTGGGCCCAGGCCTCTACTGTGTTTTCATAGGCCTAGGCCCTCTTCTCTCTTCCTTTTGGACCTAGGCCACTTCAGGTTTAGGTATAGGTCCCAGGCCCACTTCTCTTACCCTTTGGGTCCAGGCCCCTTCATGGTTTGGATAGGAGCAGGCCCACTTCTCTTTTTTTCTGTTCAGGTGTCTTCAAGTTTAGGGATAGGCCCAGGCCCACTTCTCTCTTTTGGGCCCAGGCCACTTCAGGGTTAGGGATAGACCTAGACCCACTTCTCTTCACTTTTGGGTCCAGTCCCTTTTGTGGTTAGGGATAGGGCCAGGCCCACTTCTCTTCATTTATGGGTTCAGGACTCCTCAGGGTTAGGGAGAGACTGAGGAACACTTCTCTTCATCTTGGGACCAGGCCTCTGCAGGGTAAGGGATAGTCTCAGGCCAACTTCTCATTTGGGCAAAGGCCTCTTCAGGGTTAGGAATAGGCCCAGACCCTTAACTCTTTTCTTTTGGGCACAGGCCTCTTCAGGTTTAGGGATAGGCCCAGGCCCACTTCTCTTCTCTTTTAGGCCCAGGACACTTCAGGGTTAGGGATCAGCCCAGGCCCATTTTTCTTCTCTTTTGGGCCCTTGCCACTTCAGGCTAAGGGATAGGCCGAGGTCCACATCTCTTCAATTTTGGGCCCAGGCCACATTGTGGTTAGGGATAGGGCCAGGCCCACTTCTCTTTCTTTATGGACACAGGCGTCTTCAGGGTTAGGTATAGGCCCAGGCCCACTTCTCTTTCTTTATGGCCCCAGGCCTCTTCAGTGTTAGGTATAGGCCCAGGCCCACTTCTCTTCTCCTTTAGTCCCAGAATTCTTAAGGTTTAGGGTGAGACCCTAAACCAATTCTCGTCTCTTTTAAGCCCGGGACACTTCAGGGTTAGGGATAGGCCCAGGCCTACTTCTTATCCAAATTAGGCCAAGGTGCCTTCCTGGATAGGGATACACCCAGGCCCACTTCTCTTCTCAATTTGGCCCAGGCCTCTTCAGGGTTTGGAAAATGTGCAGGCCCTTGTCTCTTCTCTTTTGGGCCCAGGCCTCTACTGTGTTTTGATAGGTAAGCCCTCTTCTCTTTTCCTTTTGGACCTAGGCCACTTCAGGGTTAGGTATATGTCCAGGCCCCTTCATGGTTTGGATAGGAGCAGGCCCACTTCTCTTTTTTCTGTTCAGGTGTCTTCAGGGTTAGGGATAGGCCCAGGCCCACTTCTCTTCTCTTTTGGGCCCAGGCCACTTCAGGGTTAGGGATAGACTGAGGCCCACTTCTCTTCACTTTTGGGTCCAGTCCCTTTTGTGGTTAGGGATAGGGCCAGGCTCACTTCTCTTCATTTATGAGTCCAGGCTCCCTTAAGGTTAGGGAGAGACCCAGGACCACTTCTATTCTTCTTGTCCCAGGCCTCTTCAGGGTAAGGGATAGGCCCAGGCCAAGTTCTCTTTTGTGCCCAGGCCACTTCAAGGTTAGGGATAGAACCAGGCCCACTTCTCTTCTCCTTTGGGCCCAGGCCTCTTCAGGGTTAGGGATAGGCCCAGGCAAAAACTCTTTTCTTTTGGGCCCAGGCCTCTTCAGGTTTAGGGATAGGCCCAGGCCCACTTCTCTTCTTTTAGGCCTGGGATACTTCAGGGTTAGGGATAGGCCCAGGCCCACTTGACTTCTCTTTTGGGCCCAGGCCACTTCAAGAATAGGGATAGACCCTGGCTTTGTCTCTACTCTTTGGACTCAGGACTATTCATGGTTAGGGATTGGCCCAGGCCCACTTCTCATCTCTTTTGAGCCCAGGCCACTTCAGGGTTGGGGATAGGCCCAGGGCCACTTCTCTTCTCCAATGGGCCCAGACCTCTTCAGGGTTAGGGACAGGCCCAGGCCCACTTCTCTTCTCCATTTGGCCCAGGCCCTAGACTCTCTTCTTTTGGGCCCAGCCCTCTTAAGGGTTAGGGATAGGGCCAGGCCCACTTCTCTTCCTTTATGGGTCCAGGACTCCTCAGGGTTAGGGAGAGACTGAGGAATACTTCTTTTCATCTTGGGCCCAGGCCTCTTCAGGGTAAGGGATAGTCCCAGGCAAACTTCTCTTTTGGGCCCAGGCCTCTTCAGGGTTAGGAATAGGCCCAGGCCCTTAACTCTGTTCTTAAAGGCCCAGGCCTCTTCAGGGTTAGGGATAGGTCCAGGCCCACTTCTCTTCTTCTTTGGGCCCAGGCCACTTCAGGGTTAGGGATAGGCCGGGGCCCACTTCACTTTTGGGTCCAGTCCCCTTTGTGGTTAGGGATAGGGCCAGGCCCACTTTTCATTTATGGGTCCTGGCTTCCTTAGGGTTAGGGAGAGACCCAGGACCACTTTTCTTCTTGGCCTCTTCACGCCTCTTCCAGTCCTCTTCAGGATAAGGGATAAGCCCAGGCCAAGTTCTCTTTTGGGTCCAGGCCACTTCAAGGTCAGGGATAGACCCAGGCCCACTTCTCTTCTCCTTTGGGCCCAGGCCTCTTCAGGGTTAGGGATAGGCCCAGGCACTTAACTCTTTTCTTTTGGGCCCATGCCTCTTCAGGTTTAGGGATAGGCCCAGGCCCACTTCTCATCTCTTTACTGCCCATGCCTCTTCAAAGTTTTGGATAGGCCCAGGCCCACTTGTCTTCTTCTTGGACCCATGCCTATTCACGTTTGGGAGATGCCAAGGCCCAATTGTCTTCTCTTTTGGGCCCAGGTCTCTTCAAAGTTAAGAATAAGCCCAGGCCGTCTTCTCTTCTCCTTTGGGCCCAGGCAACCTCAAGAAGGGATAGGCCCAAGCTTTGTCTCTACTCTTTGATACCAGGCCTATTCAGGGTTAGGGATTGGCCCAGGCCCTTAACTCTTTTCTTTTGGGCCCAGGCCTCTTCAGGGTTAGGGATAGTCCCAGGCCCACTTCTCTTTTGGGCCCAGTCTTCTTCAGGGTTAGGAATAGGCCCAAGCCCTTAACTCTTTTCTTTTGGGCCCAGGCCTCTTCAGGGTTAGGGATAGGCCCAGGCCCACTTCTCTTCTCTTTTAGGCCCTGGACACTTCAGGGTTAGGGATAGGCCCAGGCCCACTTCTCTTCTTCTTTGGGCCCAGGCCACTTCAGGGATAGGGATAGGTGCAGGCTTTGTCTCTTCCCTTTGGGCCCAGGCCTATTCAGGTTTAGGGATTGGCCCAGGCCCACTTAAGTTCTCTTTTGGGCCCAAGCCTCTTCAAAGTTAAGGATAGGCCCAGGCCCACTTCTCTTCTTCTTTGGGCCCAGGCCTGACCTTAAGGGTTAGGGATAGGCCCAGGCCCTTGACTCTTCACTTTTGGGCACAAGCCTCTTCAGGTTTAGGGATAGGCCCAGGCCCACTTGACTTCTCTTTTGGGCCCAGGCCACTTCAGGGATAGGGATAGACCCAGGCTTTGTCTCTACTCTTTGGTCCCAGGCCTATTCAGGGTTAGGGATTGGCCCAGGCCCACTTCTCATCTCTTTTGAGCCCAGGCCACTTCAGGGTTGTGGATAGGCCCAGGGCCACTTCTCTTCTCCAATGGGCCCAGACCTCTTCAGGGTTAGGGACAGGCCCAGGCCCACTTCTCTTCTCCATTTGGCCCAGGCCTCTTTGGGTTAGGTATAGGCCCAGGCTCTAGACTCTCTTCTTTTGGGCCCAGGCCTCTTAAGGGTTAGGGATAGGGCCAGGTCCACTTCTCTTCCTTTATGGGTCCAGGACTCCTCAGGGTTAGGGAGAGACTGAGGAACATTTCTCTTCATCTTGGGCCCAGGCCTCTTCAGTGTAAGGGATAATCTCAGGCCAACTTCTCTTTTGGGCCCAGGCCTCTTCAGGATTAGGAATAGGCCCAGGCCCTTAACTCTTTTCTTAAGGGCCCAGGCCTCTTCAGGGTTAGGGATAGGCCCAGGCCCACTTCTCTTCTCTTTTAGGCCCAGGACACTTCAGGGTTAGGGATCAGCCCAGGCCCATTTTTCTTCTCTTTTGGGTCCCTGCCACTTCAGGCTAAGGGATAGGCCGAGGCCCACTTCTCTTCAATTTTAGGCCCAGGCCACATTGTGGTTAGGGATAGGCCCAGGCCCACTTCTCTTTCTTTATGGGCCCAGGCCTCTTCAGGGTTAGGTATAGGCCCAATCCCCCTTCTCTTCTCCTTTGGTCCCAGAATTCTTAAGGTTTAGGGTGAGACCCTAAACCAATTCTCTTCTCTTTTAAGCCCGGGACACTTCAGGGTTAGGGATAGGCCCAGGCCTACTTCTCTTCCCAATTAGGCCAAGGCGCCTTCCTGGTAGCTGATACACCCAGGCCCACTTCTCTTCTCAATTTGGCCCAGGCCTCTTCAGGGTTAGGAAAACGTGCAGGCCCTCGTCTCTTCTCTTTTGGGCCCAGGCCTCTACTGTGTTTTGATAGGTAAGCCCTCTTCTCTTTTCCTTTCGGACCTAGGCCACTTCAGTGTTAGGTATAGGTCCAGTCCCCTTCATGGTTTGGATAGGAGCAGGCCCACTTCTCTTTTTTCTGTTCAGGTGTCTTCAGGGTTAGGGATAGGCCCAGGCCCACTTCTCTTCTCTTTTGGGCCCAGGCCACTTCAGGGTTAGGGATAGACTGAGGCCCACTTCTCTTCACTTTTGGGTCCAGTCCCTTTTGTGGATAGGGATAGGGCCAGGCCCACTTCTCTTCATTTATGGGTCCAGGCTCCCTTAGGGTTAGGGAGAGACCCAGGACCACTTCTCTTCTTCTTGGCCCAGGCCTCTTCACGGTAAGGGATAGGCCCAGGCCAAGTTCTCTTTTGGGCCCAGGCCTCTTCAAGGTTAGGGATAGACCCAGGCCCACTTCTCTTCTCCTTTGGGCCCAGGCCTCTTCAGGGTTAGGGATAGGCCCAGGCAAAAATGCTTTTCTTTTGAGCCCAGGCCTCTTCAGGTTTAGGGATAGGCCCAGGCCCACTTCTCTTCTCCATTTGGCCCAGGCCTCTTTGGGTTAGGTATAGGCCCAGGCTCTAGACTCTCTTCTTTTGGGCCCAGGCCTCTTAAGGGTTAGGGATAGGGCCAGGCCCACTTCTCTTCCTTTATGGGTCCTGGACTCCTCAGGGTTAGGGAGAGACTGAGGAATACTTCTTTTCATCTTGGGCCCAGGCCTCTTCAGGGTAAGGGATAGTCCCAGGCAAACTTCTCTTTTGGGCCCAGGCCTCTTCAGGGTTAGGAATAGGCCCAGGCCCTTAACTCTTTTCTTAAGGGCCCAGGCCTCTTCAGGGTTAGGGATAGGTCCAGGCCCACTTCTCTTCTCTTTTAGGCCCAGGACACTTCAGGGTTAGGGATAGGCCCAGGCCCACTTCTCTTCTTCTTTGGGCCCAGGCCACTTCAGGGTTAGGGATAGGCCCAGGCCCACTTGTCTTCTTTTGGGCCCAGGCCACTTCAGAGTTAGGGATAGGCTGGGGCCCACTTCACTTCACTTTTGTGTCCAGTCCCCTTTGTGGTTAGGGTTAGGGCCAGGCCCACTTTTCATTTATGGGTCCTGGCTTCCTTAGGGTTAGGGAGAGACCCAGGACCACTTCTCTTCTTCTTGGCCTCTTCACGCCTCTTCCAGTCCTCTTCAGGATAAGGGATAGGCCCAGGCCAAGTTCTCTTTTGGGTCCAGGCCACTTCAAGATCAGGGATAGACCCAGGCCCACTTCTCTTCTCCTTTGGGCCCAGGCCTCTTCAGGGTTAGGGATAGGCCCAGGCCCTTAACTCTTTTCTTTTGGGTCCATGCCTCTTCAGGTTTAGGGATAGGCCCAGGCCCACTTCTCATCTTTTTACTGCCCATGCCTCTTCAAAGTTTTGGATAGGCCCAGGCCCACTTGTCTTCTTCTTGGACCCATGCCTATTCACGTTTGGGAGATGCCAAGGCCCAATTGTCTTCTCTTTTGGGCCCAGGTCTCTTCAAAGTTAAGAATAAGCCCAGGCCGTCTTCTCTTCTCCTTTGGGCCCAGGCCACCTCAAGAAGGGATAGGCCCAAGTTTTGTCTCTACTCTTTGATACCAGGCCTATTCAGGGTTAGGGATTGGCCCAGGCCCTTAACTCTTTTCTTTTGGGCCCAGGCCTCTTCAGGGTTAGGGATAGGCCCAGGCCCACTTCTCTTCTCTTTTAGGCCCGGGACACTTCAGGGTTAAGGATAGGTCCAGGCCCACTTTTCTTCTTTGGGCCCAGGCCACTTCAGGGTTAAGGATAGGCCCAGGCCCACTTGTCTTCTATTGGGCCCAGGCCACTTGAGGGTTGGGGATAGGTCTAGCGCCACTTCTCTTCTCCTTTGGGCCCAGACCTCTTCAGGGTTATTGACAGGCCCTGGCCCACTTCTCTTCTCCATTTGGCCCAGGCCTCTTTGGGTTAGGTATAGGCCCAGGCCTTAGACTCTCTTCTTTTGGCCCCAGGTCTCTTAAGTGTTAGGGATAGGGCCAGGCCCACTTCTCTTCCTTTATTTGTGCAGGACTCCTCAGGGTTAGGGAGAGACTGAGACTTACTTCTCTTCATCTTGGGCCCAGGCCTCTTCAGGGTAAGGGATAGTCCCAGGCCAACTTCTCTTTTGGGCCCAGGCCTCTTCAGGGTTAGGAATAGGCCCAGGCCCACTTCTCTTCTCCTTTGGTCCCAGAATTCTTGAGGTTTAGGGTGAGACCCTAAACCAATTCTCTTCTCTTTTAAGCCCGGGACACTTCAGGGTTAGGGTTAGGCCTAGGCCTACTTCTCTTTCAAATTAGGCCAAGGTGCCTTCCTGGTTAGGGATACACCCAGGTCCACTTCTCTTCTCAATTTGGCCCAGGCCTCTTCAGGGTTAGGAAAATGTGCAGGCCCTTGTCTCTTCTCTTTTGCGCCCAGGCCTCTACTGTGTTTTCATAGGCCTAGGCCCTCTTCTCTTTTCCTTTTGGACCCTGGCCACTTCAAGGTTAGGTGTAGGTCCAGGCCCACTTCTCTTACCCTTTGGGTCCAGGCCCCTTCATGGTTTGGATAGGAGCAGGCCCACTTCTCTTTTTTTCTGTTCATGTGTCTTCAGGGTTAGGGATAGGCCCAGGCCCACTTCTCTTCTCTTTTGGGCCCAGGCCACTTCAGGGTTAGGGATAGACTGAGGCCCACTTCTCTTCACTTTTGGGTCCAGTCCCTTTTGTGGTTAGGGATAGGGCAAGGCCCACTTCTCTTCCTTTATGGGTCCAGGCTCCCTTTGGTTAGGGAGAGACCCAAGACCACTTCTCTTCTTCTTTGCCCAGGCCTCTTCAGGGTAAGGGATAGGCCCAGGCCAAGTTCTCTTTTGGGCCCAGGCCACTTCAAGGTTAGGGATAGACCCAGGCCCACTTCTCTTCTCCTTTGGGCCCAAGGCTCTTCAGGGTTAGGGATAGGCCCAGGCAAAGACTCTTTTCTTTTGGGCCCAGGCCTCCTCAGGTTTAAGCATAGGCCCAGGCCCACTTCTCTTCTTTTAGGCCTGGGATACTTCAGGGTTAGGGATAGGCCCAGGCCCACTTGACTTCTCTTTTGGGCCAAGGCCACTTCAGGGATAGGGATAGACCCAGGCTTTGTCTCTACTCTTTGGTCCCAGGCCTATTCAGGGTTAGGGATTGGTCCAGGCCCAATTCTCATCTCTTTTGAGCCCAGGCCACTTCAGGGTTTGGGATAGGCCCAGGGCCACTTCTCCAATGGGCCCAGACCTCTTCAGGGTTAGGGACAGGCCCAGGCCCACTTCTCTTCTCCATTTGGCCCAGGCCTCTTTGGGTTAGGTATAGGCCCAGGCTCTAGACACTCTTCTTTTGGGCCCAGGCCTCTTAAGGGTTAGGGATAGGGCCAGGCCCACTTCTCTTCCTTTATGGGTCCAGGACTCCTCATGGTTAGGGAGAGACTGAGGAATACTTCTTTTCATCTTGGGCCCAGGCCTCTTCAGGGTAAGGGATAGTCTCAGGCCAACTTCTCTTTTGGGCCCAGGCCTCTTCAGGGTTAGGAATAGGCCCAGGCCCTTAACTCTTAAGGGCCCAGGCCTCTTCAGGGTTAGGGATAGGCCCAGGCACACTTCTATTCTCTTTTAGGCCCGGGACACTTCAGGGTTAGGGATAGGCCCAGGCCCACTTCTCTTCTTCTTTGGGCCCAGGCCACTTCAGGGTTAGGGATAGGCTGGGGCCCACTTCTCTTCTCCTTTGGGCCCAGGCCTCTTCCGGGTTAGGGATAGGCCCAGGCCCACTTCTCATCTCTTTACTGCCCATGCCTCTTCAAAGTTTTGGATAGGCCCAGGCCCACTTGTCTTCTTCTTGGACCCATGCCTATTCACGTTTGGGAGATGCCAAGGCCCAATTGTCTTCTCTTTTGGGCCCAGGTCTCTTCAAAGTTAAGAATAAGCCCAGGCCGTCTTCTCTTCTCCTTTGGGCCCAGGCCACCTCAAGAAGGGATAGGCCCAAGCTTTGTCTCTACTCTTTGGTACCAGGCCTATTCAGGGTTAGGGATTGGCCCAGGCCCTTAACTCTTTTCTTTTGGGCCCAGGCCTCTTCAGGGTTAGGGATAGGCCCAGGCCCACTTCTCTTCTCTTTTAGGCCCGGGACACTTTAGGGTTAGGGATAGGCCCAGGCCCACTTCTCTTCTTCTTTGGGCCCAGGCCACTTCAGGGTTAAGGATAGGCCCAGGCCCACTTGTCTTCTCTTTTGGGCCCAGGCTACTTGAGGGTTGGGAATAAGTCCAGCGCCTCTTCTCTTCTCCTTTGGGCCCAGACCTCTTCAGGGTTATTGACAGGCCCTGGCCCACTTCTCTTCTCCATTTGGCCCAGGCCTCTTTGGGTTAGGTATAGGCTCAGGCCTTAGACTCTCTTCTTTTGGCCCCAGGTCTCTTAAGGGTTAGGGATAGGGCCAGGCCCACTTCCCTTCCTTTATTTGTCCAGGACTCCTCAGGGTTAGGGAGAGACTGAGGCTCACTTCTCTTCATCTTGGGCCCAGGCCTCTTCAGGGTAAGGGATAGTCCCAGGCCAACTTCTCTTTTGGGCCCAGGCTTCTTCAGGGTTAGGAATAGGCCCAGGCCCACTTCTCTTTCTTTATGGGCCCAGGCCTCTTCAGGGTTAGGTATAGACCCAGGCCCACTTCTTTTCTCCTTTGGTCCCAGAATTCTTAAGGTTTAGGGTGAGACCCTAAACCAATTCTCTTCTTTTAAGCCCGGGACACTTCAGGGTTAGGGATAGGCCCAGGCCTACTTCTCTTCCCAATTAGGCCAAGGTGCCTTCCTGGTTAGGGATACACCCAGGCCCACTTCTCTTCTCAATTTGGCCCAGGCCTCTTCAGGGTTAGGAAAATGTGCAGGCCCTTGTCTCTTCTCTTTTGCGCCCAGGCCTCTACTGTGTTTTGATAGGCCTAGGCCCTCTTCTCTTGTCCTTTTGGACCTAGACCACATCAGGGTTAGGTATAGGTCCAGGCCCACTTCTCTTACCCTTTGGGTCCAGGCCCCTTCATGGTTTGGATAATAGCCGGCCCACTTCTCTTTTTTTCTGTCCAGGTTTCTTCAGGGTTAGGGATAGGCCAGGGCCATTTCTCTTCTCTTTTGGGCCCAGGCCACTTCAGGGTTAGGGATAGACTGAGGCCCACTTCTCTTCACTTTTGGGTCCAGTCCCTTTTGTGGTTAGGGATAGGGCCAGGCCCACTTCTCTTCATTTATGGGTCCAGGACTCCTCAGGGTTAGGGAGAGACTGAGGCACACTTCTCTTCTTCTTGGGCCCAGGCCTCTTCAGGTTTAGGGATAGGCCAAGGCCCACTTCTCTTCTCTTTTAGGCCCGGGACACTTCAGGGTTAGGAATGGGCCCAGGCCCACTTCTCTTCTTCTTTGGGCCCAGGCCACTTCAGGGTAGGGATAGGCCCAGGCCCACTTCACATCTCTTTACTGCCCATGCCTCTTCAAAGTTTTGGATTGGCCCAGGCCAACTTTTCTTCTTGGACCCATGCCTATTCACGTTTTGGGATAGGCCCAGGCCCACTTGTCTTCTCTTTTGTGCCCAGGTCTCTTCAAAGTTAAAAATCGGCCCAGGCCCACTTCTCTTCCGCTTTGGGCCCAATACACTTCATGGTTAGGGATAGGCCCAGGCCCACTTCTCTTCTCCTTAGTGCCCAGGCCTCTTTAGGGTTAAGGATAGGCCCAAGTCCTTGTCTCTTCTTTTTTGACCTGGCCTCTTCAGGGTTAGGGACAGGCCCAGGCCCACTTCTCATCTCTTTTGAGCCCAGGCCACTTCAGGGGTGGTGATAGGCCCAGGGACACTTCTCTTCTCCTTTGGGCCCAGACCTCTTCAGGGTTAGGGACAGGCCCAGGCCCAGTTCTCTTCTCCATTTGGCCCAGGCCTCTTTGGGTTAGGTATAGGCCCAGGCCCTAGTCTCTCTTCTTTTGGGCCCAGGCCTCTTAAGGGTTAGGGATAGGGCCAGGCCCACTTCTCTTCCTTTATGGGTCCAGGACTCCTCAGGGTCAGGGAGAGACTGAGGAATACTTCTCTTCATCTTGGGCCCAGGACTCTTCAGGGTTAGGTATAGGCCCAGGCCCACTTCTCTTCTCCTTTGGTCCCAGAATTCTCAAGGTTTAGGGTGAGATCCAGAACCACTTCTCTTTATCTTGGACCCAGGTCTCTTCAGGGTAAGGGATAGTCCCAGGCCAACTTCTCTTTTGGGCCTAGACCTCTTCTGGGTTAGGGATAGGCCCAGGCCCTTAACTCTCTTCGCTTGGGCCCAGGCCTCTTCAGAATTAGGGATAGGCCCAGGCCCACTTGTCTTCTCTTGTAGGCCCAGGATACTTCAGGGTTAGGGATAGGCCCAGGCCCACTTCTCTTCTTCTTTGGGCCCAGGCCATTTCAGGGTTAGTGATAGGCCCAGGCCTATTTGTCTTCTCTTTGGGGCCCAGGCCACTTCAGGGTCAGGGATATGCTAAGGCCCACTTCTCTTCACTATTGGGTCCAGTACCTTGTGTGGTTAGGGATAGGGCCAGGCCCACTTCTCTTCATTTATGGGTCCAGGCTTCCTTAGTGTTAGGGAGAGACCCAGGACCACTTCTCTTCTCCTTGGCTCAGGCCTCTTCAGGGTAAGGGATAGGCCCACGCCAAGTTCTCTTTTGGGCCCAGGCCACTTCAAGGTTAGGGATAGACCCAGGCCCACTTCTCTTCTCCTTTGGGCCCAGGCCTCTTCAGGGTTAGGGATAGGCCCAGGCACACTTCTCTTCTTTTAAGCCTGGGACACTTCAGGGTTAGGGATAGGCCCAGGCCCACTTTTCTTCTTCTTTGGGCCCAGGCCACTTCAGGGTTAGGGATAGGCCCAGGCCCACTTGTCTTCTCTTTTGGGCCCAGGCCACTTCAGGGTTAGAAATAGGTTGAGGCCCACTTCTCTTCACTTTTGGGTCCAGTCCCTTTTGTGGTTAGGGATAGGGCCAGGCCCACTTCTCTTCATTTATGGGTCCCGACTTCCTTAGGGTTAGGGAAAGACCCAGGACCACTTTTCTTCTTCTTCGCCCAGGCTTCTTCAGGGTAAGGGATAGGCCCAGGCCAAGTTCTCTTTTGGGTCCAGGCAACTTCAAGGTCAGGGATAGACCCAGGCCCACTTCTCTTCTTCTTTGGGCCCAGGCCACTTCATGGTAGGGATAGGCCCAGGCCAACTTCTCTTTTGGGCCAGGCCACTTCAGCGTTAGGGATAAGCCCAGATCCACTTCTCATCTCTTTACTGCCCATGCCTCTTCAAAGTTTTGGATAGGCCCAAGCCCACTTGTCTTCTTCTTGGACCCATGCCTATTCACGTTTGGGATAGGCCCAGGTCCACTTGTCTTCTCTTTTGGGCCCAGGTCTCTTCAAAGTTAAGAATTGTCCCAGGCCCACTTCTCTTCTGCTTTGGGCCCAATACACTTCAGGGTTAAGGATAGGCCCAGGCCCACTTCTCTTCTCCTTTGGGCCCAGGCCACTTCAGGGATAGGGATAGACCCAGGCTTTGTCTCTTTTCCTTTGGGCCCAGGCCTATTCAGTGTTAGGGATAGGACCAGGCCCACTTAACTTCTCTTTTGGGCCCAGGCCTCTTCAAAGTTAAGGATATTCCCAGGCCTTCTTCTCTCCTTCTTTGGGCCCAGGCCCTTAAGGGTTAGGGACAGGCCCAGGCCCACTTCTCTTCTCCATTTGGCCCAGGCCTCTTTGGGTTAGGTATAGGCTCGGGCCCTGGTCTTTCTTCATTTGGGCCCAGGCCTCTTAAGGGTTAAGGGTAGGGCCAGGCCTATTCCTCTTCCTTTATGGGTCCTGGCCTCCTCAAGGTTAGGGAGAGACTGAGGAACTCTTCTCTTCATCTTGGGCCCAGGACTCTTCAGGGTTAGGTATAGGCCCAGGCCCACTTCTCTTCTCCTTTGGCCCCAGAATTCTTAAGGTTTAGGGTGAGATCCAAAATCACTTCTATTCATCTTGGGCCCAGGCCTCTTCAGGGTAAGGGATAGTCCCAGGCCAACTTCTCTTTTGGGCCCAGGCCTCTTCAAGTTAAGGGATAGTCCCAGGCCAACTTCTTTTGGGCTCAGGCCACGTCAGTTTTAAGGATATGCCCAGGCCCACTTCTCTGCTCCTTTTGTCCCTGGCCTCTTCAGGGTTAGGGATAGGCCGAGGACCACTTCTCTTCTCCATTTGGCCCAGGCCTCTTCATGTTTAGGGATAGGCCCAGGCCCACTTCTCTGCTCTTTTTGTCCCTGGCCTCTTCAGGCTTAGGAATAGGCCCAGGACCTTAATTCTTTGCTTTTGGGCGCAGGCCTATTCAGGGTATGGATACCCCCAGGACCACTTCTCTTCTCTTTTAAGCCTGGGACACTTCAGGGTTAGGGATAGGCCCAGGCCTACTTCTCCTCCTAATTGGCCAAGGCGCCTTCCTGGTTAGGGTTACGCACAGGCCCACTTCTCTTCTCCATTTGGTCCCGGCCTCTTCAGGGTTAGTAAAATGTGCGGGCCCTTGTCTCTTCTCTTTTGGGCCCAGACCTCTACAGGGTTAAAGATAGGCCCAGGCACTTTTCTCTTCTCTTTTGTGCACAATCCTCTTCATGGTTAGGGATAGACCCAGGCCTACTTCTCTTCTCTTTAGTGCCCAGGCCTCTTTAGGTTTAGGGATAGGCCCACAGCCTTGTCTCTTCTCTTTTGGACCTGGCCTCTTCAAGGTTAGGGACAGACCCAGGCCCACTTCTCATCTCCTTTGGGCCTAGGCCACTTCAGGGTTAGGGATAGGCCCAGGCCCTTAACTCTGTTCTTTTGGGCCCAGGCCTCTTCAGGGTTAGGGATAGGCCCAGGCTTTGTCTCTTCTCTTTTGGCCCACGCCTATTCAGGTTTAGGGATAGGACCAGGCCCATTTAACTTCTCTTTTGGGCCCAGGCCACTTCAAAGTTAAGGATAGGCCCAGGCCCACTTCTCTTCTTCTTTGGGCCCAGTCTCATTAAGGGTTAGGGATATGCCCAGGCCCTTTATCTTTGCTTTTGGGCACAAGCCTCCTCAGGTTTAGGGATAGGCCCAGGCTCACTTCTCTTCTCCATTCGCCCCGGGCCTCTTTGGGTTAGGTATAGGCCCGGGTCCTGGTCTCTCTTCTTTTGGGCCCAGGCCTCTTGAGGGTTAGGGATAGGGCCAGGCCCACTTCTCTTCCTTTATGGGCCCAGGCCTCTTCAGGGTTAGGTATAGGCCCAGGCCCACTTCTCTTTTCCTTTTGGCCCAGTCCTCTTCAGGGTTAGGGACAGGCCCAGGCACACTTCTCCTCTCCTTTGGACCAGGCCACTTCAGGGTTAGAGATAGGCCCAGGCCTTGTCTTTTCTCTTTGAGTCCAGGCCTCTTCAGAGTTAGGGCTATACCCAGGCCCACTTTTCTTCTCTTTTGTCCCCAGGCTTCTTTTTTGTTAGGGATAGGCCTGGGCCCTTGTCTCTTCTCTTTTTGGCCCAGGCCTCTTCAGGTTTAGTGATCAGGGTAGGCCCTTATCTCTTCTCTTTTGGGGGCAGTCCTCTTCAAGTTTTGTGATAGGTCCAGGCCCACTTCTCTTCTCCTTTGGGCTTAGGCCTCTTCAGGGCTTGAGAAAGGTCCAGGTCCAATTTTCTTCTCCTTTGGCCCCGGCCTCTTCATGGTTAGGGATAGGCCCAGGCTTTTATCTCTTCTTTTTTGGGCCAGGTCTCTTCATGGTTAGGGATAGACCCAGGCCCACTTCACTTCTCCTTTGGGCCAGGCCACTTCAGGGTTAGGGATAGGCCCAGGCACACTTCACTTTACTTTTGGGCCCAGACACTTTTGATGTTAGGGATAAGCCCAGGCCCACTTCTCTTCCCCTTTGGGCCCAGGCTTCTTCAGGTTTAGGGATCCGCCCAAACCTGGTCTCTTCTCTTTGGGCCCAGGCCTCTTCCGGGTTAGGGACAGGCCCAGACCCACTTCTCGTCTCTTTTGTGCCCTGGCCACTTCAGGGTTAGGGATAGGCCCATGTCCACTTCTCTTCTCCTTTAATCCCAGAACTCTGCAGGTTTAGAGAGAGACCCAGGACCACTTGCCTTCTTCTTTGGGCCCAGTCCTCTTCAGGTTTAAGGATAGGACCAGGCCTTGACTCTTTTCTTTGGGCCCAGGCCTCTTCACGGTTAGGGATAGGCCCAGGCCCACTTCTCTTCTCTTTTGCGGCCAGGCCACTTCAGGGTTAGGGATAGGCCCAGGCCCCCTTCATTTCTCCTTTGGTCCCAGGACTCTTCAGGTTTATGATGCGACCCAGGACCACTTCTCTTCCTCTTTGGGCCCAGGCCTCTTCAGGGTTAGGAATAGGCCCTGGCACCCTTCTCTTGTTGTTTTGGCCCAAGCCTCTTCAGGGTTAGGGATAGGCCCAGGCCCTTGTCTCTTCTCTTTGGGTCCAGGCCTCTTCAGGATTAGGGATAGGCCCAGGCCAACTTCTCTTCTCTTTAGGGCCCAGGCCTCTTCAAATTTAAGGATAGGCCCAGGCCCCCTTCTCTTCTCCTTTGGGCCAGGCCTCTTCAGAGTTAGGTATAGGCCCAGGCCCACTTCTCTTCTTCTTTGGGTCCAGGCCTCTTCAGGGTTAGGGATCGGCCCAGTCCCTTATCTCTTCTCTTTTGCAGCATGCCTCTTCAGGGTTAGGGATAGACTCAGACTCACTTCTCTTCTCCTTAGGGCCCAGGCCTCTTCAAGTTTAGATATAGCCCCAGGGCCATTTCTCTTCTCCTTTGGGCCCAGGCCTCTTCACGGTTAGGGATAGGCCCAGCACACTTCTCTTCACCTTTGGGCCCAGACCCTTTCGTTCTTAGGGGTAGGCTCAGGCCCAGTTTTCTTCTCCTTTGGTCCCAGGCCTCTTCAGGGTTAGGGATGGGCCCAGGCCTTTTCATGGTTATGGATAGGACCACGCCTACTTCTCCCCTCCTCTTGACCCCGACACCTCTTCAAGGTTAAGGATAGGCCCAGGCCCCCTTCTCTTCTCCTTTGGGCCTAGGCCTCTTCAGGTTTTGGGAAAGGCCCAGGCCCACTTTTCTTTTCCTTTTGGCCCAGGCCTTTTTAGGGTTAGGGATATGCCCAGGCCCACATCTTTCCTTCTTATCCCAAGCTTCATTAGTATTAGTAATAAAGCCAAGCTCATATCTCTTTTTCGTTGGGCCCTGTGTTTTTCAGCTTTGTGGATAATTTCATTCTCACATTTTTTTTTCTTTAAGTCTTCACTTCTTAAAGTCACACATTTTTCTAGGCATACACATTTCTTAATTTTACTAAATCATTTCTTTACTTGCCGGCACTCATGTAGCCCCTTATATTTATATTCTTGCATCCTTTCATCCTTACAGCCAGAATACTTGTTTTTCCTAAGGATGAAGTATTGCACTTTTTTAGTCCCCATAGATGTAAACATATTTCACCTTCATATATAGTCTATATTTTGGGGAAAAATAAGAGAAAGAGAAATTAGATGCAATGGAAGCTTTGTTTTCCTTGTATGTTATGTAAATAAGCTTTTGTTTTAATCTGAAGTTTGAGATTTCCGTTGGGCTATAGTTTGCCCACAACTGTTAATTGTCATGTGTGGGGCATGATCTTTGCCAGCTGGTAATAGCTTTCCTTATGGGGCACAGACACTGGTGTGGTCCAAGACTCTGAGTATATAAATGAGGCCAAAAAAAAGACAGTGTGATATTCATTGTTGGCATGAGGTGTGTAGCAATTTGGAGAGACCAGAGTTAGTTTTGCAGTTTGGAGCAGACAGACAAAGAAATGCTTCAGAGCACAGGGGCATGGAGGAGCCTGCGAGCTGTGTCTGCAGGTGACAAAAATTCATAGAGAGCCCTAAAAGAATCCCTTGACCTTAACTATCAGGGAGAAGTAAAAGGGGTCTGGACCTCCTCTCCCAACTAAACTCTTCTCTTCTTACTTAGGTTTGGGGGGGTTGGTGGAAGGGAGGCCTAAGAACCACTTCATTTACTAAGGTAATTCAAGGCCCTGCAGAAGCCTTCACCAACTTCTTACAGAGATTGGGTTCAACTCTGAATTGAGCATACCAGACCCTGAGACCAAACAGGTGTTGTTGACAAGATCATTGCTTAGGAGAATGCAAATACTAAATGTAACAGAGTACTTAGACCATTAAAAGCATGAGGAGCCCAAATAGACAAATGGATAAGAGAGACCACTGGTATTGCCTCTCAGAAACATCATGCCAATACCATAGAAGAAGCTGAAGCTAAAAGTCTCAAAGATCAAAATGCCCGGTATTTTAATTGTGGTAAATTTGGTTAAGTTCCAAAGAAATTATATGGCTAAAAGATTCAAAGCTCAAAAAAACAAGAGTAATAACTTGGACCAAACAACCTGTTCCTGGCTGCAATGTTCAAATGCCCATATTTGCTGGAATATGTTGGTGTTGTAATAATGGAAAGCAGTGGAGTAATGAATGTATATCTAAATGGGATTCAGAAGGTCATCCCTCTTGCCACCATTAAACAGACAGAGGGGCCTGTCAGCTCGAAGCCTAAAAGCAAACATATACAATTTATGAAAACAGCTAATTGGATTCTTCCATGTAAAGGTGTTTGAAATTAATAACAAATATCCTAAAATAAATATATATAATTTATGAAAACTAATTGGATTCCTCCATGTATTATAAAGGGAACACCAATTCCAGAGCCACCAACATTCTATACTGATGCAAAGAAGATGGGAAGGGCAGGTTATAAATAAAAAAAAATAAGCAAGGTAATCAAAATCCCATATTCTTCAGTTCAAAAATCAGAATTGTATGTAACATAATGGTATTATTAGATTTTCCTAAACCACTTAATATAATTACTGACTCTCAATATGCAGAAAGAGTTGTTTTGCACATAGAAACTGATGAATTTGTTCCTGCTAACTCAGAGTTAACTTTGTTATTTATGCAATTGCCACAAGCCATCAGAAGGAGAAACTATCCAATACTGATTACTCATATTCGGTCTTCCACAGGTTTGCCAGGTCCATTAGCACAAGGAAATGAAGAAATTGACCAGTTAATAATAGGAAATGTATAAGAAGCTTCAAAATTTCATGGAAAAAAAAAGCCATGTTAATGGTAAGACTTAAAGGTCTAGGACTCTGGGAGTATAAATATGCAGTGGAGAAACACAGGGTGTGGCATTGTGTGGCATTGAGTGTTGGTGTGTGGAGTGTAGCAATTTGGTGAGGCCAGAGATTGGAGACCAGAGATTGTGTGTTGGTTTGAAGCAGAGAGAGGGAGAGAAACCCTTCAGAGTACAGCAGTGTAAAGGAGACTGCTGTGCCTGTGGTTGGCAGAGATTGGTACATTAACCCTTAATGAATCCCTTTACCTTAAATAGCTGGTAGAAAAGAAGGAGTCTAGGCCTCCTCTCCACAGGATCCTTTTCTCTCTCCTACTTAAGTTTGTGTGGTTGACGGAAGAAAGGAAGAGGCCTAACAACCCAAATAAAGTAGAGTTTTAATAAAGAGCACTACAGGTGGCATTCCACTACAGTTAGACTTGTGGCTGTGTATACAGGAAAACCTTGGGTGTCCTTTTCTGGCATCTCAAATGTTCTCAGAGCATCACAGACACTTACTACTGATATTCCATATGAAACAAGTCATACATTCAATACTTAGGGGAGAGAATGTTAGGAAAGATCCTCTCATTCCTCATGTGACTGTACTTGAGATGGTTGGGCCCATGAGCACATGTGTAAAGATTGATGATTCTAAGGTGTGAGACCCACAAGAGAGTCTCCACAAGGCAGCACCATGAGGCATTTCCTTCCTTCTGTGTTGAGATCCCATGATGGAATATCACAGCTATTTAGAGAAACAATAGATGTTATTCCTCCAATGTCTAGAGGATGCCTTGCTAAGGACCTGGAGGCTGTGTCCATCTTCACATGACCCCTTTCTGCTGTGTGGGGATGCTGTCCCATCTCTCCAGTTATGCGTGGCCATGCTCTGGGAGGGTGTCCCTGTGGTCCTTGCTACTGCTCCTCTTCTCAGGTTCACATCTGTCCTGTATATTAGAAATCCTCAGACCTCGAATTATGCTGTTCTCCCCCTTCTTTAAAGCCACTTGACAAGTTCATACACTGATTTGAGTCACGTC
The DNA here is from genome assembly GCF_030254825.1 of Meriones unguiculatus. NCBI lineage: Eukaryota > Metazoa > Chordata > Mammalia > Rodentia > Muridae > Meriones > Meriones unguiculatus. The sequence goes on along the minus strand of NC_083351.1, from coordinate 66,104,206 downwards.
TTCACCCACAGAATTTTCTGCACTGACTCACCTGAAAGGCATCCCTGCCTACCTTCTCCTGGTTTTACCCCTAGCCCTGGCCCACTCTAGTAGGCTCTGATGCTTACAGACCTGGGACACACCCACAATCATGACAATAACTTTCATGTGAGGTCACAGAGGCCAAGCCTCTCTGTTTGGAAAGCTGAAAGGCTGTCCAGGCACACAGTGTCTTTTGGACTGGTATTTGGAGGCAATAGCTGAAGGCTTCTCTTATGATCATTTCCTATTAACAAACTCACACCCATTCCTCCTGTTCCTCCTAAGAACTTTACTTTTGGGTCTAGCAAGGTCAGAGGGATGGGTCATCCTCACTCTAGTGAGCAACACTTAAGATTTGATCTATCATTTCTGCTCTTCAGTTTATCAACAACTTTCTCTTGTCATGAGACATGAAGTGTAATATCTGAAGCATTCTGGGTACCAAGATGATTAAAATTTTGGCCTGTATACTGTCCATTCACCACCATTAAACACAGGATTGAAGTAGGCTTGCCCAGATAGCAGGATGTCATGAAGTTTCCCTCCCTGACCCTACAGAGGTAGTCTGTGACTTCTGAGGATGTCATTCCCTGGAGAACAGCATGACAGAGAGCTTCATCCTGTCCCACTTTGGGAACTGGAGTCCTGTGATAGGTGCTGGCTCTGCCTCAGCTGCTGTCACCTATTTTCACAAATACAGGTGGAGACTACTAGAAAACACAGCTGACACAATCTCTTACCCACACATGGGCACACACATTCATCAACAAATATGTTAATGCTTGTTTCCTAATGAAGTTATAAGGATGAAGTTAGATGGAGAGGGAAATCAGTGTCTGTCGCTGAGCAGGGAAGGGCCCATGAGCTGAATGTCAAGATGGCTGTTTCCAGGAAAGTTCATGTGTAGTGCAGCCTAGAAGAAGGTCCCGGGAAAGCACTTCCCTCCCACCTCGAGCTGCAGGTGTTGGCTGAGGGTGGGTGGTGGAAGTAGTTGGTCTTAACCTTCTGTGGGCTCCAGCCTTGAATCTTAGACCAGGTACTCACTTGACAGTTTCTTCCAGAGGGCTCTCTTAATGGTTTGTGTATGGTGGCCTCTCCCTGAGACAGTATATGCATGGCACTCTGCAGACTTGCTTGTGCCCACTGAGGTTTCAGCTTCTTACCAGCTCTCCTGTTGTGTTACATAAGGAACACTTCAACAACTTCCTTGAGCCTGAGTCACAGCCATTCTGGTCTTTGCTCCTACTATTCCTAGCATGCCTACATACCTGAAGGCACACACACACACACACACACACACACGCACAATTGCACCTAGATATATGGGCAGTAAGTAATGTACAACTTAAATGGAAATGTGTAGAGTGTGCTGGCTTAGGTCAACTGCTGATAGTGTACAGGGTTAGGCAGAGTGTTGGTAGTCAGTGATTGTACACACCTTAAAATACAGCACTTGAGAGGCAGTAGCAGGTGGATCTCTGAGCATAAGGACAATCTAGGGGACAAAGAGAGGTCCAGGGCAGCCATGGCTACACAGAGAAACCTTATCTTGGAAAACAAACAAGAAATGAAATGTATACAATGTACAGAGTTAGGTAGAATGCTAGAGTGCAGAGTCCTATAGAGTGCCTGCCTTCAGTCATGCTGGGGACAACTCAGGGTGGAAATACAAGAGTCCTGCTGGGAAGAAGCTGACTCCCCTCAGAACCCCAGACAGGAGGACTCTGTGTAATATCTCCCATCTGCCCTGCACACTATGGCTGCCAGAGCTGACAGTTGTCCGTCTTGGTGCACAACAGCAGAGCTTCATCCTCTACCTGTCTGTGGTCACCTGGGTGTGGTCATCGCTTGGGCTCATTCTCTGCTGAGTTGTATCATGTCCAAGTCTTTGTTTGGCAAGTTCCTTGGCACACTCACTGACACTCACTGAACATGTCTACAGCTATAGCACAGGTGCAGTTAACTGTCACTTTGGGACCATATTGGGCCTCATACACTATCATCCTCCACTCCCCACCATAGCACACTGAGGTTAAATCAGGACTCCATCCCAGGAATCTGTATGTATTTGTCCCATCATACACCCCAAACTTTCTTGTACACCTGCAGTTCCTTCTGAATTTCTGCCCACATTGTAGACAGAGTTTCCTCACACCAACACCACAGCCTTTACCTTGGCAATGATCTCTGGTATGAGGCAACAGAGGCCTGACCACACCTCTCTCCTGCTTCTTCCTATGTGCCTGATTATAGTGTGAGGAAAACCATGCTCTCCTACACTGTGGTGAGCACACAGCAAAGTGGGAGGCTGTACCTGTGGTGAGGTCCTCATCTTATTAACACAGCCTGAACATAGATTACTCTCTCATGTAACCATGTGAATATTTGTAGAGGAAGTTATGTGACATCGATGTACTTTCACACATATGGATATAGACCTGCAGCCATGAGCACACATACAAAGTTAAAATATGTCTATAAGTACAGAATGAGAGGGGAGAGGATTGTCATGTTATTTCCTGTGATACTGACAGTGATGTTTATTTCCATATTCTATCAGGTATCTGAATAGAAATGAAAAGTTTGCTACTGGCCAGGACTGAAGTATCACAGTTCAGTGCTAGGGGTACTTTGTTTACTTTCCCTGGACAAGCAATGTGTGCTGGACAGATGTGGACATGACAACCTCAGGATATTATCCTTCCTCACCTAGGCTAGAGGATTGAGTCCCAATCCAGATACACATGTGTGGCATCATTCTGAGGCCTCTCTTCCTCAGAGAGGAAGTCAAGTGGTTCCTCTCCCTGTGGTCTTTAGAGGCCAGTCCCACTGCTATGGAACTTCTGATCCCTGCTGTTTCCTGCTCTTCCTATGCTGAGAATCATCCCTCACTATTCAGTTCCCTCACAATCGTGTTCCTATTCAATCATGTCCCTCACCATGTTTAGTCTCCCCACCTCACAAAGACCCCAGTGAAGAAGTGGCTCACACTGAGAGAGTAACTCACGTGATGAATTTCAGGTGGTGTCCATCCTAGGAAAAAGCCCACAACTATACAGACACAGGGGCTTGCTGTGAATCTCAGCCCTCCTTGCTGGACTCTGAGTTGTCTCCAGGCTAAGACCACAACTGTTCCTGTGGCAGGGATGTACCCTATGAGGTCACAGAGACCTCACCTCACTTCATTCTGAGAATCACAAAGGGCATCCAGGCCTCTGCTATCTCCCAGCTTGGTCCAGCCTTGTTGTCTACCAGCCTGTTACAAGCATCATTAGAAACAGTAGCTGGAAGGGTTTCTCAGATACACCTCCCAGGAATCATGTATCTCCTGTCAGCCCCACCCCACCCCACCCCCATCTTCCCATAGGTACATTCATCCTTCAGAGGAGGAACAGGGTGGACATGTTTCTTCCTCAGCTCAAATGTCTGAACCTCACACTCTGCCTCATCATCTCAGATTCTCTGTTGCCATCGTGGTTTATTGCTGCCACTTAGCCTGCAGGATGCCATCATCTCCCCCTTGTATCTGGCTCCAGCAGTAACCCTATCTTGTTTCCTACCTCACTTCTGTGCATCATTAATCTCAACTTGAGTTAGGCTGTGGGTTATTACCTATTCCTTACCTGGCATGTCCATGACCCTGGGTATTAGAGGGAAGAGTGTTGTTGGTTGTGGTTGTGGTGGCCTGTCTGGACAGTACTCAGATGGAGGGGTGTACAGGACACTCACAACTCAGAGGCCTGAGAAGGTATCCCAACTCTGAGGTAGGACAGTATCCCAAGGGCATCCTGAGGCACAGGAGCCCAGGAACCTCTCTGAGAGGAGGCCTCCTCAGCAGAGACACTGCAGCTCCCAGGAGAGGGTTGCCCAACCCTTATGAGCTGAGGAGTTTTGGAGCCTGAGTGCTGCTCTTTTTCTGATTCTTTTTTCTTCTCTTCTTCCAACAAGACAGTCACAGCAGCACCTGTCTTAAAAGAAATTTATTGAAGGGATGAGACAGCAGTGGCTTCCTTTGCTCCTGTGAGAAGGCAGAAAGGAACTGGGCAGACATAGCCTTTGTATAGGATTCATTCAGGGGTGGGGCTTTTTAGGACAGGGCTGCCCAGAGTATGGATTTGTTGGACTTCAAGTCCTGAGCTTGGAAAGGACAAAACTATGAAGAAAACAGATAAAAGAATCAGCTGTGAGCTGGGTTCAGGGGAAGAGGAGTGGCTAAGGGGAGCATAAAGATTTTCAGGGCAGTCACCCTGTTGAGCACATTGTGCCTCTATCAAAACCCACAGAATGACTTACAGGAATTGGAAGATGGCTGTAGCTAGTGTGCAGCTTAGCTGAAGGGGAGAGGACCCGCCACATGGAAATTGGTCAGTGAAGGGGCTCATCAACCCAGAACAGAGTTATCTAGACTTCCAAGAAGAAAGAGACTAGCCATGATCTGCATCCATCTAAAATCAGGTCATGGCAGACTCCTTCAGGAGGAGAAACCCCAATAGGTGATCCCCAGGCACTTCCTGGCACCCAAAACCCTACTCCCTCTTCAGAGGAGGCAGGAGGCATCCAGCAGAATCTGCCACAGACCACACTGTCTGTACCCCAGCCCCAGCGAGAGCTGCAGCTCCCACCAAAAAAAGAAAAAAAAAAAAAACAAAAAACCGAGATCAGGGGCTGAGAAAACCCAATCCTTTCGGGCACTCCCCCGAGAATGAGAACACCGCCATAACCCTGCCCTGGCTGAGCAGAGAAGAGCACAGTGGCTTTACAGCACCTGGACCCCAGTGCTGCTGGCTGCTCCAAGCAAACTTCAGCTCGGGATCTGGGACTGTGGTCATTCAATACGTCCTGAGACTCTCCCAGGTCCAGCGCAATAAAGTCTAGCACCAAGTCCTAACACTGGCGGCCCCCCAACCCCTGACAGAGAAACCCCGGCTCAGGATCAGGACTGAAAAGTCCCAACCCCTTCTGGCACTCCCCTGAGAGTGCCCATAAGCTTGCCCTAGCAGAGGGGAAGGTCAGAGGGGAAGGACAGAGAAGCAGCCTGACACAGGACACAGCACCCCCTCTCCAGGTCACCCAGCGGCCCCTGGCAGAGAAACCCGAGTTCTGGATCTGAGGACACTCAACCCTACCTGGAACTCTCTCGGGATCAGCAAACATAGGTTCTACCGCCAGGCTGCTTCTGGCAGAGAGATCTGGGCACAGGAACTGTGATTGAGAACACTCAACCCAACTCTTTCCCATGCTACCCAACCAGCCAACATAACCCCTCCTGGCAGAGGGAAAGGACAGAGAAGCAGCACACAGGACAGGTGGACACCAAGTCCTGCTGCTACAGTGCCACAGAGCTGACTGTTAGCCTACCTGTGCATTTTCCACAACAGGACCAAATCAGAGAGTAGAGAGTAAGGGGAACCCCTGTGCATTCCAACTGGTCCTGCAAAGGAGTGACTGAGCCTTCTAGGGAGAATTTGCCCCAGACCCAGGGCCTCTCCACACAAGCAACCAGACGAGATCCCTGCCACCCACACCCCTAGTATGGGCATCATAGGGATTCTTGGGATAGCAACCCCAACGTTGAAGCCTCTGACTTGTGGGTCCACCAGTGTAATCCAGGCAAACAATCCCTGGATCCCAGACAGAACTGCATAATAGTGGCTTGCAGGCCACTGCAATAGTCAGAGAATCCGTGCATGCACACTGCGCCCACTAAAAGCGCATGAGAAAAGCACCAGGATCACATTCCTTACTTAGGCAAAACTGAAACCACAACACACACTCCCAAACCAGTGAACCTCTCTTATCTTCCTGAAAAAACAGTCCAGAAAACAGAAAGAGACGATCATAGCCCAAAATACAAACTCGAGGAGCAAACAGTGAGAGTTATAAATAACCAGATGGCTAGAGGCACACGTAAGAACACTCCCAACAAAAATCAGGACATAATGACCTCACCAGCAACCCCACAAACCAATGGACACTTCAATTCACTAGATATACAAGAAAATGACCTCAAAACTATGTTTCTCCAGCTATTAGAGGCCCATGAAGATGAAATGAACAAAGCCTTCAGAGAAATAGCCAAAAAAATCGAGACGAACAAAGAGGAAACAAATAGAGCTCTCAGAGAAATGACCACGAAAATTGAGGCAAACAAAGAGGAAATGAACAAAGCTCTCAAAGAAATGTCCACACAAATGAAGGCAAATAAAGAAGAAATAAACAAAGCTCTCATAGAAATACAGACAAATATAGCCAAAGAAATAGAGGCAGAATTAGTAATATATAGAGAGGAAACAGACAAAAAAATAGAAGCTGTCATTGAAAAGCAGGACTCCACACTCAAACAGATGGGGGAAATGGTGCAAGACGTGAAAACAGAATTAGAATCAATAAAGAAAACACAAATAGAGAAAAACCTGGAGCTGGAGAACACAGAGAAAAGATCAGGAAGTACAAAGGTAAGCATCACCAACAGAATACAAGAGATGGAAGAAAGAATCTCAGGAGCCGAAGATACACTTGCAGAAATTGACACATCTCTCAAAGAAAAAATAAAATCAGAAAAGTTCTAAACACAAAACATCCAAGAAATCAAGGATACCATGAAAAGACAAAATCTAAGAATAATAAGAGTAGAAGAAAAAGAAGACATCAGGCTTAAAGGTCCGGAAAATATTTTCAAGAAAATTATAGAAGAAAATTTTCCCAACTTAAAGAAAGAAATGTCCATAAACATACAAGAGGCCTACAGAACTCTAAGTAGACTAGACCAGAAAAGAAATTCTTCACGTCACATCATAGTCAAAACACTGAACCTATAGAACAAAGAAAAACTTCTAAAAGCAGCAAGGGAAAAAGGCCAAGTAACATATGAAGGTAGACCTATCAGAATCACACCAGATTTCTCAACAGAAACTATGAAAGCCAGAAGGGCCTGGACAGAAATCATGCAGTCCTTAAGGGACCACAGATTCCAACCCAGACTGCTATACCCAGCAAAACCTTCAATCAACATAGACGGAGAATTCAAAATATTCCATGACAAAACCAAATTTAAACAATATCTACATAGTAACCCAGCTCTACAGAAGTTACTAGAAGGGAAACTCCAACCCAAAGAAAACAACTACATCTAAGGAAACAGAGGAAATAGATAACTACACAACAACAACAACAACAACAAAAAACCAAAAGAATACAAGCAATGAAACTCAGTGACACCACCAATCCCACATCAAAAGTAAGTAACAATCCTTGGTCACTAGTATCTATCAGCATCAATGGACTCAACTCCCCAATAAAAAGATACAGACTAACAGAATGGTTGCAGAAACAGGATCCAACATTCTGTTGCATCCAAGAAACACACCTATGCAATAAAGATAAACACTACCTCAGAGTAAAGGGCTGGAAAAATGTTTTTTCAAGCAAATGGTTCCAGAAAACAAGCTGGAGTAGCCATTCTAATATCTAATAAAATAGACTTTCAAGTTAATCAAAAAAGATAAGGAGGGCCACTATATCCTCATCAAAGGAAAAATCCACTAAGAGGACATCACAATTTTGAATATCTATGCCCCAAATACAAGAGCACCTACATTCATAAATGAAACAATATTAAAGCTTACATCACACATTGATCCTAATACCTTAATAGTGGGAGACTTCAACACTCCACTCTCACCAAGGGACAAATCAACTAGACAGAAAACAAATAGGGAAATAAAAACACTTACAGAGTCCCTAAATCAAATGGACCTAATAGACATCTACAGATCTTTTCATCCAAACTCAAAAGAGTATACCTTCTTTTCAGCACCACATGGAACCTTCTCCAAAATAGACCATATAGTGGGTCACAAAGCAAGCCTCAACAGATACAAAAAGATTGAAATAATCCCTTGTATTCTATCTGACCACCATGGACTAAAGCTAGACCTCAACAACAACAGAAATAACAAAAAGCCGACATGCACGTGGAAACTGAACAACTTGCTACTCAATGACAGCTGGGTTAAGGAAGAAATAAAGAAATTAAAGACTTCCTAGAATTCAATGAAAATGAAGGCAAAACATACCCAAATTTATGAGACACATTAAAAGCAGTGCTCAGAAGAAAATTTATAGCACTAAGTGCCTTCAAGAAGAAATTTATAACATCACATACAAGCACCTTAATGGCCCAACTGAAAACCCTAGAAAAAAAAGAAGCAGATACACCCAAGAGGAGCAGACAGCTGGAAATAATCAAACTCAGGGCTGAAATCAATCAATTAGAAACAAATAAAACTATTCAAAGGATCAATGAAACAAAAAGCTGGTTCTTTGAGAAAATCAACAAGATAGACAAATCTTTAGCCAAACTAACTAAAAAGCAGAGAAAAACTATCCAAATCAGCAAAATCAGAAATGAAAAGGGTGACATAACTTCAGACGCTGAGGAAATTCAAACAATCATTAGGTCATACTACAAAAGCCTATATGCCACAAAATTTGAAAACCTAAATGAAATGGACAATTTTCTCGATAGATTCCATTTTCCAATATTAAGTCAAGATCAGGTAGAAAGACTGAATAGCCCTATATTCCCCAAGGAAATTGAAGCAGTCATTAACAGTCTCCCCTCCAAAAATAAAGCCCTGGGCCAGACGGTTTCAGTGCAGAATTCTACCAGACCTTCAAAGAAGTGCTAACACCAATTCTCCTCAAACTATTCCACAAAATAGAAACAGAAGGAACATTACCAAACTCATTCTATGAAGCCACAGTTACCTTGATGCCTAAACCACACAAAGACCCAACAAAAAAAGAGAACTTCAGACCTATCTCTCTTATGAACATTGACGCAAAAATACTCAATAAAATACTTGCAAACCAAATCCAAGAATACATCAAAGATATCATTCACCATGAAGAAGTAGGCTTTATCCCAGGCATGCAAGGGTGGTTCAACATACAGAAATCCATCAATGTAATCCACCACATAAACAAACTGAAGGAGAAAAACCACATGATCATCTCCTTAGATGCCGAAAAAGCATTTGACAAAGTCCAACACCCATTCATATTTAAAGTCTTGGAGAGGTCAGGGATACAAGGCACATATCTAAAGATAGTAATGGCAATATACAGCAAGCCTATAGCCAACATCAAACTCAATGGAGAGAAACTTAAATCAATCCCACTGAAATCAGGGACAAGACAAGGCTGCCCACTCTCTCCATACCTCTTCAACATAGTACTTGAAGTCCTAGCCAGAGCAATAAGACAACTAAAGGAGATCAAGGGGAGACAAATCAGAAAGGAAGAGGTCAAAGTGCCACTGTTCACAGAGGATATGATAGTATACATGAGCAACCCAAAAAATTCAACCAGAGAACTCCTTCAGCTGATGAACACTTTCAGCAAAGTGGCAGGATACAAAATCAACTCAAAAAAAAAATCAGAAGCCCTCCTGTATACCAAAGAACCCCTGCAAAGATGTAGCCCAGGGCAGTTCAGAGTCCAATTGTGTTACATAGTAATGTGAAGAGGGACTGCCTCTGACATAATCTGATTGGCCTGCTCTTTGATCACCTCCCTCTGGGGGGGGGGGGGGTGCAGCCTTACCAGGCCACAGTAGAGGACAATACAGCCACTTTTGATGTGAACTGACAGACTAAGATCAGAAAGGAGAGGAGAACCTCCCCTATTAGTGGACTTGGGGAGTGGCATGCAAGTAGAGGGAGGAGGGAGGGTGGGATTGGGATGGGAGGAGGGAGGGGCTTATAGGGGGATGCAGAATGAATAAAGTGTAATTGATGAAAAATTTAAGAAAAAAAGGGAAAAAAATAATTTAAGAACCTTAAATGACTTTCAAAATTGGAGGAAAACATGGAGTTAGTCAATTGGCATGGAGCACGTCTCGCCCCTGGGGGCAATGGTCTCCTGAACCTACTCAGACCTCGGACACCACCACTGCTAGTTCTAGAACTGACGCAGGATGTTCCAACGAGGGGTTAGGGCTTCTCATAATATTTCCTATAAGCCCACACCTGTTTGTCTATATCCCCCATTTTTATTCATTATTAGCCAGATAGAGCCAAGTAATTGTGGTAATGATACTCGCTTTTTTTTAAACCCCAATGCTAGTAAAGTTAGGTATGCCCTGGTTACTCGCATGCCTCACTGGGTGCCTATGCCCATTGATTCCCCTCACGCTATGACTCTCTTCAGACAGAAAAGGGATCTTGGAACTACAGCCACCATTGTTACTACCATCTCATTGACGGCTGTTGGAGCTACCACCAGGGCATTAGCCATGAGTCATACTGGGCAGACTGCTCAGACCCTGAATAATCATTTAGCCAATGTAGCTCATGCCTTAGTTGTACATAAAGGAATTAATGCTCAACTAAAAGGAAGCTTGATGGTGTTCAATCAGAGGATTGACCACTTGCAGGAGCAAATTGATACCCTATGGCAAATCGCTCAACCTGGCTGTCAATGAAAGTATGCTGGACTTTGTGTCACTAGCATACAACATGAGAATTTTTCCTGCGCTGCAAATCTGTCTAAACAATTGTCGAGCTATATTTTAGGTAATTGGACTGGAGAATTCGATACTACGATGGAGCAGCTGAGAGTGGCCATTGTCACAGTAAATTCTACCAGAGTGGACACAGGACTAGCCACAGGATTATCAACATGGATTGCTGCAGCCATGAATCATCTGAAGGAATGGGCGGGCATGGGAGTGTTAGCAGGCCTTCTGGTGTTGGTCTCCTTGGTTTGCCTGTGGTATATATGCAAGATTAGAGTCTCACAACAGTGTGATGCAGCCATGATCATTCAGGCCTTTACAGCCATTGAAGCAAGACATTCTCCCCAAGCATGGTTGGATACCATAAAAAGCTAAAATGATACGCTCAGGATGCGAGGCTAAGCACTGCACTCAGGGTCAGCCGCTTTGGACCCAGAGAAGAGCATGTCTGATTGCATGCGGGTTGATGCCCCAGGTCCCGCCTCTGAGAAAAAGGTATCGGACGGGTCCGATGCTCTTTGGGTGGATGACACCTAAATGAACATCTGTACAAAGTCCCAATTTATTTCTAATATCAGAGATCAGACCTCTACTCTTGCCTGATGCGTCTAAAACAAAAAGGGGGAACTGTAGAGAGCTGCAGAATGCTATGCCTTAAAGATGGAGCTGGTTTCCGCCTTCCACCTTCCCGATGGTGAGTGCTCTCTGTCAGGAACAACTCCACATTTGGCTAAGGCCGAGGATCTGGCTTGCTTCCATGTATGTGGACCTATCTGCATTGCCCCCGTGGCACGCCTGGGTTGGCTACCCAGAGGCTATTTAAGCTGTGGGCTGGCTTTCCCCGGGGTCCGAGGATTGTTCAATGTTCCTGAATAAACTGCATTGGAAAAAAAAAAAAAAAAAAAAAAAGATGAAGAGAAACAAAAAAAAAAAAAAAAAAAAAAGAATAGTGCTTCCTCAAGACCCAGCTATACCACTGCTAGGTATATACCCAAAATTTGCTCAAGTACACAAAAGGGATACTTGCTCAACCATGTTTACAGCAGCTTCATTTGTAAGACCCAGGACCTGGAAAAAAACCAGATATCCATCAACGGAGGAATGGATACAGTAATTGTGGTATTTTTACATAATGGAATACTACTCAGCAATGAAAAATGAGGAAATCATGAAATTTGCAGGCAAATGGTGGGATCTAGAAAAGATCTTTTTGAGTGATATCCCAGAGGGAGAAAGACAAACACGGTATATACTTGCTTATATAGACCTATAAGATATGATAAACGTAATGAAATCTATACACCTGAAAAAGAGAATCAAGAAAGTGGACACGGGGTAAGATGATCAATCCTCATTTAGAAAGACAGATGGGATGTGCATTGAACGTATGACAGGAGTCTACTGCAGAAAACATCTGAAAGACTCTACCTAGCAGTGTTTTCAAAGCAGATACTAAGACTCATAACCAAACCTTTGTCAGAGTACAGGGAATCATATGCAAGAAGGGGAGTTAGTAGGATGGGGAAAGGATAGGAGCTCCACAAGGACCAAATATATCTGGGCACAGGGACTTTTCTGAGGCTGACATTCAACCAAGGACCATGTATGAATATAACCTAGAACCTCTGCTTGGATGTAGCCCATGGTAGCTCAGTAACCAATTGGTTTCCCATAGTAAGGGGAACAAGGACTATCTCTGACAGGAACTCAATGGCAGGCTCTTTGACCTCCCCACCCCCCAAGGGAGGAGCAGTCCTGTTAGGCCACAGAGGAAGACTTTGCAGCCAGTTCTGAAGATATCTGATAAAACAGGGTCAGATGAATGGGGAGGAGGTACCCCCCAACAGTGGACTTGGAAAGGGGCAGGGAGAAGATGAGGGAGGGAGGGTGGGATTGGGAGGGAATGAGGGAATGGGATACAGCTGGGAAACAGAGTTAATAAAATGTAACTGATAAGAAAAAAAATAAAATTAAAAAAAAAACAGGCATTTAAAAAAATATAAATTCAGTTAAAAATGACACAATGTAGATTTATTATTTTAATCATATTGGTTTTTATGTATATTTTAAACTCTTTCAAAACACTCGCATACTAATCCTGACTCAGAAATGTTTCATGGTGGAAGCAGACTCTCACTCACTCCTGAAGAATTGACTTGATTTGCTACAATTCACAAAGAATTTCAAACTAAGATGTGACAAAAGATAGTAGGGGTGACTACAGAGGAGTAGTAGAACGAGATAAGTAGATCAGTTTGATTTGGAACACAGGCTGATCTGTGTGCTGGCTAGTTTGGAAGAACAAACTAGGGAACTTAAAGGCTTAGAGGAGAACCCTGAGATCAAAAAAACCTCAAACACTGCTTTAGGCCTTCAGTGAAGCCCAATTTGACTGGTACATACCCTTGCATACTGTTAGATGCCTATGTCAATAAGCCCACAGCTGTTTACTAATTGGATGTGGTCAAGAAAGTAAGCTGGAAAAGATCCCTGCCTCATCTTCCCAATCAGGATGACGACAGATGGACCCAAGCCCGAGTACCCTGAAATACAATGATCTTTGAGGCTAAGACAGTGGTGGGAGTGGGGATTATAGTTCACAGAAATAACGACATGACTAAAAAAATTGTACAAGTCCCCAAAAATATCAATAGTAGCAGAAAGATCAATACTAAGAGTTTTATCTAGAGACTGCTCTAGATAAAGGGTTTTCAACCTTCCTAATGCTGCCACCCTTTAATATAGTTCCTCACGTTGTGGTGACGCCCAACCATAAAATTATTTTGTTGTTCCTTCATACCTGTAATTTTGCTACTGTTTAAGTTATAATGTGTATTCAGGATATCTGATTTGCAACCACCAAAGGGTTCATTATGCACAGGTTAAGAACCACTGTTCTAAAGCATCCAGTTGCAAAAGAAAGAAAAGATGCTTAAAATAGCATATTCTCCTAAACGAAACTATAAAGCAGTGACTACAAGGATGATTGACTACACAACACTGTGAATAAAGAAGTAAAGAACTGCTTGTTCAGAAAAACATCACATTTGTTCAGACTAAGTTAACATCATAGCTTCTAGTTCAACAATAAGTAGTGACAAAAAATAGCAATAATATATGTCATATACCATGCTCAGATTAATAGTTTCAGAATAAACCATTTATCTCCCAACACAGCAAGCTTGAAAAGCTAATTTGTCCATTTTCATCATCACACTCATCATGGGAGGACCATGGGAGCACCTCCACTCAAGTTCCTCAATTTTTTAATGAGACTTGGGAAATGTGTTAGGCAGGTATACTAATCTTCAAGAAAGATAGAGAAAAGGAATTTGGGGATCTGTAGGAAGAGAAATCTAGGATCTGGTTTGTATTTCTTACAGATGTGATCAAGAAACAGTTGAAAACACACTCTAAAACAAACCAATCACTCACCATGAAGACTACTGAAAGAGACAATACACCATTTTGTTAAAGAGAGATCTCGGTCAGAGTGTTAACATAGAACAGATTTGGCTTTAAGAAGAAAATCATGTGACCTTCGAATTTAACATTGTTGGTTTTATGTTGAGGTCTTTGATCAACTTAGACTTTGTTTTTTTTGTAGGATGATAACGATGGATCTATTTGAATTTTTCTACATGTAGACATATAGTTAGACCAGCACCATTTGTTGAAGATGCTGTCTTTTTTCCATTGTTTGATTTTGGCTTCTTTGTCAAAAACCAAGTATCTGTAAGTATGTGGGTTTATTGGTCTTCAATTTGATTCCATTGATCCACCATTCTGTTTCTATGCTAGTCCCTTGCAGTTTTTTATTATAACTGCTCTGTAGTTCAGCTTCAGATCAGGAATGGAGATACCTCCAGATGATCTGTTGTTGTACAGGATTGTTTTAGCAATTCTGAGTTTTTTGTTTTCCATATGAAATTGAGAATTTTTCTTTCAAGATCTGTAAAGAATTGTGTTGGTATTTTGATGGGAATTGCATTGAATCTGTAGATTGATTTTGACAGGAAGACGGGCCATTTTAACTATGTTAATCCTACCGATCCATGAACATGGGAGTTCTTTCCATCTTATAATATCTTCTTCAATTTCTTTCTTCAGAGACTTGAAGGTTTTTTTTTTAAACAGGTCTTTTACTTGCTTGGTTAGAGTCACACCAAAGTACTTTATGTTATTTGTGGCTATTGTGAAGGGTGTAGTTTTGTCTAATTTCTTTCTCAGCCCTTTTGTCTTTCATGTAAAGGAAGGCTACTACTTATTTTGAGTTGTTTTTGTATCCAGTCACTTTGCTGAATATGTTTATCAACTGAAGGAGTTCTCTGGTTGAATTTTTGGAGTCACTCATGCATAACGTCATATCATCTGCAGATAGTGATACTTTGACTTCTTCCTTTCTGATTAGTATCCCCTTGATCTCCTTTAGTTGTCTTATTGCTCTAGATGGGACTTCAGTAGCCATAATCTGGAAATAACCCAGATGTTCCTCAAAGGAGGAATTGATACAGATATTATGGTACATTTACTCAGCAATCAAAAATGAGAAAATCATGAAATTTGCAGGCAAAGGGTGGGATCTAGAAAAGATCATTCTGAGTGAGGTATCCCAAAAGGAGAAAGACACACATGGTATATACTCAACTTATAAGTGGATATTAGACATATAGGAAAAACATATTAAAATATGTACACCTAAAGAAGCTAAGAAAAGAGGATCCTGGGTAAGATGATCAAACCTCACCCAGAAAGGCAAACAAGATGGACATCAGAAGAGGGAGAAAACAGAAAACAGGACAGGAGCCTACCACAGAGGGCCTCTGAAAGACTCTACCCAGCAGGGTATCAAAGCAGATGCTGAGGCTCATGCCAAACTTTGGGCAGAGTGCAGGGAATCTTAGGAAAGGGGGTAGAGATAGAAACCCTTCTCCACTGCTGGTGGGAATGTAAACTTATACAACCACTTTTTAAATCAATCTGGTGTTATCTCAGACAATTAGGAATAGAGCTTCCTCAAGATCCAGCTATACCACTCCTAGGCATATAATCAAAAGATGCTCAAGTACAAAACAAAGATATCTGCTCAACTATGTTTGTAGCAGCTTTATTTGAAATAGCCAGAACCTGGAAACAGCTCAGATGCCCCTCAATTGAGGAAGGATACAGAAACTGTGGTACATCTACACAGTGGAATATTACTCAGCGACAAAAAAGAAAGAAATCATGAAATTGGCAGGTAAATGGTGGGAACTAGAAAAGATCATCCTGAGTGAGGTATCCCAGAAGCAGAAAGACACACAGGGTATATACTCACTCATAAGTGGATATTCGACATATAATATAGGATAAACATACTAAAATCTGTACACCTAAGGAAGCTAATGAGGAAGGAGGACTCTGGCTAAGCTGCTCAGTCCCCATTCAGAAAGGCAAAGAGGATGGACATCGGAGGAGGGAGAAAACAGGGAACAGGACAGGAGCCTACCACAGAGGGCCTCTGAAAGGCTCTATCCTGCAGGGTATTGAGGCTGATGCTGAGACTCATAGCCAAACTTTGAGCAGAGTACAGGAAATCTTATGAAAGAAGTGGGAGATGGTAAGACCTGGAGAGGACAGGACAGATCCAAAATGTCTGGGCACAGCGGTCTTTTCTGAAACTGATACTCCAGCCAAGGACCACTCATGGAGACGGCCTGGAACCCCTGCACAGAGGTAGGCTATGGCAAGTCAGTGTCCAACTGGCTTCCATAGTAATGGGGACAGGGACTGTCTCTGACATGAACTGAGTGGCCTGCTCTTTGATCACCTCCCCCTGAGGGGGAAGCAGCCTTATCAGGCCACAGAATAAAACAGTGCAGCCACTCCTGATGAAACCTGATATACTAGGGTAAGAGGGAAGGGGAGGAGGACCTCCCTTATCAGTGGACTTGGAGAGGGACATGGTGGAGAAGAGGGAAGGTGGGATTGGGAGGGGAGGATGGAGGAAGGTACAGGGGGGATACAAAGTGAATAAACTATAATTAATGAAAATAAAAATAATTTAAAAAGGAAAAAAAAAAACAAAAAAAAATCTTCTAATTGAAAAAATTAAAAAAAAGGAAAAGAAATACCTGGAGGGGACAGGAGCTTCACAAGGAGAGCAACAGAACCAAGAAATCTGGGCCCAGGGTTCTTTTCTGAGACTGATACTCCAACTAAGGATTATGCATGGATATAAACTAAAATCCCTTTGCAGATATAGCTACTGGAAGCTCAATCTCCAAGTTGGTTCCCTAGTAAGGGGAACAGGGACTGTCTCTGACATGAACTCAGTGGCTGGCTCTTTGATCACCTCCCCCTTATGGGGGAGCAGCCTTATCAGGCCACAGAGGAAGACAATGCAGACAGTCCTGATGAGACCTGATAGGCTAGGGTCAGATGGAAGGGTGGAGTACCTCCCTTATCAGTGGACTTGGAGAGGGGAATGGGAGGAGATGAGGGAAGGAGGGTGGGTTTGGGAGGGGATGAGAAAGGAGGTTACTGCTGTGATAAAAAGTGAGTAAACTGTAATTAACATAAAAATTAAAAATAAAAAAACATTATTGGACCTCATTTTCCTTCCATAAACCTATACCATGTACCTCATAAACCATCTTATAATTTGATTTATAAAGGGAAATAAGTAAAATAATGAATATTTAAACCTTACTGTAATTCAAACTTTGCCATGTGGAGAGCTGCTTGTGTCAGGCGTTATTGCTTTTTCAGCAAAAAACATGTTTTCACCCTGGCCTTCACCTGGAGACAGAGATAAGCAGGATGTTTTGCCAAGTTCTTTTTCTTTTGTTTGTAAGAGGATCACACAGACAGATCGTTGAGGTAAACAAATTTGTCTTCTCAATGAAGCCCTTCATTGTATTGAGGTGCTTTGCTCTAACTAAATAAAAGGGATTGTGCAATAAACTAGGCATGATAGTTTCTACTGACAGCCATCTGAAATTGATACCATATGTAGTGTGTTTTTTGTTTTTTTGGGTTTTTGTTGTTGTTGTTTTTGTTTTCTTTCAATCCTCCCTCCCCACTCAGGAACTGTTTGATTCTGCTGGCAGGCTCTGGCATTGCGTAATCTTTGAACTTGATTGTAAGCTATATCCACTGAACACTGTAACTTCCATTCTTAAAATCAAATATGTTGCCATTATTATATGTTCAATAGGTAATTATAAGCTTTGCCTGCTAGTGTCTACACTTGAGTCTAAGTGTGCACTACATCTTTCTCTCATCTTTATGTCATAAACCCAGCTTTGCTTCATACTAGCACAGCATGACATTCTTTTCTGTGGTGTCAGTCAAGATCCCAGATTCGCCTCAATGAATGTCATTAGGGGGAATGCCTTGGAGTATGCCTAGTAACATCAGGCTGCGTTTCCCTCCAACTGTGAGTGGCAGTTTCATTATACAATTCTTCCTCCCATTATCTCAACTTTCCTCCTACCGTAGACAGTTGCCCCTGGGTTAGAGCTGCAACTATTACTTCAGGAGGGATGATCGCTGTAAAGAAAGTATGCCTTCCCCATTTGCATCAGGATTACCACAGAATGCTGAGTGGTTTTGCCCCTTATGGCAAAACTGGGTTGCTGGAGGATGTCACTTTGTGTCACCTTATGGTTGAGAGGATTTCCCAATGACTATGGATTTGTGTCCTCATCTTCTATGAAAGGGAAAGAGACATACTCAAATGACATTGCTGTCAGTATTTGAGCGGCACAGTGGTTGAACCTAGTATGCCTCCCTAGTGTGGGAAACTGAGTTTAAATAGATAAAATAATGTAGTAAGCAAAAATAAACTAAAAAATGCACTGCTGTTTAGAGAAATATTTTGACAGTATGCTATGGTAACAAAAGAGGCCAGATATTAATGGCTGAATAGGAAAGTACTAATGGACCTGTAACTGTGATTCTTGTTCTTTTAGAGACATTCATTATGAAGACAGTCGTTTAGGAGACATTTCGTGGAATTTGGCCATACCAGATGATATACAGTTTGTAGCTAACTCATCACTCTCTAGCACTGTGCTCAATGATGAGATGATCAATGCTCAGAAAGGTCTTTGATTTTAAATAGACAAAAATAGTTCAGCAGTGTTATAACACACCATCAAATACCGTGAAGATACATATTATCCTTGTTGAGTTGTACAATATGATAAAAAGCAGGTATTATTTGATGACTCTGAATTCCCTGGGAATTATCCTCACCTTGAAACAAAGTTACAGGGAGTGCTTTTTCATAGACTCAGTTGTGTCTTGGCAGGGTGCCACTTATCAACTCTAATGCAGAGGAACACAATATTTTGGCAACTAACCTATATCCTAACTGTACTCGGGCCATTACTTCACAATGACAACAAGAAGAAAGTGATTGTCCCTTAAGACAAATAAAAGGGTGCTGGGAAAAACGTACCTACTGAGGCATCATGAGACAAGCTGAATTTACTTTTAATGAAGAGTGAGACTCAAAGGAAAAAGTGTCAATTAAAATTATCAACTTATACTAATTGTCTCCTGAGATGGAGAGAATGGAGCTTTGCCTAAACTATCATGACACTCCAGTGAAATGTGCCATGCCACTCAAGAAGTAATTTTATTTAGTGATAGCTTAGCGAGATACACAGGTCTTATTCCCTAACCCAACAGGACTTCTTGGCTGCCATGACACAGGTGGAAGCCCAAGTTACCTCAGGCAATTTGTTCATCCTATATGCATAAGCAAAAGGAAAACAAAACACTTGGGGGATTTTGCAGTTGATCTAAATTTTCTAGGCCCTGGTAACTCTCATTGATGAACCGTGATGCCTGCATCCTAAGAATGTGTCAGAATAAGACATAACTTGTGGAGACCCTTTCCTCTCCAGCTCTTACTATTTCCCAGTTCTTACATAAAATTCCCTTCACTCTGCCCAACAGTTGCCCATCAGGCTCAGCATCTGCATTGATAGTCTGTAGGGCAGAGGCTTTCAGAGGCCCTCTGTAGGAGGTTCCTAGGTTGTTTCCTGTTTTCTTCTTCTTCTGATGTCCATCCTCTTTGCCTTTCCGGATGGGGATTGGACATTTTAGTTAGGGTCATCTTTCTTGCTTAGTTTCTTTAGATGCACAGGTTTTAGTGGGTTTGTCCTATGTTGTATGTCTATATGAGTGAGTATATACCATGTGTGTCTTTTTGCTTCTGGGACAACTCACTCAGGATGATCCTTTCCAGGTCCCACCATTTACCTGCAAATTTCATGATTTCCTTATTTTTCATTGCTGAGTAATATTCCATTGTGTAGATGTATGACAATTTCTGCTTCCATTCTTCAGTTGAGGGGCATCTGGGTTGTTTCCAGCTTCTGGCTATTACAAATAAAGCTGCTACAAACATGGTTGAGCAAATGTCCTTATTGTGTACTTGAGCCTCTTTTGGATATATGCCCAGGAGTGGTATGGCTGGATCTTGAGGAAGCGCTATTCCTAGTTGTCTGAGAAAGCGCCAGATTGATTTCCAGAGTGGTTGTACAAGTTTACATTCCCACCAGCAGTGGAGAAGGGTTCCCCTTTCTCTACAACCTCTCCATCATGTGCTGTCACTTGAGTTTTTGATCTTCGCCATTCTCATGGGTGTAAGGTGAAATCTCAGGGTTGTTTTGATTTGCATTTCCCTAATGGCTAGTGAGGTTGAGCATTTCTTTAAGTGCTTCTCTGCCATTCGGTATTCCTCTACAGAGAATTCTCTGTTTAGCTCTGTTCCCCATTTTTTAATTGGATTACTTGGTTTGCTGCTTTTCAGCTTCTTTAGTTCTTTATATATACTGGATATGAGTCCTCTATCAGATAAAGGGTTGGTGAAGATTTGGGAAAGCATTTTTTTTTCCTGTGGTGGGGATTTGGTGTAATTCAGAATGGTTAGAATCAAATTCATTGTGAGTTTTTGCAGGATTTTCTAAGAACATAACATCCATAGGAAGTGTTAGTCTATAAAAGAATTTGATTTAGCTATCAGGCAATTTTCATGCTAAATTGTTTATTATGGTTTAAAAAGTAAAGATGTGAAAATGTGAAAATGTGTCATGACCTTATTGGATGAATTAATGGCTTCCTCAAATTTATCCCTGGCCCACACTAATTTTCCATCTTTGAGGCAAGGCATGCTGAAACTATCACTGCCATGTATTCCATAAACATACCTCTAAATGCTCATGATACTCAAAAGAGAGTCTGGGTCAATGGGTAGTAAATAGGATGACCAATAAGTGTTTACTTGGTTAAAATTCTATAAATCTGGAATCTGAAGAAATCTTTGCTACATTAGAATAATCACATCACAGAGTAAAACATAGAAATTTCAATGGTTATCTTCTGGAATTAAATTTAAAGTCATTACTGTTATACTGTTGCTTTCACAGCATCATCATATCAATAGCCAGATAACTGTCTAAAGAACACAGTGCTATCTAAAGACCTCTTCTGGATACTGAAAAAGGAAGTTGGCAAATCAGTTGCTCTTACTGTGTAGAGGTTGTTGTGTAATAAGTAGGTGAACCCTATAACGTCTAGATTTCTTTATTGATTCTTTGTGAATTTCACCTAATGTAACCCAGTCTCACTCATCTTCCCATCCTTCCATATCTATTCTCCACCCTTGTGACCTCCATCCATCCAAAAGAAAAAAACTCTCCCTATGGAAGCAGCTGTGTGTCCTGGTATGTCACACAGTATACCCTTTGCCTAAACAGCTTTACTTGCAAAATGTTCATTGCAATGAGTCATTGGTGTAGTTTGAAGCCTCTGGCTTCTGATACACTATCAACATTGGATACCCACTGGGACTCTTCTAAGAACAGCCTGTTGTTGTCCTGTGTCACTGAGAGCCTGCAGCTTTGGTTCTGTAAGACCGGCCCTTCCCATGAGCTCCAGCAATTTATAGATCAGGTAGATGTTGAAGTGAGCCAACTCAAAGCCCTAGATCTGGGCCTGGGTGGTCAGCTAGACTGACAGCTCTCCTGAGTACTCTTGTTGTAAGAGGCAGGGCCAGCTCTCCCCAGCTAGCGAGGGATACATCAACATGGCCCCAGGGAGCAGCCTAGACTAGAGAGACCTGAATGGTTTTTGGTGATAACATGGGCCACAGACATCCACACAGACACATATCTTCTCTGCACCTGCCACTGTTGCAGGGCCATAGACCCAGACATGGTCCTTGGAGGCAGCATAAGCCAAGACCTCACCATGGCTCCAGCTGGCAGCACAGGATATTCACATCAGGCTGTTCCTCACTACACTCCCATCTCCAGTTCTTCCTCTCTTCACTGTGCACATAGCATTTTGCTTTTCTTTCTTTCCCATCTCTCCACCACTTACTCGTTCATCTTAGTGGTGCCCAGGCCTCTGAATGTCCTCCACCCAATTTATGCTACACTGCATCAGGTGGGGTTCATTTGGGTGTGCTCTGTCATTGGGGGTCCTGGATATTTTATTTGTCACGTGGCTGAGGAAGAAGTCAGAGATACCTGTGATACATGAAAATCTCAACAAGCCGTTGCTTGATGTGAACATGGAGAAGCATAATGTTTGAATCTTAAAGGTACTGTATAGTGCATGGAATCTTATGAAAGAAGTGGAAAACAGTAAGATCTGGAGAGTACAGGAACTCCACAAGGAGAGAAACAGAAACAGAAAATTTGAACACAGGGATCTTTTCAGAGACTGATACTCCAACCAAGCACCATACATGGAGATAACCTAGAACCCCTGCACAGATGTAGCCCATGGCAGTTCAGTGTCCAAGTGGGTTCCATAGTAATGGGAAGAGGGACTGCCTCTGACATAAACTGATTGGCCTGCTCTTTGATCACCTCCCCCTGAGGGAGGAGCAGCCTTACCAGGCCACAGAATGACAATGCAGCCACTCCTGATGATATTTGATAGACTAAGATCAGAAGGAAAGAAAGGAGGACCTCCCCTATCAGTGGACTTGGGGAGGGGCATGCCTGAAGAAGGGGGAGGGAAGGTGGGATTAGGAGGGGAGAAGGGAGGGGTTTATGGGGGGGGGGGGATACAAAGTGAACAAAGTGTAACTAATAAAAGTTTTTTTAAAAAGGTACTGTAATCTAAAGAAACTAAGCAAGAGAGAGGACCCTGACTAAAACGCGCAATCCTCATCCTGAAAGACAAAGAGGATGGACAAGAAGAAGAAAACAGGAAACAACCTAGGAACCTGCTACAGAGGGCCTCTGAAAGCCAGAAGAAACAGAAAACAACCTAGGAACCTGCCACAGAGGGCCTCTGAAAGCCTCTGCCCTGCAAACTATCAAAGCAGATGCTGAGCCTGATGGTCAACTGTTGGGCAGAGTGAATGGAATCTTGTGTAAGAAATGGGAAATAGTAAGAGCTGGAGAGGACAGGAAGTCCACAAGTAGAGCAACAGAACAAGAAAATTTGAACACACGGAACTTCCCAGAGACTCATATTCCAAACAAGGACTATTCATGGAGATAACCTAGAACCCCTGCACAGATGTAGCCCATGGCAGTTCAGTGTCCAAGTGGGTTCCATAGTAATGGGAAGAGGGACTGCCTCTGAAATAATCTGATTGGCCTGCTCTTTGATCACCTCCCCCTGGGGGGGAGCAGCCTTACCAGGCCATAGTAGAGGACAATGCAGCCACTTTTGATGTGAACTGATAGACTAAGATCAGAAAGAAGGAGAGGAGGACCTCCCCTATCAGTGGACTTAGGGAGGGGTATGCGTGAAGAAGGGGGAAGGAGGGTGGGATCGGGAGGGGAGGAGGGAGGGGCTTATAGGGGGATAGAAAGTGAATAAAGTTTAATTAATAAAAGTTAAATAAAAAATTTAAAAAAGGTACTGTATAGAATCATATTTTGAATAATGGGTCTCCATCTCATAGGACTATTATGACAGCTGTGGAACCTTCAGAAGATAGGCTTGTCTGTCAGAGTTAGGTCACTGGGAGGTGTGAGAGGCTTTGCAAGTGACCATCACTCTTGGTTCTAGCCTAGCTCTTTCTGCTTCCTCTGCCACACACTCAGGAACTATCATGCCTTCCCTGCCACAAGAGACTGTGTCTTCTCAAATCACAGACCAAAAGAAATAAACCTTTTGTCACTTAGGTTTTCTCTGTCAGGCATTTGGTCACAGCAACACAAAAGTAATTAACCCAAGTGGAGTTATGTGTAAGGAGAAAGAGGCTACAAAGAGCTCAGAGCAGTCCCAGACAGACTTCAATCCTATAGTCACAAAGCTTAGAGTTTTTCCAAAAACCATTTCATTCAGAGCTGGACCTCAAACCTCCAGTGAATATATAGACCTAACATGATCCTGAGTTAATTTTGGAGACTTGGAAATAGGATCTATTGCACTAATGTCAAGGCTTGTGACCAACAAAACTGAGATAACAAGTGTGTTTCTTACAGCAGCAACACAAAAGGAATACAAGGTGGGGGTGTTGTTTTGCTCTGCTTTGTCTGCTCTGTTTTATTTTACTTTGCTTTGCTTTGCTTTGTTAAGATGGACTTGAGCTCTCTAAACAACTGAAGATGACTTGACCTCTGACCCTCCTGCCTCCCCCTCCTGAGCACTATGATTACAAGCCTGTGTTACCACTTCAGGTTTTATGTGGTGCTGGGAATTCAACCCAGAGCTTTATGCATGATAGACAACCATTCTACGAGCTGGGCCATAACCCTAGCCTTGCTTCAAGTAATAACTAAAGATCATATGTTTCTAACTCTAATCCTTACTAAAGTGAGGATTATCATTTACCACAATTATGTTCCAATGCTTTGATCTCAGAAAATCTTAATGCTCTTAAAAGTTACTGAAGACACAATATTTTCAAGTGGTATAGGTATTAATATTTATAATACAAATTAAAACTAGGAGTTTATTAGAAAATTACTTTTCATTCATCTTTATTTACACATTCCATAAGCATTTATTGAATATCTGTTTGGACCCATTAGGCTATAGCAAGTATTGCAGGTTGAATACAGTATGTTGAAAGCTTCTTTTTAAAAGGCTCCCATAATAGATCAATATGAGTGTTGTCTTTTATGAAATTTTTATTTTATTAAAGGCTGTAAAAATTACAATACTTCACAATTTTATGAGCATTAAAATTTGGCTTTAACAGTTGACAGCTCTGTGTCATCTTCTGCCACCCATGTGTTGTAATAATACATATAGATAACTTCCAGAAAGTTTCAATGTGTATGCATGAGAGAATGACATTGGAAAAAGACAAAACTTTTCAAAATATCACTATGGAAACAGTTTTGATTGTGTTGATCTTTTGGAAGCTTTTTAGCTACTCTCAGAGTCCTTGAACCACATGAAGAAAATAGTTGTTTGTGTCAGTCTTCATGGCCGTAAACTAAGGGAAATGAGATTAAGACACAGAGACCAATGGTCCGTTGTCTGAAGTAAAATGGGGCCTCAATACTGTTGCTTATGGCTGCTGTCTGTAACCCTTCACATCTACTGCAAAAAGATATACATTGTATTTGGAGAATTCTATCAACTCAGAAAGAACAGATTCTAGTGGAACATAAAGTCATAAAAGCATAACAACTGCAAAAAGAAATTGGGTATTGTGTTTTGTTTTGCCTCAGTTTCATTATTCTCTAGAGACTTTAAGCTTTGTGAAAAAGCAACTGGCTGGCCTGGAATTTTGCCTTTAAGCTCATTATGTATAATCTTTTTGTCTTCTAAACAGAAGATACTAGCCTGCCCAACCCTCAGGGAGAAGATACATCCGTGTAAGTTGTATGGTCCCTCTGGGAATTTGAACTCTCGCTAGAGACTCAGAAGTGTTTTGTCCTTTGATAATAAAATAAAAATGATGCTCCTGGGGTTCTTTGGAGCCATTTCAGAGAGCCCTTTGAATCCTCCTATATCTGATTTCATCTGATGAAGGCTGTCAGGAGGAATAGAATTCTACACATGTTTTAAAGGTATGGTTCGCTCTCTGTGGGGTTCATTCTAACTCAAAGTATCTTCCTCAGAGAAAATCTAGTACTGACATCTCTTTATACCAAAGAGATTCATTTGAACTGAAAAGTGGCTTTTGGTATGGGCAGTTGAAACAACAGTATGACGGTAGAAATCATCAAGCAGTGTCAAAAGAATGTTATTCCTGAGTGATCATATGCCCTGACTCAGAATGCATTGCAAGAAGTTAGGAAAGACACCAAAGAGTTCCCTTTACTGTCATGCAGAGCTCTAGACAAGAGCTCCCTGGCATCTCTCCCCAATCTTCACCTACTGTGATGTCATGGTAGCAGCCAGAGCATCGAAACTTTCTTAAATAGAGAGGCTGAGAAGGAGTCCCTTCTGGACCCTGAAATAGTCAAACTAATGACCACTTTATTTTTAACTGCCTAAGTGAAGATATTAATGTCCAGGAAATCTATTTCAAAGGAAAATTGAATACCTTTTGTAGTCATTTGTTTCTGAATCAATTTCATAAATGAATTTGTTATGTGATTACTTAATTTTTAAGTATTTCAATTTGTTACATAATAAATATTAGACTTAAAGTACTTTTAAAACCATTTTCTGGGGAGAAAGAGAGAATGAATGAGCAAGCCATCAGCCAAATCTAAAGAAAAATCAAATTCTAAGCTGGATAAACACACCTAGTAGCAAGTCTCTTTAGGACAATGGTTCTCAATCTTCCTTATACTAGGACCCTTTAATACAGTTCCTCATGTTGTGGTAACCCCCAACCATAAAATTATGCTTGTTGCTACTGTTAGGAGAACTGCTGGTGTTGAGGAACAACTACCCAAAGCAACCATGAAAAACTTTTCTTTTGTGAGCTGCTGTGGTTTTGTTGCAAATATAAAAATTTAGGTACCAACACTGTAGTGCTTTCTTTTCCATTCCCATCATGAGAGGTCCTTTCAATATTTTAATTTAGCTTTATTTTATACTGTCTTCCTTCATTTTATGTTTTAATGGCAAGCTGGAAATGATCATTTGAAAATGTATTAATTCAGGCACAAATCCATAAAGACTAAAAAGTCAAAACACAAATATTCCTATGAGATAGTAATAGGATGAATTTCAATAGTATTGTTTTCTTCTATGCTGAGAAGTTAAATGTAATTATAAGTAAAAATCTTCAATGCAGATGTTACTATTCATTATTTAGCATAATAATATTCTTTAAAATTGTACCAAAAATAATTTTACACACATTTATCTATTATCCTTCCCAATAAATTCAATATATTCATAGAAATTAAATTTTTTATTATTTCATCTCTCTCTGCCTCATTGAGATTGTGTTTCCCAAAGAAATTCATGCAACTGATTGTTTTCCTGAACTCAGCAAATAGAAAAGTTTCTAAGTCTATAATACATGAATCTTCAAGTCAACCTCTTATGTAATTGCAAAGTACTTACTCCAAGGGTTCCAAAACATCTTCTCAAGGCATCAGTTCAAAGCAGATATAAGATGTTATTTAATCTCTTTATAGCTCATGTCTCCCTGGAATTCGCTAGAACAATAAGACAATAATCTTTACAGGACAATGACTACTAGATTAAACACACTTCCGACTGGTTTAATTCTTTTTGTAATAATCCTTAATATGCCTAGATATTTTTGCTGTCCCGACTCTTAGATGACTTGAGACAGATGTTTTCAAATGTAGATAAATAGACTGAGTTGATTAAGGGCTTAAAGTTCTTCTAACTTTACAATAGGATTTAATGAAGGAAGAAATCCCCCCTACTATATGTGTGTATGTATATATATGTATTTAGGTACATATATACATATGTATACTTTTAATTACTGAAGCACTGAATTGCACACAATCTAGTGATGAGCTAATAAAAGATATTAGTAACAATTTTTAAAGAATAATGATTCAGTTCAATGTGTGTTACAGACATTTTATGTAGGAAATGGTTCATTATATAACTACAAATGATAGAATTGAACAATATTGTGTTATGATTTTAAAGTCCATAATATAAATATATAGTAGAAAGTAATAACAACAGTAATCACTTTTGTTTGTTAAAAGTGATCGCTCAATCTAAATTATTCAATAGTATATAACTTTAGAGTATTGACTAAAAGGCAAATAGTAAGAAAAACACAATGATTAATATGTTTCTAGAATTATAAACGTGTTTTTATTAAAAATAAAATAATAAAAAATTTTAATTTAAATTAAAAAAACACAAAAAATAAAATAGTAAATTTTATCACAAACATTTTTCAATGGTAATGTTAATGTATTAAGGAGATTTGACTTCATAAATGAAACTGGTTTTTTACATGCACTTTTCAAAGGTACCTTGAGAACATGCAGTCCCTTTTTCCTTTCATGTAGATACATAGGACACCAGAAATGCATACTATGCTCATGATAAAACTTAAATTGTTGGACTAAGAGTATAGTTTCGTTGTAGAGGACTTCTGTAGATGTAGAAGCCCCTGGGTTCATTTTCAGTACCAAGCAAAAAGAAATTAAGAATTCCATTAAGGTGGCTGAGGTGTGGCTCGGTGGTTAGGAACGTTTGCTGCTCCTGCTCCTGAGTTTGATTCTCAGCACCCACATATCCATTCACAATCATCTGTAACTAGATTCAGGGGATCTGATGCCTTCTTCTGGACATACTAGCTACCATTTGGTAAACATACATAGATGCAAACAAACATTCCCACATGTAAAATAATAAAAAATAAATATTTTTAAAAAGAATTTAGTGAAGTCTTAAACTTCATTAAACATTTAGATGTTGGTTGACAAGTGAAGTGCAAACTATGACTAGATGAGCCTGAAACTTGTGTTCTTGTCAAAAGTAATAGAGTTCAAAACCAAAGCAGGCTAAACAGACAAGGCAAAAAGCTTGAAGTGTACACATGCAGAAAACATGTCATCAAACATATGATAAATTTAGTAAGACCAGACAGAAAGACATGGATAAACAGAGCTTTTTTTCTACATAATGGCCAACTAACAGATATAAAAGCCATGAAACAATAGGGGCCACATATTTCCCATCATTATTACCAACAACTGAGTCAGCAACATAGGCAATAATAGCAAAAACAAGAAATTGAAAAATATGTATATCTTAAATATATATCTTTCAATTTCAATATATATATAACATATATAGTGAATATATATAATTATATATTATATATTATTTATATATAAATGTATATTTATAAATAATATATATATATAATTATATATATATAATTTTAGTAGATATCCAAGAAACTGTTTAGGAAAAATAATATCTATACAATGGAAATATCTGACAATGACTGTGTTTACCAAGTGACCCAAATTATATTTATCCCAACAAGGGAGCAAATTAACATTGTGAATCCACACATAATGAATCTGAATCAAAACATGAGAAGAATAGCATATTTTCAACTTGAGGGCTTGAGGGACTCCCTATTAAAAATTTACTATCTACTCTCCAAAATGTCAATGCTTGAAAAAAAAACACAGAAAGGTCAAGATTGTATTCAAAGCACAAAGCTGCTAAAAAGAGATTACATTAAAAATAATGTGAATCTTAGATTAGCTATTATGTGGATGGAGACAGAAAAAACAAACATGTAAGCGTTGTATTTCTTCACTGTTATTATTATAATCTAAGCACTAGTTTCAAATGGGTCAAAACCAAGTATATAGAGACAAAGAGGATACAATGAACAATAAAGCCATCAATGTACACTGAATCTGAGTGAACATACATAAGGGTTCTTTGCATAATTCTGAATATCCTTTTCACTGTTTCAGCTTACTTCATGGCTGTCAGGAAGGGTGGCATAAGAGGAGGTATTGAGCTGTTCTCTGTACTTGTTCTGCGATAAATAAAACCAGTTTTCGCTGATTGTCCAGCTTTGGGCTTGCCACCTCAAGTCACTGCTATACCAGCTCTCATAAAGGAATGGGAGGCAACCAGACATGGGTCACAGACTTCATCCTCGTGGGACTCCAGCTCAGAGCAGGCATGGAGATGTTGCTCTTCTGGATCTTCTCCCTGCTGTACATCTTCAGCCTGCTGGCAAATGGCATAATCTTGGGGCTCATCTGCCTGGACCCCAGGCTGCACACCCCAATGTACTTCTTTCTTTCACACCTGGCCATCCTTGACATGTCTTATGCTTCCAACAATGTCCCCAAGATGCTGGCCAACCTTGTCAACCAGAAAAGAACCATCTCATTTGTTCCATGTATCACACAGACATTCTTGTATTTGGCCTTTGCTGCTTCAGAGTGCTTGATTTTGGCAGCCATGTCCTATGATCGGTTCGTGGCCATCTGCCACCCCCTACACTATACTGTCATCATGAGTTGGAAAGTATGTGTGGCCCTGGCTGCCACTTCCTGGTCATGTAAATTTATCCTCTCCATGGTTCACACAATTCTACTGTTAAGGCTGCCTTTCTGTGGGCCCTGGGTAGTGAACCACCTCTTCTGTGAAATCCTGGCTGTTCTCAAGCTGGCTTGTGCCGACACTTTGATCAACCAATTGGTCATCCTTGCTGCATGCGTTTTTGTCTTAGTTGGGCCCCTTTGCTCAATGCTTGTCTCTTACACGCACATCCTCTGGACAATCCTAAAAATGCAGTCAAAGGAGGGCCGCAGGAAGGCCTTCTCCACCTGCTCTTCCCATCTCTGTGTGGTGGGGCTTTTCTTCGGGATAGCCATGTTGGTTTATATGGTCCCTGACTCAGATCAGCGAGAGGAGCAGGAGAAAATTTTGTCACTGTTCCATAGTCTCTTTAACCCAATGCTGAATCCCCTCATCTACAGCCTGAGGAACACCCAGGTGAAGGAAGCCTTCTACCGAGCACTGCAGAAAAGATCTGTGTGAGGGGTACAGAAAATGTGAGGTGGGTAGGGCCATGCTCCTGAAATGTGTCTTTAGCTGAAGCAAAATTCAGGGAAATTTTTCAACTAGAAGTATGATTTTTTTTATTTTTTATGACTTTTATTATTATTATTATTATTATTAATTACACTTTGTTCATTTTGTAACCCCCCCATAAGCCCCTCCCTCCTCCCCTCCCAACCCCACTCTTCCTCCCCTTTCTGCATGCATGTTCCTCCCCAAGTCCACTGATAGGGGAGGTCCTCCTCTCCTTCCTTCTGATCTTAGTCTATCAGATCACATCAGGAATGGCTGCATTGTCTTCTTCTGTGGCCTGGTAAGGCTGCTCCCCCCTCAGGGGGAGGTGATCAAAGAGCAGGCCAATCAGTTCATGTCAGAGACAGTCCCTCTTCCCATCACTATTTGCTTGTTTGTTTTGAGATAGATTATCACTATGTGGTTCTGGCTGCCCTGGAACTCACGATGTAGATCAGGCTGGACTCAAGCTCACAGAGGTATACCTGCCTCTGTATCCCAAGTACGCAGATGAAAGGCGTACACCGCTATGCTTGGCTAGAAGTCTGATTTTAAAACAGTGTAATTGCTCTAATTTTAGCTCTGAAAGTGGGCCATAATAACATAGAAAGTGATGTGTTCATAATAGACGCAAGGATCCAATTTCTAGACTGAATTCCAGTGTTGAGAGCCACTTCGTTTTGTTGAGTGGGAGAGAATGGAATGCTATTTCTCACTCATATTTGCATCAATTATTCACATTTTACCTCCAATCACTTATTTTAAAGTAAAGCTAACCAAACACCAGAGAAAACAGAAGAAATAAAATAATACAGATCAGAACATATATAAATGAAATCAAAATAGAAAAATGAAAGAATCAATGATCTCTAATGTTGTTGTTTTTCTATTTTAAAAAAATTGACAGAGTTTTACTACACTTTAGCATGACTGACCAGCAGCAGGTCTTCAGAAGAGATAGTGGTGAAGGGCTCATTAGGAACATTTGCCACACAAGCATGAGGACCAGGGTCTGAACTCTCACCACATATGTTAGAAGTTGAGTGTGGCTACACACACTCTTATATCCCAGGGATGTAGGGCTCAAAAACAGGAGGTTTCCTGAAGTGTGATGGCTGACAGTGAAGCTCCTGTTTCAACAAGAGACCCTGTCTCAAGAAAATAGAGCAGGGAATGATATAACAGACAGAACACCTGTTGTCCACCTCTTACAGCTGCTACACACACTCACACACAAGTTTATCCACATATACACAAGGGGAAAATACTCCAATAACTAAAATTACCATCAGAAAGGAACACCATCAACAATTTTGATATGTAGATATGTAAAGAACTGTGAGAGAATTCTATGAACAGCTTTATTACCATTAAGAAAAATTTTCTATGAGTACCAAACTCATTAAAATGATCTAAACAGATTTATAGCATATAAAAATAAATTTGTAAGTTTAAATCTTACCAAAGGTATCGGTGAACCACATTGCATTTTTTGCAAACTACTCCAGATCCTAAGCTGAGTTAAACGGAAGAGGCTCTTGTAAAAACACAGATGATGGAAGAAGGTGGCAGGGACCACAGTACCAATAATAGGGACTAAAAATAGTTGGATTCTGGATCATTTGAAAAGCAGAGACAAAACAATCTGCTGATGAATTAGGTACATGTAAACTAGCCCAGCTACTATTGGTATTTTTTTAAAATATCTACCATATGGGCATTTGTCTGAAAGACTACAGAATATCAAAGAGACATTTTCACATCAAAGTTTATTATAACACTGTTCATGATAGCTAAGTAATAGAACCAATCGAAGTCTCCAGTAACAGAAATGAGCAAGAAAAGTGTGTATATGTAAAAGGGGAATTTTTTCAGACAAAAAGATGAATAAAGTTGTAATCTGTGAAGAAATAGATGCAACTGGAAATAATCATATTTAGTGAATATGGCCAGTCTCAGAAAGACAAATATCATGTCTTTTCTCTCATTTGTGGTTCTTAGATTTCCTTTAGTCACATAAAATCATGAATGTGCATATAAAATGACATTAGAAGCAAATACAAGGGAATAAAGGCATGGGAATAAAAGGGGCAAATAGGAGAGGTGAAGAAAAGTAAAAAGTGAAGAGAAGGGGAAGGAACAGGGTGGCAGGAGACATGTTTACTATACAAAGTATGCTTGTAAAAATTAAACAGATAAGTAAATAAAATATTTTAAAAATTGCAGAATAAAGAGGTGGGTGGATCCCAAAGGCCCCACCTTTAACTTAGGAGATTTGGACCCTTGATAGCTGCTGAGGACCTGAGACTCCTTTTCTGCCCTTGTTCCAGTGGACAATCCCATCCCCATGTACATATGGACACTAACTGAGCAAAGTGGGGAAAGAACAGAAGGAAGGAAGGAAGGAAGGCACGAAAGTGGGAGGAAGATGTGATGGAGAATCCTGAGGTGACCTGAGAGAGAAGAAGGTGTATATAATCAAGATATATTGTATACATGTATGAAACAGTAAAAGATAAGAGAAGAAATACTATTTAAAAATAAGAATATAAGAAATATATAAAAAACTAGAATATTAAATTTCTGACTATATTTCATTATTTTCTAAATAAATGAGGATGCATAGGCACTGATAAAATCATGTTTTAATAATTTTTTAATCTATGAATACATATACAATATGACCCAGATATACTACGACTGCATATTTACTCAAAGGCTCCAAGTCAACGTATCACAGATATAATCACAGATTAATGTTTATTGCAGAACTGTTCACAGTAATAGCTAAGTTAGGGACCAACTTAGTGTCCAACAACAGACGGATCAACAACTCCCAGGGCCTCTACATTCCTAAGATAACTTCTGGACACCTCCAGACCTGTGATTAAGCATGCATGAAAGGTCTAGGTTTCTAGATAATATCCAAGAAGTTAGACTTTGTCGTCATTCAAGTTTGTCTTCCTACTGCCTTTTGAGTAACTGGGAAATCAGACTAAAGGATTTGTGGCTGAAGGGATTAATGTCAAGATCTTACCCATAACCAATAACCAGAAACAATCTTTTTATCTGCCAGTATATCTCTTGAATATTTGAATACTGAAACAAAATGAAAATTCATAAAGCTACAACAATCCACACATTAATTAGCTATTGATTGTATTACATACTGATTGTATAACTTTATATAAGCATGTCCTGTTACTTATGAAAGCACTAACTATTCTTCCTTAACATCTGAAGGTCTTATTATGTATATGCTTCCTCAGGTACAGAAATAGAAAGCCAAATCTCTGTGGGCTAAAATCACAGTGGGGGAGGGGGTTCTTCCTGTATCTATAGGAACCGTGATTTTTTTTTCATGCACTACACAAGGCTCTCAAGACAATTGAAAAGATGACCTGTGGCGGTGATGAATCCATAAAGCCTTCTGTTCTAAACAAGCAACTTGAAAAGCCATAGCCCTTCCTTGTCAGCTCCGAGGCAAGCAGCAAGGCGAAATGCTTATATTTTCTGAATGAAGGTTCACCAGGGTCATTGTACACAGCCTTCTCTAAATACCCAGGCTTCTTCAACTTTGGGTAAGTTCTGGTGAACTATAATGTAACTTCCATTGTTTGTTTGCTTTTACTGTCACAAAGTTGCAGTTCTATTTTTTTAATGTTCAAATTCTGCCTGTTGACAGTTGAAATAAAGAGATAAACTGAGTAAGACATTCAGATGTTTGTTGGAATATGATATATTAATATGTTAATGCAGTACTGCAATCAATGTATTAATGGTTAATTTGTCTCAAATTTTTTTCATGAAATAGGGAGATGTATGAGTTGATGAATTTCTGAAAAAATATATGGTGAACAAATGACGCCTATACTTTTTCAGTGGGCTTAAAGTGTCATTAACATAAGTTTGTCAAATGAGTACACAAGTGTGTGTTTGTTGTGCACAGCCTTACTATGATGCCACACAGAGTCTGAGCAATGAGGAAGTAACAGTTGAATCATTGATATCTCTGCACTAACATAAAGTTATACGAACAGTGGTAGAGCAATAAACACCTGTGGATGCTTTCACTTTCATCTGCCTGAGCATGCTGCTTACCTCTCTGACAGCAGTATGAGAGGCCCAACATAAACTGACTATTTTGAAGATGAGATCTTTCCACCGTAGATGTAGAATTTCATGACTAATTTAAATGGAGGCTTATCACTCATTCCTGTGTACCCAGATAAACTAAATTCACATAAAATGTGAGAATAAAATGCATGCAGCAGGGAGAAAAACTATGTTTGTAGTCACAATTCTGTGTGTGTTGTTTTGTTTGTTTGTTTTTGAGACAGGGTCTCTCTTTGTAGCTTGGCTGTCCTGGAACTCACGCTGTAGACCAGACTGGGATTAAAGGTGTGTGCCACCACTGCATGGCTGTATTCTCATTTGTACTGTGGAGCTAGAGAGCTAACGAGGTGATATGGTCTGGTCAGGCAATAGCAACCTTTTCTGCAACATCGCCCACAGACAGTGAGCCACCTGCAGAGACAGCACCTAAACCTGCGGTTAGAGTATCTGTCAATATCGAGCCAAAAGGCAAGGCTACTAATCCTGTTGTCATGCCTGAAAAACAGCACAGCACAAATCTGGTCAGTCACAAGTATTCTCACCTAATGTTAATTGTGAAGAATAAAACAGAGTTTTTGCTGAATCTAAGTCTTTACATATAAATAGAAAAACTTTTGGTGAGGTATTTGTTGTAGAGCAGGAAATGTCTGTGGGAATGATGGTGAATGATGCCTCTCGTGTAAATATAAACCTTGTAATGCTCCACCTACTGAACTCTTTCCTCAGTTCAACGCTGGATGCAATACAGTTTTGAAGCTTTGGTCCATCACTGTTTCTGAGTAAAACTAACTAGGCAATAACTAAATAATGTGAGCCAGCACAAGTAGAATTTATTTTAGAAGTATGGTATAACCTGCAGAATCAAACAAAACTTTGACTAACATCAAAATGGGTCTATTTGTTACGAAATTTTAGATCCATCAAAAATGTTATAATCGTCAAGCAGCAAATGGCTCAGTGCCCTGAGTTAGACTCATGGAGGGGAATGAAGAGAGAACCAGCTCCACAAAGTTCTCCACCTCTGTGGTGATAGTAGGCTCACCCACACATACACATGGTGTACACATACACAATAATAATGATTTCGAATTTTTTAAATGTTAAGAAAAATGTGTATGTCATATATCACACATGCTGGAGAGGACGTGGAGAAAGGGGAATTGTCCTCAAAATAAATCTTTAAAATTCCATTTATCACACAAATTGATTTCAGCTATTCTTCCTTCACTAGCCTACAAAAAGTATGAAGTAAGTTAGCACAAATCTATACTTGGGTCTCCTCTTAAACCAGTCATTAACTCAGTTTCCTCTGTCCTAGGAATATGGAAAACAATATGACATTAATCACGGAGTTCATCCTCCTGGGATTTCCCCTCAGCCCAGGGATGCAGATGCTCCTCTTTGCCCTCTTCTCACTGTTCTATGCGTTCACCCTGATGGGGAATGGGACCATCGTGGGGCTTATCTGCCTGGATTCTAGACTCCACACTCCCATGTACTTCTTCCTGTCCCACCTGGCCATTGTTGGCATTGCCTATGCCTGCAGCACAGTGCCTCAGATGCTGGTGAACCTCATGGATCCAGCCAAGCCCATCTCCTTTGCTGGCTGCATGACACAGACCTTTCTCTTTCTGACATTTGCACACACAGAATGCCTTCTCCTGGTAGTGATGTCCTATGATCGGTACGTGGCCATCTGCCACCCACTCCGATACTCTGTCATCATGAGCTGGAGGGTCTGCAGCATCCTGGCGATGACTTCCTGGATTATTGGGGTTCTCTTGTCCTCGATTCATCTGACATTACTTCTACCTTTACCCTTCTGTGTGTCTCAGAAAGTGAACCACTTTTTCTGTGAAATTACAGCTATTCTCAAACTTGCCTGTGCAGACACACACCTTAATGAGACCATGGTCCTGGCTGGGGCAGTGTCTGTGCTTGTAGGCCCATTCTCCTCAATTGTAGTCTCATATGCATGTATACTTTGTGCTATCCTGAAGATCCAGTCAGGGGAGGGTCAAAGGAAAGCCTTTTCCACCTGCTCTTCCCACCTCTGTGTGGTCGGATTGTTTTATGGTACAGCCATTGTCATGTATGTTGGACCCAGACATGGAAGCCCAAAGGAGCAGAAGAAGTATCTCTTGCTGTTTCACAGCCTTTTCAATCCCATGCTCAATCCCCTGATCTATAGTCTCAGGAATTCTGATGTGAAGAATACTTTGAAGAGAGTACTGGGGTTACAGAGAGCTTTGTGACAAGTTTACAGCATTGTCTTTAACCATGACAGAGAAAATTATCCACCCAAGAGAGTTCTAACTAACCATACAGAGCATATGCATTACCTTTATTTAGCATTGAACTGTCTCACGGCTTCCATTGGATGACTGATTCAGTAGTTGTGGAGGAATTCTAGAAATACATAATTTCAAATGCTGATAAGAACAGATTGTAATGTACTTAGTCCAAACTAGAGCCAAGATTTCAAAGCCACAGTTTCCAGAGTATCTTTCAGAGAACACTGAATGTGCAATCATGATGCAGTGTTCTAGCCCCTAAAATACTCACTGTTGCCTTCCAGAAGACTTTAAAATGCCTTCTGTAGAAAAAGATTGTGAATAACTGCATGTTGTTTCTCTTTGGGGCTCACATCTCTATTAGTATAACAAAAGCTACCAAATTTCTTTTGGTTGAAAAAACAAAAAAGAATTCTATTGTACTTTCTAAAGCCTTGGCTTTAGCCAAAATCGTTGTTGAGCCATTTTTTTCGGACACTTAAGTTTTCTGGAGCAGGGAATATTGACTACTTGTGGATACTTTCTGAAAATACCTTCCAAAACAAGTGAGTTTGCCTCTCTCTCCCTTTCTTTCTCTTCCTCCCTTCTTCCCTCCTTCCTCTCCCCCTATCTTTTCTTTTGCAAGGAAGCTTCTATAGAGAATGTAAGCTTCATCACAGTAGCTCACATCAGTACATGTCAGAATCTGGTTATGGAGAATGGGGTCACTGACTCTCTATTGTTCAATATGAACTTTTGGAGATAATGATTCCAAGTATCTCTTGTTTCTTGATCCAGCATGCCATAATAAACCATGGGGGAATGAGCCTATTCAGTTCCACAATCTTATGAATTTGTAATGAAGTGTGTGTGTGATGAAACAAACTATATATGTTATGTATATACACACATATAAATACACACACACACATATGTGTATGTGTACGTGTGCTGGGAAATGGTACTTGCTTAGCATGTATGAAGCCCTAATTTCAATTTCTGTCTTCTTAAAAATAAAGAATGTGTGTGTGTGAGAGAGAGAGACAAAGTTATATTCTAAATGAAATAAAATAAAATTTGACTACATTAAAATACAATCAACTTTCTTACAGAAACCTGAAAAATGTCAAAACCCACCGTTAAAAGCAATTCTGCTTACTATGCTATAAGAAACATACTTTTTAAATTATGCCCTTTCCTGGCTTAAATTTCATGAAATACACATCTAGATTTAGTTTCTTAACATCCTCAAACATTTCATTCTTGTATTTTATGACAATTGAAAATGAACAGTGTTAGATATTGAACCATGTCCTTAAAAAACTGCTTTCACAAATAACGCTATTTTTGTTAATACTGTTTTTCTCTTAGATGTTAATTGCTTGATTTCCACAGTTTGCAGATGCCCTGAGACACAGCAAAAGGGAGTTTGACTTTTTATGAATGGCCAGTAAAATACCAAGATATTTCTGTAACCAGAAGCTATTATTTGTCATCTTTTGTGTATACTTGCTGTCACAGGAGTGACCAGAATTAAAACCCAAGTTGGCATGCATTCAAAACTGGACAATTATGACAAATTTCTCTACATTGTCATGTTGTAAGAAGGTACTTTATAAATTCTGTGATTGGAGTACATTTTTTTTAAAAAATAACACTCTGACATTTCTATATCAAGTAAAAATAATAAAGTATGACTGATATGACAATATCTTAGTATCTTATATAAGAGCCTTCCATAGATAAAAGGTTCTTTTCTGGGGAAAAGGACCGTAGAGAGGGTGTCTTCCTCTCTCCTTTGAGGACCTGAACTTAGAATCTCTTCACTTCACTGCAAAATATCTCTATAGAAGGTTTGTGCCCTAAAAGAAAGTCCCCAGAGTCAGGTCCCCAAAGGTCCCCCGGGGATAAGTTGGCCCCTTGTTGGACTCTCCCATCCTACCCATGCCTTCCTCACAAACTCCCACCGCACCTCTATGCCTTGAAATGTAACTTGGGTCTTACCACTTCTGCTACACCCGAAGGACTACATGTTTCACCAAAAAGGAGCTAAGCTGCACAGTGGATTCTAGGAACTTGGCGCTGGTTCTGCCTCCTGTCAGGTTTACCAGAACCATCTGGAGACTGGAAACTGTGCAATTCTTGGAACGTTGAGGGCAGATAATGCCAAGTAGCTGGGGACTGAAATGAGAGTTGGAGTCTCGGGGGTGTGCTGGATAGTTGTCTATTTTCCCTAATAGTTTGTCCTGCTAGGGATGAGAACACAAATAGAAAAACACAATTGTTTGTTTCTGCTTCTTAGCAAAGGTGGGTATCCATGAAGTCTCATGACCCAGTGCTTCCAGTGAGCTCTCAAGAGCAACCAACAAGGCTGAGCCCTCAGAGAATACACACTCCATTTCTGAGGATTTCACAGTATTTCAGAAAGTGACAGTAATGATGATTCTGTGGCTATGCAGAAGCTCTGAGGAGTCAGGACCTTCCCCAGCCTCCTACTGCTTCCCCTTCTGAAATCCTTGGGTCCTAATGTGGAAGCTATGGAGGTTACCTGAATTTACTTTACCTTTAATTCCTCCCAGACAAGTTGTAGCATCTAGTCTTTAATCAACTGTCACTATCACTGCCACTCTTTGAGAAACAAATTCATTGTATGAGAATTGTGTGCGTGAGTGTGCGCGCATGTGTGTGTGTGTGTGTGTGTGTGTGTGTGTATACAATTTATGCCCACACATACTCATAATTCACATTCCACGAGCAGTTAGTAATTTCCACTTTATGGGTTTAAATGAAATATGTGGAATAATTTTCTTACTTAATAAAAGTTATACTAAAATACCTTAGGAGACGATATTCTGCTCCCGTAAAGTTAATGTATGTTGGTTATTTTTAACTGTTGCATTTGTTTCTTGTCAACACTGTTAGAACACATGCTGTGGGTATGGTGATGCATTTACCACGATGGGATACAAAGACAAATTATTACTAAGTGTATGTATGTTTTATACTAACTCCCCATTGAATATAGATTTATATACATACTCAGACACCTAGAATGTACTCAGTAAATAAATAACTCTTCTGCAGGATGACTATTTGGAGTAAAGATGGAAAGAAAATGAAAAAGATATGTGTTTTCTAGGTAACACAACCAAGTGAAAGAAGGACAAGGTATCCAACTACACCTAAGTTTACTTTTCAGAAGAATTTCGTGCTAATGTTTGTACACAAAGTTCCTGTTTTTCTTTCCCTCTCCTCTTCTTCCTAAAGCACAGTTTCACGATAAAATCTGTATAATCTCAGACTATCAACCTGTTGCACATTGTACTCTTACAGTACTTGGCACATAGGAGGCACTAAACAGATAATCAATTACACCAGTCTTCCACGAATGAACAGACTGAAATTATGTAAGAGTGATTTTCTACTTATTGCTTGTCCAGAATAGTCTCTGCTCCTAGGATAAAAACAAACAAACAAACAAAACATCTTGCTGCATCAAGGCAACCTCCTTAAGATAACCTGTCAAAGTCTATGTTTATAATTCTGCAAGCAAGAAATCTAATTATTTTTCAGTTTTTCCTTATTTTTTTTAATCTGTGCATTCATTCCAGATTTAAACTTTTATTTATTTGTTTGTTTGTTTATTTATTGTGTATTTAGTATTCTGCCTGCACGTTTGCCTACACACCAGAGGAGGGCACCAGACGTCATTATAGCTGGTTGAGAGGCACCATGTGGTTGCTGGGATTTGAACTCAGGGCCTCTGGAAGAGCGGCCAGTGCTCTTAACCACTGAGCCATCTCCCCAGCCCCAGTTTTTCCTTATTACTTACACACAAGAAGCCTTCATTTCAGCTGAACAATTGATTGACAGTATGGAACTGCTTTATTATTTCCGTTGTACCCATGCCTAATACTGTGGAAAAGAGACTGATGGTTCATTATTAGAGATTTAATTGTTGTATTAATTAAGATTGCTTTTACAATATTATATGTGTATCTAATGATTCTGATTACTCTCTCCTCCCATCTTCTCCTATTCCCCTCTCACCTCTGTTGAACTCCATCCTATCGGTCCTATCCCAGATTCTTGAGTTTGAGTTTGTCTAGTGGCCAATTTCATTGAAGCAAGACCATTTTGTACACACTGGATTGTAACTAAGCACGGGAGCCTGGTGAGCTCGCCAGCAGATGCACAACTGACGGCCATAACTCTCCCTCTTTCTGAATCTATCAACAGCAGATAGCCCAGCAGTGAAGAGCGGGAGCCTGACTTCTAAGGTCCCACAATGGGGAGTCCCCACACACTATAAGAAAAGGAATCTGTGTGGTTTCTATTTTTTTCACACACCTATCAGAAGAAGAAGATAAAAAGAGACATGCGGCCTCAAGTCAAGTGCCACACACTCTGCGAAGCCTTCCTCTATTCTTATCAGGTTTTAAAGGTATTACGTTAATACAGATCATAGGAATGAAGTTTTTCAAAATTCTAGGACTCACTTCCTGCTAGAGATGAGCCTAAGCTCAACACAGGGAGAGTAGACTTCATTTGAAATGAAGCCAATCTCATAACACAGTGTTTACAGATTTCATTTTAAATGAAACCAATCTCATAACACAGTAGTTGTATTTCTTCATTGACTTGACATCTAGCAAATTTGTATGCATTGTCAGGGAAACAAACAAACAGCACCATTAACCTGTTTATCAAAATGATATGAAAATGGCAAAACAGAGCTGAAACAAAAGAGCTGCAGGGCTGAAAAGATGCTCCAGCATCTGACCTTTTCAATCTTTCTTTACCTTAGCTTCCAAATTGCAGTCCAGAATTCATGTGTTTAAGAAAAGCAGTTAGGGATCAGATAGCCGAGCTGGTAAAAGTGCCTGTCACCAGCCGAACCATCTAAGTTTGATCCCTG
The DNA here is from genome assembly GCF_030254825.1 of Meriones unguiculatus. Taxonomy (NCBI): domain Eukaryota; kingdom Metazoa; phylum Chordata; class Mammalia; order Rodentia; family Muridae; genus Meriones; species Meriones unguiculatus. The sequence continues at coordinate 66,062,424 of NC_083351.1, read as the reverse complement.
AGAGCCACCAGGTAGAGGGAGAGAACAAATGTGTGCAAGTTGCTCTTTGACTTCCACGTGTGTGCAGTGGCACACACATGTCCTTATATGCACAATTAAGTAAGTAGATAGATAGATAGATAGATAGATAGATAGATAGATAGCTTCTGGAGAGCAGTTAAGAGTACTGACTGCTCTTCCAGAGGACCTGAGTTCAGTTCCCCACACCCAAGTGGAAGATCACAACTCTCTGTAACTCCAGGATTTAACACCCCCAACAAACATTCATGTGGGCAAACCACAAATCCACATAAAATAATAATGAATAAATTATTGTTGAATATGAGACACTTTGGCAACCACAAAAAAAATTATTCCATCCTAACATGAAATTATCCTATCAAACATTTACAAAAAAAGAGAAATAAGGATATTGTTTAGGTTGTTTTCACATCAGTGAAATCTGGCCATTTCTTTCCTCAAATAAAACAGAGATATTTGTTGTTGTTTGAAAGGAAAGCATATTTTAGCCCAAAACTTATGGAGGATTATTAGTCAGGAGGATTTGGAGGATTTTATTAGTCAGGATCTGGTCAATATACTTTAGACTCAGCTTGGATGTGCTCTTTGCAGGCATCATGCTATGCCGAAGTACAAGAGGACAAGGCACACACTATAGTCTATAAATACAGCTAAAATTCAAAACATGATTGAAAAAGCACAGAATTCCTTTAATATTTTTCTTTTAGATAATGATATCTGTTCAAGAAAAGGAGCTATTACCTGATGGTTGAAAAATACGAAATTACAGCAAGAAGAACTAGTCAGATATCGTTATTGGTAAGGCTATTGGTAACCAGTCACCAAACCCATCTCTGCAGCCTACAGACATTGATCCACTAAGTAGCTAGGATCCTGTGTTTCCTGGTTCCCTGGTTCCCTGGTTCCCTGGTTCCCTGGTTCCCTGGTTCCCTGGTTCCCTGGTTCCTTTGCTCACTCCCTAAGACCATTTTGCATATACTGATGAATGCTGCCTTCAAGCTTGATGATCACTCTCTTCCTCCACCTCCTTCTTCTCCCCTTCCTTTTCCTCCTCCTCTTCCCTCTCCTCCTCCATTTTTTTTCTCTTCCACTTATACATATCTCATGAAACCAACCACATTTGGGCTAATGTATTTGACCAAATCTTTCTGCCCTGCTACTGAGAGACTGTGGATTTTGAGAAGTTCCTAAACTTTCCAGTCCCATCTTTCCCTATGTTGTCTTGTTCTCACCTCTTAATTGTTATTCTCATCAGTTGTGTGTGGATTTTCTAAGCCTCTCTCTCTCTCTCTCTCTCTCTCTCTCTCTCTCTCTCTCAATATAATCCTATCTCTCATTTCTTCAGGGAACAATTTTTAACATCACCCTGTATAAAGATAATAGTTAAACTCGGACATGGAATGAAGTTAGCATTCTTCCTCACACTGAGGAAAGTAGTTAAACCTTAAGTTATTTTGAGGTTATAACTCCTCTGATACATGCTAGCACTCCAAACTATATTGAACATCAACAAAATTTCTCGGAGAAATTACAACCAAAAAGCCAAGGTCCTCAACTTAGCATATAACCAATGTAAAGACAATTTTATCACTAATTTGACAATGGAGCTATTTGTCAAATGACAGATAAAGTGAATTGTCAACTTATGAATATTTTCCACTGCCTACTTGTAAGGAATATAAGCATTCTGCTTTCTTTTTTCTTTTTGGAACTCACTCTTAGACCAGGCTGGCCTCAAACTCAGAGATGGTCTGCCTCTGTTTCCCAAGTGCTGGTATTAAAGTATGCACCACCATGCTGGCTAAACAATATGAACATTTTTGATGATGAAGTCAGCTGCTGTTTACTTTGCAAAGTACTGTGTTATGAATTTTAGATATGAGGGGTGTCTTGAGTATAAAGGATTTAATTAACATTAAAAATAGGATCCTAGTTTATTTTCATTTTAGGCTCTTTTATTAAAAAGAAACGTAGAAGAGATGATCTGATCAGATGATGCATAGAAATTGTTTTCTGTATTTGCATATAGACATCTGCCATGCTTGGCTTCCAAATCTTAGGGAGCTTCCACATTTTTTTGGCTTGTATATACAGCTGAAGAATTACAAAATGGCTTCATTTTACATGAGTTCCAATAAAAAGATTCCTGTGGTAAGTTAATGATTCTGTTAATCATTTTGTGAACCAGTTGCTAAATACCAAATGTTAGTTGGTTTCTATTTTTTCAAAATAATAGTACACATTTTATACAGATATGTATTATTTATATATCTAAAGACACATAATAACACAAGCCATTACCATTAGATATTGCTTCTACAAAACCTTTTCTTCTTAGTACCTCACAACACTCCAGGTTGGATTCAAGTATCTAAACATTAAACTACATTCCATAAATAAATGCCAATATTATTCCTGTACATCAAAAACAAGACTAACAATAAAAAGTTGCTGTTTTACAATTTTCTTTGGGTAAAGTTATGAAATCGTTCTCTAGTTAGTTAGTATGTAAATATTCATAGTAGCAATCATAACTTTTACCAAAGCAATTCAAGTTCCTTTCTTTTTTTCTGGTGCTATTCTCATTTTGAAAGCTCTTTTTGAGGTTCAGCAATTCCCCTACAGATTTTTAAATAAAAAGCCCTAAATGATTAAGGCTTGATGGTTATTTTATTAGTGTGAATTTGATAGTTCTTGACCACCTCATGATCAATGTTCCCAAGTAAAGGATAATTGATGACGTTTCTCTTTTAAAAGTGAATTTTAGACTGGTTACTGTGCTTGTAGGTAATTTGTTTTTTATAAGTATTTATTTATTTACTCTTAATTAGTTAGGTTCCTATGGGAGAATACTAATAGTATTCCAAGCCAAAGACAAGTAAAAAGTAGTTGTTTCCAATACATCTGTGGATGTCAGAATCATGTTACTATGTCAAAATATTGATACCTCTCTTAGAAATAGTTGTGTTGGGGCTGGAGAGATGACTCAGAGGTTAAGAGCACTGGCTGCTCTTCCAAAGGTCCTGAGTTCAATTCCCAGCAACCACATGGTGGCTCATAACCATCTATTAGAAGATCTGGTGCCCTCTTCTGGCATGCAGGTGTGCAGAACATTGTGTACATAATAAATAAATAAATCTTTTTTATTTTTTATTTATTACAGTTTATTCACTTTGTATCCCAGCTGTAGCCCCCTCTCTCATCCCCTCTCAATCCTGCCCTCCCTCCCTCTTCTCTTCCATGCCCCCCCCAAGTCCACTGAGGGGGAGGTCTGCCTCCCCTTCCATCTGACCTTAGCCTATCAGGTCTCCTCAGGACTGGCTGCATTGTCTTCCTTTGTGGCCTGGTAAGGCTGCTCCACCCTCAGGGGGAGGTGATCAAAGAGCCAGCCATTGAATTCATGTCAAAGACAGCCCCTGATCCCCTTACTAGAGAACCCACTTAGAGACTGAGCTGCCATGGGCTTACATCTGTGCAGGGATTCTAGGTTATCTCCAGGAATGGTCTTTGGTTGGAGTATCAGTCTTAGAAAAGACCCCTGGGCACAGATTTCTTGGTTCTGTTGCTCTCCTTGTGGAATTCTATCTCCTCCTTCTTTCCCCCTGCAACCTGCCCAAAGTTTGGCAAGGAGTCTCAGCATCTGCTTTAATACCCTACTGGGTAGACTCTTTCAGAGGTCTTATGTGGTAGGCTCCTGTCCTGTTCCCTGTTTCTCCCTCTTTCGATGCCCATCTAATTTGCCTTTCTGAACAAGGATTGATCATTTTACCCAGAGTCCTCCTTCTTGATTAGCTTCTTTAGGTGTACAGATTTTAGTACGATTATCCTATATTATATGTCTAATATCCACTTATAAATGAATATATGCCATGTGTGTCTTTCTGCTTCTGGATACCTCACTCAGGATGATCTTTTCTAGTTCCTACCATTTGCCTGCAATTTTCATGATATCCTTGATTTTTATTGCTGGAGTAATATTCCGTTGTGTAGATGTACCACAATTTCCATATCCATTCCTCAACTGAGGGATATCTGGGTTGTTTCCAGGTACTGGCTATTACAAATAAAGCTGCTACAAACATGGTTGAGGAAATATCCTTGTTGTGTATTTGAGCATCTTTTGAATATATGCCTGGGAGTGGTATAGCTGGATCTGGTGCCCTTTTCTAGTGTGCAGGTGTACGTGCAGACAGAACATTGTGTACATGATAAATAAATAAATCTTTTTTTTTTAAAAAAAAAGAAATATTTATGTTGTAGTTCTCTGTGTCTCTGTTCAATAGTGAAATGGAGAAAAATCAAACAATGGTCACAGAGTTTGTCCTGCTTGGAGTCTGCCTTGGTCCAAAGATTCACTGAGTCCTTTTTTCATCTTTTTTCTCTTCTGTGCATTCATCTAAGAATGGGGTCATCCTTACAATAATCAGTCAAGACTCGAGACTCCACAACACATGTACTTCTTCCTCTCCCACTTTATGCCTGTGACACAGTGCCCTAGATGCTAGTAAACCTCCTAGATCCAGCCGAGCCTATTTGCTTTGCCAGGTGCATAACACAGACCTTTCCTTTTTGGGACATCTGTACACAGAATGACCCTCCTAGTAGTAATGGCCTATGACTGGTATGTGGCCATCTACCACCCACTCCAATATCTTCCATCATGGGCTGGAAACAATGTGCTACTCTGGTTATCACAGCCTGGGCATGTGGCTCCCTCCTTGGCATGGTTCGTATGAGCTGGTCTTGAGGCTGCCCACTTGGGGTTCAAATGAAACCAATCAATTCTCCTGTGAAATCCTGTCTGTCCTAAAGCTGGCCTGTGTTAATACAACACTCAACAAAATAGTCTTCTCTGTTGCTTCAGTGTTCATGTTAGTGGGGTCCTTATGCTTGGTGCTGGTCTCTAACAGACACATGCTGATGTCTGTGAAGAGAATTCAGTCATGAGAGAATCTCAGAAAAGCCTGCTTCACCTGTTCTTTCCACCTATGTGTGGTCAGGCTCTTCTTCAGCAGCACCATCCTTATGTACATGGCTCACAAGTCCCAGCACCCCGATGAGAAGCAGAAGATCCTGTGCTTGTTTTATAGTTTTTCAGCTCATGCTGAACCCCCTGATCCCACAGCCTGAGGAATACTGAGGTCAAGGATGCTCTCAAGAGGGCACTGTGGGAAGAAAGTCATTTCTAGTTGGTGTGATGTTTGGACCACAAGTCTCGGTAGTTTCCTCTAATGTGTGCCTCCAGTTGTTACCTAAATACAGAAACATTCATATGGTCTTTATCTGATGGTAACAACATCCTCCTTCTGAAAGTGAAGGGAAAAAAATCTAGATGAGTTTCATCCTAGACGTAAGGTTTTATCAGATTTAACTAATTTCCATTTGATTGATTAAAGAATTACATAATGTTTTAAATCATTTTTCTAGGCCTAAAAAATTACATGCCATCATACCTTTAAGGTACTTAGATAACTTTGTAGATTGCACAGGATTTTGAAGCAAAAACAAGTTATACCCAGGTACAGTGATCCTGAAAGCCCATTACACACTTAGGGATATCTAGTTACTTGCACTTTGTGAGACCAAGAACTTATTGATGCACATTAGGATGTTAACTTGTTTGCTGAGCAAAGGAACAGAATTAAAACAAAAACTACAGGAGAAAGGAGAAGACAAAAAAAAAAAAAAAAAGCTATGGACACTGAAGTCAATGCAGGATCTTGGTAGCCAGTGAATGTAAAGGGTAAATGTGAGTATTGTCTCCTTGAATAAGATGAGAGTGAAAATCAGGGTAAACTGTTTGGGTAGCGTAGTATTCCTCTGTGACTGTACTGTGACAAACTGTGATTTATATCTGTGTGCAGACTTTTCTGTGCATGGTTTCCCAGCAGCTTTCCATCTGCCCTCCTACCCAGGTCCGTGCCACTGCTCCCCAATATCATCTCACCCTCCATGAGAAGCTTTGCCAGACAGAGTTGGTACCTAGCTGGTTCTGCAAGGGTAGAACTCAGTCCCCAAACACTTTGCGTAGTTTCTCAGTGAGTTATCCATAAATCATTTTTGTATATGCACATGTATTCTTGTGTTTGCTTGTGACTGCTCCTACATAGACATATATGTGTGTAGTCATGTGTACACATATGTGTGCATATCTGTGTGGGTGCATTCAACAATCTGAGTGCGTAGGCCAGAGGTCAACTTGGGTATCTTCTTCTATTGATCACTCCTTTAGTTTTTGGTGCACGATCTTTTTACTAACCCTGGTGCTTGCTGCCTTGGCCAGGCTGGCTAGCCAGCAAGCCCCCAGGATCCACTTGACTCTACCTCTGCCGCACTAGGGTTGTGTGTGTGTGTCCATGCCTGGTTTTCAGGTGGACACTGAGGATCTGAACTCAAGTGCTCATGCTCGTGTAGCACTTAATGCGCAGAGTGTATCTCCAGTCCCTAAAATTATTTTATAGTCTGCTTTGAGATATAATGTGTCTTCATGTTTCCAGTCTTTCTCAATGTCATCAAGAAGGCAAATATTAAAAGTATTTTTAATGTGTTTTTTTCATTCAGATATGTAGACTCAAAGATTAGAGAAAGGCATGTGTTTTTTCCCCATTCTTGTGTCCACACATCCAACATTTCACCACTAATCTTGGATATGTGAGGACTTTCCCACAAATCCAGCAATCTTTTCTCTGATGAGCACCAGCTGCATGTCCTCCAACTGAACTCTAACAACTACCTCAAACTAGGTAATGTCAGATCTCATGAGTTAATGGCTCTTTCTCACAGTTGGCAATAGCACACTCCGTTTGTGACCTATGTTTCTGATTGATTGTGCATAATCCAGGATTCCAATTTCGTATCCACTACACCCTCAGGAGTTACTCAGAGTTATCCTGATTATATCCCTGTTGGGAAAACATGACCCACACTAAATGTAAAAGGGCAGTGTAATGTAGCCTCATGTGGGTAGTTGTGACCAACCACAGCTGCATGCTGTGAAGAGAAGCACTTATCTATGTCCTGTGTCCCAGTTAAAGTAACACTGGCAGCAGAGAAAAATAAATGCTATTACAAATGCTGCCTCCTTTATTCCCAGGATAAACATTCCACATAAGCACCTGCCATTTGAAAGCAAAATCATTCAGGAGACACAGTTCAGAACTGCACTAGTACTCTCTACCCAGAACGCTTCTGCTACCCTGACGATACAGCCTCCCGCATCTCAGTTGTTCCTACCACAGTGTGAAGCAGCCCCTTTACAAATATCTCTGATGCTGTTTTACCTGGAACACTGATCACACCCTCCTTTTTTAGCTAGCTTTTATGTGTATTACTCTCAGTTAAATAGTGTGATTAAATTCTCAAAGTACTTGAAGCATAAGAGTTTCTAATGTCCATTAAAAGTAAATAATACTAGCATATAATACAAATGTTTTTATTTCAATTAATACAGACTGCACAGTTGGCTTTATCCATTTGCTTACATAACATTTTTATTCTTTAAAATAGTAAGTACTAACCAGAATTTGAGGAGCTACTTCTTTCGAATGAGTAAGACTTAGGAAGCAAATTAAATGTATGAAGCTTGGGAAAAAAACAAAATTCACAAGTCTCAAGATGGTCCTGAAATTTACAAAATACATAAAGCTCCTCTCCAGAATTACACAAGCAATAACAACTACTATAGAACGAGACTTCCTATCTACCCACACTACCAGCAAGTCGCGTGGGCGGTTACAGAAACACAGCTTCACTGAATCCTCACCTATATTAAGGTAGGCCTTTCAGACATGAAGCTGCCTATGAGAAACTCTCCAAAATTCCTGGGTTCATTAAATTAGACTTGGGTGTGTCTCTTTTGTTGGTCCATCATCTGTGCCCTATCTGGGGTAAATGGATATTTTTCTGCATCTTCTTGGGAAATTCAGTACAAGATAAAAGCTGTTTCAGTTTACATGCAACAAAACATAGACAATTTGAGTGGGAGTGATAGCTCCTGATGTTACATTTTTCAAGAAATTTGTTAAGTTTTAGTTTTTGTTGTATTCCCAAATGTAAAGCTTAATTAATCCCCTAATTTTTCAGGTTTATGTCATGAGATGTGTTTTGATCATATAGAAATGTTTTCTATAAGACTCTGTTCATACAGATTTTCAGGCTACTACTCCACAGAGACAATTTTCTGATTTCTGTAGTTAAACAGAATCAGTTAAAAAAAAAAAAAAACATATTAAAAAAAACGTATTTTTCCTTGTGGACCTCCGGTCCTCTCCAGATCTTACTATTATTTCCCACTTCTTTCATAAGATTCCCTGCATTCTGCCCAAAGTTTGGCCATAAGTTTCAACATGTGCTTTGATAGTCTGCAGGGCAGAGCCTTTCAGAGGCCCTCTGTGGGAGGCTCCTAACTTGTTTTCTGTTTTCTTCTTCTTTGAGCACAGGGGTCTTTCCTGAGACTCATACTCCAACCAAGTACCATGCATGGAGATAACCTAGAACCCCTGCACAGATGTAGCCCATAGCAGTTCAGTGTCCAAGTGGATTTCATAGTAATGGGAACAGGGACTGCCTCTGACATGAACTTATTGGCCTGCTCTTTGATCACCTCTCCCTGACGGGGAAGCAGCCTTACCAGGCCACAGAGGAAGACAATGCAGCTACTCCTGATGAGACCTAACAGACTAGGATCAGAAGGAAGAAAAAGAAACCCTCTCCTACCAGTGGACTTGGGGAGGGGAGTGTGTGGAGAAGGCGGAAGAAGGGAGGAATTGGGAGGGGAGGAGGGAGGGAACTAGAGGAAGTATACAAAGTAAATAAAGTATAATTAAAAATAAATAAACAAACAAAAAATAAAAAACAAAAACATATTTTTAATTAAACTTTGTTTCCCATGTTATTCCTATCTACATATGTTTATGGTTTCCCTATTTTTATGTTTCACAGTGACAGTTTGTTGAAACAGAGACCATCCTGTTTTTGTTATACATTAGAAGAGATGTGATTTGGATGATGTGTTTTCTAAATTTCAATTTGTTTGCAATTATAAAATTTGATGCTAAACTTGACCCTACTCAATTTTTTCAGTTCATTAGACTAGATGACTCTTTATGACTGATGTTTATATGTTGACAGTTTCTTATGGTTATCATCGGAGCTTTATTTACATTAGTTGCAGTACTCCTAGATGCAAAAAGAAGATAAAATGTTTATGGAGGGTCCTCCACGCTTTTCATATAATCAAGGATTGTTCTGTTTCCCTAAAAACAGCATTTTTTTTTCTCCTTATGGACACATACTCAAAATTCAGGTGGCCATGACCTTCAATGGTGGGAAAGATATGAGAATCTCCCTTGAGTTTATGCTTTAACCCTAGAAGATCAGGATCAAAATGTAATGAAGTCACTACTGTAGAAAGTTCAGTGTGGCTTCAGCTACATTTTTTTCCAATGTCCAATATAAAAAAGAAATGAAAATGCTTTTAGCACTGTGAATCTCTATCTTCCTATGAGAAATAGGAATAACAATAACTCATAAAAGAAACCACCCTGTAGAAGCTCCCATCTTCCCAAGAAGTCTCAGTCTCTGAGGAAGGGAACCCCCACCTTTCAGGAGGACAAGGGTAAGCACTGACAAGTAATGATCTACCTTTGTAATTTTTGCCTTAAAAGGTGCTGCCTTAAAGCAGATCCCTCAAAGCCTCCCTAGAATACTTCAGCCTCTTCTTGGACTCCCAGCCTTTCTTTTTTTTTAATTTTTTCTTTTTATTAATGATACTTTATTCACTTTGTATCCCCCCATAAACCCCTCTCTCTTCCCCTCCCAATCCCACCTTCTCTCTTTTCTCTCCAACCATGTCCTTCCCCAAGTCCACTGATAGGGGAGGTCCTCTTCCCCTTCTTTCCGATCATAGTCTATCAGGTCTCATGTCTTTCTCTATGGCCTGGTAAGGTCATATGCACCTCCATGAGGGGAAAGTGATCAAAGAGCAGGCCAATCAGTTCATATCAGACACAATCCCTGTTTCCATTACTAAGGATCCCACTTGGACACCTAACTGCCATGGGCTACTTCTGAGCAGGGGTTCTAGGTTATCTCCATGAATGGTCCTTGGTTGGAGTATCAGTCTCAGAAAAGACCCCTGTGCCAAGGTTTCTTGGTTCGTACTCTCCTTGTGGAGCTCTTGTCCTCTCCAGGTCTTACTATTTCCCACTTATTTCATAAGATTCCCTGCACTCTGCAAAATGTTTGGCTATAAGTTTCAGCATCTGCTTTAATATCCTGCTGGGTAAACTCTTTCAGAGGCCCTCTGTGGTAGGCTCCTGTCCTGTTCCCTGTTTTCTTGATCTTCTGAGGTCTATCCCATTTGCCTTTCTGAATGAGGATTGGGTATCTTACCCAGAGTCCTCTTTTTTGTTTAGCTTCTTTAGGTGTACAGATTTTAGTATGTTTATCCTATATTATATGTCTAACATCCACTTATGAGTGAGTATATACATATGTGTCTTTCTGCTTCTGGGATACCTCACTCTGGATGATCTTTGCTAGGTCCCATCATTCACTTGCAAATTTAATGATTTCTTTGTTTTTAATTGCTGAGTAGTATTCCATTGTGTAAATGTACCACAATTTATGTATCCATTCCTCAACTGAGGCACATCAGGGTTATTTCCAGCTTCTAGCTATTACAAATAAAGCTGTTAAAAATGTGGTTGAGCAAATGTCCTTATTGTATACTTGAGCATCTTTGGGATATACACCTAGGAGTGGTATAGCTGGATCTTGAGGTAGCACTATTCCTCATCCTCAGAAAAAGCACAAGATCGATTTCCAAAATGGTTATACAAGTTTACATTCCCACAAGCAATGGAGAAAGTTTCCTCTTTCTTCACATCCTCTCCAGTCTCTGAAGAAAGAAATAGAAGAAGACATCAGAAGATGGAAAGATCCCCCATGCTCATGGCTTGGCAGGAGTAACATAGTAAAACAAACAAACAAACAAAAAAACTGGCCATCTTACCAAAAGCAATCTACAGATTCAATGCAATTCCCATCAAATTACCAACACAATTCTTTACAAACCTTGAAGAAAAATTCTCAACATCATGTGGAATAACAAGAAACTCAGAATTGCTAAAACAATCCTTTATGATAAAAGATCTTCTGGAGGTATATACATCCCTGATCTCAAGCTAAAGAAACACTAATAAAAACTGCACGGTACTGGCACAGAAACAGAATGGTGGATCAATGGAATCAAATAGAAGGCCTAGAAATAAACCCACACATGTATGGACACCTGATTTTTGACAAAGATGCCAAAACCATACAATGAAATAAAAGATAGCATCTTCAACAAATGGTGCTGGTCTAACTGGATATCTACATGTAGAAAAATGCAAATAGATCCATACTTATCACCCTGCACAAAACTAAAGTCCAAGTGGGTCAAAGACCTCAACATAAAACCAGACACACTAAACCTTTAGAAGAAAACTTTTAAACTAAAACTTTTTAGAAGAAAAAGTGTGGAAGAGCCTTGAACTCATTGGTACAGGAGGCAACTTCCTGAACAGAACACCAATAGCACAGGCTCTAAGAGGAACAATCAATGAAACTGAAAAGCTTCTGTAAAGCAAAGGACACTGTCATCAGAAGAAAACGACAGCCTACAGACTAGTAAAGAATCTTCACCAACCCTATATCTGACAGAGGGCTAATATCCAGTATATATAAAGAACTCAAGAAGATAAACAGCAACAAATCAAGTAGCCCAATCAAAAATTGGGGCTCAGAACTAAACGGAGAATTCTCAGTAGACGAACACTGAATGGCAGAGAAACACTTAAAGAAATGCTCAACATCCTTAGTCATCAGGTAAATGCAATCCAAAACGACCCCAAGATTTCACCTTACACCCATCAGAATGGCTAAGATCAAAAATTAAAGTGACCACACATGCTGGAGAGGATATGGAGAAAGGGGAACACTCCTCCACTGCTGGTGGGAATGTTAACTTGTACAACCACTTTAGAAATCAATCTGGTGCTTTCTCAATTAGGAATAGTACTACCTCAAGATCCAGCTATACCATTCCTAGGCATATATTCAAAAGATGCTCAAGTACACAAGGACATTTGCTCAACCATGTTTGTAGTAGCTTTATTTGTAATAGCCAGAAGCTGGATACAACCCAGATGCCCCTCAGTGGAGGAATGGATGCATAAATTGTGGTACATTTGCACAATGGAATGCTATTCAGCAATTAAAAACAAAGAAATCATGAAATTTTCAGGCAAATGGTGGGATCTAGAAATGATCATCCTGGGTGTGGTATCCCAGAAGCAGAAAGACACACATGTATATACTCACTTATAAGTGGATATTAGACATATATAGAATCACCATACTAAAATCTGTACACCTAAGGAAGCTAATCAAGAAGGAGGACCCTGGTAAGATGCTCAACCTTCATTCAGAAAGGCAAATGAGATGGACATCAAGAGAGGGAGAAAATAGGGAACAGGACAAGAGTCTATAACAGAGGGCTACTGAAAAACTCTATCCAGCAGGATATCAAAACATATGCTGAGATCCATAACCAAACTTTTTGCAGACTGCAGGGAATCTTATGAAATAAGTGGGAAATAGTAAGACCTGGAGAGGACAGGAACTCCACAAGGAGAGCAACAGAACCAAGAAATCTGGGCACAGGGTCTTTTCTAAGACTGATACTCCAAACAACACCATGCATGAAGATAACTTAGAACCCTTGCACAGAAGTAGCCCATGGCAGCTCAGTGTCCAAGAGGGTTCCCCAATAATAGGAACAAGGACCATCTCTGACATGAACTCATGGGCTGGCTCTCTGATCACCTCCATCTGAGCAGCCTTACCAGTCCATAGAGAAAGACAAAGAAGGCAGTCCTGAGGAGACCTAATAGACTAGAGTCAGATGGAAGAGGAGGAGGACCTCTCTTATCATTGGACTGGGGGAGGGACATAGGAGAACAGGGAGAAAGGTGGGTTTGGGAGGGGAGGGGCGAGGGACTACAGCTGGGATACAAAGTGAATAAACTATAATTAAAAAAAATGAAATCAAAAATTAAAAAAAGAAATGCTCAACATCCTTAGTCATCAGGGAAATGCAAATCAAAATGACCCTGAGATTTCACCTTACACCCATCAGAATGGCTAAGATCAAAAACTCCCCAGCTTTTCTTATGACTCTGTAAGCAACTTTCACAGCATCTCCCCACCTTGGACTGAAGCTTGCAATCAGATGAGTTTTAGTCTTTTTTTCTCCATGTGTTCTTCAGCCCAAAAGGCCCAAGGACCATCTGAAGCAGGGTTATTTGCAGACTGGATGCCAGGAACATCTCCAGTGATCCTGCTTTTGGCAGGCTTGCCAGAATCTTCTAGACTGGAGACAATGCTGTTCTAAAAATTATGAGCTCCAATAATGAGATTTAAGGATTCTAATGAGAGTTATAGTCTCAGAGGTATGCTCAGTGGTTGTGTTTCCTAATTGTGTGCTGGAGATAAGAGCAGAAATAGAAAAACAAAATTGCTTCATCACTGCTTCCAGAAGAGGTAAGTATGCAGGCTATGGTATAACCCATCCTGTGACCCCTCAAGAGCTGCCAACTAGGCTGGACCCTGAGAGAATACACCTCCTTTCCTGAGTATGTGGCTGCATTTCAGTCAGGAAGGTTTCTGCATGGAAGATCTGAGGATGACAGGCAGTGATGGTGCACACCTTTAATCTCAGCACTTCCGAGGCAGAGGCAGTTGAATCTCTATGAGTTCGAGGTCAGCCTGTTCTATAGAGTGCATTCCAAGACAGCCAGGGCTACACAGAGCAAAACCAAGAAAGAGAGAGAGAGAGAGAGAGAGAGAGAGAGAGAGGGAGGGAGGGAGGGAGGGAGGGAGGGAGGGAGGGAGGAAGGAAGGAAGGAAGGAAGGAAGGAAGGAAGGAAGGAAGGAAAAGAAAGAAAACTCTGAGGAGATAGGGTCTGTATCAACCTCCAGAGGCTTCCTCTTCTGAAACACTTGGTTTTAATGCTGACATAAGAAGGCTGCCTGACTTTACTACCTAAGTCCTCCCAGCGTTATTAAGGCTTCTAGATTTTGATCTGCTCTCCCTGTTACTAGCACTCTTCACTAATCAGGAAGAGAAATCAATTGTCTCTATGGATGCTGAATTTACATGTTCATTATTCCATATGAACAGTAAGTAACTTCTACATTGTGAGTTTGGATGAAATATGTGAAATAAATTTCCCTGCTTAACAGAAATTAAAGTAGAAGAATACGATATGTTACAGAATGATGCTTCATTCCAGAAAAACTAATGTATGTTGGTTACTTCATAAAGGTTACATTTAATTCTTGTCAACACTGTCAAAATACATGTTAAACTTAAATAAATATTTTATTGCAAAGGAATATAAGACCAAATAAATGTCAAGCCTCTGTCTTAAACATACCTCTTTTGAATATGGCTTTACGAATGTATTCAGACAACTAGAATGTATTGAGAAAAAGCCCATGTTAGATTTTTGTAGCCTGGAGGATGCATTTTGGGGTGGGTATGAAAAGGACAGAGGTGTCTGATCATTTTCCAAAGAGAGAACGATGAAATGTCAAAAAACCTAAATTTTCTGGTTAGAAGGTTTTGATATTTAAACCTTTATGTAATCTCTTTTTTTTTTTCTGAAGACATTTTTACAATAAAGTCTTCACAATCCTGATTCCAATAGCCTGCCCTACATTGTATTCTCATAGTGCTTGATACATAAGATGCCATTCAATAGACTCATCAATAAGATGACAGCGCAAAGCCTTTCTTTATTTATCAAAACAATGCACAATTTAGATGCACTTTATACATATGTATAATCTATGCTTTAGGAAAATGAAAATATAGAGATATAGAACTATAATTAGATGTTATTTCTACTGCCTACTTCTTCCTCATAACATCACAAGTTCTATGCATGTGTTAAACTTTATCTTTTACTTCATAAGGTGCCCAATTATTCTTGCCCTTCAAAAACAGCCTTCATACTCCAGTGATGAATTTAGTATTTGTAAAAAACTGTTTAAAAATTTGAGACAACAGTCTGATTTCCTCCAAAGTAATCTACATTCTCTATTTTTCTGACATTATTCTTCTAAAAGCACCATTGTTCTTTCTATGATCTAGTAACTCAGAAACAAAGTGACACACATGAAACTCTAAACACTCTGTTTTGTGATACTTTTTGTAGGTATGCATTTGGTAGTCCTTAATTACATCATCGCCAATGGTTCCAGGTCTGCTGCTGCTGACATATTTCCCTTCTGAAAAATGGCTGCCAACATTAAAATGAAAGCAGATGGACAATTTTAAAATTGTTTGGTAACTAATATTTAATTAATTAATTTACTTAAATAGGTTTCTTTTTTCTTTTTTTTTTCTTTTAGTTTTTTCTTTATTAATTACACTTTATTCACTTTGTATCTCCCCTGTGGTTCTTTCCCTCCTCCCTTCCCAATCCCTCCTTTCTTCCACCCTCTGCATGCATGCCCCTCCCCAAGTCCACTGATAGGGGAGGACTTCTTTTCCTTCCTTCTGATCCTAGTCAATTAGGTCTCATCAGGAGTGGCTGCATTGTCTTCTTCTGTGGCCTGGTAATGCTGCTTCCCCTTCAGGGGGAGGTAATTAAAGAGCAGGCCAATCAGTTCATGTCAGAGACAGTACCTATTCCTATTACAATGGAACCCACTTGGATACTGAACTGCCATGGGCTACATCTGTGCAGGGGTCTTCAGTTATCTCCATGCATAGTCCTTGGTTGGAGTATGAGTCTCAGGAAAGACCCCTGTCCTCAGATTTTTTGGTTCTGTTGCTCTCCTTGTGGAGTTCCTGTACTCTCCAGATCTTACTGTTTCCCACTTCTTTCCTAAAATTCACTGCATTCTGCCCAAAGGTTGCCCATAAGTCTCAGCATCTACATTGATAGTCTGCAGGACAGAGCTTTTCAGAGGTCCTCTGTGTCAGGGTCCTGACTTGTTCCCTCTCCTTCTGATGTCCAGCCTCTTTGCCTTTCTGGATAGGAATTGAGCATTTTAGCAAAAGTCCTTCCTCTTGATTAGTTTCTTTAGGTTTACAGATTTTAGTAGGTTTATCCTATATTATACGTCTATATGAGTGAGTATATACCGTGTGCATCTTTCTGCTTCTGGGATAGCTCACTCAGGATGATCTTTTCCAGACCCCACCATTACCTGCAAATTTCATGATTTCCTTGTTTTTTATTGCTGAGGAATATTTCATTGTATACATATACCACAATTTGTGCATCCATTCCTCCACTGAGGGGCGACACATGCTGGAGAGGTTGTGGAGAAAGGGGAACCCTCCTCTACTGCTGGTGGGAATATAAACTTGTACAACCACTCTGGAAAGCAATCTGGCACTTTCTCAGACAACTAGAAATAGCACTTCCTCAAGATCCAGCTATACCACTCCTAGGCATATATCCAAAAGATTCTCAAGTACACAATAAGGACATTTGCTCAACCATGTTTGTAGCAGCCTTATTTGTAATAGCCAGAAGCTGGAAACAGCCCAGATGCCCCTCAGTGGAGGAATGGATTAAATAGGTTTCTAAGGGTATATTTTAAGGGTATTCCACACCAAAAAATACTGATGAAATAAAAAAGCGAAACTGATGTTTTAATATATTTGCATCTCCTAGTATGCATCTTCTAGTAGTTCTATCTCTCCTTCACAGATGAAGGAGAATGGAAGAAAATCAGACAATTATCACAAAGTTTATTCTGCTGGGATTCTGTCTTGGCCCTAGAATTCATTTAGTGCTTTTCCCACTGTTCTCTCTCTCTCTCTCTCTCTCTCTCTCTCTCTCTCTCTCTCTCTGCTATACGTTTACACTGTTGGGGAATGGGTTTATCCTTGAATTAATCTTCCTGGAGCTCAGGCTTCACACTCCTATATACTTCTTGCTCTCTAATCTGGCCATGTTGACATTGCCTGTGCTTGCAATACAGTGCCCCAGACATTAGTCCACCTCTTGCATGCAGTCAAGACCATTTTGTTTGATGGCTGCATAATGCAGACTTATCTATTTTTGACATTTGATACCATAGAATATCTCCTGCTTGTGGTGATATCCTGTGATCTCTATGTAGTCATCTGTCATCCCCTACACTACACTGTCATCATGAACTGGAGAGTGTGTGCCATCCTGGCTGCTGTTTCCTGGATATTTAGCTTTCTCCTGGCTCTCTCTGGTCCATTTAATTCTCATCTCGAGGCTGCCCTCCTGTGGGCCTCATGAAATCAACTACTTCTGTGAAATCCTGTCTGTCCTCAGGCTGGCCTGTGCTGATACAACACTCAACCAAGTTGTCATCTTTGCCGCCTGTGTGTTCATCTTAGTGGGACCACTGTGCTTGGTTCTGATTTCCTACACACGCATCCTGGTGGCCATCCTGAGGATCTAGTCAGGGGAGGGCCGCAGAAAGACCTTCTCCACCTGCTCCTCCCACTTCTGTGTTGTTGGGCTCTTCTTTAGCATCGCCATCATCATGTACATGGCCCCCAAGTCCCAGCACCCTGAGGAGCAGCAAAAGATCCTTTTCCCTTTTTACAGTTTTTCAACCCCATGCTGAACCCCCTGATCTACTTCCTGAAGAACGCTGAGGTCAAGGGTGCTCTCAGCAGGGCACTGTGCAAAGAAAGTCATTCCTGGTTGGTGTGATGTTTGGACCACAAGTCTTGGTAGTTTCCTCTAATCTTGATCCCCAATTACCTCCTACACCTAGGAAAGTTCACTTTTGCCTTTTATCTGTGTCTAATAGCATAAGACCACACCCTTTCTCTCAATCCTTAGGAAAAATACTACATGTGGTGCATCCTTAGTCTTTCTATGAAATGAGGTTTTAACAAACAATTTTTTTCTTTTTGTTAACTTTATTATCTACGAAACTAAATAATACTTGAATTCATTCTTTGGATCCTAAAATTTGAATACATTCTACCAAAATTCTAATTACATCACAACACAAATTGGGTTTGTCATAAAATTAAGACTAAAACAAGCTACATCCAAAGGCCATAATCCCCAAAGTTCTGTGTAAAACTCTCCCAGGCTCTAATAGTTGCACTTGTCCAGTCTAAGAATTGCTTGGAGATTTCTTCAAAACCACAGTTACTTAAGGAGCTTCAACACTGTTTGTAGGTTTGGTACTCGATGGTTCATCAGTAGCTAATAAAGGCGTAAGCATGTCATTGTCTCTTCGAATAAGCTGAAAGTGAAGATCAGATTAAACATTTTGGGTGGCTTAAGGATTCGTAGATGATGAACTATGATTTATACATATGTACGAACTTTCTCTGTGGTTTTTCAGCATCTCTCCATCAGCATTTCTACCTCTGTTGGTCTAGATGTCTGTCACCCCCTACTATGACATCTCTCACCCAGTACAGTAAGTGTTACGATAGGTGCCAGGATCTAGCTAGCTCTGCTGTCTGGAAGTGGGCAGAGCTTTGCTGATTTGACCTAGCTAACCAATGCCTGGAGACTAGCTATCAGCCCCCCAGAATTCAAGTGTATTCGCAAGGAGCTTCCTAAACTTTATTTCTCTCCTGCCCTGAAATGGAATGGACTGTCATTTCCAGAGTCTTTCCCAACATCATCACAGTGGCAAACGTCTCATGTATTCAAACAAATGTGTGTTGTTCTTTTTCTGTTGTTTAATTAATACTTCATCCACTTATAATAAAGGTGTATAAATGGAGACAAACTATGTGGCAAATACAATACATTGACAGAACTTTACATAGATCATTTCATCATTTAAGAAAAACCCATGATGCCAAAATCATACAATGGAAAAAAAAAAAGACAGCATCTTCACCAAATGGTGCTGGTCTTAGTGGATATCTACATGTGAAAAATTCAAATAGATCCATTCTTATCACCCTGCACAAAGCCAAAGTCCTAGTGGCTCCAAGACCTCAACATAAAACTAGACACACTAAAACTGTTAGAAGAAAGAGTGGGGAAGATCCTTGACCTCATTGGCACAGGAGACAATGTTCCTGGACAAAACACCAACTGCTCAGGCACTAAAATCAACAACAACTAATGCTACCTCCAGAAACTGAAAAGCTTCTGTAAAGCAAAAGACGTGGTCAATAAAACAAAATGTCAACCTACAGACTGGGAAAAGATCTTCAGCCCTACATCTGACAGAGAGCTAATCTCCAGAATATAAAAAGAACTCAAGCAGTTAAACACCAATAAACCAAATTATCCAATTTAAAAATGGGGTACAGAGCTAAACAGAGAATTCTAAATAAAGAAATATCTAATGGCAGAGAAACACTTAAAGAAATGCTCAACATCATTAGCCATTAGGGAAATGCAAATCAAAACAACCCTGAGATTTCACCTTTCACCCATCAGAATGGCTAAGTTCAAAAACTCAAGTGACAACACATGCAGCAGAGGATGTGGAGAAAGAGGAACCCTCCTCCATTGCTGCCGGGAATGTTAACTTGTACAACCACTTTGGAAATCAATCTGGTGCTTTCTCAGACATTTATGAATAGTGCTACCTCAAGATCCAGCTGTACTACTCCTAGGCATATATCCAAAGGATGCTCAAGTATACAACAAGGACATTTCCTCAACCATGTTCACAGCAGCTTTATTCATAATCGCCAGATTCTGGACACAACCCAGATGGTCCTCAATGGAGGAATGGATACAGAAACTGTGGTACATTTACACAAAGGAATATTATTCAGCAATTAAAAACAAAGAAATCATGAAATTTGCAAGCAAATGGTAGAAGACCTTGGGGGGACAGAGGAGCTCCACAAAAAGAGCAACAGAACTAAAAAGTCTGGACCCAGGAGTCTTTTCTGAAATGGATACTCCAACCAAGGACCATGCATGGAGATAACCTAGAGCCCCTGCACATATATAGCCCATGGCACTCAGTCTCTAAGTGGGTTCCCTCTAAGGGGAACAAGGGCTGTCTCTGACATGAACTCAGTGGATGGCTCTTTGATCATCTCCCACTGAGGGGGCAGCAGCCTTACCAGGCCACAGAGGAAGACAATGCAGCCAGCCCTGATGAGACCTGATAGGCTAGGGTCAGATGGAAAGGGAGGAGGACCTTCCCTATCACTGGACTGAAGAAGAGCATGGAAGGAGAAGAGGGAGGAAGGGAAGGTGGGTTTGGGAAGGGATGAGGGAAGGGGTTATAACTGGGATACAAAGTAAATAAATTGTAATAAATTTAAATTATTTTAAAAAATATGGAAAACCCATGAGAAAGATAAAATCATCGTTGTTCTTGAGTGGATACATTCCACTCAGTAGCACAGATTGGGCTCTTCCTTAGACAGTCTGACTTCCAGTCCCTCTCTACTTAACCACACACATCTATCAGTGTCTCAGTATCAGTGCTTCTAAATATGGAAGGCTAGATATCCAAAGCCAGGAAACTGTCAGGAAAGCATATTCTTCACAGCAGAATACTTTTCATGGTGAGCTTACCTGAGCTCCCAAGTCTGGTGGACAAGAAGTCAGGCACAACAGGCTGGATGGTTCTGCACAATGACTCTGGTAGTCACAGAACCACTAGAGAAACCTGGAAAGCATGGAGATTTAGGCCAGCTATGACCAGAAATCGGGATATCTTGGTTCATTTTCTCTCTCTCTCTCTCTCTCTCTCTCTCTCTCTCTCTCTCTCTCCCCCCTCCCCTCTATCTCCTTCTCGTTCTCCCTCTCTCTCTCTTCTCTCTCTCTCTCCCTCACTCTTTCCTTCTCTTCCCCTTCCCTCTCCTCTACACTGAAATGTGAAGTAAACTGGGCATGTGAAGAAAGACTTACCCTCAGAACAAGGAGGCATTACCAGAGGACAGTTGCAGTGAGCTATACAGTGACACAGAACACAGTGGGAGAGAAGAGAGATGATGTCATTTCTTACCATACGTCACAGCTGAGTGGAATGAGATGGATGTTTTATAGAGTTTTTCTGGAAGCAGCCCTCCATCAAGACAAAGGAATTCAGACTTAATTTTTATATTCAGAATTATGATTGTCCAGGTGGTTTTTACAGAACAAATTCCACCCGAAAGATGAGTGGCCTCTATCTAGCCCAAGCATGGCAGTACTTAGTCATCTTCCTACCCATTAGTCACATCCCATTCTAGATTTATTCAGCCCCTGGAACATTTCTTATGAAGTTCGCATTACTGATTAGTCACATCTGCCAGAATGGCTGTAAAGAAATTGCAAAACTATTTGGAAAGTAGCTAGGTATTTTAAGGTTATTACAAATCACTATGTGTATTGCTATTAGTCATGTGGAAGGCAGGAGTTATGGATATTTCAAATGAAGTGTCCCCAATAGCAAGGCCCTGTACTATGAGATACCATGAATAATGATGAGATATTAGTTTCCATATCTCAAAATGATAGAATGGAGTCTCCAGATGAAGTCAATTCTTGAACTATGTGCCTTTGGTCCCCAAGGTATTGCTAACATATAGACTTGATGCGCTGGTGCTGACCTGTAAGACTGTTCCTTGTTCTCTGTTAGGGACTATAATCTAACATTTTTAATTGCCTGATGTTTTGTGCCTTCAGACCACCTGACAAAAATATAGATTCAGATTTGGTACATCTAAATGGGATGGACAGACACTCAAATATTTAATGATCTCTTCTGTGCTGCTGATGGGCTGATCCAGAGAACATACCTTGACTATTTCTACTGTAGACTATTTATACTTGATGTGCTATTGTTATTAGAAAAAGTGGGAGGAAAATGAGAGTTTGCATGTGTTCTCACAGGGTTTGACAGCTGAGCTGTGCAACAAGACTGCAGAAGCCTTGTTTTCTTGCTTCCCTGTGAGCACTGATAACAACAGCTCTGCTTAATTTACCATTTTCTCTGTTTTATATGGTTGTTTCATTTTCATAGGGGAGTTGTTTGTTTTGTCTGTTGTCTCTGTGTACTGGCATTGCATCAAAAGAACACTTATGAGTACAATCTATTTGGACCTCAGAACAGTCTGAGAGCTAGATGCTGAGAGCCTATCAAACAATAAAGAAAATCAAGGTTAATTTTTTTCTACTTTTATGTAAATATGCTCAGTACTTCATACTGAAGCACAGGAAGTTAAGGGGATGCCCGGAAACTAAGCAATCTGTTCTCCAGTGAGCGCTGAAAGGATGTTGTCTGACTTAATTCTGACACTATCCACTGGGAGTGTATGATTGCATGAGTTGAATGCTCAGTCCCAAAGGATACCTCCACTTCTTGGGACAATCCTAAGTCCCCATTGTGAGACCTATGCTGCATACTGACTAACTACAATTCAGGATTCTAATCTCATATCCACATTTCAGCTTTAAGATGTTGCTCACATTTCTTCTGCCCTTCTTCTTTGAACCCCTAGGTAAACACTTGACTCCCAGTAAAGGTGAGAAGGCTAGGCTAGGCACCTCATATCAACAACTTTGTCTATATTCAGCATTAACAGAAGAGGCCATCTTTGTCCTGTGTCTCGGTTAAAGCAACACTAACAGCTGAAACAAATAAATCCTATCATAAACTCTGCCTCCTTTATTCCCTGATAGTCTATACATTTCAAACAAACATCTTCCCTTTGAAATAAAAGTCCAGAATCATGCAGGATACCCAGTGAAGAACTGTACCACCGTTCTCCACCCAGAACACTTCTCTCGCGTTGTCCTGAAGATATAGCCCCAACGTCTTATGAGTGAGAAGAGGCCCCTTTATGAACCTCCCTGGTGACACCATGATACACATGGACACAGCATTTCATGCTGCTAACAGTCATCAGCTATACTTCTTGTAGATGAAGGAACATGGCAACTGATAGTTGTGTTAACTTTAATCAAAACATTTTTATCTTTAATTCTTGAAAATAAGGTAGCTCTGGAAGATGGGCGCTTCACACATGCTGCAGATTGAAAGTCATCACTTGGAAGCCATCAGAAATGCCAGCCTGAGCGTGCTTGCCTGAGACCCAAGGAGTCCTGCATACTAGTGCCAGGAAGTTCCTCTGGACCAGTACCTGGGTGCTCATCACTCTTACAGATGCACCGCTGTATTCCTGCTGAGATGTGCAACGCCCTATCAGAAATTAAATTTAACTTTAAATGTGCCTATTGGTGTCTAAGCTTCATAGAGTATAATGTCAGGTTCCTTTTGGGAATGCTGGGTGCTGTCACTAGGTCTTGATAGTGAAGGCTTAAAAACTTGAATTTTAGGGGGACGGGGAAACTAATACTGAAATAGAGATGAGAATAACCAGTTGGGGGAAAGGGAAAATAGCATTTAAAGTGGAAAGTTGTTTTTGGAAAACTGTAATGAGTATTTTTTATTAAAAAACTTTATAGGCAAAATAAATAAATAGATAAATAAATAAATAAATAAATAAACCTCCCTAGTAGAGAGAAAGAACATGAAGTTGGGTAGATATAGGTGAGAGGAGGTCTGGGAGGAGTTGAGAGAGAAGAAAAAATATTATCAAAATATATTGAATGAAATTTTCAAAAAATATTTCAAAAACATCTCTTCATGAGAATTTGTTTGAGCAGTGGTCACATCCTCTTATGTTTTCATATTATAGGTTATTATTTTATATTATTGAATATTGTTAGTCTCAATCAAATACTAGGTAAACTTTTAGATGTATTTTATGTATAAAAATTTTGAATGTTTCTACTTGTCTGAGAAAGTACCAGATTGATTTCCAAAGTGGTTGAACAAGTTTACATTCCTGCCAGCAATGGAGGAGGGTTCCCCTTTCTCCACATCCACTCCAGCATGTATTGTCACTTGAGTTTTTGATCTTAGCCATTCTGATGGGTGTAAGGTAAAATCTCAGGGTCGTTTTGGTTTGCATTTCCCTGATGACTAAAGATGTTGAGCATTTCTTTAAGTCTTTCTATGCCATTCGATGTTCCTCTACAGAGAATTCTCTGCTTAGCTCTGTGCCCCATTTTTTAATTGGGTCACTTGATTTGTTGCTTTTTAACTTCTTGAGTTCCTTATATAGTCTGGATATTAGTACTGTCAGATATAGGTTTGGGGAAGATTCTTTTCCAGTCTGTAGGTTGTAGTTTTCTTCTGGTGACAGTGTCCTTTGCTTTACAGAAGCTTTTCAGTTTCATGAGGTCCCCTTTATTGATTAGAGCCTGTGCTGTTGGTGTTCCGTTCAGGAACTTGTCTCCTGTGACAATGAGTTCCAGGCTCTTCCTCACTTTTTTCTTCTAACAGGTTTAGTGTGTCTGGTTTAATGTTGAGGTCTTTGATCCACTTGAGCTTTAGTTTTGTGCAGGGTGATAAATGTGGATCTATTTGCATTTTTCTACATGTAGACATCTAGTTAGACCAGCACCATTTGTTGAAGGTGTTATCTTTTTTTCCACTGTTTGGTTTTAGCATCTTTGTCAAAAATCAAGTATCCATAGGTGTGTATGTTTATTTCTAGGTCTTCAATTCCATTGATCCACTGTTCTGTTTCTATGCCAGTACCATGCCATTTTTGTTACTATTGCTCTGTAGTATAGCTTGAGATCAGGGACAGAGATACCTCCAGATGATCTGTTGTTGTAAAGGGATCATTTAGGCAATTCCGGATTGTTCTTGTTTTTCCATATGAAGTTGAGAATTTTTCTTTCAAGGTCTGTAGAGAATTGTGTTGGTATTTTGATGGGAATTACATTGAATCTGTAGATTGATTTTGGCAGAATGTCCATTTTCACTATGTTAATCCTACTGATCCATTAGCATGGGAGATCTTTCCATCTTCTGATATCTTCTTTAATTTCTTTCTTCAGAGACTTGAAGCTTTTCAGTGGACGTGGAGAGGGGCATGGGAGGAGATGAGGGAGGGAGGGTGGGATGTGGAGGAAATGAAGGAGAGGGCTACACCTGGGATACAAATTAATAATGAATAAACTAATGAATAAATGAATAAACAAATGAATAAACTAATTAATATAAAAAATTAAAATTAAAAAAATTTCAAAACTTCCTATAATAAATAGGTCTAATAGCAAAAAAAAAATTTAAATGAACACAGAAAGCAAATAATGAATGTTATCAAGTAATATAAATATTTTTACTTAAACAAATGTTGCCTGCTCTGTTGGAACTGTACATTCAAATATTTATATGCCACCTTTCCTCTCTTCCAGTAGTAAACACCATCAAGATGTGTGTAGCTACTTTCTCAGAGTTGAAATGTTCCCTTCTGAGGACTCTGGCTAAGATGTTCAATCCCCATTCAGAAAGGCAAAGAGGATGGACATTGGAGGAGGGAGAAAACAGGGAATAGGACAGGAGCTTACCACAGAGGGCCTCTGAAAGGCCCTACCCTGTTGAGTATCAAAGCAGATGTTGAGACTCATAGCCAAACTTTGGGCAGAGTGCAGGGAATCTTATAAAAGAAGTGGAAGATAGTAAGACCTGGAGAGGACAGGAGCTCCACAACGACAGTTATAGATCCTTAAAGTCTGGGCACAGGGTTTTTTTCTGAAACTGACACTCCAGCCAAGGACCACTCATGGAGATGGCCTGGAACCCCTGCACAGAGGTAGCCTATGGCAGTTCAGTATCCAAGTGGCCTCTATAGTAATGGGGACAGGTACTGTCTCTGACAGGAACTGAGTGGCCTGCTCTTTGATCATCTCCCCCTGAGGGAGGAGCAGCCTTAGCAGGCCACAGAAGAAGACAATGCAGCCACTCCTGATGAGACCTGATAGACTAGGGTCAGAGGGAAGGGGAGGAGGACCTCCCTTTTCAGTGGACTGGGAGAAAGACACAGGTGGGGAAGAGGGAGGGTAGGATTGGGGGGGGGTGTAGGGAGGAAGGTACAGGGGGGATACAAAGCGAATAAACTGTAATTAATAAAAAATAATTAAAAAATAATTGTTCCCTTCTATAGAGAGGTTCAGAAAGTAAACGAAACTGAAAAAAACGTGGAAAGTGCATAAAACTCACAAGTCTCGGGAAGTTCCTGACATTCAGAAGATTCGAATACAAGACCTCTCCTAAGACATCCTGGGTAAAAAGGATTGCTGTTGAGACATTCCAATTACTCAGGCTCCCAGAAAATTGTCCAGAGAGCTTAGGGAAACAACATGAGTTTCCACCCATGCTGATGTGGGCTTTGGGGGATGCAGCTACATTTGAATAAACCCATGCTCCTGTGCATAACCCTCACCTTCATTCACATCAGCAACAATAATAACTTATTGGTTCTCTAAAGTAGACTTAGACATAATCATTTGTTTGGTCTGTCATCAGTGCCCTATGCCGTGTGAAGCAACATTGTTCATGTCCCCTCAGGAAAAGTCACACAGCACAATGGCACTTGGCTAGGGGCCAACAGTTCAGAGAGTTGGGCAAGAGGGATTGCATCATTCCACAATGAGTATAGGACTTGTAACTACTTGCTTATGTACTGGAAGAATTTGAAGTTGTGCATTTCTTGAAATTAGAATTGTAATTTTTTTAATTTGCCTTGCTTTGCTTCAAATGATATTTTGTCTTATATCTAAAATAACT
Source organism: Meriones unguiculatus (assembly GCF_030254825.1). Taxonomy (NCBI): domain Eukaryota; kingdom Metazoa; phylum Chordata; class Mammalia; order Rodentia; family Muridae; genus Meriones; species Meriones unguiculatus. The sequence continues at coordinate 66,035,775 of NC_083351.1, read as the reverse complement.
TTCTTTTCTCTCTCTCTCTCCCTCTCTCTTTCTCCCTCCTCCTCAGTTTCTCTCCTTCTCTCTCTTTCTGGGGTTCCCCTTCTCTCCTACACCTCCTTTCTCTCTTCCCTCTTCCCCTTAATAAATTTCCTTCTTTAAAAAAATAAACTTTCTTGTAACTGATGTATATATAATGAGGGTTTTTTTCTTTTTATTTTATTGAAATAGATTTCTTTTCATATACCATATTCTGACTATAGTTTCCCCTCTCTCTCCTTCCAGTTCTACTCCACCTTTCCTCCAATCTGGATCCACGCCCTTTCTGTGTTTCTTTAGAAAACAAACAGGGGCCTGAGCGGTGAGGGTACACACCTTTGACCCCAGCACTTGGGAGACAGAGTTTGAAGCCAGTCTAGTCTACAGAGTGATCTTCAGGACAGTCAAAGCTACACTAAGAAACCCTGTCTCAAAACAAAACAGAACAAGCAGGCTTCTAAGAGGTGGTAATAAAATATAATATAATAAGACAAAACACAAACTAACACATCAGATTGGAACAAAACAAACAGAAGAAAAAAAGCCCCCCAAAGCAGATATTGTCACAGAAGACCACTCATTCACATACTCAAAAATCCCATTAAAATACAAAACTGAAAGCCACAAGAACCGGAAGGGGTGGTGGCCCATGCCTTTAATCCCAGCAGAGGTATGTAAGTCTATGAGTTCAAGGATAGCCTGGTCTACAGAGTGATTCCAAGACGGCCAACGCTACACAAAGAAACCCTGTCTCAAACAAACAAACAAAATCTCGAAGGTGAAAAAAGGAGAAAAAATAAAAAAGATAAAATTTAAAAAGGAATAGCCCTGACATGATATTTTGAGACATGAAACTTTCAGATATGCTGTTGGGTTTATTTTATGTTAGTCGTCTATGGCTGGGCTTCTGGCCTGCCCTTAGGAGCAGTTTGTCTCCCCAGTGAATCTCCCTTGGAAAAAACTAAATATTTATTTGCAAATGTTTGTCAGTGGGAGAAAGCTTCTGGGTTAGAAGCTTCTCCTTTCTGCTCTAGACCCCCATCTGGTGCAGACCCTTTCAGGCCCTGGGCATGCTGCCTCTGACTCTGTGAGTTCATAAATGCATCTGTCCTGTGTGTTTAGAGGGCCCTGAGCTCTTGCTGCCCTCCATTTCCTCTCGGTCTTGTATTCTTTTCCACCTCCTCTTTCACCGTGTTCCCTGAGCCCTGATGGGAGAGATTTGAAGGATGTCTTTGAGGGCATAGTATTTCAGTGTCTTTTGCTTTCTGCATAATGTCTGCCTGTGGATCTCTGTATCTGATGCAGGATGAAGCTTCTCTGATGATTGCTGAGCAAGGCACTGATCTATGAGTGTAGAAGAATGTCATTTTATTGCAATTTATAGCAATTCATTTTATTGCTACATATACACAGGGAACAGCTAATGTCCACATATAAACAAATATATTCCTGTAACATTTTTCTCTATGGGTCTGTGTTATCTTATTCAGGAAAATTTTTTTTCTAGTTCCATCTGTTGACCTGTGAGTTTCATCATTCCACTTTTTTAAACAGCAAATAAATATTCCATTGTGTAAATGTACCACATTTTTTTTATCCATTTGTCTGTCAAGGGACATCTAGGTTGTTTCCAATTCCTGGCTATTATAAATACAACAGCAATTAATATGGCTGTACACGTGTCCCTGTTGTATAATGAAACACTTTTGAGTATATCCCCAAGAGTGGTATAGCTGAATCTAGAGGTAGATCTATTCCCAGCTTTCTGAGAAACTGCTGCACTGATTTCCAATTTTTAAGTACCCTAAAATTTATAATTTTCAGTTTTATTTATATTAATTGTCATTCATATGGATACAAAAGGAGATGAAAGTTATACAGAGTGTATCCTACACACAATGTGTTTCATAAAAGGAACAGTACTTTTGTCTTCCTTTTAAAATGGTATTATTTTCAACTGGGCAGTGGTGTTGCATATCTTTAATTCCAGCCTTCAGGAGGCAGAGACAGGTAGATCTCTGAGCTCAAGACCAGCCTGGTCTACAGAGTGAATTCCAGGACAGCCCTAGCTACACAGAGAAACCCTTATCACAAACACATGTGAACATGTCCAGCAAACGTGGGAAACACAAAAATTCTCTCAGATTTATTTCTAACTCCAAACAACCAGGATAAAAATGGAATAAATTCACTGATTTATACATTTTTTTAATGGCCTCAATGCTTGCTTGCTCTCTCTTTCTCTCTCTCTCTGTCTTCAAAGTCTAATATTAAAAGAAATCTAAATAAAAGTAAGAAGGAGCTTAGATAGCAACTCATAAGGGAAGCCACCTTGAAGAGACTCCAGTATTCCCAAGGAGTCTCTGAATCACTGTGTAGGTTTGGCTGTCCAGGAACTCACTATAGACTAGGCTGGCCTTGAACTCAGAGATCCTGCTACCTCTACCTTCCACATGCAGGGATCAAAGGCATGTGCCACCATGCCTGGCTGTGACAGTACTTCTATTCAATGGCCTGTGTTGTTGATTTGTACCCTAGAAGGTATTGTCTTAAGAAAGGTCCCAAAGAGCAGACCAATCAGACTATGTCAGAGGCAGTCCCTCTTCCCATTACTATGTAACCCACTTGGACACTGAACTGTCATGTGCTACATCTGTGCAGGGGTTCTAGGTTATCTCCATGAATAGTCCTTGGTTGGAGTATGAGTCTCTGGGAAGTTCCCTGTGTTCAAATTTTCTGGTTCTGTTGTTCACCTTGTGTTGTTCCTGTCCTCTCCAGCTCTTACTATTTCCCACTTCTTTCATAAGATTCCCTGCATTCTGCCCAAAGTTTGCCCATAAGTCTCAGTGTCTGCTTTGATAGTCTGCAGGGCAGAGCCTTTCAGAGGCCCTCTGTGGGAGGCTCCTAACTTGTTTCCTGTTTTCTTCTTCTTCTGATGTCCACCCTCTTTGCCTTTTTGGATGGGGATTGAGCGTTTTAGTCAGGGTCCTCTCTCTTGATTAGTTTCTTTAGATGCACAGATTTTAGTAGGTTTATCCTATGTTATATGTCTATATGAGTAAGTATATACTGTGTATGTCTTTCTGCTTCTGAGACAGCTCACTCAGGATGATCCTTTTCAGGTCCCACCATTTACCTGCAAATTTCATGATTTCCTTATTTTTCATTGCTGAGTAATATTCCATTGTGTAGATGTACCACAATTTCTGCATCCATTCTTCAGTTGAGGGGTATCTGGGCTGTTTTCAGCTTCTGGCTATCACAAATAAAGCTGCTACAAACATGGTTGAGCAAATGTCCTTATTGTGTACTTGAGCCTCTATTGGATATATGCCTAGGAGTGGTATGGCTGGATCCCCCTGAGGGGGGAGCAGCCTTACCAGGCCACAGAAGATGACAATGCAGCCACTCCTGATGTGATCTGATAGACTAATATCAGAAGGAAGGAGAAGAGGACCTCCCCTATCAGTGGACTTGGGGAAGGGCATTCGTGAAGAAGGGGGAGGGAGGGTGGAACCAGGAGGGGAGGAGGGAGGGGCTTATGGGGGGATACAAAGTGAATAAAGTGTAATTAATAAAAATAAAAAAAGAAGGGGGAGGGAGGGTGGGACCGGGAGGGGAGGAGGGAGGGGCTTATGGGGGATACAAAGTGAATAAAGTATAATTAATAAAATTAAATTAAATTTAAAAAAAGAAAAAGAAAAAGAAAAAAAAAAGAAGAAGGGTCCCAAAAGGCCATTCAGGAATACCTTGGCCTTTCCTTGCACTCGCCAATCCTCTCTCTGCCTTCCTATGCAGCTCCCACAGTGTGTCTACAGCTTGGAGTGTGACACGGTTTTTAAGGTCCTAACTTCTCATTTCTACTACAGGCCCAGGGATCCAGACTTCGTCCAGGAGAGGCTGAGCTTCAGAGCAGATTCCAAGAGTTCACTCACTGGTTCTACTTATCTTTTCTCTCTCTCTTTTTCTTTCTTTATTACAATTTACTCACTTTGTATCCCGGCTGTAGACCCCTCCCTCATTTCCTCACAGTCTTACACTCCCTTCCTCTTCTCCTTCTTTGCCAGATCACAGAGGAAGAGGATGCAGCCAGTTCTGATTAGACCTGATAGGAGAGGGACAGATAGGACAGAGGGACTGGTTCTACTTCTTGACAAGTTCTCCCAAAACAGCCTAGAATGAGACATTGTTGCTGTTTTTTTGTTTTGTTTTGTTTTGTTTTAATGTAGATGAGTGCTCTATCAGCATACACACCTGCATGCCAGAAGAGGGCATTATATCACATTATAGATGGCTGTTAGCCACCTTGTGGTTGACTGGGAATTGAACCTGGGACCTCTAGAAGAGCAGCCACTGAGCCATCTCTCCAGCACATGGCAGTTCAGTACCCAAGTGGGTTCCATTGTAATAGGAACAGGGACTGTCTCTGACATGAAATGATTGGCCTACTCTTTAATTACCTTCCCCTGAGGGGGAAGCAGCATTACCAGGCCACAGAAGACAATGCAGCCACTCCTGATGAGACCTAATTGACTAGGATCGGAAGGAAGGAAAAGAAGACTTCCCCTATCAGTGGTATTGGGGAGGAGCTGGCATGCAAAAGGTGGAAGAAGGGAGGGATTGGGATGGGAGGAGGGAGGGAACCACGGGGGGATATAAAGTGAATAAAGTGTAATTAATAAAGAAAAAAATGAAAAAAAAAGACATTGCAATGGGGATTATGACATAGAATAATGTCAATCAATATTCAGGGATTCTGATAGTAGTTGTTTCAATGATACACTTTTTTCTGGGATTCTTAATTGCTTGTTCTGTTGGGCATGAGAATAGCATTTTAAAAAAAAAGAAAAGAAAAGTTCTTTGTCTCTGCTTCCCACAGAGGTAGGCATGAGTGAAGTCTCATGATCCTGCCCCTCTTGGGAGACTCAAGAGCAGACAACTAGATTGAGCCCTCACAATAAAATCTCCTTTCTTGAGGCTTCGGATGCATTTCAAGCAGGAACAAGCATGAGTGTTCTACACTTTCCCCAGAAAATTTTCAGGAATAGGACCCTGTTCCAGTCTCCAGCTGCTTCCCTTTCTGATATCCTTGGATGTTAATGTGTAAATCAACGAGGTTGTATAATTTTACTACAATAATTATTTGAAGTCTTCTTTTTATAAGTTCCTCCAAGACGGCTTGAAGCAGCTCGTCTTTGCTTAACTCTTCATCTGTTATGGCCACTCTTTATTTCCATATCATGATGAAAAATAGATTGTCTCTATGAATATTAAATACACATGATCTTACAAATTGTGAGTAATTTCCATATCATGGGTTTAGATGAAATATGTGGAATATTTTTTCTACTTAACAGGGATTATGGTAGAATATGTTACAGGATGATGTTCCATTTCATTAAAATTAACAAATATGGGTTGTCTTATGAAGGTTCCATTTAATTCCTGTCAGCATTATAAATATACATGTTAAGTTTATGAAAATTTGTTTATCGCATTGGACTATAAAGCCAAATATTAATTTTATGTCTAATACTTATCTCTCATATAACTTTAAAGATATACCCAGGTACTTAGAATGTAGTCAATAAGTAAGCAAGCACATTATATTTTCTGGAGCCTATTGGATGAATTTGGGGAAGGGGAGGGAACTGAGATGTCAGTGGTGTGTAGCAAAATGGGAGAAGGATGAGATCCCCAATGATTATTAAAGTCTTCTGTTTAGTAAATTGTTGTGTTTAATATCTATTTTTTATTTAACTCTTCTATCTCAGAGGAACATTTTTACAACATCTTTATAACATTGCTATCATCAGTCTGTCGGATTTTGTACTCCTACAGTGCTGGGTTCACACAGTGCGTGAACCAGATGATTAACCAGTATTCAAAGTTTAATGAAGAGATAATCCTGAAAGACTGACTTTCAGTTCTTTCTGGCCCATAGTAGTCTCTGTATCTAGAAAAAAAAATCATTTAGTTCATCAATCCTCACTCCATAAGATAACTTAGCAACATCTCTATCTCATCAATATGTAAGAAAGAAAAGTAATTGCTTCTTCCTTGATAGTTGCAAGTAAGCAGCCTTCCTTGGAAATGAGCAACTGAGTAACGATGGCAATGGGATGGCCTCATGGATGCTGCTTCACCCATGCCTGTGACTATAGAACGGATGTGGATAGTTCGTCAAACTTGAGATTCACCTTTTGAAATATGATGTATACCAAGTGCTAATAATTTGTTTATATATAAAATAATGCCTTCCTTCTGAAATGTTTCCTTTAGAGCTTTAGAGTGACCAGATCATTTATCAACCATAGTAGTTTGACAAATTTTTTTTGCTGAAATCATACATACATAGATTAATGTATAATATCATAATAATTCTTTACATTTATACTGGTAAATGGGACATATTTCAAAGTGAAGTGCCTGCAGCCTCTGAAATTTTAATGTTTGATTTCTGCTTGATTGCTCTAATTACATTTAGATACATTGCATAGCTATCAAATGAAAAGTAGTATAAAGATCAATGTATACTAAATTCAAGTGCTTCAGACTTTGTAAACCCTTCAAGTGATTTTATCCCATTTTAAAGATCTCACTTGCCTGTGGGAGAAGGACTGAACTTAGAATAATTAGAGGAGACTTTATTCTAAAAGAAATCAGACCTCTTTAGACAAAAAATTAGCTAGTCATTTATTAATTTCTTTACATTTATTCATTTATTTGCCATTTAAAAACATGTATCAATTGCCAGATACAGATAGCAAGCACACCTGCCCCCCAGCTTTATATGAACAATAGGCTAATGTGCTGAACAGGTCCTAATATATCAAACATGTTTTCAGTATCTCTTTTATGCTATGAAAAAAATTCCAGCCTAGTGTTTTTCTATGCTTCATGTGTTAAAATTTAATTCAGACAGTTTGTCAACCACAGATGAATTTGTTGTATGTAGTTTTCAGTATATAATATTTAGATTACTTTTCTGTCAAAATTATTTGGCCGTTTGAGTATAAGAAAGTAGACATGTCATCTGTTGCCATCACCAAAAGCAAGTCTTTCCCAAGGTCTTGTTTAAAGGGTTTTCATTGGTCCAGTGTCTGGTTCCCAGATATTAGATCCAACTGTGGAAATTTCCTTCAACAATAGCATCATGATATGCCAAATCACAAGAGGATAAGGCATAAATCAAAATGTTTAAATCTTTATTTGAAGTTTAAAATGTAATTGAAATGTCTGTAAAGAATTTTGCTACCTGTATATTCCATCTATACAGAGATACTGGCTCAAGAAAAGGAGTTATTATCTGACAGTTAATGAAGAATATGAAATGAAAGTAAGAAGAGCTAATTGAAAATCATCTTCAGTGACATTATTGATAAGCAGTTACTCAAAGCCATCCTTGTGAACTACAAGACATCCATCAGGTGGCTAGGACCTTTCTTTCAACTGGTTCCCTTGTCCTTTTCCCAGACATCATTTCTCTTGCACTGTCAAATTCTGCCCCTCTTGTCCAAATTCTACACTCCAAACACATTACTTTCCTTCATTTTACACTCTGTCTTCACACACTATCTCCTGAAACTGACTACATATGAATTCTTGTTAAATGCACCCTCCACACTACTGGGAGAATACACGAAGCAGGCTTTCAGGTGACCCCTGTCCGAACGCGCCAGTCCTGTTTTTGCTGATGTTGTCTTATTTCCACCTTCATTTTCAACAGTTGCATGTCTGTTTTATGAGTGTCTTTCTCAGAATAAAATCCTGTCTGTTGTGCCAGTTTCCTTGGTACTGATGTTATTTAAAGTAGAGATTGGCCCAAAGCAATGTCATTCCTCTCACTATTTATGGAAAAGTTGCAACATGTATAATTATTGATGCCAAAAATCAGCCAAAGTTGTTCCAGTTTAAATTGCAAAGGCTTGTGCTTTGGATTTCAAATATAGTGTGTGTTACAAGTATGAGGGATTAGAATAACAACAAAATCAGCCTATCTCTTCCTTATTTTTATTCTATGCCAGTTTTCTTCAGAGAAAACCTAGAAAGAGTGGTCTGAATAAATAGTGAATGAGACATTTGCCTGCAATAGTATGCATATAGGCGCTTACCAAGCCACCTTCCAAATCCTTGGATGTTCATAGGAGCTCAGAGACACTGAGTCTGGGTGGTAATTCATTTGGTGAAACAAAAATTGTCCCTTTTTTTCTGTAATGTGTTGATAATTCTGTGACTTTCCACTTGACTATAGTCAGCAAATTACCAAACATTGGCTATTGTCTAATTTTCAAGGCATCAATGCATATTTTGGATGGATACTCACAAAAAATACGTAGCCACACATCATATATTATTGTTATTAGATATAATTTCCACCACCTCCTTCCTCGCGACTAACATTTCATGTTTTATGTATGCATCTAAACAGTGTCTTGAATTACAGGAAGACCCTGGATTTTCTTACCCATCAAATGTCTACTTGCTGAACATACAACCCAATCATTTTTTTAAAAAGTTACTTTATAATTTTCTTTGAATAAAGTTATAGAAGCACCCTCTAGATTTTAGCTATGACTTAGATGCTTACAGTACCAAACATAAATTCTATCAAATTAATTACTTTTTTCTTTTCTGCTATTATTTGCATTTTTAAAACTCCTTCACTACTTGCTTTGTATTCATTCCAAGTTGGTGTAATGTTTGAATTACAAACCTCAGTAATTCTTTTACATCCTTGCACATGTAAAACTCTGAGACAAACTATGTTTCACATTTGTCCTCTATGGAGGGTTTGCTAGTTCTTAATTGCTTCATTCCAATGATTCTAAGGAAGTAATTACAGGCTATGTATTCCTTTTCCAAAAGTTGGATGTCAGTTAAAACTTTAGTTTATGCACAACTTTTTAATAATCCATCATTAATTTATTAATGAATTCAATATGTCCTATTGATGTTTACTAATAGTTTTTACATGTTGCTAAAATCTAACAGATATGCGAGAAGAACACGTTTAAAAAAATGAGTCTCAGGTCTCTGCATCCTCTTTCACAGTGAAATGGAGGAAAATCAGACAATGGTCACAGAGTTCATCCTGCTGGGATTCTGTCTTGGCCCAAGGATTCATCTAGTTCTTTTTCTACTTTTCTCTCTCTTTTATACTTTCACCATATTGGGGAATGGGATTATCCTTGGAATAATCTGCTTGGACTCCAGACTCTCCACTCCCATGTACTTCTTCCTGTCCCACCTGGCCATTGTTGATATGGCCTATGCCTGCAACACAGTGCCCCAGACACTGGTGAACCTTTTGGATGAGACCAAGCCCATCTCCTTTGCCGGATGCATGACCCAGACTTTTCTCTTCTTGGCTTTTGCACACACTGAATGTGTTCTCCTTGTGGTGATGTCCTATGATCGCTATGTGGCCATCTGCCACCCCCTACACTACACCGTCACCATGAGCTGGAGAGTGTGTGCCATCCTGGCTGCTGTTTCCTGGATATTTAGCTTTCTCCTGGCTCTGGTCCATTTAGTTCTCATCCTGAGGCTGCCCTTCTGTGGACCTCATGAAATCAACCACTTCTTCTGTGAAATCCTGTCTGTCCTCAAGCTGGCCTGTGCTGACACAACACTCAACCAAGTTGTCATCTTTGCCGCCTGTGTGTTCATCTTAGTGGGGCCATTGTGCTTGGTTCTGATCTCCTACACACGCATCCTGATGGCCATCCTGAGGATCCAGTCAGGGGAGGGCCGCAGAAAGGCCTTCTCCACCTGCTCCTCCCACCTCTGTGTGGTTGGGCTCTTCTTTGGCAGCGCCATTGTCATGTACATGGCCCCCAAGTCCCAGCACCCGGAGAAGCAGCAAAAGATCCTGTTCCTTTTTTACAGTTTTTTCAACCCCATGCTGAACCCCCTGATCTACAGCCTGAGGAATGCTGAAGTCAAGGGTGCTCTCAGGAAGGCACTGTGCAAAGAAAGTCACTCCTGGTTGGTGTGATGTTTGGACTACAAGTCTCCATAGTTTCCTCTAATCTTGATTCCCAGTTATGTCCTAAATCCAAGAATGTTCACTGGCATTTGTTATCTGTGTCTAATGATGTAAGATCATAACCTCCTCCTAACCTGCAAGATTAATAATGTTGTATTCCTTGGCTTCTTAAAAGATAAGATTTTGTCAGGCATAATTTTTCTTTCTAGTTGAATCAATTAGCTACAAAATTAAATAACACTTTAATTCATTCTCTGAGTCTCTTTAGTTGAATCTGTTCATAAACCTTTTTAATCTAATTAAATGACCTGACAAACTGCATAAGATTCAGAGGAAAAACAAGCTATATCCAAACCCAGTGACCTTCCCATCCCATCATACACCTGACAGATCCCATAATTACACTCAACCAATCTAGGAATTATGTGAAGATTTTTAAGTGATCATCTATGGCACGTATTACTTTTAAATGAAATTATAGATATGTTATGGGGTTAATTTGTTTAACTGAGTAAAGTAACAGATTTTAAGAATATAGAAACAAGGAGGGAGGAAAATTTTTAAATCCCATAGACAGCTAGGACATGCCTTAAATCCCAGAACTTGGAAATCAGAGGCAGGAGGATCAAGACCAACTTAGGGGATATGGTGAGTTTCAGGACAGCCAGAGGTACACAGAGAGACCCTGTCTCAAAAAAAAAAACAGACAAACAAACAAGATATCAAAGACACTAGAGATGCTATAACTTCATTTATAAATTAAGTTTCCCCTGATTATTTTTGCAGCTAGTGTATAAGAGAACATTGGAACCTTAAATGAGATGAAAATGAGCAACAGATAAAGATTTAGAATTATGAGCTATTGCATATTTTTTAGTCTGCCTATAGATAGAATACATTCTCTTGTCTAAAGCATTGTTCAATACTACGATCTTGGTGACCATCAGACTTGTTCTAAAGAATGTGTGCATTCTTCATTTTGTTGTTAACAGATAATAACTACTATGTATAAATGGAGACATGGAGGCATAATAAACAACCATCTTGCTTAATATCTTAGTAAGTGGCTTTTACTACATATTGGTAGAATTTTACATGGATCATTTTGTTTAGTGATCATAAAAAAAAACATGAAGACCATTCTATTATTGTACTTTCTTGCAAATGTATGTTCTAGAAAGGAATATATTCTTGACTCTTGCTCAGACAATTTGTCTCCAAAGCCCTCTACTTAACCAAATGTAGTTCTATAATCTCATAATGCTCTATCAATATCATTGTTATCAAATAAACTAGACTAGTTATCCTAAGAAAGGACATTTTGTAGTTATCCTAAGTGAAGGATGATATCTTTGTAGTTTAGTGTGTATGATGATAAGCTGATCTGGTATTACAAGGCCTGGTGGAAGAGGGGATCACACTTCAGGGATATTTTCCTGAATGATGACTCCTGTGCACAAGGTTGAAAAATAAAAAGCACTGGGCTTTTAGAGGAATGGGACATTGTTAAGTAAAAAGTAAAGGCTTTTCTCATTGAACACGGAGGCTTAAGTTCAATTAATACCTAAGAACGGAGATATCCTTGACAAATCCTATCTCTCTTCAAAATTAAAATGATGTCCATTGGTTATTGAAAGCATTTTTCCTCTAACTAAAATGTGAAAATGAGGATGTGCTAATAAGGAAGAACTGCAGTGATACAGGAAACACTGCCAGAGGGCAGTAGCAATGAGCAGTCAGTAGAAACAGAATATGAAGAACTTTGAGATGGTGCCACTCCTCACTGTACCATACCTCTGTGCTGAATGAGAATGGATATCTTATAGAATCTTTGGAAACACAGTCCACTAACAAGGCAAAGGCATTCATATTTTTATTACATATTCAAATTTGCCATAACCAGCCAAGTAATAATTGCAGAACAAATACTACCTGAAAGATGGCTGGCTCCCATTCAATTTAAACACAGCCCCTAAACACTGTATTATATGTTACTCCTTTCTACTTCTAAATGTATTTAGTTCTTGCAAAGGTTTCTTCTGATGTGAATTTTGTGGTTTATTGCACCTCACTTAAAGTGACTGCAGAGCAACTCTGAACAATTGAGAAAAGATATTTAATTCTTGATAGAATAGAAATACAGCTGCAAAATTCTGTAATGGAGAGTCTGCCATCAGGGCGGCTCTGTGGGTGTGTGGATTCTCCTATCTCCTAGAAGTGGCTCTCAATATTAGAGGCTGTAATTACTGAGAATGAGGGGCGTGGCACTCTGTGGGTGAAGTTCGCTCTTGAGCCACACAACAGTGGCCCCACAGTATCTCTGGCATGTGGAATGGACTCTCCATCACTGAAATGTAGGACTATTGTTTACTCTTTGCTAGGGAGTATAGAGTCCAGTGTTTCTCAATGAGTGATGTTTTGTGCCTTCAGATCACCTGGGGAACTTGCAGAAATATAAGTTCTAGTTTGGAAGCTCTGAAAGGGATGGAACTCAAAGGCACTCAAATTCTTAACTACATCGCTTCTTTTGTTGACTGGCTGACCCACAAACTGTGCACAGTGAAATCTGGTTCATGGGAAAAGCAAAAGACAAGTGAGACCCACTATATATTACAGAACCTGACAGATATGGTGTCTTTACATACCACGGGGAAGCCTCATTTCCTTTGCCTTCTTGATAATTTTGATAGCAAGGGCTCAATTCGGTTTTAGACTCACTATAGTTTGTTGCTGGTCATTTCATTCACTCACTCATCCATCCATTCATTCATTCATTCATTCATTCATTCATCCATCCATTCAGCCATTCATTTTTTTAGTTCTTCCTATTGTCTCATATGTTTTCCTTGTTTTAGTTTGGTTTTAGTATTATGAGACCAAAAAAAGAACAGTATTGTACTTAATCTGTCTTGTTCCTCACAGCACTGTCTGGGAGCTACATGTTCAGATTCACTGGAGACCAGAGAAAACCAAGGTGGATTCTATACACTCATGTTCTTACACTCAGCACTTAACTATGGATGCTGAGTATATAGTGGCTTCTCATAAATCAAGCAAGCTGATTTTCAGTGGACACCAGACGGAAGTCCTTTGAATGATTCTAACACTTTCTACTAGCAGATAATCTGACCTCATGAGTTAAAGGATCAGTTCACAAGACTGCCCACTTCAGTATTATGTGGGCTTCTGACTAACCATCCACAATTCAAGATTCTAATCACACATCCATGTCTCAGCCTTCTACTGTAATGCCAAGATCACGGGACCCTCAGAGACCACCAGGAGACGACGCGATGCAAGAGCAAGAGAGCTTTATAACGAGTGATCGAACTCAAGACCCAAGTCTCACTGACACAGCCATAAAGAAGTGGGACTTCGAGCCCTGAGTGAGCAAGGCTTTTAAAGGGAAAGACTACAAGCAGGGGGTTTCCATGACAGCAAGCAGAGGTGCACATGTTTCTATGACAGCAAGCAGGGGGGTCCACGCCTTGACGTAAAAGTTAGAGGGGCGAGGTGACTGCCTCTGAGGCACATAATCACAATTTCCTGAGGCATATAATCACAATGGCTATTCTTCTAAACTAGATCTGAAACATTGGGGAGAATTTTCCCAGCCGATTCTCAACCGATTCTCATTGATTATTGCCAGGGAGATTGTCTCTATTTTCTATGAATTATTTATTCTGTGATATTTCCTGGAGGTTGTTGCTAGGAGAGTTAAGTTTATTTTCTGCCAAGTGTACATTCTGTGATATTTCCTGGTACCTCAATTCAGCTCCCAGTCAAGATGGCTCTTTATCTAAAAATGGAGTTATACCCAAGCTAACTTAAATTCTTCACTACGTATTTCTTCAGCTCATATGTCCTCAGTAAAAATGTGACCTCTGTTAAATGTGACCTAATGTTGGCCTCAGTGGGTACCTGTGTTCAGGTCTCCACATACAGACATCCATCCATCCACACAAAAGAAGTTAACTGAATCTTTTTGGACAGTATCTGGGTTTCCACATGCTAACTTGTAATCATTTGGAAACATACTAGTTTCAGCCAAGATCTATTTGTTTTCTGTCTTAATTTTTTTACATGTTTATTTTTTATATAATTTTATGATTTTCTCTGATAAATTTTATAAACTGACATTGCCTCATCTTAGAAAACATGTAATTTATATGATATAATTTCTAAATTTTAATTTGTTATGACATTCTATACTTATATCTTGATTTGATCCAAACTTATTTATGCTTTCCTTTAAAAAATAAAAGAACTTCTAAAGTATCTACATCCTTGATTTCAAGTTGTGCTATAGAGCAACACTAATAAAAACAGCATGGTACTTGCATAAAAACAAACTGGAAGATCAATGGAATCAAACAGAAAACCTAGAAATAAACCCACACACCTATAGACTCCTGATTTTTTTACAAAGAAGCCAAAACCACATAATGGAAAAAAAATTAAGACAGTATCTTCAACAAATGGTGCTGGTCTAACTGGATGTCTACATGTGGAAAATGCAAATAGATCCATACTTATCACCCTGCACAAAACTAAAGTCCAAGTGGATCAGAGACCTCAACATAAAACCAGACACACTAAATCTGTTAGAAGAAAAAGTGGGGAAGAGCCTTGAACTCTTTGGCACAGGAGAAACTTTCCTGGACAGAACACCAAGAGCACAGGCTCTAAAATCAACAATAAATTAATGCTACTTCCGGAACTGAAAATCTTCTGTAAAGCAAAACACACTGTCATCAGAACAAAACGATAGCCTACAAATTGGGAAAGAATCTTCACCAACTCTACATCTGACAGAGGGCTAATCTCCACAATATAAGAAGAACTCAAGAAATTAAACATCAATAAACCAAATAACCCAACTAAAAATGGGGTACAGAGAATTCTCTATAGAGGAATATCGAATGGCAGAGAAGCACTTAAAGAAATGCTCAACATCCATAGTTAGCAGGGAAATGCAAATCAAAACATCTCTCAGATTCCATCTCAAACCCATCAGAATGGCTAAGATCAAAAACTCAAGTGACAGCACATGCTGGAGAGCATGTGGAGAAAGGGGAACCCTCCTCCATTGCTGGTGGGATTGTAAACTTGTACAATCACTTTGGAAATCAATCTGGAGCTTTCTCAGAAAACTGGAAATAGTGCTACCTCAAGACCCAGATATACTGCTCCGGCGCATATATCCGAAAGATGCTCAACCATACAACAAAGACATTTGCTCAACTGTGTTCATAGCAGCTTTATTCATAATAGCCAGATTCTGGAAACAACTTAGATGTTCCTCAGCTGAAGAATGAATACAGAAATCATGGTACATTTACAAAATGGAATACTACTTAGCTATTAAAAACAAGGAAATCATGAAATTTGCAGGCAAATGGTGGGATCTAGAAAAGATCATTCTCAATGAGGTACCCCAGAAACAGAGAAACATGCATGGTATATACTCACTTATAAGTGGTTATTAACCATATTATAAAAGATAAACATACTAAAATTTACAGACCTGAAGAAGCTAAACTACAAGGAGAACCTTAGGGAAGATGCTTAATTCTCATTCAGAACAGAAAACAGGATAGAGACCAGAAGCATTGGAAGAGAGGGAAGAGGACTGAAGCCTACCACAGATGTCCTCTAGAAGACTTCAGTCAGCAGGGGATTGAAGCAGATGGAGAGACTCACAGGCAAACTTTGAAAAGAGAGCAGGGATTCTTCTATGGAAGAAGGGGATATAAAAGGACCCAGAAGGGACAGGAGCCACACAAGGAGACCAACAAGCCAAAAAAAAAAAAAAAAGCAGGGCCCAGGGCAGACTGCAGAGACTGATGCATCAACCAAAGTCCACACATAGAGAGGACCTAGACTTCCTGCTCAGATGTAGCTAATAGACAACTCAGTCTCCGTGTGGTTTCCCTAGTAAGAGAAGAGACAGTCTCTGACATGAACTCGGTTGCCTGTTCCTTGATCACTTCTCCCTGTTAGGGCAGCCTATACAGCCCACAGAGGAAGAGGATCCAGGCAGTCCTGATGAGACCTGATAAGCTAGAGTCAGACAGTAAGGGAGGAGGACTTCCCCAAATGGTGGACTAGGGAAGAGGGATAGGGAGGAAGAAGGAAAGAGGGTGGAACTGGGAGGAGATGAAAGAAGGGGCTACAACCGGGATATAGAGTGAATAATTTGTAAATAATAATAAATATATAATCTTTTATAACTTACAAATGTTATAAAAGTGAAAAACCTTTTGCTGCTCCCAAATTACAGATTTCATATAATTTCACAAGAGTTTTACCTCCATTAGTGGCTGTGAACCTGATCTTGAAAAGAGATGAAGTGTTTATTAACTGCCTTCTATGTGCTCCGTTTTTTATATGATTAAGGCTATTTTTTTGGCCTCCCTAAAATAATGTGTCTCTTGTCATGAATGCAGAGGTGAGCATGCTCTTCAATGTGATGTGAATTTAAGGGTTTCCTTCAGAGTTAGCCAATGACCCCAGAAGAACCAGAATTATGATGTAATAAACACATTAGCTTATAGATCTTACTGTGGCTAGATGTGGACTTTCTAACTCTCTCATGTCCAACGTAAAAAATAAATACAATTGAAAATGAGAATATCAGGAATTTCCATCTTCCCAGAAAAGAATGGTCACTGAATTCAGCAACCATTGCCTTCCAGAGTGAAGGCTAGGGAGCCTTTCTAACAGATGACCTACATGGGTGGTTTCTGTTCTGGAAGATACTCTCCTAGGGAAGATATTTCTCCAAACATCCCTCTGGAATGTTCTGGCCCCTTTTATGTTCCCCAGATCGTTGCTATGCATCTTTAGCCAGCATCCATAAATTCTCCACACCTTGAAACATACCGAGCTGTCTGTGTTTACTTGCTGTGTGTCCTACTGGGAATGAAAACAGAAATAGAAATAGATAACTGGCGTTTTTGTTTTTTCCTGCTTCCCTACAAAAGTAGGCATGCAGCGAATCTCGTAGTCCAGCCCTTCCACGAAGCCCTCAGTAGCTGCCGACTAGGCTGAAGCTTTGGAGAATACTGCCTCCTTTTTTTTTTTTTTTTTTTTTTTTTTTTTTTTTTTTTGAGGACGCTGCTGCATGTCAGGCAGGAGCCGATGCCAGGGTTCTGCAAAACCACAGAAGCTAAAAGGAGACGAGCCCTGTGTCAGCATCCAGGCTTCTTCCACTGAAATCCTTCCACCCTAATATGGAAGCCGACTGGGGTGTCTGGCTTTAGTTTACCATGAATTTCTCCCAGACAATTTGTAGCTCTAGTCTTGTTAATACACTCACATTGCACGTGCTGAAATGTGTGCGGAAAGTTAATGCTAACGTGTTTAAGCATACTGCTTAGGATAATGTAAGTGTTTGCTTCAGTTCTTTCTTTTTCTTTCTTTATTTTTTCTTTCTTTTTTTTTTTGAGACAAGTGTGTGTGTGTGTGTGTGTGTGTGTGTGTGTGTGTGGTGTAGCCCTGGCTGTCCTGGAACTTGCTCTTTAGACCAGGCTGGCCTAGAGCTCAGAGATCTGCCTGCCTCTGCCTCCCAAGTGCTGGGATTAAAGGTGAGTGCCTTCAGTGCACGGCAACTTGTACTTCATTTCTTGAAACCCACATTGTTTGGTTCCAGAACTCTCTGAAAATATCAAAATCCTAGTACATTGTATAAAATGTTTATTTACTTGAATATAACCTCTATATATCCTCCCTTGTGTCTGAAATAATTACTAGATACTCATAATACCTAATATGTTGTAAATGATATATACAATCGTTAAGGTATAAGATATATATATATATTATATCTACATCTTATTTCTCTCTCTCTTTCTCTCTCTCTCTCTCTCTCTCTGTGTGTGTGTGTGTGTGTGTGTATACATGTAGAGAGATTTTAATTCAGAACAAAAGATCATATCCAAAGACCTTCCAGGTCTATGTGGTCCAGCTAGAATACAGACATGCCTTTTAATCCCAAGAAACAGGAGCAAGTAGATCTCTGAGATCAAGGCCAGCCTGGTACAGAGCAAGTTCCAGGTAAAGAAGAGCCTAGATTGAGGTGTGGTGGTACATGCCTTTAATCCCAGCACTCAAGAGACAGAAGCATGCAGATCTCTAAATTCTAGTTAGTTCTGTGAATTCTAGTTAGTTCAGTTGAGTCAGTGAGTTGAAATGCAGTGCAGTGGAGGTGCATTCCTGGCAGTTTGGTTAGTGGAATTCAGAGGCAGTTTTATCTGGAGAGGTTTTTTTTATGGGCCTTTTAAATTTTATTTCTTATTTACAATTTACTCACTTACCTGGAGAATTTTACAAAGACAAGTTGAAGAAAGAATAAGCAAGACAAGGGTAAGGACAGAACGAGCCAGAGAATGACAAGGATTAGAACAGATTGCTAGAGTTAGTTTGAGGCCAAGTAGAGCAAGACAAACAGAGGCCAAAAGATTCAATCAAGCCAGATTGAATCAGTCAGCTTGGAGAGGAGTTTGAGTCAGAACAGCTGAGTTGAACCAAACAGCCAGAATTCAGAAAGAGCTAGAAATGTTGAAAGTATTCAGCAGTAAATCTCAAGGCTGAAAACATTCTAGACCTAGATTAGATTGTATATAAGCATAGAAGCTTCCAAGACTAGGCCTAGGTTAGCAGACAGAGGCAGTAAGCCTCGGAGCTGACAATTACTTCAGGCAAATGCAGGATACTATAATAAAGAATATGCTATATTTATATGATACTTTTATGTGTATACATATATATCTATACATATACAGAAAATAACAATTAAAAAGATATATAATTAGCTTAAAAACAAACATTTGTAATCCCTGTCCCTTGAGAGGCCAGCAAAATAGGGCCAGGAGTTTGAGATCAGTTTGGGTAAAATAGGGAGATCCAGAAAGGAGAAGGAGGGAGAGAAGGGAGAAAAGAAAGAGGAGGAAAAAAGAAGAAAAGAAGGAAGAAAGAGTGGAAGAGAGGAAAGACGAAAGAAAGGAAAGAGAAGGAAAAGGAAAGGAGGAAGGGAGAATGGGAGGGAATGTAGACTCAAAAAGGTAAGGAGAGGGAGAAGTAGGGATGAAGAAAGGATCTAAAAGTAATATTTATTATAATTTTTAGCCTCCATTGGTTGATCTACAGGCATAAAACACTTGGATTAAGAACTGACCATATAAAAAATAAAAAAATAAAAATAAAAATAAATAAATAAAAGAACTGGCCATATAAAATTTGGCAACTTTTATTTTACGTAGTAAACAGGATCTACAGAAGACACCAATAAATACATCTGTTGAAGTTCAATCAAAGAATGAAGAATACGTTATCTAAAAACTACACCTTGCTAACTTACATTATTATCAGCAAGACTCAGCTTCTACAGGATGATGGTCAATGAATTGTATGATGTCCATGGACTACCATGAACCGTGGAGAGACAAAATGTGTGTGAGGCCCATATAGTCATGAGATGTACAAGGAGCAGCTGAAGGGTGTTGATGTTCCTAAGTTCTCACTGCGCCATGAATATGCTCAGTGTGGACTATATTTTGTCTTATTTGGTCCCCACCATGCCAAATAAAATATCTGCTATTTTTTCCTTAAAAGGAGAAAAACTGAGGCTTAAAAGGCTAAGAAATAAGGTTATGCAACCAATAACTGCACGTCTTACTCTAAGCCCATCCTTTTTCCTTGCTATTCTGCAATGTTTTTCAGCCCCTTTGCTTGAGAATTTGACATGGAAGGAAGAATGTGGATGGCTTTTTGAGTGTTTTGTTTTCTCATATTTAATCAAATTGGGAATATCTAGTCAGATAATATGTGATAAACTGCCATGTTCTAGGCACAATCTATGACAAAATACAATCATCATTTCGTCGTATTAGGACAAATATATTTCTTCAATGTAAGGACTTTCTTAACATTTTTTTTTCTTTTTTTTCAATGCAGTTTATTCAGGAACCTTGAACAATCATCTGACCCTGGGGAAAGCCAGCCCACAGCTTAAATAGCCTCTGGGTAGCCAACCCCAGCGTGCCATGTGGGCAATGCAGATAGGTCCACATACATGGAAGCAAGCCAGATCCTCAGCCTTAGCCAAATGTGGAGTTGTTCGTGACAGAGAGCACTCACCATCGGGAAGGTGGAAGGCGGAAACCAGCTCCATCTTTAAGGCATAGCATTCCGCAGCTCTCTACAGTTCCCCCTTTTTGTTTTAGACGCATCAGGCAAGAGTAGAGGTCTGATTTCTGATATTAGAAATAAATTGGGACTTTGTACTGATGTTCATTTAGGTGTCATCCACTCAAAGAGCATCAGACCCGACCGATACCTTTTTCTCTGAGGCGGGACCTGGGGCATCAACCGCATGCAATCAGACATGCTCTTCTCTGGGTCCAAAGCGGCTGACCCTGAGTGCAGTGCTTAGCCTCGCATCCTGAGCGTAACATTTTAGCTTTTTATGGCAGCCAACCATGCTTGGGGAGACTGTCCTGCTGTAAAGGCCTGAATGGTCATGGCTGCATTACGCTGTAGTGAGACTCTAATCTTCCATATATACCACAGGCAAACCAAGGAGACCAACACCAGAAGGCCTGCTAACGCTCCCATGCCCGCCCATTCCTTCAGATGATTCATGGCTGCAGCAATCCATGATGATAATCCTGTGGCTAGTCCTGCGTTCACTCTAGTAGAATTTACTGTGACAATGGTGCTGGTCTAACTGGATGTCTACATGTAGAAAAATGAAAATAGACCCATACTTGTCACCCTGCACAAAACTGAAGTCCAAGTGGATCAAAGACCTCAACATAAAACCAGACACATTAAATCGGCTTGAAAAAAAAGTGGGAAATACCCTAGAACTCATTGGTACAGGGGAAAACTTCCTGAACAGAACACCAACAGCACAGGCTCTAAGAGCAACAATCAATAAATGGGACCTCATGAAACTGAAAAGCTTCTGTAAAGCAAAGGACACCGTCATCAAAACAAAGCGACCGCCTACAGATTGGGAAAGAATCTTCACCAACCCTTTATCTGACAGAGGACTCATATCCAGTATAAATAAAGAACTAAAGAAGCTGAAAAGCAGCAAACTAAGTAATCCACATAAAAAATGGGGAACAGAGCTAAACAGAGAATTCTCTGTAGAGGAATACCGAATGGCAGAGAAGCACTTAAAGAAATGCTCAACCTCACTAGCCATTAGGGAAATGCAAATCAAAACAACCCTGAGATTTCACCTTACACCCATGAGAATGGCCAGGATCAAAAACTCAAGTGACAACACATGCTGGAGAGGTTGTGGAGAAAGGGGAACCCTTCTGCACTGCTGGTGGGAATGTAAACTTGTACAACCACTCTGGAAATCAATCTGGCGCTTTCTCAGACAACTAGGAATAGCGCTTCCTCAAGATCCAGCCATACCACTCCTGGGCATATATCCAAAAGAGGCTCAAGTACACAATAAGGACATTTGCTCAACCATGTTTGTAGCAGCTTTATTTGTAATAGCCAGAAGCTGGAAACAACCCAGATGCCCCTCAACTGAAGAATGGATGCAGAAATTGTGGTACATCTTTCTTAACATTTTAAAAATATTTTATTTTGGTGTTTTGCCTGTGGTTAAGGGCATAATATGTCTGCAGTGCAAGAGGAGTCCTGAAGAGGGCAGTCGATCCTTTGAAACTGAAATTAGGTCTGTTTGTGAGCTGCCATGTGGGTGCTGGGTACCAAACCCAGACCCTCTGCACAAGCTGCAAATGCTCTTAACAGCTGAACTATCCAGACCCCCTAAGGGCATTTTAAGTGCAAATTCCAAAAAAATTAATTTTGAGGCATATACAGTCCCTACTGGCCTTACAGAATTGATAAAAAATGAATCAATGTTCTAGACAAGTGGGATTTCAAAGACTATTGCTATTATAAATTATAAGAAGTATTTTTAAGGTTGTTTAAGACAGTTAATTACTTAGAATTCCTAAGTAATCGAAGCCCTCTGTGTGACCACACAAATACTTTAGCTATTGGCAATTCTTATCCATACTGTGGTGCAGATGCATTCTAGGGAAAGTAAGGAGAACTGTTTGAGAATGAGAGAAAGACATAGGGGAAAAATGAAAAACGAGATTACCCAAAAAGAAAAATACAGGTCCAGAAGAAAAAAGATCCATCTAGATCAGTAGTTCTCAGCCAGTGCACTGTGACCCTCTTGACAAGCCTCTATCTCCAAGAATATTTACATTATGAGTCATAAGAGTACCAAAATTACAGTTATGAAGTGGCAACAAAAATAATTTTATGGTTATGGGTCACCACAGCATAAGGAACTGTATTATAAGTTCGCAGCACTAGGAAGGTTGAGAACCCTGATCTAGACAAGGACCTTGAGATAGAGGGTCACTAAAGCAGGGACAGGAAAGAGCCACTGGTGGAGAGAGGGAGGGCTTTATCGAGTGGATTAGTTATAACAAATATTTATCACTTTGTTACATTGAACTGTTCCATACTTCAGCTGAACAAAAGATTTAAAAATAGATGTTATTCTAGTAACACTGCATGACTCACTTCCCAAACATTAACAATGAGCTCATTAGCTCATCACACTCAAGTTTTACTCCTTAAAACAGGCTTTATCTGGTACTGACAAGTTTCTTCAGGCATAAAACAATTTTTTTT
Source organism: Meriones unguiculatus (assembly GCF_030254825.1). Lineage (NCBI taxonomy): Eukaryota > Metazoa > Chordata > Mammalia > Rodentia > Muridae > Meriones > Meriones unguiculatus. The sequence goes on along the minus strand of NC_083351.1, from coordinate 66,013,082 downwards.
CCAGTCTCAGATATTGAGTTAGGAACCATGGAGACCTATTAGTCATCAGGTATCTAAATGTTTAAACATGCAACTTGAACATGCATGTAACATGTATGATTTCAAGCACAAAAGAAGGTCTGTATGTTGCATTTTAGAAATAGTTGTACATTTATTCTTTAGTTTTTTTCTTTCGTTCTTTTTTTTTTTGCATTTCTGTCATTTCCTTGGCAAATTTGATTAATTTGTGTTTAGGTAAGATGACTTCTGTATCATGTAAATTGAAATAAAATGAGTGAAAATTGTCTTTCAGGTGTTCATGGTTAAGTGCTTTCTCTATTGTTACTGTTACAGAACTTCAGAAAGCCTGTTTCTTTTTGATAGCAGAGAAGGTGTAAGCAACACAGCCATTCCAGATTCAGTCCAAGCATGACCCAATGCAATCCGTATTTATTTAATGACATACTTTTGACCATTTAAATGTTGTGAAATAACTTTATTTACAATAAATATCCTTTAGAGTAGCTTTGTTTGCTTGTTTGTTTTTACCATCATTTTTTCTGAGGTTTATTCATCCATTTCATCACAGCCACTTTCCTCGTTGATGCTGGTAAGTCTCCATCATCAGGTTCCTCTGATGCATATCTGTCTCTGAAACAGCAGCTGCATCAGCACTCCCATGATCAGTGGCGACTTCTACAACTCTGGTGACAACTGATCACTAGCAGAACTGTGGGTCCTCATTTGTTTGAATATGTCCGTTTATGTTAGCCAATTCTTTTCAGTGATCACTTTTGAAAAATATCATGTGGGTAATGGGAAGATAACAGACTATACGATTTGCTGTAAGTGAATGAAACAGGAAATGGACAGAGCCTAATAACTGACAGGATATAGAAGAGGCTCCTGTGACTGGTAGTGAGGGGATTTTCCCCTACCATAACCTTGCTGTGGTTGTAAACCATTTATGCCTGAATGAAAATGCTTCATGCAACAATAGGCTAGGGCTCCAGGTTTTTCAGCCTTTGAAAGCAGGAAGTGGGTCAAGAGCAGCTCCCTAGGGGGTATTCATGCCTTTGGCCTCCAAATGTTTTGCCCAGGTCTACATTATCAATCTCCTGTTCTGAGGCTTTTAGCTTCTCAGCCTGAGTAGCTACCAACTCATCACTCATTGTGCTCTCTCTCCATCTCACAAAGAGCCAATGGAATACAGTTCAGACTTTGACTGTCTCCATCAATCTAATAAAGCCTTTCTTATAATAATATATATTTTGTTAGTATTTTCTTCTCCAGAGAAATCTGATGACTATGTAAGAAAAAGATGGAAAGAACCAAGCAGAAGTGTTTTAATAAAAATGCAAATAATTAGAATTATTATTAAATACACTGTACCTTCCTTTGAATGCTGCTAGGTGTTTTATTTGGATAAATTCATTTATCATCCTAAAAATTTCATTTCTTATTACCATCCCCCTTTATTAAAGCAAAATTAGGAAAATGTCAAACATTTGCCCTCATATGTAATCTGATTCCAAGTGTTCTTTACTTAATAGGATAATGTAGCATTATCAGGATGATTAAATTAAGAATAAGTCTACAATAACTAAATGTAGAGCATGTAAGTGAATATGGTTTTCTTCTCACTTTAATGCTGGTCAAGAGATTATGGATGAAAGCTCCTTCTTTGTTATGGTCCCTGAGTTTGGTTGCCAAGGAATTCATAGATTTGCAGTGGCAGAAAACATTCAAAATGTAGAAATGAGCAATTTTCTCTCTGGAAGTAGAGATTGTTTAAAACAAAGCACCATGGTAAAATGCAGAACCAAGACACATCTATTTTCAAGTACACTGCTCACATACCATGCACACATGTTTATACATACACACAGACACACAGACACACATACACACTCTTCTACTATGTATTGGTGAGCCAATGTTCTAAGTATTTGGCAATATCAGCTATTCAAATTGTCATAATAATCTTCCAAATTAAGGACTAACATTAATCACTTTTATATCTGAGAGCAGGCAAACATAGAAAGGAAGCAGTATGAAAAATGTTTCCAGCTAATTAGCCTAGTCAAAGATCAAATTCAGATGCTAAAACAATGAAAGAGACCATGCAACCAGCATGCAACTGGACTTGGGTTATCCTTTCTTTACTAGTTAGATCTCTCTCCCTCTCTGTCTGACTTTCTTTCCTTCCTTCTTTTCTTTCTTTTTTCCTTCTCTCTCTCTCTCTCTCTCTCTGTCTGCCTCTCTCTTTAGTTTCTCAAGATAAGGTTTCTGTGTAGCCCTGGCTGTCCTGATACTTGCACTATAGGCAAAGCTAGCCTTGAACTCAGAGATCTGCCTGCCTCTGCCTCCCAAGTGCTGATATTAAAGGGATGCACCACTGTGCCTGGTCTTAAATTTCTTCTTATTTAAAAAATTTAGTTTATGCTTAATTGTGTGTGTGTGTGCCTGCGTGTGTATGCGAGTCAACATGGGTACTGGGATTTGAACCAGATGCACTTACTACTTCTGAGTCATCTCCCCAGCCCCAAAAGCCCCAAAAACAATACTCGAGTTCTTAATTTTTTTCTATTAACAAAGAGAAATTTTGATTTGGGCAATTAGGAATATTTTAATACCATAAATATTATTTTATTTGTTTTTAAACATAGACCCAGTCATAGATAAATAAGAAAACACGTCTAAAATTCAAGATCCTATTCTTAGAGTTACAAGCTACATAAATTTTGATCATAAAAATTAGAGGGTGGGGAAGGAATGAACTGTCAGAATTAAAAGAAAAGAAAGAGATGAAAGGATATTTGTTTACCTTTAGGCAAAGAAGGCCACTGAGCTCTAGAAAGCAACACACATAGAATTGCTTAAAAATTAAATTAAATTAAAAAGTCCAGCCTGATTTTAAACTAGTAGGCAGAAATAAGTGAGATAATAATGAAAGTTGTCTTTAAGACTTTCCTGAATGACAGGACAGTGAAACAGAAAGCAATAGAAGACACTGATATCAGACTTGAAATCAATGACTTGCTAACTGAAAGATATTCATTAAAAGTCTTGCTGTAATTCATCAAAATTGGGACTGTAGTTTGTAACCCCCACGTCTTCTAACAGTCTCTAAGTGAGGGTTTGTTTTCTGGCAGGTGTTGCATGTGGTTGCAGCACTCGGAGAGACGCATCTAAATGGCCAACAAGACGGAGGAGCTGTAATTCCAGGGGTAGGTCACTAGGGAAGGAAGTTCCCCAGTCACCATGAGAGTAGGCAACATTCTGAGAAAACCAAGCTACCCAGCCTGTTACCTGTAGTCTTTGTTAGGTCTACCCTGGGTGCCAAGAAGCCACAGAGGCTGCCCAGGGCAGAGCTGTAGCTGGAGACCTGAGCTTCAGCTGGTCAACAAGTGTTTTGCTGTAGGCTTTTCAGAAAAGTCACGAAGACTGCCTGAGTCTGGGTCTCTGTCCCATAAGTTGTACCCTCATCCTTTTGAGGGTGACTACAAAGGTCCAGCTATCAAAGTATTAAAGTCCACCTATCAAAAACCCCCTTTGGTTCACCTAATTAACATACCAAATCAAAATATACCACTGCATCCTAGCCCATTCTAACACAGAGCTCTCCCTTTTCTCTTCTTAAAGATTACACAGGCAAGGTCTTTTGCTGCTATTTTTCCGAGTCAGAAAGAAGCCACTTTAAACTGCTCCACTCCCTTAATAAAGGATCTCTCTGTGAAAACAGATGTTTGGGTGTGGTCTGTGCCTAAGCTAGGGTCTGGGAGGGAACACCCGATTTGTAGGGATGGGGTGTCTAGTTCACTGTGTATTAATCCTAAATGAGATGTCTTCATCAACCTCCTTCCTGGGGGCTCAGGGATCTATGTGGAGGAGGAACACAAAAATTTCCAAGAGGCAGAGGGGATGGATGAAAACGGTATCTTCCACACACAGCAGAGCTGATGCACCTATGAACTAAGCAGGCACGGGGATGCTGCACAAGTTTAAGTCACATGGGTAGGGGTCCAGTGCTGAGAGGGCAAAGTGCATATGAGATTCCACTCCTAACCAAGCAGCTACATGCAATAAATACTGGCCAGCAAAAAGAAAATCAGCTTTCTCCAATGAAGTTTCACTTGTTTATCAACCAGTACATGCTCCATGCCCAGGAGTAGCTGGCCAGCACAGAATGAACTCAACGGTATTTTGTGGACTTTCTGTCTCACTTTGCTTTGTTTGAACATTTTTGTCCTATTGGTCTTTTGTTTGTGTTGATTTTCATTTCTGTGGGGATTTTTAGTATATATGTCTTGGCATTTTGGTTTTTGGTTTTTGCATTTGTTTGCTTGCTTGTTCTTTAAAGATAGGGGAAAAACACAAAGTTGGGTGGGTAGGGAGGACTGGCAGGAGAAAGGTATGATGAAAATATACTGTATGAGAAATTTTCAATTAAAAAGTCATATAAGCACAATTCAAGAAGAGGAGGAGGGGAGAAAGATGAAGAAGAGGAGGAAGAGCTGCTTAGGCAGACACCACTGGACGAGATAAAACACCACACAAACATAGGTATTACTGTTTTTAGCATTATGTGAGAAATTATCTTAATCCTGTCAAGGTGAATAGACCTTCCAAGCTTGGACCACAGCTGTCGATCAAAAAAGAAACAGTATTAATTATCAAAATCCATGTGGCTTCAACGTGTTTCAAAAAACATGTAGAAGTCATACAGCCCCAGTGAAGAAGCCCAGCCAGAGTCAGAGATGCACCCACATTCATTACCCGGCAGTGAGTCACCTAGGGATGGCCTCTGGGGAATTCCTCTCCCTTAGAACCTTTCCCAATCCACCAGGAAAACATAGGGGATTCCTCCCAAGGCTAACGATTTCTGAGTTCCAATCTCCCATAATCTTTAACCTGGGATTCACAATACATTCCTTAATTATGTGTCAAGTATCCACAGAGAGAAAAACGAAAATAAGTTCATTTGTTTATTCCAGTGCTGAGACATTCCTAGGACGCAGTGAAAACCTTTCAGAAGCCTCCTGAGTAAGGTTTAGGAGCTGTCTTGGTTGATGAATTGTTTGCCACGTACATGTGGGAGATGAAGTTCACACATGCAGCACCTAAAGTCTCAAAAAACCCAAGAGCATTTGTTGTTTGTTTCACTTAAAGCCGGGTGGGAATGGCAGCACCCTAATAATCCCAGCACTCAGGAGGTAGAGATAGGGTACGGAAACTAGGATCCAGGAGGGTGAGGGAGACAGGGGCACCAACCCAGGAAATGGACTCCGGAGACCAGCATCTAGTGGGCAGCGGCAAGCATTTTTATACAGCCTTTGAACCAATGGGAAGCCAACATGATCTCTGAGGCAGCCAACCGTCCCACTGTCACTATGGGAGATGCCAGGCCTGCCAGTACCCGATGGAACTAATGTGCAGACTGGGAAAGGAACCATCACCTTGGTTTGGGCCCATTCTGAGGCTCCACCATACTGGGATCCACTATTTGTGTCACACAGTTCGCCAGAGTACACGGGCACTGGTACTATAGAACGCTATGGAAGCCTCCCTCACCGTCATCCACCGGATCCCACTCAGGGGCCTCAGTCCCACAACAGGGAACCTTCTTGCAAGATGAATATCTAGACTAACCCAATCAGTGAGCTCTCTATTCAGGTGAAAGAGCAAGCCTCAGCATGTAAGATAGCAATGGAGGAAAATACCTAATGCTCTTCTCTGACCTCCACATACACATGCACATGTGGGCCACATGGACACACACACATATATGCATGTAAACAAAAACAGGAATAAAGAACCTTCTAACTCTCCATTGACTTCATCTCTAAATTTTCACTGCTGAGGTTTGTTTTCTGTAATAAATTTTTTAAATTTATTACAGTTTATTCACTTTGTATCCCAGCTGTGGCCACTCCCTTGTCCCCTCACAATCTCACCCTCCCTTCCTCCCTCTTCTCCTCCCTTGCCCCTCCCCCAGTCCACTGATAGAGGTCCTCCTCTTCCATTTGACCCTAGCCTATCAGATCTCATCAGGACTGGCTGCATTATCTTCCTCTGTGGCCTTGTAAGGCTCCCCCCCAATCCCTCAAGGGGAGGTGATCAGAGAGCCTGCCACTGAGTTCATGTCAGAAACAGCCCCTGTTTTCCTTACTAGGGAAACCACTTGGATACTGAGCCGCCATGGGCTACATCTGTGCAGGAGTTCCAGGTTATCTCCACAAATGGTCCTTGGTTGGAGTATCAGGCTCAGATACTGGGCCCAGATATTTTGGTTCCATTGCTCTCCTTGTGGAGCTCCTGTCCCCTCTAAGTCTATCTATCTCCCACTTCTTTCATAAGATTCCCTGAACCATGCCCAAAGTTTTGTTATGAGTCTCAGCTGTTGCTTTAATACCTTGCTGGGTAGAGTCTTTCAGAGGCCCTCTGTGGTAGGCTCCTGTCCTGTTCTCTGCTTTCTCAATCTTCCGAGGTCCCATTTGCCTTTGTGAATGAGGATTGAGCATCTTACCCAAGATCCTCCTTCTTGCTTAGCTTCTTTAGGGGTACAGATTTTAGTATGCTTATCCTATCTTACAGGTCTAGAATCACTTATAAGTGAGTATATACCATGTATGTCTTTCTGCTTCTGGGATTCCTCACTCAGGATGATCTTTTCTAGTTCCCACCATTTGCCTGCAAATTTTATGTTTTTAATTGCTGAGTAGTATTCATAGAAACAGATTAGTGGATCAATGGAATTGAATAAAAGACCCAGAAATAAATCCACACACTTATGGACACCTGATTTTTAACAAAGATGCCAAAACCATACAATGGAAAAAAGATAGCATCTTCAACAAATGGTGCTGGTCTAACTGTATATCTACATGTAGAAAAATGCAAATAGATCTATATTTATCACCTTGCACAGAAGTAAAGTCCAAGTGAATCCAAGACTTCAACATAAAACCAGACACACTAAACCTGTTAGAAGAAAAAGTAGGGAACTCATTGGCACAGGAGACAACTTCCTGAACAGAACACCAACAGCACAGGCTCTAAGATCAACAGTCAATAAATGGGATCTCATGAAACTGAAAAGCTTCTGTAAAGCAAAGGACACTATCATCAGAACAAAGCGACAGCGTACAGACCGGGAAAGGATCTTCACCAACCCTACATCTGACAGAGGGTTAATATCCAGAATATTAAAGAACTGAAGAAGTTAAAAAGCAATAATTAAAGTAATCCAATTAAAAAAATGAGGTAGAGAGCTAAACAGAATTCTCAATAGAGGAATTATGGGATGGCGGAGAAATACTTAAAGAAATATTCAACATCCTTATCTGTCAGAGAAATGCAAACCAAAATGACCCTGAGATTTCACCTTACACCCATCACTATGGCTAAGATCAAAAACTCAAGTGACAATAACCTAGAACCCCTGCACAGATGTAGTCCCTGGCAGCTCAGTGCCCAAGTGGCTTCCCTAGTAAAGGAAACAGGGACTGTCTCTGACATGAACTCAGTGGCTGGCTCTTGATCATCTCCCCTGAAGGGGACAGGGTGGGGAGCCTTACTAGACCACAGAGGAAGACAATGCAGCCAGTCCTGATAAGACCTGATAGGCTAGGGTCAGATGGAAGAGGGAGGAGCATGGGAGGAGAAGAGTGAGGAAGGGTGAGATTGGGAGGGGACAAGGGAGGAGTCTACAGCTGGGATACAAAATGAATACATTGTAATTAATAAAAACAATAAATTATATATATGTAAAGAATATATATATATTCTTTTGGTTCTGTTGCTCTCCTTGTGGAGCTCCTGTCCCCTCCAAGTCTATCTCCCACTTCTTTCATAAGATTCCCTGAACTCTGCCCAAAGTTTGGTTATGAGTCTCAGCTGCTTTTTTAATACCTTGCTGGGTAGAGTCTATCTAGATAGTCTATGCTATCTTTTTTCCATTGAATGGTTTTGGCATCTTTGTCAAAAATCAGATGTCCAGATTCTTTATATATATATATATATAAAGAATCAAGGTCAACCCAAACCAGGCATGGTGCAGCATAATTGTAATCCTAGCACTGGAGGAGGAAGAGGCAATAAAATCTCTCTGAGTTAGAGGCTAACCTGATCTAAAAAGCAAGTCCAGAACAGCCACAGCTACACAAAGAAACCCTAACCCTGTCTCAAAAAAAAGAAAAAAGAAAAGTCAGCCAGCCCAGCCCAGGGATCTATTGTACAAAATGAGGACATATTAAGAACAAAATATTGCATTCTTTAAAATCCAAAGAGATTACAGGGTTCTTACTGCAAACTAGTTAAACCCACATGGCAGTTCAAATTAACCATTCCACAATATGCCTTTTTTCTTTTTCTTTCTTTCTTTCTTTTTTTTTTTTTTTTTTTTTTTTTTTGGTCACACTGGCCAGGCAGTGCTGGCACACATCTTTAATCCTAACTCTCATGAGGCAGAGGAAGGTAGATTTGTATAAATTCAAGGCCGGCCTGGTCTACAGGACAGCCAGAGAGACTAGGACAGCAACACAAAGAAGTTAAAAAGCAATAACTAACCAAAAAACTAACCAAATAAATAAGTCACATTGCACATAATAAACATATACAATTTATGTGTTAACTTGAAATTTTTTTAATACTCAAAGTTTTTAGTAAATATCCTATACATAAAAATACCAACAACCTTAGATCTGTTTCTGGGCTGCTCAACCCTCCCCATCTGCTACAGTACCCTAAAATGTTAGCATGTGCACAGTAGCACTTGTTTTTTGAACTGGGACAGAACCACATATTTTGTTTTTTAATTCCATAACCATCCAGCAGTGTGTGCTAAGCCCCACAATTATCTCCCTCACCTTCTGAAGGTCAGAAATTCTTCAGCAAGGCTTTTGTTTGCCAATCCCAGATAACCTTAACTAGCAGCTGTATCTACATATTCATGCTAGGCTCTGAAGCAGCAGGTCTTCAGGACCTGTTTTGATAAGAGTCCTAGATACCTGAGGAGGGTGGGGAGCAAGCAAGGCTGGCATTCCCCCAGCCAGTTTCACCTATTTTCCTCTTACCTCTTCTTGAAACCTGTGGCTTCCCTGGATGCACAGAGATCATAGGTCTATGAAATCAGCTGAGATTCTTAACAAAATGGAAAAACAAAGTAAAAATACTGTTGGTTCTACCAATAGGGAGCTGATAGAATAAAGAATGGTATAATCAGACAATGGTTAGCCATGCAAATCAAAACAAGATTATGTCTTTTTTAGCCTACACAGGAAAGTATCCAGGATGCAGGGAGCATAAAGGGAAGAAAACGTTATTCTGCATCTGGATATGTCCATCTGGGCATAAAATAACTCTTTAGCTAAGATGTGAGAAGCTAGAAACTGAAGAGACAGTGACAGGCCTGACACTTACACTATCACTGGCAACTGTTTATATCAATGCTGGGGAGGAAACTCAGGACTTCACACAAGCCAGGCATGTGTTGTATCACTGAGCTACAGAAAAGCTGAATCCTCAGCCTTTGCAACGACTTCATTAAGAAGAATGGGAATTTACTAATTAAAGTTAGTTCAAGAAACAAAAGAGACCCTGAAACGTATGTGTCTCTCACTCACGGTAAAACCAGGACTGGAAATAAACAGAGAAGCAACATCAGCGAGCGTTTTGAAGGTTTCTCAGAAGGACTCGGACCCAGTGGGGACCCCAGAAGCCAGCGGCAGCTGCAGGAATGGCGAGGGCTGCGACCTGTCCATAACCTACCACGGGCTGGAGGAGGTGGGGAAGCGAAACTCCTAAGGAGACGTGAACTCTCCACATCTCGGCTTCTCAGCTAGCATCCTGGTTGGGAGGAGGTTCTGTTGGAACAAGCTGGTGCCGACTCAACTGAAAGCTTTGAAGATATCGGCCACTCCCCTGATCCCAAGAACATACTAAAGCAATACGACATTGGGGATATCTACCCGAGTGACCTTAAGCCTAAAGATGGTAACAAGGATCCTTCAGGAAGCAGTACATGCAAAAGTTGCTGGGCTTATTGGATTGTCCCCGTTGTGGGCAATATTCTTACAGGTTTCCTTTATCGTCACTTCACTACCGACAGCAGATCCTCCTGAGAAGACTATGATGACGTGTGGGAGCGCACGCTCCTGGAAGTGAGAAGTGGAGACTTGTTTTGGAGGCTGCAGCGGTGTTTCCTCCTTGAATCCTGCCAGTTCGGTGCCCCCCACCCCCCTTGGAGACACTATGGTTGTCCGGGTATCTGTCTTCCTTCAATGTAGAACCAGAGTCCTTCGTCAGCCAGAGACTGATGCCGAAAGTACCTGGTCACACTGTGCCCTTGCCAGGCTTTCTTCTCACTGCTTTTCATTGTTCTCTTCACTTGAAGAGTTTATGCCAATGATTTAGAGTTCCTGTGCTGTAGTGGCATGGCCTTCTGGGGACAATACATGATTTCTGATATTCTGAATCCACATTAGACATATTTAAGGAAATAGCAGTCTAATTTTGAATCTTTTCCCTTTTTTAAATTAAATTAATATTTTTTAATTCTGAGAAAATAAAATAAAAGGAAGTTTCTCTGTGTAGCCCTGCTGTCCTGTACTCCCTTTGTACATCAGGCTGGCCTGGAACTCACAGCGATCTGCCTGCCTGTGCTCCCCACAACCCCCAGTGCTGGGATTAAAGGTGTGTACCACCTCAGCCAGCTTTAAAGCTATTTTTAAAAGGTAAATTTATAATCAATCTTTAAAGAGAAAGAATTGACTTGTGAAGCCAAGATTCATGAACAATTGTGAGTTCATACAAACAAATTTATAAGAAGAATACTGTAAAATCTCTAACGGTAAATTGCATTGAAATATATTTCATCTATCACGTCAGCAAGGAAATTAAGATTTTTTAAAAGTACAGTTAGTGAGCTGGAGAGACAGATAGTAAGCAAGCAGAAAAACCTCAAGCAGATCCCCTGAAAGTCCCACAGGAAATCAGAGCACAGCAGCTCACAGCAGTAACCCTGAGGACTAGGAGGCAGAGACGCTGGGTCCTTAGTGCTTAATGTCTACCTGAATTGGTGAGCTCCATATTCAGTGAGAGATCCTGCCTCACAAAATACATAGGACAGTAACTGCAGATACCTGGCATCATCTTCTGGCCACACGCATGAGCACACATACATGTGCACTTAAACATATATGTGCACACATTAATGAACATACACACACAAATAGTTGATGATTTATGGAGTGTCACACATTGCTGAAATTTGGTCTAAAACTGCCCGGAAATTAGTCAGCCCATGTCTACCACAATCCCAAATGGATGTATCATTTGACCTAGAAAGTCCACCTCCCGGAACATATCCCACAAGTGCACCAACATGTACAGAATACGCATTAAAGCACTGTTTGCAAATCAAACTATTGGAAACAACGGCAACCGGAGCCTGGATAGGTAATTCATGCTGAAAAGTAAGAATGCGAGTTCTTTCTGCAATGATATCCATCAATATACATTTCCAGGTGAAAAGCTGCAAATTCAAAATACTTTTCAGACTCTCTTTGATGCAAAAATGTCCTGAAAGTACAGAATATTTTCCGAAACATTCTACAAGCAACTGGTAACCCTGTGGGAGCCAGAGAAGGAAAACAGCTTGTGCTCTGAAGAATGTATTTCCACAAGATGGTGCTATGGCTTCCACCAAGCACAAAACCCACATTTTCTTCAGAATGTGGTGTGCAGACCAAGTTTCTCAGTGAAGACACAACCTGTGTTTGGTGAGTCTATCAAGGGAACACAGTGGGCCAACACATCCTGATGAAGGTTGACTTGGTCCTGAAGAGTGATGACTGTCTTCAGGTAAATGATTTCCACCACTCCCATGCATACCTGAGTTAATGTAGAGGCCTCCTGCCTGCCATAATCCCGGCTCTGTGCCCTCCTCTTCAATTACTGCCCTCACAGGTCAGGGCTATGTGAGGCAGGGTGGGACCACATACTGAGGAGTGGCTGGAGAGCGCCTGGAAATTTGAGCAATGAAAACACAACCCCCATGCCCACCCACACTTTCCACCCACCCCAGGCCACGCTGATCATACTTTTCTTCAGACATTCTGGGGCTTGAAAGTTTTTGCCTTCTTTGGGTTTATCAAGTGTTGCTAGAGAATATTTCAACATTTCCATTTAAATGTTCCAAGTTCTTTGAAGACAAGGACCCTGTGATAATGATCTGTTGCATATCCTAGAGCAACAAGCATCCTAGCAGCAAGTTATGCATTGTAATGAGACCAGCAGTGCCCACAGTCTGAAATGTGAGTTGCTTAGTCTGCAGTAGTTGGGCTGACTGGGAAGACGCTAGCCCCAGCTGGTCACTCTCTAGGCCTCCAAATATGATCTTATAGATTATAGCCTCTTTGATCATCTCTAGACAACCAAGATTGAACTGTCTTAACTCTGCTGTTAATGAATTTGCTTTTGCTTTTGCTTTTTAATAGCTTACTTCTATAAGTGTCTTTAGAATTCCCCCTTTGAGAGAGCCATCAAGGCAAGAATATTTGTATCATAGGGGAGTTTGGAGGATGCTTCTCTTTAAGAAAATGGCATCATCCTTTCTGGTCATCTTCATTCTTGCCTCTACTTCTCTCCTGTCTCGTGCTTCTGTGCCTAGACAATCATCACCATTGACACAGATGCCTGTGGCTAACAGCCCCTTTCCACATCTTCTCTACTCTAGGACAGGAAGCAGCAAGGAGTAAAGTGGCCTCAGGGCACAGTGACTATGGGTTGTTCTAGGCTCAGGCTCAGGTGTGGTAGAAGAGCCTACTGTGTTTTGGAAAAATAGAGTGGAAGGGCAGGAATTAGGGTGGAAAAGGATCTTTTGTACTAACCGTGCAAGCCCTGAGGGCTTTGACAGAGAAAGCCCTCCAGGTATGGACATCAGGCCCTGGAGATAAAGAAAAAAGCAATTTTCTTTATCTAGCAATTTTGTACAGGTAAAAAGACAAGGCAGTGTAAGAACAGTAGAAACAGAAACCAAGATTTTTTATTTACAAAATGAACAGTATCTAATTAACGGTCTGTATTCCATATTACATGCACCGGGAGAAGAGGGGACAGGAGACCCAACTTATTTGTTATGTGATATGATGAGGTAGACAAAACAGAAGACAGGTTTGCAGCCTATCTTAAGTAGAAGAAAAAAAGAGATATGTATATAAAAATGGCATTTGACTTCATATTCCGCAATAAAAACTGGTGAAACACTTCCCTCCCGTTTTATCAGTTTAAGTTACTATGAATGTCTCCTTATGTATGTCCTTCTACAGAAAAGAATATGACTCATAAACATGTATACAAAGCTACATATACATTTCATAAAATAAAATTAAAGACAAACTAGAAAATAGGGAAAAGAGGAAATAAGAATAGAAACTAGTTTACAATGCCTGTGACAATCCCCTCCAGAGATGAATTCCAGGAATCTCTAGATACCAAATTCCTCAAATACTTAAACTCTTTATATAAAACAGTACTATGTTAACTACATATAACCTACAAGAATTCTTTTAATACTTTAAATCATCCTCAGATTACCTGTGAAACTAAATACAATGCAAATAGTTTATACTGTGTGAAATGCAAAGTCTTAAGGGTTTTGGTTGGTTGTTTTTTGAGGTAGGGTCTCACTGTGTACATCATGCTTACCTCGAGTTCACAGCATTTGCTGGCATGTGTCTCCTGAGTGCTGGGATTAAAGACATGGGCATTAAAGGTCTATAATCACTTATTACTTTGTGTCTTTCTAGAAATGGTAGGCAAAACAATCTCTGTTTCTTCAGTACAAACAAATAAGCCTGAACATACTGCAGGCTGGCTGTTCTTCCAACACATCTCTGAAGGGTAATTACAACTTTGCTATTGAATTCTATTTTCCAATTTAGACTGAAAATGAAAGAGAATGAATTTCCTAGGAATATGCTTTCTGTTTCTTTTGTCATAAAGATACAATCTTTACAGCCTGCTGTTTTAGGAAACTAGACGCACCATCCTCAAGGTTTGATGTCAGTCGAGATTCATGTTTTCTGACTCCATACACGTCTAACCTCAAATCAGTAATGTCCCAGGATTCACAAAGGGTTTGGATTTTTCCTGTCTTCAGCCTTGACCATGGTTTGACTTGGCACTTCCCCCACAGATTCTAGGGGTAACTGCTATTGTCCTTTATTGAATAGTCTTAACTTGTACGCTCTACGTATTCATTTGTTTCTCCTCTAAAACAAACTCTGACAGAATGTCTCGGTATGCAGTGAGCAGCAGAAGTAAATCCCAGCCTTTGTGATAAACAGCATCCCGAATGCCATCGAGATTAGAAGTGAAACAGGAATGTGAGCAAGAAAACAGACTCACATCCTGCTGTTGGTTTTCACTCATCTAGATATTTTTTAATGCTTTAGCCAGAATCATAATTTTCTTTTAAGTTTTTTTCACTGTGTGTTGATTACCGGAAGCGATGAGTTTCATCAAGCATCATGTGATTTGATCATACACTTCCCTGTTCCGTTCACTGCCTGTTAACACTCTTGTTGCCTGCCGGTCTCCTGCTTCTTCCCTGCCCTCCCCAAGCAGTCTTCTATTTTCATGTCATACATGTATGCATGCATAGAGGGAAACATACAATGTTCTGTGTAACACAATTCTTCTTCAGTGCACAAGTAAAGACTTTTTTTTTTCTGAGATAGGGTTTCTTTGTGTAGCCTTGGTTGTCTTGTAACTAGCTCTGTAGACCCAGCTGGCCTCAAACTCAGAGAGATCCACCTGCCTGCCTCAGCCTCCAAGTGTTGGGATTATAGGCATGTACCTCCACCACCCAGATACAAATGAAGTCTTAAACTCAGTGTGAAGGCTTTAGGGGTACTGAGGAAAAAACTGAATTTACGTGAGGTCATGAGAGTGGGGCCTTCATAATGGGAAGAGAGTCAACAAAGCCTATTTCCTACAGAATACAAGAAATTAGCCAACTGCCAGATGGAAGAAGGTCCTTGTATGACCCAAATATATGGTACCTGATCATGAACACACCAGGATCCAGAGCTGTGAAAAGTAAGCATTTGTTGTTATTTACTTTTTTCTTTTGTCTTTTATGTACATTGGTGTTTTGCCGACATATATATTTGTATGAGGGTGTCAGATCTCCTGGGACAGGGGTTACAGGCCATTCTGAGCTGCCATGTGGGTGCTGGGAATTGAACCTGGGTCCTCTGGAAGAACAGCCAGTGCTCTTAAACACTGAGCCCAACATCTGTTGTTTAAACTATCCAGTTTGGGGTGTTTGTTACAACAGCCAAGTGTGACTAATTCAGATGTGTTCTCGAAGCACTACCATACCTAAACACATTTAGATATGCATTCCTTTATTTTATACATGAACAGAAGGATCATTGCCTCATCTAGAATCACATGATCAGTAACAGATCAAAACTTCTTTCTATGCAGAATTTACTCATTTATTTATAAAGCATTAACTGATCACCTACTTTAAGACTGAACTCACACTGAAATTTTATGTCATGAAGTCAGAGAAAACATGATCACAATTTTTAAAATAATTTTTTTAATTTTATTTTTTTATCAGTTACATTTTATTAACTCTGTATCCCAGCTGTGTCCCGATCCCTCATTCCCTCCCAGCCCCTCCCTCCCTCCCTCATCTCCACCGTGCCCCTTTCCAAGTCCACTGATGGGGGGGACCTCCTCCCCATTCATCTGATCCTGTTTTATCAGGTATCTTCAGGACTGGCTGCAAAGCCCTCCTCTGTGGCCTAACAGGACTGCTCCTCCCTTTGGGGATGGGGAGGCCAAAGAGCCAGTCATTGAGTTCCTGTTAGAAATAGTCCTTGTTCCCCTCACTTTGGGAAACCAATTGGTTACTGAGCTACCACACTTTCCCCTTCCCTTTCCTTCCTTTAAACCCTCTCATGCATCCTGCTCCTTGTTCTACTTTAAATTCATGTTCTCTTTTTCTTTAATTGTTGATACATGTATTTATGTATGTGTGTTAGTCCCAAATATGAAAATCAACCCATTTAGTTCATATAATTACACACACACATATACATAATTTATATATGTAGCTATATATAATTTATATCTATAAATTTATAATTATAAAAATATATAATATAAATTTATACATAAATTATATATATTTATATATAATTTTTTGAGGGCTGACCATTTGGTACTGGATAAGCAATTGATATGCTCTTCCCTGGGGATTACTATTTCTGCTGTTCTCAGCATTCCTTGCTTGCCTACAGTTTTTCTTTTAGAACTGCAGCCACTTGAGTTTTATCCCTTCCACATTAGCGTGTCTATTGGTCTTTGTTCAGGTCATGTTTAGGCAGCCGTGCTGATGAGTGGAAATACTACACAGCACTGATGGCTTGGCAAAGCGATGGCCAGAGCAGTGTGGAGTCAGAGAAAAGACAACCTTAGAGGGAGACTGGGAATGAAGGCAGGAGCTAGGCTAAGAAAGCTTTGCCACGTACTCAGACCATTTCACTTAAGGAGATGATTACACACTCAATTCCAAGCTTTCCCTTCTGTGTTGTCTCTGAATTTGTCTAAAGCTTCTAAGAGTATCTATGGCTACGTCCAACCTCATTCCAGTTCTAAGTGTAGCTAGGACTTGGTTATTGCAATTATCCTTTCCCTCTTAGTGATTCAAAGCTGGCTCATCATCAGATAATAAGACTAAAGGTTTGCTTCACTGTTGGGGGAAAGTGGATCTCATGAGGACAAGCAATCCCACAGGCACTTCAGGAAGCACCAGCACTGTGAGGACATCTGAGTCAAGCTATCAGTGTCAACACTATCCTAGCATTGAGGCATTCCAAGATATGTATGAGTGACTGAGACAGAGATGTATTCCTCGAGGAGTCAACAGTGAACAGCAAAAAGTTGTGTTCAAGAAAATTGTTAGAGGAACCCAGGCAGAGGTGCCAGCTAAGACTAGGTTAGCTACCTTGGGGAGTTAAATACACCCAAGAGAACCATTTTGTAAAAGAGTAGACTGCCCCTTTGGTTTTGTCTTTCTGTAACTGCTGAATGTGGTCATGAAAGTCTTGTGTACACAAAAGTATCAAAGCAGACTACTCCAATCTGTGCTTCTTATTATTTTATGTATTCATTCAGGAAATTCACTGGTTCACTTACTATGTAATTTTTTTGTTTGTTTTGTTTTGTTTCTCAAGACAGGGTTTCTCTGTGTAGGTCTGCTGTCCTGGACTCACTCTGTAGACCAGGATGGCCTTGAACTCACAGAGATCTGCCTGCTTCTGCCCCCCAAGTGCTGGGATTAAAGGCGTGCAGCCCACCCCCACCCCTGCTATGTGATTCTTTTCAAACACTGGGAATATGGAGATTTAAGATCCAGTCTGCTCAGAAGAACCTTAACTCCTTGGTGTAGCAGTGTGGGAGCTAGGGCCTAACACGTGCTTGACTCATGAAGACAGAGCCCTTCTGCAAGTATCAACACCTTTCTTATTTGTCACAAAAGCTGTAATGTACATTCTCCTCTTCTCTATGCACCTGAGTCTCAAGTGTCTCCACCCCTTTCCATGCACTGACACAGCATGAGGCTGTATTAAATTAAACCTCTTTCCCTTACAAGACACTCAGCAATACGAAGCAAACGAAGACATATGTGCACCTTTCAAAGGGCATTTTTCAAGAACTACAGGCTTCTCCAAACCAAGAGAGTATGGGAGGTAATTCACTTACCATCCTAGCAATATCCCCAGGAAGACACAATCAACTGTAACTTGCTTTGCAAACTTATTTAGAGGGAACTATCTCCATACCTTCTCTAAACTCTCATGGTGCTCTGCCACAAAATAATTGTTGTCCCCTTCAGTACCTGAGGGAATTCATTCTGTGGTCTCTTCATAGTAACCAACATCTGCAGAAGATGTTGAAGTGTTGGTTTTGCATACAACCTATGCACATCCTCCAAAACATTTAAAACCATCCCTAGAGCACCTCAGCTACCTAGCACTACGTGAGCATTAGGCAAATAGCTACCATACTGTATTTTTTAGGAAGTTTCAATGAGAAAAAAAAATCAGTATATGTTTAGTATAAATTCAGGATTTTCCTAAATGTTTCACCCTTGGTTGGTTGAATTCTCCAGTATGGAGAATGTGATCAGTAGAACACAAAAAGCCAAATGCATATATTACTCCATCCATTGTTCATCTGTTTTCTCCATTAGACATCAGGACCAGTGGCCAGTTTATCTCCAAAAGCCAGTAAATGAAGGAAAAAATGTTACTTATTGTTAAGGTAATAGCACCTTTTTCTTTCTATTTTCTGTCTAGCCCATCTACATCTCCTACAGACACAAACAATAAACAAAATCAAAATTTTAAACAAAAAGCAGATTAAACAAACAAACAAATAAACAAAAAACAAAAACAAAAATTGCTTTAATTTTGGCTAAATTGCCTCTTTAAAGTGAGAGGTCCATTAAAGAATCTGAACAAATGACTCCAACCAAGGACCATTCATTGATATAACCTAGAGAACCTAGAACCCTGCATAGTAGTAACCCATGGCAGCTCAGTGTCCAAGTGGGTTCCCTAGTAAGGGGAACAGGGACTGTCTGTGACATGAACTCAGTGGCTAGCTCTTTGATCACCTCCCCCTGAGGGGGGAGCAGCCTTACCAGGCCACAGAGGAGGACAATGCAGCCAGTCCTCATAAGACCTGATAAGGGTCAGATGGAAGGGGAGGAGGAGGACCTCCCCATCAGTGGGCTTGGAGAGGAGCATGGGAGGAAATGACGGAGGGAGGGTGGGATTGGAAGGGAATGAGGGAGGGGGCTACAGCTGGGATACAAAATGAATACTGTAATTAATATAAAAAATAAAAATTTAATTAAAAAAAGAATCTGAACAAACACCTGTTAAACCCTTTATTAATACTACATTAGACTTTTCATCTCTTTGAAAAGTATCAAACTCTGAGAATATACAAGTTAAAAATATCCTTCTTAAAAGAAAGACTCCAGATGACTTCTGTGTGAGCTAATACATTCTCTTTTAATCCAGCTCTGGAGGGTATGAAGAGATCCCAGCCTAGGACATAGCTCCACTTAGCAACTGAACTCTCTGTACTCAGTGCCACAGCTTCCAGGGTAAGCCTGAAACAAAAGACTGCATAAGGCTTCATAACCTCAAAACTCACTTCGCACACTCAATCAGTATGCATGGCCACAAGTGATCACATTTATGTCCAAACAAGTTTTTGAAAGATGTCTTTGCCCTGTTGCCCTCTCTCCCTATTAGCCTGAAATTTCCTGATATCATCCCAACCTCACACCTCCATGTAAGAAAGATGTAAGAGGTGTCTCAGTGTTGAAGAGTGTTTACTCCTTTTGCAGAAGACCCAGGTTTAGTTTCCAGCACACACACCAGACATCTCACAACCACGTGTAGCTCAAGCCCCAGGGGATCCAAGGCTCTCTTCTGGCTTCCACAGGTACCTGCATGCAGGTGGTACACATAAATTCAGGCAAGTATACACACATGCACAAATTTTTTTAAAAAGTAAATCTTTTTTAAAGTCTCTTTCTCCTGATGCTCCTAATATTCTTAAACTAGATGTTTCAATCCACCATATTTCTCCCTCTTTTTCTATAAACTTGAACTGCATGAATCCCAAGTTTTAAAACTTTAAAAATGACCCACACATCCCACTAAAGGGACTTGGGTACAGGCATGCTGAAAACTACACTTTGAGATACTCTGCAAAGCTGGTTGTTATGGACATTATTAGTAATTCACAAATTAACGTGATTCCAGTGTGTGTGTAAGGTTGTGGTGATCTACTTAGCTCTTTTAATGCATAAAATTACTATTTCTATCTACACAGCTGTTTTGGAATCTTTGAGACTGCCTGAATGTTAAAATTTTTGAACTAGTATGCACAAGCCTTTCATAGAAAACTCAGCATTTTCTTCAGTAACTCACAAAAGTACTGCCCATTTTGCCAGTAACAATTAAAATAACAGGTGATGTCAGCTCCATCAGGCAAAGTAAACGCTCTGGCTCTGTGACAGGAGTAGCTGAGCAGCAGGGAAGGGTTAGTCTATCATTGTGATCAATAGCTTCTAAATCCTAAATCAAAGTACCCACATGGAGAAAAAGCCAGCCCATAAAATGAAAATCCAAAGTAGGCAGCAGATGGTTCATCTTCCTGTGAGTAGAATAGAGCCATGGAGGCAGTCACTGTAGAAGCAAGTCTCCAGCATTCTGGGGCAAGTGGTCTATGGTCATCATAGAGATGTCACCCACGGGCGGAGCAAATATTCCAAAGAGAAAATATATTTTTTTCAACACACGCTATTTTCATACATGTACGTCATTATGCACTGTTCTTTTTCTGTTCCCTTTTACTACTGCCCTCCCTAATCCCTTGGCCCCTCTAGCTGATTCCTTCTCCTAAATTGCCCTCCCTTCTGCTTTCATGTCACATGGTTCCATTGCCTTATCTTTTTACCCCTTCTTCCTTTCCTTAAGATCTCTTCCTCCAGTGGATACAGAAACTGTGGTACATTTACACAATGGAATACTACTTAGCAATTAAAAAAAAGGAAATCATGAAATTTGCAGGCAAATGGTGGGAACTAGAAAAGATCATCCTGAGTGAGGTATCCCAGAAGCAGAAAGACACACATGGTATATACTCACTTATAAATGGATATTAGAAATATAATATAATATAAGATAAACATACTTAAAATCTGTACACCTAAAGAAGCTAAGCAAGAAGGAGGACCCTGGGTAAGATGATCAATCCTCATTCAGAAAGGAAATGGAATGGAAATCAGAAGAGGGAGAAACAGGGAACAGGACAGGAGCCTACCACAGAGGGCCTCTGAAAGACTCTACCCAGCAGGGTATTAAAGCAGATGCTGAGGCTCATAACCAAACTTTGGGCAGAGTTCAGGGAATCTTATAAAAGAAGGGGGAGATAAAAGACCTGGAGGGGACAGGAGTGGCACAAGGAAAACAACAGAACCAAAAAATCTGAGCACAGGGGTCTTTTCTGAGACTGATACTCCAACCAAGGACTATGCATAGAGATAACCTAGAACCCCTGCACAGATGTAGTCCATGGCAGCGCAGTGTCCAAGTGAGTTCCCTAGTAAGGTGAACAGGTCCTGTCTCTGACATGAACTCATTGACTGGCCTTTTGATCACCTCCCCCTAAAGGGGGAGCAGCCTTCCCAGGCCCCAGAGGAGGACAATGCGGCCAGTTCTGATGAGACCTGACAGGCTAGGGTCAGATGGGAGAGGAGGAGGCCCTCCCCAAGCAGTGAACTTGGAGAGGGGCATGGGAGCTGAGGGAGGGAGGGTATGATTGAGAGGGAATGAGGGAGGGAGCTAAAACTGGGATACAAAATGAATAAACTGTAATTAATATTAAAAATTAAAATTAAAAAAGAAAAAAGAAAGACCTGGAGGGGACTGGAGCTCTACAAGGAGAGCAACAGAACCAAAAAAATCTGGTCCCAGAGGTCTTTTCTGAGACTGATACTCCAACCAAGCACCATTCATGGATATAACCTAGAACCCCTGCACAGATGAAGCCCATGGCAGCTCAGTCTCCAAGTTGGTTTCCTAGTAAGGGGAACAGGGACTGTCTCTGACATGAACTCAGTGGCTGGCTCTTTGACCACTTCTCCCTGAGAGGGAGGGCAGCCTTACTGGGCCACAGAAGAAGACAATGCAACCAGTCCTGATGAGACCTGATAGGTTAGGGTCAGATGGAAGAGGAGGACCTCTCCTCTGGGAGGTGGACTAGGGAAGGGGCAAGGGAGGAGAAGAGGAAGGGAGGGTGGAAATGGGAGGAAACGAGGGAGTGGGCTACAGCTGGAATACAGCTAGAAAGTGAAGAAATTGTAATTAATAAAAAAATAAATTAATAAAAAAATAATAAAAAAGATCTCTTCCTCCCCTGCTATGTGCCTCAACCCCCAAGCACAAACATTTAAATCTGGATTCTGCATATGAAAGAAAACTTGTAGTAATAGTCTTTCTGAGTCTGGCTTATCTTACTTAACATAATCTCCAGTTCCATCTATTTTCCTGCGAATTCCATTTCATTTTCTTTATGACTGAGTAAAATTCTGTGTCCATTTACATCTATCCATACTTTTTCCTTATTTATCTTTATGTGTATGTGTGCTTTGCCTTCATGCATGTCTCAGGACCACATGTATGCCTGGAATATGTGGAGGCCAAAGTACTGAATTCCCTGGAACTGGATCTCCAGAATTGAACTCTGACCCTCCAGGAGAGAATCCAGTGCTTTTAAACACTGACCCATCTCCTCAGCCCCATCCATGGACTTCTTGATGGACATCTAGGCTAGCTCTATTTTTAGCAACTGTGACTAATGCAGCATAAAACAGGAGTAGGTAAATATCTCTGTGGTATATTGCCTTTCAGTATGCAGGTGTATGCCTGGAAGTATACAGTCATACAGATATATACATGGTAGTTTCACTTTCAGTTTTATATGACGCCTCCATACTGATATCTGTAACAGCTGTACTAATAATATATAAGGGCTCCACATTTCTCACATCCTTGCTAGAATTGTTGTCCTCACCTGTCTTGATGACAGCCATTCCTGGATATCACATGGAATCTCAAAGCAGTCTTAACTAGCATTTCCCTGAGGGTGAAGGACGTCCAATACCTTTTTTTAAATATTTACCAGACATTTGTAATTCTTCTTTTGAGAATGTCCTATTCACTTAAACAGCCCACTTATTAATTGGATAATTTGTTATTTGGGGGTTTAATCTTTTCAGTTCTTTACATATTCTAAATATAATTTCTTTGACATATGGTTGGCCAAGAATCTTTCCAATTCTATAGTTCTCTCTTTGATTTGATAATTGTTTCCTTTGAACTGCAAACACTTTTTAATTTCTTGTAATTCCATTTGCAAATTCTTGGAATGATTTCTTGTGTTATCAGTCATTTGCAGAAAGTCCACTCTGACTACATCTTCATTTGTTTCATCTTGTTTTCTCTAAGAAGATTCAGTTTTGGGTGTTACACTGAGGTCTTTAATTCCATGTTGAATCAGTTTTTGTACAAATGAGAGAATGAGACCTACTTCCACTTTTCTACAAGTGGATATATATGTTGAAGAAGCTCTTCTTTTTTCAATCTATTTCTGACAACTTTTATAAAACATTAAGAGGCTATAATTGTGTGGGTTTACTTTGGGGTCTTCCATTTTATCCCATCCATTTACATGTGAGCAAGCTATTTTATTTTCCCCATAGTCGATTTTTCAGTTCTGAAAAACTATTTACCTTCAGGAAGCAGCCATCCTGACTCTTAACTCCATTGTCTCCATCACTTGCCCATTCCTCCAGCATTGGAGGGTATCATCTGCCTTACCTACAGACTCTATTGTAAGACAAGTTATCAACCCCACCCATTAAATAGGCTTCTGCAAATCTACATTTCACTACCTATTTCAATCTGTTCTCCATATTCCAATAGGAGTGGCTTTTTTTTGATTTCGCATCTGATCACATCATAACCTTTCTCATAGTCTTCAGAGGCCCATCTCCAGAGAAGTCTCTGAAAAAAGAAATTGAGGAATACATCAGAATATGGAAAGATCTCCCGTGCTCATGGATCAGTAGGATTAACATTGTAAAAATGACCATCCTGCCAAAAGCAATCTACAGATTCAATGCAATTCCCATAAAAATACCAATACAATTCTTTACAGACCTTGAAAAAACAATTCTCAACTTCGTATGGAAAAAAAAAAAAACCCAGAATTTCTAAAACAATCCTGTACAACAACAGATCATCTGGATCTCCATCCCTAATCTCAAGCTGTACTACAGAGAAATAGTAATAAAAACGGCATGGTATTAGCATAGAAGTAGAAAGGTGGATCAATGGAACTGAATAGAAGACCCAGAAATAAACCCAAACACCTGTGAATACTTGATTTTCGACAAGAAGCCAAAACCATTCAATGGAAAAAAGACAGCATCTTTAAAAATGGTGCTGGTCCAACTGGATGTCTACATGCAGAAAAATGAAAATAGACCCATATTTATCACCCTGTACAAAACTAAAATCCAAGTGGATCAAAGATCTCAACATAAAACCAGATACACTAAATCTGTTAGAAGAAAAAATGGGGAAGAGTCTGGAACTCACTGGTATAGGAGACAACTTCCTGAACAGAACACCAACAGCACAGGCTCTAAGAGCAACAATCGATAAATGGGACCTCATGAAACTGAAAAGCTTCTGTAAAGCAAAAGACATAGTCATCAAAACAAAACAACAGCCTACAGACTGGGATAGGATCCTCACCAACCCTATATCTGACAGAGGCCTGATATCCAGAATATATAAAGAACTAAAGAAATTAAAAAGCAATAAATCAAACAAGCCAATTAAAAAATGGGGTATGGAGCTAAACAGAGAATTCTCTGTAGAGGAATATAGAATGGCAGAGAAACACCTAAAGAGATGCTCAACATCCTTAGCCATCAGAGAGAGAGAGAGAGATGCTAATCAAAATGACCCTGAGATTTTACCTTACACCCATCAGAATGGCAAAGGCTAAAAACTCAAGTGAACACATGCTGAAGAGGTTGTGGAGAAATGGGAACCCTCCTCCATTGCTGGTGGGAATGCAAACTTGTACAAGCACTTTGGAAATCAATCTGGTGCTTTCTCAGACAATTAGGAATAGTGCTTCCTCAATATCCAGCTGTTATACCACTCCTAGGTATATATCGAAAAGAAGCTCAAGTACACAACAAGGGCATTTGCTCACCATGTTTGTAGCAGCTTTATTTGTAATAGCCAGAACCTGAAAACAACCCAGATGTCCATCAATGGAGGAATGGGTACAGAAATTGTGGTATTTTTACACAATGGAATACTACTCAGCAATTAAAAACAAGGAAATCATGAAATTTGCAGGCAAATGGTAGGATCTAGAAGAGATCATCCTGAGTGAGGTATCCCAGGAGCAGAAAGACACACACCATATATACTCACTTATATAGACCTATAAGATAGGATAAACATACTAAAATATGTGCACCTAAAGAAGAGAAACAAGAAAGAAGAGCAGGAGTAAGATGATCAATCTTCACATAGAGAGACAAATGGGATGGATAGGGGAAGTAGGAGAAAACAAGTAACAGGACAGAAGCCTACCACAGAAAGCCTCTGAAAGACTCTACCTAGCAGTGTATCAAAGCAGAAGTGGGGACCATTAACCAAACCTTGGGCAGAGTGCAAAGAATCATATTAAAGAAGGGGGAGTTAGTATGACCTAGAGAGAACAGGAGCTCCACAAGGACAAAATATATCAGGGTATGGGGGCCCTCTATGAGACTGTTTCTCCAACCAAGGACCATGTATGGATATAACCTAGAAACACTGCTCAGATGTAGCCCATGGTATATCAGTAACCAAGTGGATACCCTAGTAAGGGGAACAGGGAACTATATCTGACATGAACTCAATGATTGGCTCCTTTACCTCCCCCCACTGAGGAAGGAACAGTCTTGCTAGGCCACAGAGGAGGACATGGCATCCAGTCCTGGAGATACCTGATAAGCTAGGGTCAGATGGAAGGGGAGGAGGACTTCCCCTAGCAGTGGACTTGGAAAGGGGCAATGAGTTGATGAGGGTGAAACAGTGGGTTTGGAGGAAATGAGGGAGGGGGCTACGGCTGGGATACAAAGTAAACAATCTGTGATTAATATAAAAATTAAAAAAAAAGACTAGTGCATTCCTACTGCCAACAATTTAGTCTTAATGTCTAGAACAATACAGGGGGTTCCTTGTTCCTCTGCTCACTCCTAGCTGGATTTCAGGGACACTTTCTCTGATTAAAGCGGCCTCAAATTCCAGAGCCTGTGCTTATTCTTCTGCACCAAATACAGCTCTAATTTAAAAATAACTCTATTCTGAACCTATTTTCCTCTGTTATTATAAACTCATTTCACACACATAACTGTCAGGCCATCTTAGGAAAGGAAAATAACCTATATCTACCATCTTCTCACATAACATGCTTATGTAAGTGATTTCTCTATATCCCTTCTTGAGTTGCCACAGCAACCTAGTGAGGTGTTACTATTAATGACAGCAGGAAACAATGCATATGAACATGAAAGCAAAGCACCAGAAAGTTAACATCCCTCACGATCATGTCAAATAACTGGCAAAGGTAAAATTCAAGGATTCAAGTCTACATCTGTATGAACCTATGTCCCATCCTTTTCCCACTGATCATTCTCTCTTGTTTTTTTGTTGTTGTTTGTTTTTGTTTTTTCCCTGAGATGGGACAGTGTTTCTCTCTGTAGTCTTGGCTGTCTTAGACTCACTTTGTAGACCAGGCTAGCCTCGACCTCAGAGATCTGCCTGCCTCCATCTCCCGGAGTTCTGGGATTACAGGTGTGCAGTAACATGCTGCACTGATTCTTTCTCTTATCTAAGAGTTTCAAAGGAAATATGGACCTACATAAAGTCTCTTAATCTCAGGACAGAATGACAAAGTCTAGGCACCAAGAAATGTAGAAGAAAATGAGGAATTAAGTAATGAGACTCAGTCTGCAAGGTGAGCAGAGCTAGTCTGGTCTTTATATTCACAAATACCCTGAAGCTAGGGGCAGGCTCAAGGAGAAGTGAACTCCCTAAGGGGTCAGTTCATTTCCCTGCTTAACCAGGGACAGGAGCAGCAGATCAAAGAAACAAGGGTAGCCACTTAAAAAGCTAGAATGTTGCCAGCTCAGAATCAGCAAACTCCAGGAAGTTCAGGCTGTGAGAGCCAGATGAAGAGAAAACAGGGTAAACAGACATTAAGGAGAGCCAAAGGCAGAAAAGTGAATGCCCAGGACCCTAACCATACTGGCTTATGCCCAAGAGGCACTATGGAAGCTGTCAGAGACCAAAAATATCTGGATCAGAAGTTGACAAAAGATGCTCACCCAGTAGAGATCAGGACCTTCTGATTCCTTGAGCTTTCTTTCCCAGTTTAGAAAAAGTTTAAACTTTTGACCAGCTTTAATGTTCTGATTCGTTTCACTCCTTGTCCTTATGCCTTTGCTGGGTTTATGAAACATGCTGGCCTGCCCTTATATGGCTGGATCCTAGATTTGGCATTTCCCATTATTTCCTGTATACTTCATGGCAATTGAGAGTGTGTCTAAGCTAGCTAAACTGTTTAAACTTTAATCCTTCAAAGGAGCATGACGGAACTAGGACATTTTTTGAACACAGCATTGCTTCAAGACTGCCAGAGAAGAGGCCAGTCTTCCTCAGTCAAGTCTTATTCTACAGGACCTTCCAAACAACTGAATAACCTCTTCTTCTAGGATCAGTGCAGCAGCCAGTGGACACAGGGATGAGGGAACAGTTTACCGACGAAGCTGTCTGCAGTTGGGGGCCACAGCATTCCTGAAAGAAAGACAGCCAAGGAGCCTGTTAAGATTCTCTAGAAATGAGTTTGGGGAGGGAACCTATGGACAGAACATTCAAAGTTCCTGTCCCTAGGTAAGGGCGTGGGCTGTATGAGTGTGTGTATGTGTGTGAGTGTGTGTGTTTAAGAATTAAGCATAAACAAACCCACTCAGAATATTGGAAAGAGCAGAGAAAGACCACACAAACTAGGACATAAGATCTTAAAATGAACTCAGGAATATGGAAGCAAACAGGCGGTATTCAGAAAAGACAGAGGCATGTTTAGGAGCCCAAAGAAGGGAGGGAGGGAGAGAGAGAGAAGCAGAGGAAGAGACAGAGACAGAGAAGCTCAGAGTCAGAGAGACAGAAGAACCTCAGCAAGAGACACCCCTTTATCCCATGACAAACATCAAGAAAGCGAAAACTGCTTTGCGTCCTGAAGGTAAAGACACACACGGGCAATCACAGATCTCAGAGGTTCCGAAACAGACAAACTCGAGGGCGGGAAAGTCAGCCGGGTCCGCTGAGACTCAGATGGAGACCCGAAGAGAACCCACGGAGGAAGAGACACTCAGGGGCGTCCAGGGGCATGCGGGACACCGGGGAGTCCAGCGTCCGCTCGTCTCCTGCGGCTCCCCGGGTGGCTCCTGGCGGGGTTCTAGCCCTGGACGGCCACGGCCTGCGGGTGCTGTGGGTACAGCCTGGCGGCGCAGAGCTCGCTCTTCCCAGCTCGGCCGGCGGCCGCCCCTCCCCCGGGAAGGTGTGTCCCTGTTTCCTCACCTGAAACTTCCTTAGGAGAAGCCGGTCCCTCCCTCCCGTCCGGCGGCAGGGGCGGGCCGCGGGTGGGGCGCCAGGGCGGCCTGGCCTGGCTGGGGACCGCGCCGGGCTCCGGGACCTGGAGGGGACTCTCGGGCCGGCCCGGGGCAGCATGTGACTCCGACCAGGTGGGTGCTCTCCTCGCTTCTCAGCCCCGGGACTCTGGGTGGCCGTGCCGCCGGGAGGAAGGAAGGCAGGGGCGGAAAAGAAGGGGGAAGTAGGCCTCCCCGGGGACCTGGTCCCGGGGCGCAGGCTCCGGAAATGGGGGGCTGGGCCAGTGGGCCGGCCTTCGAGTGAGGGGCTGAGTACCTGGTCGGGAAGAGGAAGGGAGCCGGAAGGAATGGCCTCTTGGAAAAGTTTTCTTTCCAGCCAGGTCTGCGTCTTGGAAGTGGGCAGCCTGCCCCGCGATGTTCCCGGGCCAATAATCAGAACTTTTTTCCTCCCCCAAAGGCTTTTTCCTCTGGGGAAAGCTAACTCCTGTGAGAAGGAGTTCTTGAGATTCAATTTCTAGGCTGTTCCTTACCTGGAAGAGTCTCCTTTTGTAACCAGGCCGGGGCCTGCTTCGTTATCTTCACGGCATTTACATGCGTACGAAAGTGTACACACCTCTCTCCTCTGTTAACTGAGACTCTGGAATCTGAAACAGGGATCCTTGCTCTGAGTCCCCTCTCTCCCATTTACCTGTATATAGATAGCGAACTTCTTGTTGGCCTCGGCACAAGGTTCTTAGGAACGTGTGAAAGAGCTGTTTAGAGCAGACAGCCAGATCGCGGGTGCTGGAGCCCATTTTCAGAGCCCTCGTTCTGAGCATCTTTTACAAAAGTCTTTGAGCCTTTGAGCAGAACTGGCCTGGGAGAGCAAATCCTGGGGCCTTAGTTTTCAAGTCTCAGTCCCCTCCCCCGCTTTCCTGGATCTTGGGTTCCCAGGACTTGTCCTCCAGTCGGCCTAACAGTGAACTCTGGCCAGCACTGTGTCAGACTGAGGGGGAAGGGCACACCAAACAGGGGAGGGTGAGAAAGGGAGGTTTTCCTTTCGGCTTCCTTCCTCTCTTGCTCCCCGACTGTGCTCTCAGCTTTACTTCAAAAGCCCCCAGTGCGGCCTCTTCCCAGACTTCCTGCTTAAGCTACACCTGGGTATGGAAGCTCTAGGCTCTAGCAAAACAGTCATCATTTGCTGAAACTAGGAACATTGAAAGGACTCGCAGGGGGAAGGCGGTGGGGTGGCAAGCAGGGGATAGAGTCTGTGGTAAAAGAGGAATGTAAGGGGTCGGGGGAGAAGTCGGAAGAAATGCTAAGGGAGCCCTCTTTTCAAAAGGATACAGAAATTGCAGATATATCCAAAGTTAATGTATCGGTTTTCCCTAGAGGGTATGCTGCCCATAATATGATGTGTCTGAGGTTGTCTGTGGTCACATTGTGAACTTGTCTGTCTTTGGGATAGACAAGAAGACGTCACTTGTGGTGTCTAGAATAGTCAGTTACTCTGGTGTGGACAGAAATGGAATCTCTCATGAGATGGTGTTGACACAGACAGGTGATGGACAGGACCCCCTACCTGCGGTGTGTGTAGAGTAAGCTGGCTACTTAGAGTAGCTGTAAAGTACACAGAAACAATGTCATCTTGTATGCCAAGGACAAACAAGTCACACCTTAGCTGAGTGGATTCTCCACGGCCACAGGTGGGCCCAAGACATAAGTATTCTCACTTAAAATGTTCTATAGACCATCTGGCCTCTGAGGCAAGTGATATTTAAGACATCAGAGTGTAGATAAAAGTTATTTATTCCATTCTTTACTGGGTTGGTCGGACAAGTCATAGCAGTGGTGTCATCCTGCCCTTGTTTTGGTGCCTTTGGGATACTGAGGGTAGTAACATCAAACACAGAAGGTACACATACCTGTGTGGTGGTCATCTGAGCTAAATGAAATTAAGAGGCTATCTTTTGGGTTGAGGGTGGAAGATTGCTTTCCTACTGTAGGCAGGAGTACAGATGCCATTGTAAGTGCAGAAGCAATCCCAACAGGTAAGGGTCTTTTTTAAATCATTTTTTTTAAATTTTTTTTTTTTACCTGGTGATTAGAAATGGACATGAGCTAAAGTGTTGGTTGGGGAGTGCCTCGGTGGGAGACTGGAGGTCTTCTGTGTTCAGTTAATGGGGTGACTTGGAGCCTTGTCTCTTAAGTTATGCACTGTGGGGTCTTGAAGACAGGAACGTCTCTGGTCTAGAGGGAAGCCAGTTCCCGGTGCTGCTGTGCCCTGTCTCTGCCCATGCGCAGATAAATAGTGATTAGTCACCCCAGATGAGAAGGATATGGAGATGTTTCAACTCTTAACGGAACGGGGTGGTTTGTTTTTGTTTTTGTTTTTGTTTTAAATCCAATCTAATGCTTTTATATGAATAAGACCATGTTTTACAGATTTCCTTTAGTGTGCTAGCTGGGTCATGCCTGTTTGCATATGATTACTAAGGTAGAATTAGGTATAGGAACTTAGGATATATGCTAACTCTGGGATGAATGGTGGATAAACAGATGACTTCTTTCTCCCATCTAAGTACTAACCGGGCCCAGCCCTGCTTAGCTTCTGAGATCAGATGAGATCAGGGTGGTATGGCCATAAACTTACTTAATTACTTATTTACTTTCTTCCTTCCTTCCTTCCTTTCCTTTCTTTCTTCCTTTCTTTTTGTGTTTTCAAGACAGGGTTTTTCTGTATAGTCCCGACTGCCCTGGAACTCTCTTTGTAGATCAAGCTGGCCTCCAACTTAGTGACTCCCCCTGCCTCTGCCTCCAGAGTGCTGAGATTAAAGGGGTAAGCCACTGCCTCCCAGCAACTACTATATTTCTAAAAAGATAAAGATGTAGTTGTAAGACGTGCATTGCATTCTTGATCAGAATTGGAAACATCCACATAGCACATAGTGAATGTGGCTGAAGTCTGGCTAGGGCAGAAACTCATGTATAAATCTGGGGAGTCCTTCTTTTGACTTTCTGATGATGTTGGGGGAGAGGGATCCGGACAGTAAGATGCCAGCGAGAAGGATAACAGGGTTTGTCACATAGTTTTCTGAGGCAGGTAGGAGCAAGTTTCAGAAGGTTTCAGGGCGCAAATATGTTATTTAACATGAGGCTGAGAGAATAATGTCACACTACATATGATTTGTGTGTTTTATATTTAAGGGCTAGATAGAGCGGATGGCACAGCACACTGCTGGTTAACTGGCAAAGGACCTAAAAGTTTTCCAGCCCAGGCACATTGATGTGAATCACATCTACCTGTCCTATATAGATAACATCTGCATCTGTGAGGTGACCAGGAACTGCTCACATACCACATCTGCAAGGTGCCTAGGGACCTGCTTGTTTAGTTGTGTCAGATTCTCTTGCATAGAGACTGCAAGGGTGTGTGTATATGTGTGATGTGGTTTTTGTGTTGTTGTGTGTGTGTGTACATAGCAACTCAGCATGGCTACAATAGATGTTCTTACAGGTGGGTTTCCGTGTCATACCTGGAGTAGACCGGAAAGTTGTCCAGCTGGGTGCAGTAAGGGTTCCCTGGACTCATAGGACCCTCATTTGTGTTGTGTGTGGATGACTGGGTGCTTATCGTAGACGAATATCAGGAGTCTGTGGTTCAGGATAATTTTATCATTTGTTTAAGAAACGGAGTCTTTGAGCATTAGTTTTGCTATCTGCAAATTGAGTGGAATTATGTGTTTCTAGAAAGCTCTCTGCACCTTACGATCTTCTGTTTCTTTCCTGCACATATTCAGTCTCTCAGATCAGCAATATCTGCAATTTCTATGGCTTTTCAAGATAACAATGAACTTTTTGTATTGTATCAGTTAATCTTCATTGGAACTGTGAAGGAAACAATTTCCCCATCTCTTACCGATAAGGGATAGGATATTCAAATAGATTAAATGATTCCTACAGTTGACTTAAAAACTAGCAATGAATCAAAAAGGCAGAACTGAAAATTGAAAAGTACTTTTTTTAATTGTACATCTTTCCAGGAACCATAAACCTTTAGGTAGAGAGGACTGCACAGTTAGCACAGCAGAGTGTGTTCTCACAGAGATCCCGAGGTAGCTGGGAAATGCTACTGTAACTCTAGATAGTGGGACTGTACAGTTGACACGGTGGTGGGTGTGTGTAACATGGAGATCCTGATACATCTAGGAGATGCTGGACAAGTTCTATGTGTGTTGGTGGAGAAGCAGAGAATTCCAGCATGGGCACCACCTATGAGGGCCTGTAGCTGAGAAAAGGAATGGAGAACCGAGGGGAAAGGCAGGTGCTAAAAGAAGGCAAAGGCCAGGTTGCACAGTGTGTTTGGTCTTTGCTGAATGTTTGGGTTTATTTCAAGGCTAGTCAGAAGATACCAAGGAATTTAAAGTACAAGTGGTATTTTGTATGGAGAATGCACTGTATGTATGGAGACTGGGGCTTGGCTGTGATCCAGGTGCAAAGATATGCAAGCATGATAATGGAAAGTCTTGGCCAGGAGGGACACAAGATTTTTTCTTTTCCTTTCTTTCTTTCTTTCTTTCTTTCTTTCTTTCTTTCTTTCTTTCTTTCTTTCTTTTCTTTCTTTCTCTCTCTCTCTGTCTGTCTTTCTTTCTGTCTGTCTTTCTTTTTCTTTTCTTTCTTTTTTTTGAGACAGGGTTTTTCTGTGTATTCTTGGCTGTCCTGGACTCACTTTGTAGACCAGGCTGGCTTCAAACTCACAGAGATCTGCCTGCCTCTCCGAGTGCTGGGATTGCAGGAGTGCATCACCACTCGCAGATAAGATTTATTCTTTATGTTTAAAATATTTATTGAGCAATTACTATAGACCAAGTGTTGTGCTAAATGTAGGCAATTGAACAAAACATGTCTCACACAGCTTGTCATTTTTGGTTGAAATTGAGGTTAAATCAGACCACATAATTATATGATTGAAATGGTATAAATACAAGGGGGACGTGAAGTGAGTTATAATTTTTTTTATTTACTAGAAATAGAAATGTAGTTTAAACCATTTGAGGAATTAGAAAGCCAAAGCGTAAATCAAAACAGCATAATGGCATAAATATCAAGAAGGAAAGTACTGATGTGAGTAGTGCTGGTAACAGCCACTGCCAAAAGTGGGGCTGTAGCAGATACTGGCAGAATGGCACCTATTGAAGCGGGTGGGTTGTGAGGCTATGAAGACAGCACACTGTCAGAATCTGTTTTAGATATTCAGAAAATTAGTGATGCTGGGAATGCTTAGAACAGTGGTTCTCAACCTGTGGATCGCAAACCCTTTGTGGGGAGTCAAACGACCCTACCTCAGGCCATTGGAAAAATGCATATATTTATATTATGATTCATAACAGTAGCAAAATTACAGTTATGAGGTAGCGATGAAAATAATTTTGTGGTTGGGGGTCACCACAAAGTGAGGAATTGTATTTAGAGAGATAATCATGGCCTGGAGGAGACAGGGTAAAGAAGATGAGCATGGAAAAGGAGGAGGATAGAGAGTAGACATGGAGTCTGCTGTGAATTGTAATAAATTGAAGCAGCATCTCTCCACTGTTTTTTGAATTTTTTGGAAGAGGGGAGAAGAGGGTAAAAGGTCACAATGTTGGGAAGTAGTGAGAGGAGTTAGCCTGGTGAGGAGAGTGTCGTAATGAAGGTAGCACAGCTTTACGAGCCGTGTTGGGTACAGTAAGTGGGGTTATCCTTCCATTTTACAACAGCAGTCTCTATAATTAAAAACAAAATTGCTCATTAGTTATAAAGCACTGCTAGACACTGTAAAAATAGGAAGATGGGTAAAATCTAGACTCTGTGTAAAGGACTCATCTGATGCACATCGGCTATAATAGCATGACCTACTTTAATCCCATGTTAGCAGCTCAGGAGGACGGTTCCACTCCTGACACTACTTCTCTGAGCTGTTAGATGTAGGGTGTGTCAGCCATCGTGTCTGGAAGTTATTTGAGGCTGAGTCACACTGAGAGTCCAGAGAGTTGACAGGGAGAACGAGACAATGGCATAATAGAATTGAGAGGGCAGTGACCACTGGGAGTTCCTGGAACTCTTTGACAATGGTCTTTAGTGCTTACTGAATTGTTTGTAATCAGTTTTTCCCACAAGATCCAGCAGGAGCTTTGTCTTGGTCACTCACTGCTGATTGTCCTGTACTTTAAAGGGTCCCTCTGTGTGTGTGTGTGTTGCATACACATATATGTGTATGTTGTTGAGGCCAGAAATTGATGCCAGATGTTTTCCTTGAAGGCTCTCCACCTTGCCTTGTTGTTCTTATTTGTTTTTCTCCACCTTATCTTTTGAGACTATCTCTCACTGAACTGGTACTTATTGATTGGCTAGACTGGCTATCCAGGAAGCCCAGTGCCAGTCTACTGCATGTTAGAGTTATTGACACACATGAGTATTCATTTTTGCGTGTATACTAAGGTTCTTAAGCATGTATATCAGGCCAACCAAACCATCCTCCATGGGTAAATCTTTATTACACTTATCAACTGAACCATTTCCCCAACCCCCCTAAGTCCCTAATGACTAAAGAGATGGCTTAGCAGTTAAGAACACTGGCTGCTCTTTCAGAGGACCGGGGTTCAGTTCCTAGCACCATATTAATCACCCATAGCCCCAGTTCCAGGGGATCTGTTGCCCTCTTCTGGATTTTGTGGGCACTGCATGCACACACATATAATATATAAATAAAAATAAATTTTAATTAACTTTAAGAAGAAAAGAGAAAGTGTAGAGTAGTTTACTTTAAAAATAAATGAAGTTAAATAATCATACATAAAGGCTAGTACTTCTTTCATAGAAAACCTGTCTTGAAGAATGATCTTAAATAGAACCTTAAATAGATCTTGAAGAATGATCTTAAATGATCTTAATTAGAAGAACTAATTCATCCTCTTCATAATCTCTCCCTGTGTACACAGATCCAGAAGAGGCATTAGAAAGTTGTTTTTTCTTTTTCCTTAGGATTCAGCCCTGATGGAGGCTGAGAAGTCTGAACATGGAGCATCCTCACCTATCCCTGCCCTAGAAGAATTTAGAGCTATCCCTGAACCTATCATGAGGAGCAGTCAGATCCCTGCCTTGGATCCCGAAGCTCAGGAAGGCCAAGATCCATCCTTTAAGTGGACAGATGGACACAGACCCTTGATGAACCAGGCAAACGAGTTAAGGGACATGAGTGACCACACACTTGATAGTATGACATTTTTCTTCAATAAAGGTTCTTCAGATGTGGAGAGAAGCCAGGAAATCCTTGTGGCTAAGGCCTGTGTCACTCCAGACCAGCAGGAAGTGGTACCCCAGAGTCTTAAAGACAGACTGTCAAGAACAATAGCTGCCCCTGATCTCTTGGCTTGTGATGTACAGGATGAATGGCTGGAAATATCGAGCAAACTAGACAGCAGAGTGGAGGCAGAACTGCAGCCAGAACTCAAGTCTTTGACATTGGCAGTTAGCAAAGCAGAAGAAGAGGAAGAAACCTCTTCAGACATCTCAATCATTAGAGGACTTTGGCCTCCCTGTCAAAAGCACCTTGGTGAGACTGACCAGTGTGAGGGCCATGGAAGTGAACGGCTCAAGCAGGGAAAACAGCTGCTGTTGGAGGACACACAAGAACATCAAGGGCAAGAAGGCTTCCTCCAATCTCAAGAGGCCCAGGGACTGGAGGAGCAGGAAGGACAGGAAGTAGAAATTCAGGAGGAAGACATTCTGAGGGAAGACATTTGTTCTGATGGGCTTCTGGGGGAGCAGGAAGAGGTGGGAGAGGAGGTTAATGGTAATGAGGAGGAATGGAAGCAGGAACGGGTCCAAAACCATATGCTGCTTGGAGGACAAAGGGAAAGTGGGGGGCTCAGTGGTGAATTAGATGGTCTGAATTATAGTGAATGGGGTCAGGAGGACAGGGAAAGGAGGGTTTGGGGTCAGAGAGAGACAGAAGAGGAGGGACAGGACAGGAAATCAAGGGAGATGGAAGAGAGGAGGGTTGACTCTCAGAATGCAGAAGATCAAAGGTTAGTAGAGAAATCAGAGAATAGAAGTAGAAAGCAGGACGATCATGATCAAACAGAAAACGTGATCCCAATAGGGGACCAAAAGGAGGCTGTAGACTCAGGTGATGGGGAACAAGGGCACTGGGAAAGAGGTGGACAGGAAGCAGTGGAAGGGAGAACAGGAGAGGACAGGCATTGTCCTCCAAAGGCTCTGGTAGCTCCTGAGGTTCTCTCTTCAGGGACATTGTTTACAGGTGTCTCTCACTCTGTGGCTGACACTCGGCAGCTTCAGCGGGAGCCTGTGCCTGAGGAACCAATCCCCCAAGCTCTGCTTCCTGCACTGGAGCCAACAGAATGCTCTCACCCACCCATTTCTTCACCTGCCTCTTTTGCTACTGAAGAATCCCTTGATAATTGGACTGACAACAGCCAGCAAGAAGGATTCAGGCTGAGTAAGGAGACAGTGTCCATCCAGGGGACTGAAGTTGCCTCTGTTAGTACATCTGTGACTCCTCCAGGGACACAAGATTCACCCCTGCTCAGTCCTGCCAAAGTCTTCCCCATCACTACTACCTTGTCACCTGTTAGCTCTCCAGTTGTCCTTTCTGGAAAGGAGACCCTAGCAGCCTCTCTCTCAGCTGACACTCCAACTCATTGTGAGACTCCTCCAGTATCTGCAAAACTCAACAAGGACTCAGGCTTCACCTCTGACAAGGCCAGCCCTCACAGCCCTCCCAACAGCTGCAATGGAGTCAGCCAACATCTAAGAAGCAACTCATTCCCAGGATCCCACAAGACAGAGCAGACCCCAGGCTTTGTGAGAATGTCGCTTTCTTCCTCTCATTCAGAATTACCGCAGAGGCCCCCCAAACCTGCCATCTGTCCCTCTGTGATTCCGAGAAGAGACAGAAGAAGTAGGAATGGTATCATCTTTTCAGAGTCCTCTGCTGCTGTTTTCACTTTGAGACAGGACTCTGAAGAAGGCCCTTCTGATCCAGAGAGGCCCAGCAGTCCTCATGGCAGTCAGCCGTGGGGCTCCCCACAGAACTCAGCCTTTGCCGTAGGCTCTCCTGCGAATGTTTCTTCTCCACTCCCTGTCTCCATGGATATGAGGGTACATGAACCTCTGCCCCCTCCTCCCCCACGAAAAAGACATAGCTACAGCTGCATAGTTGAGAGAGATGGCCTTCTTCATACAGTAGCTCCTACCCTGAAGCGGCATAGTCATCCTCCTCCATTGACCCTAAGTTCAGGGTGCCATGGATCTCGTAAAGGCATGTCCCCACTAGTTCCTGACTCTGTTGTGGCAAGGCAGTGCCGACCTCTGCCATCCACCCCAGAAAGCCCTCACCACACTCAGACCTCCATCCCCTCTAGACTAAGATACAACAAACCATTACCCCCAACTCCTGACATGCCTGAGCCCGGCCAGTCTCCTGTCTCTTCCTCTAATATCGCAAGGATGTACAGGCCTCTACCCCCAGTCCCCATCATAGACCCTTCCCCTGAACCACCCCCATTACCCCCAAAGTCCAGGGGGAGAAGCAGGAGTATCCAGGGAGGAGTTATACATTCGAGGGGTCAAGCAAATCCGAGACCCATTGGCCAAGACTGGACAGTCTCCACTCTCTCAGTTGGACGGACCTCCTGGCCTCCGGCCACAGGCAGATCAACAGAATCTTTGGCTCCCACCAGTAAAAGTAATAGTGAAATGTCTGCTGGCCTGGCTTTTAGCAACATGACAAACCTTCTAAGTCCTTCTTCTCCTACCACTCCCTGGATCCCGCAGCTTCAGAGACCCACCAGCAGTGATGAGGCAGAGCTCACTGAAGAGTCTGAGCCTCCAGTGAGAGAACCATTTAGAAGCTCAGCCCCTCAGGAGGGATTGAGTGACACAAGGAGTTCAGCTTTTGGACCAAGAAAGCAGTCAGAAAAACCCATCCACCACCAACTGGAGAAGGCATCCAGCTGGCCACACAGGCGGGATCCAGCAAGAACATCAGAGGGTAGCACTGGACAGGTTGTTCCTGGCCAAGCATCCAACAAGCACAAGGGCTGGAGCCGGCAAGGCCTGCGCAGACCTTCTATTTTGCCTGAGAGCTCTTCAGGTAAGTGAGGAGCAGAACGTCTTTGTTAGGCAGAGCTTTTTTCCTGCTGCTTCTTTCTCCAGGAAGCTGTTCTTTGCAGCTTCACTTACCTGCACAATCACCATCAACTTAGAACTCATGACCTTGTGATCCTGTGAGAATGGGATTCACCCTTTTGACCTTTCCGCCTCTTATTTCACTGGAGTCCACCTCTTCCTGAAGTTGTCAGACTCCCTCCATTGCTACTTCTTCTGCTCTCCCCCTTGAAGAACTTAGGTACCCCTTTCTTTGTGCATTTCCCATCTTGCATGAAAGCTGCGGGCATAGCTGATATGTCTTCTGGAATTCTTATCCTGACATGAGGGCCAGGAACACAGTGATTACTGGGCTTTAGAATACGGCTGTCTTTGGTATTGTTTTCTCTTCCAGATTTGAGTAGAACTATCTAGCTTCCACTTATCAGTGACTCCTACTCATCCTTTCATTCTCTAAAATGTCCCTCTTGTGTCACCCACTTCACTTTTCAGATGGAAGAAATCTAGGTGAGGGAAGACCTCCTGGCTCTTCAGATTCTGTTGTTTTCCGGTGAGTTGTCCTGTCTCCTCACAAGCTCAGCTGTACCATCATCATCTGTGACACTAAGATTTCCTTAGTAGAACTTCAGTGGATAAGGGACCTGGGACCCAGAATTTCTGATGCTTCTATGTCCAGAAAGTAAGGTGTGAAAGAGAAAGGCATGAGGATCACAGGGAAGGAAAGTGCCTTCCCCTACCCAGCTCTGCCTGTTGTGTCTGAGGCACTTGTCCTTCAAAGGCATATGGCTGTCCACCAGTCTCTTTCATGTGTATCCAAAAGACCCGAGTTACAAAGCAAGGCTGTTGTTTGACATGCCCCACTGAATTTATAAATTCTCCCTAAGTCCTTAGGATCTGCCCCAGACTTTGAGGTAAGGTAGAGAGGTTGAATGGAAGGACCCATGACTGGGAACAGGCTGAAGCAACTGTTTGTTCTATCCTAACATCCTAGCTTCTATATGGAAGGTTAGAGATTTCCTCATCTAAACTCACTTGGAGGTCTGCTATCTTGTAGTCAATAAACATCTCAAAACTTGCCTACTCTACAGGGAGAAGAAACCAAAGGAGGGGATGGCGGGTCCCTCAAGACGTCGCTCCAAGTTCATCAACCACGGTGAGTTCTTCAAAACAGATCTCTAGGCTGCAGTGTGTTTTCTTCCTAAAATGTGACGAGGAATTGGGACTACCAGCAATAGAGTGGTGGGGTCCAGAAAAAAGGGTGTCCAGAGGTCAGCTATAGATGGCAGTTTCTGTCCATGAGCTTCCACTCACTTCATTTTCTCAGGATTTTCTCCTTCTCTCATGCATCCTCACCCATAGCCCAGATACTTTATCAGGAGTACAGCGATGATGCTCTGAACAAGGAGATTCAGAGCCAGCAGCGGCTGGACAGCCTGGCTGAGGCACCTGGGATCTATTCCCCCCAGCAGCGTCGAAAGGCACTGGTCTCTTCCGACTCCTACCTCCAGCGCCTCTCCATGGCCTCCAGTGGCTCGCTCTGGCAGGAAATCCCTGTGGTGCGCAATAGCACAGTGCTGCTCTCCATGACCCACGAAGATCAAAAGCTACAAGAGGTACTACCCCGGGCAGGGCAGGGGAGAGGACCAAAGTCATATTTGCCAATGTTTTATCTCCTCACCTCTGCCACCAAGCGCAGGCTCTCCCCACCCCACACTCACCTGTATACACACTGACTGCTCACTGCCATGCTGAAGAATGTGGACTACTCTCAGAATTTCAGCATATTCCCTGCTTCCCTCATTCATGAATGTGTATCTACTCTTTCCTGTACTGGCTTGGGCTCATTCAGAGTGACCGTGCCTCTGAGTCTGTCGAGAGGGATGTGAATGTAAATTCATGAACAGGCTTCAGTGTGAATGCTAATCTCCTCAACACCTCCATAAGTGTTTCAAGCAAGCCAACATACTCAGCTAAAGCTCTAATATGTCCCTGCTTGGTCATCGGGCAATTTCTGCTTTCAGGTCTGTGTGAAATAGGAGGCAGAACTCTTCTTCCCAGAGAGAAAACAGTGCACCATGGGATAGAGTAATAGCTAACTAATTAGATTCTGAAACAAATGATCTAGACATGATGCCTTCACTAATATATGTTGCTGGACTTTGGCCAAATCACTTGATCTCTAAGCCATTGTTTCCCATCTGTAAAATAGATATAAAGAGTTACTGGGAGAACAAGAAAGATAAGTGGTTACTACTGAACAGTCAGAAAATATTGACTATTTGAATTTAGATGTTGCGGGCATGGCTTCAACTAATGGTTTAATTTTGGACAACCTATGTATTTTCACTTCAAGTTTTAACATAAGGGTGTTTAGAAAATCACTAACCTGTTCCTATATTTATTGATCAAATAATGGGAGGGTGAAATGAATTCTCTTGAGTCTTCAGCAAGCTAGGAAGTCACAAGGGTCCTGATTCCAGCCTTTATCCCTTTTGACTTTTTGAAAAGAGAGACCTCTGCATCACTTCTTCATACATACATATTCTTTTCATAAAAAATGTCTACAGAATTTCTTCAGAGACTCTGATCCTTTCAAAAATTGTGTTTTCTGAAGAGTATTTTTGTATGTTTTTGGGCGGTTCACTATATCTGTATGAAAAAACAAAACAACAATGAAAATCCTAAGTGTCAGTAGGTTAGATGAGCCACTTTAAGCCGTGTGGTCTTTGAACATTATGTTGAGAATAAATTTGCAGTGTCATGGTTTGGGGTTGTACAGAAAGTTTGATTGGATGCTTGGCTATCTCAGTGGTCAGCAACTGCCTGTCTTACTTTTCTTTCCAAGAGGCTTTACTGAAGTCCCATGCTGAAAAGGGAAAGGAATCTACTGGTTATGTCTATGAGTCATTGAACCCCCTGCTGGAGCTTCCATGCACATTCTTAGGTCCTGGGTTTCCCGTTTAAATCATCTTTTCTCACATATCCTGCTTATTTTTATTCCCATTTTCCTTAGACCTCAAATTGAGCTTGTCACCTTCCTCTGTAAGTCTGTTCCTACTTCAGAGCACTCTGGCTTACTCAGTGATTCCATCATCCAACAGTTACCCAACTCAGAAGCAGGGTGTTGGCTTTGGCTCTTTTTCTTTATGCCCCACTTGTAGCAAATAAGCAGCACCTTCCAACTCTGCCTGCTTGGTGGTTGGAATAATCCACTTCTCCCCATGCGTATGACTGACAGGCCTTCTTCTCCCTTCTAGATGTCTTACCTCATTTCCAAACATGGTTCTTCCCTCCTCTAGTCTTTTCTACACTTCGCTAACTGTTACTCTCATAAAAGGAAAATCTACTCAGTTAATTCCTGTATTTATAACCTTTTTAACTCTTCACATCTCTTTAAGTTCACATTGAATTGTGTTGTTTATATAACCCACCAGGCCTCAATGCCTCATTCCTACTTGTCCCTCTGGATTCATTTCTTGTTTGTTTGTTTCCATAAAAATTGTAGAAATGCTCAACTTACTTGTTTCTTTTCTAAAAGTAAATTTCATTATATTTACAGTATTAAACACCTTATTATGAGGTATAGCACAGTTTGTTTTGTTGGTAAGATTGTTACTAGCATGTGGCGAATTAACATATCTGTGATATCCCAGAGTTGTTTTGTGTATGTGTATGTTTGTATCCTTAAGTCTCTTGAAAACAGAGACCCTGTTCACGTTATTCAGCCCTACTTTGAGTCTTGCATATTCAAATACTCCCCTGCTAGACTAAGTCAAGTTTTTTGCCTGTGAGTAATGAGAAGATGTACCTAGTTCAGCGTTCAGCCCTAAAACACTGCTCAGCAACTTCTGTTTTATGAGCTCTCTGGCAAGAGAGTTTAAAAAAGTATTCATTAGTCTTCCTCTTTCCAACCCCCTAGGCCAAGTTCGAGCTGATTGTGTCAGAAGCATCTTACCTGCGCAGTCTAAACATAGCTGTGGATCATTTCCAACATTCATACCAACTGCGGGCCACCCTGTCCAACCAGGATCACCAGTGGCTCTTCTCTCGTTTGCAGGATGTACGAGATGTCAGCACCACGTGAGACTTCCTCCAAACTCCATTCTCTCAACCTTGCTGTTCTTAGCCACTGAGATTTCACCTGCTCTCCTCCACTCTGTCAAAATTTCTGGATAAAAGTGGGTCTGGGCTCCCTCCATGATTGCTTCAGGGATAGGAAGGAGACTAGGAAGAAGAGGAAAAACCGTGAAGGTTCACAGATCTATTAATACAGATGAATGAGAAGTGCTTCCTAAATTGAGACTTTGTGTACATTCCGGGTGTGCACTGCAGTGGACACAAGGTGTAAGAATCATTGAAAGACTGGCAAACTTGAATAAAATAAAAAAAAAAAAGAAAAAGAAATAGCACATTAGAATTCTATTTAAGTTATATCAGAAATAAACCAATAACAGCCTTGGGGAGGGGGCTACTGCATAACATGGGCCCAGAGCTAAGGAGAGTCAGTAGGAGTCAGTGGTTTATGGAAACAAAAGTCACATGCACTGAATATATAGGGCTGAGGCCCCAGCACCTGACGAGACTTTTTAAATACCGTGCAGGTTCCTTTCAGACCTAGAAGAAAACTTCGAGAACAACATCTTCTCCTTCCAAGTGTGTGATGTTGTCTTGAACCATGCCCCAGACTTTCGCCGAGTCTACCTGCCTTACGTCACCAACCAGACCTATCAGGAACGCACCTTCCAAAGCCTCATGTGAGAATGATCCCTCTCCATTCCCTTAGTGGACATTGCAGTTACCTCGACTGAGTCCCCAGCCCAGAGCTTTCTCCCATGAGTATATGTTCTTGTGCCCACTATGTCATCTGAAGTCTTAGCCCACTCCCATATCAGATCCTCGCTGCCGTCATATCTGGAGCCATCCTCCACTGAACTCCCATTCCCCATGCCTTCACTGAGCCACTTTGTTTCCCATCTTCCTCCTCACCCGAGGCTTGCCACTCTTGCAGGAATAGCAATGGCAGTTTCCGAGATGTCTTGGAGAAGCTGGAGAGTGATCCCATCTGCCAACGCCTGTCTCTCAAGTCCTTTCTGATATTGCCCTTCCAGCGTATCACTCGTCTCAAGCTGCTGCTCCAGGTACAGCAGATACGCCTTTGTCCACTGCCCTTGACTCATAGGCATGATCTTGAAAAGTTTTGAGGCAAAAAATCATCTATTCTTATGTGGAGTTTCCACATCATGTGGAGGATGTGAGTGCTTTTCCAACTACCCACATCTTTCTCAGAACTCTTTGCTTTTGGAACTGTGTCCCTGACTTCTGCATCACATATCCCCCACTCATCTTTTCCTGTTTAACTATTCTTCCTCCCATCTGGCTCTTGTCCACTATTTGTTCTACAGAACATTCTGAAGAGAACCCAGCCTGGCTCCTCAGAAGAGGCAGAGGCCACAAAGGCACACCATGCCCTGGAGAAGGTAGGGAGGGAGCCGTCATATCCAAAACCTATACTACTCATTCAGGGATAAGTCTTCCGGAGAGCAAGGGAGATGGAACCCTATTAAAGGGAGAGCCACCTCCTTACATCAACCACATTTATTTCTTCACCTGCCATGTCTAGCAACTATGTTCCCAATACCACAGCCCCTCATTTAAACTCCACTCCCGCCTGGTAGAAAAGGCTGATGTTTTCAGGCATCTGTCAGGGTTGTCTTTAAGGGGGCTGAAAGCTCAAGACTCTAACGCAGTAATCTTCCCCTTCTTTACCCTGCTGCATCCTCAGCTGATCCGAGACTGCAACAACAACGTGCAGAGCATGCGGCGGACAGAGGAGCTCATCTATCTGAGCCAGAAGATAGAGTTCGAGTGCAAAGTGAGCTGTCCCAGGCACACCCTCCTGCCTGTGACTCTACTTATCATGTCCTACAGACCATTCTCTACCAGAGTCATTGTGCTTACATTATCTCCAGCCTCCAGTGCCTCTTCCTGTCCTAATGCCCATTTCTG
Organism: Meriones unguiculatus; assembly: GCF_030254825.1. NCBI lineage: Eukaryota > Metazoa > Chordata > Mammalia > Rodentia > Muridae > Meriones > Meriones unguiculatus. The sequence continues at coordinate 65,968,600 of NC_083351.1, read as the reverse complement.
GAATATGCAAATGATCATTTCTGTCTACAATACATGCTGATAGGTGGAGCCTAGAACTATATGTGAATTTTATTACCTTTGGTGTCAAAGTAGAGCCTGCAGATCTGTAGATAAATCTGTGTTTATGTGCATAAGGAAACTGTTAGCATTATCGGAAAAGGGGGAGGGGCAGTGGTTACTGGAGGAGAGGGAGCACCCAATAAATGGGCAGAAGGAATTTCCCAGAATAAGGCCATATAAGAATTAATTCAGAGGTAAAACTCACTTATTTTATCAGATCACCTTTACCCTAACCAAATCAACATGCCAAAACCGTCAAAATCTCTTGTCCAAACAAATTTAAAATTGATCTTCAACATTGAATTTCCCAGTGCATTACAGATGCTATCACTTTCCTAAAAGAGAAGGGAAGTCCTTCTCCAAGTTCGACTGGAGCTCTTTATCCAGGCCCCAGTTCCAAGCAGACCCCACCCCAATCTCCATATCCTCAACTCTGTTCTGACTCTCACTGCCTGTCTTGGCTCTGATCATCACCAAGGAAAGAGCAGATAATATAAGTGTCCATGATCCTTTGGCTTTTACCATGTTGTGCTGTGCCTTGCCTGTTCATTGACATGTTCTGCTTGGGCTCACAGACTTCTGCTCCCATGTCATCACTTTCAAATTGTTACCTTCTTTTGAATATGTAAACACAGGATCCACACCAGTGCAGTGTAGTTAGAGGGTTCTGAGAGAAACAAATCTGGATGGGTTGATTTGCAGTGGTTCTCTACCTGTGGGTTGCAACACTTTTGGGAGTAACATGTAGATATCCTGCATATCAGATGTTTACATTACAATTCATAACAGTAGCAAAGTTACAGTATGAAGTAGTGACAAATTTTGTGCATGAGGAACTGTATTAAAGGGTCGCAGCATTAGGAAGGTTGAGAACCACTGCTTTAGAGCAAGAACGAAGATACGGAATTGGTGATCAGTAGTCTAGACAGGACTAACAGGAAGTTCCTGACCTTCATTTTCTCTCTCTTCCTATTCTTTAGATTTTCCCACTTATTTCACAATCTCGATGGCTGGTGAAGAGTGGGGAGCTGACAGCCCTTGAGCCCAGTGTCTCCCCAGGGCTGAGAAGGAGAGTGACTACTCGTCCAGTCCGCCTTCATCTCTTCAATGACTGTCTGTTGCTGTCCCGGCCCCGAGAGTCAGTGGCTGGGATGGGAGGCCAGGGCATACAAAGAATGGGAGAGGGCTAGAGGGACATCAAATGACATGCTGCTAATGAATCCCCTTTCAGATAGACAACTCGCAGTCTTGAGCCATGAGTCAGCTTAGAGAACAGAAGTGGGGATTAGTGTTCCCAAACCTGTCCTGCTACAGACACGAGGAAACTGCAGCAAAGAAACATCATCTTCTTAAATATGTTTATTTGTGGCTTCTTTGGGTTGTACCCAGCATATTAACCAATCCTGCTACGTGGCTAATTTCAGAGCTAAAACTCTGGTCATTGGGACCTTATAAAGTCAATATTGGCTCTTATCTCTTCAACTTCTTAAGATAGTGAAGCTCACTACCTTAAGATTACTACTGCACTAAAGAGTTGGTTGACACACTGCGATTACTGTATCGGGAGCGAGTTGAAGCCCTTGCGTGGTTTTTATATGAGTACAGTCTGCAAAAGCTAAGGGCAGGGAGTCTGAATCCAACACCCGAGGGCGGAGGTGTATGAAGTACAAGAGCTACAGAATCAGATTTAAACGACTCTGTCTTGCAGGGGCAGCCGGTTCCTGGTATTTGATCATGCTCCGTTCTCCTCTGTCCGAGGGGAAAAGTGTGAAATGAAGCTGCATGGACCTCACAAAAACTTCTTCCGCCTCTTTCTGCAGCACAATGCACAGGGCATGCAAGCTGAGTTCCTCTTCTGCACTGAGACTCAGTGAGATGGGGCTGGGTCCAGGAGCTGGGGGTGGGTGTCCCTGGACAGAAACACATCGAGACTGTGCCCTCAGCACTTCATAGAGACTCAAGTCCCTAGAGCTAAGTGCTAACTTGAAAAAGATTCACTGTGGGGTGAAGATGTGAAGTTGCCACCGAGGCTGAGCATCTGCTTTACAGCATGTGCTCAAAAAACACAAGGTCTGTGGGACAGCATATGGGAGATGAGCTGCCAAGGAAGGAACGGAATAGGGTGGCTGTATCTGAGAGAGCCAGCTCACCCTTATACCCAGCACCGGGTGGCAGGCTTTTATGTAAATAAAAAAGAGCTTGTATGCGTTCCCTTTTTCCTTAGTCTCCCAGCTTCATCCTCTATTGAGCAGAAATCTATAGTGTTAAGTTGTAATCTTTCCAATGGTAGTAACAAATGAATACATTCGCATATACACACGTTTTGAGAGCTGAAATGATAACTGTAGAATCTGGCACACAATATAGCAAGCTAAAGAATACCCAGTAGCTTTCCTGGTGCTCTAAGGGACACAGGAGGAGCGTCTCTGTAAGATTGTTAAATGTTTCTCTGCTCCATCCCTTGGAAGACATTTTAAGTGGGATCAATAGTTCCTATCTCCACTCATGGAACAAAGAAGATACTACATGAGTTTGTATTCTGGATTTCACCGGAGACAAATAACAAGAAGTAGATTATGTTCATTAGAGCTCCGGGCAGCATCCTTTTGGAAAAGTGAAAGTGTCATTCTCAATAAGCTAAGTACATTGGGAAGCATAGGATAATATAAAAACCTTCAGATCGCAAATTAGGCTAAGATTACATTATGCAACAACAGTGAAATGGATATAGCTCCTTGGCTTAATTATTATTAAATAGTAATTGTCACCTTAGATATTTAATTGGAGGGAGGTGAGTGAGGATCAAGAGTCATGCAAAGTGGTCATGTCTAAACAGATGAGTGTTTTGCTTGGTATGATTTCCAGACTGGAAAATGTTCATGTATATGACTGACAGTTCACCTTATGACTTTTTCTGGAAGAGATGCCTGGAGAGAGAAAGGAAGGATAAACAAGATACATAATATATATTGCAAGATCATACTGTGTTTCAACCAGGCGGGTTCCCACTGGCTTTTAGGAGTCCTTGAAATAGACAAAGCCTTCCCGTTGCCACTTGCCTTCCCCACCGTTGGCCCTCAGCCCATGTGTCCCTAGACTGTAACTGAAGCTAAGACTTTCCTTTGTTTTTTCAGAAGTGAAAAGCTTCGGTGGATCTCTGCTTTGGCCATGCCCAGAGAAGAGTTGGACCTGCTTGAGTGTTATGGTGAGTAGGGATATAACAGAGAAAATGGCAGTGTCTGTGTGTGCTCCCCTTTGGATGAAGGGTTCAATGTGCTGGGTAGTAACTCTAAAAAGCTCTGTTTTTTTTATTGCTTTTCCTTAGAATTTCATGATAGACTGTAAGATGTAGAAGCTTATACACTCGTGATACATCTCCTTATAAACTCAATCACTGTGGTAGTACTTTCCCTCATGCATTCACTGCCATAGGCAAATGTTTGTTCTTTTTAAAATACATATTCCTTTATGTCTTATCTGTTATAATTTGGACTTAATTTACCGAGTGAAGATGTAAGAAGGAAACAAGGGAAGATAGTGTAACTGTAATGGGGATGACAAGAGAGCAGAACAGATTTGGTCTGACTGCAGGCGGATAGATGAGTCTGCTTACCCAGAGCACACAGGAGTAGCCAGAGCCAAGGCATATCAAAGGAACACTGGATGTCTACAACCTAGAGGAGAGATGGTTTCCTCTGCTATACACTGCTCACCTGAGGACCCCACCAGTGTGTTGGCAAACATATTGCTTTATGCCTTCCTTTTGTTCTGTGACCATCTTTCCCAGTGGAGTATGTCATTCATGGTAACTTGAGTCTGTGCTTCCAGGTCATGGTCAGTTGTATTTAGCTCAGAACATACTTGCTCTCTTTGGAACACAATCCATGCTTTGCCCTAGTAAAGCAAAGTGTGCATAAGGCAGTTAGATAAGGGACACACAGTTCCTCTCCAATAATCAATTCTAAGGAGTTCAAACTCCATTGAGACTAAAGGGTCAGGAACATCTCAGAGGGAAGGACCGAATATTGGTCCCTCAAATATTGGTCATGATGAGTAATTAAATACGGTCACAGATATTTTCCAGTCATCTTCTCTAGAAAAGTAGAACATTTAAAAATTAGATCCCACACTAATATTTCTATTTCTTTATTGACTTGTTTGATCCCTGGTAGATGATAAAAATTTTCCCAATTGCTTCTTTTTTTGTTGTCATTTTTTTCCTGGTTTTTATTTTGTTTGTGGTTTTGTTTGTTTGTTTCTTTAAACAAGATCTCACTATGTATCCCTGGCTGTCCTGGAACTTGCTATGTAGACCAGGCTTGCCTAGAACTCACAAAGATTCCCCTGCCTCTCCTCCTGAGTGTTGGGAAGAAAGGTGTGGGCCAACGGCTTCTTTTGTGTATAATCCCACACTTGTCTCTACCTCAAGTCTTCCCACACTTCCTCACAGTTCCTCACCTGTGTCCTCATCTGTGTTACTGCTCCTAACCTTCACTCTTGTCTTCCGAAGACTCCCCACAAGTTCAGTGCCTCCGTGCCTACAAACCCCGGGAGAATGATGAGTTGGCACTAGAGAAGGCGGATGTGGTGATGGTGACTCAGCAAAGCAGCGATGGTAAGAGGGAGAATGGATGAGCAGCCGGTTGGCCAGCAGAGTAGGACAGAGGTGTACCAGCTTTCTAGGGCTGCCATAGCAGTGTACTAAACCTTAGCAGCTGCTAACAAAATAATCTATGCTCTCAAGGTTCTGGAGGTCAGCTGTCTCTCATCAGGGTTTCAGCTGGCTCCTCTGAAGCCTCTACGAAGGGGTCTTCTTTAGCTTGTCCCAATCTGACAGGCTTCTGCACACATACCCCCTGGCTCTCTTCCTTCTGTGTACATCTAAATTACCCTTTCCAGAAGGAGACCAATCTGATTGGTTGACGGACTCCAGGGTGGCCTCAGTGTAACTTTAGTAATTGTATTTGTAGCAGTTTTGTTCCCAAGGGTTTTTTGTTTTTTTCTTTTCTTTTTTTTCTGTGAAGAGACACCATGGCCACATCAAACTTCAACTTCTTTAAAGGAAAGCATTTAATTGGGGCTGGTTTACAGTTCATTATCATCACAGCAGAAAATATGGTAGCACTGTAAGTCGACATGGTGTTGGAGATGGAGCTGAGAGTTCTACATCTTGATCCACAGGAAGCAGAAATGAATGCCATAGTAGCTTGAGCTTCTGAGACCTCAAAGCCTATTCCCTAGTCACATACTTCTTCCAACAAATCTATACATCCTAATAGTGCCACTCCCTATAGACCAATGTGGGGCATTTTTATTCAAACAACCACACCAAGTAAGAGCAAATTTTGAGGTACAGGGATTAGGTTATAAGTAAATACTTTAATGGACAAAGTTTAACCGAAAGCGGTAAAGAAGGCTGAACACTTCAGTAGACCTAGTAGTCATTTTCATACCATGCAAAGCTGGGCTGGAGGATCCTAGTTCATTCAGTCTCAGGATGTGGATAATTTCTATCAAGAAGGTCCAAGAACGTAGCATGGGCCCTTAGCAGTTAATTTTTCTTTCCTCTCACTGTGTAACTGCAGGCTGGTTGGAAGGTGTGAGACTCTCAGATGGGGAGCAGGGCTGGTTCCCTATCCAACAAGTAGAGTTCATTTCAAACCCAGAGGTCCGAGCTCAGAACCTCAAAGAAGCCCATCGAGTCAAGACTGCCAAACTACAGCTGGTGGAACAGCAAGTCTAACTGTCCTTGGAGAGAAGTCTTCTGAGCTAATGGACAAGCATTCCTGGAGATGGCTGGCCCCGGAAACCTGCTGCAGAGGCCTTCTCTGGACCAGGAACTTGGTCTTCTGAAAGTCCGAGGGCTAGCTCAGTCCCTTGCCCCAGTAATTCTTCGCATTTTGTGCTTGGTAGAGAATATTGAGTGACTTCACACTGGATTCTGGGATCCTTTCTTCATAGGAAAAGGGGGCTTGAGCCTAGGCGGTGTGCTCGCCACTACCAGATGGCACTTGTACCTCGTCTGCTGCCACAGTGCAGATTCAGAGCTGGCCGGATGTGAGGGGTGGACACATGTTACCGTGTTACTGGACGGACCTCAGCTCACTCACTGGAGGGAGGTGTAGTGGGGATTAGCACATCAGGTGGGAAGGTGAACCTGGTGCCTTCTAGGGTATCTTCCAGTCTAGAGATTCTCCTCAGTGCATGCGCCCCTGAGGTCTTTGTTTCTTGGTGGCAATGTGAGGGTGGCCTTCTCTCACTTTAATAAACTTGGCACTTCTCTGAGTGTTTCTTCTCAGACTACCCAGCACTCACTGAATGAGAATCAATGCAGAATCTTACAAGAACTCCAGCTTATATGATGTGTCATGAAAGACGAGACTGGTGCATAGAAAATACCAGCCACTGGTGCCTTCTCGTAAGCTCTAGGTGCTCAGGCAGCAGTTCTGCTTATTGCAGCTTCAGGCTTGTAGAAGGCTGGGTAATGAGAGTCCATTCAAATAATTCAACACAACCATAGGCACAAAAAGGTTAATTTGGGTGGATTTGGCAAATGCTATTCAGACCATATGCCTTTCTGTTGTGATGTGGCTGTTAGCCTAGGTATTCGATATTCTTTGTGAAAGTATGTGATAGTGCTAGAATCCAGTTACTCTACTTCGAAGAGTCAGTTAGGCCAAATCCTTAAATAATGCCCAGTCAACACACTGTAAAGTCTGAGTCAAGCTAATGATGGATACTTCTCATTGTCCTTTAACATTTCCTTTCTCAGTTGAAGAATGTCACTGTCGTTGCTTTTCTTGCCTGGCATCCTCATGTGACAATACATTACGTGTCACAGTTGTTAATATAGCACAATAATATTAACTCTTACACACTGCCTTTTTGTTTTGTTTTGGTTTTGGTTTTTAGTTTTTCAAGACAGGGTTTCTCTGTGTAGCCTTGGCTGTCCTGGACTCACTTTGTAAACCAAGCTGGCCTTGAAATCACAGTGATCAGCCTGCTGCTTCCTGGGGTGCTGGGATTACAGGGCTATGCCACCACACCTGGCCACACTGCCTTTTTAATCCATTTTAAAATTCAAGTAAGCTTGCTTACCTTAAAAAAAATGATTAATATTTAATCTGAGGCAGAGTGAGTATTGAGTCTAAACTAGGGGTAGTTTTCTGGAAACCCCCTTGATATGCTCACAACTTCATAGCCCAATGTGTTCAAATGACTTTAATATGTGATATGTTGCATATGTGTACTAATATGTTATTTAATAATTGATTCTTAGTCGTGTCTGTGATAACTACATTCCAAACCATTTCTTTAAGTAGCATCTGAATATTGGCCATACAACACAGAGTTATATGCAATCTTGCAATTTCCAGGCAAGTTCTCTAGTATTTCTTCAGAGGTAAAAATACCCATTTCTTCATGATGGATGTGCAGGCAGCTGACTCATTGCCGGACTGCTTCATATAACCCTGAAATTATAGAGGGATTAAGGTGCTGTTTGTGAGTTCTTAATACATTTCTTTAGATATGTCATATGTAGGCATTGGATTATGCTTATCGAATCTGGAAAACCAAAAGACATAATGGCTTCTACATATGAGATGGTCCTTAATTTAAAGAAGGGAAAAATTTAAATATTTGGTTTAAAAAGGAAAGAAAAATGAGACATGGGTAATCTCACTTTGGTTGAGTTACTAAATGTTCTATAGACTTTGAGTTTGGGGAAATGATGTTTGTATATATATGTAGACCCAGTGATTATCACCTGCTCTAGATTCCAAGAATTTGCTTCAGAGTTTGCTTTAGTCCCTACTGATGCTTTGCAACCCAGCAGTTGCTTATGAGAAAATGGGAATCAACCACATTGAAACATCGATGGCATTCAGCTTTTTGTTGCTGTTCTGAGCAAATTGATGCACGGGAGACATCATCATCGTCAAGGGGCCTGTTTCTGGGTCTGAACTGTAATGGGCATGGAGCTTGGAATCAAGTAAATGTCAACGGAATTGGCTCCTTTCTGTAGCCTCTCACACGGAACCGGGTCATGTTTACCTACTCGGTGTGCAGTGAGCTGCTTATTCACGGCTAACTATGAGCTTAGGAATTTTATTGCATATTATTTAGTGTCGGTTATTTAGGATGTTTTTTGGTAACATTAGCCTATGGGAATTTTCCCTCCTTTTCTTTTAGTTCTGGAGCTCAAATTCAGAGCATTGATTGATAGTTCAACATTCTACTACCCAGCTCCACCCCATGGTCTCGCTTTTTTTTCTTAAATTAACCTTTGGGATAGATGTTAAAGTTCTTCAAAAGTCTAAATAGATTACATGTACTGACTTACTTCCTATGACATGTATTTATCTCCGAGAGGTAAACTTGATTGCAGTTTGGATTCTTTTGAGGTACTCACACACTGTGTGCTTTTTTTTTTCTTTAGTGAAATTTCCCTTTTTGTGTATTTAATTATGTAATTATTTAGTGGTATTTCCCTTATTATGGATTGTTTTGTGGATGAAATTATAATAATCCAGTGTTTTGATATAGTAGCCCTTTACAGACAGCTACTCCTTGCTAATTCATGTCTCCAAGACATAGCTGAGACACTTGGACATGTTTGGACTTGGCTTTGAGACCTCTATGTAAATATCTTATGTGGTGATGACTTGGTTTTTATCGCTAGCACAGACCAGTGACCCTAAAGCCTCATTAGTTGTAAACATGACTCAGGAGCTGCATGACTGTAGGGACTGGAGCCAGCAGCTTAGTGTAATCTTCTCACTCTGAAACTAGGTGTGTGGAAAGGCCAAAGGTTACAAGCAAATGATCAAGGTAGATGGGCCAAATTCAGCCAGGATTCAAATAAACTTCTCGTTTAGATTTAGAACATTTCTCTATGCTCTATAGCCTTTGACCCATTTTTCCAACCTGCCCATTTTTAAGATGACAGTTATGAGTGGAAATTTCCCTAGCTTCTTCGTTAGGAGAATGCTCAGTTTGCAATTGCCACAGAATGTTACAAAAAAAAAAAAAAATGGCAACCAATGATCAGGGAATGTTGATTCTGGGTGGACAGTGGGCAGTGAACAGAGGATTTGGGGAGGAAAGGAGCTAAAAGCTGTTTTTTCCCAGCTGGTGAAGGTGGAGGTGACTGCTGATCCCTGCTGCTTGGCAAATGAGTCATGCGCCTGAGGGCAGAACTTGCAACAGGGAAGGGCCAGGTCTGGCCACAAATGAAGCAGCAATGAGCAGATAAATATTTTCCTGGCACTTTACCTGAGTCTTTCAGAGAGGCAACTATCCCTGAACAATGCAAACGGAAACTCGGGAGTAAGAGCCAGTCCGTGTGTGCACTAATAAGGGAATTCTAAATAGCCTTGTACACCGAGGAGCTCCCAAACACCCAGAAGAAAGTTCAGACTGTTTGGGGGAAGGTAGCCAAACCAACAGACCATCAGCTATGGTACAGCACTGTCACAGAGAAACTTTAGGCTACCACAGGAGTAAGCAGTCCTGGGAGAAAAGGAAAATAAGATGGATGGGACTCATCCAGCCAGTTCTTGGGTGTTTTCTTAGGGTCAAATTGTGATGGGATTGAGATTGTTCTCTATTGGTGCTGAAAACCCCTAAAGTCCCTTGTATTTTAACACCCTCAGTCCTGTCCTTAGACATACTTAGAGCTGGAGATGGGAAGTGACTTGCTGAATGCCAATTAATTATGAGCTACAAGTGCAAACAGCTCTGTGTTCCCCACTGAGATTTCAGCAAGTGGCCTGCGGAGTTTGCTGTTTTTATAAAAGGTTGAAGGTGATTTGCTGTGAGGTAAAAAGATGAACAGACAGAAGATGAGCAGCCAGGGTGTTTCTGAGAGAGCAGGAAGGGCTGGTGCTTACATGTATGGGTGGTTAATAAGCAGGTGCAGGTGATGGTGTTTAGCTGGGTTGGGCAACACAATGGAAACAAGGGTCAAGGTGTGGTCCCCAAGTAATTTATTACCCTTGCACAGTGGGCCTTAATACACTAGAGAGAACGTGACGTGAGTGCATACGAGTGCGTGTGCGCGTGTCTGTGTGTGTGTTTAAATTTAGAGGAGGAAGATAAGAAAGAATGTTTGGACAAGATAGATTTCACGTTTCCTCTCTAGGAAAAAAAAAATAATAATGTTGCCATTAACAGAAGGGAAACTGTCTTTTCAACATTTGGCAGCTGTACGGGGGCTCATGTACGCCCATCTGTGAGCATATATACAGGCTGGAAGTTAACGGCAGGTACTTCCTCCACCTTGTTTTTTTGAGACAGGGTCACTCACTGAAGTGGAGCTTGCAAATTAGGATAGACTGGCTGGCCAGTGAGCTCCAGGCATTCTTCTGTCTCTGCCCTGCCACTGTGGGGGTTATGGGTGTGCACCACTGTGCCCAGATTTTTATACAGGTGTTGCAGATCAAAAGCAGGTCCTCATTCTTTTGCAGCAAGCAATTTACCAACTGAGCTACTTCTCTAATTCCAGAAAGTCCTTTCTTTTTTTTTTTTTTTTTTTAAATCTGTCCTTATACTTAGCAAGTGTCTCCTGCACCAAAACAAACATGATTTTGTGGTAATTAATTCCTGGGTACTAGAATGATTTCACGGCTGTGTGGACTCTCAGTCCTCTCCCCTGTCATTCTTCTGGAGCTGTATTCTAGAATGATGTCAGATTTGAAATGTTCTCCCCCCACCCCTTACCAAGTATGAATAATGCTTGCCAGTGATGGACCCAAATGAGTGTCACCCATTCCACAAGGGCCCCTCAAAAGTTTGCTCACTTTCCTCACTTCCTGTTTTTCAGGAGTCCTGATTCTCTTCCTGGTTTTTGAGTATGCAGCCTTCCTGTCCCCTTTACAACTCCCTCTTCTCTATCCAAATAATCTTATTATTTTATTTAAGACAAATGAAGCAGTACAATGTAAATGTAAACAAATGAGTGTTTACATTTTTCAGAGACAAAGGTCTGGGTCCTACTGAAGGACTTGATTCCACTTCCGGTGTAGACTCTTCATTTTTACACCCCTCCCCCTAAACTCTCAATAGCCCTTGCTTAGTGATGTGCATGTCTCATGCATAGAAACCCTGTCTGAAACCTACACTTTTTTTTTTAAACAACTTTTGGCAAGTATTTTACTCCATCTGAGGTTCATGTTTTCACCTTTCACATACATATTGCTTACAAAGTTGCTTTCAAATGAAATTACTCATCAGAGACCTAGTTATACAATGACTACTAAATATGCTGCTATCATTACCATTAATATTTCATTTGAGAACCTATTTCTGGGTAAAGAAAGAGAGCCATGTCAGCTCCCCACAGACTTATAAAACACATAATCACACAAAACAGGATATGGGATATGACAGGGCAGGATATGACAGATGGTCTTTTATCTAGGAAAGCTCTCACGGAACTTAGAAGTGGTTGGCATTCATGAAACAAGACTCTGCTATCTGCATTTTGAGAGTAAAATCAAAAGGTATTCATGCAGGTTTGGCATGAATAAGGAGAGTTTTGGAAATAACTTAAAATCTCATGACTTTTCTTCTGCAAATCAATACTTATATCCTTATTTGTATAGTTACTAGTCTGACTTCTCTGTGACCTACATCACTCATTGAGGTCTAGATTCTTTTCTTTTTTTTTTTATAGATATAATTTACTTTTATTTTATGTGCATTGGTGTTGTGCCTTCATGTATGTCTGTGTGAGGGCGTTGTGCCCCTGGAAGTGGAGTTACAGACAACTGTGAGCTGCCATGTGGGTGCTGGGAATTGAACCTGTGTCCTCTGCAGGAACATCAGGTACTCCCAACCTCTGAGCCATCTACCTCTCCAGCCGCTTCTGGATTATTTCAACCCAACATCTCTTCCACCTCTTTCTACCTCTGCCCTAAAACTACCTATTACTAAACAATCTCAATACAGTCCACTGTCCCACTCTCTTCCAAGGTGTTTCCAGAGCAAGCACTGAGTTTCTTCCTAGGATGACTTTTCTTCTCACTAGTTGCCATGATGGACAATTTTGTGTGGTCTCCTGACCGAAACTAACCCTCTCCTCCCCAGGTCCTCCCCCATCCCTGCCCACAAGCTGTCTTTGGTTCTCATCTCTCTAACTCCAATTCTGTGGTTTTTCCCCACACATAAACTCAGCCTTAGCAAACACAAAGTATCTTCATTCATTCAAATTTGCTGTATCTCCATTTTTCCTCCTCAACATAGCAATTATTACTTATAAAGCTATTTACGTTGCTTCTTTCTCCTCATTCCCTTTAGTTAATTTTCTACCATATTGCTATGATTCTAATCTTAGTATTCCCTAGGTCTACTCCATCTTCAGCCTCTTGCCTTGCCTGCCCTGGGTATTGCTGTGACTAACTCAGTCACTCTGTGTTGAATCCTTATATCTCCCACTTCTAAACCTGTAAGTCTCACTGTCTTATTTCTCTTTCGAAAGCACAGAGCCTAGACAGGCATGCCATACGTTAAAACAGCCGGCACCACCCGTGTTTGTGCAGAGAGCACAGTCTGAACGCCTTGACCTAGGACATAAAGTTTCTCCCTATTCCCCTCACCAGCTTCAACTCCCTCACAGCCTTCCACCAGTGGCTCCAACACACAGCAGCACTCTGAGCTCCCAAGTCACTGTCCAATCTCTGTGGTCTTGTGCCTGCCTCTCCTGAGACAAGTGCCCTTCCTTCCTTGCTTGCTTATGTAAAGCTTGCTCTTCCTGCCCTAGCCAGCTCTGTGAGTAGGCGCAGAGCTTTCTTTCTCAAGGCTGCCCGAGCAGACAGGCAGACTGCCCTTCATTTGTGCTTCTGCTCTCTTTGTTCTCATGGCCAGTTCCACACACCCCTGCTCAGCATTGCCTACTGCTTTGTAACTGGTTGTTTGTGTCACCCAGTGAGACTAGCAGTCCCCAGAGAGCTAGGAAGACATTTTATTCATCTCTGTATCCATCAGTACATTTGGTGCCCATAAATCCCTCTTAACTGCTGGAACAAATGCCGGCCCTTATTTCTCAGGACTTTGTTATGAAATCCAAATGGAAAGGTATTTATGACAGAGCAGTACACGCTAAGCCTCGAATGTAAGAACTAAATCTCCTTCAGTGTTCCCCAGGAGTCAAGCAAGCACTGCTTCTGGATAAGCAGAGAAAAGCGTCCCTTCAGAGGAATCCGATTTATTCCTAAGTAACCATAGCCACTTAAGACTCCAGCTACATTGTCTTTTATAAACTGTTTCAATCCTGTGTTCCATTAATGCACAGGATATTTAAGTAGATGTTTGGATTGTATTCTGTGTCATAAAGTTATATAAACAACATAAAATATTTAGCTGACAAAAAAAAAAGACAGGAGCTAAACGGCTTTAAAACTTTCAGGAGAACACACACACATGTTTTATATATATATAAAAGAAAACAGGAGCCTGTATGGAGGGATCTACAAAGCCCTGTAGGATGAGGGCCCAGGTAGGAGCAGAGAGGTGGCTGGGAAATGTTAGCAATGAACATGGGACTATTCAGAAGCCTGGAATGCAAGAGGCCAAGTAGATACAGAGGCAGACTCTGTGGTCTCTGAATATGAATCACGGAGCTTTTCATGGGCTCTTGGCTAAGTGCTATGGGCCTGCCGGTTTGAATAGATAGATAAAAATACCCGATACCCTAAAATACAACTTGTCTATGCTTAAAAAAAAAAATCATTTGTTGCTTATCTATATTTTCTACTTACCTGAAAAGCCAAACTGAAGCCCAACTGCCTTTGATAACTGAATCTTTGATAGGACGGGGTTCTGAGACATTTAGGAAAAAGGACTGAGCAATGATCCCGAGGGTCTTCTGACTGAACAACCAGACTCTCTAGGCTCACAAAGAAACTGGCGGTGCATTGCCACCTAGTGGACAAAAGCAGTAAGGAAAATAAACAGCTGACGTTATTTTATTTTACTTTTATAATTTAAACTTCTCTAATGTTTGCAAGGAAGCATGCTGCCCTGGATAACAGCAAAATACTGAGGAGCCAAAGCTGCACTGCTTGAAGGTGACGTCAGTCATGTGATGTTGGAGTGAGGCTGGAATGTGTTTGCCTAGAGGTCTAGGGGAGGGGCCAGTGAGCTCCCCAGCATGCGGAAATGTGGCTCCCACCCAGGAAAACACGGCAAAGCAATGGCAAGAGTTATCTAGAAGTGCATGAGCTTTCCAAATGAGGATGCTGAGGGGTCTCCCTACAGGAGACAGGGTTGAGATAAATGAAGTAGTCACCAAGGCAACCAATGACAGACAAAAGTCTTGATTCTTCTTTCAGCCAATTTGTTCTAAGAAAGGAAAGTGACCTAGAAATTAGGTTTAAGCCAATGGGTCCCAACCTGTGGGTCATAACCGTTTTGGCAAACCTAGATATTTATATCATGACTCACAACAGTAGTAAAATTGTAATTATGAAGTAGCAATGGAAATAACCTTACGATGGGGGTCACCACAACAGGAGGAACTGTTTTAAATGGTTGCAACGTTAGGAAGGCTTAGAACCACCTATCTATGCGAAAATTAAAGTGAATAAAAGATGGCCTTGGAACCCCAAACAGGGCAGCACAGCTGGTTTCGATAATCCCATCATTTTTCTAGCACAGAACAGGAGAGGGTCTCTCTGACTTAATAAAGCCATAGATAGTAATTTCTATACAGCTGATTTTTCAGGAGCTTCATGAAAATAAATTTAATGTAAGGTTATTATAGACTTCCATAAGAGATTTTTAAAATATAGTTCATAAACAGTTTTTAAAAGCATAAAAACAGGCAATCAAATAACAAATGATGGTGAAAGTGTGAGGAAAGACAAATCTCTATCCACTGCTGATAGGAGTATTAACTTGTGTGGCCATTATAGAAATCAGCAGAACTTTCTAAAAATATATAAATTAAATATAACTACCATAAAAACTCAACTGTACCACTTTCACCACATACCCAAAAGATTCTATATATTACTACAGAAATACCTGCACATCCATGCTTATTGCTGCATTGTTCACAACACGAAGAAAATGGACTGAGGAATGAAGAATGAAAATGTGGCATGTATTCATAATGGAATTTTTTCTTGTGTAAAACAAAACTGAAACTTACAGAAAAATAAACAGAACATAAAAGATGAATAGAACTAGAAAGTATTCTCTTAAATGAGGTAGTACAAACTCAGAAAATCCTAGCTTACAATATTATACACATAACTCTGTGTGTGTGTGTGTGTGTGTGTGTGTGTGTGTGTGTTGAAGTAGGTATGACACTAAAAAACAAACCATGAGAGGGACGAATAAGATGGTGAGTAAGTAGGAAGGGCAATAGGATACATGAATCAAGAAAAAGGAAACAAGGTTATGGGGGTAGATAGGTGGGAGGAAGGGTTAAAGAAATGAGACAAAAGAGGAAATAAAAATGAGTGAGAGTGTGTTTCAAAATGCCATGATGAAACTTAATACTAGGTATGCTAACTAAAATAATAAACTGCTTGTCATATTTCTATTTTATTGCTATGGTAAGATACCATGACCAAGGAAACTTATAAAAGGAAGCACTTTAGAGGGATTACCGTTTCTGAGAGTGAGTCCACGGCTACCATGTTGGGGAGCACGGCAGGAGGTAGGTAGGCATGATGCTGGAGCAGCAGCTATGAGCTTGCATTTTGCCCCACAAGCACAAGGCAGAGAGAGCCAACTGGAAACAGCAGTAGCACACCTCCACCAACGAGGCCAAACCTCCTCATCCTTCTCAAACCATTCCACCAGATGGAAACCGAACAATCAAATATATGAACCTATGGGAGCCATTCAAGCCGCCACAATGTTCTTATGAGCTGTAAAGGAGAGTCACTGTCCCTTCAGTGTAGAGCATTTACTATGTAGTTAGGGTTACTTATCTGGCTAGACTACAGAAAATACATTCATTTTATTGGGTCATAAAAGCAGGTTCTTCACCAAAAGAAAGTTTTTGCATGAGATAGCAAAGGATAGCACTGAATGAGAGTCCAGTTGAGGATTTGTGGCTAGCTAACTACTTGCTACCATTAATAGGTTATTTTCTAGGGGAATGCCCAAAAAAATCTTATTCACCCATATTGTACTGCTTATCAATTTAGCAATGGTTGAAATACAGAATATCTAAAACATACTGATGCAGTTTTTAAACAGAACAAAATCCCTAAGATAGGTGATATTCTGAAAGAATTTCAAAACATCTTAACCAGATCATAAAGGGCTAAAACTAATCAAATGAAGCTGAACAGGTGACATAATCTCCATGTGTTTGGATTTAAAATGTTATTCCTCCAGGTACAGACTGGGAGTGAACTGGACTCAAAGTGTCTTTTATTAAAATGCCTTGGAGGCTGTGGTTGATAAGAATGTAAATGTGTTATAAGGCCGGGAAAAACACCACACTAATGTTTTCTTGTTCTTATTGTTGTTTTTCTTGGGGGGGGGTGTTGTTTGTTTTACTGGAGAGTCTGTTAGCAGAGAATCTGTTAGATGGAGGTGAGTGTCTTCAATAAGCAGCACTGGCCCCTTGGCAGACATTGCCATCATTCCTCAGAGGAATGTTAGGATCTCACAGTCACCAGAGAAGAGACAAGGAACCTGGAGGCCTTATTTTGATGGATTTGTAAACGATTCATTATGAGAGTGAGTTTTTGTAAAAAAAATATCCAAAAATAGCCTGAGGACTAAGCAAAATGGTCCTGGCATGCATGCAGGACGAAGGGCTTTCGGAGATGGCACACAGCCCTCAGTGCTCGCAGCTTAGTTACTTCGTTGTGGTGCCTCGCTTGGAGAACAGAACTCTACTCTAGCCAGTGAAACTAGATTTTGTTTCCTCCCAGAATCAAGAACTGGAGAGGAAGTCTCTTCAGAACCGTTGTGGAATATCGCTGACAAAGATCCAGACTGTTAGACTACTGTAGAGCCACTGAGGGTGGGGAGAGGGGTGCTTCTCAAGTATCAGTAGCTCGGCCTTGGCACCCTGTGAGGTTTCTTCAGTTTCTGGGTTCTAGGCCTCTAAAACATGCTCATCATTTTCTTCCTTCAGGCGGCCTTTCATTTTTCATTCTCAGCACCTTTTACTTTCAATAAAATATGTACATTTAGATTATCTAATACACTGTCTAAGAGGTGCACATGAGGATACATCCAGATGTTCTCTGTTTATTAAATTTTCGCATATATGTACACACACACACATTCACAGTCACATTTGTTATATACAGAATGCTACCAATCATTGAGTGGTATGGGATCCCAAACCAATTCTAAGCTGTGGGAAAACACCCAGAGTGCTAGCTAGATTACACCTCTCCCAAGGCTGAGTTTTGAAAACAATTGAATATGGTGTTGTCTGATGAAAAAAAAAAAAAAACTAATACACAAACAAAACAAGTTTCCTTCCTTCTCTCATTTATCTGTTTCAAGGAGTGCCCATTTCATGGGCCTTTTGAGACAGGGTGTAAACTTAAGCAGATCTGTGAAATGTCTCCTCTAAAAGGCTCATTTGTGCACAAAATAGAAGATATCCAACATTTGAGTCCCGAAGTTGAGGAGACTGCTCCTTGCATTGCAACTCTTGAGTGGCAAAGAGATTATAATTACAACACTAGCTTGGAGTTCTAAACTTGATGTGTAAACCCCTGCACATTTTCCAATCAGTATCTATGTAGGATTAATTCTAGGATTCCCCTGGATGCAAAAATCTGTAGATGTTTAGGTCCGTCACCTGGAATGGCAGTGTTTGGACACACCTTATATTCTCTTATATATTTTGACTCACCTCTAGTTTATAATGCCCCAACAATGCAAACAGTTACTACATTAAATGAGAGGATAATATCTACACATGCTTAGTACAGATGCATCTTCTTCTTCTTCTTCTTCTTCTTCTTCTTCTTCTTCTTCTTCTTCTTCTTCTTCTTCTTATCGAGACAGGGTTTCTTTTTTTTATTAATTAATTCAATTTACATCTCACTCATAGACCTCTTCCTCCTCTCCTTCCAGACTCACCCTCCCTCCTGCATCCTCTCTTCCCTATTCCTCAGAACAGGGGAAGCTCCCTACCCAGACACTCCAACTCATCTACTCACATGAGGATTGAGTTCATCTTCCTCCCTTGTGGCAATTTAAGGAAGTTCCGTAAGGGGGAAGTAATCAAAGAACAAAATTGTCTGTGTCAGAGATATTCCCCACTCTCCTAACTAGTGGGCCACCATGGAGCCTAAGATGCCCATCAGACTATCTTCATGGGGTCTGTGTATATCTATCCTGTAATGGCTAAAATCTGCTTATAAGTGTGTGTCTTTCTGGGTCTGTGTTACCTCATTCAGGATGATTGTTTCTAGTTCCATCCATTTGCCTGAAAATTTCATGATTTCCTTGTTTTTAATGGCTGAGTAGTAGTCCATTGTGTAACTAAGATCTAAAATTAATAAATGGGACCTCTTGAACCTGAAAATCTTCTGTAAAGCAAAGGACACTATCAACAGAACAAAATGGCAGTCTACAGGTTAGGGAAATATCCACGCCAATCCTACATCTGACAAAGGCCTGATATCCAGAACATATAAATAACTCAAGAAATTAAACACCAACAAAGCAAATAATCCAATTAAAAGATGGGATACAGAACTAAACAGAGAATTCTCAACAGAGAATTTTCGAATGGTGGAGAGCACTTAAAGAAATGCTCAATGTCCTTAGTCATCAGGGAAATGCAAATCAAAATGACTCTGTGATTCCATCTTACACCTGTCAGAATGACTAAGATCAAAAATTCAAGTGACAACACATGCTGGTGAGGATGTAGAGAAAGGGGAACACTCCTCCATTGCTGGTGAGAATACAAACTTGTACAACCACTTTGGAAATCAATCTGTCTTTTTCTCAGAAAATTAGGAATAGCACTTCCTCAAGACCTAGCTATACCACTACTGGGAATACACCGGAAAGATTCTCCACCACACAACAAGGACATTTGCTGAACCATCTTCATAGCAGCTTTATTCATAATAGCCAGAAACTGGAAACGACCTGGATATCTCTCAACCAAAGAATGAATAAAGAAAGTGTGGTACATTCACACAATGGAATACTATTCAGATGCATTTTTCTTCCAAATATATTTTGGATTGCTGATGATTTGAATCTATGGAAAATTATTCCACAAATTTGAAGGGATACCTTAAAGATCAATGGAGAAAGATGTTTGCATAATATATTTCGCTTCCACCTCTGAACAGTGCCCTTTTTTGGTTCTTATAGCCACTGAACCAAGAACTATTTTGATGGATTTGTAAACGATTCATTATGAGAGTGAGTTTTTGGAAAAAAAATATCCAATAATCACAACAAATTCTAATTTAGGAAGTATTATAGGTTACCAGAGTTGGATGCTAAATATAGCTTCAACTTACAGGAAGGCCGAGTCATGGCTGCCAATACTTGGAAGGAAAAAAGAAACAGGCCTAAATTTTGTCATGTACTTCCTGGATTTCAGATTCCTCTTTAAATGCTTATGAGTGTCAGCTATTTTAATTCAATAGCAACTCAGTCCTGAATAGCAAATAATATAATCATAACATAATCACTGGAGTTTCCCTTCCCCTAGACGATTATAGATCTTTCACTAGTGTAGAGATGCTTGGTCATATGCTAACACACAGCACTGACTCCTGAACAGCCAGCTCTTTTCCATGCCTCCCCTTCCTATCACTTATCTCCTACTGTAACTGACTCTTTAAAAGTCTCGGTCTTCTCAGAATATCATTCAAATCACCTGCACCCTTGTTCCCCATGAGAACTGCCCTCCCTATTTCAGGGGACACTCTCTCTTTCCCATCTGCTACAGCCAAAGCAACCCTCTCCTCCATCATTATATCCACCTGCTTCTTGCTTGGGTGGGTTCATCGCCTGCCCTCACACTGTAGACTCGACAGTGACCATCCTTCTCCATATGGCCACAGTTCTATGCTCCCTACAGCTCAGAGCCTCCCCCTTCTCTTTGCCACTTACCTTTCCCCCACTGTTTCTTGGTGCCCTCTCCTTTGTTCTTCCTGAATTCCTTATCTCCCCTCTTCTTTCTTCCGTGTCCCTCCCTTAACCAGCATTCACACGTCTCCTTCACTCACATTCTTTTTACTCTTTATAAACTTTCCCACCTCATGCTAGTTGAATCCTCCTCATTTCATTTCTCCCATGCTGGGCATTTCTGTGGTAGATTTTTGCACCCTTTGACAAATTTGCACTCATCTTACCAAACTCATTTTCAATTCTTTGAAGCCGCCTTCTGTGTGAGAATACTGATTTTAAGAACTCCTTTCATTTTTCCCCTTTCAAATCATGAACCTCCAGGTTTCCCTGGCATTTTCAGCTTGACTTTTCATGTGGACTCTCCATGCTCCTCCTCACTGTTTTCTCTTGTTTGTCTGTATGACCTATTCTTTCATACTTTTGCCCTTTGTCTCCTTTACCTCACTGTCTCCATATCTGGGCTTTACTTTTCCTCTTTGAAACTTATTTGAGGATAGAAAAGAACAGTCACAGAATAAAATATATCACTCAGTCAATGTTTTATTTCCTATAATCTCTACTCTTTTCTTTTCCATTTGGGTCTGTCTCTCTGGCATCTCTACCACCCTTTACCTTCTCACACAAAATGACTGTACACCCACCATCTTATCTTTATAATCAAGTAGGAGCTCATACAAGAGCCAGTAAGGTCTACTATTCTTCCTTCATTGTGGAATGCCACTTGTCCAGTTTGGCTAACCACCATAGGAGAGAAGGAAGCTGCAAGGCTTCATACAAATATGAAGCTTGTCTATACTGGGCCGGAGGATGGGCATGGCCTCATGTTCTCTTCATTCATTCCTGAGCTCGCTCTTGTCCTATTGTCTAGACCCTGAGAGAACATTTTTCTCTTGTCAACCTGTTCTTTTTCCATACCTCAAACCATCACCATAGCTGTCTTAGATTTATCTCCTTATCACAAATAGTAGCTATATATACACAAAGCCTTCAAAACTTTACTTCATGGTTAAGTAAGAAATGGTAGCCATTTTAACATATTCTCACCAGGTACCTAGTAATATGTCTTTTAGTTCCTTTTCCAGCTATGGTGTAAAAGAAAAATCCTCGGATTCTTCATCTCAACCCAGAGAGAGGTCCTATTTGTTTAGAGATTAAAGGTACCATGACATTGTCCTAACCAGGGAAGTACAGCCTACTTGCTATAGTGTTTTAGGTACCCATCATACCTCATTCTTCCCTTCTATTATTCCTTCATTTCACCAAAAAGTAATTTTTGGAAAAAATAAGTTAGGATTCACAGTAATAGACAGCTGACATCCAATAGTTTCCATGCCATCACACATTTTTTTTTTTTTTTTGTGATACTATCCCTATGAAGCTCAAACTTGAGAGAGGGGTCCAGATTTTCAGTGCTGGGTTTGGGAATAGACTTTAGTAGCAGGACTGAAGAAAAAGCATAAAGTGCTGAAATCCTACCTCCTTTAGTGGAGAAATGGGCCCAGGAAAATGCCAGAATCCACATAGGGATGCCTAGTGGGGACCTCCCTTGAGGGTTTCATCTAGCAAGCACAGTAAGCCAAGTAAGCAGGAACACAGCTCTTCACATTCACACATACATATACACAAATACCCAGTAGTTTTTTTATTGCATACAGTGGACACCAACTCAGTGTCTAGGAAGGAAATAAACTGATGTATAGTTCAGAGTAACATGGCCCTTCTCTTTTTAGAACTCCCAAGGGGAAAAGAGGAAAATATGATGCCATCTCCCTTCTCTAAGCCCAGGCTAGAAAGACCTTGGACTCCCATACCAGGCCAGTTTGTAGCCTTTCAAACCTTTCAATCCTGTTCTTCTCCCCAGGTCCCCAACAAGCCCCTTTTCTTCACTCTTTGTCCCCAGTGGCATGGCTATTCTTATTTTTGTCTCTGACCTGCTCTGGTGTGGACTTCTCAAGGAAAGAGGCAGTCTCCTCCTCTGCCAGTTTGCATTGTGAGGCCCCTGACTCTGGTCTAGTGTTTTCAGGAAGCCCATTGAGGCCTAAGGAAGACTGCTTGCTCATAATCTGAGCACAAGGAGCTGGAAGCAGGTCTAGGGGGTGTCCCAGAGCTTGAGGGCAGAGTGTATGAGGGGAGGGATGTTCTTGCAAACAATGGCCATTCCAGGGTCCTGGACCTGTGGGGTCAAAGAACACAGAATTATTAGACAGGACTATGAGCATCAAATGTCACCAAATAAATTGTAGAAGAGTCCTATTGTCCTTCCTCAGGACCATGAGCTTCTCCCCCAGAATCAGACAGGCTCCTGGACTCCAGGTCTTATGGTTTCATAACTGTGACTTAGTAGACTATGGGTCGAGACCAACTGCTGGCTTCTTGCTGGTACCCAGAAGACCAGGAATCACCTGGATGTCTGTTTCATTCCCCCTATAGAACTTTTTCATGATGGTGGGCTTTGGGGTTTCAGAAGTCCAGGTAGCTAGGCATAATAGCTACTACCAATTCTGGTGTACCAGGTCCTTTTGTTCATTATTTCTAATGGTCACCAAATCCTTCAAGAAGATGAAACTAGTGTTCCAATGCCAGGCCAACAGAAGTTTCGGGATAGCTACAAACAGGGTCAGGCAGGAGATTTTCTCACCATACTTGAGCTGCCTCATTCTGCCTTCTAGATAAGGAGGCAATTTGTCCTTTCTCACTTATAAACAAAAGGGGAAGTTTTCTTTCCAGCCCAAACTCACCCATATTTCCAGCAGGTAGCTGTAGCAAGCTCTGACCTGGTGGGGGCCCTGGACAATATTCCTGCGACAAGTCCCCATTGAGGCCAAAAGGAAATGAAAAAAGAGAGTCTTCCAGTGGTAGGAATGTCAGCGAGCTTGGAATGGGGAAAGGGAAGGGGGGCAGGTATGGAAACTGGGACTGAAGGGGTGGGAAAGGAGGGGTCTGTGGAGCCTGGGAGAACTGGAATGAACCCAAGTGGCTGCTTGCTTGGTAATCCTGAGGCCCAAGGTCTTCCAAGTTTGAGTAGGTGGGTGGTGAAGTGATGCTATGAAGGACATAGGAGTATTTAATGAGGTGTAACAGTGAGCTTCTCATTCCCACACACAGTAAAGAGACCATTCCCTTTTAGTTTCTTTCTCCATCTCTGTGGCAACATCAGACCTTGGATACCACTTCCACATCCCCCACTGCTTCCCAGCCCTGCTCACTGCTTCCCCTTGTCTCTCTTCTACTGCTACAAAGTACCAGCTCACTTTTGCTCCAAACCCACACATCCTTTACTCCCCATCACAGAAGCCACTCATCGACCCACTCAGCCCTTTCCTCTCCCTAGTGTCTTCCTTTCCTTCTCTCCAAGGCTACAAATGAGCTTAGTCTCCATACCTGGTGCCCCAGGACCCACAGGGGATGTTCTTGTATATGTTGTCACTCCCAGGAACATCCTGAAGTGGAGGCATCACTTGAGGGATTTGAACAGGATCCAGAGGAAGGGGAAGGTTGCTCCTTTGAATAGGTGGTGGGCTGAGGAGTGGTGGGGTCACTGCCACCCTCTGAGTACCCCCATTGTGCTGAGAGGGGGTCAGAGTCTGGTTGGAAGTCAGCAACATGGGAGGCTCTAGGAAAATATGGCAAATAGGGGTTTTCAATGTGAGGAGATGGGGATGAGGAGGTAGCTATGACACAGCTAAATGGCAGACAGCACAATGCCCAGGGCTTGACTGGCACACAACCTTACAGAACTGTGGTCACTGCCACTTCTATGGAGCAAAGGCTTCTTT
Source organism: Meriones unguiculatus (assembly GCF_030254825.1). Lineage (NCBI taxonomy): Eukaryota > Metazoa > Chordata > Mammalia > Rodentia > Muridae > Meriones > Meriones unguiculatus. The sequence goes on along the minus strand of NC_083351.1, from coordinate 65,944,670 downwards.
ATTTCTGTTTCAACTACCTTTTTAGCTTTCATTCCTCCCTGCCTCCCCCCCCCAAAAAAAAAGCAAAAAAAAAAAATCACTTTCTGAAGGTGGGCACTCACCAGGAAAGGCATCCAGAATGTGCTCTGGAGGAACAGGGCCAGGCTCTAGGTCTGTAGGTATAGCAGCTAGGAGCTCAGGTGCAGATCTGGAGGCAGAGAGAAGGAAGACCTTGGCTCTTGTGGCTACTCAATTTAGAACTCAGATTTGGTGCAAGGAAAGGGCCACTAGCAACTCCTTGTCCCAGCCCAGCCCAAATTCCATGAAGGATTAGCCAATACACCCAGCAATCCTCTCCCAGCTTCCAATATTCTCCTTCAAGACCCCAGGACTCCTGTGTGGACTCCACTCTTGCTTGGTGTGGACAACCAAAGCCCAGGGGCCATGCTCACCTGCACTGGCTGCTTTCCACACTGGGGGCTGCAGGACCATTCTTATTCTCTTCATTCAGTTTCTCCACTTTTCGCCACTTTGCCCTGCGGTTCTGAAACCACACCTATGGAGAGAAGAAGGGCACCTGAACTTGAGAATGCTGGCAGAGACAGAGGCTTGGGGGTGACTGTGGAGTGCCCTTTACTGGGTTTCAGCTGCAACTCAGCTTAGACGGTTAAAAAGATCTCTGTGGTGTTTGCCTTCCTCTTTTAATTGGTTAATGCTGTGGCTGGTGGAACAGTTGGGACACCCTTGCATCTGAGACTAACTTCAGCCTCTGTCCCAGCTGAGGCTGAGCACATACCCTCTTCTAGATAGTTCTAACTGGCAACTTCTATGTTACTCTGCTGACCAATTAGCCAGCCCCCCTTTACCATGATGCGTTGGGGGGTGACCCCCACCATTTGGGCAATCTCGTGGCGCTTGTCACTGTCAGGATAGTGGTCTTCCTGGAATATCCGCTCCAGGTCCTCCAGCTGGTCTACAGAAACAAGACACTTAAAGGGGAGGCCAGACACCATAGTAGGAGAGAAGAAAAGAAGATGCTCATAGCAGATAAGGCCATTGGCCCCAGCCCACTAGCCAGGCCTCCTTTCATGGAGATAGCATGAAATATACATCTCTGACTCTTCTATCCGGGCTTAACAAGACAAGACAACTTGCCTCACCTTCCCTTCAGGAGTCAAAAGTGTTGGCATTGTCATGGACAAAGAGAAGCATGCAGGACAAAGTGACTAACCACACCCCAACATCGCCTGAGGTCACACCTTTCACAGATCAGTTTCCTCCATCTCGAGGGACTAACCTGAGCGGTACAGGGTTCGAGTCTTTTTCCGAAGTTGACAGGTCACTTCTAGGGATTCTTTCTTCAGGTCTTCCGCTTGACTCTTCTGGGTCAGTGTCTTGAGGAGACTGGAGGCTTGGCCTGGCTCAGAAAGCACATGTTTTTGTGTAGCACAGGTTGAGTGACATCTTAAAAGATGATGTTAATGCCAAAGCCATGATGTCTGGCCTTTTGGGCTTACCAGGGACTGCAGAAATGGATGACTTCACTCTCTTTGGCTTTTTCTCTGGGAGAGAGAAACCTTCTCCCTGGGGTTGGGGACTACATGCAGCTGGTGCTGGGTCTTTGTGCACTCTGCAGGTGTCAGCAGCTACTGACTCCCCCGTGGTCTTTGACAGTGGCCTCTTTCCTGAGCCAGCTCTGGGGAGTGAGGACCTCTTGCTGTGGTCATCTTGAGTAGGTGGGGCAGTATCCCGTAGGGGTACCTCTGTCTCCTGCTCAGCAGTCCTGGCCTTGCCAACAGCTTCTTGGCCTATGGAGAGCAGTAGCCACTGGCCTCTGAACTAGGGGGTAGGGTCCCTTCCTCCCTGGTTCTACTCTGTTGTTAGAACCTAAGCTTTCCTTTGCCTGAATGCCAGTCTGACCTTCCTAACTGGACAGTCAGGAGGATGGATTAGAGCAGTGGTTCTCAACTTGCCAAAGGCTGCAACCCTTTAATACAGTTCCTTATGTTGTGCTGACCCCCAACCATAACATTATTTTTGTTGCTACCTTGTAACTGTAATATTGCTACTATTATGAATAATAATGTAGATATCTGTTTTTTTTTTCTCATGGTCTTAGACAGATCCCTGTGAGAGTCATTCCACATCCCAAAAGGATCATGAACCACAAGTTGAGAACCCCTGATTTACATTAATCCAAATGCTCTGGAAAATGTAAAAAACTACTGCAAATATGCATGGTCTTAATGTGAGAACAGTGGAAAGCTGGGCACACATTTTCTCAAAATTTCCCAGATATCTGAGGTGCAAGTTCAGGGGACAGGCATCAGTTTTGATATTTCTAACAGACAGCTGTTGGGGAAGCAGTGAGTAGGAAGAGAGCTGCAGACAGGCTGCCGTTCTGGCTTTCCTGTTCCAGAAAGAAAGCAAGGTACTGTGGCCTGCAGAGGAGACAAAGCAGGCTCCTTGGAGCTCCACAACACAGGCACAGGCAGAGGCTATCTGCGGGGATAGCAGGAAACATGTCTTTACTGTGCCCTTTCCCCTCTCCCTCCTCAATCTATGTGTTCTGGATCCTTTCCTCCTCTCCTTCCACCCAGTCCAACTCTTCTGCACATGAGAAAAAGCACCCATCCGGAGCGAAAACCTCCTCCCAACTCTGAGGCAACGCTTACAGACCAGGCTTGCTGTGGGTGCTAACACTGATTGCAGTATCCATTTGATCGCCCCACCAAAAGGCAGGCACTCCCCCCAGGTCAAGAAATGGCGGCAAGCTTGCTGAGTAACCAACCCAAGACCACACAGGGATGAGGCACAGGGGCACAAGCGACCCTCGACCACCTCCTAGAATTTTTCCCAGGATCCCAAACACTTCCCTTCTTTTCTTCATGTACTCAGAACACAAGAAAACCCACCACCCGGAGTTGCTGTCATTTCCAATGAAACCAGAAAATGTGTAAATAAGTGCTAACTAGAGCCGTTGATGTTGACTCGAAAAAATAACTTTCTAACAATATATAAAGCTGGGGGCAAGTCCCGGCTCAGGAGCCTCTTCCAGCCGATTCTAAATACACCATGGAACACTTCAGAAAGCAATGGTGAATGGAGGGTCACTGGAATAAGTAAACTTCCTCGCACTTTCACAGGGCTTGTAGCACAAGCATAAATATGGTACAGAGCAGACACTCAGCGAACTTGAACGTTATTGAGTAATGTACTTTAGTGAGAAGGGTGAGTGTCAGAACCTAGATTAGACCAGTGCTGGAGACCAACGACCAGCTTTCTACCTCAACCCTTCCGGATGATCCCTAAATAGAATGTAGTAAGGTTGCCTCTTTCCCACTACCACCCACAGACCTAAGCAGGCTCTTAAGATTGGCAGACTGGCCCGCAGACTTCATGGGCCCAGCAAGCTCTCACCAAGGACGACCCCCATGCGTGCTCACCCCGCAGTTTCCTGCTGAGCTTCTCCGTGGGTTGCATGGCCCAGACTCCCACTCCTCAGCCCTCCCTGGTACCGGCGCAGCCTTAATGAAGTACGTGGGTTGGCCAGGTGTGTGGAGTCTGCACAAGCCAGGGAGCACAGCCGGAGCTTGCGCCCCCAACCCCACCCCCAGGGCGAGGCGCCGGACACCTGTGGTGGGGGTTGGGGAGGCTGGGAGATCCATCCTGCAGCTCCTTGCGAGCCTTTATGCAGCCCAGAGGGCACCAGATGCCCTAACGTTGGGGCAAGAGCAAAGCAGCAGCAGTATTGCAGACTTGTTTGGGTGTCTTTGAAGGTGATGTTCCCAGGCTCACCCACATCCCAGCAGGCAGTGAATGGATATGGTTGTGGTTAGCTCTTGACCCTTGCTTGTGCAGAGATATCTCTGAAACCACTCATGAAGATGAGGCAGTCCTTCTACTGCTTGCTTCAAGGTTTCTTGTGCCTCAAAGTCTGAACTGACCTAAGTATCCTTAACATACAGATCCAAGGGCAAAAGCAGGACTGGAGCTGAAAGTACCCCAGGCCTGGAGATTATATCTCTGGGATCCGCACAACTTGTGTAGATGAGGTTCAGGCTTGTCCAGGGTTTCTTGCTATGCTTGCCCATTTAATACCAACTTTCTAATCCAAGACATTCCTGGTTCCTGGAATGTTTATTTCTCTTTGAAAAAGATAAATTACAAAATTCTTGTTGCTTCTCACCACAGGAGTGGGAGGGGGTGAGGAATGTAAGTGCTGGCCAGATTGAAACAGCTGCTGGGAGCTGGGGCAGGAAGAGCGTGCCCTGACCAGAGCGCAGGTGTTTTGATTTCAGTATTTCAAAGCTCCTGGACACCAGGCGGTTTCCTGCTGTATTAAACAATCAGCTACCGGGAATGTTTTCCTGTGTCCTAAGACTCTCTGAGAGGCTTCCTGTACACACAGAGAGACTATAGAAGACTGTGGGAGTCTTAATTCTTTCTGCAACATGAAAATATAAATTAACTAAGGGCTAGTAAGATGGCTCAGTGGGTAAAAGCACCTTTTCCCAAAACCTGAACCTGAGTTTACTCCAGAATGAAAAGTAGGAGAGAACTAGCTCTTAAAAGTTGTCCTCTGACCTCCATAGTCTTGTGGTGGTGACATGAGCCCTCACATATCTCTCTTTCTCATACACACACACACACACACACACACACACACACACACACGGAGGAGGGCAGGAATAAAATTTAAAAGATTAAAATGCAAACTAAATAACTTGTAGTAATCAGAAAATTGGGGCATCTGCCTTTCATTCCTATGCCCCTGTAAAACTGACACCAGGTTTAAAGAGAATTTTAGGCACAACATCCAGTTTCTATGATAGAAAATCTATAGCAGTCTAGGTCAGGCAAGCCAGATATGGGAGCAGGCTTATTTGGTGGTGATGTGGTTGTAGCTGGAACACTATGGTTTACTTGAGTATACACTTAGAGGACAAAGACTGTATCAGGGACTGTGGGAAAAATGACTGCCTTGCCCACAGCAGCTTATTGGTAAACACAGGTGAAAACAGTAGCTCAGTAGAATGGGTCATGTCAATGCTACACGGTCCTTATCCATTGATGGTGACATAGGGGCAGACAGGAGGCAGACTAGGGAACCCTGAACAGCAGAGTCTCTCTTGGACCAAGAACCACTCTTAGAAGTGCTGACCTTGGCTGTGAGCTGTGTGACTTACCATGTCACAGCCTGCCTACAAGCAAGCCCTCTCCCTTGGTATAAGGGCCTTCCAGAGGCTGACCCTCTGTGCCCCATACACATGTGTTAGGAGCACTTTGAACTGGTGGTTTGTGGATGACACCTAAATGAACATTGGTACAAAGTCCCAATTTATTTCTAATATCAGAGATCAGACCTCTACTCTTGCCTGATGCATCTAAAACAAAAAGGGGGAACTGTAGAGAGCTGCGTAATGCCGCGCCTGAAAGATGGAGCTGGTTTCCGCCTTCCACCTTCCCGATGGTGAGTGCTCTCTGTCACGAACAACTCCACATTTGGCTAAGGCTGAGGATCTGGCTTGCTTCCATGTATGTGGACCTATCTGCATTGCCCACGAGGCATGCTGGGGTTGGCTACCCAGAGGCTATTTTAAGCTGTGGGCTGGCTTTCCCCAGGGTCAGAAGATTGTTCAAGGTTCCTGAATAAACTGCATTGAGAAGAACAAAAAAAAAAAAAAAAAAAAGATCAGAAAGAAGGAGAGGAGGACCTCCCCTATCAGTGGACTTGGGGAGAGGCATGCATGCAGAAGGGGGGGGAGGGTGGGACCGGGAGGGGAGGAGGGAGGGGCTTATGGGGGGATACAAAAGGAATAAAGTGTAATTAATAAAAGTTAAATAAAAAATTAAAAAAATAAAATATTCTCAAACCCAGCCATGAACCAGGATTTTAATTTTTTTTAATTTTTAATTTTTTTTTCCAAGAATAAGCTTTTTATTAAACGTATCAAAACCACATGGAGTTCCGTGGCTGAACAAGTCCGTGGAAACAACAGAGTATTTCTGCCGCCTAAGGCAGTCTTTTCAGAGAAATAGATCCGTTCCTTTCCAGATGGGAGGGAATCCGGAGGGCCTCAGCCACAAGGTGCTGCCGACTATAGAGCTGATTCAATCCCAAGGCTTAAGGGAGGCAGCCAGGTCCCTTCCGCCCTCCCACCTGAGAGCTGTCCAGAGTCCAGCCTGGCGAGCACCACCTGTGTCACCGGCGATATCGGTACCGCTTGAAGTGGAACCAGAGCTGGAAGATGCCATTGGCAAACTGGCAGCGGAAGCCGTGCCGGTGCGAGTACTCCCACTCCCGACTGACAATCTTGAAGGCGATGTCCTCGTAGGGCGGGCCAGCGTGGAAGCGGAGGATGGCGAAGTCGCAGTTGTCTGGGCAGGCCTCCAGGAAGTACTCGGGCGTGGCGCGTTTGCGGATGAGGTCAGGGTAGAAGATGTTGAACTTGTAGCCCTGCACGATCTTGGGCGGCGGGTTGTCGAAGTCATAGTGTGTCTGGTTGTACTTGTTCCACTCGAAGCCCGTGTGCACGCGGTTGAAGAATCGTGGCTTGCGAGGCCGGTACTTGTCTGCCCACAGGTAGGCGCGGCCGCTAAGCGGCATCTCCACACTGAACTGCGCCTCATCCTGTCCCATGCCCTCACGGGCACGCCGGAAGAAGATGTCTTCGGCGCTCTCGCTCGCATCCCCTGTGGCCTGGAGCTGCTGGCGTGACAGCTGCAGCCGCTGCAGGTCCTCATGTGGCTCCAGCACATGGGCGTCCAGCGGCAGCTCATGCGAAGTGAGCAGCCGTGGGCTGTAGCGGCCGGCGTCGTAGTCCGCCAGGCTCTGCTGGATCAAGTCCTCTTCCATGAGCACCGCCTCCCCATCTGCCTCAGGCTCTGCCTCCACCTCCCCGGGTGGTGGAGCCCCCTCGGGTTCCGCGGGGTCCACAGACGGCCCGGGGCTGGGGTCCTGCTCCTCAGGCTCAGGGCTATGAGTAGTCGTGGGCTCCGACTTGAGGATGGGGAACAGTGGCTCGCTCTCCACACCTTGCTCCTGCTTCAGTTTGAACAGCTTCTGCCGGAGTACATCCTGGTGACGCTCGCGGAGCCTGGCCCTGGCCATGTGTGCACGCAGCTGCTGCAACAGGCTCTCCCAGTAACCCATGTCGAGGTTGGGGCCGCCTGCGCGAATCTTGCCCTCAATGCCCTGGAAGATGACCTGCAGCTGGTTGTAAGTCTTGCCCTTGAACACCGACTGCACATCCGAGCTGACGGAGGCGTTGACTCCCTCACGGCGCTCACCCGGTCCTTTGCCGGAGGCCTCCAGCTTTCGGAGCTTGGCGATCTCGTCCTCCGTGATGGTCGTCATGTCCCGCCAGAAGTCCACATTCTTGCCCTGTTCCAGCTCCATGTACACCTGGATGTCCTCCAGCAGGTCCTCCATGTCGGCCACCGTGAGGCCGTTGAGGAAGGTGTAGGGCTCGTGCATCTCGACGGCCAGGTCGTCGTCCTCGGCGCTGATGTACTTGGCCAGCAGGTCGATGGGCTTGGCCCGCCCGTCTCGGATTCGGATCTTGGAGCGAAGCTTGGCCTGCCGGAGGTGGAAGCTGTCCTCCTGCTCCTCCCAGGTCTTAAAGTGCTCTGCCTCCTTCTCCCGCTGCAGCAGCTCCAGCTCCTGCTCCCGCATGGCTTTCTCTCGCTCCCGCTCCAGCCGCAGCTGCTTCACCTTCTGCAGCTCCAGTCGGTTGTCCTCTTGGATCCTCTTGTTGCGTTCCTTCAGCTCCTTCTCTTCCAGGTGGCTGATGCCTTTCTTCTCCAGCGCCTTGTTCCAGATGAAGGTGCCCAGCAGGTTGTTGTCCCCAAAGGGGTTGTCGGTGTTGGTGTAGCCCATGTACTCCTCGCCCCAGCCCATCTTCTCCCGCTTTTTGCGCTCCTTGGCTTCCTTCTTGGCCAGTCGCCTCGCACGCTTCTCCTCGGGCGTCTCGAAGGCCTTGAACAGCTCTTCTTGCTGCCTCCGCTCCTCACGCAGCCTCAGCCGCTCCTGCAGGCTCTGCTGCTGGCTCAGGGTCAGGGCGGCTGCCCCAGGGCTCCGGGAACGTCTTGGGGATTCTGGGCTAGATGCTGATGACCCTGGGGACCACGAGCGCCTGCGACCCCGCCGGGCCCAGGAGCCTCCTGGCCGCTCCTCCCCAGAGTCAGAGTGTGAAGAATTGTCCTGTGGGGGCCATCGGGGTGGCCGAGGGTCCCGGCTTCGCCTCCCAGACCCCTGCCGCCGGTCTCCCTCGGAATCTGACCTGCGTCCCCGGCTGCGGCGCCTGCGTTCACCCCTCGCGTTCCCGTCGCCTCCGGATCTTCCGCCCATGGCTCTGGCTGTGACTGCGGCTGTGGCTGTAGCTCCAGCTCCGACTCCTCCGATCCCTGCGACCAGCGGACTGGGAGCGCGAGCGACTGGAGCGACCCATTTGACAGACCGCGTAAACAACCAGGTTGCTTGGCGCCGGGGGCTTTCCTTTGCTGCGGCGCGCCGGAGTCTGCCCCGAGGCGCCTGATCCCGGAAAATGGTTTATTCCTGCTGCTCCGCCCTGCGTGGGCGCCACAGCCTGAGGCATCGCACGATGGACTCCGGACGGGTTACGGTCACACTGAGCGGGGAGACTCTCCATCAAGGCAATGAAGTGGACTGGCCCAGGCGGGTCCTCGCGCCGGGCCGGGGCGGGCCTGAGAACAGGGCGTGTGTGTCCGAACCAGGATTTCTTAATGAATTTGTTTAAAATGGGCCCTGAGGCTTCATTCTCTGAAATCTTAATTACTACTAGTCAAAGGAGGGACCCCAAACACGTACTTTACTATGGGGGATTTACTATGCCTCGTAATCTGAGTCACTTTTAGATTTTTGAAAAGTAAAGTCAATTAAAACCTTTCTCGAAATGCCTTGGGGTACAACTCAGCGGTTTGGTGTTTAGCATGTTCAAGGCTCTGGGGTCGATTTTTGAGCACTCAGAGCAAAATAAAACCATACTTCTGCGGAATAAATGTGGAGGCTATAGGTGATGGTGGCCCGTAGCGGAGAGAAGGAAATGACCTTTGCTACTCTCCTAGGGCTTCTCCTTGCAGTGAGTGGCAGGATAAATTTTTTAAATGTGATAGGTGTGTAACCTATCACATTAAACAGAAAACAGAAAAAATGTTATCCTTCTGGCCTTTGCTCCTGCTTTTTTGTCTTTCTTATGGGCTGCTCTCTGGGTGAAGGTTAAAGATTTCTGTTAGGGACTTGGGGTGGGGGATTTTTAAAGGTTTGTTAATTTTCAAAACACGTAATAGAATTTGTTAGGGTTTGGGATATAAAGTTTGTTTTCTCTTGCTCTTGAACATCTGGGCTTATTGTGATTTCTTTCCCTCAGAATGAAACAGTTCACTGTTTTCTTTATTTACATGAAGAATGGCTTATACTTGATGGTTACCAGCGGATTTTGTTTAGGATGTACAACACTGCCTGCTTGATGGGAAGGAACGGTGTTGACAATAAGTGACAGTAAGTCCTACCTCTGATGGAACAACTTGAAGGGAAGGGATTGTGTCCTGGCAGTTAACACTTGTCAGACAAGAAAGACATCCCTGTTCCGTGGGAGGCCACAAGATGTTGTTTTAGGGTCTCAAGGATGTTTATTTCCAAGTCTTGTTTGGCCACATTTCATCTTCACAGTTTCTGACTATTTGATATATTCAACTGTGTTTGCATTTTTGTTTTTATTGGTTTCATAGTTTATAGGGACAAAACAAAAACTACACTACTCTTCCCCCCCCCCCCCCATGCAAGAGCCATTTGTTACATCTTTTTCTTTCTTCCTTCTTTATGGATACAATCATGAAAGAGCAAATGAAATGCACCAGCTGCTGTTAGGAAATTGTCGTAGTCTCCCCCCCTCCCCCCAGAGCTAACCTTATAACTGGGGTGAGCAAGTAAAGTAAGCTCTCTTTGTCCATTCCCTTTCTTTTTTATTTACTGAGAACCACAAATAATTGATGGCAGAAAATATGTTCCAAAGCAGTTCTTTTTTGAGCCACACCCAGGATCACTGGGAGGGCTGAGACCAGAGATGCAGGAGTAAGCTGTGACACGTGGAGATCTACACAGGTCTAGGATAGTGAGACCAGAGTCTCAGCAAACACGGGAGGCCAGGATCCTGGAAAAAGAGAAGTTTTGGTGTGAAGCATAAAAACCGAGAAAGGCTCAGGCAGGCCCAGGGTTAGAGACCACCACTTTCAGAGTGTGAAGAAGGCAAATGGCCAAGTGACGCAAAGCTGATAGTGCCACTTCTGGGGACAAGAAAGGAGGAACCACCCATCTCCAGGCAGAGGCTCCTTTGGAAAGCAAAGGACAGGGTGGTTTGAGCTGTTGGTAAAAAGGATTGAGGACACCTGGGTGAAGTGGGCACTGTCATGGTAGGGCCAGATTAGATCAGGGTGTGTGGACTAACATTATAAATCTTCATTCCTTTGCTTAGAATGCTCCAGATTGGGTTTTGTGCTAAGAATGTGGACTGTGAGTGACATGTGGACTCTTGTTTGTAACTGACCTCCACTGTCTGCGATCTGAAATTTAGAAAATGCTTTAACATCTGCTCTATTACCATGGGTCTGGTTTGGAGGTGCTTTCTCCTTTCTATTCTCTTTTTGGCTTAACCAGGGTTGTAAAGCTGGGGTGCCAATTACAGCTCAGCCTGCAAGTTACCCCTAAAGATTTGTTCTAACCTTTACCAGGGCTTGGCTCCCCTCTGTCCCAGCCTTTGTTGTGCCTTTCAGTCTTTCAGAATGGCCTATGCCTCAGGCCAATAGAAAAGCTGGTTATCAGCCTGGAACATCTTTACTTCCCTTCTATTTCAGTCAAAGTCTTACACATACTTCAAAGCACCGCACAAATCCTCAGTTTTCTATGGAGCCTGACTCAGCTAGAGTTTATTGCTCCTCCTTTGTACTGTCCTTGAATTATACTGTGTTTATATTTACATAGCATTATTTAACACAGGCAGACCTAGCTAGAATTTTGCCAGTCCTTCACAGGATTGAGTTCTTAGATGATAACTTCCATCTATTGTATGTCAGATATTTCCACTTGCTTAAAAAAAAACACTCTTATTTTTTTTACAGTTCTATTATTAGCCCCATGTTATTGACGATAATAGTAATAGAACTGTTGTGGTGAGCTTACTTTCCCAAAGTCACAGTGGCCAATCATGACCGTGTCAGTCAGTTCTCTTCTGAACTCCTAGGCATCAGGTTACACTGTTTACCTGACTCTCAATCACTGTGATTGATTGATTTATTTACATATGGCAGAATAGTAACTAGTCATTGCATCAAAAGTTGTTCACCAATACCAGGAGTCAGGCTGTAGGACAGGAAAGATAGCCAAGGCTATAAAAGGGTCTCGGAGCAGTCCTGACTCTTGACTGCCATGAAAATCCCATAGGTCTATACAGGGAATAAAATTACCCCAAACTATACTCACACACGAATGCAGAAAGAACTAGTGAGACCTAAGTAAGTTCTATGGGCTTCTTATGATATTTCACTGGAGCTGAGCCTAATGAGCCCATGGGGGAAGCTGGGCAAAGGGTACATGGAATCTTTATATTGCTTCTGACAACCACATGTGATCTAACCATCTCTGGACAAAAAGCAGGAAAAAAAAAAAAAAACACCCTTCATTCCTGACCATAAATTCAGATTATTTGGGCTTATGTAAGTTTATTTTATAAAATTAAACACTGTATTTTGAAGGTAGTCGTATTGCTAATTTTGTTGGCAATTTAAAATAATTTATTCTTGCTAATTTTAAAAGATTTGCTTATTCTCTCTTTCTGTGTGTGCATGCTTGTGTCGGTGTGGATTGTCACAGCTCACTTATAGAGGAAGTCAGAAGATAACCTGCAGAAGGGAGCTGGCTCTGTCCTTCTACCATGTAGGTCCCAGGAATTCAATTCAAGTCGTCAGGTTTGGTGACAAGTGTTGCTTCCAACTGAGCCATCTTGCTGGTTCCATTTGTTGCTTTGTCTGTGTGGCTTGAATGTCGTGGTGCTGTGTGGAGATAAAAGGTAAAAGTACAGAGTTAACTCTATCCTCACACCTTTACAAGGATTAAAGAAACAAATTCCAGATGTCAGGCTTATCCAGCAAGTGCCTTTACCTGCTTACCCATCTCACTGGCCCTATTGACAATAATTTCTAAATAGAGATTTAAATTATATTAATTTCCTGAACAGGATTGTGAACAGCCAAGCAGAGATATTTACATCTCATTCGTTTTAAAAGTAAGAGAAGGTATATGTCTTGCAGTGGGAATTTATTAGAAAAATAATGGTAAATATGTAACAGTTTGACATGGAAATATTTCTGTTGAAACAACAGTATTAATCATCGACATGTTGATGCTTCCTTGCTGCATCTTTGCTTTGTGGTGGCTTTTAATATTCATCACGATTGTAATTACTCTCTTTGTAATTTTAGAGATTTCTCTTTGGGAAGGTATGGTGAAAAGCAGTTTAGTATCATTGCAGAATCTTCAGACTTTAGAGTGAATCTTAGACTTTAGAGTAGCACAATAATGCAACTGCTCTATTAGAAGAAAAAGTATTTTAGCTTAATGTTTACGTTTTAAAATGTATTTACTTTCACATTATATATTTATAATGTATATCAGTGTTTTGTCTGCATTTATGTCTGCGCCTCATGTGTGTGCAGTGCCCATGAAGGCCAGAAGAGATCATTGGATCCCCTAGGATTATGATTCCACGTGGGTTCTGGGAATCAAGCGCAGGTCCTCTGGAAGAACAGCCAGTGCTCTTAACTACTGAGCCATCTCTCCAGAACATACATATTTTTTTATTTAAAAAGGCAAATTTACAATAAAGCTTCTGTTTTTTTTTTTTTTTTTTTTTTTTTTTTCCTTTGTGGGCTTCCCACCACAGTCTTGCAGTTGTTACTGATTTTTAGCACCTTGGTTTTTTTTTGTTGTTTGTTTGTTTTATTCTCAAGTCCATTAGGAGTTTGAGTTTGTCAGAACGGTCTGTGTGAATGGAAGATGTTGTGCCAGAATGCACCATCTAAGAGGGGTCATGGAACTGTGACTATGTCCTTTACAGTCTAGTGAGGTAGCCGTAGAGGATAAACATGTATCTCTGAGTGGGTCTTTTTCCTTGCTATGGCATGCTGGGGCTGCTGGACTTTGCCAGGCCAGGGTTAGTGGATCCCGTCAGGGTGTGCTTTGTGAGACCTCAATTCCCAGGAAGAGGCATCCCTCTCTCCAGAGCGCCCCTACCCCAGTTCTGCTGGTATTTTCTATACCTGAGCCCCTATACCCCTATGTTTGGCACCTTCCTTGTCCTCTGTGTCCCAGGAACCTGCCAGGACTGGGAGAAAGAGTATAAAAGGTATGGTCATGTCATGGGCTTCTCTGGCCTCTTCCAGTAACAAACTTTTAGCCTACTAGTATTATGCTAACTCTTCTAGACCTTTACAATTGACAGTGCCCAGACTATGTCTTTAAATGTATACTTTGCTTTATATTGATCAAGGACAAGATCACTAATGTGGGTTAGAAGCTAGCAGTAACTTCCTTTGTAACAAAGAAGGATGGTGAAATGAGAGGCCTGCATTTGGTGAGGCAGGGAAATTAAACAATAGCCAACTAGATTGATTACCTGGGAAATAATTCAGCCTGCCAAACCTGTCATTCAGTTTGTTGGAACTAATAGAACTGGATAGGCTGCTATGCCTGGTCTTAATATTGCAAAAGGCTTCTTGTCTGTTTTTCCAGCTAAGTTGCTGAAGCTGTTATTGGTGAAATCCTGGGTGGGGTTTTGCCTGGACACTCTGGAGTTTAATCTTGGGGTCATGCAGAGCAGGCCTTGTGGTGGGAGAAAAAAATGTGAGAGACAGATAAAGACATATCTGGAATTTCTAGTTTATTTACCTGAGTTTTTATTTTATTGTTTAAATAAGGTCTCATTGTCTATCCCAGGCTGATCTTGAAGTCATTATGGTCCTGCTGCAGCCTCACAAATGATGGGATGACACAGCATGAGCCAGCAACTAGGCTCACACACACTTCAGATTTCTAATCTGAACTTCTATAGCTCCTGCTCTGAGTTGGGGTGGGGTGCTATCTATCTATCTATCTATCTATCTATCTATCTATCTATCTATCTATCTATCTATCTAACTATCTATTTGTTTGTTTTGAGACAGGGTTTCTCTGTGTAGCCTTGGCTGTCCTAGACTCACTTTGTAGACCAGGCTGGCCTTAAATTTACAGAGATCTGCCTGTTTCTCTAAACTTAAAGAGATCAGCCTTCCTGAGTGCTGGGATTATAGGCGTGCACCACAACGCCTGGCTATTTATCTTTCAGTATGGCTTACTAGGGGTATTTCTTCAAGAGGGAAGAGGGCTGGGCAATGACTAGAATGCTGGCTGCCAGCTTCTTTTTGGACTTTTGAGATATGGGTTCACTCTGTAGGCCAGGCTGATCTTGAACTCTAACTCATGGCAATGTCCTTCCAGTGACAGGTTTGAGCCAAACTTGCCAGTTAATTCTTTAGCTTCTCTGTTGATTTGGTGAACAAAGGTAGTTGTCAAACTTCACCAAATATGCTCAAACCCATTCCAAACCTGCAATTCCTCTCCCTTCTGTGTCACCCAACAAGCTGAGTCACCTTTGATTCTGTCTTCCCCACAGTGTTTGAAGACAAGATTGTAATATTCTAACTTCTGCTTACCTTCCATCCCACCTGAATCCATTCTTTGCAGCCTTACAAGAAAGAATGGCCAGCTCTGAATTAGGTCAAATGTGTCCTTCCCCTCTGTATATAATTTAATTAGTTCTTTAATTAGTTCCCATTGTGATTAGGGGGAAATGAACACCTTTGCCTACATGCTGTCTGGCCTTCCCCAGCTTGTCTCTGCTACTTCATCTCTGGTCATTAACAGTCAAGTACTTAAACAGCCAAAGCTGTCCTGAGGCCTTCATATACAACCTTCCTGTGCTGAGAAGCTTCTCCCTGTTTTCTTGGTGGGCTTGCTTGTGCTCAAGCATTATAAATACAACAACAACCAATAATAATAATAATAAGTAGTAGTAGTAATAGTAAATAATTAACCATTATCCTCCATTGGGGACCCCTTTGGCTGGATTATCTAGGTAAACCTGCTGCCTAATATTTTCTTTGTGTTAGTATTATAACACTTCACACAGAAGTACTTATAGTTTTATTTACCCCCTCTTCTATACTATTTTAAGTCTCACTTCTATAAAAACTACTGCTCCATTTTTATGACGCATACCCATGTATGTCACATATCTGTCACAGTGGCTGGGTCAAAGTGTTATCTATTTGCTGAATGGATTCATGAATAAATATGAATATGACTTCTTTGTTGAAAGAATGACCATATTTGTGGCACAAATTGCAGTTTCTAAGGCTTCACGGATATGTTAGAAGTACTCAATAATCCTCTTTTTATGGCTTATTCTGTGTAATTGAAATCCCATTTTTTGCTTTATTAAGTACACTGTTGTTAGGGTTCACAGGGCATTTATTTAACTTATCACAGCCCACCTTCAAGTAACATTGTGCTACCTTTATGAAGCATAGCCCCCAGCAGTCTCCCAGCCTATATACCTACGTGCATATATACTCACTATATACCTATGTGCCTTTCTACTCACTATGTACCTATGTGCCCCCCACCTCCGTGATGTAGTTGGAGTACACGTTCCTTCTCCCTGTCACAGTCTTCACAGTGAATTATTGAGGCTTTCAACAATCCATTATTATATAAAATATTTTCAGAAGGAGAAACATCAGTGTTATATTTTCACCTGTTCACATGTTGAGAATTTTCAGCGCTCAAGAGCTGGCTCTTCGACCACCTCCCCCTGAGGGGGGAGCAGCCTTGCCAGGCTACAGAGGAAAACAATGCAGGCAGTCCTGATGAGACCTGATAGGCTAGGGTCAGAGGGAAGGGGAGGAGGACCTCCCCTATCAGTGGACTGAGAGAGGGGCATGGGAGGAGATGAGGGAGGAAGGGAGGGCAGGATTGGGAGAGAATCAGGGAGGGGGCTACAGCTGGGACACAAAGAGAATACACTCTAATTAACATAAAAATTAAAATTAAAAAAACCCAAAACAAAAAAAAAATATTTTAAAAAAGAGTCCAAAGAGGAATCCAGATTTCCTTAAAGGACAACTTTTCACATAAAAGAAAAAGATTTCTGACATTCCTTTCAGTAAAAGTTTTGTGATGGATTCATCCAGCGTTTATATGTCAGCGTAGCTGTAAATCAACACTTTGCTCCTTGGGTATTTTCTAAAAATGTCAGTGTCCTGTCTTCTACCTACATTGTTCCTAAAGAAAAATCTGCCATTCTTACCATTCTTAATTTTGTTGGCCTATCCTTGAAGTTTTGTTTGTTTTTGTCTTTATTCTGTTTTCAGATTTTTTTCTTTCATTTGTTTTAAATGGTTTGATTACATTGTTTCTTATTGCAGTCCTTTTTATTCACCTCCTGGAATTTATTAGTACCTTGACTTTATAATCTTGTAATTCTCATCAAATTGGAAGATGTTGCAAGCTATCTCTTTATCTTTTCTTCTTCTTTTTTTTTTTTTTTTGGTTTTTTTGAGACAGGGTTCTTTTTGTTTCTTTCTTTTCTTTTTCTTTTTTGGCTTTTTGAGACAGGCTTCTTTGTGTATCCTTTGCTGTCCTGGTCTAGCTTTGTAGACCAGGCTGGCCTCAAGCAGGTAGAGATCCCCCTGCCTCTCCCTCCCCAATCGAGTCATTCTTCCTTTAAATGTTTGTACTACCTCCCCTCTTCCTCGTCTTCAAGGACTCCAATTTTACTTATATAAACTTTCCAAAATTGTCTTGCTGTTGTTTCATGCACGATTTTTCATGCCCTTTATCTCTATGTGTTTCATTTTTGAGAGCTTCTATCTTATAAGTTTGAAGTTTTATAATCTTTTCTTTTTTAGCATCTGCAGTTGGTTGTATCTAGTTATTTGAAATCTCAGGCATTGAATGTTTTTTAATTTATTGAAGTTTGAGTTTCGTCTCCTATATAGTAAAACTAAACAATTCTAATGATATTATTTACTTTGGGTATAATTCAATCAATATATATATTTTTAATTTTTTCATAATTTATTCATTGTATATTCCAATGAAGCCCTCTCCATCAACTCTTCCCAGTTCCACCCTCCCTCCTTCTCCCCCCATCACCTTCCCCTAGTCCATTGAAAGGTGGGGGTTCTCCTCCTCTGCCATCTGCCCATAACTTATCAAGTCTCATCAGGGCTGCCTGGATCCTCTTCCTCTGTGGCCTGGCAAGACCGAATTGCCAGGGGCAAGTGATCAAAGAACTGGCAATCAAGTTTGGAGGCAGCACCTGCTCCCCTTACTCAGCAATGCACATGGAGACTGAGCTGCCAATTGGCTACATATGAGCAGGGGGTCTAGATCCAATGTGTGCATGGTTCTTGGTTGGTGCATCAGTCTCTGCAGGACCCCTTGGGCTCAGATTTTTTTTAACTTTGTTGGTCTTCTTGTGGGGCTCCTTTCCCCTCCATGCCCTTCTATGCCCCACGCCTCTTCTTCCATAAGACTCCCAATGCTCTGCACAAAGTTTGGCTGTGAGTCTCACCATCTGGGTGAGCCTTTCAGATGACCCTCTATAGTAGGTTCCCATCCTATTTCCTCTTTTCCACTGCTTCTATCCTGTTTGCCATTCTGAGTGAGATTTAAGCATCCTCCCTAGAGTCCTCCTTAGTGTTTAGCTTCTTTAGGTCCATAGATTTTAGTATGGCTATTCTATATTATATCTCTGCTTTATAAGGGAGTGAATACCATGGCTGTCTTTCTGTTTCTGGGTTACCTCTCTCATGACAATCTTTTCTAGTTCAATCCATTTGCCTGCAAATTTCATGATTTTCTTGTTTTTAATTGCTGAGTAGTATTCCATTGTGTAATTGTACCAAGATTACTGTATTCATTCCTCCATTGAGGGCTATCTGGGTTGTTTCCAAATTCTGGCTATTACGAATAAAACTGCTATGGACATGGTTGAACAACTGTCCTTGTTGTGTACTTGAGCATATTTTGGATAAATGCCTAGTAGTGGTATAGCTGGATCTTGAGGAAGCGCCAGATTGATTTCCAAAGTGTACAAGTTTCATTCCCACCAGCTATGGAGGAGAGTTCCCCTTTCTCCACATCCTCTCCAGCAAGTATTGTCACTTAAAGTTTTGATCTTAGCCATTCTGATGGGTGTACGGTGAAATCTCAGGGTTGTTTTGATTTGCATCTCCCTGATGACTAAGGAGGTTAAGCATTTCTTTAAGTGTTTCTCTGCCATTCTATATTTCTCTACAGAGAATTCTTTGTTTAGCTCTGTACCCCATTTTTAAAAATTGGATTACGTGATTTGTTGTGTTTTAACTTATTGAGTTCTTCATATATTCTGGATATTAGCCCTCTGTCAGATATAGTGTTGGTGAAGATTCTTTCCCAGTCTGTAGGCTGTCGTTTTGTTCTGATGACAGTGTCCTTTGCTTTACAGAAGCTTTTCAGTTTCATGAGGTCCCATTTATTGATTGTTGATCTTAGTGCCTGTGCTGTTGGTGTTCTAATCAGGAACCAAGCAGAGTATCAAAGCAGATGCTGAGACTTTTAACCAAACTTTGGGCAGAGTGCAGGGAATCCTATGAAAGAAGGGGGAGATAGTGGGATCTGTAGAGGACAGGAACTCCACAAGGATGGCAACAGAACCAAAATATCTGGGCACAGGAGTCTTTTCTGAGACTGATACTCCAACCAAGGACCATTCATAGATATAACCTAGAACCCCTGCTCAGATGTAGCCCATGGCAGCTCAGTATCCAAGCGGGTTCCCTAGTAAGGGGAGCAGGAGCTGTCTTTGACATGAACTCAAGTGGGCTCTTTGACACCCCCCCACCCCCAGGAGGGAGCAGCCTTGCCAGGCCACAGAGGAAAAAATGCAGCCAGTCCTGATGAGATCTGATAAGCTAGGGTCAGATGGAAGGGGAGGAGGACCTCCCCTATGAGTGGACTGGGAGAGGGGCATGGAGATGAGGGAGGAAGGGTAGGATTGGGAGAGAATGAGGGAGGGGCCTACAGCTGGGAAACAAAGTGAATAAACTGTAGTTAACATAAAAAATTTAATTTAAAAAAGAAATACTTTTATGAGATGTTAGACACCATGACTTTTACTTTTTTCCACATAGTGGTTTGCATGTGTGCTTGCATGTGCGTATTTGTGTGTGTATGCACAGACACATTTTTTTTTTGGCCTCTGAATTAAAGTTTGACTTAAAATTTCCAACTTTACAATGGCATGATGTTATGAAAAGCAGATCATATTAAGTATAAACTGTACTTTAAATTTTGATCTTTTCCCAAGCCAGCAATATAAGACTCTTTATAATTGTAACTGACTCATAAGCATCACCAACTGGCATTCTGTCATGTTCTGTGTTGCTAGTCATGAATGCAAGTAGGTGTGTATGTATCTTCTGTATCAATGAACTCTTTAGTAACATATTTTACAGACTGCAATACAATTATTTTTAATATACAATGATGTCTGTACTGTTTACATAAAAAATTAAGTTTCCACTATTCCCAAACAATATAGGGTAACAACTACTTACACGTTTGCTTTATACCACATATTTGGTGTTATGGCAACCTAGAGGTGATTCAGAAGCATATGCATATGAGAGGCTACACCTGGGTAACGTGGAGACACTGTGTGTGTGTTAGATTAGTAGCCTTGAGTATGCGCAGACTTTAGGATGTGGGCTACTAGACACAATCTCCCACTGACACTGAGGAACAAATCTGGGTCCGTGTGTGTGTGTGTGTGTGTGTGTGTGTGTGTGTGTGTGACTTGAGTTTTATTACTGTAAACTACTTTCATTGTTTTGAAGATCATTTTAAGTTTGATAAAAACAACAAAGATACTCCAAACATAAGGTTTTTTTGTTTTTGTATTTTGTTTTTTGTTTTTTTTTTTTTTACCTATTATGAGATTATCCCAGTGAATACTCTGGTCTATGTGATGTCCATGAATGATACAGTACATCTTCTGTGGTTGATAGGAATCCAAATTATTCTTGGCCTCAGGTGACCTTTCCCCCCCACCCCCTCAGGTGACCTTTACTTGTAATTTTATCTCTTCTTTTCCATTGGTTCTTTCCTGTCCTATGTAGTTTTCACACTCACACACACACCATGTACCATAACTCATCTGAAGGCCTGAGATGACCTGCCCTGTTGAGAATCACTAGTGTATGGTTTTTGGCTGTGCTCCATGCATCCCTCAGCATTTACCTCTCCACTGGCTCTCTATTTCTGTGTAGTCATTCCTTTTCAGCACTGTCCATGAATTCCAGATACTAAATCTTCTTGAATTCTAAATTTTATGTTTTCAAACTCAGAAATACCAGTCTCTGCCCTAGAATATGAAACTTTCGTTCCAGATACTGAATTTTGGGAACAATGTGAAGTTCACCTCCTTTTGGTTTTCCCTTCTTGGGGATGACTGTTTTGTAACAACTATGGCCCAATGGCTAAAAGTCATCCTTTGGTAAAATTTTTAAATAGATGTTTAAGATGATAGCAGATTTCTGATATCATTTCCCACAATAGCAGCTGAAAGACTACTCTATTAATTTCAGTTTGTTTTCCACTGTCTGAAAAAAAATTACAACTGCTTATATGGGCAAACTTAGTTCTTTTTTTTTTTCTTGCTTTTAATTATTTGAATTTATTTTATTTTTGAATATCATAAGCTTTATTGTAAATGAAAGAAACTGTAACCGACTTACAAATAAATAAAAAACATTACCAATCCAAATTAACCAGATTCCAAGTCTACAGGACTCAGTGAACTTCAGTATAGCAAACGTAGTTCTTTATAAGTTGAACTCACAAGAACTCTAGACCTCCAATCTCACATTCCCAACTTAAAAAATTTTACCCCAATCTATAGTTCCAGTTCTGACGTTAAGACCACTTGCAAGCCATATTATGCTGTGTTCCTCCAGTTCATAGTATAAAGACTAGACACATAATATTCCTTTTTCTCCCCAAAGTATCTCTTTAGTAATGACTAGAGTTGCTGAGTGATCACAACACTTTGAAGGTTGAGGCAGGAAGGTTGGCATGAGTTTGAGGCACCTTGGCCACACAGTGAGTTCCAGGGTATCACTGGCTTTAATGTGAGATACTATAAAAAATCAGACCTAAACAAGACCAAGTCCCCAGAACTAGTTAAAATGCAGCTTCATTCCATCTGTCTCTAAGTTCAGACTTTTGACCTGGAGTAGAGCCTAGGAATCTTCTGTCTTTGCTGGTGGTCCAGGAGCATCTCTAAAAATAGAGAAAGCTTGATAAACAAGCTTTTTATCTATTTTTGAATGCCTGCCAAAGCTTCTCTGCTACATCTTCAAGGTTTTCCTTTCCCTTCCATAAAAAATTATGCTTCCATTATTACAAAGACTATTTCCAAGTTGGCTTTGACCATTGTTGTTTCTTTATAGTTTATCCATTGCACTTTATCATTTTTATCTCTCATGGGTACAGAACCTCCCACCAGCATCCCTGCTTAGTCTGTGGAGATAACATCAGAGAGAGCAGAGAAACTGCCTGCTGTGTTCGGCTTCCTTTGAGGTCTGGCTGTACTTTCAGAAAATTGGGTTTTCTGTGGCTGCCCCTGGGTGGTGGGGTTTGAGATCACTGCCAATTAGAGTGGACACTAACTGTGACTAACAGGTGCACCATGCAGAATTGGCCTGAATCCTGATCAGAGCAAATGGTGACTGTTTGGGCTTCCATTTCTGCAACCTCACAGGCCTTCCCATGGGCAATTGAGCTGGCTTAGGTCATGCTACAAGTCAGTCTAATCAGAAGTGGCATTCTGTCTCAGCTTGAGAGACATTGTACAACTCATGAAGGCTTTATGGTCTTTTTTTTTTTTTTTTTACTGCTGCCCCCCAAATCTAATTTTGCAAATGATTGTTTAGTGCCTGTAGTCTTTATACAAAAATGAGTCTTCCACTGTTCCCTCCTTTGGCTCACACCAGGTGGTTGTGGTTTCTGTCCAGTAAGCAAGATTAAAAGGACTGGCTTTCCACATGGTGGCTTCTCCACATTGACAGAAATTTTTTAAAGAGTACAGTAGCATCTTCTAGTCTTGTTTCTATTTGTTGTGTGGTTTTATGTCTTTTCTTATCTTGAAAATTTCTTTGTAGATTTTAATTTAAGAGTTGAGGTGGGAGGCCTAGGTTTTCTTGTCTTTTTTTTTTTTTTTTTTTTTTTTTTTTTTTACCTCTGCGTTAGTAGATAGCCTCAGCAAAGCACTGGAGGCTCAGGGGTGAGTACATATCATTCAATCTGGAAGAAATCTGCATCGTAAATTGGTGCTCAGACTTACAACAATGCTAAACACTAAACTTGATCTCCACCCTTGATATTGGAACATGAAATAGCGACCCACAGGGACACGTGCAATTCCTAGTCCTCTCATCTCCAGGCAGTAAATGTCTCCCTTCCCAATCAAATCAAGAGGCTGTCTGTCTAACCAGATCAGTGCAAACGCTTAATAAAAATGGGAGTTTACTCCGAGTGCCCCTACTCATTCAACAGCTATGGCAGATGTACACCTGGATTCACACACTCAGGTAAAGTGAAAAACATCTTCATGGTCCCTGAGCCACTCTACTCTGGACTGTGGTCTGTGTCTCCCTATGCTGCTGAACATGTAAAATGTTATTCCAAGGGCTGCCATGTGTAGTAGGTTCACAATTTTGTGTTGAGCTGTGTTCACACATAGCTGTTCTAGGGTAAGGTAGCCATTGGGCCACAGGATGGACACCCTAAGCTGCTTCTGCCCTTTTGTAAAATTTTCTGTTTTAAACATTACTTCATGTTAGAGAGAATATTGTGATAGGCAGCATTTCAACTCTCTTAGTTTATTTGTAATTGTGCCCCCCATCTGTTCAGATCAGCTGTGTTATGGAGGAATCTATTCCCACTGTCCATGGGGATAGTAAATTCCCCATGAATCAATATACTCAGTCACACAGACACTGTACTGCAGCTGATAGAGAACTTACCTCTTCTGTTTCTCCTGCAGGGTAACTGACCCATGGAGAACATTCAAGGAGACAAAAAAAAAAAAAAAAAAAAAAAAAATATGCAGTAACTGTAGTTAAGAGAGCATACTGTCTGAGAGAGTTCAGTTCCCAGCAGCCATGTCAGGCAGCTCACAACTGCCAGTAACTGAAGGGAAATGTGATGGCTGCTTCTGGACTCTGTGGGCATCTTCACCCACATGTGCACAAACCTATATGCAGATTCACGAATATACGTTATAATTAAGTGCACTAAGAATATAAAGAAAAGAATAGTAAATGGGGAAGCAAAGAGGCCCCCTTTCTTTCCTTGTTGCCCTATCAGATTTTTTTTTTTGTTGTTGTTTCCCCAACTAGGTGAAAGAACAGCAGCAGCTCATGCATACTTATGATCTACTGAGAATTATCCCCCTATTCTTGTCTTTATTGGGTCCATGAGATGGTTTGTCCAGCTATCATATACTATGATTTTTAGAAAGATAAATGTACTGGCCTGGTGCTATTATTATTTCTTTTGTTCACTCAAGGACTTTGTCTGGGGCAGGAGGGGAGAGATGTCCACGAGGACAGTTTCTTTTGCTTTCTTTTCATATTGTGTCTGAGTCTATCTTTTTCCATTATTTATGTGAGCTCACAGTCAAGGCGGGTTTTGTATGGGTGTAGTATAGTGGCAGGGGAAGCTGAGATGCTGCCTATGATTTATTGCTGTGATGTGCCTGGGACATAGTTGTACAACTCGTTTTCAGGACTGCCTTAGTGCTCACTACTTGAGTTTCCAAGCACCAATACCGCAGTGAACATTATCAGGCAAGTGACCTTGATCCAGGTTGACTGTCAGCAGCTATCCTAGAGTATCTGTTCGGGCCTGTCACCCTGTCAAATCCACTTGCTCCAGGGTCCATTTTTCTCATTACATTATTCTGAATAGACTTTGAAGATGGTGGGCCTCCTGAATGGAGTGAACAATATGGTAGTAATTTTCACTCTGTCAGGAGACAAGTAGATCTCTTACGCTATTTCTTTTTTTTTTGTAATGTTTGACTGCCACCTGGTGGAAGAAATCCTGCTATATGTGTGCCTTAGTTTTGAACAATTTGTTAACTCTGGCTTTGGATGTCTGAGAATATTCTGAAACGATTTTGTTGTCTTAGGCTAATTTATGTAATGGTGTTTCTGGCGAGACATGACATAAAGTCTTGATATTTGCAGGTAGGTTTCAAATTAACAAATATTTAAGCGCCAGGTTCATGGTCTTCTAGGCTTGTTCCCAGCCCTGTGTAAGTCTATACCTAGTTCTGAGAACAAGTCTAGGACAGAGTAACAAGGATCCTCACTGTTAGTGGGACCTAGTCTGGAGATGTAGAGACCTAATGAACACCCTGCTCTTGGGACAGATTTGCTGGGACTAACTCAAGTGCGATGGACTCCTCATTCTCCTTCATCAGCTGTGAGACACATGTGACCAAAAGTGGAGTAGGAAGCTAGCTTTCAGCAATATAAGGCATCTGATGAGTTGTCCTTAAGTTCTGCTGAATCAAAGATATAACTGTACCCCTTCTTTTTTCTTTTTTTTCAAAAATTCTTTATTAATTACATTTTATTCACTTTGTATCCCCCCTATGGTTCCCTCCCTCCTCCGGTCCCAATTCCTCCCTTCCTTCACCCTCTGCATGCATGCCCCTCCCCAAGTCCACTGATAGGGGAGGTCCTCTTTTCCTTCCTTCTGATCCTAGTCAATTAGGTCTCATCAGTAGTGGCTGTATTGTCTTCTTCTGTGGCCTGGTAATTCTGCTTTCTCCTCAGGGGGAGGTAATTAAGGGGCAGGCCAGTCAGTTCATGTCAGAGATAGTCCCTGTTCCTATTACAATGGAACTCACTTGGATACTGAACTGCAATGGGCTACATCTGTGCAGGGGTCTTGAGTTATCTCCATGCATGGTCCTTGGATGGAGTATCAGTCTCAGGAGAGACCCCTGTCCTCAGATTTTTTGGTTCTGTTGCTCTCCATGTGGAGTTCCTGTCCTCTCCAGATCTTACTGTTTCCCACTTCTTTCCTAAAATTCCCTGCATTCTGCCCAAAGGTTGCCCATAAGTCTCAGCATCTGCATTGATAGTCTGTAGGGCAGAGCCTTTCAGGTCCTCTGTGTCAGGCTCCTGACTTGTTTCCTTTTTCTCCTTCTTCTGATGTCCATCCTCTTTGCCTTTCTGGATAGGGATTGAGCATTTTAGCAAGAGTCCTCCCTCTTGATTAGTTTCTTTAGGTGTACAGATTTTAGTAGGTTTTCCCATACTATATGTCTATATGAGTGAGTATATACCATGTGTGACTTTCTGCTTCTGGGACAGCTCACTCAGGGTGATATTTTCCAGATCCCACCATTTACCTGCAAATTTCATGATTTCCTTGTTTTTTATTGCTGAGTAATATTCCATTGTGTAGATGTACCACGATTTCTGTATCCATTCCTCTACTGAGGGGCATCTGGGCTGTTTCCAGCTCTTGGCTATTACAAATATGGCTGCTACAAACATGGTTGAACAAATGTCCTTATTGTGTACTTGAGCCTCTTTTGTAACTGTACCCCTTCTTTATCTTGAGTTGCACAATAAGGTTCATGATCTTTCTGTTATATAGAGCATCCCACCACACAATATCCTCATCAATATCATCATCCACTTGTTTTCCTTCAGAGTGAAGGCTGGATTTTTGGGTATAGGTAGGTCAGTGGTCAGTGCCACTGAAGACTGCACTCTAGAGATTTAGCCAGGGCCACAGTAGTATACTCTTTCTCCCAAGGGAGAAGCCAAAGGAGACATAAGGGAAGTGCCTGAGACTCAACTTTCTCATTAGCTGCCTTGAAAGGCCAGTGACAACCCTAGTGAAACTGCAGGGGGATTAGCAGGAGGAAAGACCCAGGAAAGCAATTAAAAACTCTGGAGGGTATCCCAGTACCTGGACATGGCACAGAACCTTGAAGAACAGCTGTGCCTCTGAGCCCAAGTGAGGGCAGAAAGAAGTGGCAGAGGTGAGACAAGTCAGGAGTCTGGAAACAATGGTGGCAGCAGAGGTGTCGGAGGTGGACTGCAGTCAGGTGGCACAGAGCCTCTGCTGGCTCTGGCAATAACTTAATGCCATTTATTTCAGTCTCTTTGTGTTCTGTAGTCATATCTATGAGGCAGAGTTAAAACTACCTGGCTCCTAGTCTTAATCAGGAGGATTAAGACTTAATTGGAGGAGACACCAGAATAAGGTCGTATGAACATGCTTGCTAAATAGTAGTGGCTCCACAAATCCTATTTGGGTGTGAAGGGCATGAGGAGGGGTGCGGTGTCCCATGAGCAGCACAGCTGCCATGTTAATTAAGCATGGCAACCAGGGTCTTTTCTAAGGCAAGCCTGAGTTCTTCTCCTGTCCATTGGCACAGGTGACCTGCCTGGATGGAAGGATGCTTATCTTTAATTACTATCTCCCCTGGGTAAACAATGGAGTTAGCACAGTACTATTTCTGGCTATTGAAATGTCAACACCCAGAGGCTTGCAGGCCACTTCAAACAGTGGGGTAGAGACATGCCAGCTGGCACTGGCTGCACACTGTGCTATGGACGTAAGAAAACACAGGCAGATAAACACTGTAATTAACAATCCTGGACGGTATGTTCATACAGTAAAAACAGGTGATGGATTTGAAATGCAATCTGAACTTAATCATTTGGGTGAGGTGATTTCATAGTTGACTAATTTAGCGTACCATCTTTAAAAGGCGGCTAATTAAAAAATTCCTGAGGTTATCAATTTGTTGCCTGAACTACAGAAAAATGGGCATGGAAAGATATTAGTCCAGAAAATTATTGAATAAGGACTTGATTCCCATGTTAGGAGAATATTTTATTTTATTTATTTATTTTTTTTGTCTTTTTTTTTCTTTTATTTTTTTTTATCAGTTACATTTTATTAACTCTGTATCCCAGCCATGTCCCGATCCCTCATTCCCTCCCAGTCCCTCCCTCCCTCCCTCCCTCATCTCCACCGTGCCCCTTTCCAAGTCCACTGATAGGGGGGACCTCCTCCCCATTCATCTGATCCTGTTTTATCAGGTATCTTCAGGACTGGCTGCAAAGCCCTCCTCTGTGGCCTAACAGGACTACTCCTCCCTTCGGGGGTGGGGAGACCAAAGAGCCAGTCATTGAGTTCCTGTTAGAAATAGTCCCTGTTCCCCTCACTTTGGGAAACCAATTGGTTACTGAGCTACCACAGGCTACATCTGAGTGGAGGTTCTAGGTTATATCCATACATGGTCCTTGGTTGAATGTCAGTCTCAGAAAAGACCCTGTGCCCAGATATATTTGGTCCTTGTGGAGCTCCTATCCTTTCCCCATCAGATTAACTCCCCTTCTTTCTTATGATTCCCTGTACTCTGCCAAAGGGTTGGTCATGAGTCTTTGCTTTGAAAACACTGCTAGTTAGAGTCTTTCAGATGCGCTCAGTAGACTCCTGTCATACGTTCAATGCACATCCCATCTGTCTTTCTAAATGAAGATTGATCATCTTACCCCATGTCTGCTCAATTGATTATCTTTTTTAGGTGTATAGATTTCATTATGTTTATCATATCTTATAGGTCTATATAAGTGAGTATATCCCATGTTTGTCTTTCTCCTTCTGGGATATTTCACTCAGAATGATCTTTTCTAGATCCCACCATTTGCCTGCAAATTTCATGATTTCCTCCTTTTTGATTGCTGACTAGTATTCCATTGTATAAAAATACCACAATTTCTGTACCCATTCCACCGTTGATGGACATCTGGGTTGTTTCCAGGTTCTGGCTATTACAAATAGAGCTGCTATAAACATGGTTGAGCAAGTGTCCTTTTTGTGTACTTGAACAAACTTTGGGTATATACCTAGCAGTGGTATAGCTGGGTCTGGAGGAAGCACTATTCCTATTTGTCTTAGAAAGCGCCAAATAGCTTTCCAGAGTGGTTGTACCAGTTTACATTCCCACCAGCAGTGGAGCAGGGTTCCCCTTTCTCCACAACCTCTCCAGCATGTGTTATCGCTTGAGTTTTTCATCTTGGCCAAGGAGAATATTTTAAATGGAGGTATTTTAGTTGGAACTTTTATCGATGTAGAAGGACAGTTGTTAATCATAAATATGTTATCACTAGCATGAATTCACTTTTTCATGCTCATTTAAGAATGTTTGAAATCCTAACTGTGGCAGAAGCCCTCAGGAAGAGTAACAATGGATAGAAAGACTAGCAAGGAGGCTGAGGAGTCTTGGACACAGTGTTCAGGGGAGAACATAAATGAGGTTAGGGAAGGGCAGATGCGTTTTAGTTGACTGTAAACACGTGTTTTCTTTTTTTTTTTTTTTTCCCTCAAAGCCATTGCAGGATTTTAAGAGGAGAAATGGATTGATTGGGCGTGGCTAAAGCTCGGGAAGATAACAAAGTAGAAGCAAAGACCTCTGAGAAGAGGTGAGAGACTGCATTGGCTTGGGACATGGGAAAAAAGTGAAGGGTATGAGAAGCGGTCAGTGTCCAAGCACACTTTGAATGAGAAAGAGAGAGAGAGAGACAGAGACAGAGACAGAGACAGACACACACACACACACACAGAGAGAGAGAGAGAGAGAGAGCGACAGAGACAGAGAAACAGAAACAGAGAGAGAGAGAGAGAGAGAGGTTATGTCTGAATGGTTTAGGCAAGAAGAGATGGAAGGACACTTGCAGATCAGGCTGTGAGCTCTCAGCTCCTGCTCCAGCACCATGCCTGCCTGCTTTCCACCATGATAATCATGGAACCGTCTAAAACTGTGATCAGGCCCTCCACTAAATGCTCTCTTTTAAAAGTTGCCTTTGTCATGGTGTCACCTCACAGCAATAGAACAGTAATAGACTGAAACAGGTTCTTAAAGGAGCTTAGAGACTGGACAAAAGAATAGCAAGTTTGGGTGGTAGCTGAGAGTGTAAGAATGCACTTTAAAAAGTAACTGTATGCTAATGAGAATGATTTGGACGAATGATGCAAGAGGAAGGCAAGACTGCAGAAGGACTTTTCTAGGGGAGCTAGGGAGCTGTGCATGGTGGAGGAGGAGCCAGGAGTTGGTGTGTAGGAAGACATGGTGTCTCTATAGAGTTCATTTTGACAGTTACGATTTTCATGGTGAAGCTAGGCTATTAAATGAATATGAGCAATGTCAGGGGAGGAACTGGAGGAGACACCAGAAGAGGAGCAGCCCTTTCGGGTCTGTTTCCCACTGACTGTCAAGTAAGCATGTGAGGGCATTGTTTACCCCAGTGTCTGCCTTACAGCTGGCACTCAACCTTGTATTTAAGAACTGTTTGTCAACTAGACTGTTGAATTTGTATTTTCTCCTTTATTAAAAGTTAACTAATTGTTACAATGACACAGGATTAGTATCTGTGGAATTTTCTGTAATGAGAGAAGTTCATTTTAACTATATTCTTCCATAAGTCAATTATCAAGTCAAATCCATCTTCACGTAGGAGACTGGACTAGAACATGAAACACCAGTAATATTATAATTTGGCCAGAAGAAAACGACTGTAAAAGATATAAGATTAAAATTGCTTCTGATGATTTTAATCAAAGCCGCACAGACACTAGAAAATGGAGTACATAGGTGTTTTTTCACTCAGACTTCATATTAGTAAAAAAAAAAAAAAAAAAATCTTAGATTTCCTGGAGAGTCAATCAACACAGGTCCATGTAGATTATATTCCAGGCTAGATCCTCATCTAGAGAGTTGGTCCAGGAACAGAATGTGCCCTGCCCCCAATGGAGTAAGTCCTTTCTGTCATAGGTAGATAGCAACCCTGTTGGGCTTTCTTTCTACAGAATAGGATATACCTCCTGAAAGTCAGCAAAGGACTGCTGGTTTTGAGACACTAGAACATTAATTGGATATTTCTAGTAACTTGAAGCTTCTGTAGGTCCTAATTTATTATAGTCAGCACTTATAATACCAGCTCAAGGAGAAATCAGAGCCTTACTGTGATGTGTGACAAGCTATTAAGCCCTGAAATGAGCATGTGTAATGGCAGCATCTATATGAATAACATTTATATACCTACATGCACGTACCACTACTATACATGGTCTAGACAAGGAAAGCTATAGAAATGATTTACATATACATTTTTCAGATTTATGGCAATTTTTTCCAAAGGGCATTTTTATGACATAAAAAGTTTAGCTTCTTTGTCAAAAAATAAATTCCTGCTTTTCCACTTGCTGTTAAAAATGAATCTCCTGGCTTCTTACCAATTTAATCTTTTCTTTCTTTCTCTCTCTCTTTTTTTTTTTAGTTCATGAATCTCTCTTCACTGCCACTGGCATACAAATATTCACAGTGACCTTGTTGCTTAATTTCTTGCATTGGAATTGAATAAAAACTTGGTCTAAAAGGTCAATTTTAAAATATGCATAATAAATTCCCTAACTAAAAGTGATTTCAGCAAATTTCTGCACCATTTCTCTTTACTTCATTATTCACATAGGTTTCCCTGAATTTTAAGGAGTAAAAATAAAAGAGCAGTGTGTGAACCACTGGGGCCAAGGAACTTTTTCCATGAATAGGGAACTAGTGGCAGAATGAATGGGATTTCTATTGTGGAAAGAAAAAGTAAGCTTTTACGTTATTCTGAGAAATTTTTTACTTTTAGGCATTTTCCTATGTTTGTTCATAAAGACATAGTACTGAAAGCCCCATTATGTTGGAGATAACTGACTTTTAAATTTCATAAGATGCCACTGATTATCGGGTCTATGCAGTAAGATGTGGTGGGATAAGAAAGGAAAATTTGCAAAAAAAAAAAAAAGGACAGATGAAAGGATCACTACAAATACAGAAGTCTGCGTGCATTCTGTAAATATCAATTATCATTATTAATAAAAGTATATTGATAAAACTGTATTGGTAAAAGTGATACATTTTTTATAAGACAGGCTTTTTGTTGTTGCTTTTTTGTTTTGTTTTTTGAAAGCAGTGTCATGTTGATTCATTTTCCTTGATCTGGCTATATTGCTGAGGATAACCTTGAACTTCTGATTCTCTTTCTCTACTCTTAAATACTGGGATTACAGTTGTGCACCTAGATTAAAGTAGTTTTTTTTTTTAATAAATATTCTCTAATGAATACAAATATTCATTAGAGAACAATGATTCAAAAGCACAAGTAATGATGTCTAATGTGGATAATCTAGTTAGAGTTGTATATGTATATATACCACTTCTTTTTTAAAAAAGATTTATTTATTTATTATGTGTACATTGTTCTGTCCGCATGTACACCTGTTCACCAGAAGAGGGTACCAGATCTCATCATAGATGGTTGTGAGCCACCATGTGGTTCTGGGATTTGAACTCAAGACCTTTGAACAGCCAGTGCACTTAACCTCTGAGCCATCTCTCCAGCGCTATATACCACTTCTTGATCCTAGAATGCTGAAACTAATTTCCTAGACTTAATTTGGGGGAACAAGTAGATCTCAATACAAATAAAAAGGACAGATTCAAATGGCATGTCCTTAAGCTGTTAGAAGCAGCATGCACTCTTGTCTTAAGTCTAACTTAGCTAATGACAGCTACCATCCCGTCTTGAAACTCCAACTGAGAACCTGTTTCAGCTTCAAGGTTTCCAACTCAGAACAATCCCTCTTTTAATTTCTTTGTTGTTCTACTTTTCTTTCCCACCAGCCAGAGACACCCTACGTCCTTGGTTCTTTTCACCCAAACCACTTGTCCCAAGCTCTGTCATTATGTGCTTTGTGTCTTTTCCTGTCCTTTATTCACTTGCTTTTTTGTAGTCCTTGGTAGGCCTTCTCTCTCCCTCTTTTTTTCCCCCTTACCTTGATCAAAATATTTGCCTTCAATGAGGGTTTGGAGCATGGCCTTGGCCTTGTAGAAAATACTTCCTTCTTCAGCTAGGAAAGTGAACACTTTTACCAGGTCTGTCCAATGCCTAATTAGGACATATGTCTTTAAGATTGAGAAACCTGCGTAAGAGAAATATTAGCATATCTGAAGCATAGACATCTCAGGACTGTGAGGAAAAAGAACAATGGTTGCTAGAGACTGGGAAATGCACGTGTTCCCTCAGCATGAGGCATGTAATATGCTAGCACAGCAGCATATTACATGTCTCCCTGTACCTCCTGCAGCAGACAGGCCCTGTTCTAGGAGCACGGGAAGACAGATGTGCATGTCCTCAGGGGTTTGTAGTCTGGGAAGGAGTCATAATGTTAAACAACTCAACATGAAGTTATTCATTAGGAACAGTTTGGTTACAGAACTTTATCCTTACAATTTTTCATTTTTGTCCCCTCTCCCAGCACTGTGTAGTATTCACTCAGTCTTTATATTTTGACATTTCAAAGATAAATACTTGTTAAGGAAAGAGTTATAATTTTTTTTAGCTCTTTAGCTATCAAACTCACTTTTAAAATCTGGACTTATTATTGTATCTTAGAGGTTTTGGTTCTCAGGGAGAAGCTGCAGGTCTGTTCTGAGGACTCCTCCTTCTCAACTATAAACGAGCAGAGGGTCCGGTTCATGTTTTCCGAGTTATTTTTGGGGGTGGACCTCGTTTTTATTTTTGCTGTGCACAAAGCCCCTGCTGTTAGCACACAGGGAACAAGTCCTTGGATGTGGTTATTTACCCATTAGCTCTGAGTCAGGGTGATGTTTCCACAGCCTCTTTGCTGGGCTGTCAGCAGAGTGGTTTTGTATACAGTGGGAAAATAACACATTAGCTCTGAACCAGTGGAGCGTCGTCCATCACATCTGCTTGGATAACGGTTTTGAGATGGATTTTGAGGCTTTGGCTCGGGCTCACCAGAAAAGAAAATTATGACTGATGAGCAAAATCTGCTATGGGCAGGGAAGGGCAAACTGTGCTACGTTCGCATGCCAGAAAATGTCCAGCCCTTATACAGGGACTCCCGGGGAAGAGATTGGCCTTGTGGTTTAAATTTTAGCTTGTGCAGAGAAATATATTTTTAAAATGACATCATTATCATAAATTAAAGAAATTACCTTATTCTCAGTGTAGGACTCCTATATTCTTTATGCATTTTTGTTTGTTTCTGAGCTATGCTTTTCAAATGTACTTATGGGTGCCTTTTAATTTAAGGTAAAATTAAAACATACTTTAGGTTTCAGTGTTTGTGTGTTTCTCTACAGACTGGGTTATAAGGTAAATATATTCTTCGTGGGTCATGATAAACACAGTTTGAAAGTCACCATTGAGACCATAATAATCACAGAACTGTAAGGGAGTGAAGAGCCATCTCTCCCTCTTCAGTGCTTGGCACATTCCATCAGTCTCAATCACATCAAATCTATGGTTGCTTTATTCCAACCGTTCAAAGAGTGCTCAGGAGGCATGACTGAGCGCAGGAGTGTAAGCAAGGCTGGCTCCACACTGGGGGAGTTGAGAGGTGCATGCTATACATACAAAATCATGAGGCAAAACTCTAGCATTGTATCTTCACAGACACCTAAGCAATGTCCACCTCCTCCCTGCTTCTCTGAGTAAATGAAAACCTGTAAGTGAAAACCTGCTCTGTCCTTTCTCCAGAAACTAAGGATCAAACTGTATTCCTGTCAGACTTACACCTGATTCCACCCTACCCGCCTATCACACATCTCATAGTCATGTGCGACTCCGGTTATTGAAGGATGATTGCTGTCAGTGCAGACCGCGCTGGTGCTTCGGGTAGCCTAATGCCATTTTTGGCAACAGTCACTACATGACAGAATCTCCAAGCTGATCAGGAAGGAAGGAACTGATCGAAGTCAAGGTTTAGGAAGCATGAGGAGCTTTGCTAGCAAGCCCAACTTGCATGTTCCCATCAGAGCTACACGGACTAAGGAGGAATTCTTTGAAGGGTTGACTTTCACCCATGCATCTGAGCCCTTACCATTTGCAGGCTCATGTGGTATAAAAACAAACAAACAAACAAACAAAAATAATAGGTGAGCATCTGTTTAGATGATAGAGCCAAACAGCATGGAAAGAGGGAGACTGCTCTTCTGTACTTTGAAGGAGCAGGCAGGGTAGTTCTTCAGTTGTCAGCAGGAACTTTGCTGAGGTTTTCCAGTGTTTCTGGCACGATTCACAGGTGATAAGTATCTCATACTCTACCCATCCCAGTGTTTACATGTTTACCAAGCATCATTAAAACATAGACACACAGACAGAGATACACACACACACACTGATGCTTTCAGGTTATATAAGACATGCGTTCTTTGATAGTAAATTTTTAAATGATGGACATGCGTGTGTGTTTTGCAAGTAATAAATATACTTTTAGTTATAAACATTTCAGCAGTCTACAAACTGGAAGTTGCAGACATGGCTGGGCCTCTACTTTCCATGAAGTATAGAGTGGGGTTAAAAGAAGCTGCTGTGAGCCACTCCTGACGAGACCTAATTGACTAGGATCAGAAGGAAGGAAAAGAAGACCTCCCCTATCAGTGGACTTGGGGAGGGGCATGCATGAAAAAGGGGTGGAAGGGAGAGATGGGGAGGGGAGGAGGGAGGGAACTATAGGGGGGATACAAAGTAAATAAAGTGTAATTAATAAAAAAATAAAAAAAGAAGCTGCTGTGCACCCCAGCTTTGACCCTGTCTCCTCTCCGCTTGTGACTTCATTTGTGGCATATATTGTTTCAGGCAGCAGCGGGAGGTCTCGCACTAGCTTTCCTGCTGTCGCTTCTGAGTTAAATGAATCAGTGAGGGAGCACGGCTGATCCTCTCTCCTGGCAGACTACCATCTGTCTTCTGGGCATGGAAGGGGTGCACGGAGCCTCTGAGCTCTGCATTGGTACTGAGATCTTCAACTATCTGACCCCATCTCTTCCCGCTCCTCGGAGGTTCTCTCTATGTTCTCACAGAAGATATGTAGCTATCTACTGGCTCCCTTTCTCCAGCAACTAGACACCCAGGATGCAAATTATCTTTATTTTTGTCTTTTCTAATTCCTACAAAGTAAGGAACGGTAAGATATGACACTCAATTTTTATTTTTATAGACAGAGCAATAAAGGTCCAAAATGATGAGATATAAATCACTGATCCAGGTTATCTAGCAAGTAATGTCCAGGGAAAAAGGTTAGAGAAAAAACTTAATACTACTACATTGCTGTCTGAAGTCATATATGAGATTTTAATTATGAATTACACCTTTAGTCATCCTTTAAGCAGAAACACTGATTATGAGAGATTAGTCATAATAAAACACAAGTGATAACACTGAACATTTTCTTAGAAACCCATTGTTGACATTCACATTGATAACTGTTTTGATTTGAAATCCAGATATCAGTATATTTTTATAAAATAACAACAATGATTTTAATGATTTCTAGTCAGAACTTGGCATTGGTTCAACTGATCCCCTTTCTTCTTCTATTTATGTTTAAATTTCATACTGTTGTAGCACCAAGAAGTCAGTGACACAATCATGAGATAAATGTAACATGGTGGGCAGGCTGCCCTTAAGTCCTGGTTTGTTTGGCAAGATGTGGTTTAACAAGTGGGATAGGAAAGGGTAGGAAGACGAGTAGGGGAGCTCATGAACAGAACTAAAAAGTCTGAGCACAGGAGTCTTTCCTGAGACTCATACTCCAACCAAGTACCATGCATGGATATAACCTAGAACCCCTGCACAGATGTAGCCCATGGCAGTTCAGTATCCAAGTGGGTTCCAATGTAATGTGAACAGGGACTGTCTCTGACATGAACTGATTGGCCTGCTCTTTGATCACCGCACCCTGAGGGGGGAGCAGCCTTATTAGGCCACAGAAGAAGACAATGCAGCCACTCCTGATGAGACCTAATAGACTAGGATCAGAAGGAAGGAAAAGAAGACCTCCCCTATCAGTGGACTTTGGGAGGGAAATGTGCGGAGAAGGGGAAGAAAGGGAGGGATTGGGAGGGGAGGGGGAGGATGTTACAGGGGGGATACAAAGTGAATAAAGTGTA
Organism: Meriones unguiculatus; assembly: GCF_030254825.1. Classification (NCBI taxonomy): domain Eukaryota; kingdom Metazoa; phylum Chordata; class Mammalia; order Rodentia; family Muridae; genus Meriones; species Meriones unguiculatus. The sequence continues at coordinate 65,908,470 of NC_083351.1, read as the reverse complement.
ATTAATTATAAAAAATTTAAAAAAGACTATAAAAAGAAACATGAATAAATTTTAATGCACCAGCATGCTTATGCTAAATCAGAAACCGTATTATCTGCTCTAAAGCTGCGACATGTTAGCATTTAGAGTCTGTATCAGTGGTTCTTTCTCACACTCAATGATTACAACCCCATCACTGTATAGCTAGGAGCAGTACAGGAAGCAGGCACATGGTGGAGCAGGATGAGGAAACAGGCTTCGGGTGTCTACTCCGCAGCAGTGTTCATTTGTCTCCATTGGAACATTAATTTTCTGGTGATGTCAGCAACTATGGTCCATGAATTAACATTTTCATTTTTAGTGCGAGGTTTGTTAAAACGGACTGAATGCTTAGGCTTGCTGGATTCCTCTGCCCAAGCTTTATGGGTTTGTCATGCTTTTCATAAGGACCTCTGCATTTCTAAAGCTCAGAGTGCTTGCTTTCCAGTCTTGAGGGGCTAAAGTAGGAACAAATCCTAAATAACCATTTATCATATACCCATGGCCCATGAAACTGCTTGGTTTCAAATTTAACAATTAAGTCAGTGATTTTTTTAAAAGATGAAGTCAAAGTGAAATGGTGCCATTCTATCACAAGACTCTGGAAGATAACATGCATTATAGAGAGGAGTCCAATGTTGGGAGAGACTCAGAGGTAGGCAGCCCTTGTCAGACACGCAGGGAAGCGCTAGACTCCCAGGCAACACTGACAACAGCTTTTGGTGCTTCAAAATTAAAAAAAAGAATTTTAAGGTAAATGGACTGATTAATTAAATAAAAATGATCAAAACTGAATTATATAATGTTCTGATCAACATTAGCTTTTTCAATAGAGTATAATAAACCTTATCTATTTCGATAGAACACAATTTCTCCTTCAATATAACATTGAGCTATCATTTATAGCATAAACACCAACATCTTTGTTTTGTGGTGTTGAGCGTTGAACCCAAGGCCTTCACGTGTGTGACAAGCGCTCTGCTGCTCAGCTATATCTTAACCCCCAACATCCTGAAAGTTCAGGGCTTCCTATGGACAAATTTAGATTCCCACACATTTATGTGGTTGTTCACGTTGAGCAATGAACAACTGGGCAGATCAGAAGAGGCAGAGGCACAAGATGGATGCCACACTACAGGTTAGCGTTTGATGGCCATGGTCCAGAGGAGCGGGTCGTCAGTTTCCACAGTGACGAGGCCAGACCCATCGTAGGTGTTAGAAGTACTGACCAGTGTTCCGAAGCCAAGCACATCATTTGCTGTGGGGAAGATGAGAAAAAGATTAGTGAAAATGTCACAGAATAGACCAACTTTGTAAACAGCTATAATAACAGTTGAGCACATATTTTTATAGAAGTTATACAAAAGCAGAATGGAGGAAACACAGGGTGTAGGGTTTTAAAACCAAGAATTTCTTCACTTTCTTCTCAGATCTTGTCATTGCATCATTCACCATTTTGGACTATACATTATTACCGATAATAAATTTCATTAGCGTCACTCACCTCTTTTTCTTCACTAAGTTCTAAAATCAAAACACATATCTGTCATGTGCCATTTACTTTCTTGCTTGCCTGAGTAAGTTTTATTTATTTTTTGATGGTACCAAAATAACATTTTATAAAACCATTAAACTCTATAAGGCACAGTACAAGTCATAGGGGACAGAAAAGTAGATGCTTAAAAAAGCATGGAGTTTGGGTCATTATTTTCGTCTCATAAAGAAATACCACAGTGAGCATGGCTTATGTTCTGGAAAGTTAATAGGAACACAAAGGTCAAAGCTGACTTTCAGATCTGCAATAGTGTACAAGTTACAGACTCAGCTGAAGACAAAGGCAAGAGATAAGGCTGTCCTTCAAGCTGCTTACCTATGGGAGTAAAGGTGTAGGCTTGAGTCACGTAGCCAGAGCTTGTGTATTTATCACTCTCACACGCAGACACATCTAAGTGTGTATTTTATTTCTAAACCACTTAGCACTTTGGCGCCAGCTAGCACCATCTGCCTTGCTTACTCACAGCACCTCATTTCTCCAGTGTGACATCAGGTGGGCCTGCAGCGACATCCTTTGATTAACAGGATTTTCTTGGTTAAAATGTGAAGAGAAACCACGAAGCAGAAACTGCCCTTTCCTTCAAAATGTAACCAGGGCTTGAGGGAAATAGCCCCGTTACAAGGCTGACTGTCCACTAGAGGGCACCTGCTGTCTTCCTGAGGATGTCTTGAAAATGCAGTTTAAATCCCTAGTAACAGCACTGAAAGTCTGCATTACCACTGCGCTTGATTTTTTATTTTTTTAATTAAAATTTGTTATTTTCTTTTTGTAGCTGTCAATGTCTTTCCTAGTGCAAATGAGAAGCTACAAAGTAGAACTATCCAGGAATAAGGAGTGAGCCTCCTATAAACACTACCGTAAATGCAATGCTTTGTGGGAAGCTCCTGTCTCCTGAACTGGAGCTTTGTGAGATACGGATTCTAAATGGTGGGGGCACACACATCATACCCAGACACTTTCCATGGTGTGGATTACGGGGTTTGGGTGGAGGTCATGGTGGGGTTACAACAGTCAGCCTGCTAACTCTGAGTGGTGATCTTGCTTCCTGTGAGACTGCTTCCCCTCAAGTTGTACCCTCAAGGGGTACACATTTTCACAAACTGTTTTGGGGGCACTGTGAACGTCTGATATCGGTTAATTAATTACAAGGGCAAATGAGAAGGGTTTAGAAGGCCTGCTAATTTCAAAGGGGAATCTCCATAGTGAAGAATCAAGTACACACAGTCACCTGAAATTGACAAAATGTGTTTTAAGTCTTGAAACCAAGTAGATGAAAATCCTAGTTTGAACTGGGCTGAGGATAACAGTGTACAATTGTTGCTGTGGTCGGCAGCTGTGCATTTTTTCCTTCTGGTTTTCTGAGGGTTAAGGGGTCGGAAGCCATACCACGTACCTTTATTGTTCTATGCTATGATGCATCCTAATTCATTTTCAAATGAGAAAAGAACTGAAATGGCTGTATTGGGACACACAGGAATGAGGTCTTTTCAGAAAACAGTTTAGTGAGCAAGTCAACTATTCATAAGTTAGGTTTTATTCTGGAACATTTGTGGTTCCTTCAACAGCTAACTAATGGCAACAAGTGTGTGTGTGTGTGTGTGTGTGTGTGTGTGTGTGTGTGTGTGATCATCGTTTACACAGAGTGAACTGAAAGCAGAAACTAAGATGAATAAGCTGGAACAGGACAGTCCACTTAAACATGCGGTGCCCCAGGTCTGAGTGGGAGCTACTGCTGTTGTAGTGAGTGCTACACGGACATGCTGCTCATGTCAAATCCCAGTACGGGGTCAGGGCCGTGGATTCGTGTAGCTGTCTTCTTTGGTCACAGAAGCTTCCTTCTGTAACGGGTGCTTCCTGCAGTGGCTCACAATTGGTTCAAGGGCTGGGAATGAGCCAAAGGTAGAATCCTCAGCCCCATCTGTGTTAGTACCTCCAAGGCTCAGGGGGTTTCCTAGAAGAAGGGGTAGGAAGGAAATAAGAGCTAGAGGAAGAGGAGTGCTGTCAGACTATGTCTTCTGGCATGATGTTGAGAGACCAAAAGATAAATTAGCAGCTATTATTAAGACCTGAAGTAGGTACCATAAAGAAGTCTAGTAATGCCCTGAGGGGAAGAGCCACCTCACTGCATTCTTTCCCCACCCACTAGAGATACAGTTGCTAGGAAACTGGCCCATCCCCCTACGGAGGGACACCTGGTCATTAATGGTCTGGGAACCTTCCTATAGCCAATCGATTCAAAATGTAGCACCTTGACCAATAGATGCTTGCCAGGCAGGAACTGCCCCTGCCTTGGGCATGCTGGGATGGACCAGAATCTATATATCACCCAACTAACCTGGGTGCAGGGCGCTCGGCTCCCACCGCTTTGGCGGTGGGTGTGTGTGGGCCCAAGCTGCAGCTTGTAATGTACAATAAAAAGACCCTCATGTATTTACAGCGGAGTCTGTTTATTCCTGGTCTTTTGGGGTTCATGAACTGGGCAGAATAATGTGAATGTTGCTCTCTTGAACACATTACTTGCAAAGGCTGCACAGTTTTGGATTCATCAACCTCTTCCTAAGGATTTATCATTGATGGGGAGTGGGAGACATTTTCTTCAACAGTACAGTTATGGAGCTTAGCCTTCTATAGATTACCTCTTACCATGCTCATGCCAGCAACCGAATTAAACTCAGTGTCATATACAAACACACACACACACACACACACACACACACACACACACACACACACAGATACAGAGACAGAGAAACACCCACACAAACACACACAGAGAAACACAGAGACACACAGAAACACACATAGACACATACATGCACTCACACCTCACACACACACACATGACAGGAAAGCAGAAGGGAGACTAACTGGGAAGGGGAAGGGGAACAGGAGTTAGAGGGGGTTAAGAAAAGGTAATGGGAAGGTATGAGCAAAATAAATTATATCCATGAAGCAATGTTATAGCAAAATTTTATGTATTATTAATATATACTAATACAAACTAAACACTCAACAAATTTTTAATTATAAAAAAATAATATATTTGAATACCATAATAAAATCTTCACAGAAAAAAAAATTGAGAGACATTTTGAGTTACAAGTGGAGTCCCCTTAGCCTCAAACATCTGAGAGTGAAATAAAGAAGAGATGGAGCACATCCCGCGTCTGTGACACACGGCATTATAAATGTCTCAGATTTCAGAGCATTTGAATATATACTGTTATCTTAGGGATAGATCATTAACACCGTGTACAAGCAACCGTTAACTGCATATCTTATTGAGTGATTGCATTTTGACTGTTGCCTGTCACACAAGGCCAGACACGGGACTGTCCGATGGTGGTGTCCTGTGTGCACACAACAAGTTTTACATTATGGGGGACTTTGGATCTTGAGATAGGGCTGCTCATCCTGAAAAAGAAACTAGCAGAGTGCCTGAGCTTCGTGTGTACTGGGGAAAGCCACTTTCTCATTTCACACTAGAGAACTTGTCCAGAACAGGGCCGCATGCTTAGACAGTTCAGATGTTCCTCTCTCTGGACTGCAGAGCACAGTGAGCCACACACAGCTGCTCTAATCAACCAGTCACACAGAAGAAACCCTGATTCTAACAAAGGACAAGAAACACCCATCAGCATTGCAGGCGACCCCAGGACCCGGTGTGGTCTTTGTCCACATGTAAATCCTGCATCTCCTCTATTCCTTTCCAGCCACCTTCCTCATCTGTGCTGATGACAGGCTGTCGGGCAGGCCTCACAATAAGGACTGGTTGAGCTCCCATTCTCATGAATTTCACAGGCAGTAGAGTTGTGTGTGCAGAGGCTGAGCTGAACTTTTGGGTTTCATATTGTAGAGAACTAGAACTTAGAAATGCAAGAAACATTCTTACAGACATTTCATTTTTTACCTTCTGTTCAGAGTTCTCCTGTGGTAAGGATGAGAACCAGGAGCTTGGAGAGAAAAGGCATCTCTGTCAAAACAGTGAGGTCCCTTTCATGGGGAGGCCAGAAGAGTGGGCCCAAGTTCAAAGCTCAGCTCTCCCATTCACTCACTCAGTGAGTTATTTACTGTAGTCCCTGTTTCCTTAAGGGCAGAATATGAATAATAATCCCCGATTATTATTACTATATACAGGCAGGCATGGTATATAAAATACAGAATCAGATTTCTAACATAAAATACTCAAGAAATTTTCACCTAGTTTTATTTTCTGTGACTATTCTGCTGAAAGAACAAGCTAGTGTTGCTCTTACAATGAGAAGGGGGAGACATAATGATTTAAGCAAATAGCAAGTGCTCTCATTCAGGTTATTACCAGCTGGCTATGTAGAATGAAGTAAGCTCACACCTTTTCAAAGCTGGTTTCTGTGAAATACTTAAATCTTTCTGGGTGCCACTTCACTCATGTATGTGCATGCCTTTGATTGTTCTTTAGATAGGGATGCCCTTCTAAATATGTGAGGACTAAATCTGTGTGGATTCAAAAACCATGGGTTGAATATTTGGAAAAAGACTTCTGTGTCTGTTCTGGATATATACAAACTATGTTTTCTTAGAATCATTTTTCTTTTTTTCTTTTTTTATTACTTTACAACAATTTCTTGAACAGTACAATCCAGAAAATACTTGCATTCTATAAAAGATACTACAAGTAATCTATATCTTGTTTCGAAGACCCTAGCTTACTTAAAGTATATGAAGGCTATTTACAGCTTGTGTGCAAACACTGTGCCATTTTATAGCAGGGGCTTGAGAACCTTTACTGAACCATACTTATAAGAGTCCTGGGATCCCACTTCTTTCATCAGATTCCCTGCACTCTGCCCAAAGGTTGCCCACAAGTCTCAGCATTTGCATTGATAGTCTGCAGGGCAGAGCCTTTCAGAGGTCCTCTGTGGCAGGCTCCTGACTTGTTCCCGCTTTTCTCCTTCTTCTGATGTCCATCCTCTTTGCCTTTCTGGATAGGGATTGAGCATTTTAGCAAGAGTCCTCCCTTTTGATTAGTTTCTTTAGGTGTACAGATTTTAGTAGATTTATCCTATATTATATGTCTATATGAGTGAGTGAGATCTGGAGAGGACAGGAACTCTACAAGGAGAGCAACAGAATCAAAAAATTTGAGCACAGGGGTCTTTCCTGTGACTGCTACTCCAAACAAGGACCATGCATGGAGATAACCTAAGACCCCTGCACAGATGTAGCCCATGGTAGTTAAGTATCCAAGTGGGTTCCATTGTAATAGGAACAGGGACTCATGTCTCTGACATGAACTAATTGGCCTGCTCTTTAATTACCTCCCCCTGAGGGGGGAGCAGCATTACCAGGCCACAGAAGAAGACAATGCAGCTACTCCTGTGAGACCTAATTGACTAGGATCAGAAGGAAGTAAAAGAAGACCTCCCCTATCAGTGGACTTGGGGAGGGGCATGCATGCAGAGGGTGGAGGAAGGAAGGAATTGGGACGGGAGGAGGGAGGGAACCTCAGGGGGGGATAAAAAGTGAATAAAGTGTAATTAATAAAGAATTAAAAAAATTTCCAGTTTCTGAAGAAATAATTAGAAGAAGATATGAGAAGATGGAAAAAAAAATCAGTCCTGGGATCAGCCAGCATGAGCATGTAAGGATAATGGCATTTATTACAGTTTGATTTCACCAGGTACCAAGGATCAAAGATGAGTGTCTCTGCTTCTAATGATCTCATGTTTTAGTGAAAGGGACAAGGCAGGAAGACTTAGTCATTTGTCTTTGGTTTGATTACACAGAATCTGATTATCATTCCATACACAAGGTTCAGCCTCACATGACAGTTTATAAAAGGCACATGACCCTTGGTTTAAGTTATTTCAGATGATTAAGCTTTATGAATAGGTCAACAGATACTTGAATTCTCAACATGCTCATTCCCGAGGGCTGAGTTCACTGCCCTTTAGGCAGAGAAATACCTAGAAGAAGCTGTAGGAAGGCTACTGAAAAGTAAAACTCAAAAGAAACTAAACTTAAAAGTAACAAGAGAACATACCCTGCATCTGATAAGAAAAAAGTGGACTACTGCCTGAGCTTTTGGCAGATAGTTTACTGTGGTCCTTTTAGAGCCTTTCCTTTTCCCCTTACTTATGTCTGATCAGGCTATCCCTATGAGAAAGAAGAGCTGATGATGGAGCCTAACTGCCAATGAGATAGCTGCCAAGTGAAAACAAAGCCAGATACCTCCTTTCACCTATCCACACATCTTGGCAAAGCAGTCAGCGCTCCCTATCACCTGGCCATTTTGTACCTACTTGGCAACCATTCTCTGCAGCTATCTGTTCCTTGAATAAGTCATGAATTTCTCATTTGCATGGGAGATTTTTGTGTCCCTTCCCAGAACTCTGTAAATTGGATCCCCACAGTCTGAATTCACAGGTCCTTTACTAGCTAGTATCACTCTTGCATTTTTTCACCTTACAGTGACTTGGTTAATAGTTCTTTATCTTGTTGGGAATGTTGTGGTTTCCTCCCTAAAACACGCTTTACATTAGATATGGACTGTTTAGGGTCCTAGTTTAGGGCAGAAAAAATATCTGGTGAGCCTGAAACATCCTGTTACAAAAATAAGAAAATGATCCAAAAAACCTTTTTAGACAGAGTAGTTGGGACAATTTGAGGTAGAAAAGAATACCGAGGGAAATTCTTTATAGTACATACATATATACATACAACCCAAAGACAGAAGGGGAGAGGAAAAATCTCATCTTAGAGTTGAACAATGTCAACTCTAAGGAAGGAAAGACAGGAAGCCACTATTTTGCAGCAACCAGTGTAATAACTGGGTCAGGCAAAACCCATTAATGCTAATTCACCAGCTGAGATGACGTTGGGAAGCAGGTGATCACACAGTATCAAAGGGCCACTCCCATGTTGTTTCCAGCTTCAGAAGAACAAAGGGAACAGCCAGATCTCGGGACTTTCAGATCTTAGCTGGATGATCAATGATCAAGCAGCATCAGCCATAAGAGGACAAACAGTGGTCTCCTGATGCTGAGCTGATGCTAAGGAGGAATGCAGTACCATGTAGGTATTAGTTTTTGCTCCAAACTGCTTGACCTGAATCTATAAAAAGATACCAAAACAGATAAATATTGTGAGGGTGGCAAAAGAAATGAACTGCCAAGATGCCTTAAAATAGTCATGAACCCCCAAATCAGTGGAAAGACTTCTCTGGTTTGACAGAGTAAACAGGCATGTCAATTAAAGACAATGCATGACTTTTTAAAAGTAGGTCTAGTATTTAAAAAACTTAAAAAATGCAATTGGACAACTGGAGTATGTACGCAGATGATCTGAGTACCACTGTCTTATCAGGGCTATAGTTTTGGGCAGTTGGTAATGGAACTGTCATCATGTGGGAAGATGTGCTGGTCCTCAGGAGAAAGCTGGAGGGAAGGCTGTGGACTGAGGGAAGCACTGCCCTCTTCTCACCTGTTTCCCCATAAGCTCGGTGAACACCATGGCTAAGAAATGCTGACTGATTTACATTAAGACCATTCTTTATAAAAATTTATATTTATTTATTTATTACAGTTTATTCACTTTGTATCCCAGCTGTAGCTCTCTCCCTCTTCTTCTCCAATGCCCCTCCCCCAGTCCAGTGATAGCCTATCAGGTCTCATTAGGACTGGCTGCATTGCATTAAGACCATTCTTTTTTTAAGATTTATTTATTATTTATAAAGTATTCTGCATACCAGGAGAAGGCCTCAGATCTTATTCTAGATGGTTAAAAGCCACCATGTGTTTGCTGGGAATTGAACTCAGGACCTTTGGAAGCACAGCCAGTGCTCTTTACCTCTGAGCCATCTCTCCAGCCCCAAGAACATTTTTTCCTTTTTTTTTTTTTTTAAATATTAGTTACAGTACATTAACTTTGTATCCCATCTGTATCCCCTTCCTCATTCCCTCCCAATTCCACCCTCCCTCCCTCATCTCCTCCTTGCCCCTTTCCAAGTCCACTGATAGGGGAGGACCTCCTCCCCTTTCATTTGACCCTGGTTTATCAGGTATCTTCAGGACTGGCTGCAAAGTCTGCCTCTGTGGCCTAGCAAGACTGCTCCTCCCTTGGGGGGGAGGGGCAGGTCAAAGGGCCAGCCATTGAGTTCATGTTAGAAATAGTCCCTGTTTTCCTTACTAGGGATACCCACTTGGATACTGAGCTACCATGGTCTACATCCCAGCAGGGGTTCTAAGTTATATCCAATACCATTCTTAATTGAACATCTGTCAGATCCTGACAGAAGGTGTGTGCCTGAGATTCAGCTTCTGAGTGAAGTTCCAGAAGAGTAAGCACACAGCTTGCGGCGAGGCACTGAATTCTGTTGTTGGCACACTGAAGTTTTTCAAGGACAGCCTTTGCTTACTCTTTGATACGAAAGGGCCTGGGAATTAACGTGCATTATCCAGGAGAACACCAGGCACAGAAACAACGGTGAATGAAATGTGCTTTTATGCTTGCCTCTGATAATAGTCATATTAGGCTTTGCCTCTGCACGTTATCTCCCCAATCCCTGTGCACTAAACACTTCTGGAGGTGAGCGCTTAGTCGCTTTGTAGCCTAACTAGAAATCTTCCTGAAATGCATGAAAGCAAGGAATACACTCCCTTTTGCCTCTTGGCAGTCACACACTTCCTCCACTCACCAATGCACTCAGCAGTCACATATCCATGTACCCTTAGATGAAGACTGGGGGCTGCAGATGCTCATTAAAATTTAATTAATTAATTTTTATTTTTACTTCAGCTCAGCCTGCTATCCCAAAAGACAATTAGACCAGAAAAGTTCAGCTACTTGGAGGAATCACAGCTGATGAGTCCAGTTTAAAACTGTCTTTCAAGATCAGTACTTTCAGATGTGTAGGTCTGCCTAAAATAAGCAAAAATCATATTTCTTTGTAAAACACATTCCAAAATATTTTACATCAATAGTGTCTTTTATTCAGGGCAGGCTCCCTGGAAGTTAGAGAGATAATCAGAGCTCCTTGAAGAAATAAGAAAAGACCACTGGGTTTATGAGACAAAAAGACAGTCAATGTCCATAAAATGCAACCAGTTTGCATTAATTATTTGGATTAAACTGTATAAAACTGCCTGGAAAATTTCATTGGGAAAAGCTAGTCTGAGATTTACATGTGTGTGCAAAGACAGCAGTAACTGACTAGATAAGAGCTGCTCTCCCGCACTTGGCATCTGGGACTCGGCACAGTCTCCTGTGGACACTGGCCGGCTGAAAATTACCCACAAAAATAAGAAAGTATGACATCGGAGAGCAAAGGTGATGGTCAGGGCCAGGTTCTCATCCCAGGATGCCTTGCTGGAGAACAGCACAAGCCATTCAGTGCAACTGGGCCTTTGTCGCCCTGGAGAACATTTGGGTGAACTTTCCATTCTACTACTCTAATATCCCAGGATTTTTCTTCAAAAAATTTCCCAGGCGGCCTCAGCATCCATTTAGAAGATGCCAATAATGTCTGTCGCAGTTATTTCTCATACTGGTAAGGTATAGGTAGATGAGTTAATGCCTGCAAAGAGCTCTGACTTCTCCAGAGAAGCGCTGCAAGTCTGTGTTATAACATCATTTCATCTGCACCAAGGAGGCTTTGAAGTCACATTTGCTTCCATCCTTCAAATGTCAACTGAGATTATTATGAGTATATAGAAAATGCAAATGGCACAGAGGAGTGAAGAAGGATGGGAAGATGTGAGGGAGTACAGAATTAATGCATAATGTCAAGTCTACAGCTGATATCTAACTCAAATAAGGGAACGAGACATAATCGCTGCTTTCAGAATTTAATAATCAAGCCAACTAACCCCAAGCAGGCAAACAAAAAACAACCAGTATCAACCTGTGCGTGAAGAAGGAGTTTCAAAGGACTATTAGTGCCAGATGTTAAACCATCTTCCTCTGACGAGAGCAATGACAGAGGGGAGGGGAAAAATTGAGGCATTGTTGTAAAAAACCAACACGGAACTGTTTGGAAGGACAAACATCTGACCAGGATCTGGTTGAGCCAATCTGTTTCCCTGGCTCTACAGCAGCCTCGTTATGCCTCATGGTTGTGATGACTTGTCTCCATAACCAGAAGGATAGAGCTCAGGTGCTGATAGCACCTGCCATCAATAACTACTTATGGGTAAACAGGCTATTTTATGTGATGGGCAGCATTTGGGTTAAGTTTTTCCATTGGGAACAGACAGCAGTGGTGAAAATACGGAAGCATAAAAGCTGCTGCTCTGTCCTGGCTTGAGAAGTGAGAAGAAGTAACCACAGAAACAATGCTCTGTGGTCTAAGAGGAGAGGGCAGGAAATCTTGCAAGTCTAGTCCACAGTCATGATTGCCAGCCAGGGAGGTCACATGAAAATATGCTGGCTCACACTCTTGAGAGGTTCCACCAACCAGTGGCTTGAAACAGATGCAGGGACTCAGCAGCCAAGCACGGGGCAGAGCACCAGGAGCCGTGGGTAAGTGTGGGGAGAAGTACAGAAGGGCCTGGAGGGGAAAAGGAGCAGGGGCTGTCTCTGATATGGAGTGTGTGTTGCCTGTTCCGAATCACTCCCCCCTTAGCTGGCTGCCTTGCAAGGCATCAGTGGATGAGGATGTGCTCAGTCCTGACTTGATGTGCTCAGGAGGGTTGATGGGGTTAGGAGGGGAGCCTCCCCTTTCCTGAGGAGAAGGGGAGCCTCCCCTTTCCTGAGGAGAAGGGGAGCCTCCCCTTTCCTGAGGAGAAGGGGAGCCTCCCCTTTCCTGAGGAGAAGGGGAGCCTCCCCTTTCCTGAGGAGAAGGGGAGCCTCCCCTTTCCTGAGGAGAAGGGGAGCCTCCCCTTTCCTGAGGAGAAGGGGAGCCTCCCCTTTCCTGAGGAGAAGGGGAGCCTCCCCTTTCCTGAGGAGAAGGGGAGCCTCCCCTTTCCTGAGGAGAAGGGGAGCCTCCCCTTTCCTGAGGAGAAGGGGAGCCTCCCCTTTCCTGAGGAGAAGGGGAGCCTCCCCTTTCCTGAGGAGAAGGGGAGCCTCCCCTTTCCTGAGGAGAAGGGGAGTGGGGAAAGGGGGGTTGGGGGAAAAGGAAAAATGAATAAAAGAGGGTGGGAGGATGGGACCAGGAGGAGAGGAGGGAGGGTGATGCATTCTGTATGTAAAGTGAAGGAAAAAAGTGAACAATAAAAAATTTAAAACATTGATTTCTTGGAGCTTATAACTCCCTGTGTAGCATTCATGACATCACAGTGGCATGCATAATGCTACCATCTACATTAACTGTTTACTTTCTTCTTCCAATTAGGTTATAACCTCCTGTGTGTAACCATGTGACTTGTTCTACCTTAGCATAGGATGTGTGATATGGAAGGACATTTTCTATTAGCTTCATGGGTTACCACATGCAAAGACACAGCTTCTCCTACTTACACCCATCATAGGTACTGGCTCCAGTCGGTGCTTACTCCTAAACCAAGTGGATCTTAGGCAACGTCTAGCGCTTCAAGGAATGAAGTCCAAGAGCCATTTGTCTGAACCCATACACTTTATTTCAAGGTGGGGAAAGAACTCCAGATACCTCCCTGATCTTGGACATGGCACTGGAATTCAAGTTCTCATACTCTGATGTCATGTGTACTTTACCGTGGCACAGTCTGTCCTCACCACATTGGGAAGGCCTGGGGATATGCTCATTCAAATTAAATAGTGCGTGCTACTTATTTAGTATTTCAATATAACTGTGTTCTTTCCATTTCTTTTTCAATGCTTATAGATTGACTTAAAGTTGTAGGTTTGAGGACTGGAAGAAAGCTAACTCATGGGTGTCCCATCTCTGACTTTCTAATAAGGCAGAGACTGTGGGATGCAGATATAAAGTACTTAACTGAGACACTTTATACTGAATTTTATTTTTTTTTAAGCATCAGTTCTGTTGTAAAATGCTGTAGTAGTCTTATTCTCAGTGCTAGCCAATGTTGAATAAATTAGACTTAGTCATTTTCATAAGGGAGAAAGAGGAGATGGTCAAATGGGGAGAGCTGCTAAGGTTAGGCTCAATATTCAGATTTCAGTAAAAATGCTTTGTTACATCTGTAATATGAACATTACATAAAAATTAAAATGGGTGGAGATGGCTCAGTGGTTAAAAGTGCTGGCTGCTATTCCAGAGGACTCGGATTCAATTCCCAGCACCCATGTGACAGCTCACGATTGTGTGTACCTCAAGTTCCAAGGTATACGGTACTCTCTCAGGCAAAACACCAACACACATAAAGTAAAAATAAATAATCAAAAAGAATTAAAGGTGAAATTCAGTAATTTATCCTCGCTTCTAAACATGGGAAAAACATTTTTGTGGTACAAAAAAGGCTTACTAAAAAGTCTTCATTTGGACATAGAGACTCATTAGAAAAGGCATAAAAAAATCATTGTAACTAAAAGAATAAAATGTTCAAGAAATTTCTCACTATTAACAACAAAATAAATAAGAATTTGGAGAAAGAAATAAAGAAAGACAATTTTAATGTTGAAAAAAATCCCATACAAGCTGGCATGGTGATTACCCATCACACCCGAGGCCTGGGGGTTTGTCGATTGCATTTGATATTTCATGCCAGTGTCTCTGTCAAGGCGAAAATTTACCCCCGAGATGAAAGCGTTCCTTTTCATCTAAGGCCCTACGTAAAACCACCTGGGAACAGATGAGGGTCCCACAGATGCTACCCCTGAGTTCAGGTGTCTGACACACTGTGCCTCAGCTGTGCCTCCATGTACCTCCTGCCTGCAATCCCTTCTCATGTCGGCATGTGGCCAGAGAGAACACTGGATGTCATCTTGTTTCAATACTTTACTTATTTATTTATTTTGTCAGTATTTACATACACATCAACAGAGTCAATAACATTTATTTACTATATTTGTCATTTCAGTGGGTTATTAGCTTCTGAATGTTTTAAATTTTTGAATCATAAATTGTTCCCCCCAGAAATTCAGACTTCTTTTCTGAATAGCATTTAGCCTTGTATGGATTTTGCAGTTGTAGTTGTGGTATTAAGTTTTAGGAAGTTATTTAAGTAATATATATATGCACATATATGTACACACACACACATATACACACACACACACACATATATATATATATATATATATATATATATATATATATATACGCAAACATGCACACACTTATACATGAGGGGGTTCAAGACAGGGTTTCTTTGTGTAGGCTGGCTGTCCTGGAACTTGCTCTGTAGTCCAGGCTGTCCTCAAATTCATAGAGATCTTCCTGCCTCTGTCTCCCAAGTGCTGGGATTATAGGTGTGTAATGTTACTGCCTTGCTAAAGTAAGTGGTTTTACATGACACAAAAGGTTGTAAAGTCAAGATGAAAAACAAATTTTTAAGTTTTAGCTATTAAATATATTGAACCTTCTTAGAGACTTATCAGGCTTGATGACGCATTCTCACGACCCTCACATGCAGAACTTTGGTGCACTAGGTCAGCACATTGCCAAGCTTCGCAGCCAACGCTGTTGAGTTTTTAACAGTGCACTTGAGTGCACTTAGTCCAAACACTAGGAAGGGGGTTGTGAAAAATGCCAGACTTGCTGCAGTAAGTGACATGCTGCTGGCTTCTGTGGTTTTGTTTCTGCCACAAATCCAGTAACAGGGCGATGTCTGTTCCCAGTTGGGCCACTGGGACTAACAGGATAATATGAAAGTAACTGATTGACTTCTGTCCAGTTTCATTCAGCATAGTTATGATACTTCAGGGTTAAGAGATGGCAAATAGAATGAGTGAGGAGGAAAATATTACAGCTTGCCACACTGCCCCTCCTTAAAGAGAGTTAAGGACATTCTCATTGGGTGAATTCAATTGTCATTTAGGATGGCATTCCATCCCTTCTGCTTCCTTGAAACATCTTAACATTTTGTGAAAACATTAACATTGTCCTCACACATAGTCAAATGGTTTATTATATATGAGAGTAACCCATAAGGAAAGAATGATACTTGCCAAGGGTTTTAAATTACAAGTGTGTTCCTCCTCTTTAAGTGCAAAGTTTATTGTGAAAAATTTCACAACACTGTGCTGGATTTTGTTATGTTCATTAATAAAAGAACAGCCTGATGGACTCCTTAAAACTACAGTGATGTGGAGAGGTTGGAATGATACAGGTCTAGAGGCTGATTACCTGCTCTCAGCTGAGTGTTAGCTCTTAGTCATTTCTTGCCCATGTCTGCATCAGAACTGACATCCTGTGACAAAGATAAAAACCTTTTGAAATCTGTGGACCTAGTCCACAAATAGATCAATGGCTTCCACCAACCCAAAGCTAACAATGTCATCAGATATCATCTTAGGTCTACAGAAACACTTCTCCCATTTTGCTGTACCTGCCTCTCTGATGCACCCATGAATGCATTTTAAACTTCCTTTGATTTATCACTTTCTTTGTTCCACAAAAACATAAAACTTCATGAAACTGCTTTCATATGGTCACACGGAACTTGAGGTAACCTAAATCTGTGTTCCCAGGCCACAGTCGCTCAAAATGGTTCCAGAATAAGCCATTTCTTATTCCTTTTAAGGTGAGAACTGTGCTTTTTGCATCAACAGCTGCTTCATATTCATACTGGAGCTGTTCTTGATCACTTATTCTGACAGTTCTAGAAATACCACTTCATCAGGGAATTCCCAAAAGTCTCCCTTCTTCTCGTTCACATTAGCACTGAGTATCAACAATGATGGTAACACTTCTCTAGTCTACTCACTCACCTGAGACACATGAGCCCAAGCTGGCCAACTGGCATCTCTGATCCACCTGTGTAATTAACGTTGGGCTTAATAACAACTACCCATAGCATATTTATTGAATAACTGAACACCTGGGTAAAGACCAAGACTGATTGGTGCCTATAATAAGTTGGACTTGAATTTTCAAGTCTACTCCTTGACCATCTGGGAATATTCACCCAGAGAGCCATGGCCCAGGTCAAGCCACACTCATTTGGTATTAATCTTCTGCAAGCTCTCAGGCCAAGGGTTTCTAACTGATGTCACCGGCCCCTTCTCAGAACTTTGCAATTACTGAAACAGGTGCTTCTGTTAAAAGCAGCTTAAAAGTTCTGGATTTTCCAGAGTTTAATTAAATTGCCCCAGGTTATCTTTCATAGACATGTCCACAGATAAAGAAACAGGCGCCATGTTCAGGAGTCTCTTTTTGGAAGCCTAGGCTCGCTGTGCATCCTGGTCTGAGCTTGCTACATTTGTTGTGTGAAGCTGGGGTGGTGAAAAGCTTCAGTTTTTTTCCCCACCAACTGTCTTCTTTTGTGTGTTAATCTTGATTGTGATTTTTCCTTAGTTTTTACTCTCCAGCCACACTGCAGGCTCTCAATTTAGCATAATGTTAATGGCAAAGTCACACCTCTCCCAGTTGACAAAAGGTGCCTTCCCTCACTAGATGTAAAAAGCATTTTGTACATGGTTCAGTGGATTTACCACTGGTGGAAACACTCCATTAAAATTTCTCATCAGGCTGTGATGAAAAGAGAAATGTATTATGTGAAGAGAGGCAGAGTGAAGGTTTACCATATGATCAATCAATGGTAATAGACTCTTGTTTCTCTTATTTGCTAGGAGCAAGGGAATTTCTGAAATAGTAACAAACCCCAAATATGCACGCTCTGACAAACCATTAATCATAACATTTATCATGCCTTAGGGTATACATATATAAGGTGAAGTTCTTAAACTCTATGAATCCTAAATAACTAGTATGGATGAAAAGTAGGTTCTTAACAGTTGTGTAGTATAATTCACTTTAATACTCAGTTTAATATGCCATTCTTTGAACTCTGCAATTCCAGATTTGACAAAGACCTTTGCAGCATGACTGACATAGTGACCATGAGATCAATGAAAACCAGAGAGCACTGGGTTCATTACATACATGTGCAGAGTTGTCAAATGAATTTAATCAGAGAAAAAAAAAATAAGTAAAAAATAAAATCTAGTCCTGAGAAGCTGTGAAGGCTTAGATAAAAACCTCAGAATGTACTGACTCAGCAGATCACTAACTTTTTCCTGTGTCTGGCCTCAGCTAAAACTATGCAGATAGAATGACTAAATAAGGTTAGTTTTCAAGTTTCTCTCCTTTATTCATGGGTCTCAAAGAGAGCCTAGCTTGAAGCTCTGTCTTCACAGGGAGAGTTTTTCTTTTCCAAGGGTCAGAAGAACAATGTAGATACTGTCTTTTTCAGAACTCTAGTAGGAGTCACGGCCTCCCAAAGGCCAAACACATACCCTACCACTGACCTAGACACTCACTGTTGTGATATATGCATCAACATTTCTCCTTTACCTCCTGACAACTCTTTCCCAACAGGTGAGCAGACACCTCGTGTCTCCAGCGCCCTGCGTGTCTGTTGGTCCAGCCTCCTTGTGACTTTGACTGTGGTACTTCTTTGTTATATCCTCAGGTTTACTCACCTCTCCCTGCCTTCTGTGAGCAGTTAGCCATGTTTAACTTAATTTCAATTTCTGATATTAGCCTCACAAATTCCCTATCCCCGTGGCACTATTAGTGACTTCTGAGTCCCTTCTTTATCTCAGGTTCCACATTTTTTGACTAAATCAGCAACACTGAATCCTCAATGTAAAATTACTTCACGTTTCAATCAGAACAAGGTGATGAGCACAGAACACATACACAGACAAAACTCACATCATGTGACAGGAAGACTGACTCATAGTCTGCACAAACAAATGATCTCCAGTCTGTAATAACTAGCCCAGGAAATTAGCCTACCGTTAGTCAGATATGTTGGAAGTTAGACAGCTATTTCAATTAGTCCAGGTAGCATAACAATAATTTCTCTAGTCATCAGCTTCAACTGGCTAGGGCTTGATTAATGAATAGCTTCCCTATTTTATTTGTCTTGGCTCCCTACTTTAGGATCAACAACAGAAGTGCAATGTGCTCTAGGGACCAGCACAGCCTGCACCCTGCCTGAAGAGTCTGCTCACAGCCTCTGCCTGCCAGCAGATCTCCCAGTACAAAGTTTCGTCACTCTTTCTCCTCTGAGTCTGCAAAGCTGACTATGAATAAAGCCCCTGACCATTTTGGGGGTGGTGGTGGTGATCTTTATGTATCTCCTCAGAAGCAGCGAATGAGAAAAGGAGAAAGCATTCAACTTCAATCATGATGCTTGTTTATTTTTAAGTTCTTGGTTCTAACTATTTCAAAGCTTACAGTAAGCCCCCTGTGTGTTAGCAAGCCTGACACTTCCTTACAACACTGCTTTCTAGGAGCAGTTAGATGTGTCCAGAGCTCTCACATCATAAACTCTTCCACTGAGTACCCTACAGCAAGGCCTCTGCTCTCATCTGTCTCTTCCTCATTTCAGAGCCTAACTCTTCTATTTACTTCTCTACTCTTCACTCCCATCACCATTCACAGTCTGCTGTAATGCAAGTTCCACCTTTATTACTCAATTAAACTGTACTAAGATTACCAAGGGCTTTGTTTTCCCCTAATAGTCTGTGTATTCTAAGTGTCCAATATCATTACTGAGGATGTAGGAGAATCTGATACTTCTGGGCTTCTTAAATCTCAGAAATGATCAAACTAAGCACTGGCTTGTGTCTTTACTGGAATTACCCACACTCCAAGCTGGTGAAAAGTGAGACAGTCATTTCTGTTTTGCAAACCCAGAGTCACAGAGGGTAAATCATCTCCTGCAAAACACACACTGGCACTTCCTCCTCCCTCTGAGATAGCACCAGTGTCCTATAAGAAAATACTCTGACTGTCCAAGTTTAGCATGAATCCCAAAATATGAACAGCTGTCTATTTTATGCTGGGTATCACAATTTTCTACCTCCTAAAGCAGTGTCTGACACATGGAATAAACCTAATGAATAAGATAATAAAATTACTCAGTTATTTCTGTTGGGAGGTGTGGTCTGCTTTAAAAGCAAGTAGGGCTTGTAAAAGCACCCCAGTCTTCAAGGCCTCCAGAAGATTTTACCTGGTTACCCTGAATTCAGTGAGGAATAAGAAAAGCTCCATCTCTATCTTTTCCACCATGGCCACGCATCTACTTTTAAAAAGGAAGACTTACAGTGTTATTTGGTAATCTCTATCATTTGCTTTTATCACAGTTGGATGATATTAGTTTGTGGTATGAACTGAGGGGCAAAGCAGTTGAGTCTTCTGTTTCCTATTATTTATGTATATAAATATTGAAATTTCTGGCATTTAAATTTGGAATCTGCTACTCTGGGAAAGGAAAGTAATAATTACAGAGTTGAACAAAACAAAGAGGGAAATAAGAAGGCAGATTTACTGCACTGTTTTCCTCTCACTGAGTTGATTTATGTTGGACAGAGACAGCTGGAGGAACAGTAGGTGTTAACACAAGTGATAAAAAAAGAAGACTTCTCAAATTCTAGGAACTGAGCCAAAGGAGAGGACCAGAGTAAGATCTGAGTTCATTATGGGGTCGAGCAGAGCACCTAAGAAATACCTACCACACTAGGAGAGAGTGTCTTTGTGCCAGTCCATTTAAACTTTTCCAGATACAAAGGAAGCAGCCTCAGAAACCAGTCACTATCATGTAAAGACACCCTACCAACGTTCGGTTAACAATCAGAAGAGTTCTTTCCTTAATGGAAGGCAACAGGATAGGATAGCAGTCCACATTTGCCTTATGACATGAGGGATTTCTTTTTTCCTTTTAAAAAAAGCTTTATTATAAATAATAAGTATTTATTATTTATTGTTATAAATAATAAGTGTTTATTTATTATTATTATAAATAATAAGTATTTATTATTTATACAATATTCTGTCTGCATGTATGCCGGTATGTCAGAAGAGGGCACTGGACTTCATTATAGATGGTTGTGAGCCACCATGTGGTTGCTGAGAATTGAAATCAGGACCTTTGGAAGAACAGCCAATGCTCTTAACCTCTGAACCATCTCTCCAGCCCAACATGAAGGATTTCTATAGCAGTCCAACACAGGAAGCAAACAGACTTAGTGATATTTCTGGCTCAAAATATAACATAGGTGAAATATCTGGCAGGAAACCTGTAACTTAGGTAAAGAGAATTTAAATTAGATTTTGAGGGGGAAGATAAAGTACCTAAAGTAGTTCTTATAGACCAGTAGTTCTCAATCCGTGGGTTGTGACCCCTTTGGGGTCAAATTACCCTTTTACAGGGTTGTCTAAGACCATCTACATATAAGATATTACATTCTGATTTATAACACTAGCAAAATTACAGTTATAAAGTAGCATCAGAAGTAATTTTATGGCTGGGGGTTACTGCAACAAGAAGAACTGTATTAGAGAGTTGCAATACTGGGAAGGTTGGGAACCCTGCCATAGACGGAAGTAGCACACTTCTGGATGCCACAGTGAGAGAGAAGAGGAGGACATGCTTAAGTTTGCCTGAGAGCTTACTGGAGCACTCTTTATAGTTGAGGTCTTCCTCACAAATGGACAGGGAACATGTTCAAAACTCTACAGAGCAGAAGAAAATACTAAAAACTAGAAGTGGAAGTGTGCACACTTTAAAAGACAGAAAAACGGAAAGGCTGAAGTTTGGAAAGTTCACATCAACGGAAAGTGCTGAATTCAATAATCACAAGGACTTTTGAGCTCTGTGTGAAGCAAAACAGGCAGAGTTATTTCTGACTGGCGAATATGCTTTGATATCTGTGACCTGAGTCCTGCCTTGCTTTCATAGTCCCCAAAGGGGGAAGTGGTGTTGCATGTTACAAAATAAGTAAGCTCCAGGCACAGATAATACTGCAGACCTTTGCTGGACTAGCTTATTGAAGTGAATGTCCAGCTGATCATCCTCAAGAATGAAGGTTTTTTTCAAAGATGAGAGCTTTCCACAGTGAGTTAACTTGGTGACATGTGTAACATACAGCAGATGAAGCGAGAGATGTTGAATATTTTCCCAATGGATATCTTCCAGCAGATCTTTGAGACCGCTTTGAGTGATGCAAGATTTTGTCCTTGGGCAATTTCATTCAACTCTGTTCATCTAACCCATACACAACAAAATACTAGGGGAGCAAAAGGGAGGAACAAAAGCAAGAGTCAAAATGATCTTCAAGAGATACAGTTATAAGCACTGTAAGTTACAGCACTGTAGAAGGTAAGTTTTATGGTATATGAGTTAGACCTTAATAAAGCTGTATGCATACATACACAGCTATACGTTAATACAAATACACACATGTATGACAAAAGTAACGAGGATGTTTAACTCAAAATTGTAAATAAAGCCACATGTGTGAGTGAAAAGCTTACACCTGGTGCAAGAACAGCTGAATTACCGACATCAGTAGCACATGAGCAGCCGAGTTCGACATAGGCCAATGAATGGTAAAGTCCCTGGGTTGCAGTTTCCTAAGTACTGGACCCTCAGCATCTAATGTTACACTTGCTATAGAGCAGGTACATAAAAGGAGTCCTTATATAAATACACTACATAAGGTAACATGACAGCAAAACCCCAAATCTCATAATCTTCATTTTCTAGGGTTGGTCTGGTGCTATTCATTCCAATGTTAATCACTTTCCCTGCAGAGGCCTGCTTGCTACAAACAGACACTTAGTACCTCAAATGACATGGTAAACTTTGCCTCTCTGTTTAACCAATAAAATGCAGACACACCTGGGCCAAGATAGATGGGGAGGTATGGCCAAGGTTCTCGAGCTTTTGAGGACAGAAGAGGATCATGGGAAGAAGGACATAGAAGTGGAGAAGAAAGGAGAAAGCAGAGTTGCCATGGAATAGAAAAAGAACCAGGTGGGCCAGGAGCAAGGACTCTGAGAACGGTATGGAAAGGAATGGCTCACAGGAAAATATAAGCAAGTATTGTGAGATTATGGATGGAAACACAAGACAGAAATGCTTTAAGCAGATGGCCTGGAATGGGAACTGGGAGATAATGAGATAATGTAGGTGGAATTATCTGCCCAGGCCAATGTGAGATAAGGCAAATCTAAAATCTAACAGGTGTCTGTGTCTTTAAAGGTTGTGACAGTGAGTTAGACCATAGCATTGTAATAATTATAGGGCAAATAATAAGCATTATAGGCATGCATTTTTAAAATTACCACAACACTTTCAAGTATATAGTATTGAATACAGGAGCTTCTTTACTAATTTCAGAACCAAGCCTATCTATCAAACGATCAACCAACCAACCAACCAACCAACCAACCAATCAAAAGGTCAAAATAAACACCATTAACAGTCAGCAATTGTCTTTGGGTTAGTGAATTATGTGGGAATTGTGATATTTTTACTTTATTAATTTTCTGTCTTAATATCCTTGTCCTTCATGATTGTAGGATAGAGAAAAAAAAATCCCATGCTGTTCTATTTCTACTTCTATTTCTACTCTATCTTTCTTGAAAGATATAAAGCATGCTCAAATACATCTGCTTGATAAGTACATTTTAAATACACTATTCTGAATAATTTATATTGTTATATAGTTTAAAATATATGTCCTTTCTGTCCACCTAGGTTACTCTAGAACTCCTGATCATATAAATGGTATTTTATTAGCCTGTGATGGTCTGACACTCAAAACAGTGAAAAAGTCAACCTCTGTTTCTCTGCAACAACTGAACTAGAGGGAAAAAAAAATAGAATTGTAATCTACATGGCCACTCTAGCAATGTCCTGACATAAGTCTATGAAAAGATACATTACACAGACTAATAACAAGTTATCAGTGTTATTTTGTGTTTAGACTAAACACCAATTTTGGCGGTCCTTCCTTTATTATTTTTTAGTGGTGGTAAGGGAAGAAAAAAAATCTCAGGGAAGTACCTTTTCTTAGAGTGCATGTCATTGGTAATATGTCTGACATGACCCCAATACTGCTACATCTCCAGTTTCTATTTCACAGAAAGATTTCATCCTCTCTCAGTCAATTATAAGATGCTTTAGAGCCATGACAGCAAAACAAACAAACAAACAAATAAACAAAACAAAACAACAACAAACAAGGCTATGTGTATAGCCTAGGTTTTTCCCACAAAATAACATAGATCTTTATTTATGGGCAAATCAGAAACAAGCCAACCTTCTATTCTTATGTGGGCTTGGCACTGGGATAGAGACTATCTAGGTAAAGCATGTTTCCTGGGGCTCAGGAATTAGGACTGCGCAGGGTTGTATTTCTGTCAATGGTTCTGAAAGGAACTCGGAACTATCAGTGACTATCCCTAGCCATGAACACCCTCACTTAGACTACCACTAACAAACTGTTACAAAATAAAGCAAGTACACAACCAACCAATCAACCAACCAACCAACCAAGCCAAACACCATTTTTCAAGCCACAGTGTAGCTCTTATCTTTTTCCCTTCTAGGACTACAGTGCCCTGGGTAGAATCTGCTACCTCCTGTCCAAGAGAGAAACTTGCAGCATAGCCAAGGTGGATGCCTAACACACTATGATAAGTGGCAGAGAAGCCACACACCAGGTGCTGTGGAAACAGGCCCAGCTTCACATCAGCCAAATCTTCCCTTAGCTCTAATTCTACAGGGGATGTTTTATAGCACCAAGTTAATATCTTTGATATTTATGAGATACATGCAATGTGATACTTAGATAAATATTTACATTGTTGACTAAAATAAGCTAACAATAAATCTACCACCTCCCATTCTTGTAAAGACATGTAAAGCTCTCTGCAATTTTGAAAATTACAGCATTATTGTTACAGGCACTGCTCTGTGTGAATGTATCAAGGTGCATTCCTGCACAGTCCAAATACAACTCTGTATTTGAGCCCTCTGAACTCCCCTCCTCCAACAGGGTTAATCACCACGCCCATTCTTCTATGACTTTAACTCTGTCAATTCTATATAGTATTATTTACTTCTCTGAAGCTGTGATAAAATACCATGCCAAAAGCGGCTTACAGGAAGAGTTAATTTTGGCATGCAGTTACAGAGGGAGCCCATGATAGGAGATGACCATAACAGAAGGATAAGTTCTGACATATAGACCACACACGGGATGCAGAGAACTGGAAGCGAGGTGAGACTATTAACGCTCAAGTCAGCTGTTAGTGATGCACTTCTTCTAGGAAAGGTCCCACACTAACAGTTCGTAACCTCCTCGAACAGCACCACCAACTGGGAACCAAGTGCTTAAACTCACGAGCCAGAGGGGAACATTTCTCATTCAAACCACGGCATACATCCAGATGTTCTAATTAGCATCACTTCCTTTCTTCTACTGACCTTGAGTTATACTCCTGTAAAAATTAAAATTCCTGTGTGTGGGAATAACAATACAAAAAGACTTGTTGGTGTAACAAGATCTGTTTTATGAAATGTTCTGTATGAATTTCAGAGCAACATGTGTCCTATATTGTCATATGGTCTACACATGTCTCTTAGGTCCTTTTGGTCTAACGTTCAAAGACACTGTTTCTGTTTTGATGTTCTCCTCTCTGCTGTACTTACAGAAAGTATGACAGCAGAATTACCATCACCTTATCCCAGTCTATATGTCTTTAGATCTAAGAAATGTTACATTTTGTTTTGAATCCATTCAACCATTCTGCCATTATTTTAAGTAACTAGTTCAGGTAAAACTTACTATACGACATTTTATTTTTTACTGATTTGAAATCTGCTATTGTTTTTTTCCAGTTTTACAACTTTCTTTGTGAAATATTGTATTCCTAAAGGGGTACACTTTGATTCCTTTGGCCTTTTACCTTCTGCATATCTAAGAGAGTGCTGTTGTCTCTGGATAACTCACTGAATTTTGAAGCAAAATTCTTTGTGGCAACAGCAGGTGGAAAAAGCAGATGGACGAAACTATCTTGTTCCTTGTTTCTGCCCTCTTCCGATGTCTATCCCATTTGTCTATCTGAATGAGGATTGATCATCTTACCCAGGGTCCTCCTTCTTGCTTAGCTTCTTTAGAGTGTATAGATTTTAGTATGTTTATCCTATATTATATATATAATATCCACTTATATGGGAGTATATACCATGTGTGTCTTTCTGCTTTTGGGATACCTCACTCAGGATGATCTTTTCTAAGTCCCACTATTTGCCTGCAAATTTCATGATTTCCTCGTTTTTAAGTGCTGAGTAGTATTTCATTGTGTAAATGTAACACAACTTCTGTATCCATTTCTCAACTGAGGGACATTTGGGTTGTTTCTAGAGTCTGTCTATTACGAATAAAGCTGCTATGAACATGGTTAAGCAAATGCCCTTGTTGTATACTTGAGCATATTTTGAATATATGCCTAGGAGTGGTATAGCTGGATCTTGAGGTAGCACTATTCCTAATTTTCTGAGAAAGTGCTATATTGATTTCCAAAGTAGTTGTACAAGTTTGCATTCCCATCAGCAATGGAGGAGGGTTCCTCTTTCTCCACATCCTCTCCAGCATGTGTTGTCACTTGAGTTATTCATCTTAGCCATTCTGATAGGTGTAAGGTGAAATCTCAGGGTAATTTTGATTTGCATTTCCATGATGACTAGGGATGTTGAACATTTCTTTAAGTATTTCTCTGCCATTTGATATTCCTCTATTGGAAATTCTCTGTTTAGCTCTGTACCCCATTTTTTTTAATTGAATTACTTCATCTGTTGCTGTTTAACTTCTGGATATTAGTCTTTTGTGAGATGTAGGGTTGGTGAAGATCTTTTCCCAGTCTGTAGGCTGTTGTTTTGTTCTGACGGCAGTGTCCTTTGCTTTACAGACACTTTTCAGTTTCATGAGGTCCCATTTATTGATTGATGATCTTAGAGCCTTTGCTGCTGGTGTTCTGTTCAGGAAGTTTTCTCCTGTGCCAATGAGTTTAAGGTTCATCCTCACTTTTTCTTCTAACAGGTTTGATGTGTCTGGTTTTATATTGAGGTCTTTGATCTACTTGGACTTTACTTTTGTGCAGGGTGATGAGGATCTATTTGCATTTTTCTACATGTAGATATCTAGTTAGACCAGCCCCATTTGTTGAAGATGCTGTCTTTTTTCCATTTTATGGTTTATCCTCATTCAGAAAGGCAAACAGGATAAACATCAGAAGAGGGTGAAAACAAGGAACAAGACAGGAGCCTACCACAGGGGCCTGACTCCACCCAGCTGAGTATTAAAGCAAATGCTGAGGCTCATAGCCAAACTTCAGGCAGAGTACAGGGAATGTTTTGAAAGAATGGGGAGATAGAAAAGACCTGGAGGGGACTGGAGCTTCACAAGGAGAGCAACAGAATCAAAACATCTGGGCCCAACTAAGGACCCATTCTCCATACTCCAACCAAGGAACCATACTCCAACCAAGAACCATTCATGGAGATAACCTAGAACCCCTACACAGATGTAGCACATGGCAGCTAAGTCTCCAAATGGGCTCCCTACTAAGGGAAACAGGGGCTGTCTCTGTCAGTGGGTGGCTCTTTAATCACCTCCCCCTTGGGGGGGGCAGCCTTACTAGGCCACAGAGGAAAACAATGCAGCCAGTCCTGATGTGACCTGAGAGTCTAGGGTCAGATGGAAGGACAGGAGGACCTCCCCTATCAGTGGACTTGGGGAGGGGCACGGGAGGAGAAGAGGGAGGGAGGGAAGAATTGGGAGAGGATTAGGGAGCGAGTTACAGCTGGGATACTAAGTGAATAAGTTATAAGAAATAAAAAAATATTAAAAAGCACGAAATTAGGGGTTAGAAATAATGTCCGTTGTACTAGCCATGGACAGTCCGTTGTACTAGCTTTGGACAGTCATACTGTCCAAAGTATGACTCAGCCTTTGTGGCTGTGTGTCTATTCCACTGTAGTGTTCTATATATTGTAGTTCTGAGTGTTAACCCTGAGATTTCACCTTACACCTATCAGAATGGCTAAGATGAATAACTCAAGTGACAACACATGTTTGCATACCACTTTCCCATACTTTT
Source organism: Meriones unguiculatus (assembly GCF_030254825.1). Lineage (NCBI taxonomy): Eukaryota > Metazoa > Chordata > Mammalia > Rodentia > Muridae > Meriones > Meriones unguiculatus. The sequence goes on along the minus strand of NC_083351.1, from coordinate 65,880,919 downwards.
GCTAATATGTACTTTCTTATGCTTTGAAACCCCCCTCATTTTTTGTTACTCTTTTGAAGCTTAGTTTTTCTAAATAATGGTGTATTTCTCTAACATTTTGTCACACTTCAGGTGGCTATTGACGATTTGGTATAAAAGAACACAGCCATAATCCCAACTTTCAGGAGGTTAAGGCAGGAAGATCCTAAGTTTGAGGACAGCCTAATCCACATGTTGAGAACCTGCCTGAAAGAGCGAAACAAAACAAAAGCTGCATATAGACTTCAGGGGTAAGTTAAGTATATGAAACAGTAACTACAATCTTGTTATCATCCTTGACTTCATTTAATATTATCCAGGCTAAGTTGTAGCAATTTAGGGAACATCCCCAAATACCTGGTACTTTATTTTTCAAACGGAAGTTCACACATGAACACGCATAAGTGAGAAATGCAAAGTTAGTGACATATCCCATGAAATGCAGTGGACACTGACAGCTGCAATTTATCAACATAAATTTTTTGTTTAGTTGCAAACCTTTTGTCACAGGGAGATAAGGCACTTTTTAAATTGCCTCCTGCCTCTTTAAATAGCAATCTTTTTTATGATCCAGATATTTCAGAACAAAAAGGACACCTTGGTGCACAAAGAGAGAAAAATTCAGATTTCATGTGTATCAGCAGGAGTATCCATGTGCTATTCAATTTATCTTAGATTAGAGCCCATCCCTCCCTCCCTCCCTCCTGTTAGATGTGTTAATAGATCACTTGTACAAGAAAACAGAAGAGGAGAGGATGCTTAGCAGTAAGAAAGCCAGCCTGTGTGCCATTTCACTTTCCTTTGAATCAAAGAGCATACCTAACTGAACTCACTGTTGCTGTCTTTGTGGTGGTTTCTAACAGTATTAGGTAGGAAGAATACTCTTATTGCTAGCATCACATCAACAAAATGATTGAAAAATGCATGCATTTAACATGTTACCAAAGCTGTTATCACTTGGTAAACCATATAGACACTTCTCTTTTTTAGCTGCTTTGGGCACGTTAAGAGTGCTTCTTCTCATTTAAAAATAACACTGATTTGCATTTTAGGTATAGTTGAGAACTTTTTTTAACTATTCAAAAAAAAATCTAATTTGGGGATGCAGTTGAATTCCAGTGAAAGTTTCTAACAAAGTAGATCAGTTGAAGCCTGGGCTCAGATCCCGTTACTGTGAGAGTCCAAGCTTGCTTTACTGAAAACTGGCAACCCTCACTGAAATTACCTGCCCACACATCGTATTTTTAGAAAGCCAGTTTTAAAAGTTCTGAATTATTCCCCTCTACTATTAAAAGACATTCTGGCTTAGTTGTTATAGAACTGAGTCACTGAGAATGAGTAATTTGCAATTTTGTAATCTCTCTGTGATTATCAGCTAGACTTCTACTACCCAAAGACATGGAGACAAGGCCAAAGTTGTCTATAATACCTCCACATATTTGCAAATTTTTATTTGTCAGTAAATGTGTAATGGTCCCTAGATGTGTAAACAGACTTCCAGTGTGTTCATCTCTGCTGTAAAGACCAGTTGCTGGCTATGGAAGTCACCTTCTGGTTCCTAAAACTAGGACACATGGAGAGTAAGTGTGGCAAATGAAGTTTATTTTCTAACCAACTGACCTGAAAAAGTGAGACTAACTTGTGTTACTTAAGTGGACTCAAAGTGATCATCTCTGTCCTTACAAATGAAGCAGAAGAGGTCAAGATGATGACAAAAAAGAAAGTGACCCAATGCTGCTGATTTGGAAGGTATTAAAAGAAAAAGCCATTACCACCAATACCATCTTAAATTTTAAGTAGATCTTCCAAAGTAACATTCAAAACAAGATTTCATTTCTTTCTCATAGCAACTATAGGAAGTGAGAAGAAAATGTTATTATCACTCTGTCATAAATGAGAAAACTGAGGCAGAGAAAGTCTGATTTACTATTGACTGGGAACCAAAAGTGGATCTGTGTCTAGCATTCAGGACATCTCACTAAATCCACATTTATTACTCGGTGTTTATTATCTATAAAACACTGCATTGCAACTTTTATCGGAGTGTTACGGTAGTGGAAAAGACCACACACAAACATATAATATAGGATAAATATACTAAAATCTGTACACCTAAAGAAGCTAAGCAAGAAGGAGGAGCCTGGGTAATATGAATAATCCTTACTCAGAAAGGCAAACAGGATGGAAATTGGAAGAGGGAGAAGACAGGAAACAGAACAGTAGCCTACCACAGAGGGCCTATGAAAGACTCTACCCAGCAGTGTATCATAACAGATGCTGAGGCTCATAACCAAACTTTGGGTATAGTGCAGGAAATCTTATGAAAGAAGGGGGAGATGGAAAGATCTGGAGGGGACAGGAGCTCCACAAGGCGAGCAACAGAACCAAAACATCTGGGCCCAGGGGTCTTTTCTGAGACTGATACTCCATGAATGGAAATAACCCAGAACCCCTGTACAGATGTAACCCATGGCAGCTCAGTATCCAAGTGGGTACTCTAGTAATGGGATCAGGGACTGTCTCCAACATGAACTCAGTGGCTGGCTCTTTGATCACCTCCTCTTAAGGGGGGGGGGGGAGGGAGGTTGGCCTTACCAGGCCACAGAGGAAGACAATGCAATCAGTCCTGATGAAACCAGATAGGCTAGTGTCAGATGGAAGGGGAGGAGGACCTCCCCTATCAGTGGACTTGGAGAGGGGCATTGGAGGAGATGAGGGAGGGAGGGTGGAATTGGGAGGGAATAAAGGAGAGGGGCTACAGCTGGGATACAAAGTGAATAAACTATAATTAATACAAAAAAGAAAAATTTAAAATTAAAAAAGTAGAATGCTAAACTGTCAGGAGGGAGTGGGCTTCTAAAGTAAATGATCTACATAGGAACAGGAAAATTCAGGAGATTATTATCTGCTCTGGGCTGGGAAATCTCCATTTTATTCATTCCCCATCCTAAAGTCTTTCTTCTTTTCTGTCTAGAACTGGTACTAGAAAACATGAGTATTGGCTTTCTGTCCTTTTAGTCCTTCACAAATTTCTACTTTTTAACCTTTCAGACAAAGCAGGATACATATCAGGTTTCTTGACCAGAGCACCATCCTCTTCCTGTGTGAGGGTTCTCTTTATCCTTTCTCTCTGGCCCTCTCTACCCACAGTATGTCAGTGGATCAGCACCCTTAGTGTCTGAGGGAGCCTGCTAGGAAGGCAGAGTCCCAAGTCTTACCCTACCTTCCACATCAGAGCTTGTGGTGTAACAAGACACATTAAGATGTGAGAAGTATTATGCTAGGCCATTGCTTCATGAATTAACTTCTCCATTCACCACCATTGGTCTCGTTACAGTCTTTCTCCTTTCTTCCCTTTTCAAACAATCCACATTCACTATTAGAAAACAGGTAAGACACACCAACTCCTTAAATGACTATTCTCTTTTTAGCTCTCAGGTCATCACATTCCAACCCCTCCAAACACACACACACTTACCCACTTATGTTCTTGAAATCAATGCTATGTCCCTGTTCTCTTTACTCTTTAACTTTATTAAAACTCTGAAATTCAATTTCTGTGCCAATGTAATTGGACCACATGGACATGCATGTGTCTGTGTGTGTGTGTGCACTCTCACTCACAGGTGTAGATATAGTTTACTTTGGTGAGGTGGGGTTAACTCTTGAGAATTCCACAGTTACCAAACTGACTGAAAATGAATGCCCTTTGCAGGCATGTGGTAGCTGACCATTATGATTGCCCGTTATTATTACATACCTATTGAAGGTCACTCACATGTTCCTGCTTAGAGGCTGAGTTGACTTGTACCAGGCAAATGCATAATGTGTCTCCTAGGCACTGCACTTATCTTGAAAGACAGAAACATTACACAAGTGCACAGACACAAAATTCATGAGTTCAGAATGGCTAGCCCATGTGTAGTGGTATGTTAAAAATGAAGAAAATGACCAGTCAGTGGAAGCCAAGGGACTCATCACCATCCTGTACAAATAAGCTTGTGACAGTGAGGAACCAGAGGACAAAACAACCAGATCCTTCTTTTCATCTGATGACATTCTGAGGGCATGCAAGGTCTGAGAACATGCTTTGAAATTCACTGGGCATCAGTGAATTCCATCACCTCTATGGAATTTGGGCAACCCGCTCACTTGTGATTGGATGTTGTGCTATCATTGGCTCTGCCTCTTATGAAGAAAAATGGTGAGCTTTTCTTTTATAGAAAAGAACTGCAGTGAAAATGGTGGTATACCAAAAGGTTAATGTGCTCTTCAGCCCACTTCTGACAGATCACCTAGCAGCCATACAATCTGTTTACCTGATGCATGCTGAAAGAACTGTCACGCTTCACCTTTGGAAATGCGCCATTACTCCTAGTGACAGATTATGAATTGTGGAATATGTCCGGCACCTGGCCAGACAAGGAAGAGTTCATAAATCAGACTCGAAAAAGAAATACCTTACTGACATCCTTGAGTTCTATGGTGTGTGTGTGTGTGTGTGTGTGCGCGCGCGCGCGAATGTGTAAGACGTGTAAGTAGAGAGTAAGGTTAGTCCATTTGTGTGAGTATGCACATATTAATTGATGTGTTGGACATGGTGTGAAGGCTGCTGGTTTTCAAAATACCTTTGTTTAGGTTCTACCAAAGAACTATTTACTTATTTTTTTTTATATATATATAGCTAAGGAGTATTGTTTTCCCACATTCTCTGGGCCTTCTAATGAAAATGAGATTAAATAAATTACCTCAACAAAAAGCCTAAGTGGCTAACTCTCTGGAGTTGGTTTTTATTTTACAAATAATCAAGAAAACAGCTACAACATGGCAGATAATACTACACAAATTGCTAAATAGATAGGAATTCATGAAAATAAGTATTTAGGAGCATGTGAAAACAGCCTAAAAAAAGTCAGCTACAATGAAATAATGACATGTAAGTATCCACAGGGACAAATAATCAAAACCCTTTGGAAGAAGATGGGCTCTAAGTTTTTGTTTTGTGAGGTTGGCATGAAATACTCAAATGCTATTTTAAAAATTATTATCTAAAAATATATTCCAGTGTACATGAAAGACAAGAAATGGTATTTTGTAGAGAGATATTAATAATAAAGAAAAGACTGTTATTTTCACAATTCTGTCCAGGTCGATTACATACATATCACCAGGGAGCTGAGAGTTACTTTGCAATCTTCCCACACCCAGCCTTTACTCTGCAGAGCAGACAGTATGCCATTAGCACTTCTATACATTTTTGATAAGAGGAATAAGTCTACATAAATATATAGATCATTATTATGGTGATTATTGCTATTTATAAAACAATACTTATATTATTAAGATAATTGTATAGCTATATTTTGATTATAACATAAGGTGTAAAAAGTAGAGAAACTTTCATAATAATAAAAGGTACACCAAAAGATTGTCTTTCTGATGAAATCCTATTTCTAATAATATACTCTGTTTATCCAATGGCTGCCTCAGGGATTTCTAGAGTCCTGCTAAATCTATCTTCATTATTTTCAAATATTAACTACTGTATTTTTTCCTATCATTATGAATATTAATGATTTAAGCTATCAAGCCCAATCAGGTTCTCCTGTTCGGTGGCACAAAATAATGTAGATTTTTTTTTTTTAATTTTAGTGTATTTGTGACCCTCACCAGCATCTTTTTCACTGGTGGCCAAAGATATCCTCAGGCTCTGAGTCCCACATTTTAGGCCAACAAGAACTTCCTCTGATTATCCAGGTAAGGATGTACAGTCTAACTGGCCCAGAAAGATAATCTGAGCGAGTACTGGAAGAACAGGATGCTCTTAAGAGGTGGTACATTACATCTCCAATTACATCTCCCTTCTCTTGTCTCCATCTCTCCTTCAGATGATTTCTTCAGTGTGCAAATTTATTGTTAAGGCCATAAACCTCATCTGTGTGGTTTCTGAGCCCTCTGTACTCCTCCATCAAGATCCAGTCCTGCACAGCCTATATATCTGCAGGTACACATCCCAGTGCGGCCTGCCCCTGGTGGATGCTCCAGCCAGCCAACCATCATGCTCATTTTTCAGTCCTTAGTTAAAATGTCCCCTTCTATGAGATTTTTTCTCTCCTTTTTCTCACTACTATTATTAATTTATTCATTTTACATCCCAATCATAACCCCCTCCCTCATCTCCTCTCAGTCCCACTGTTCCTTCTCTTCCCCCCATCCCTATTCCCTAGTCTTCAGAAAAAGGGAACCATCCTTTCTTACCAACTGACCCCCAAACAACCAAGTCTCTTAAGGGCTGCCTGCATCTTCTTTCCCTGTGGCATGGTAAGGCCACCTTACTTGGGGGAAGTGATCAAAGAGTAGGTGACAGAGTTCATGTTAGAGACAGCCTCTGGCCCTTTTACTAGGTGACCCACATGGAGACTGACCTGCCTATCTGCTATATCTGAGCAGGAGGCTTGGGTCCTCTCCATGCATGGTCAGTCTCGCAGGCTCTCCTGGGCCCTGATTCGTTGGCCCTGTTGGTCTTCTTATGGAGCTCCTGTCCTCTCTGGGTCCTTCTACCCACCCACTCTTCCATAAGACTTCCTGGGCTCTGTCCAAAGTTTGGCTGTGAGTCTCAGCATCTGCTTCAATACTCTGCTGGGTGCAGTTGTTTGGAGGACATCTATGAAAGGCTTCCACTTGTTCCTTCTCTTCACCAGTGTCTATTCTATTTGCCCTTCTGAAGCATCCTCTCTAGGTTCCTCCTTGTTACTTAGCTTCTTTATGCCTGTGGATTGTAGTATAGTTATCCTGTATTGTATGGCTAATATCCACTTATAGTGACTATATACCATGTGTGTCTTTCTGGATCTGGGTTATCTCACTTAGGATGATCTTTTCCAGATTCATCAACTTGCCTGCAAATGCCATGATGTCCTTGTTTTTAATAGCTGAATAGTATTTCATTGTGTAGATATACCACAGTTTCTTTATCCATTTTTCAGTTAAGGAACATTTGAGTTGTTTCCAGTTTGTGGCTATTATGAATAAAGCTGCTATGAACATAGTTGAGCAAATGTCCTTGTTGTATAGTGGAACATCTTTTAGATATATGTCCAGGAGTGGAATAGCTGGGTAGAGCTGCTCCCAGTTTTCTGAGATAGCACCATATTGATTTGCAAAGTGGTTGAACAAGTTTGCACTCCCACCAGCTATGGAGGAGTGTTCCCCTTTCTCAGCAATCTCTTGAGCATCTGCTGTCACTTGAGTTTTTGATCTTAGCCATTCTGATAGGTGTAAGATGGAATCTCAGAGTTGTCTTGATTTTCATTTCTCTGATGACTAAGGATATTGAGGATTTCTTCAAGTGTTTTTTGGACATTCAATATTCCTTTGGTGAGAATTCTCTGTTTAGCTCTGTTTCCCATTTTGTAATTGGATTATCTGGTTTGTTGGTGTTTAATTTGAGTTCTTTTATACATTCTGGATATTAATCCTCTTTTGGATGTAGGGTTGATGAAGATCTTTTTCCAGTCTGTAGGCTGTCGTTTTGATCTACTGACAGTGTCCTTTGATTAACAGACACTTTTCAGTTTCATAATGTCTCAGTTATTAATTGTTGATCTTAGACCCTAAGCTGTTGGTGTTCTGTTCAGGAAGTTGTTTCCAGTGCCAATGAGTTCAAGGCTCTTCCTCACTGTTTCTTCTAACAGATTTAGTGTGTCTGGTTTTATGTTGAGGTCTTTGGTCCCCTTGTACACTATTGCAGCTAGATAAGTATGGACTATTTGCATTTTTTTTCTACATACATTAGACTAGCACCATTTGTTGAAGACGCTACCTTTTTTCCACTGTATGGTTTTGGCATTTTTGTCAAAAATCAAATGTCTGTAGGTGTATGGGTTTATTTATGGGTCTTCAATTCGATTTCCTTGATCCACCAGTCTGTTTCTAGGCCAGTACCATGCAGTTTTTATGACTGTTGCTTCATAGTACAATGTGAGATCAAGGATGAAGATCTTTTATTGTACATGATTGTTTTAGCTATTCTGAAGTTGTGAATTGTTCTTTCAAGGTCTGTAAAGAATTGTGTTGGAATTGATGGGACTTGCATTGAATCTGTAGATTGCTTTTGGTAAGATGGACATTTTTACTATGTTGATCCTACTATCCAGGAGCATGGAAGATCTTTCCATTTTCTGATATCTTTTTCAAATTCTTTCTTCAGACACTTGAAGTTTTTTTTTTTTTTTTAAATACAATTCTCTCACTTGCTTGGTTAGGGTTACACTAAAATAGTTTATGTTTTTTTTGGGGGGGGCTATTGTGAAGGGTGTTGTTTCCCAATTTCTTTCTCAGCCTGTCTTTTATATACAGGAGAACTACTGATTTTTTTTTTTTGAGTTAATTTTGTATCCAGCCATTTTGCTAAAGGTGCTTATCAGCTATAGGAGGTCTCTGGTAGGATTTTGGGGGTCACTTATGTATATTATCATATAATCTGAGAATTGTGATACTTGGACTTCTTTCTTTCCAATTTGTATCTCCTTTATCTTATTTAGTTGTCTTATTGTTCTAGCTAGTTCTCCAAGTACTATATTGAAGAGATATGGAGAGAGTGGATAGCTTTGTCTTGTCCCTTACTTCAGTGGAATTGATTTAAGTTTCTCTCCATTTAATTTGATGTTGGCTATAACATGGCTGTATATTGTCTTCACTATGTTTAGGTATGTGCCTATATCCAGGAGCTCTCCAAGACTTTTAACATGCATGAGTGTTGGATTTTGTCAAATGCTTTTTTGACATCTAAGGAGATGATCATGTGGCCTTTCCCCCCCCAAGTTTGTTCATATTGTAGATTACATTGATGGATTTCTGTATACTGAACTACATCTTCATGCCTGAGATGAAGCCTAGTTGGTCATGGTGAATGATATTTTTGATGTGTTCTTGGATTCGATTTGAAAGTATGTTATTGACTATTTTTGTGTCAAAGAAAATGGTCTGAAATTCTCTTTCTTTGCTGCATCTTTGTGTGGATTAGGTATCAAGATGACCGTGGCCTCATAAAATGAGCTTGTTAATGTTCCTTCCATTTCTATTTTGTGGAATAGTCTGAAGAGTATTGGTATTAGCACTTCTCTGAATGTCTGGGAGAATTCTGTGCTGAAACCATATGGCCCTGGGCTTTTTTTGATATGGAGACTTTTGATTACTGCTTCTGTTTCCTTAGGTATATAGGACTATTTAATTTGTTTACATGATCTTGATTCAATTTTTGAAGTGGAATTTATCCAGAAAATTGTCCATTTCATTGAGATTTTTCAAATTTTGTGGCGTATAGGCTTTTTTTTTTTTTTTTTTCTGCAGAAAGTAGAAAAATCTTTTATTGAGTTCTGAGATTTGCATTCAGGGACTCTCAGGATGACACCTTGAGCTTATAAAGTACTGCCTTATATTCTTCATGGGGAAACATTTTTTTTAAACTATGTCCTCAAGTATTACTTTCCAAATAATTTAAATGTTTTATTAGTATATATAATTTATACATAATAATGGGTTTTATTGTGACATTTGCATACACATACATAATGTATTTTGATAACATTTTCCCCTACTACCTTTCTTGTTGATTTACATTATAGACTGCAACAGCCATTTAGTGGTGAATATTCCTTCTTTAGTGAAACATACAGCAATGTCCTCCTGTCATCTCAAGGTTTCAATGACAAACCAAGGCACAGTTCTAGGTATATACCCAAAGTTTGTTCAAGTACACAAAAAGGACACTTGCTCAACCATGTTTATAGCAGCTCTATTTGTAATAGCCAGAACCTGGAAACAATCCAGATGTCCATCAACGGTGGAATGGGTACAGAAATTGTGGTATTTTTATACAATGGAATACTACTCAGCAATCAAAAAGGAGGAAATCATGAAATTTGCAGGCAAATGGTGGGATCTAGAAAAGATCATTCTGAGTGAAATATCCCAGAAGGAGAAAGACAAACATGGGATATACTCACTTATATAGACCTATAAGATATGATAAACATAATGAAATCTATATACCTAAAAAAGATAATCAATTGAGCGGACATGGGGTAAGATGATCAATCCTCGTTTAGAAAGACAAATGGGATGTGCATTGAGCGTATAGGTTTTTGAAATAAGATCTAATGATTCTTTTCATTTCCTCAGTGTCTGTTGTTGTGTCCCTTCTCATTTTGACTTTTTTGGTTTGGGTAGTGTGTCTCTGCCTTTTAGTTAGTTTAGCTAAGAGTCTGTCTATCTTTTTCATTTTTCTCAAAGTACTGGCTCTTGGTTTCACTGAATCTTTGAATTTTTAAAAAATTTTTAATTCTTTTAATTTCTTTTCTGACCCAGTTGTCATTGAGTAGAGAGTTGTTCATTTTCCATGTGCGTGTAGGTTCTTTTTCTTTTTTCTGTTGCTGTTGATGTTCAATGTTAGTCTCTTGTGTTCCAATAGCATACAACATATTGTATCTTCTTGTATCTGTTGAGACTTGTGTTGTAACCTACTATACGGTTGGTTTTGGAGAATTTTGTGAGGTGCTTAGAAGTAGGTATATTCTTTTATTTTACAGTGAAAAGTTCTGTAGATGTCTGTTTGGTTCACTTTATTCATGGCCTCTGTTAGTGTCATTATTTCTCAGTTTAGTTTCTGTTTGTTGACCTGTCCTTTAGTGAGAGTGGGGTGCTGAAGTCTCCCACTATTAATGTATGGTTTAAGCTTTATTAATTTTTTTATTACAAATGTGGGTGCCCTTCTATTTGGGGCATCAAGGTTCAGAATTGAGAGGTCATCTTGATAGAATTTTCCTTGGATGAGTATTAAGTGTGTTTTCCCATCTCTTTTGATTAATTAATTAATTTTGGTTGAAAGTCTATTTTATTAGATATTAGAGTGGCTACTTTTGCTTGCTTACTTGTTGGGTCTGTTTTCTTGGAAAACCTTTTTCCAGCCCTTTTCTCTGAGGTAATGTTTGTCTTTGTGTTGGAGGTGTGTTTCTTGAATGCAGCAGAATGATGGGTTCTGTTTATGCATCCATTCTGTTAGTCTGTTTCTTTTTATTGGAGAGTTGAGTCATTGATGTTGAGAGAGATTAAAGACCAGTGACTGTTAGTTCCTTTTATTTTGATGTTGGTTGTAGTAGTATATTTGTATGCTTATCTAATTTTTGTTTTGCTTCAGTGACATTATTATTATATATCTTGTGTTTTTTGGGTGTAGTTAACCTCTTTGGGTGGGAGTTTTTCTTCTAGTATCTTCTGTATGGCTGGATTTGTGTATAGATATTATTTAAATTTGGTTCTGTTATGGAATATCTTATTTTCTTCATTTATGGTGACTGAAAGTTTTTCTGGGTATAGTAGTTTGGACTGGCATCTGTGGTCTCTTAGGGTTTGCAAGATGTCTGCCCAGGCTCTTCTAGTTTTTATGATCTCTGCTGAAAAATCAGGGGTGATTCTGACAGGTTTGCCATTGTAAGTTACTTGGCCTTTTTCTTTTACAACTTTTAATATTTTTCTTTGTTCTATAATTTAGTATTTTGATGATTATGTGGCTAGAGAATTTTATTTTCTGGTCTAATCTATTTGGTGTTTGGTAGGACTCTTGTATGCTTATAGGCATCTCTTTCTTTAGATTGGGAAATTTTTCTTCTATGATTTTTTTTTTTTGAAAATACTTTCTCGGCCTTGGAGCTGAGAATCTTCTATTTCCTCTGTTCCTATTATTCTTAGGTTTCATCTCTACATGGTGTCCTTGATTTCTTGGATGTTTTGTATCAGATTTTTAGATTTAATATTTTCTTTGATGGATGCATCAATTTCTTTCATTGTATCTTCTATGCCTGATATTCTTTCCTTTATCTCTTGTATGCTGTTGGTGATGTTTACCTCTATAGTTCCTGTTTTCTTCTCTAAGTTCTCTTTCTCCAGGATTTCCTCGGTTTGGGCTTTCTATATTGTTTCCATTTCCATCTTCAGATCTTGAATCATTTTATTGATTTCCTTCACCTGTTTGTTTGTGTTTTCTTGTATTTCTTTGAGTGATTTACTCATTTCCTCTTTACAAGTCTCAATATATTTGACTGTATCTTCCCATATTTCTTCAGGGATTTTACTTGTTTCCTTTGTTATCATCTCCACAAGCATAGATTCACAGTAATTTTCTTGTCTTTCACTTGTATTGGGGTATCTAGGGCTCCTTGCCTTGGGATAACTGGGTTTTATAGATGCCATATTGCTCTGGGTTTTATTGACTGTGTTTTTATGTTGGCCTTTAGCCATCTGGTTGTCCCCACCATTAGCTGGTAGTTTTTGGTGCACTTTCGAGTTCTGGGGGAGGGAGGCCAGGATGGGAAAAGCCCTGGGCAGGAAGCTGGGTATTCCTGCAGAAGACCTCCTCAGATTGGTGGTTATAACTGGTGGTTCTTAAGCAAATGCCCGAGGTTCTCCTCAGCTGTATGATCCTGTGGACTAACTAAAGCCAGGGCTCTTCTCTCACCAGGGTATGTCCTGGAGGCAGCCACCCCAACACTGGCTTTCTTGCTCTGAGGTTAATGAACCTTTGGTGGAAGAACCAGAGTCAGGTGGGGTTATGGCCTCACCTCATTTCCTGCTTCCTCTCTCCTGCTTCCTGTGTGTGGTCAAAGTGAGGTCAGTCTGTGTCCTGCTCTGGCCACCTGCTGCCATGACTTCTACATCATTATCAGCTTTGACCCTCTGGAACCATAAGACCAAATAACCCCTCTTCTATATCTTGCTTTTGGTTATGGTGTTTACACAGAAACAGAAATCAAAGAAGTACACATGTATACAACATACAAACAGTGATTCCATAGCTAGTAACCAGTGAGTTCTCAGATTCTTAAGCTAGTCAGGACTATAAGCAATGTTTATTATGAAAACTAATTTCTCCACCTTAGGAAAAATAACTTAAGATTGGTTATAAAACTTATCTTCAGTCAAGTTTTCTTGACTGAATTCTTTATCCTACATATAAAACATGCTGAATTCTATAAAGAACAACTTCAAGATGTAACAGATGTGAAAGGGGAGACATACTTAATTTCACAGGAGGCTTAACTGTGTTAAGTAAATAATGATTCAATATAAATAGATGCTGTGAGAAAGCAGTATGTTTGTCAAAGTAACTACAGTAACTGCTTCATATTTGCTACACTAGAACTGCACAGAGAAGCTCCTACAGAAAGACAGACATAAGCTACCTGTCAAAGGGTGAGCAGATTTTGATTAGAAAGTCAGTAGAGAGTACTGGGAGCATGTTAGCTCCACTTATTAGTTTCTCTACATCTTCAAAAAACAGCAGAAAGGCAGAAAACACTCTATGATTACACGTTATCAGTGCTAATATAGTGATACTATCAAAACCTGAGATGTCTATTTGAGATAACATTTAGAACCATGTTCCAGGAATGGTATTGGCTCCACGCCTGTAATCTCAGCGCTCAGGAGGAAGAGACAGGGCATTATTGAATGTGAGGTTTATATGGACTCCATGACAAGTTCAAGGTCACCCTGGGATGCATAGTGACACTCTGTGTTAAAAGCACAAAATGTGCCAGGTCATGGTACACATTTTTAGTCCCAGCACTCAGCAGACAGAGGCAGGCAGATCACTAAGATCCAGGGCAGCCTGGTCTGCAACGAGAGTTCCAGGACAGTCAGGGCTACACAGAGAAACTCTGTCTTAAAAAAGCACAATGAAACCAAACCAAATGACGCCCCCACACACAGACACCAAAGTGCTGGAAATGCAGTATAGTCAGAACTAGAGTGCTTATCTAAGCAAGCCAAACAACAACAACAACATCAAAAACAAAACAAAACAAAAAACCAAACAGAAAAACAAAACAAAACAAAAAAACCTACAAGAAGACATATATTTGACAGATATGTAGCAACTCTAAACTAAAAATGATAAAAATGACAAAACCCTACAGATAGAAGTCAAAGAATCCTCTGAAAATGGAAAGAGACAAATGTTCTTGGGCCACAGAGTTCAATATTGTTAGAGGATCACTGGGTTTCCATTATCTGATTTCAATGCTTACAAAGCTACAGTAACTCAGACATGTGGTACAGGAGTAGAGACAGGCATTGAGAAAAGTGAATCACAATAGAAAATTCAGAAATAGACACATATGTAAGTGGCTGATTGATTTCAACCAGGACTGTTAAGAAGCCATAGGCTAGTCATATGAAAACACACATACACACACACACACATATTTCAACCTTTGAATGTGTTATTTATAAAATCCAAATGAAACATACCACACATTTAAGTATGATAGCAAAACCTGTAAAACTTCTAGAATGTAAGAAAATAAAAGACCTCTTGGGTTAGATAAACATTCCTAAGTAAGACAAAGACCATGAATAATGAAAACATCAATAACTCAAACTTTGTTAGGGTGTTTGCTATTTAAAAGAAAACAGTTAACACATGAAAAGAGTCATAGACTTGGCAGTGTAAAGAATCACTTCTTCTAAGAACGGCTTATATGCAGAATATAGAAAGCAGAGCTCATTAATAAGAAGGAACACAATTCAGTCAAAAATTGGGCAAAACATTTAGACCATGTTTTTCAACTAGAGTATGACTGAGATTTAGAGCTACGTGTATATTTCTGTCACTGTAGATGACAGGACTGTGTGCAAACAGTAGCTGTTCTTCTACTTGCACATGCCAGATGGATATAGAATGACATCCAAGAATGTCCCTGAGGCACTGGAAAACATCCCACAGGAAATCAAAATGTCCTGGCTGAGAACTTGGTTAGGGCTTTCTTTCCCAGACAGAATGTGCAGGTGACAAATGTATAATCTGTAACAAACTACAAATTATTAAATGCAAGAGTCTGAAAAATTACATATTATATAAACATTTTAATATGATACAAAGAACAATTATAATATCCTCTAGTTTTGGAGAAGCCTTCAAATCTGAAAATGTGTTAGAGTTAGTTTTTTTTTTTTTTTAAATTTTCAAGATTATTTTGTCTGGTTAGGAACTTGTATGGTTTCACACACATTTTGGGATTCTCTTTCTATTTCTATAAAAACTATCATAGGAATTTTAACAGGAATTTCACTGAGTCTGTGAATTCCACTAGATGTAATGAATATTTAAACTGCATTAACTGTTATTCCAATACATGAATATAAGAGTCTTGCATTTTTTGTTGTTTTTAATTTCTTCCATTAATATTTTGCATTTATCAAGGTATAGAAATTGGTTCAATATATACTTAAATATTTTACCCATTTTTGTGTTGTAAATGAGATGGTTTTCTTGATTTCTTGGGAAAGGAGGGGAGGTTTTGTCAACGTATAGAAATACTACTGACTTTTCACATGTTGATTTTTTGTTTTTGAGATAGAATCTTACATAGTCCCATCTGTCTTGATTCTTAATTTGTAGCTCAGGCTGGCTTTGATCTCACAGCAATCCTCTGCCTCAGCCTCCAAAGTGTTGGGACTGCAGCCATGCAATATAATCTTACATTGCATTTATATAAGATTGTATCATCTGTAGACAAAACAGTTTAACTCCTCCTCTTCTATTACTTGATACCATTTATTTCCTTCACATGCCCCGTTGCAATGGATACTTGTGGTACCATGTTGCATAGAAATAGATGCCCTTCTCTGTGACAAGCTGGAGACCTAAATCAGGATAGGTTCCTGGGAGGATATGAGCAGGACTCAATCAAAGAGTCCTAGTAGCAGAAGCCATAGAGACTGAAGATGATACCCTCTAACTAGACTAGTCTCCTAACAGAGGGAGGAGAACAGCAACCCACCCACAAAAACTTCAGCCCAAAAATTACCTTGCCCACAAGATGCGTAGGGATAATGATAGAGCAGATAGAGCAAAGATTTAGAGAATGCCCAACCAATGCCTGGTCCAACCAAAGACCCACCCTATGCAAGAGTGCCAACTCCTGACACTATGAACCATGCTCTGCTAAGCTTGAAGGCAGGAGTCTGACAAACTTGTCTACTGAGAGGCTCTACCCAACAGCATCTCAAAACAGATGCTGAAACTCATAGTCAAATATTGGAGATGCAAAGGAAGTCTTGTGGAAAAGTGGGAGGAAAAAGAATGTGGAGGTGACAGGATCTCTACAAGAAGACCAATAGAGCCAATTAATCAGGACCCAGAGGGGTTTGCTGAGACTGAAGCATTAACCACGGACCGTGCAAAAACTGAACCTAGGCTCCTTACACAGATGCAGCTTAGGCCTCTTGTGGGTCCTCTAGTAAGGGAAGTAGGGACTACACTGGACACGAACTCACTTGGTAGCTTTTTTATTACTTCCACCTGGCAGGACTGCCTTGACAGCCCATAGGGGAAGAGGACATGCTCGGTCTTGATGCAACAAGATGAGCTGGGGTGGATGGGAAAGGGAGCTCCTCTTTTCTGAGGATGGGGAGGAAGGATTGGTGGAGGAAGGGAAAGTAGGGCTGGGAGTGGAAGAGGGATAGGGCTATAATAAGGATGGAAAGTGAATAATAGTAATAGAAAAGAAATTGATACCCTTGTTCTGTTCACAGTAAAAGATCTGCATATATTCACGTGATCATATAGGTCTCACCCTTAATTCCTTATTGTGATTTGTTTTACTGATTCTCATATTCTGAATCTTTTTATGCCAGGAATAAATTATACTTTATCATGAAGACTGATCCAGCTAAAGTGTTGTTGAACATGCTTTTGAGTTTAGTTGAAGATTTTTGTATCTGTGCTCACCATTGATCCAGGCATAAGTTTCTTCTCTTGAACCATATTCAGAGTGTACATAGATTCAAGGTTTTACAGGTTTATTTCTACAACTTTGACAAGGACTGAAAACAAAGAACAAAACAGTATTTTCTACATTTGTGTGTTTTCAAGATAATTTAAAGCTACTGTGAAGCAAAATAAACACATACCTATGTGCTCCAAGTTAGATGAGAAACTGTAATAAAATGTGCAAGCCACAGAGTTCAGTAACGTGAGAAGAGTTTGTTCACACAAGTGAGATATGAGAAATAGGCAAGGACTGGCAGTTTGCAATTCAAAATATGAAGTTACAAAACATATGTAACTAAAACATGATGCTTTGGTTTCTGATAACAATTACACGACAATTTTGTTAACATGATACTGTTATTCATTAGAGTGACAAAGACAATTTATTTTAAGTCAACCAGTCATCAATCAATTAACATTCTTACCATATGTTATCCACTCCTGGACAGAGGATCTTATTGACTATTTATATGAGCATATGCATATATATTTTGGCTGTAATGTTATAATTATAGCTTATAAAATATGGCACTTGTGTCTTTGTGTTTCTGAGAAACCATTATACTAATTTTGATAGTGCCTATACTAGCTTGCATTCCTACCAACGTGTATTGATATTCCTCTTTCCCCAATCTTCACCAGCAAAACCTAGTCATCCACTATGAAATGAATGAATAAAGAAGATGTGGTACATATATGCAATGGGATCTTATTCAGCAATAAAGAAGAAATGAAATCCCAACATCTGTAGGAGACGGATCGAGTGATAGCTCATTATGCTAAGGCAGATTCAGAAAAACAGGTATTATATGTTCTGTCTCATGTGGTCTCCCTCTGGTCTTCCCTCCCTCCTCCATCCATCATCTTTTTTTTTTACTGTCTCTCTCTCTCTGTACCTACATGAAAGCACACATGAATGGGGACTTTGAGAGGAAAGGAAGGGGGACTAAGGGGATAAAGGAGGAACAGGAGAGGATAACAGAATACATGTGGTGTGAAAGCAGGAGGAATTAACTGGGGGAAAGAAGGAGGTAGGTGCAAAGCAGGGAGATGAATAAGAACTAGAACGACATTTATGAATGATAAATGCTACAACAAAATTTTCTAAAGTGTCTAGAAAATTAATAAAAAATTATAAAATCATGCACATTATCAATACATTGTACTGGAACTAGTTAAATGCCATGGTTAGCTCTCTATAACACAATTCTTTCTGCATAGGAAATAAGTTAGAGCTGTGTATTTGAGATAATGTAATATTTTTAATGATAACGGAAAAACATTTTCAAGTAGAAAAAGTAACTGTAGAAGAGCGTTCATTACTGTCACATTTTGACTAAAAATACATATATAGAGAAATGCAAAAAGACAGAAAATGTTTTACAGAGATAAATACTGTAATTCTAGAAATAGTTATTCATAAAAGTTGGATTGTAATGAGACTTCAATGTTTTTTTTTTCTGTTTTAGTTATTTCATTTTATTTAAAGGAAGCGAGAAAGTAATAGAATAGTATAAATGCTTCTTTAGGTAGCAACCTAAAGCATTTCCTTCTAACACAGCAAGTCTGCAGTAATTACTGATGTGAATTAAAACATAGTTAGTTACCTCTGACTGCACCTAGCCCTTCTAAGCAGGAACTACAAAGACACAAGATAAACAGTTCCTATACTTTTACTTGAATACATTATTTTAAATATTTGTATATATGTTGAGAAGGTCCTATTTCATCTAAACTCTCATCAATTCATTCAGTCCTTGACATGACAAATAGTTTTTAATGATGTGCAAAAACATTCTGGAAGGGTTCTTTTCAAAATCCTCCAAGCATTGCCAAAACTCAGAGTTATAATGACACATGAAATATAACCAAAAGCTAGGATAACTTTTCCCCCTTTGTATCGTAAAACAGATAACACTAGCTTATACAAACACAGTACAGGCATCAACTGAGAATTTTTCATGATGTCTCTTGATAAATGGTACTACTGCCATCCTCAACAAATTTCTAAGGCATCTTAAAACGGCCATTTGTTTGCCTGTTCAAAACAAATAGTTTTGTTTATGCAAAGGCACAGTCCTTGTATGCGACTGAAAGTTTCCTCGCTTTCTCTCTGTTGCAGAGTGCCAACCACCCCAAGCCACCCTGGACATCCACAGTCAGAGTCACTCCAGCATCTATGTCTCTAGCATACTACCCAGAGCGCTCCTGGTCGTTCTATGTAAACGAATTCCAGGCACTTGTTTGGGACCCACAAACCCAGCTGGTTCTGTTAATTAACTGGTAAGTGTCTGACAGAACCTGTAAACTCAGTTTGAATGGCAGGTTTCTCAATGGGAGGGCTTCCTGTGAGGCTAAGCACACAGTATACATTCCACTGAGGAAACAGCCCACTTTAGGTAGCAAATGAAAAAAAAAAAAACCTCCATCACACTTGACATTTCACAGTCGGTAGCTACTGGTGGGATTAGTTCTTTCTACCAATTACCCATTACTGAGCCCTGTCACTGAGAAGAAATAAGACTTCAGAACTGTTGATGATTTGGCTCCTATGCAGGAAACAATAATTTGATGGTTTGAATAAGCATGGCCCCATAGGCTCCCTAGTTTGGGAAGGATCAGGGGTGTGACCTTTTTGGAGAAGGTGTATCACTAGGTGCGGGCTTTGAGGTAAAAAAAAGCCCATACCGTGCATACTTTCTGCCTTCAACTTGTGCATCAGCATGCAAACTTGTAACTATGCTCCTGTGCCACACTTGCCTCCACCTAACTTCCACGATCCATAATCATGGACTCAGCCTCTGAAACTGCAAGCAAGCCTCCAACTAAATGCTCCCTTTTATAAGCTGTATTGGTCATGGGGTCTCTTCACAGAAACAGAAAAATAACAAAGACAAATATTTTCTAATTCAATTATCATACAAAGCAGTTCTAGTCAGATGAAAAATAAAAAGAAAAACCACCCATAATTTTATTACTTAAATGTATTTTCCCATACTCATTTTTCATGAATATAATTAACATTTTTTGGTATATTCAACCAAAGCAATACACTTTTCCATCTGATTTTTAGGTTCATTTTTCACATTTTTTTTATTTTTTTTATTTTTTTTATCAGTTACATTTTATTAACTCTGTATCCCAGCCGTGTCCCGATCCCTCATTCCCTCCCAGTCCCTCCCTCCCTCCCTCATCTCCACCGTGCCCCTTTCCAAGTCCACTGATAGGGGGGACCTCCTCCCCATTCATCTGATCCTGTTTTATCAGGTATCTTCAGGACTGGCTGCAACGCCCTCCTCTGTGGCCTAACAGGACTGCTCCTCCCTTTGGGGGTGGGGAGGCCAAAGAGCCAGTCATTGAGTTCGTGTTAGAAATAGTCCTTGTTCCCCTCACTTTGGGAAACCAATTGGTTACTGAGCTACCACAGGCTACATCTGAGTGGAGGTTCTAGGTTATATCCATACATGGTCCTTGGTTGAATGTCAGTCTCAGAAAAGACCCTGTGCCCAGATATATTTGGTCCTTGTGGAGCTCCTATCCTTTCCCCATCAGACTAACTCCCCTTCTTTCTTATGATTCCCTGTACTCTGTCAAAGGTTTGGTCATGAGTCTTTGCTTTGAAAACACTGCTAGTTAGAGTCTTTCAGATGCGCTCAGTAGACTCCTGTCATACGTTCAATGCACATCCCATCTGTCTTTCTAAACGAGGATTGATCATCTTACCCCATGTCCGCTCAATTGATTATCTTTTTTAGATGTATAGATCTCATTATGTTTATCATATCTTATAGGTCTATATAAGTGAGTATATCCCATGTTTGTCTTTCTCCTTCTGGGATATTTCACTCAGAATGATCTTTTCTAGATCCCACCATTTGCCCGCAAATTTCATGATTTCCTCCTTTTTGACTGCTGAGTAGTATTCCATTGTATAAAAATACCACAATTTCTGTACCCATTCCACCGTTGATGGACATCTGGGTTGTTTCCAGGTTCTGGCTATTACAAATAGAGCTGCTATAAACATGGTTGAGCAAGTGTCCTTTTTGTGTACTTGAACAAACTTTGGGTATATACCTAGCAGTGGTATAGCTGGGTCTGGAGGAAGCACTATTCCTATTTGTCTTAGAAAGCGCCAGATAGCTTTCCAGAGTGGTTGTACCAGTTTACATTCCCACCAGCAGTGGAGAAGGATTCCCCTTTCTCCACAACCTCTCCAGCATGTGTTATCACTTGAGTTTTTCATCTTGGCCATTCTGATGGGTGTAAGGTGATATCTCAGGGTCGTTTAGATTTGCATTTCCCTGATGGCTAATGAGGATGAGCATTTCTTTAAGTGTTTTTCTGCCATTCGATATTCCTCTGTCGAGAATTCTCTGTTTAGCTCTGTTCCCCATTTTTTAATTGGATTACTTGGATTGCTGCTTTTCAGCTTCTTTAGTTCTTTGTATATACTGGATATTAGTCCTCTGTCAGATAAAGGGTTAGTGAAGATTCTTTCCCAATCTGTAGGTAGTAGTTTTGTTTTGATGACGGTATCCTTTGCTTTACAGAAACTTTTCAGTTTCATGAGGTCCCATTTATTGATTGTTGCTCTTAGAGCCTGTGCTGTTGGTGTTCTGTTCAGGAAGTTGTCTCCTGTGCCAATGAGTTCTAGGCTGTTCCCCACTTTTTTTTTCCAATTGATTTAGGGTATCTGGTTTTATGTTGAGGTCCTTGATCCACTTTGACTTTAGTTTTGTGCAGGGTGATAAATATGGATCTATTTTCATTTTTCTGCATGTAGACATCCAGTTGGTCCAGCACCATTTGTTGAAGATGCTGTCTATTTTCCATTGAATGGAATTGGCTTCTTTGTCGAATATCGAGTATTCATAGGTGTGTGGATTTATTTCTGGGTCTTCTATGCGGTTCCATTGATCCTCCTTTCTGTTTCTATGCCAATACCATGCAGTTTTTATTACTGTTGCCCTGTAGTACAGCTTGAGATCAGGAATGGAGATACCTCCAGATGATCTGTTGTCATACAGGATCGTTTTGGAGATTCTGGGTTTTTTGTTTCTCCATATGAAGCTGAGAATCTTTTTTTCAAGGTCTGTAAAGAATTGAGTTGGTATTTTGATGGGAATTGCATTGAATCTATAGATTGCTTTTGGCAGTATGGCCATTTTCACAATGTTAATCCTACCAATCCATGAGCACGGGAGCTCTTTCCATCTTCTGATATCTTCTTCAATTTCTTTCTTCAGAGACTTGAAGTTTTTCTCAAACAGGTCTTTCACTTGCTTGGTTAGAGTCACACCAAGGTACTTTATGTTATTAGTGGCTATTGTGAAGGGTGTTGTTTCCCTAATTTCTTTCTCAGCCTTTTTGTCTTTGGTATATAGGAGGGCTTCTGATTTTTTTGAGTTGATTTTGTATCCTGCCACTTTGCTGAAGGTGTTTATCAGCTGAAGGAGTTCTCTGGTTGAATTTTTGGGGTCGCTCATGTATACTATCATATCATCTGCAAATAGTGACACTTTGACCTCTTCCTTGATTTGTATCCCCTTGATCTCCTTTAGTTGTCCTATTGCTCTGGCTAGGACTTCAAGTACTATGTTGAAGAGATATGGGGACAATGGACAGCCTTGTCTTGTCCCTGATTTCAGTGGGATTGATTTAAGTTTCTCTCCATTGAGTTTGATGTTAGCTATAGGCTTGCTATATATTGCCTTTACTAAGTTTAGGTATGTGCCTTGTATCCCTGATCTCTCCAAGACTTTAAACATGAATGGGTGTTGGACTTTGTCAAATGCTTTTTCGGCATCTAAGGAGATGATCATGTGGTTTTTCTCCTTCAGTTTGTTTATGTAGTGGATTACATTGATGGATTTCCGTATGTTGAACCACCCTTGCATGCCTGGGATGAAGCCTACTTGGTCATGGTGGATGATATGTTTGATGTGTTCTTGGATTCGGTTTGCAAGTATTTTATTGAGTATTTTTGCGTCAATGTTCATAAGAGAGATAGGCCTGAAGTTCTCTTTTTTTGTTGGGTCTTTGTGTGGTTTAGGTATTAAGGTGACTGTGGCTTCATAGAATGAGTTTGGTAGTGTTCCTTCTGTTTCTATTTTGTGGAATAGCTTGAGGAGAATTGGAGTTAGCACTTCTTTGAAGGTCTTGTAGAATTCTGCGCTGAAGCCATCTGGTCCAGGGCTTTTTTTGGAGGGGAGACTGTTAATGACTGTTTCGATTTCCTTGGGAGATATAGGGCTATTCAGTCTTTCTACCTGATCTTGACTTAGTTTTGGTAGATGGAATCTTTCAAGAAAATTATCCATTTCATTTAGATTCTCAAATTTTGTGGCATATAGGCTTTTGTAGTATGACCTAATAATTGTTTGGATTTCCTCAATGTCTGTGGTTACGTCCCCATTTTCATTTCTGATTTTGCTGATCTGGATAGTTTCTCTCTGCTTTTTAGTTAGTTTGGCTAAGGGTTTGTCTATCTTGTTGATTTTCTCAAAGAACCAGCTTTTTGTTTCATTGATTCTTTGGATAGTTTTATTTGTTTCTAGTTGATTGATTTCAGCCCTTAGTTTGATTATTTCCAGCCGTCTGCTCCTCTTGGGTGTATCTGCTTCTTTTTTTTCTAGGGTTTTCAGTTGGGCCATTAAGTTGTTTGTATGTGATGTTACGAATTTCTTCTTGCAGGCACTTAGTGCTATAAATTTTCCTCTGAGCACTGCTTTCAATGTGTCCCATAAATTTGGGTATGTTGTGCCTTCCTTTTCATTGAATTCTAGGAAGTCTTTAATTTCTTTCTTTATTTCTTCCTTAACCCAGTTGTCATTGAGTAGTAAGTTGTTCAGTTTCCATGTGCGTGTCGGCTTTTTGTTGTTTCTGTTGTTGTTGAGGTCGAGCTTTAGTCCATGGTGGTCAGATAGTATACAAGGGATTATTTCAATCCTTTTGTATCTGTTGAGGCTTGCTTTGTGGCCCATTATATGGTCTATTTTGGAAAGGGTTCCATGCGGTGCTGAAAAGAAGGTGTACTCTTTTGAGTTTGGGTGAAATGATCTGTAGACGTCTATTAGGTCCATTTGATTTAGGGATTCTGTGAGTGCTTTTATTTCCCTATTTGGTGTCTGTCTAGTTGATCTGTCCCTTGGTGAGAGTGGAGTGTTGAAGTCTCCCACTATTAAGGTATTAGGATCAATGTATGATTTAAGCTTTAATAATGTTTCATTTACGAATGTCGGTGCTCTTGTATTTGGGGCATAGCTATTCAAGATTGTGATGTCCTCTTGGTGGATTTTTCCTTTGATGAGAATATAGTGGCCCTCCTTATCTTTTTTGATTAACTTGGGTTGAAAGTCTATTTTATTAGATATTGGGATGGCTACTCCAGCTTGTTTTCTGGAAACATTTGCTTGAAAAACACTTTTCTAGCCCTTTACTCTGAGGTAGTGTTTGTCTTTGTTGCATAGGTGTGTTTCTTGGATGCAACAGAATGTTGGATCCTGTTTCCTTAACCATTCTGTTAGCCTGTGTCTTTTTATTGGTGAGTTGAGTCCATTGATATTGATAGATAATAGTGACCAATGCATGTTAGTTCCTTTTGTAATGGAGTCGATGATCTAACCCTGTTTCATTGCTTGTTTTCTTTTCATTTTTGTTGGGACATTATCTGTATGCCCTGTTTTCTTGGGTGAATTTGTTTTCATTGGATTGGAGTTTTCCTTCTAGTATCTTCTGTAGGGATGGTTTGCTGTGTAGATATTGTGTAAATTTAGTTTTGTCATGGAATATTTTGTTTTCTCCATCTATGTTGATTGAAAGCTTTGCAGGGTATAGTAGTCTGGGTTGACATTTGTGATCTCTTAGAGTCTCCATGATACTTGCCCAGGCCCTTCTGGCTTTCATAGTTTCTGATGAGAAGTCCGGCGTGATTCTGATAGGTCTACCTTCATATGTTACTTGGCCTTTTTCCCTTGCTGCTTTTAATATCTTTTCTTTGTAGATTTAGTGTTTTGACTATGATGTGACGTGATGTGTTTCTTTTCTGGTCTAGTCTATTTGGAGTTCTGTAGGCCTCTTTATTTATGGACATCTCTTTCTTTAAGTTGGGAAAATTTTCTTCTATGATTTTCTTGAAAATATTTTCTGGACCTTGGAGTCTGGAGTCTTCTTTTTCGTGAATTCCTATTATTCTTAGATTTTGTCTTTTCATAGCATCCTTGATTTCTTGGATATTTTGTGATTGGAACTTTTCTGATTTTACTTTTTCTTTGAGAGAAGTATCCATTTCTGCAAGTGTGTCTTCAGCTCCAGAGATTCTCTCTTCCATCTCTTGTATTCTGTTGCTGATGCTTACCTTTGTGGTTCCTGATCTTTTCTCCAAGTTCTCCAGCTCAAGGGTTTTCTCATTTTGTGTTTTCTTTATTGATTCTAATTCTGTTTTCATGCCTTGCACCATTTCTTTCATGTGTTTGAATTTGGACTCCTGTCTCTCTATTTTTTTCATTTCCTTCTTATATGCCGCTAATTTTTCCTCTACTTGTGTATCTATTTGTTTGGCTATGTTTGCCTGTGTTTCTTTAAGGATATTGTCTATTTCTTCTTTCTTTGCCTCCAATTGACTGGCCATCTCTTTGAAAGACTTGTTCATTTCCTCCTTATGAGCCTCAAATAATTGGGCAAGCATGGCTTTAAAATCATTTTCCTGTGCTTCTGCTGAATTGGTGTATCCATCGATTTTGGGGTTTGCTGGTGAAGTCATGATGTCCTGATTTATGTTGGAAGTGTTCTTTCGCCTACCTCTGGCCATTGGCTTATCTGAAACCTTCCCTGTTTGTTTTTGGATTCTGCAGATCAGACTGGTGCTGTCTCTCTCTGGTGTCTGGAGAGTTCTTCAGGAAGCTGAGCACTCTCAGCGTGTGCTGAGGACCAGCTGTACCTGTGGGAGGAAAGTATGCAGGCGCAAACGGGGCAAATGCAAGCGTGTGTGCGCACGTGTGTGTGTGTCTGTGTGTGTAAGTGTGTGTGGATGAGTTTCTCGAGGGACAGAGTGATGGCTAATGTTGAACCCTTGAGTGTGTGGGAGGGGCTCTGCACTGTATATGTCGCAGGCGCTAATGATGATCCCAGCGCAATTTCTGGCATTAACTGTCTTAACTCCTCAATCAGGCCCACAGTGCAGGAACTTCAATGTCCCTAGTGCTCCTCTTTTTCCCAAAGTGGGTATGTGGGTGGGAGGGGGGTTCGATGCCTGGCTTCTGATTTAGAAGGACCCAGGATCTGGGGAACTGCAGATTCTCAAGGGTGCACTCACTTACAGGCAGGTCTCTTGGCAGAGATCTTGGTAGCCGGGGCTCTCTGCTCTCTGGTTTGGCCCTGCTTCTTTGATGTGTTCCGCCAGTTCTGTGCTGCTGTCACTGCCAGGTTCTGAGCTCTTGCTGCAGCTGGAGATTCCAGGGTGGTCACTTCAGCAGGGATGGGGTAACCAGGCTCTCTGTTCTCTGGTTTGGCCCTGGTTAGTCTTAAACTGGAGGGCTGTGGTGCCCCGCCAGTTCAGTGCTGCTCCGCTGCCACGTCCCGCTGTAACTGGAGACTGGGTTGCTAGTCCCAATGCTTTCTGGGAAGTCCTGGGATCTCTTCATTGTGCTCTCCAAGCTTGGGAGGCCCAGCGCCTGGTGTTTCCAGGTTGTTTGACGTTTCTGCCTGGTTTTGGTGAGTATATAGCGTATTCTCTGTCACTGTGGGATTGGGCGGGCCGTACCGTCAGTGATGGCGATCCTGTGGAGCTAGTATGGTGTCTAGCAGATTCGCGCCCTGGGAGGATGGTGCAGCCGCTGCGCGAATCTGGGACTCCGGGGCACGTACTGCTGGCTTTTGTCTGCAGCTAAAGTGCTTGGGGCTCCGTCTCAGCGGCTGTATACCCCAGGCAGTTAGGTCTGCGCTGAGAAAGATGAGTCCACTGTGCCGCTGTACCGAGGAGGAAGGAGGTCTGGGGGAAGAGGGAGTG
Source organism: Meriones unguiculatus (assembly GCF_030254825.1). NCBI lineage: Eukaryota > Metazoa > Chordata > Mammalia > Rodentia > Muridae > Meriones > Meriones unguiculatus. The sequence goes on along the minus strand of NC_083351.1, from coordinate 65,854,061 downwards.
CTGCAAGAACAAAGGATCGTTTCTCTCCTTCCCCAAGCAAGTCTCCGGGTGACCGGAGGCCAAAGTTTTCACCTCCTGCGATGTTCCCTGGTGTTCAGAAAGCCTCGCTGTGGTTTTCCTGGGTTGGGGGTCCTTCCATTCTCCAACTCAGAAGATCAGGTATCCCACCGCTCAGAAACTGTGTGTGCTAGTCGCCATCTTGGCTCTGCCCCCCCATTTTTCAGATTTTTACAAAACATCCTAAGGAGAAGCTTCCTGTTTCAATGTGGTGGTGTGCCCGTTACGGAGGATGTGGGTAGAGAGAGGGCAGTAGCCATGTGATTTTTAACACTTCTTTCCTGAGTCTGTTACCAAGCTACTGTGTCAAACTGTCAGGTTGGAATCTACTCCTCTGTGAGACACTCCTGCTGAACAGCTTACGGCTTCAAAGCTCTGCCAGAGAACTGAAAATGACTGTTGCCATTCACTGACCTCTAACAGTACTGTGCCATTTGCCTTTTCCCCGTCTAATTCTGGTTTCTTGGACTTCTCCTTCCTGCTTCCTGATTGCCCAGACTACTGGTTTCTCTGATTTCTCAAGAAGCAGGTTTTTCTCACAGAATTTGTAACACAAAGCAGAGTGAACTCTAAGGCAAGCTGGAGTTGGTATGTGAGGAGGATGTGCTGACCTAAGTCTAGTTAGCTGTTACAGATGTCCAACTCTGATGAAGACACTGACAGCTGACAAACTACATAGGGGAACTCTCTGCCTTGTGTTTTGTGTTTACATTTTCAATCAGCTTATTAACAATTTCTTTTCATTTTTAGAAGTAACAATTTTTTTTTGACTGATAGCGACTCTGAAATTTTTACGTTCTCCTTGGATTTTCACTTTATTTCACATTTTGTGCTTACTATCTTACTCTGTTTTTGTCATCTTGAATTAATACTTTAGTCAGAAAGGGCCTGAGAAAATTGTTCAGTTGGTAAAATGTGCAAGTCTTAGGAGTTGAGTTGAAGCTGAAGTTTGACAATTTAGAAAGTTTTGAACTAGATTACAGTGGGCATATATTGTGTGTAAAAGATATATATTGTGCTTTTCTTCAAACAAGAGATAACTAAAAACAAGCATATATAAAAAACAAAACTAATTTAAGAAAAACAACTGGGTAAAAACATTTATACCAAGTCCACAAGAGATACATTTGAAGAAAAGTAATAATAGAAGGCTACATAGTATTGAGGAGTTCATGCTATGAGTTTAAGTCTTAACTTATGAAAAGTTAAGACTTTTCATTCATATGAAAAGTCAGCCTGGTGCAGGGGAGGAAGAGACAGAGTTAGCTGCTCTGACAGAATAGGTGAATCCTAGGCCAGAGTTAGAGACCCTGTCCCTCTGAGGGGGACAGCCTTACCAGGACACAGAGGGGGACAATGCAACCAGTCCTGATGAGACCTGATAGGCTTGAGTCAGATGGAACGGGAGGAGGACCTCCCCTATCAGTGGACTATGGGAGGAGAAGAAAAAGGTAGGGTGGGTTTGGGAGGGAATGAGTAAGGGGGCTACAGTAGGGATACAAAGTGAATAAACTGTAATTTATAAATAAATAAATAAATAAATAAATAAATAAATAAACCAAAGTGGTTGAAAGACACATCTCTAGCAACTGCCTCCCCATGTAAGCATACACTGGCATAACCAGGACACTCTTTACCATAAATTTCTCATTTTTTGGATCAAGTTTACCATGAATTTAGCACTGCATAATAAAGGTCACAGCAAACAGCTTTATTTTTGCGTTTTTACTCTGTTATCTTTCAGTATTACTCCTCTTCAACTGTATCTTTTGTGAATTTGACACAGATGTTTATACCCAATCATTTATTTTTAAATTAGTTTCGTTTTGTTTTTATATATGCTTGTTTTTAGTTATTTCTTGTTTGGAGAAAAACACGATATACACCCTTTACTCACAAAATATGCCTCCTACAATCTAGATGAAAACCTTCTAAATAGTTGTCTCTTTATTAATCTTGAAATCCCTTCCAATTCCCAGAGCTGTGCACAAGGACTGGCTTCCTGATGTGAATGGAAATGCAGGGATGAGTCTAGCAATAGAGTCCAGGAATCAGTCAGACGTCAGTGGTGATAAATTTGGGGCAGAGGTCTTCCTGGCTCCAAAGAAGCACAAAACCTCAGTTGCTACATCCCTCATCAATGTGCACCTGCTGCTCCTGTACTCAGCATAGACTAATTAGACAAACGCATCTGGTCAATAAGAAATAAGCACAGTCCCTTCCTCTTCAGCCACCTTGCCATTACTACCAATCAATCAAGAGGTCGTTCCAATTTGGAATGGGATTTTAACTGCCCCATTTGCTTTTCTTAGATCAATGTGTCCACAAACAGCAATAAAGGAATAATTCAAAGAAGTTTAACATTAAAAGAAAAACGACAATGAAGGAGCCTGAAAAAGAACTGCATCCAGTGTTAGATTTTCAACTCCTTCATCTTTTATTTGCAATTCTTATATCTGCTTCCTTTCGAAAGGTATTATTTATTTGCTTTACAGTATGTTAGCCTTCGAAACATCTGCTGATAGTCATATTTCAAAACTGTTAAAGTATCTTTCAAAGAACAAGGCTGAAGTCACTATACTTTTATCCTAGGGCAGGTTTGGCCATATTCTTTCTGTTTTTTTCTTTTTTTTTTTTTAAGAGGGATAATGGGGGTCTGTTGGCCTCTTTCTGCTTACAGGGATGAGGGATTTTCCATTCAGTATCCTGAATGTGGCATGGCAAGGAAATGTAGGTAGGTTATTTAAAAGTATTATTCAAGTAGAAAAGAATTATATAATTTTATAGGCAAGTGTGCTCAGAAGCCAGTAAGTGAGGTGACATATTATGATTCAGTATTCCAGCGGACAAAATAGTCACCAGTGGGTAAAATGTCAGTACTACAGGGAAAAGCTGTATGAAATGTACATGGAACGAGAAAAGGAGAAAAAAATCACTAAATATATGAGAGAGGAACAACCTAGGGGAGATGCTCTCTCCTGCCCGTCTCTACGTAGAGCGTGAATTCTGAAAGGTCATGGACTTGGGTTTAGTGATGATCATCTGTATAGTTTTTAGGATGATGGGCTAATTTGTTGACAAAAGATCAGCAAAAGTAACAAAAGTAATGACATTACTTTCTGAAGAAGTTACATAGATGAAGCTATACATAATACTGCATCAAGGAATTAGGATAATAAGACAAAACAAGGTTAGAAATGAAAACCATGTTAGTGGGAGAAATAGAAAAATTATTGGTAGCAGCTGAGGTAAGTCCACAATCTCTTTACTCTCCCTTTAAATGGTTTTATCATGACAAGCAGAGGTGAATATATTTCTGGACCCTGATTAGGGTTGTCAAATTTGCTGGAAAAGCTTTTAAATAAATTCTTTAAAGAAACTGAGCAGGATGGAGCTCTGGCAAAAGATATGTGCAGGTGAGTGAAGAGCTGAGAGGAAGTGAAACAGGGTAATCTCTGAATTCTTTATTCATCTTCCTAGGATGAAATCAACTTTGTCACATACCCAGGTATGTACCCAAGGCCCTGGGTACATATGTGGAAACCAATGGCCAATTCAGTCTGCACTATAGCTGCTCTCACATTCTGAGAAACAAAGATTTTGATTAAGAGAAGAGACTCCTAACTACCATCTGCACTTCATATTCAAATGACAAGGGAGGGGCACACAAGCTATTTAGAATGTCTGAGCTGGCATCTGACAAAGACTCATGTCTCTAAGTAATGAACAGTTGATTTAAAAGGCCCACTTGGATTATTAGGTCTGTTATTTTTGAATATATCAATTTCATCTGATCCTTTGTTTGAAAAACCATGAATTTAAAGGGTGGATTTGGAAATAAATGGCCCAAGCAGAACAATAAGAGATGTAACCTGTAGGGAAATTACTTCCTTTGCAAGCAGAAAAATATGCCAGAGAAAGTTCTAGATAAAAGTATATGTATAGAAGTTCTTTCGTTCCTTTAGACCCACAGCTGACATGGGTGCCTAGCCCAGCTGTCCCCAGAGATACTGAAGGGATGCATCTTCAGCTGCTGCCTCTGACCAGAGGCCCTGCAGGGACTGAGGAGCAACAAGGAGGGAGGAGCCTGTCTCCTAAGCTCAGCTCACCCCTTGACTGAGTCTGGTGCACCTTCCTTTTGAAAGAAATCTTTCCTGAATCAGAGCTGCTGCTCTTCTGGGCCTGCTTCCAATGGAATGAATTCTGGTGGATATGCTCCTAGGGAAGGCATCTTCGAGGAAGTAATTACATGTGTAATGAAAAGAGACTTAAAGAGTGTTACAGGAGCCCAGGGGCCTGGATATTGCCTATTCATTGTCTTTTTGTCTCTGCACTTATTTTCTAATTAAATGGTGAAAATAACATCTGCAGAATTCATTATCTTTGGCTCAGTAGTTCCTCTTCTGAGCATTTATCTTAAAAAAATCACATGCAGAGATCAAACATCATGCACACATGTCTGTCACATCATTATTCATAACCGTAAAAGGATCTAACTGTCCAAGAGAAATAAATGTGAGCTCATACTCCACTGAATATTACTCAAAGAAGATGTACCTTCATCAGCACTATCTACCAGCATACGGCATGTCTGCCTGAAGTCCACTAAAGACAGTATGTGTGCAAATGTTGTGTACACAGCATCATTATGCACATTGGAAGCATGAGAAAATTGTTGTTCTGTATGGATGGAATAACTTATGACTTTATATTGTAATTATGAATACAAAATTTCCCTCATTTTTTTCTGGAAGTCCCAATTTTTATCTAAGAATTATGTAAAATCATTAATTCATCAGAACAATAGTTTATGAACGTTCATCTTCATATTGATATGCAGTAAAATTGCACAATAGAGTTGGGCTATTCCACACAATAGAGTGCCTCCCCAGAGGCAATCACATCAGACTACAGGCAGGTAGGGTCTCCTCACATCCAACCACACCATGCCAGATATGTGAGGAATATAGCAACGACAAACATGAGAAGGTGCAGCAGCAGCAAGGAACAATCTGGAGACACGGCTCGGGCTGGGGCCTTGCTAAGGTACATTCATTGTAGACAGCAGGCTATGTCCAGGAAGCTTACTTACTCACTAGAGCAACTCCTGCATGGCACCCAACACCAGATTCTGCTTTGATATGTTAATAGACATGCCAATTTGCCATTTGCCCAGGATTTGAGACCTAATAACCATGCTACAAGATTCTTCTAGTTTTCTTTTAAACTTTAGCAATAATTGTCTGACCCAAAGTGAAAAAAAAAGAGAAAACAACAACAAAAACACAGGCAAGCAAGCAAGCAAGTAAGCAAGCAAGCAAACAAACAAACAAAACTAGGAAAAGAAGAGGTTAGAGAAGTTGGTCTATTCTTAGAACATGCTGTCTTTCTCATCCTATCCAGTCACTCCAAGAAACTGAGTAGGCACCCCACTCTTAAACTGATCCTAATTCAGTGCTTATCAGTTCCATTTCTGGTTGGCCCCAGGCTGTTTCCAAGGGTACAGAGTGAAGCACAGAAAGCCATCATCAATCATTCATCAGTTACAATTACCATTTGCATCCATTTATTTAATTACAGCCTGCAGAAACTACCACCAACTAACAGTTCAAAATCAGTTTAACACAGACATATTGGCGTGATCAAAGTGCTCTAGCATTATCTTATACACATGACTGCCCTGTTCATGTTTCATTTAAATGAACAATGCATGTTCTGTCTTGGTCACATCACATCTACTGAGAGAAAAGAGAGCAGAATATTCTATAGAAATGGGACTATCTGGGTTATGTCTGGCTATGCGTCTTCAAACCATCAAAAGCATAAATTCACTGAGCTTCTAATTCCCAGGATTGTAGTTTAATGGATCTTTTTTCCTTCCTTCCTTCTTTTTTTAATTTTTTTTTTTTTGCTCAATAACTACAGACATTGCATTCTTATGCAAAGCTGTTAGCATTACATGGCTATTCCCAGTGTATCTCCCCAACCATGTTTTTACTTCTGTTTGTTGCTTTTCTTTCTTCATAGTTTCTACATTTTTTTCTTTTAGTTTGACTTTTTAAAAATTTTTATTATTAGTTACTTTTTATTAACTCTGTATCCTGGCTATATCCCACTCCCTCATTCCCATCCAATCCCACCTCCCTCCCTCATCTCCTCCCTGCCCCTTTCCAAGTCCACGGATTGGGGAGGACCTCCTCCCCTTTCATCTGACTCTGTTTTATCAGGTATCTTCAGGACTGGCTGCAAAGTCCTCCTCTGTGGCCTAACAATACTGCTCCTCCCTTGGGGGATGGGGAGGTCAAAGAGCCTGCCATTGAGTTCATGTCAGAAATAGTCCCTGTCTTCCTTACTAGAGAAAACCAATTGGTTACTGAGCTACCACGGGCTACGTCCGAGCAGAGGTTCTAGGTTATATCCATACATGGTCCTTGGTGGATTATCAGTCTCAAAAAAGACCCCTGTGCCCAGATATATTTGGTCCTTGTGGAGCTTCTATCCTTTCCACGTCATACTAATTCCCCCTTCTTTCACATGATTCCCTGCACTCTGCTGAAGGTTTGGTTATGAGTCTTAGTATCTGCTTTGATACGCTGCTAGGTAAAGTCTTTCAGAGGCACTCTGTGGTAGGCTTCTGTTCTGTTACTTGTTTTCTCCTACATCCAATGCCCATCCCATTTGTCTTTTTTGTTTTGTTTTATGTATTTATTTTATTTATTTTTTAAATTCTTTATTAATTACACTTTATTTACTTTGTATCCCCCCTGTGGTTCTCTCCCTCCTCCTGTCCCAATCCCTCCCTTCCTCCACCCTCTGCATGCATGCCCCTCCCCAAGTCCACTGACAGGGGAGGTCTTCTTTTCCTTCCTTCTGATCCTAGTCAATTAGGTCTCCTCAGGAGTGGCTGCATTGTCTTCTTCTGTGGCCTGACAATGCTGCTTCCCCCTCAGGGGGAGGTATTTAAAGAGTAGGCCAATCATTTCATGTCAGAGACAGTCCCTGTTCCTATTACAATGGAACTCACTTGGATACTGAACTGCCATGGGCTACAGCTGTGCAGGGGTCTTAGGTTATCTCCATGCATAGTCCTTGGTTGGAGTATCAGTCTCAGGAAAGACCCCTGTGCTCAGATTTTTTGGTTCTGTTGCTCTCCTTGTGGAGTTCCTGTCCTCTCCAAATCTTACTGTTTCCCACTTCTTTCATAAGATTCCCTGCACTCTGCCCAAAGGTTGCCCATAAGTCTCAGCATCTGCATTGATAGTCTGCAGGGCAGAGCTTTTCACAGGTCCTCTGTGTCAGGCTCCTGACTTGTTCCTTTTTTTCTCCATCTTCTGATGTCCATCCTCTTTGCCTTTCTGGATAGGAATTGAGCATTTTAGTAAGAGTCCTCCCTCTTGATTAGTTTCTTTAGGTGTACAGATTTTAGTAGGTTTATCCTATATTATGTGTCTATATGAGTGAGTATGTAACGTGTGTATATTTCTGCTTCTGGGATAGCTCACTCTGGATGTAAACTTGTACCACTCTGAAAAGCAATCTGGTGTTTTCTCAGACAACTAGGAATAGCGCTTCCTCAAAATCCAGCTATACTACTTCTAGGCATATACCCAAAAGAGTCTCAAATACACAATAAGGACATTTGCTCAACCATGTTTGTAGCAGCCTTATTTGTAATAGCCAGAAGCTGGAAACAGCCCAGATGCCCCTCAGTAGAAGAATGGATGCACAAATTGTGGTATATCTACACAATGGAATATTACTCAGGAATAAAAAAACAAGGAAATCATGAAATTTGCAGGTAAATGTTGGGATCTGGAAAAGATCACCCATTTGTCTTTCTAAGTGAGGATTGATCATCTTACCCTGGGTCTTCTTTCTTGTTTATCTTCTTTAGGTGTATAGATTTCATTATGTTTATCATATCTTATAGGCCTATATAAGTGAGTATATACCACGTGTGTCTTTCTCCTTCTGGGATACCTCATTCAAAATGATCTTTTCTAGATTGCACTATTTGCCTGCAAATTTCTTGATTTCCTCGTATTTGATTGCCAAGTAGTATTCCATTATGTAAAAATACCACAGTTTCTGTATCTATTCCTCCATTGATGGACATCTGGGTTGTTTCCAGGTGCTGGCTATTACAAATAAAGCTGCTACAGACATGGTTGAGCAAATGTCCTTGTTGTGTACTTGAGCAAATTTTGGGAATATGCCTAGGAGTGGTATAGCTGGTTCTTGAGGAAGCACTATTCCTAATTGTCTGAGAAAGAGCCAGATTGATTTCCAAAGTGGTTGTACCAGTTTACATTCCCACCAGCAATGGAGGAGGGTTCCCCTTTCTCTACAACCTCTCCAGCATGTGCTGTCATTTGAGTTTTTGATTTTAGCCATTTTGATAGGTGTAAGGTGAAATCTCAGCGTTGTTTTGATTAGCATCTGTCTGATGGCTAAGGATGTTGAGTATCTCTTTAAGTGTTTCTCTGCCATTCTATATTCCTTTACAGAGAATTCTCTGTACCCCATTTCATCTGTTTTTTTTCATGCTTAGAAATTACTTTGACTCTTCTACATATTTTTTATATTTTATTATTTTAGAATTTCATATATTGAATTTTGATCATATTTATCTTCCTCCCCCCATGTCCTTCCAGATCTACCCTCCCATTCCACACCTACTTAATTTTCTGTCCTTATGCTGGCTAGTTTTATGTCAACTTGACACAAGCTAAAGTAATCTGATAGGAGGTGTGGCTCCGAGTTCTGCTTCCTTTCTCAGAGTGTCTGGGATCCAATGCACACAGACTGGGGAAGAATGAAGTGGAGTCCTGAAGGGGTTGGGGACAGACTACAGCAATGACTTTCTCCTCAATTATAGCCCTTTGCCAAGAGGAACCAGAAAAAAAAGAAGTGGAGTAGTCAGGTAGCCAATTCAGCGAGCAGCCTGGACAGGAGCAGGTGCCAGGCTGGGCTACTGGCTGGAGCTTGCACCCCGCTGACTAGGCCACTGGGTTTTCAGGTCCGAAAGTTCAGTTGTGAATGTCTGGAGAGAGAAAGCCCTGTCAGAAACAGCTTTTAAAGTGTTAAAGTCCAGCGAAACAGCAACTCTTAGATGATCTTTGGTGACACAGCTTGTGCCCTTTTATTAGTGAAACAACTTATATCCATCTATTCGAGGTTGCCAATGACCATTTGGGCCTTGGGGAGTAGGAAGGGATTCCAGGTGGGTGCTTATCATTGTTTGGGGCTGGGATTCTGGTGGTGCTCTATTTGCATCCATGTGTCAGGCTGCATGACTACCTGTGACTACCTTGAGAACTGTGGGGTGGGGGTTGCCAGGCTATGTGCTCCAGGGCATGCAGGCACAGCAGCATGGAGGGAGTGGTCCTACTCCTACTGGACTCCTGCCAGTCTCAGGTTTGAGATTTTCAGGGTTTGGTCACATCTCTGACCTCACTCTAGTCCCATGCCTGTTTTCACCCGTCACCCAGCCTATGTGTCCCAAAAGAGGGGACCTTAGTTAAAAAATGTTTTCATAAGGTTGGGTTGTGGCCAAGCCTATACTGCATTTTCTCAGTTAATGATTAATGGGGGAGGGCCAGGCCACGGTGGGTGGTTCCGTCCCTGGGCTGGTGGTCCTGAGTCCTAAAAGAAAGGAGGTTGAGCAAGGCATTCAGAGCAAGTTAGTAGGCAGCACTCCTCCATCTTCTTTGCATCAACTCCTCTCTTCAGGTTCTGGTCTTGTTCCTGTCATGATTTCCTTCAATGATGGGCTTCCCATTATTACACACTGTGGAAGTATAAGTCAAATACACCCTTTCCTCCTCAACTTGCTTTTTATTCATAGTGTTTCATCACAGCAACAAAAACTCTAAGACAGTCTTCATTTTGTCTTTTAAACCCACTGAGCCCCATTAGTGCTGTTTATGTGCCCTTAGATGTATGGTCATTTATAGGAAGTAGAGCTACCAGGGGACACACCCTTAAGGAAAGCTAATCTCCCTTGTTCAGGAAAGTTATCAACTACTAGCAGCTTCTCAGCCAGTGGGGGCACTGTGATTTGTGCTCATTTCTTGTCCTTTTTGAGCTTGGGCACGCCCTGCACATGCTCTCACAATTGCTGTGAATTCATATGTACAACTGCCCTATTGTGTCATTTCCTTGTGTCATTCATCACCCCTGTCATCATCACAACAGACTTTCCTTGTGTCATCACCACAATAAACTTTCTGCTCCCCTCCTCCACAATGATCCTTGAGCTGGTGATGTTGTAATAGAGTTCTCATTTAGATTGAGTACAGCACACTCGTATTCTTTGCATCTTGACCAGTTGTGCATCTCTGTGTTAGTAGCTATTTCTTCAAAAAAAAAGTTTTTCTGAGTTTTGAGAGATGGAACCCATACTTGGTACTTAGTTATCAGGGACACAAACTTGTGGCTAGAAGGCTCATAGGCCCTAGGGGAGAAATTATTACTAGTACTCTGGACACAGAATTAAACAGACTACAAATGATTTTTTATTATTCCTACACATCAATACATCTCTCAAACCTCACACATATTCACTTAAAATTGCTGCTTGTTAAGGATTATAAACCACCAAAAGGAGTTAACAACAGAGCACTAACAATCTTCCATTTTGCTACTATTGGGGAGTGCCTGATGCCTCCCTTTTCACAACTGTGCAACTGTGCATGCACAAGAAGACTCACTTCTCACTGGCCACACAGTGAACTGATTTCTGTTTACCTCCCATTATGTATTTAACCTGCTCACTTAGCTTCTATTCTACATAACACGGATCTTAAATTCTCCACGTTTGTTCTCCGATCTTTAATTTGAAGATGCTGTTATGTATTTTATGTGGTTTTTCTATGTTCCATGGAAGCAAGTAGAATAGTTCACTGAAGCCAAAGTCATTTAAGTTAGCCTTATTATTGGATCGTGTTAACATAGTCATAAAGGTTTTGTGGAGGAATTTAGCATCTTGTTGCTTTGCATGCTGTCAGTTTTATAGTCTTAACTAAGCTTATGAAGCTGAAGGACAGCATGGGGAAGGGAATGGGAGTGGTGGGGGAGGGGATTAGCTGCCAGGTTATAAGGAATGAAACAACTGCATTTCTTTTGTTCTTCAGGCAAAACGGATAGTTGCTCTTTGCATCTTAGTTGACAAAACCCTCAAGCAACTGAAAACTTGGTGAAGCCTGGAAGGTGCTATTTCCAGTCTACTGTTTCCTCATTTGTTCAGTCCTACACTCAGACCTTGTCCTGTCTATGAAGAACGCTGTAACTGCTGTACTCCTCGGGACTGTCACATAAAAATAGCACCAAGATGTTCACTGCTAGGATCCTGGTAGGCCGTTCTTAACCTGACAGTGTGATAGTTAGGTTCCAAGACGTTTTGAGTGAAAGGTGAAGGGGAGCTGCAGTGAGCTCATATGCTCATTCCTGACATGCCATACCAGGGATGCCCATTTTCTCTGTTTTGCATTCATCTACTGATAGGGTCCTGCTCAACTTAATTCTAAACCACTGACCTTGCAAATGATCGTGATTTCCCTTATGCATATTTCAGGCTGTGTACTTCCTTGAATATGCAGGCCATCTTCCTCATACGTAAAGAATCTCACTTTTCCCAAGGGACTTTGGTGCCTCCAGATGAAACAGCACACACAAGCACTATGAATGCTCATCCGAATAAACAGTAGTACTGAGACATGTTTCTTAGCTTGGATTTAAAAACGTTCCTTGTCTGAAAGGAACGTAATTTCTTATGATTTGAATATTTGGCAAGTGGATTTTCTTAGATGGCTAATATACCACACAACCACCATTAATGCTCAAGCCAGTTTGCAAAAAAACTGCAATGTTTAGTGCAAGGTCCAACTTGAAGGGACTTTACAATTGTATAATTTAAAATTACTTTTGTAAACATTATGTTTATAGGTTGTTAAATGTATTTACTATAGATATATTATGAAACTCGACTCCATTTTAAGATATTTTACAACAATAAAAATGGGTTAATACTTTCATTTACAGTTTAGCATTATTACGTAAAGGTATAATGATATTTGTGGAATAATTATATCTAACTATATATATCATTTCTTGGAGGTAATATGCAAAATGAAGTATGCAGAAAAAGTTAAAATAGTGGCACCAGGAGGACACTTTTTCTCACCAGCAGCGCAGCAGGATCTGCAAGGTGACCAGCAGACGGCACTCTGGGCCCTGAAACACCAGCGATTGTGTTCCCAGGTGAGAGGGAACCCCAAAGTGGAATTCAATCAGCCGCAGGTCACCCAGCTAAGCCATGGAACAGTTCCCAATTCCCACTAGGTGCTCAGTCGCCAGCCCAGAGCCACAAGCCACCAGTGTGCTCTGATCACTGTCCCAGACTGAATTGTGGGTTCCACAACACCAGAGACTGGGATTTCCAGTTGAGAGAAAACCCCACGGTACAGGAAGCAATTGGGACCAACCTTAGGTCACCCAGACAATCCCTGGAAAAAGATCTGGGTCCGGCGGATGCCCAGGCTCCAGCCCAAAGTGAGGTGCTTAGCTGCCAGCACAGAGTCTTGCCTGCACACCTGACTCACCATCACAGACCGAACTGAGGGCCCCAGGGCACCAGAGATGGAGTTTCTCTGTTGGGTAGAAGCTCACAGAGAGGGGAAGAACAGGTCTGACCTCAGAGCGCTCAGTCAACTCCCTCCCCCTAAAAAAAGTTCTCGGGAAAACTCCCCTGGTTCTTGCAAGCACCGAGGCAGCACCTAGTCACCAGCAAGGCGGAGCCAAGTTCCTGTGCCTGCTAGCTCTACTCGCCATCCCAGGTGGACCTGCAGACTCCCAAACCCCAGAGAATCGGGGAAAACCAGTTCCAACCCACAGGACACCCAGCTCCAGAAAAGTTTCTAGGTTCCCACAGGCTCTAAGTGCTGTGCTCACCTGCCAATGGTTACAGCTAGGGTACTGGGGCACACCGCTCCAACTTCAGACCTACAAAAGTCTAAGAGCCATTGGAGCAGCCCTCAGATACCGATCCAAGGTGCGACCACTTATCTCTAGCTAAACTGACGAAATCACGAGACTCTGTGGTTTTTCACGAGGGCTGCACCCAGTAAATACAGCTTAACAGCAGCAGCTGTAGCTCACTAAATTCAGAGCACGAAACCCAGCAGCAGGCCAGCCATCTCCAGGACTTCTTCTGATGAGAGGGGAACCTTTCCTGAATACCACAGTAACCACACAGGAACAAATGCCTGAGGTGAACTGTGACAATTCCTGAGAGGCACCACCATTCTGTTGACCATACTCAAGTTCCTTTAGAACCCTGCCAAGGGGATTCTCCCACTCCAGGACTCCAGCAGACACCAGAAATTAACAGACAACACCTGAGATGGACAGATGAGTAGAGGCCAGCATAAAAGCACAACCAACAAAAGGCAAAGCAGTATGGCATCCCCAGAACTCAAGGGTCCAGGGGCAAGTAGTCCTGGACACCCAAACATAAGTGAAATTCAAGAAGATGACCTTCCATCTATACTCATGAAGAGGTTAATGGAGGAAACAAATAAAATGCGTAAAGAATTAGAGGAAGATAAAATCAGATTATGGCCATCTGTAAAGAAATAAAGGAAGATGCAGCCAAACAGTTTGTGGCTTTCAGGGAGGAAATGATTAAATCACTGAAAGAAATAAAAGAAAGAGCAGAATGTTCAAGCAAACAGGTGAAGGAATTGAAGGAAAAACAAGAAAATACAGTCACACTGGTGAAGGAAATCAACAAAACATTTCAAGATCTGAAGATAGAATTGGAAAAATTAAAGAAAATACAAATGGAGGAAATCATGGAGAGGGAGAAGTTAGGAAAGAAAACAGGAACTACAGAGGTAAGCATAACCAACAGACTACAAGAGATGGAAGAGAGAATCTCAGGTGTGGAAGATACAACGGAAGAAATCGATGTATCCATCAAAGAAAATAATAAATCTTAAAAATTCCTGACTCAAACCATCCAAGGAATCCAAGACAACATGAAGAGACAAAACCTAAGAATAATAGGAATAGAGGGAAAAGAAGATTCCCTCCTCCAAGGCCCAGAAAATATTTTCAACAAAATCATAGAAGAAAATTTCCTCAACTTAAAGGAGAGGCCTATAAGCATACAAGAGCCCAACAGAACACCTAATAAATTAGACCAGAAAAGAAAATCCTCCCACCACATAATAGTCAAAACAGTAAGTATACAGAACAAAGAAAAAAAAATTCTAAAAGTTAAAAAGCATTTTTTGTTCACACATTTTTGAGTGTGAGTTCAGGTTATTTATTCATGAGCATTTCCTAATACATTGGTAAGCATGCTGCAGGACATTCTTGAAAAGTAATGGAGGCTTAGTAATGCAGAATATTTTTCCAGCCTTTTCCCCTCTAAGAAACAAATGAGACGAGACTTTTTTTTTCCAGTTGATGACTTCAGCACTTCCCCTCCATCACCTCATTTATCACTTTATTCTGTGCATACATGAAGTTGCCGACACTGTTAGGAGCTGGCACCAGCTCCTCTATCAGATGATAAGCCCTCTGGAGGCAGAACTGGGATTTGCCATGTTTTGCACAGCCCAACAGCAGAATACTCATTGTACAGTATGTGGACATGATAAGTAAGAGTTTGCCAAAGAGAAATGAAGAAGGAAGAGGAATAAGAATGTGAATGACAGCCCAGTTACCATCTACTGTCTGCTCAAACCATTGTGCCAGCTCAGCACTCAATCTACAAGATTGAAGTCACCCATACATCTAGCTTCATCCAAAATATTCATCCACTGCATTTAAAAGTTTCTTGGCTCTGAGGTAGTTTTTTTCTCCAATCCCTCAGAGAGACTCATAAACATAAAAGAACATTAAATATACATGATATTTTGAATCCTAAGTCGTTGGAGTTGCAAGTGAGAAGGGCTGTTTTTAAGAAATATGAAATTGCTCTAAAAAGGGAGAGCATGCTAGTAGACCAGGCAACTGTCTAACGTCTGTTTGAAGTAATCAGGAAGTCAAATGTTATGCCTCAGAAGGAAAGAAAGTAGTGAAAAAGTAGGTAATCAACTTAATACAGAATAAAATGTAATGCAGTACTCATTCAATGGAAGTCTAATAACAGATATTTAAATATGACAAATATTTAAATTATCAGATATTTAATTAATAGATAATTAAATAAAACATTTAAAACCCCAACATTTTGTAAGCATACATACACACACACACACACACACACACACACACACAGAGTAATGAAGTCTTACTGCACGCACAGGGAACTCTAAACACATTTCAGTTCATTGGGGGCAATATTACTCAAAGAATACAAGAGCTGGCATCGACATTCTTCAGTGTATTCTGTAGATGGCACTATAGGTCCAGCAATGATCCCCTGCTCGTAAGTCTGCGTTCACTGTCTACCTCAGTTAAGCATCATGCTGCTATGAAAAACTACATCTGTTCTGAGAGCAGATATCAGTGTGCAGTGTCAGCCCCCTTTTTACAACTGCAGGACACAACTCCAGTCAGCAATGCAATTAAACATTTCCTTAGAATGTACTGTGTCCCCCAAAAGCTGGGCTGCCGACATGATTCTACTTATTCTGTGGTATGTCTTTCAATCTCTTGTCAAGTGTAGTTTGATGCTGGATCAAGGTATAAAAAAGTTCCATTGATAGAATGAAAGAAAATGAAGCATTACTGTGGGCACTTGATCTCACTGTACCAAATAAACAATGTTTATGGCATTTAAATTGCACTTTCTGGCCCAGGAAGTTAAGCGAGTTTCATGTCTGCTGAAGGTGATGGATGAGGGGTAAAGATGGAGTTGTTTTACATCAGGCTTCAGTGCCAAGGGAAGACGAGGAGCCAGCCACAGAGGAGCAGTAGGCTGGCCCAAGAGTGAGGAAGAATAAAGCCAATATTTCTAGTCTCAAAACCTGTATTTTTATTTTATTTCATATTGATGACTGTTTAACATTTTTGCAGAGGTCACTAATGGCCACATAGTAGGAAAAAAATAGCACAAAGGGCTCTGAAGAACCAGTGTGTTATCTTTCCCCACATGCTTGACTTTCTTTTTCTAGCAAAACTCAAGTCAACAAAAGCTGTCATAGTTGACTTGACATTTGGCATTATGTCCTTTGGACTGGCTTTTCTTTGTAGGTAAAACATTTAAATGTGGTTGGGATGGCAAAACTGACAGTTTCTCATTATGACCGTCAAGTCAAAGGTTGCTCAATGAAGAGCATTCTTATCCCAGGTGCACTGCTAAAATGAAATAACCCTGCAGTTCTTGTCCTCTATTTGTGCTCTGCGCTGAACAAGATGCTTTGCTGAACTTTGGTAGCTGACAGTCACTCAGACTGTAGGAGACAGTTAATTTCTCTTGACCTTTGTCTGAGCCACTTTCTTGAAAAAGCCACGTGGAAAGTGATGTGATGCCCTATTTCTACCTCTCCTCAGAGCTTATTTCTTTAGACATCCTCTCATGCTCACTGTCCCTGTGGCTCAGAAGTACAGGGCAGAATCAAGAGTGGGGACAATGCAGAGACAGATGTTTCCCATTCAGAAGTGGTGAGGTGCTAGGATGATGAAAGCAGAGTGGTACTTTGGACAGAAAGATAGGAAGGCTGGAATGTATCAATTCTGACCTTAAATACCTAAAGCTGACTGCAGACATTCTAGTTTTCCATTACTTAGAGATTAAAATTCTGAAAGAAATTCAACAAGGACTCAGAGCTCTCAAAGACCCAGCAGATAACAGTAAGAATCAGAAAACTCACAAATTGTCAGCACAATATGGTTTCTCTACTCTGTTTCATAGGTTTGAGTGCACATCTTAAAGATGTCTGCAGATGAGGACAGTGAATCATTCAACACTCTGACTATAGCATCATCCCTGTGATATGTAAATTAAGAAATGTCCAATTAACTCTTTAGATTCAACACAAAGTGCCATATGCATTCATAGCCAGCAGTTCTGGGGTGCGGGTGTTATAGAGGTTTGAATAGGAATGGCCCCATAGAGACTCATGTGTTTGAAAGCTTGGCCAAAGGGAGTGGCACTATTAAAAGGTGAGGCCTTGTTGGAGTAGGTGTGGCCTTGTTGGAGAAAGTATGTCACAGTGGGCAGGGGCTTTAATATCTCCCATGCTCAAGCTATATCCAATCATGATTCATAAAACAACAGAAGACATCAAAATTCAGGGAGGAGAAATTTAAGTTGTTTTTTTTTTTTTGAGCAGTGTGTATTTTTTATTGAGGTGTGTGTGTAGATTTATTCCCCTAAATGATCACTTCTTTTCTAAAATGAAAAATCACTTGGTGACATAATCTGTTTTGTTTTCTAGCAAACAAGCGACTGAATTGAATGATTGTAGATGGAAACATAACTGCACCTGCATGTAATTACAGAAAAGAGCTAATCCACTTGTCCACTCCTTGGCAAGTAATAATTCAGGGATGGGCATGGAAACCATTGTCATGTTTACTTGTTTACATTTGCCAGTGCTGATTTCCTCCCTAGACACTTACTATTTAGCTCTGTCAAAGTCTACAGAGGGGCTGCATGTGACATACACTGCAGTCAGAGGGCAGCACCTAAGCTGTTAGGGAAACGTGAGGGCCAGTTTCCTTCCTCACTCTGGCCCATTAACATAAGCACATGTTCTCTCTCTAATGGAGACATCCACTTCCAGGCCTGCACCTAAGCAGTGGCTTCTCAAGCATACACCTCTTACCACTTTTCACACCATAAGCAAGGCATTACACTAGGGGTCAGGTGCCTGATACCCCCTAGGCTGTTTTACAAGGGTCCATTTGAAAAATTTAGGTCATTATTTGGTTCTAGAAAGTATATGTGATGAAGATATTAAAGGCTCAAGATTACTCAGTGATCCCATTACTAGAAGGCTTAGGGTAATTTTATGTTGCTGGCCTATCCCACGTGTCTAGAGCTCTTGTGTGAACTTACACTTGAACACAGGGCAGTTTGGCTTTGGCTGATGTGCCTCCCACCTAGTGGCAAATGAAGCTCCCAAGCAGCTCTGAAATCAAGCCAGCACCGAGATCACTGACTACATTGATGCACATGGCATCAGGATGTGTTACAGATTCCAGGTGACTGCACTCTGCACCATGGTTTTAAGAACCAGGTTCTAGTAGTTGCATGTAATGTGAAAATACTTCTTAAAGAGATAAGGAAAGAAAATGGGTAATTTTCTTTTTTCTAACTAATTTGTTAGAAAGTCAAATTTTCTTCATGTACATTAAAAAAAGAAAAAAGAAAAGAAAGAAAGAAAATCCAAGGGTCATGGCGGTACATGCCTGTATCCCAACACTTGGGGAGACAGAGGCAGGCAGATCTCTGAGTTTGAGGTCAACCTGGTCTACAAAGCGAGTCCAGAATAGCCAAAGAAGAAGGAGAAGGAGGAGGAGGAGGAGGAGAAGGAGGAGAAGAAGAAGAAAAGAAAATCCTGGTGAGGGTTTTCCTTTACCGTAGACAGGGAATGGTGTTTATACTAAATACATGGGGTTTATAGTCAAATGGCCAGAAAAAAAGAAAAGGAAAGGAAAAAAAAAACCCAGCTCCATTGCATCACTTAAAGTCTTTGTGACCTGAGTATGTTAATTAAGTTTCTGTTACTGTGGCAAATTACCTGAGAAAAGAAACTTGAAAGCATGGAAGTTGACTGTTGGCTCCTGATTTCCAAGATTTTAGTCCATGTTTGGTTGGTTTGTTGTTTTGAGCTTCAGATGAGGCAGAATTTCATGAGGCAGAAAGAAAGTTTGACAAAGCAGGTTTATCTTATGGGAATAAGGAAGAAAAGAGTAAGGGAGAGGGGAAGATGAAGACAAGAAATTTGTGGATGTAATCCAGTCACCCCTTGACAGTGTCATCAACTGGAGATTAAACCTTCAATGTGAGTTTCTGGTGCCATTTCATTTCCAAATCATCTCAATACCTCATTGGTCTGCCTATAAAACAGGACTTGACATTGAGGACTGCAGGAGACCATTCACAGAAAACACTCACAGAGCATTGGACGTAACAGTACTGACCACTCTTTGTGCATACTGTTGTAATACTTATGAGTCATTATTTCTTGCAGAAAAAAAGCACAGATGTTCATACAGTTAGAAATGTCTGGACCATGCCAGGAACTCACTGTGGTAACTGATGTCAGTGTAACAGCGTGTGCACTGCAGTTTCTTAAAACAACAGTTAATTACCCTTATGCTGTAAGGTTCTAGGGACATTTGCTGGGCAAAGTGTTTTGAAAAAAAAAAAAAAAACAACAACAACCAACCAAACACAAACAAACAAAAACCAACCCTTTTGCTAAGCTTACTATTTATTCCCACTGCATAGATTTAAAACACACCAGTAGAGATGTACTAGGGCACCAGAATTTTGTGGAGGCCTGTCGGGCCATGTAGGTAGTGGATGCTTACTGTAAATGTGGGGAAATCTATCTGGTGAAGCGATGGCTTTTATGTTTGTTTGGTTTTCAAGAACCTTTGCTGGCAGTGGTGATGACAGTGATGAGGGTCTCACAGTCAGAGGAAGGAACTTGGGTAAAACACTGATGGTCACAAATAGGCCTTGACTAGCATAGTGCTAAGAGTGTCAATGAATCTTCAGAAACTTCATGTGACTTTGATACTCAGGGGAAAGTTGGATATTCTGTTCTTCAGCTGTCTATCACAATCTCAGCAGAGACAGGAGTATAATTTATTATTGTTGTTACATTGGCTGGTGATTGGAAACACATTACCAATGTACAAATTAGAGCCTCTAATTCTATAGCAATTATCAGCCAATTCTGAAGTTGTTAACAGGATTAAAAGTATGAATTTATTAGCTGACACTGTCACAAATCAAATTTTGATTAGATAATACTAATGTACTAATATGTATACTATTCAAATTTCTTATAAGGGTAATTTTTAGTACAAAACTTTGATCAAAATTTTCAATAATATATGCAGATCTGAGGGAGGCATGAATGATTGATGGCTTTTCCTTATAAAAAACCTTATTAAAGGTCCTGATTTGGTTGGCCTCCAACTGTTTGGGCTCAGAATTAGGAATTCTATTTTTGATGACGGCTCATGCATTGATTAGAGAAACATTTCATGGAGTTAAGAAAGCAAATTAATAACTAGAAACGTAGCAATGGCTGTGATAATATTTTATCCCAGAAGTTCTTGGAGTTCCAGATTTTCAATTTATGATAAATATATGTCTTTAAGGAATGAGCTATATGTAGTAACCCTATACATAAATAGTAACCTACCCATTCCGGAAGCCACATTTGAATTGTCTCTGTAATCCGTCCATCAATAGTGCTAAGTACTGTGACATGCAGAGATAAGGGAAGGGGGTGGGGAGGCAACAGGATAATTCTTCAATGTCTGAAGAACTGCATTAGTCCTTTAAATCACATCACTTCTTAACAAAGGTGTTTGGCATCAGGTTTGGACATAACGACAGGATAAACTAGATTACAGAAAGGAATGTTTGAAACCCTAGCTTAGCCTATAACGCTGGCACTTTGGAGGCTGAACTGGGAGGGTCTCTGATAGTCTGAGGACAGTCTGCACTAAGTGGTGAGAAAAGAACAGAGACCCTTTTAATGCTGTGTTGGTAGTGATGGGTTGGATCAAACAATGTCTAAATAATAACTGAAGAAAATGTCCTTAATGTGTACATAGACACAGAGGATGAAGGCAGATGTTGAAGGTAAAGCACACAGTTAAAAAAGAAATGATTTGTAAAAGAGTCCTAGAGAGATGATCTTTTAAAAAAAATCTTCCAAATATATCATTGCTTTTTGATAATGAGTGATAATTGCTTCCTCTGAGACTTTATTCAGATAATGGGCAGCATTGAAAATTAATGTTACTCAGATAAATGTAGAACTGAGATAGCCCAATCAAAAAATATGGATGCTATCTTTCTCTAATCTAACATGTGCAATTATTCCAGAGTCATATTTATTGAAGTCAAAAGGTGATCATCTCACCTTAAAAATTCCTTCCATCACCTGCGGAGCCAACCGTGACTTCTGTCACAAAAAAGCCTCCAGGAGTGGGTCCCACCATCCTTCCAGCAGCACTCTCCTTTTACCTCCTCTACTGCAGGAGTCAGCCGTACAAATTCTTGTGACCATTGCAAATGGTGCCCCTGGCCCTGGGAATGGGCTTCAGTTTCTCTTTACAGCTGCTCAAAGTGGGTCATCTTTGGAAGCTCTTTGTGCACAGGACATGTAAAGGAAAAAACTACAAAGCATACAAATGACTCTTTCACATCAAAGAAAATATTTAATTACACAAACATACACACACACATTACACATTATTTAGACATCATGTTAGTAGCTATGTTTTAAAATACAGTAAGAAAAATTTCCCAACTTGATCCTCTTCACAGAATCAAGGCAAAATAGAAAGTATTATAATAGTAGAACCTGATAGAGACCAACCACATCACAACAGACAGAACAGATTAATATTTTTCCATGTTCAAAAAAATCAAGTTTATATTCTTGCTCTCTTTATTTGATGGCTCTTGGCAATCATTTTGGCTATTTTTGTCCTCAGACAGGATCGCCAATTTCTTTCCTAAGCCTCATCCACCCATAGTGTATGTCTCCTTAGTCAGACCTTGCTCTGCTGCCAGACTCCCCTCACTGCCTTGGCATCAGAACGAAATGCTGCTATAAAGGAAAGTGACCCCAAGAATCAGTGTGTGCAGTGCAGAAACCATTTCCTTGAATTGCCTTCCTCCTAGCATATACATAGAACACAGCTTCGAGTCATACTGTCCTTTGTGGCTAATTTGCTCCTGCTTCTGCTTCTGCTATTTTTGCCTCCTCCTCTTGGCCCCTTTCCCTTTATTTATTCAATTATATAGCCATAAAATTTGCTTTTAAGTATGCAAGGGCATAAAATACCAAGACTTTAGTGTCTGTGGTTCCCATAACGAAAATTAAAAGATCTGACGAGGACTGGAAATAATAGAGTCATAATTCTGATAAACATTCTAAACACACCCTGTAGCCTAAGCCGAGTACAAGGAATCTTAGGCCTTAAACTGCTGTTTCACACTGCACAAGAGAACTTGGTTAAATCATATTTTAGGGGAAGCTGTTGTAAAGTTTCTAACTTGGAAGAAGTTCCTGCAAAGTTATGTCAGCCACAAGGAAGCCCTCCTTCAACAATGTAATCAGAGCCACTTTCCATTCCCCCAGGGACCCTGACTATGATAAACCTACTCTCTACATTTCCAAATCAATGAGACCAATGTGTTCTTTCAGTAGATTTTTCCCAGTTATAATGTAAGTTACTTGAGGAACAATTTAAGAAGCCAAAAGATTCTGGGATTTGTTCTACTCAAAGGTATACAGCACAAATGGGGGTATTCTCAATACCTCTGAACACACATAACAAGAAACCACTCAGCACCATTTCAGTATCTTCCCCACTCGGAAACTTCATGCATATTTAAGAGAATTAATTTATTTTCTGCAATTTGCTCTTAAGAGCTTAAGTGGCCATTTACTGTTGCTTATTTCAGGATTGTATGCCCTTGTTCTCTGAGTCACAGACTTACAGCTCTAGGCTCCAGGTGTATTTATGCTCCCAGAGTATTTTAAATTACCCATCAGGAAATCCAATTTCCCATGTATAAGACTCAGAAGTGATTTTCCACTGTTAACTTTCCTTAATTAAGGGTGTAGGCCTGAATTCACTGCAGACTTCTTGGTACTACATTTATTCATTGGCTCCTGACAGTCAACTTTTAAGAATGTCACGGACATTAGAATATTAGATAGTCATTTAGATTAGGCCACTCGTAGATTAGCTGCAGGATGACATTTTGAGTAGCTAAACATTCATCACCGTAACAATATGTACTTTCACTCTGCACCATGCACATAGACACCATGTCACAATCTTTACCCTCTCACCATCTTTTTGTGTGTATAATTATATATTTAATGTAATTTTTAATTTATTACAATTTATTCACTTTGTATCCCAGCTGTAGCCCCCACCCTCATGCCCTTCCAATCCTGTCCTCCTTTCCTCCCTCATCTCCTCCCATGCCCCTTCTCCAGTCCACTGATAGGGAAGGACCTCCTCCTCTTCCATCTGACCCTAGCCTATCAAGTCTCATCAGGACTGTCTTTCATAGTCTTCCTCTGTGGCCTGGTAAAGCTGCCACCCCACCACCTCAGGGGGAGGTGATCAAAGAGCCAGCCACTGAGTTCATGTCAGAGACAGCCTCTGTTCTCCTATCTAGGGAACCCACTTGGACACTGAGTTGCCATGGGTTACATCTGTGCAGGGGTTCTAGACTGTCTCTATGACTGGTCCTTGGTTGGAGTATCAGTCTCAGAAAAGACCCCTAGGCCTAGAGTTTTTGGTTCTGTTGTTCCACTCATGGAGCTCCAGGTGTTCCTATCTCCCCCTTCTTTCATAAGATTCCCTGCACTCTGCCCAAAGTTTGGCTATGAATCTCAGCATCTGCCTTAATACCCTGCTGGGTATAGTCTCACTATCTTTACAAACTCCTGTGATACTAACTTCCCTTCATTTCAATTCCAGAGATGTGAGAATTTCAGCCAAAGGGAAGTGAATCAATGCCTACTAATTAATAAAACATGAAAACCACCTACTTCTTCCTTCAAAACTGGACACGTACTTAGAGAAAGGGGACTAAGACAAGTAGACTGAAGAGTATAATTTAAAGATACATAACCCATAAAGAGACTTAAGATATACCTGAAAATTCCTAGAAATAAAAGTTTATATCCTGTTGGAGGAACAAGGGAAAACTTTAAGGCTGAAAAAGCCAAAAAGTGGGAGGGGGGAAGATTCAGAAAACTAGTTTGTAGACTTAGGGGATAAAGTAGACTGCCCATTCCATGGCACTAGCCATGAACTATGGATGACTTGGAAGACAATGAATCTAAGAACACAAAGGATATGACTTTATTGGACTGAAATGCTAACCCTATCTCCTGGTAATAGACTTTCTAGATATGTGAAAGTCATGGATTTAAAGGAAAACATTTTTGGATATATACAACTGTGACTAGTTATTATGTTTCTCAGAAAGTCAACACATAATAACTAGTCACATTATTCCACAGGAAGGACATCATTTCAAATTCACTCAAAATGCTATGATTCCATCTTAGCCTCTCTGGGTTTGGTCTAAGACCCCTCTTCAAGCCTTGGTACCATTTCTTCCCAAACTCCTGTGAAGCACAGGGCCCATGATTCCTGTTTCTTGCCAGGATAAAGTAATTGAGCTTTTCATTTTCTTGGTGTGATTCTGGCAAGGCATTCACAAGGCCATGCTTTGAGTGGGTCCTCCCTTCCTGATAATCATAGGAATAGTGTTTGCCATATGACCCAACCCCCTTAAATTTGCTTATCTCTAGGATGGGTCATCTAGAGCTTGCTTTTTTAAAATTTTCTTTATGATGAGGGAATCTCAGAGCCAGAGAAAAGGCTCTAAGCCTTTTTTTTTTTTTTTTAATTCTTCATTGCCTTACCCACCGTTGGGGATTCTTTTACTACTCAGAAGACATTTTCTCAGCACGTATTCATTCAGGGACTACACCACCAGTTCCTGATACAGTAGACAACCAAATTAATAGAATTTACCTTTTGTTGGGAGGTAATAAAAGTTTGCTAATGGAGAGGAAAGAGAATAAATCAGATTGGCAAGTAGCCAGTTGTATATGTTTGATGGTCATGTTAGATTAGACAAATTCTGTAGATAATTAATTTGATAAAAATTTACTCAGCAACCACTCTAAGCTGGGTACTTTATGGTCAAAGGGATAAATTATACACGAAGCAGATGGAAGATTATATCCCATAAATCTTTATGTATATGGGAGCAGTTAAGAGGGCAAGGAAGAGAAGGCAAGATACTTCACAATGTTACATGACACTTTCAAATATTAATGATTGCAACAATGAAAACAAACCAGAGACAGGATAGAGAGTACTATACAGGGGTGGGCTCCATGCCAAGTCAGACTTACACTAGAAAGTCTGTCAAAGCAGTAGAGGTAATATCAAATAGAATGCATAAAAGTATAGCAGAAGACCCCAGGTACAGAATTCTAGACAGAGTTTAAAAGATGAGTAAGACTGGAGGCCAGAAACTGATAGGGGTTGGCAATCAATTTGGATGGGTGAGACAGAGGCAACAGTGTTACTACTTATTCTAAGTATGAGGGAAATGTATTGGAAGGCTTCAAACTGGGAGTAGTACGTCATCACTTTAGGTTTAGAAAGATTTATACTGCTTTACAAGGCATGGTTAAACAAGTATGAGAAGGTAATCTGGACTGGAACAGAGAATAGGGAGGATGAATTTAAGGCTTTTGGTATTAACAATTATCTTTACCAATGATTCTCAACTAGTGAGTTGTGACTCCTTTGGTCAAACATTGCATTATTATTCTTCACAGTAGCAAAATTGCAATTGCAAAGTAGCAAAAAAAAAATAATAATTTTAAGCGATTCCACTTACCAAAGCTAAATCAGGACCAGGCAAATCAATTAAATAGTCCTATATCCTCCAAGGAAATAGAAGCAGTCATCGAAAGTTTCCCATCCAAAAAAAGCCCAGGACCTGATGGTTTCAGCGCAGAATTCTACCAGACATTCAAAAAAGAGCTAACTCCAATTCTCTTCAAACTATTCCACAAAATAGAAACAGAAGCAACATTACCAAACTCATTCTATGAAGCCACAGTCACCTTGGTACCTAAACCTCACAAAGACCCAACCAAAAAAGAGAACTTCAGGCCAATCTCCCTTATGAACATTGATGCAAAAATACTCAACAAAATACTCGCAAATCGAATACAAGAACACATCAAAGATATCATCCACCATGACCAAGTAGGCTTTATCCCAGGTATACAGGGATGTTTCAATATACAGAAATCCATCAATGTGATCCACCATATTAACAAATTGAAAGAATAAAACCACATGATAATCTCCCTAGATGCTGAAAAAGACTTTGACAAAATCCAACATCCATTCATGTTTAAAGTATTGGAGAGATCATGGATACAAGGCACATATCTAAACACAGTAAAGGCAATATACAGCAAACCTATAGCCAACATCAAACTGAACGGAGAGAAAGTTAAAGCAATCCCACTGAAATCAGGGACAAGACAAGGCTGCCCACTCTCTCCATATCTCTTCAACATAGTTCTGGAAGTCCTTGCTAGAGCAATAAGACAGTTGAAGGAGATTAAGGGGATACAAATTGGAAAGGAAGAAGTTAAATTATCACTATTTGCAGATGATATGATAGTATACGTGAGTGACCCCAAAAACTCTACCAGGGAATTCCTACAGCTGATAAACACCTTCAGCAAAGTGGCCGGGTACAAAATTAACTCAAAAAAATCAGTAGCCTTCCTGGATACAAAAGACAAAAGGGCTGAGAAAGAAATTAGGGAAACAATACCCTTCACAATAGCCACAAATGACATCAGGTACCTCGGAGTAACCCTAACCAAGGAAGTCAAAGACTTGTATGAAAAAAATTTCAAATCTCTGAAGAAAGAACTAGAAGAAGATATGAGAAGATGGAAAGATCTCCCATGCTCATGGTTTGGCAGGATTAACATAGTAAAAATGGCCATCTTACCAAAAGCAATCTACAGATTCAATGCAATGCCCATCAAATTACCAACACAATTCTTTACAGACCTGGAAAGAAAAATTCTCAACTTCATATGGAATAACAAGAAACCCAGAATTGCTAAAACAATCCTCTACAATAAAAGATCTTCTGGAGGCATCTCCATCCCTGATCTTAAGTTGTACTATAGAGCAACAGTTTTAAAAACTGCATGGTACTGGCATAGAAACAGAATGGTGGATCAATGGAACCGAGCAGAGGACCCAGAAATCAACCCACACATTTATGGACACCTGATCTTTGACAAAGACGCCAAAACCATACAATGGAAAAAAGATAGCATCTTCAACAAATGGTG
This sequence comes from Meriones unguiculatus, assembly GCF_030254825.1. Classification (NCBI taxonomy): domain Eukaryota; kingdom Metazoa; phylum Chordata; class Mammalia; order Rodentia; family Muridae; genus Meriones; species Meriones unguiculatus. The sequence continues at coordinate 65,826,906 of NC_083351.1, read as the reverse complement.
CTGGTCCAACTGGATGTCTACATGTAGAAAAATGAAAATAGATCCATACTTATCACCCTGCACAAAACTGAAGTCCAAGTGGATCAAAGACCTCAACATAAAACCAGACACATTAAATCGGCTTGAAAATAAAGTGGGGAATACTTTAGAACTCATTGGTACAGGGGAAAACTTCCTGAACAGAACACCAACAGCACAGGCTCTAAGATCAACAATCAATAAATGGGACCTCATGAAACTGAAAAGCTTCTGCAAAGCAAAGGACACTGTCATCAAAACAAAGCGACTGCCTACAGATTGGGAAAGAATCTTCACCAACCCTTTATCTGACAGAGGACTCATCAAGTATATATAAAGAACTAAAGAAGCTGAAAAGCAGCAAACCAAGTAACCCACTTAAAAAATGGGGAACAGAGCTAAACAGAGAATTCTCTGTAGAGGAATACCGAATGGCAGAGAAGCACTTAAAGAAATGCTCAACCTCACTAGCCATTAGGGAAATGCAAATCAAAACAACCCTGAGATTTCACCTTACACCCATGAGAATGGCCAGGATCAAAAACTCAAGTGACAACACATGCTGGAGAGGTTGTGGAGAAAGAGGAACCCTTCTCCACTGCTGGTGGGAATGTAAACTTGTACAACCACTCTGGAAATCAATCTGGCGTTTTCTCAGACAACTAGGAATAGTGCTTCCCCAAGATCCAGCCATACCACTCCTAGGCATATATCCAAAAGAGGCTCAAGCACACAAAAAAGAAATTTGCTCAACCATGCTTGTAGCAGCTTTATTTGTAATAGCCAGAAGCTGGAAACAACCCAGATGCCCCTCAACTGAAGAATGGATGCAGAAAATGTGGTACATCTACACAATGGAATATTACTCAGCAATGAAAAATAAGGAAATCATGAAATTTGCAGGTAAATGGTGGGATCTAGAAAGGATCATCCTGAGTGAGTTGTTCCAGAAGCAAAAAGACACACATGGTATATACTCACTCATATAGACATACAACATAGGACAAACCCACTAAAACCTGTGCGTCTAAAGAAACTAAGCAAGAGAGAAGACCCTAACTAAAATGTCCAATCCCCATCCGGAAAGGCAAAGAGGATGGACATCAGAAGAAGAAGAAAACAGGAAACAACCTAGGAACCTACCACAGAGGGCCTCTGAAAGCCTCTGCCCTACAGACTATCAAAGCAGATGCTGAGCCTGATGGGCAACTGTTGGGCAGAGTGAATAGAATTTTAGGTAAGAACTGGGAAATAGTAAGAGCTGGAGAGGACAGTCTCCACAAGGACAGCAACAGAACAAGAAAATTTGAACACAGGGAACTTCCCAGAGACTCATACTCCAACCAAGGACTATTCATAGAGATAACCCAGAACCCCTGCACAGATGTATCTCAGGGCAGTTCAGAGTCCAATTGGGTTACATAGTAATGTGAAGAGGGACTGCCTCTGACATGAACTGACTGGCCTGCTCTTTAGTCACCTCCTCCTGAGGGGGAGCAGCCTTACCAGGCCATAGTAGAGGACAATGCAGCCACTTTTGATGTGAACTGATGGATTAAGATCAGAAAGGAGAGGAGAACCTCCCCTATCAGTGGACTTGTGGAGTGGCATGCATGCAGAGGGAGGAGGGAGGGTGGGATTGGGAGGGGACGAGGAAGGGGCTTATGGGAGGATGCAGAATGAATAAAGTGTAATTGATGAAAATTTTTAAAAAAAAGGGAAAAAATAATTTAAGAACCTTAAATGACTTTCAAAAGTGGAGGAAAACATGGAGTTAGTCAATTTACATGGAGCATGTCTCGCCCCTGGGGGCAATGGTCTCCTGAATCTACTCAGACCTCGGACACCACCACTGCTAGTTCTAGAACTGATGCAGGATGTTCCAACGAGGGGGTTAAGGCTTCTCATAATATTTCCTATAAGCCCACACCTGTTTGTTTATATCTCCCATTTTTATTCATTATTAGCCAGATAGAGCCAAGTAATTGTGGTAATGATACTTGCTTTTTTGCCCAATGCTGGAATGCTAGTAAATTTACTAGCTGGTTACGCGCATGCCTCGCTGGGTGCCTGTGCCCGTTGATGCCCCTCACGCTATGACTCTCTTCAGACAGAAAAGGGATCTTGGAATTACAGCCGCCATTGTTACTGCCATCTCATTGGCGGCTGTTGGAGCTACCACCACGGCATTAGCCAGGAGTCATACTGTGCAGACTGCTCAGACCCTGAATAACCTTTTAGCCAATGTAGCTCATGCCTTAGATGTACAAAAAGGAATTAATGCTCAACTAAAAGGAGGCTTGATGGTGTTCAATCAGAGGACTGACCTCGTGCAGGAGCAAATTGATACCCTATGGCAAATTGCTCAACTTGGCTGTCAATGAAAGTATGCTGGACTTTGAGTCAGTAGCATACAACATGAGAATTTTCCCTGTGCTGCAAATCTGTCTAAACAATTGTCTAGCTATATTTTAGGTAATTGGACTGGAGAATTTGATACTACGATGGAGCAGCTGAGAGTGGCCATTGTCACGGTAAATTCTACCAGAGTGGACGCAGGACTAGCCACAGGATTATCACCATGGATTGCTGCAGCCATGAATCATCGAAGGAATGGGTGGGCATGGGAGCGTTAGCAGGCCTTCTGGTGTTGGTCACCTTGGTTTGCCTGTGGTATATATGCAAGATTAGAGTCACACAACAGCGTAATGCAGCCATGATCATTCAGGCCTTTACAGCCATTGAAGCAGGACAGTCTCCCCAAGCATGGTTGGATACCATAAAAAGCTAAACTGTTATGCTCAGGATGCGAGGCTAAGCACTGCACTCAGGGTCAGCTGCTTTGTACCCAGAGAAGAGCATGTCTGATTGCATGCGGGTTGATGCCCCAGGTCCTGCCTCTGAGAAAAAGGTATCAGACGGGTCTGATGCTCTTTGGGTGGATGACACCTAAATGAACATCAGTACAAAGTCCCAATTTATTTCTAATATCAGAGATCAGACCTCTACTCTTGCCTGATGGGTCTAAAACAAAAAGGGGGAACTGTAGAGAGCTGCGGAATGCCACGCCTTAAAGATGGAGCTGGTTTCCGCCTTCCACCTTCCCGATGGTGAGTGCTCTCTGTCAGGAACAACTCCACATTTGGCTAAGGCTGAGGATCTGGCTTGTTTCCACGTATGTGGACCTATCTGCATTGCCCAGGTGGCATGCTGGGGTTGGCTACCCAGAGGCTATTTAAGCTGTGGGCTGGCTTTCCCCAGGGTCAGATGATTGTTCAAGGTTCCTGAATAAACTTCATTGAAAAAAAAAAAAAAGAATTTTCAACTGACCAAAATAAATGTATTTCAGAAGCAATAATAATAATAATAATAATAATTTTAAGGATGGGGTCATCACACTATGAGGAACTGTATTAAAGGCTCTCAGCATTAAGAAGTTTGAGACCACTGATACAGATAAAAGTTTGCTGATGGAGAGGAAAAGGGAACCAATCAGATGGGACAAGTAGCAAGCTGTGTATATTTGATGGTCATGTTACATTAGACACAGTCTGTACACAATTAATTTGATAAAAATGTATTCAGCAACCACTCTAAGCCAGGTATTCTATGATGTATGTGTATGATAAAGTGCACACTAAGCAGATGGAAGATTATATAAATCTTTATGTACAGGGGAGCAGATAAGAGGGCAAGGATGGGAAGGTATGGTTGACAATCAGTGACATTCATATGCTCTTAAAGGTATGATGGGTCTCAAGAACACAGAAGAAAGGAAAAACAAACAAGCAAACAAACTAACAGGCTCAGACCAAGCCAAGTGAAGATGGATATTTTCTTGTTGACAATAGTGTGGGAAAATAAATTTATTGACTTCTGGGTAACAAATGTGTTTTCTTTGTATTTATTTATTTATTTATATTTTTTATATTAATCACAGCTTATTTACTTTGTATCCCAGCCATAGCCTCCTCCCTCATTCCCTCCCAATCCCACTCTCCCTTCCTCCCTTTCCAAGTCCATTGCTAAGGGAGGCTCTCCTCCCCTTCCATCTGACCCTAGCTTATCAGGTATCTTCAGGACTGGCTGCCACATCCTCCTCTGTGACCCAGCAAGGCTGTTTCTCCCCCAGGGTGGGGGAGAGGAGAGGTAAAGGAGCCAGTCATTGAATTCATGTCAGAAATAGTTCCTGTTCCCCTTACTAGGAAAACCCACTTGGATACTGAGCTACCATGGACTACATCCAAGTAGGGGTTCTAGGTTATATCCATACATGGTCCCTGGTTGGAGAAACAGTTTCATCGAGGACCACCGTGCCCTGATACATTTTGTCCTTGAGGAGCTCCTGTCCTCTCCTGGTCATATTAACTCCCCCTTTTATCATATGATTTCCTGCACTCTGCCAAAGGTTTGGTTATGAGTCTCCGCATCTGCTTTGATACACTGCTAGGTAGAGTCTTTCAGAGGTCCTCTGCGGTAGGCTCCTGTCCTGTTACTTGTTTTCTCCTACCTCCCATGTCTATCCCATTAGTCTTTCTGAGTAAGGATTGATCATCTTACTCCAGGTCCTCTTTCTTGTTTCTCTTCTTTAGGTGCACATATTTTAGTATGTTTATCCTATCTTATAGGTCTATATAAGTGAGTATATATGGTGTGTGTCTTTCTGCTCCTGGGATACCTCACTCAGGATGATCTTTTCTAGATCCCATCATTTGCCTGCAAGTTTCAAGATTTTCTTGTTTTTAATTGCTGAGTAGTATTATATTGTGTAAAAGTACCACAATTTCTGTATCCATTCCTCTGTTGATGGACATCTGTGTTGTTTTCAGGTTCTGGCTATTACTTTGCTGAAGGTGTTTATCAGCTGGAGGAGTTCTCTGGTTGAATTTTTGGGGTCACTCAGGTTTACTATTATATCATCTGCGAATATTGAAACTTTGACCTCTTCCTTTCTGATTTGTATCCCCTTGATCTCCTTTACTTGTCCTATTGCTCTAGCTAGGACATTAAGTACTATGTTGAAGTTATATGGAGAGAGTGGGCAGCCTGGCCGTGTCCCTGATTTCAGTGGGATTGATTTAAGTTTCTCTCCATTGAGTTTGATGTTGGCTATAGGCTTGCTGTATATTGCCTTTACTATGTTTAGATATGTGCCTTGTATTCCTGATCTCTCCAAGATTTTAAACATGAATGGATGTTTGATTTTGTCAAATGCTTTTTCGGCATCTAAGGAGATGATCATGTGGTTTTCTCCTTCAGTTTGTTTATATAGTGGATTACAATGATGGATTTCCATATATTGAACCACTCTTGAATGCCTGGGATGAAACCTACTCGGTCATGGTAGATGATATCTTTGATGTGTTCTTGGATTTGGTTTGCAAGTATTTTATTGAGTATTTTTGTATCAATGTTCATAGGTGTGAAATTCTCTTTTTTTGTTGGGTCTTTGTGTGGTTCAGGTATCAAGGTGACTATGGCTTCATAGAATGAGCTTTGTGAAGTTCCTTTTTATTTCTATTTTGTGGAATAGTTTGAAGAGAATTGGAATTAGCACTGACAAATGTGTTTTCAATTTGCTAGAGACTACTGACTGACCTGGCAGTTATCCCACCTTACTTACTGATAAATATGCATGCTATTTATTGTGTTATCTTCTATGCTTTTAAAAATTACATTAAATAGATAGGTATGAACATTGTGTGTGTGGGTGTCTGTGTAGATGTGTGCACACAGGCACACAAGCATCTTGGCACATATGTGCAGGCCAGAGAATAACTCTGGAGGTTGGTCCTCATCTTCCATCTTGCATGTGTTCAGGATAGCTGTGCCTATTAAATTTGGAGGGCTGCCATACATCTACCTCCCACTGTGATCTAGAGATGCTGTGATTGCAAATGTGCTACTATCAGTTCTGTGTGCAATCTAGGATCCCAATTCACATCCTCATGTTTGTGTGGTTTTTTTAACCAAAAAAGGTTCCAGTGTTCTAGATCAACAGACCTCTCCATAGGCATGTATAACCAATATGGTTGTATTAAAAGGCTTAATAATATAGTCCTTGTGCTTTCAGCCTCTGTGAAAAACAGTTTAAACATTCTAAGTAATAGGAATTACATCTGTTCTTTTTACAAAAGATTATTTTTATTTCTTCTTTGGGAATATCGTGCTTGCATGCAATGTGTTTTGATCATATCTACCTTCCAATTTCCTCTCCCAACTCTGACCAAATGTTCCCCTCCCAATATTTTTTTAATTCATAAATTCAATTACTGTCTCCCTGGTGGGGCAACATAGTCAGCCCACAGAGGAAGAAGATCTAGACAGTCTTGATGGGACCTGATAGACTAGGATAAGACAGCAGGGGAGGAGGACTTCCCCTGTCAGTGGACTAATCTAGAGAGATAGGAGACAGAGATAGGAAGGGGGCTACAACTAGTATATAAAATGCATAAATTGTAAAAAAAAAAATAAGACTCATAAAAATACAAGAAAATGCTGCTACTTCTCTGTGTTATCAAGAGTGACTAAAATACCTCTTCAGAAAAAACCACTTATTCCAATTTCTTTTGCATCTTCTTCAAATCATGAGCTCCCTCTTCTAGTGATGGCTTCATCCTAGGAAACCTGCATGAGTGTCCCTCTTCCTGCCTAGTTTCATGTTGTCTGTCCTTTTACATGAGATCTGCTCTTCCTTATTCACCTGTCAGTCTGACAGTTTCCCAAGGATAAATACCACATTATCAGTTATTTTTTTCTAGTTGATTGTCTAGGGAAACGAGTAAGGGATAAATATGAAAGCAAGGGCAACTTTGATAAGCAGTCCCACTGTCAATCAATGTCAATTAGGGATCAGTACTATAAGGATTTGTTAAGTAGAACTGGGAGCAAAATCTAAAGGTCTGTAAACAATGTAAAACGGCCTTGTCTGGTGGACAGATAAACACATGACAGGAACAAATGGAAAGCCAATGTTTACACTGACACAACACAGTAATGAGAAGAGGGGATAAAAACAGGTCAGCAAGGCTGGGGACCACAACCAGCAGTTCTGAGCTCTGGTTCCTGTTCCCTTGCTACCTCTCACCTCAAACAGGGCTCTATGTGAAGACCTGACTGTATGTGGACACCTGGACACCTCCTTGCTGGATGCAGCATGCTGACCAGCTTACATCCCTGTGCCTCACCCAGTCTCTAAGCAAGTGCTGTAAAAAGGCTCTAGGCTAGCAGCTTTATGGTTTTCAATTTCCTTGGGTCAACCCACAGCCAGCAACAGAGAAGCTCTAAATGATCTTTCCCTTCTTCTTTCCTTTTTAGGCTCTTACCTGTGGATCTATAGAAAATGTCTCTCTAAAACTCTCACATTGTCTTCCATGAATTTGGAAACTGAAAGCCACTGCCTCAGAGCACTTTTGGTGGCTGAGCTTTCTAGTACCACAGCCCAGTGAGCCAAGCTCACCAAGAACTGAGAAAGACTTCCTTTACCCATAACCATACTCCAATATCTCCACATCATTAGTGACCCACAGGAAACTACAGTGAAGTATGGTACAGGGTTTGCTTTCTATGTTTTTATTAGGAAAATATGAGAGGTTTCAGGAAAAAAACACTAATGAAAAAATTGATTTAATTATCCTTTATTTTTGTGATGATTCTTGCCCTCAAGAGTGTGTGTGTGTGTGTGTGTGTGTGTGTGTGTGTGTGTGTGTGTTTGGTCATTTTTAACATCTGAAAGTGAACCTTGATTCATGCTTGGACTAGTAATGCATGCATACACATGCATACATATATGCACACATTCATGTGTATACCTCACTTTAGACTGTATCAACTCCTGGCAGGGTATGTTAGAATTTTCACACTGAGCATTCAACCTATCCCTCATTATCCTAATTGCTTTTGTGGCTTTTGGTAATGAACTCCTGCTTCATTACCTTTTGCCATAGTGCCATTGCCTCTGTCTCATTATAGAATTCATGTAGGTAAAATGCACTTGCTCAATTAAAATGTTGTTAATTACCTAAGTTACACATGGCATTAATGTATATAACTAGAAGGAGACCACTACAGGCATCTGCTCCGAGGAAGATGCTGTAGTAAAGAAATAGGAAGCATGCATGGAGGATGGTACTATTAGATTCTGAATAGTTGCATGGGCTAAGAATTCAAAGGAAAGAAAGTGTTTCATTTGATAAGGAATAGCAGGATTTGTGTACAGTGTGATTTTAATTGACCTTTGACGTTAGTGGAGATGTTAAAAGGAAAATACGGTCTAGCAACACCAGGAGTGGAGTCATAGGGGGTGTGATAGAATCATGGGTCGGGGAGTGGTGACATAATGCTGAATCTCAAATTCTTTAACAGGTTCCTGGGAGAACAGAACAAACAGACTAATTATACCATTAGGATAAATACAAGGAATAATGAAAGAGATGAAAAAGATTTTGAAATTACCTCGTCAGTCCACTTACTCATTGCAGACAGCTGTGGATGGTGAGGAAGCTGATGAGAGTTTATATTCACAGTACATCAAATAAGAATGGGAAGTGCTACTTTGGTCTTTATTCACTTAGCCCTACAAGCAAAAAGCCAGACCTTTATTTTTGTGATGATTCTTGCCCTCAAGAGTGTGTGTGTTTTGTTTTGTACTGGGTCTCCCCATAGAGATGAGCACTATGTATTCAGTTCCCATTGTAATTAATGCAGTGGAAACTTACATCCTCATAGAGAACTTGCCTTGGAAAGACACAAGTCAGTGGTGCTAAGACAAGTCTCATGTTTTACGTTTCTTAATTATATCACAAATTTAAATTGCCCACAGCTCATTTCTCTTTTCAAGAAGACGTTTCACTTGTACTCTGCAAGTTAATGATTTTCTAAATATGTACACGAAAATACTTATCAATTTTATCTGAGTAAAACGGAACAGAACAGAACAGAACAAAACATCCAAACCCCAGGAAGTATTTAGATGGCTTAGAGGATAAAGATGACTTCTGGATCTGAGTTCTATCTCCCAAACCCACAAAGTGGAAGGCGAGAATGACTCCACATGGTTGTCCTTGGATCTTCACATTTTTACTATGGTCACACAATAATAAGTAAACACACACAAAATAAGTAAACAACAAAAAAAAAATCAGAAAGCTTCACGATGTGGTAATTTTGTATAAGTCGATTCCTTAAGACATATACACATAAGAAACAAGAAACATTCGGGAGGGCTAAGAGACATGTTGTTAGTTACTGCAGGGTGAGCTGCCAGACAGAAGCATAATTAGGGCATCCTGAGCTGTGGTGTTCAGAGCCACCATCATGGAGTGAACTAAATCAGAAACAACTCCCCAGGAAAAGAAACGCACAGTCAGAGTGAACCTCCAGCAGCTCCCACAGAGCTCCCCAACGCTCATCTTGTCTCTGCTTCTCTAGAACTTTTCACTGCTACCACCTGGGCACTAGGAAGAGGGACATCTTACAAAACCACACTCCTGGCTTGTGTTATCTGGGTGCATTCCCTCTCTGTGGGCTCACTAGTTCTCAAAATGAAGAAAGCCTCACTAGTCACCTACTGGTTCTCAGTGTGATGAGAATCCACATGACTTCCTAGTATTGTCCAACTTACTGATGCTGGTGTCAAAATTGGAGCCCTGTTGCCATCTTCCTTCATATCAGTAACTGAACTAACCAGCTACATACTTCCTTTCCTTCTGTTACACTTCAAGGAAAACTCAAAGTAGGAACAACAGGGATGGCAAGTTATTTTAAACACTGATCTCTTGACATGTATTTTGTCAGCCAGGTCTGAAGCATTGAAAAACTGTCATTTTGCCTGCCTTACAAGCTCAAAGTCAGAGGGCTTTACCTTCTTTCATTGGTTTAATTAGACTCTTGTCTGGAGAGGGAAGAAAGTTCTGTGCAATTCTTTGCTCTTTTTCCTTAGCTTAGGAACTTATCTGCTCTGTATGTAATCTTTACCTTGATTACACTTTGAAATACAGGAAAATGCGTTTTATATTTGCTTCCCAACAAAATTTGGGTGCATGCATGCACACACACGCACAGGCATGCATGCACTTTTTTTTTTTTTTTAGGCAAAGGAGCTTCTGCTTTGGCCCTCAGGGCTGGCAACCACCCCCACCTCTGATCTTTTATTTAAGCTTAGGGTTCTCCAAATGTTTCAGAGTTCTTTTTTTAGCAATCTGACCTCCAAACAACCTAGATAATATAGTAGCAGCTCCCTGCAGAGAGAGCCACCAGCAGAGGACTATGCAGCCAATCCATCCTAGCTACAAACCCCTCTTGGAACAGGCTGTTTCCTTCACAAATGCTGGGTGAATCTTTTCCCCTGGAATTCTTGCTACAATTTCCTTGAGAAGCATGATAAATGACAACATTTGTTTATAATCATTCCACGAATGAGCTGTCGCAGTGAGTTTAAGTTACATGTACGTTAGAATGTACTCCACAGAATGCTGGCCTGTGCGTTAGCAGTTCAACTAGTACAATGAACATTCTAGGTGATACTTACATAATTTTAATCACTAAAGTGTTTTTACTTGATTTTCTTTGGTGTGAGCCTGCCCAGTTTAAGGGAAAATTCATCTTGAGAAAGAACTTTGAGATAGGCTCTTTCATAATGTCTAAAACTTAAGGAAATACAGGTTAATTGACCAGTGATTAATTTTTCTTACGTACACAGAGGACTAAGTTAGAAAATATGAACTTCAACAATCCATTCAGTATTGTCTGTCTTAATTTTCCATCTGTAAGATGACGATAATGATGTTCCCTCCACATTAATATGAAACTTGACTTAAGTGATTGAGTTGAGGGAAAGTATGAGATGGGATATGTGAAAGCTATTCAGAATATAAAGTATTATTATTTGGGCCCAGAGGAAAATTATACCCACTGTGCTGTTCCCACAGTAAAAGTTTATTCAGAACACTTCTTGATTCTTTCTATACAATTCATGTAATCACCAAAGTTATTGCTTTCTTGTCTGGATATATTAACTTGATGGCTGAGTGCACAAGGCCCACATCTGAATCAGTGCAAAAATGAAACGTGGAGGAGGGAAAATGGAAAGGGACTCTTGAGCTTCCACTGAAGTCATACTCATCAGTCAACCTGCCCACATAAATACTGGGAAATCAACTCAGTTAAACAGTTGGGAGGCAAACCTGAGTTATAATATTGTTCCTGAACACAGGTCAATGAAAACCTGGCATGCACACAAACTCCCATTTATCATATTCTCTACAAATGCCCACTAATTGTTTTCATATTTAAATGGCTAGAATCAACCACAGCAAATTCATGTTGTCAGACTGTTGGGCACTTTCCAAAAGCAAACAGAATGTCTATGACATACAGTAAATTATTGCCGGTTCTATGTGTTCTCAGCAGAATCACAAAAGGGCAAGGCCTTCAAAAAGAAAAAATCATTTATGTCTGCTTCAACTCTACAATATAGAAAACTGGAATCAAGTACTGGAATCAAGTCAGTGGAGCGAAGTGTGTGTGTGCGCCACATGGGTGTACACACTTAGTTCTATTTGTTATATTTTGCATGTTATTAGTCTGACATGCTTGGAAAGGTAATTTGCTTATAAACACAGTATTTGAGGACCTTTCAGAATGATTCAGAGTTTAAAAACTAAGAAAATTTGTAGAAATCAATTATATTCACTTATTTTTGTCAATAGTATACAAAGTATACAAAAAATATTGATTTCCATTAGTATTATCTTCTAAAATGCCAATTTCAGAATTCATTAAAAGTGGAAATTTGATTATCTATAGCCCCTGGCAGACAAGAATCTGTATAATTCACAAGAAAATCCAAACTTGTCTCACGGGACAAGTACATGTATGTGGAGGCAGTAGGAATGAACAAAGTGACATCTGCACAGACAACTCACAGGTAGCTTCATGGTCGGCACGGGATGCGCGACACTAATGATAGTCAGTAAGCTGGTATTCAAACGCCTTCCACTTCCTGAGAGTCTAATGATACATGCCTATCAGATTAACATGGAAAGACTAGCCTTCTATCTCCTGCTTTTTCACCAAATCACCCACCAGACTGCTGCCTCTCTAGAGTAGAAAGCACCAGCCTCTCCCATAACAAGTTTCCAAGGCTAATTAAAAAAGACCACGAAAAGCAGACATGGCTAATAAGAGAATGGTTAAACACACAAGCAGGTGGAGCTATAGCTTTGGTCTAAGGGATTTCTTATTTGATCCAAGAATTAGATTCTACATTTAGCTAAATCTGAATATGAGCCTTGGGTCACAGAAATCAGAACCAATGGTACTTTTACAAAATGAAACATGTCCACAGCATCATTTTCCTTTTATCTTTAGCCTTCACCACTAGTGCTCAAAATGACAAATGACCAGGCTGAGATAGACTTAAGGAATATGAATAATCTTCATGCCTACATTCAGAGTGAGTTTGGATATATAGAGGCATACATTTGCTTTACAGATGTTATTTTAGAGCACTGTTAAGTCTACTGATTAAAAAGCTAACATGGCAGTTTCAATTGAAAGCCTATACTCAGTGTTCATTTATAATCTCTGGACCCTGTGCCTATGTTACCTTTATGATAATAGTCACTACAGGTGTGACTGACTTATAAACCATGACGTGATACTAACCTGGGTTATCTAGGTGATTCCTCTATTGTCAAGGATCCCTTAAGAGAGGGAGACTGAAGTATCAGCATCAGAGAAAAAGTGACCTGAGTAGCATGTTTACACCTTTAGACCATCACTCCTATCTCTGTCAAGATTGAAGGGAAACTTCTTTTCAGTGGACAGTGGTTCCTGCAGAGATTCATCATCAGTCATGCTGCTGAGGATAAATCGCTGTTGCATAGTAGTTCATTGCTCAGCTACAAATAGAAGAAAAATCAGAAATACATACCATTTTCTCTCAGGCTCAGGGAACACCATAGAGGAGAAGCAGAATGACTCCTAAAGGACGGATCAAGGGGTGTAGTATAGTGGAGCTAGTTCTTTTAAAATGAAATATTCCCTGCTGAAGTGGGTTGGAAAGTGCCTAAGATCCAAGATGCTCAGGAGGATCAGAAAACTCACAAAACACAAGGCTCATATGAGGCTCTTTCTGCACAAATTGATAGGAGTTAGGAAACCCCTCACTGAAGCTGGCTGAAAGCCAAGGGAACTCCAGTGCTACAACTTTCATGAGTCACCATCACAGTGGGGTTGACTTTTTTGTGAGGCAGTTGCCCCTGAGTCACCTGTGCTCCTGTAATAACCTCTTACTCATATCCCTACACCTAACCTTGGTAAGCTCCTTAGTTTATCATCTTAGTATAATTGTTTCTTTGGTCTGCTGTCAGTGTCCTATCAGATATGAGTAGACATTCACATAATCCTGTGAAACAGTGAAACAATGGTTGCTTTTCTCTGAAGACTGGGACCAAAGCAATGATGATGTCCATTTGTAATTGTGTTCAAGTTTGTGCTGATGGTTCAAGCCTTCCGTAAGTGAAAACATGTTTCCCAACATGTTCTCATATGAAAAATGCTAATGAATCCACTAATGAAAACCCACCAAAACTGTTCAGCAAGGCTTTTTGGATGGCTATTTTGATTGTCCACTTGACTACATCTGGAATTGATTAAAACCCAAAAATGGCTGGACATACCTATGAGGGAATTTGTTTAATTAAATCACTTGAACTAGGAAAATCCACTTTATATTCTGGATCTTTGAGGTGGGATGACACACCTTTGATCTAGGACTTCTGAGGAAGAACCACCCATAAACAGGGCTACCCATATGCAGGGCTAAGCTTGATAGAAGTCTATATACAAGATGTGGAAGAAGGGAGTTTGCTATTTGTCTAATCGTTCGTTCTTGCCCTGGCAAGGAACTCCATCCCTTCACTGGCCTTTGCTCCTATTTCTTGGAGATTCTAGCATATACTGAAGACAAGCTGAGACATCCAGTGTCATGGACTGAACAACTACTGGATTCTTGGACTTTCTTGCCATTGTTGTAAGCTACCATGCCACTCTAATCTCTCTCTCTCTCTCACACATGTATATATAAAGAGATACATTCTATATTCCAGAGAACCCTGACTAACATAGCAGTAGAACATGAAATCAATAGACACACATTTGATACATGTGAAGTAAACTCACAATAATTCTGTCATAACAGCATAAAAACAGAACAATACCTAGGAACTAACGGAACAAAAAGACTGCAAAACTAATGGAATAATGTCATCAAAATGTGGACCGAAGTGTTAGAAGACTTGAATAGATAAAAAGCTGTCTGTGTTCACAGATTGGAAGATTCAACACTGCTGAGATGTTGACCCTCTACAATGATTTACAGAACCCAGACAAGAAACCCCAGCTGATTTACTTATACAAATCAACACACTGAATTATTATTTCATATCACTTCTAAAAATTAATATAATGTTGGCAACCAGAACCCAAATATAAGAGCAAAGCCCTGTAAATACCAACATAGGAGTGAATATTCATGATAGTGGGCTTAGCAAAATTATTCTTTCACAAAGTGTGTGTAGCTTATATTTGTGTGCAGGTGTCATCCTTATGTCTAGTTATGTGGATGCGTATGAGAATGCTTGTGTGTGTGCAAGTATGTGCACATGTATTTGGAGGCCAAAGGTCAACCTCAGGTCTTGTTTTCCAGGCATATTTCTTGGCTTGCCAATTAGACTGGGCAGGCTGGCTAGCCCACTCCAGGATCTGTCCACCCTCACCTCCTTTGAACTATTTAATAGAAGCAGGAACGAGCACACTTGGTTCTTTACATGGGTTCTGGTGTCATGCCTGTTTGGCACTTTACTAAAAAAGCTATCTCCTCAGTTCTAGCACAGTTTTCTTTTTGTTCTTTATTTGTTTTTGTTTTTAAATAAAAGACCATAATAACTTGATTCTTTAAAAACCATAAGTTGTAGTGGTAATACACTGTGCTACTGAATAATTTTAAAGAGTTATAAAAAACAAAATAAACATTTCAACTGTTTTATTTCTGTTATTAATGAGCAAACTAGTAATTAAAACCACAAGTCCAAAGAAGAGTTAGCAGACACATCTATGGTCAGGGCTGCTAAAAGAAATCTCCTGATAGACAGAGAGCAGTCTAGTTACATGCAATAATAACCCATTTTGTTTGTACAGAACAAAAAAATATGTGACTTATATGAAGAGGAACCATATATAAATCACTGTCAGCAGTTAAAACACACAGCACCCAGAGCTGTAAATTAACCCGAATCAAGATGTGCTATACAGCGAGGTCATCCAGACTAGGCTCTGTCATCAACGGAGATATCTAGGGATGTTTCTGCCTACTTCAAAGATTTCTGAAAGTTTTCATGGCAGCGAGTGGTGTGCCTGCATAAGGTTTGATAAGTGAAATTTCTCTGCTGTTGAGCTAACTTTGTTCCATTCTAACATTACAATTTCATTACATTTTATTTTATTTAAACTATTTTTTATTTTTCTTTCTTTCATTAAAAATAAAACTGTGTCACACTGGGTCTGGGTTACCTCACTCAGGGTGATTGCTTTTTCTATCTCCTTTCATTTACCTACAAATTTCATTTTTTTTAATGGCTGAGAAATACTCCACTGTGTAAATGTACCACATTTTCTTTATTCATTCAACTACTGACAGAAATCTATGCTGTCGGTATAGATTTTCCAATTATTGGATATTATGAAGAGAGTAGGGATAAACATGGGTGAACAAGTATTTCTGTGGTGAGATTAAGTATCATTTAGGAATACGCCCAAAAATGACACCGCTAGACCTTGAGGCAGATTGATTCCCAGTGTGAAGAACCACCACACTGATTTCCATAATGGCTGTACAAGTTTTCAGTCTGACCAGCAACGAAGGAGTGTGCCCCTTACTCTACATCCATGCATGCATAAACTGTCATTTCTTTTATTGGTCTTGGGCATTCTGATAGGTGTAATTTGAAATCTCAAAGTAGTTTTGATTTGCATTTCCCTGAATTACAGATGGGCCCCATAATGGGTTTTTCATTTATTTTCATTCATTATCATAGAGATGTAGAGAAAAACAATTATTTTAAAACTCAAAGCAACCTATAACCACACAAATGAATAATGACATACTGCATTTAGGCAAGATCAAAAATTATATCCTTCCCAGACAATCTGGGATGTGCATAGTGCTGTGGAAACTGAATGATAAAGGGCATTCTAAAGAGCTCAGGGGAACTATACTTGGACTTATAACTTCTATTACCATCAGGATTTGGATGCTGGGCTACAGGCCCTCTCCTTCATCTGCCTTTTGGCTTGGTGCTTTATCCTTCCTGGTATCAAAGCTGAAAAATGTGGCCACCACTGGATCTCAGAGAAAGTTTACTGCTTTTGACCTTGGATACTTGCAAGTGATGGGGAGGGGGTGTAGAAATTAAAATAGTTGATTTATGTTGCAATGTTTTCAAAACACTTCTAATGGGAGCTCATGTCAGCTTCGGCTGAACAGCTTCAAAGCCCATCACACACTTATGTGCGAGGAGGAGACCTGCTCTTTCTTTTCAAACTGACAAGTCTCTAGATGTATTTCAAAGGCGTTCTAGCTTTCCTAATTGTTTCAGCACTGACTTATAGAAAGGACTTAAAAATATTTTTTTTCATCTTCAAACTATTTCAGTGGTGAACATGTTAGAAAAGAATGACATGGTTGTACAGATCTCTTACACAGCCTTAGGTAGATCATGGTGAATCATGGCTGACTGACTCCATGTCTGGCAGTTTTTCTTTTCTTTTTGAAGGGTACATCAACATTTATTTAATAAACAGATTCCACATTCTTCTTTTTTCAAGTCAATAAGTTTTTGCATAGCTTAGTTCAGCTCATAATTTTTGGAAAACATTTTAATATTTAATAACAGCAGCTAATCTGTGAGTACTCAAAGGCTTGATTATGAAAACCACTTCCAAGTTCAGAACTTTAGCTACTTCTAAAACGTAAAGTGTGGTTCTTGCATACAAGTAAAGAGAGGAGTTGGGCATCACAGACATGACATCAAGAGGCATAAAACAGAAGAAAAACTGACTTTATCAGAATTTAGTTAATTAAGTTTTAGGAAATAAAAATATCCACAAAGAATTTTAAGAAAAAGATGTGATGAACTCATAGCTAGCACATGTGAAGGACTCACAACCCGTCTAAAAGGGAGCAATTCAATTAGCTGATACGACCCTGATACGACTTTCTCCAAAGAAGATAGACAAATGTCCCACACTAATTATAAACACATTGCAGGCCCATCATAAGTCATTAACAAAACAAGTCAAAATTATAAGTACACCTTCTGTGGCTGCAAGCAATGTAACAGAACAAAAATGGCAAGCACAGCTGGGGGCATAGAAATTGAAACACTCAGATGGTGGTGGCAGGAATTTGTAATAGTGCAAGGACTATAGAAACAGCATGGCAGTTCATCGTAGGATAGCTACATTAAGGTTAAGAATAACTAGGTGTGAGGCACATGAATGTGAACAAAAGGCTTACCCAGAGGCTCATGTTTTCCAAGTACCATCTCTGATCAAAACAAACATCCTCTCCTCAATGGGAAGAAAAAAACCCTCCCTTTCTAGAAGGATTTTACTCACTGAGGTTCCATTTCAGGCCTGTTGTTGTCACATGATTGCAATGCTGTCCAACAGGAATAAGGCCACACCAGCTGCCTTCCATTCCAGTATTTACATGGAGCCTGTGCTTTCCCTGAAAAAGAAGAAAAGCAAGTATGAAAAAGGGGGAGAAAAAGGCAGCCTGCAGCATGCCACTAACCCTTAATGTGGTTTAACATAATGTTAACCAAAAATTAACTTAGTGCATCCTTTCAACTGATTTAGACCTACTGTTCTATATCAGCTTACTGTTAATTACAAGTTTTACATTTGATAAATTGGTTAGATAGGTTCAGAGCCACACAGATAGAGAATTGTTTTTGATATCTTCTATTTCTAAAGAAACCATCCATTGCACCTGGTGAAGATACAACCTTTTGTGACACTGAATTCTAGGCTCACAACCAAATATATATATAATTACATATAAAAAACGGTTTCCCAAGTGAAGTCTTTACTTATCTGAGACTCAGGTTTCTAATCTTCAGAATTCAATGTAAGCACTAGATGGTTATTCCATCTCTTGTGGCCATCACTAAGATCCTCACGATGTACACAAAGTTTCTGTTAACTTGACACAAAGTACAGTCCCTTGGAAAGAAGGGACCTCAACTGAGGAATTATCTCTTCAGACTGGCCTGTGGGCATGCTTCTGTGAGCCTTCTCTTGATTAATGATTAAGTGGGAGGGCTCAGCACACTGTGGGCAGTGCCACCCTGGGCAAGTGGTCTTGGGCTGTATGAAAAATTAAGCTGAGCAAGCCACAGAGAACAAACCAGTAAGCAGCATTACCCCATGGCATCTGTTTCAGTTCCTGCCTTCAGGTTCTTGGCTTGGCTTCCTCTCAAAAATGTTCTGTAAATTATACACCAAATAAACCATTTCTGTCCCAAGTTGGCTTAGGTTAGTGTTTTATCACATGCACAGAAATCACCAAAACAACAGAGAACTTTTTATTTGCATAGTCATTCTGAAAAGGCTTAAATATAATTAAATTACTTTTAGAGCAATAAATTTTATACTTGGTGTCTGCTGTTGAGAGATGGATAATCAACATAGCTGTGTCATGCAGGAGATAATATGTATACAGAAGCCTGGGTAGACTGTGGTACAGATAATATGCCTGAGTGGCAGAAATGAGTCTGCTGGATGAGATGTGAAGAACCCTTTTGATCAGTTATTAAGGGGAAGGGTTCAGCCCAGTGTTGGGAGTGCTATCCCAGGGCAGATGGTACTGGGTTGTACAAAAACTTAGTTCATTCATGTTGTGTTCACTTATGTCTCCACACAAACACTTCAAGTGAAAATAATGAGTCAAGACTGGTTCCTCACTCGTTAAAAATGAACCACATGAAGGCATAGTAAGGAATACACTGCAGGCAGTACATGTGTGCATGGGGCTGGGGTTACATGTAATCTGTATAATGTACTCAAGTGGAAATCTCTAAAAGTAAGAACATGTAAGTTTTAAAAATGCCTCACAGCATCCCTTCAGTTCTACCCTCCTCAGCATGGCAGTAGGATGGTGGGTCTGAAATCTCACTAGATGAGCAGGACCTCCCAGAAGGAACAGGAGTGACATCTCAACAGCCAGTACTACTGGTTCTGAGTTTTCCTCTAAACACCCTTAAATTTCTGCAAGGCAGGTATGTCCTTATTGCTTTTCTCTTAAAGGGATTGAATTTGGCTACTTTATTCGATTCTCCCTTTTCTACCTATTCTCCAAAGCAAACTGATTTTCTCCAAGATAGGTATTTAGAACACAACTCAAACGGAAATCATAGATACCACACACTGCACGGTTTAATAAATCCTGAAAGAGGTAAAGATGTTCTCCTCTCCTTTCTGATCCTAGGGAGTGGCTGCAAGCAGAGGGAGGAGGGAGGGTGGGATTGGGAGGGGAGGAGGGAGGGGCTTATGGGGGGATGCAGAATGAATAAAGTGTAATTGATAAAAAATTTAAAAAAAAGATAAAAACAATAAAAATACACATATGTGTAAAAAAAAGAGGTAAAGATGTTTCTTTTATAATAATAGCAGTTGTTGGCAGAAGGGGTGGTGGAAATTCTTAGCTCTTTACAAATGTTTGGCTTTCAGAAGAAATTATGCGATAGCATTTCATGAAGTTAGAGCCTGGCCCAGTTTCCTATCTAAGGATGGACATCTAGGGCTCCAGGAGAAATATGCTATACTATTGGAGGGGTGACAGCTAAGCTGTAACCTTCTGGTATAGAGTTGTAGATAGAGGCTGAAGAGGGCTGGAAGAGGGAGGGTTGGAGTCTGCACAGAGGCCCAGACCTTTGCCCCTTTGGTATTTCTGACAATGAGGTTGACTTCCTACTGCTTATCAAGGAGGGATTCCCACATTATGGGTGTATCTTATTTTCACTGTGTTTATATTTACCCTGGCTTTTAATTTGACTTTTCTTTTTGTATTACTTTATGTTTCATCAGAAACCAGCTAAATACATTGTATGTTTGGTGTTCTAAAAACTCTAGTGAAGAATGATGAAAGAAACGGAGTAATTTTCAACTGGTGGAAATGAACTCCCTGTGAGAAAATTCTTCAGCTTCCAGCATATAATATAAAGGAAACAGAACCTATACATGTTAAGTTTTATTATCCTGGGGAGAGAAGCACCAAGGTAACTTCACTGATTTAAGCAGCACAGCAGGAAGCCTCCTTCCTCAGCTTTGCTAAGTATTCATGGCCTTTCTCATTATTCTAAGAACCAATGCACCTTAACATTTTCATTCCGGGAATAAACTAGTTTGGAGACTTGAGAAGTCACAGATAGGTATTAGACTATCATCGATTAGCATTTGTTTCTTGCTTTAAACAAGTGTTTTGCCATATGTGAAGGGTCTCGCTGTTTATAAATATGCAAATTTAGTTTTTATGGCTAAAAAAGAACAGTATTATGCTTTCATCCTCTATTGGCATGTCAATGTGACATCTCTAAAAAAAATGAATGACTGGGTGAAGGAATTTTTGTTCATTCCCTAGATTTCTCAATTTATAATATATGCTAGTCTATATGAGATTTGACAGAAGCAGGCATCCAGCCTGATGTTAAAGAACTCCTGCAGGATTTATGGCATCACTGAAGACCAGAGGCACATGAACTAATCATTCACTTCCATATACTCCCATGAATCACTGCACAGGTTCCTGCTCCATCCTCTGTTCTCAGCTAAGATAACTCTTTGAAGTCAAAAGCAGTTTTATACAGCAAAGGAGAAACAAGAATCAATCATGGTTTGCCTCTTCAGTTGTGGTTATTGGAACATATGCAGCAACCTTTATGTGGTATGAAGCTATAATCTGGCAAAAACACAGCAAAGATGTGGCAAGGTATGTGTACTCAAAATCATGCTTAAGATCATGCTAAGGACAGAAGTATCATGCAATCAGTTTCCCCAGACTATAATTCTAACGTAGAGCAAAACATATACAGAAATATAGATATTTATTGATTGCTAAGGGGTCATTTTCATCACGTTTTATACTGTGTTTCTTTACTGCAGGAATAAAGGCATATTTTTAAAAAAGAGCTCACCCTGGATTTTGCCAGAGAACCCAAATATGAAGACATTTGAATTCAATTTATATTACAAAGTCCTTATATTTAGCAACTATGCCAATATTTGCACAAAATATTTTAGAATGCCTTAGTATGAGCCTTACAAAATGCATAGCAAATAGAGAATATCATCAAACACAAAATACAGGAAGACTATAATGACCTTTTTAATTCATATAAAAGATTCAAGACATTGGTGGTTCACAAAGCAGTCAGTCATTCATTAAATTGCTATTAATACTCAAAACACACCTTGTGTTAAATTCTGTGTATGGTGCAAGTACACAACTAGGCATAGTATGAAGGAAACACTCCTGCACACTGATTAAACACAAGGTCAACCTCTAGCACATCATCTTTTGCCACGCTGTCCAGGTACTTTAAAATGCATTAGCAAAAAGTGGAAGAAAGTAAACAGCCTGCAGGAAAAACATTAAATGAAGAAGATAAAAGGATCCACACTATGTGGACCAGAAGAAGCTGTTAGTTTGTGCACACACCAACTTGGACTGATAAATTTTCATGCTGATACTGATCACATAATGGAAAACAGTTACACAGCAAATGGTCTTCCCAGAGAACTTACATTTGCAAAACTCCACAGCTGGAAGACTCATGAGATTCTCTGATTTTTCTGAATAGGTACAGAATTCAAAACATTACAGTAACAGGTTAGGTTAAATGGCCGGCATTAAGTCAGTGTTAATGTTACACACACACACACACACACACACACACTCCCAAGTCAAATAAGACTGGAAAAAGACTTCAGAGATTGTCCTCTTAGAAGTCACAATATCTGCTTGTAAATTCCATATTCTACAATCTAGAATCTAACACCACCACCACCACCAACAAAACACAGACCGAACAATAGTTTTTCTTAATGATCTGAAAATTCTTATGAATAATAATTTAAACTCCCTTTGTTCTTGAAGTAATAACTCATTTCCTGTGGAAGCTTTATTTTTGGAAAGTTCATTTTAGGAAATCCACATAATAATGATGACTTGGGAAGTCACAGTCCTATCCCCACATAAACACACACACACACACACACACACACACACACACACACACACACACACTGAGAAATACAGCCATGTATGCTGTATACAACTTTGACATTTTTGTTTAATGTATCTACAGCCAGAACATTTCTGAGACATGTTTCAAAACTGACAACTTACATTTGACTTTATTCTGGGAATTATTTGGTAAAGTCAGACTGACACAAGTTAACCTGATTCTCTAGCAGAACAGTTAATATTAAGTGACTGACAAAAGAGAACCTTCATAATGCTAATTAAACTACTTTGTTTATTCAAGATTTAAAAAATTGGAGCAGGCTCTTTCCCCTGCTAAACCTAGACTATCTTGATATTCAAACCGATGAAATCACTAAGCCTTTTATTTTCCCTCACATCTGCATTTATGCTTTTTTACATGTCTCATCCACCCTGTCTTTATGCTTCCCTCTTACTGGAATTAAAGGAAAGAATCTGCTAAATGCTGCCACCCTAAAGTGTTGGAAGCTTATTCCTCACCATTCTAATGGTTCTGTATTTTAAGCAATGACTTCTAAAACTACTTCTTCTAGGAGTACACAATTCTAACTGTGGAGACAGGACAAGCTACACAGGAGGGCATTATGAGCCAGTGTGATGGCGAAGTTTCAAAATGTTCTTCACTGAGTGCCCTTCCATGAGATGCAGAGCCTGGTCAGGATGGCCACTTGTTGTTCTGCACTTCCACTACTCCTCCAGCCTTGATGGGAGAAGCCACAAAGGAAGAATGCTTTGTAAGTTGTCTCCTTATGCTTCCTATTTAGCATGAACAGATGATTTCCTTTCAACTGCTACAAACTTTATCTGTGCCACAAAATGTAGCATTTTGCTACTATATTGTGTCTGGCAAACAGGTTCATATTGCTGCTCTAAAAATGAGAAAGAGCCTACTTTAATTTTGCTGGCTGAATTAACAGCACAGAGGGAGAATGTCTATATGTTTAATAAACACCTGACTGGGAAATTCTTCAGAGTGAACAGAAATTATTGATGAAAATGTGTCAATAATTTTGAAAAGAATTATTTGAAATTTTAGGTAGAGTAGATGGGAGGACTTTAAAGTACAGGAGGGGAGGTTCAAGTGAACATAAAGGAATCAAGAGGTTCAGCATTACTTCGACAACATTCCTCTAATTAAATACTAGGAGAAAACTGCGCTCACCAATATTTATGAATATCCTGTCAACAGTGTTCAAACCACATTGTAAAATATATGCTATGTAGACATCTGTTAGGTAAAATGGAAATTATATGGTTCCCTTATTACATCATTTTAGGACTTGATTATGGCATAAGTGTTCTAAGAAAAGAGATTTAGGCATTTAAATGGTGAATACTGATTTATCTATGCTCTTCTGTTTGAAGTTTCATTTCAAGCATAGGTTTACATTCCACAGTATGTTTTAAAAGAAAGTAAGTGATTACTCTTCATGAGACTAATGCAAAATATTAGCAAATGGAAAATCTTTAAAACATTTGTTTTAGAATGCTTCCATTATGGCATCTAAAGGTCACTTGTCCACTCTGTAGAGTTTCCAGATATTTAGTTGAGTTAATGTTATTATACCATTCTTTGTTCATCATTTGAAAAAGTTCCAAGAATTTATGTTATTTCATAACTGGTACCATGGCTGTAATGTACCTCTTATTTTTTTGAAATTCTAAATATGAACTGAGTCCAGGACTATTTCATATAAGGCACTCCGAACACACTTATTTCTCAGTCCTTCCAGGTCTACCCTGGACCTTTGTGTGCCCCCCTCAAAAAAAGAAGAAAAGAATAAGAACAGGAATAATAATAAGCAACAACAACAAAACCAAAACAGGAATCCAATTTGTGTTGCTCATATATTCAGTGGAGCATGGTCAAACTCCCAGTGGCCAGGCTCTTAAATAATGGAGTACTGCCCCACCTGCACCCCTGCCAGGAGCCATCAACGGTGGAGAGCTACACGTCAGTGTTCTTACCATTTTTTTTTCCTGAGGAAAAGTTTTATTTCACTTACAGCTTATAGTCCATTATGAATAGAAATTCAGGACAGGAAACTGGAGGCAGGAACTGAAGAAAAGGCCATGAAGGAACACTGCTTATGGGATTGCTTTCCATGGCTCATTCAATTTGCTCTTTTAAAAGATACCCCAGATCCACCTCCCCAAGGGTGCCACCAACCACAATATGATGGGCCCTCCCAAATCAATTACGAGTCATGAAAAATGTTTCTAGGTTTGCTTAATTTTTGTATGTGCTGGTTTTATATTTGCAATGTTTTAATAATAAAGTTTAAAATTAAAAAAGGAAGAAAGAAAATGTCTCCATAGGCTTGCTTACAGGCTAATTTGATAGAGTTATTTTCTTAATTGAAGTTCTCTCTTCTCAGGTAACTCTGGCTTTTGCTGACAAAATTAACTAGTACAGTTACTCTCTAGAACTTAACAATAAGACCCTATTGCTGAAGACACCACATACTTGAGTCATAGAACATGAAGAAATTAAATTAAACTGGTTTTGACATGACGATGTCATTTTACCTGATAGCTTTCATAGGTCTCAAAGGTGCTATGCATACTACTGATAAAGAAAAGTAATCATCAGTCTCATTTAAGTGTGATCCTTGCAAGCTACAATAATAACTGGCCTGGCAAAACATGCAACAGTGGAATAGACATTATGGAAATAAACAAATGCTTTCTGACTGGACTGAAGTCCACTTCACAAGATGAAACCCATACCTAGTATCATTATCAGGCCAAGAACCGGTGGCTAGAAAGGTTAGAGGCCCTATGTGAGAAATTACTATAATTATTCTGCTAAATATACATATCATTAAATTGACTCCTTATGACTTGTTAGTCATAAGGAGTCATAGATTAGTGAATAAACAGGTAGCAAGTGGGTCACATGACAACATCCATTTCTCTCTGTTTTTGATCATGTTTTTAGTATGACAAGCCATCTCAAGTTCTTGCTTCTGCTTATCACAATTTTTAAGAGTTCTCTTTGATGGCTTCCTATCTAGGCTGTTTATTTTTGAAGGGGGAAAGGGTTGAAGTAGGGGTTGTCATCCCTTCTATGTCTCTGTTTTTCAACTGTAGCTTCCTTGCCTTTTACAGTCAGCTGGAGTGTTGTTCATGTGCTTCCACATGGTTTCTGGTGACAGCACATACTACAGACATCCACATGGTCTCAGGAGACAGCACAGCCCACTCACATCAACATGGCCACCTCCTTTCTGGCACCAGTATGGCTCATGGTCATCAACATGGCTTCAGGTGGCAGCACAGAGCATGGACACCCACATGGCCTTTGGTGGTAACATCGGCCATGAACTTCCACACGGCCCCTGGTTGTAGCAAGACCAACACAGCTGCAACAGGATTACAAACCTCGAACAAGGCTCTTGGTGATAGCATGTACCAAGAATCTCAACATGGCTTTAGGCAGCAGTAGAGGCCACTCATATCAAAATGGACCACAGACACTAACATGGCCTCCAGGGGAAACAAAGACTACAGATATCCATGTGCACCTCAGGTTTCCACACAGCCTGGCGCAGCAGCATGGACCATGCATTCCAACATGGCTTCCAGGGTAGCATGAACCACCGAAGTCTTTCAAAGAGGTCCAATACAGAAAGTGAAGCATTCTTCATCTCAGACATCCCACAGTTGGTCAGAGGCAAGGGGATTGTGCAGCTGGGAAGCATTTTCGGAAGCTGAGTGTGTACAACTTCCAGGCTGCTGCACACCACACTGCCAGCTCTATTGTGATGACACATTCCCCTATCTACCACAGCTTTCTCTCACACCAGCCACTGGAGTCACATCTCCACCCCCATCTCTTTCCACTGAGCACTCCCTGCTCCATTCCTCCATCTTTCCCATTTCTCCATTGCATAGTTGCTTGTCATAGTAGCATTAGAATCTGCAGTATGTCACGCAGTATACTTTTTTCTCAAACAGCTGTATATGTAAATATTCACTGCAATGAGTGAATGAGTCTGGTTCATTTCTGGTTTCTGCAGCACCATAAACACTGGACCATCACTGAGAATCATCTTGGATGTCCTGCTGTCACCCAGAATCAGGGTAATCTTGTGGCTAGGAGGGGTGTCCCAGGGCAGGCTCCATGCAAGCTCCAGGCTGCACACACCTCCTCACCCCTGATGTTGGCTGCCCAGGAGACTTGCTAAGCTTGATCTTTGTGCTTGTAGTCTGCAGGCAGCATCACTGCCCTTATGTCTCCATCTCTCAGCAGGGCAAGCATTGCTGGCTGCTACAGCAGCAGAAGATCCATGTTGGGGCCTGGCCCTACTCATTAATCACCTCTGTACATCTCCCTACCACTGAGCTTTCTCTCCAGTCCCTCACTGCATCCTACTAAACAGGATACTGAACTACCAAGTTAGTTTTTCCAATTTCCCATAAGTGCTCAGACTTCTGAGGTAGAACTGTTTATTAGAAACAATATCTTCTAAAATGGCCTTTACTAAAAGAATTACACAAGGGGACAGGATGGTGGCTTAGTCAGAGTGCTTGCTGTACAGGCATGTGCTGTAAGGAAGGCACTGTGCAGAGGCAGGAGGTTGGCCCAGATGGTCTGGTGAGCTGCAGGTTCAGTGAGACACTGTTTCAATGATCAGGGTGCATAGTGACAGAGGAAGACACCTGGTGTTTGCCTGTGAGTGTGTGCACACCTACACTCAGACTTATACCCACATGAATAAATTCATACTAGTCACACACATACACAAAAATTTTAAAAATAATACCATACTTGTGCCAGGACATACTCTAGGGCTTAGCACATGCTAAGCAAGAACCACGTCACAGCTCATCAGGTACAACCTTTGTGTTTGCAGCCTTTGGGCTGAGATGCAATTGTGAAGCATATAGTTTTGTCATTCTCTGCTGCAATAAGCTCAGTTCCACCATTTTTCCTTAAGATTTCATGAGTCCACTTTTTAAAAGCAACTTCCCATAAAACCAACCTTTTTCTGGAGCCACTGCAGGCTGTGTAGACTCCTTTTCCGCCACCATGTCACCCTTTGGAGCCTCCGTGAGTCTCTCAGACTCCTTGAAGCTCTCTGCTGGTGGAGAAAGCTGCCGCCATCTTTGTTTTTTTCCTAGATCTTTGTATGTTCAGTGATAGCAATATCTAATCCATTCTCCACTATTAAAACACACCAAATCTGCTTCCCAACTTTCATCACAATTGGAAAGGCAGTAATAGGATGTCAGCACTGAGTAGTATATTTCAGTTTTTCTCTTCATGTTCACTGTCTCCCTTTCTTACAATGCAGGGTGTATAGGGTCTCCTATAGCAGACATTTGCTTCCCAAAATGACTCTAAAAACAAACGTGCTTCTTTATAACCTTCCCTTTTGTCAGTCTGTATTTACCAGTACTCCACAACAGTGCTCTTTCTGTCATCCTGGAAACTATATATCCTAAGACTGGAAGAGGGATGGAGTATAAGGACAAGAGAAAGTGACAATGAAGGGACCTGTTTTCCCCCATGAAAAGTTCCAGGCAGTGTCTTTACTACACAAGAATGAAGTAGGACTGATGTTCAGCATATCAAATTCAAGATGGGCTTCTCATATTTTCCATTTATTTATTAATTATTTATTTTACAATTTATTCATTATATATCCTGATTGAAGCCCCCTCCCTCAACTCCTCTAAGTCCTTCCCTCCCTCTTTTCATTTACATTAGTAACACCCATAGTTATTGTTAGTACACTTGAAGAAGGATAAAAAGACAACTTTATTAAAAACAAAACAAAACAAAACACAGCCTAACTATCAAACTTTCCTGGAAAACATGAGAATGCTCTAATTAAAGAAACAGGGCTATATGCCTTTGTTTCTAGAATAAAATAGTATAAACTTGTGATTTACTACTACTAATAAGGTACTTTTCACATTTCTAGAATGTGGGAATTCTAAGAGCCAAGTGCTGGCTGGCTCTGGCTGGTGAGGACTCACCATCTAGTTCACGAGTGGCAGCTACTCAGTGTCCTCACATGTAGAAGGAGCAAGGAATGATTCAGGAGTCCCCTTACAAAACCCTAAGTCTATTCATGAGGTCTCTATCTTCATGACCTCACTATTTCTGTACGCAGTATTTCTGTTGCTGTGCTAAAACACTGTGAGGGAAAAGAAAACAAATTTGGGAAGATTTGTCTATTTTTGCTCACAGTCCCTGAAAGAAACAGCACATCATGGCGGGGACGGTGTGAGAGCAGGAGTATGAAGCTGGACTGAGAGGATGGTGCTGCATCAGCACAGGAGGCAGAATCACCCGAAGTGCTGTCAGGATATAAACCCCAAAGCCTTCCCCACAGTGATACACTTCCTCCAGCAAGGCACCTCCTAATGCACCACCAGCTGGGTGAACCAAGTGTTCAAACACATGAAGCCTCCAGTGGGTATACCACATTCAAACAATAACAGTCTCCTAAAAATTATGACTTTGGAGTAAAGAGTTCAACCTATGAATTTGATAGAGAGGGCACAAATTTTTCTAGTATATTAGCTAGCATACAAGTTTTGAGTTCCCTTTCATTTATGTGGCTGTTTCCTTTTCTTTTTTCCGTTTCTCTCTCTCTCTCTCTCTCTCTCTCTCTCTCTCTCTCTCTCTCTCTTTCGGGAGGGTTAATGACCAAAACATGATACAGATGCACCCTTACGTAGTACTCATTCATGTTTTCAAAACATATTTGTTTTATTTTTCATAAGTTCATAAAATACTTAATTCAGTAATAGGTATGATCCAGAAAACAAAGATCAAAAAACATAAAAAATAGCATAAGTAAGAAAAATTTTGAGCTTCTGTAAAGCAAAAGACATAGTCATCAGAACAAAACAACAGCCTACAGAGTGGGAAAGGATCTTCATCAACCCTAGAGCTGACAGAGGCCTGATATCCAGAATATATAAAGAACTCAAGAAATTAAAAAGCAATAAATCAAGCAATCCAATTAAAAAATGGGGTACAGAACTAAACAGAGAATTCTCTGTAGAGGGATATAGAATGGCAGAGAAACACCTAAAGAGATGCTAACTGTCCTTAGCAATCAGAGAGATGCTAATCAAAATGACCCTGAGATTTCACCTTACACTCATCAGAATGGCTAAGACCAAAAACTCAAGTGGCAACACATTCTGGAGAGGTTGTAGAGAATTGGGAACCCTCCTCCATTGCTGGTGGGAATGTAAACTTGTACAACCACTTTGGAAATCAATCTGATGCTTTCTCATACAATTAGGAATAGCACTTCCTCAAGATCCAGCTATACCACTCCTAGGTATATACCCAAAATTTGCTCAAGTACACAACAAGGACATTTGCTCAACCATGTTTACAGCAGCTTTATTTGTAGTAGCCAGCACCTGAAAACAACCCAGATGTCCATCAACGAAGAAATGGATACAGAAATTGTGGTACTTTTACACAATGGAATACTACTCAGCAATTAAAAACAGGGAAATCATGAAATTTGCAGGCAAATGGTGGGATCTAGAAAAGATCATCCTGAGTGAGGTATCCCAGAAGCAGAAAGACACACACGTTATACTCACTTATATAGACTTATAAGATAGGATAAACATACTAAAATATGTGCACCTAAAGAAGATAAACAAGAAAGAGGACTGGGAGCAAGATGATCAATCCTCAGGTAGAGAGACAAATGGGATGGACAAGGGAAGTAGGAGAAAACAAGTAACAGGACAGAAGCCTACTGCAGAGGGCCTCTGAAAGACTATACCTAGCAACATATCAAAGCAGATGTTGAGACTCATAATCAAACCTTTGGCAGAGTACAGGGAATCATACGAAAAAAGGGGGAGTTAATATGACCAGGAGAGGACAGCAGCTCCACAAGGACAAAATATATCAGGGCACAGGGGTCCTCTATGAGACTGTTTCTCCAACCAAGGACCATGTATGGATATAACCTAGAACCCCTGCTTGGATGTAGCCCACAGTAGCTCAGTATCCAAATGGGTACCCTAGTAAGGGGAACAGGAACTATTTCTGACATGAGCTCAATAACTGACTCCTTTACCTCCCCATCCCTCCCTCCCCCCATCCTGATGGAGAAACAGCCTTTCTGGTTCACAGGGGAGGACATGGCAGCCAGTCCTGAAGATACCTGATAAGCTGGGATCAGACGGAAGGGGAAGAGGACCTCCCCTAGCAGTGGACTTGGGAAGGGGCAGGGAGAAGATGAGGGAGGGAGGGTGAGCTTGGGAGGGAATGAGGGAGAGGGCTACAGCTGGGATACAAAATAAATAACCTGTGATTAATATAAAAAATAAAAATTAATAAAAAATAAAAAAAGATTTTTTTTGAAACAAGATATCAAAATTTTGTTTTCCCATAGATTTTATGAAGTACTACTCATAAATGTAGTTTCAGTTCTGATACCACCTCACCTACCTCCTTTAGCAAATACTCCTCTGAACCTATAGCCTGGGTATCTGCACACCTCTTACACGATATTCAGCAAAGTCCATTGTTTTAGATTTAAGTTCCTTATCCAGGATGATAATCTCTTTAATTGTTATAGCTATATGCAATGTAGACAAACAAATATTTATGAAAATCCGTCATTAAACTTGGAAGTATCATACAAATTACAAATGCCAACTGTCCCTTGTTCCTTTACATTGAAATTCCAGAAAGGGTTGTCTTCCTTTACTGTCTTCAACTTCTTTCTTAGATTGATTGCAAGTAAGCACCCTTCTCCTCTTCAAAGGTAGCTTTCATCAGGTAACCAATAGCCTCTGAATATCTAAATCCAATTGCAGTTATCCATTCTCACATGACTTGATCTCTTCAAAGCATCTGTCATACATTTTCAATCCCTCTTTGAACTATCAGCTTTCTTTGGCTGTCAGAACATAGGACTCTGGGTTTTTATCTTAACTCACCCCTTACTGGACAGACTCTCTTTCTAGTTCCAAACTCCTTAACGTGTAGGGCTTTGGAAACAAGCTTAAGTTTCAACTGGATCCTTCTCCATTGCTCACCAAGTTTTCTGTAATTTGAGGGACCTAGAGGATGTGAGTCCCTAGTTTATAGTACTAGTCCATTTTTTCCCTAAATTCTTGTTTTCAGTGGCCAAGAACCTATTTTCTATACCATGATCTTTCTTCTCAAGCCTACCCTATTCAACAGCCTTTGTTCATTGATAGCTGCTTCATCCTTCCACCTTTTGACCAAATATTTTCCTTTTCACACAACCTATAAACCCACAAGGAAATCCTTTCAACTATATTCTACACAGAGCCAAAACCTATTATTCCTACCCTGAGTCAGAACCTCCAGACTGTTTGCTCACATCTCTCATCAGATCTCTGTATCTACCAGTCTATCTTGACCAGGCAGTTGCCCTGAACCTTATAAGAAATAGGCCAGACCTATCTGCCTCACACTTGCATCTTAATTAAGAGAAATATACTTAGGTTTATTAGGTATCTGGATCCCTTTTCTAGACCTTTGGTATGGAGAATATAAGTCATTGTTAATGAACCCTAGTTTTTGAGATAGTTGGAACTGATAACTTGCACAGTGATCAACAGCACAGGTGTTAAAAATCTTTGTGATTTAAATCCCTTTCCACCCAGTACAAGTTTTTTTTTTTTTTAATCAATAAAACTAAAATAAAAGGGTAGTTGTAAGGTACAAGTGATTTGATATGTAAGATAGTAACAATAGTAACTGATTCAGAACAAATGTTAAAGAAATATTTGCTCTGCCTTTTATTATTAAAACAAAACAGAGATACCATAAGATTAAACAATTTTAGAAACTCTCTCTGCTTTTCATTTTTGTCAAGAATGTTAGACTAACATATCCAGGAAGGAATTTGAGAGGTAGTACTTAATAATATTGTTCTGGCCAGCTTTAACAGTTAACTTGACACAACGTATAGTTAAATGAGAAGAGCTACAACCGAGGAAGTGCCTAGATCAACCTAGCTCCTGGGCATGCCAATGGGTGATTTTCCTGACTGTTAACTGATGTTGGAAGGACTAGCCCACTGCAGACAGCACCCTTCCATGAAGAGGTAGATCTGGGCTGTACGAAAGCTAGCTAAACATAAGCATGTGAGCCAGCATTCAGTATCTTATATGGCTCATGTTGTACTTCTGTGGCTGTGAAATGAGTTCTTGGGTGGAGGTAATTCTGTGTGGAACAGTGAACAAGATGCACCTGTGTTCGTGCCTTGACTTCCTTGAATGAAGGACTATGACCTAGGATGGTGAGATGAGATAAACCTGTTCGTTCCCTGAGTTGTGTTTGGTTGTTATATTTTATCACAGCAGTGGAAATTAAATTAGGACAAATATAAACACACTGTCAAGCTGGACAAAATGTTAGAATATATGTATCTTTTAGGCTGTGCAAAGCATGTCTTTATGGCACAGTATTCTCATTTTCACACCTCTTCTAAAAGAGGTGGGGACCTTTGAAGTCAGAATATAAATGCACTGATAATATTTGTGCAGTATTTTTTTGTTTTTGTTTTTTGTTTCTGGAGGAATGAAGGAAAGTAACTTCTGTTTCACTGAGGCAAAATCATAGTAAGATTTCTGAAAGAAATACACCTTTATGTAATTTACTTCCATTTCTGTACTACAAAAGGGCTTCTCACACTGAGGGCACATGTAAATGCAAGAGTTGTGTTGTGCTTAATGTACCATGTGATATGTCAGCATTCTTTGTGTTCTGTCTCACAGGTACACTCAGGATGAGCTGTTAATACTCAACTGCTTCTTGACTGAAGATATATTCTGTCCAATTGCATAGACATGAGTGAGTCCATCTCCTTTCTTTGACACATTCCACTGTGGTAGCGTCTCCCACATGATACTCACTGAACAGTACAATCTGGTATTTTTACTTTATATTCCATATAGGTAATAAGACTTACTTACGTGAATGATGTACAGGTTATTTCTCTGTCAATTCTCAGGCTGAAATCATGAGGAAAAAACAAGTTGGAAAGGACAGCTTCTCTCTTGCTTGAAGAATACTTTCTTTGAGGAAGGTTAGTCACTATGTAACAAGGACTTCCAGGGCTCTTTTGGGAAACTAATCCATTATTTCTACATATGGTTGTCCAGTGGCAGCTTGCCTGATGTGTGAGTGGGCTGCAAGCTACCAGTGAACTGATGCCAGGACAAATTAGTCTCCTGAGGCCCTTTCCTTGAAGGAGCAGCCAGTTTCCAAATCCTGATCATAGAGAAACCTTTCAAGATAAAACATGCTTACTGTTGTTTGAACCACATGTTCTAAGACAAAGCAACAGTCATCAACTAATTCTCTCTCTGCCCAGACCTTCCCAGATGCTATAGCCTGTACTGTTTCATCTGTCTTCAGGCTGCTATTTTTGTTTCCTCCTTTTCTGTCCTTGCTGCTTTAAGTGACCATGAGGTATAAAATTATTTTTTTAAACTTTTATTCAAAAGAGTGTATGGATCTCTTTTAAAAAGTAAAAGATTTGCAAGTTTATTTATTTATTTTTACTTGTGTGTGAATTTATGTTTCCTGAAGGGACAGAAAAACCAAAACCAAACAAGCCAAACCAAACCAAATAAATGAAAACGATTCAAAAACTCACAAAAGCACAGTTTTTCTCTCAGTACCTAGAGATCATCTGAATTGATTCTTCCCTGTTCATCTTTATTTTCTTTCGAGCTATCAAACTGGTAGTGCTAAAGTTAAAAACAAAAATGATTCCCACAAGTTATTAAATAACGACAGATACCACAATCATCAAGCAGAGCACTTTCTGCTGGGTGCTGCCTCTGTGCTGTATGCTTTATGCAATTACTTAAAAGACTGCATATACATATGCAAGAATGGTCCATATTTTTAAAATAAATTCTGCCTAATGGGAAGAAAGCATTAAAAATATTACAAACTACCTCACTTTCTATCCAATAGTCACTTAAGCTGCCTTCATTTAAATAAACAGTAAAATGTGGCCAAATTGGTATTTTAAATTTGATGAGGATGTTATTGTTTCAAATGTGAGATCTAATTCCAGGCATATTTCAGAGGCAACATGTAAGTGGCTGCCTCCTTTGCACTATATAATGGATTATTTACTTTTCTAATTTTTTCATATAATAAATTTTGTCTTCGTTTGCTGTTACTGATTGTCAGTACCTTGGAAGCCCCACAGTGATGGGAAAAAACAGTACTCACATCACAGTGGAGTTGCCAACATGTTTACAGCCTTATCATTTGACAGGTAAGGTCAGAACTTTCCTGAGTTTATTCATAACCTGCACCAGCTTTCAATTCTTTGAAAATTGCTCCTTGATACCTAGCTTCCCTGAAATCACAGAGTGGCAGCCACTCTCTTCAGGTATAAATCAGATTCTAAATAACTGATAGCATTTCCCCCTCTGCAGGTAGACAGGAAGCACACTGCATTTTCACTGGTGAATGCAGGTACCTGGGAAAAGCTGCACTGAGGATGATCTTAGAGCTTAATTCCTAGAGTCATTGGCAGGAAAACAGTCCTGAGGCTGTAAAAGTAAAGGTCCTGTTCTGGAATGATACTGGCATTTCAATAACCAGTCTACTTTTACCCTCTGAATCTAAATTAATCAAATTTAGTCTCTGTGTGTCACAGTAAATCCAATCACAAAATAGTTACTATACACCTAACATGACCAAAACATGAATGATTTTGGCATGCTATAGTAAGAGCCAATGCCATGCTGGCAAGTGAAATAGGTACACAACTATTTGGAAACAGAGAGAAAAAATTAAAATTGGAAAAATTACAAAGCGAGATAAATCTTTTGAACTTTCCCCATGAAAGATCACTGTTTCTTTGTTGCAGAGGTCATTAGGGAGAAGGTTCTGGGAAGTCTTCATTCTAACTGCTAGTGACACTATTTAAAATATTTAGAATTACAGTCATGGTTATCAGATACTTCTGAAATGTACTGCTGTACCTGAGGAAAGGTAAAAAAAAAAGTTGGGCAAAATAGTGATCTTTAATTTCAAGCTATCTTTTTCAATCTATGAAGTATGAATATACTTATCTATAAGAAAAATTAAATAGTTTCCCCACTTAGTTTTGTATATTAGGGATAGATAATATAATATCATTAGGGGTCACAAGGTGGCAATTCTGTTAACAATAATGTGATTCAACCTCAGTTGCTTTATTAATCTATTTATCTTTCTGTTGGCATCAAAAAGTACCACGAGAATCAGCTTTTGTGTTGAGAAACCATGTACACTGGCTATTCTTCTGCTTTGGGCTATGTGACCTTGCAGAACAAATCTCCTTCTGTCAATCCCTTTATTTTTGAAATGGATCTTATCTAATGCCACAGAGTGACTGGAATGAATAAGTAGCTTACATAAAGCACCTATCAATATTATTTTTTTTTTCTGTATAATATTAACAGAGGCAGCTCTAGTTGGGGAAAATGCAGTAATATAATACCAAGTCAAAGGCTACATTATGCCACATGGCTGAGGCTTCACAGGAAGACACCAGGAACCTTTTTTCCCCCTTTAGAAGAAAGGTGCCTGTGCCACGGTAAGGCGCATATGCTAAGGGACCCTGAGCAGTAGAGACTTCATGGGCCTCCTTAGAAGTCCATGTAAGACCCAATTTCCCCAAGGCTATATATCTATATCTATATCTATATCTATATCTATATCTATAGATATATAATATATACATAATATATCTATCTATATCTATATCTAGATATATAATATATACATAATCTATCTATATCTATATCTATTTATCTATCTATCTATCTATCTATTTATCTATCTATCTATAAGCTGAGGTCATGCCCAGGTTTTCATCATAGAGGTCAAAACTCCCACTAAGGGTATGTCGTCAGCCTCCTCCCAAGGCATTTTTTTTGTATATTTTTAATTAAAATTTTATTTTTTATATTAATTACAGTTTACTCACTTTGTATCTTAGCTGTAGCCCCCTCCTTCATTCCCTCCCAATCCCACCCACCCTCTCTCATCTCCTCCCATGCCCCTCTCCAAGTCCACTGACAGGAGAGGTCCTTGTACCTTTCCATCTGACCCTAGCTTATCAGGTCTCTTCAGGACTGGCTGCAATGTCCTCCTCTGTGGCATGGCAAGGCTGCTCTCACTTCAGGGGGGACGTTCAAAGAGCCAGCCACTGAGTTCATATCAGAGACAGCCCCTGTTCCCCTTACTAGGGAACCCACTTGGATGCTGAGCTGCCATGGGCTACATCTGAGCAGGGGTTCTAGGTTATCAGGATTCTTCTGGGAAAGACAAACAACCAGAACAGCAGAATACAAATAGTTGAACTACTGAGCTAAAAAGTTTGATTTTTTTTTTCAATTCACTCCAAATGTACAGGCTGTGAAAAGTCATCCTGTCTTTTTCTATAAAAGACTAAACTCTCTCATCCTTGAAATGACTTTGAAAATATGATCTGCAAGGCAACATGTCATCTGTTTGTTCACCATGGTCTCTCCCTCATGGCTACTAGCTCGGCAACAGATTATAGGTGTGGGTAGAGATAAATGAAAAATACTCTCGTACTTGGTCCATCTCACAGTAGTCTCATGATTCCATGAGATGTGCTTCAGTGTGCAGTGTGGGAATGCTTCAGTGTGTAATTGAAATTGTCACATCTGGTAGTTAGAAGAACTCCTATATTTTGGATATATGCCAAGGAGTGGTATGGCTGGGTCTTGAGAAAGCACTATTCCTAATTGTCTGAGAAAGCACCAGACTGATTTCCAAAATGGTTGTACAAGTTTACATTCCCACCAGCAATGGAAGAGGGTTCCCCTTTCTCCACATCCTCTCCAGCATGTACTGTCACTTGCGTTTTTAATCTTGGCCATTCTGATGGATGTAAGGTGAAATCTCAGGGTCATTTTGATTTGCATTTCCCTGATGACTAAGGATTTTGAACATTCCTTTAAGTGTTTCTCTGCCTTTCAACATTCCTCTATAATTCTCTGTTGTTGCTATAATGTTCTTTTGGAATGTACACAATTTACCCTTTTTAACTCAAATGCTGATTTCTCTACCCCACTATCTGGTTTCAAACCAGACATTGCACTGTGATGCTTATTATAAGCATCATCTGTCTGAAGTTTGTGTAAACAAGCCACCATTTGTTCTCTAAATTGTCAATTAAAACAACCAGCCACAATGCTGAGCAATGGAGAGGAAAGGGTGGTGCATCCTGGTCCAGAGTGGGAGGAAGAGAAAGCAGGAAGAGAAGAGGAGAGGAGGATAATCTGCAGGAGAGGTCTTGGAACCATGTGGAGAAATGAACTTGACCTAAAATATCACTAAAAGCAAGTTAATGGGTGAATCTGAATGGTAGGAAACTATGCGGCTTGAAGGTTTAGGAGGGACTAACTATTGCCCAGCCTTATGCTCTAGGTTAATGAAATAAATCCCAGTCTCTGTGTGGTGATTTGGTTACACAGCTGTTCAGGAATAATTGATGTTTAAAAGATATATCAATAGTAAATATTAAATAAACACAACAAATGGCGCCCAACCAATCTAAGTATCCAAACTCTTTAAAACATACTTTATCACAATTTGGTGGGGGGAATAAGCTCCCAGTAATACAACCCAAACTTAAAACCTAAAAACTTCCAGGTCAATTATTGTCTCTTTAAGAGAGACTCTTAAATAAAAGGCCCAGGAACAAAAAACAGCCTGCTATGGGCAGACCTGAGATTTAAGGTAACAAAACTGGCTGCAGCTACAGTCTCACCTGAGAGGTACAGGAGCATAGCTTCTTTATGGGATGGCTGGCTCAGCTCAGCTCAGCCACCTCAGCAGCCACGACTGGAAAGAGAGGAAATGGAAGCAGACAAACCTCTAGACAGAGTTTGGCCTAAAACTGCATCTAAAATAAAAAAATGCCACGGAAGATGGTGTCTTAATCCCTTTTGGCTTTGTTTTGGTTGTCATAGTCATGGATCTGGTTACAATATGTTTAATGGTGATGGCTCTTCCCCATACCTTCTCCAAGAAAGTTCAAGGAGAAAATGGGGAAAAAGCCAAGGAGTGGGATACTAAGTTACAGACAATAGAAAGGGTACTCTTCCTAATAAAAATTGGATTAATAACATCTAAAATTCAAAGCTCTCTGGATGCAAGATGCTTGTCCACTCTTTCTGGTAAGGGTCCGCCGATTTCATGGTAACAACAACTAAATTCCAAACTATAACCAACTGGGCTTTGCTTGTTATAGTGTAAATTGGCACAACTGACCCCAAACTTAAAGTTTTCTTGTCTCTTTGCTTGATTTTTATTTAAAGGCTTTTAGTTACAACGATATTAATTTGAGAAAAAAATATTTGAACAAGTTGGTAAAGGCACATGCCTTTATTCCCAACACACAGTAAAAAGAACAGGCAGATCTCTGAGTTCCAGATCAAGCTAATTTACATAATAAAAGCCAGGTTGGTAACTCCTGCTGTTTAGCCACTTGCAGAAATAGTCTAAGATTCAAAATGAGAAAATTTTACTTAGGGTTATCATGTAAATTCTTTTTTCTTAACAATAGATGTTATGTCCTTACTGATCTAAAGGTTGGATTCACATCATTTTTAAGTTTATGTAAAGAGAGATAATGTCACACTGCTCTGGAAACTGCCTTATCCTTTTGAATGTGAGACATTTTCACAGGGGACAAATGCTGGTCATGCCTGATGCAAAAAAGACACAGGAGGCTTATAGGTGGCAAAGTACACACCAGCCTAGTTAACTCCTAAAAACCCCCAAATTATGATTCATATGTTTAAGAGGAGAAACTGTTCATCCCATATCAAAAAGGAGGCAAGCCAAAGATAGCCAAAACAAATGTAAAAACCTAGGTACAAGATGCATAGGATATGCTTAAATGCTAAAGGTAAAAGGGAGTTCACATAAAGTTTGGCTATCAAGACATAACTGTCCATTCTATATAAAAAGGGGCAAGCCAAAAAATAGACATAACCAATGTAAAAATCCAGGTACAAGATGCCTAGAGTATGCTTAAATGCTAAAAGTAAAAGGGAGTTTATATAAAGTTTGCCTATAAAGGCATAACTGCCCATTCTGTATAAAAAAGGAGATAGAACAAATAGCTACAACATATGTAAAAACTTAGGCCTAAACCTCTAAATACGTACAAGATGCCTAGAGTATGCTTAAACTCTAAATTAAAACATTTATATAAAATTTATTTAAGACATGCCTTTTCTTTTGCTCAAGGCAACCACTTCGTTTCTCTAATGGGAGGCCTCTCAGGAGATAGATAGCAACTTAGCCTAATACAACTTATATTACTGATCCCTTTACATGGGAACAACTCTGAAAGTGAGATATAAAAAATGTTTCTAGCCAAAATTCCAACAATACATGGCCAATAAATCCATGGCTACAATATCCTCAAAATTTATTATGCCATTCTTTAGTTTGGCATAGATAACATTGGTTTACAGTTTAGTTTCATCTTGCACATCTCATACATTTTTAATTTCAGAACTGTATAATGCATATGAAGTTATATATTTACAAAACAAAAGGACCAGACAGTAGAGACGCTGGATCAAACATGACAGAAATCATCCTTCCAGCATGCTGAGATATTGACATATCTAATCCAGCATCTTGCATGTTCCAGCATTTTGCCTGTTCCTGCCTCAACTGCTTCAATTACTGTTTCTCATCAAAGCCTGCTCCCAAGAGACCTTTGAAGAAAGCTACTCATCTCAATTGGTCCAGCATTTTAGACTGTTTCAAACAGGACTTCTATTAAGCCTGAAATTTCTCAACATTCAAAGATTGGACCACAAATGTTATTGCTTTCTTAACTAACCTATTTTTCCCAATTTTCATTGGGCCCCCTAACAGGATTTCTGTGTGTCTAAAATGTCAGCTAGAAGATGATTGTATGATAACGGCATATAATT
Source organism: Meriones unguiculatus (assembly GCF_030254825.1). Lineage (NCBI taxonomy): Eukaryota > Metazoa > Chordata > Mammalia > Rodentia > Muridae > Meriones > Meriones unguiculatus. The sequence goes on along the minus strand of NC_083351.1, from coordinate 65,786,561 downwards.
TTCCTTAAGGGGGGTTGGGTAGGTTTTTGGTTGTTTTCTATGCCTATGAAGGTTTATTGCAATTGGGAGATGTTTATAAATTATTAATGGTCTTATTCAGAATACAACAAGGTAGGATTTCTCTCTTTTCCTTTTTCTTTTCTCTATCTTTCTTAGATAAGGAGAAAAGGGGTTAAAAAGAAAGAAAGGAGAATACAGGTATATCTTATAGGAATAAGACAAAAGGTAGATTGCTGAATCTACTCAAGTTAGGCTTTATTTATTATTCTCAAATAAGGCTAATTTTAACTCTGGCGTAGGATTTTGCATCAGTTCAGGCATCTTTTCTAAGAATGATACTCCAACTAAGGACCATGCATGGAGATAACCTAGAACCCCTGCACAGATGTAGCCCATGGTAGCTCAGTGTCCAAGTGGGTTTCCCTAGTAAGGGGAACAGGGACTGTCTCTGACATGAACTCAATGGTTGGCTCTTTGATCACCTCCCCCTGAGAGGGGAGCATCCTTACCAGGCCACAGAGGAAGACAATGCAGCCAACCCTGATGAGATCGGATAGGCAAGGGTCAGATGGAGGTGGAGGAGGAGTTTCCCCATCAGTGTACTTGGAGAGGGGCATGGGAGGAGATGAGGGAGGGAAGGTGGGATTGGGAGGGAATGAAGAAGAAGGCTACAGCTAGGATACAAAGTGAATAACCTGTAATTAATATAAAAAAGTAAAAATTAAAAAAGAAGGACTTGTATATTTGTTCCTTACATATGAGGTAAAAACCCAGATAGGAAGGACAAAACATTATCTTGAACTGTTTAGATATTGCAAACATTTATGAGAATCCCTGTAGATTATCACAAATAGAACTAAGACTCTCTCCAAACATGGCTGCTGGGCTAGATGTGGTATGTGCTAGAGGAGATAAATAAAACTTTTTGGTAAAGGCAGCACTGTCCATTTCCAAGACTCTCCAGCAATGGCCTGCAGCAATTAAAAGGGTTGACAATATATAATTCTTTTTGGCCATCTGTTCACAATTCTCCATTTACTTTGAACTGTATGAAGAAGACATTGCCCTTAGGCAATTTTTGAAAATTTATGCAGAAAACAGTAAATCTTACAACAGCATGATACTAAAGTGACTCTGTGACGCTCTTCTACTGCTTCCTTTAGTGGCCTAAAATTGTTACATGAACATAAGAGAGTCTATGATATTCGAATAAGCAAAAGGGAAACAAAAATATGCATCCGAAGAATTCAGGGATGGCAACAGTTTCTATGGAAAAAAATCACAGAGCCCCAATTGTTGAAGGATAAAAAACTTGATTTTCATCCTATTAGCCTGACTTGTTGGACATTTTGCAAGGGAACTGTTACTTGGCACTATGAATCTTTCATATATTTAATAGTTTTATTCTCTCCACTCTTATCAGCTTCTTTTAAAAAGGAAAGTAGTGTTTTTTTTTTTCTAGGTTCATGCCCTATTTTGTAAATAAGACTAATTTGGTGGAGAATTTAAAATGTTAGTTTACATGCCAATGAGGCTGGTGAATGCTGATGTTGAAAGCAGAATTACCAGACTTACTCTATAATGAAGTTCAGACTACAGGAGAGAATAGCAAAGTAGAGATAACATAAGACAAATGATGTATGCCAATTAATAGCCTGGAACCAAGGTGCATGTGTTGGTCCACGGGTGTGGAGGTGACAAGTTTTGAGCTGTGCATTACAGCTAAGTGAACATACAAAATGGCACCATATGCTGAAACTTAGTCTATACTAATCTACAGTGTATCACAAAAGCAACGTATGATTAGTATATCTGGTGAGAAGAGCAGTGTTTTCTAACATTGGAAGATTTGTTTCAAGTTCCAAAGACTATTTATAAACCCCAGATAATTTTTTTTTTCAAAAAGAAATGATTTCTTCACATAGTCCCACAACTGTTTCCCTTAAGACATCTGTTTTAGCCAGCATAAGGAAATTTACTAGGATATCACTGACTTAGTTCTAAATAGCTTACTATTTTTGGAAGGAATATTTCCTCCAACTCATAAGGCTACTATATTTTTTTTCTTTTCAAACATATTTTCAAGTAAGGTAATCAACAGGTAACCTCACAACCCAAGACAGTACCTTAAAGAAGTCAAACTTTAACTTTTAATATTTTACCTTTTATTTATAAATATAAAAATTATTAAATTATTGAACAAAAATGCTGAAATAGTCAGATTTGCTGAACCTCCTTTCTTGTGTTCCAATCAGAATGTTTTACAAGGTAGTACTACTTCAGATTTAAACACTTTGGAACCGAAACGCCAACTCACTACTGAGCCAGGGAGATAAATAAGTCAGCCGTTGCCCTTCTAAGTACTTTTGTTGAGTTTGGTGAGATGGCATTCCGAATAGAAGAATTCTTCAGTCCATGAAAAATTATTCCCCACTCCCCCTTTTACAAACCATTTCTCGCCATAGGCAGAAGACGGTCAAAGTAAGGTCGGTGTCCTCACTGCTGAATTATGACATTTATGGGAAGAAGGCTTAAAGGAATGTGACCTGACATGGGTAGAATAATTCTATAAGCCCCCTAGTTATCATCATAAATAAGAGATGTTCATTGTCCCCTTCTATCCCTTCTAGCTAGTAACACAACCTGGGAGAAAACTGGACATTTAGAACACAGATTTTACCAACATTAACAAAATCAAACTTTACAGGGAGGATGGTGAAATGATAGCATCAGAAGACCCCTGGATATAAGCATTTCTATATACTGTCTGAAAAACCTCAGCATACTGTTGAGGGCAACTATGTATCCTAAAACACTATTCAGTATCAGATCCATATCACCTCTGTCAATCACTTCTCCCTGGGCCATTCTCATTTTCCAATACAGTCCATTTGGGCTGGGTACAGGACTCAAAACATTGTTGATATGGGCCTCATATGTTCTTATCTCTGGGACAGCATTTCTTGTCAAGTAACAAGTAGCTATGAGACAAGATTTCCCCATAGTGCAGTTATTACCACAGTTTTCATTTTAGGGGCTGAAATCAGTTTTACATATTTAAGTGGTATTTTATATGTACAGTGCTCCATTTTTCATATTTTACTACAGTATTTGTCAGGTAAGCCAATGGAGAACATGAGAAGCAAAAGGTGGGTTACAATGTCCATCAAGAGCTTTTATGTGAAGCCTCTGTCTGTGGCACAGAGAAACAGTCTCAATTGTCATGCGTTGGTCAACTGACACTGCAATGTCAGGTCACTTTGAGTATCACATTGCTATAAAAACTGACCCAATAAATAGTACAGAGAGGCTCTTTCAGGAAAAAAGAGTGGGCAATAAATATGCCAAATTCTGTCTGACTAAAAAATAGCACTGTTATATGTCTCAGCACATCTTAGCACTACTCTGTGGCCATAGCGTCTACAGCAGCCAAACTGGAAGGGGTGCCCACCTTCTGACCATAGCTCACCATCACAGCTGGTAGAAAATATCGGGGAAGTATAATTTTGGAACAATTTAAATTCTCTGAATTACTTTAAATATTACTCATTTAAAAATTAGCTGTCCAGCTTTTAATAAGCATGGTACATTGTTGTAGCAGGAGCTTGACTGCCATGTGCCCAGGTAGAGAAGGCCTCACCTGCAGAGTGGTATTAACCTACATTTTTTTATTTTCATTTTTGAGACTACAATATAGTTATATCATTTCTTTTTTCTGTTTCCTCCCTCCAAATACTCCCACATAACTTTCCTTGCTCTTTAAAATTCATGCCTGTTTTTCATTAACTGCTGTTTTGTGTGTATATGTGTATGTAAACATATGTACTGGATAACCAATTGGTATGACCTTACCTGGGGAAGATTATTTCTCCTGCTCTCAACATTCCTTAGTTGCTTGTGTAGGGCTGAGGCCTGGTGGGTTTTTCTCCATCCATTTTGGCACGGCCATTGGTATTATCATTATTTAGCTCACTGTCTTAATGTTACCACTGTTGTGATCAAACATAACCAAAGCAAGTTGGGGAGGGAAGGGTTATTTTGCTTATACTTCTACCTCTATCAAAGGAAGTCAGGACAAAAACTCAAACAAGCCAAGTATCTAGAGGCAGGAGCTGATGCAGGGATCATGGAGGGGTGCTGCTTATTGGCTTAGTCCCACTAGATTGCTCAGCCTGCTTTCTTATAGAACCTAGGTCCCAGTCCCTGGATGGCACCACCCCCAGTGCTCTGGGCCCTCCCCCATCAATCACTAATTAAGAGAATGCACTACAAGCTTGCTTATAGCCTTATCTTATAGAGGCATATTCTCAATCAATGTCCCCTCCTCCCAGAGGACTTTAGCTTAGGTCATCAAAGTGAGACCATATGGTGTAACTTCTGACATTATTACAGAACACAGTCTCAGAGCAAACGCCCCAATCCTCTGGCTTTCCACACTGTCTTCAATGTTCCCTGAGCCTTAGGTGTGGAGTTCTTTTGTAGATGTATCTGCTTGGATTTGGCTTCACAATCCACTTTTTTCTTAGGAGTGAGAGAATTACAGTAAAAACAGAAAAGGAGAGATTTTTTTTTAAAGCATTTAGTATCTCCCCTTCCCATTAAAACATTTTCCACTTATTCTGAGAACTGGTGGATGGTTGTCTCATCCATTTTGAGTACTCACTAGTTTTGGCTATTAATAAACTACCCCATTCAATTTACAAAATACATTCTGAAAATAAGATAAAAAATGATATCTGTAGTAGTCTATGGTTATAGTAATATTTCCACCAGACATTTCTCATAGATCCTCATACAGGCACATAGTCACCCTCCCCGTTCCCAACAGAGAAGGCTGCATGGTGTCACAAGCAGGGTGGAAATGGCAAAACATTAAGGTAAATGTGATACTTCTTGAACCCACAGGGACCTCTAGTTATCCAGCACCTTGTGGATAAGATGAGAAGCTCTTCTATCATCAAGGTGTCAATGTGAGTATACACCAAGTGTGTCTATTTGCTTCTGAGTTACCTCATTTAGGATGATCTTTTCTAGTTCCATCCATTTGCCTGCAAATTTCATGATTTCCTTGTTTTTTAAGTGCTGAGTAGTATTCCATTGTGTAAATGTACCACACTTTTCTGTATCCATTCCTCCACTGAGGGACATCTGGGTTGTTTCCAGATTCTGGCTGTTATAAATAAAGCTGCTAGGAACATAGTTGAGCAAATGTCCCTGTTGTATGGTTGGGATCTTTCAGATATATGCCTAGGAGTGGTATATCTGGATCTTGAGGTAGTGCTATTCCTAATTTTCTGAGAAAGAGCCAGAAAATTGATTTACAAAGTGGTTGTACAAGTTTACATTCCCACCAGCAATGGAGGAGGGTTCCTGTTCCTCCACATCCTCTCCATCATGTGCTATCACCTGATTTTTTGATCTTACGGTTTAAGGTGAAATCTCAGGGTAGTTTTGATTTGCATTTCCCTGATGACTAAGGATGTTGGGCATTTCTTTAAGTGTTTCTCTGCCATTCAATATTCCTCTAATGAGAATTCTGTTTAGCTCTGTACTCCGTTTTTTAATAGGATTACTTGATTTGTTGCTGTTTAACTTCTTGAGTTCTTTATATATTCTAGATATTAGCCCTCTGTCATATATAGGGTTTGTGAAGATCCCTTTCCAGTCTGTAGACTGTTATTTTGTTCTGTTAACAGTGTCCTTTGCTTTACAGAAGATTTTCAGTTTCTTGAGGTACTATTCATTGATTGTTGCTCTTAGAGCCTGTGCTGTCTTGTTGTATTCAGGAAGTTGTCTCCTGCCAATGAGGTCAAGGCTCTTCCCCACTCTTTCTTCTAAAAATTTAGTGGATTTGGTTTTATAATGAGGTCTATGATCCACTTGAACTTTACTTTTGTGCAGGGTGATAAATATGGATCTATTTGCATTTTTCTACATGTAGACATCCCATTAGACCAGTACTATTTGTTAAACATACTAAAATCGATAATCCTAAAGATGCTAAACAACAAGGAGGACCCTAGGGAAGATGCTTAATCCTCATTCAGAAAGGCAAACAGTATAGACAGCGGAATTGGGAGAAGACAGGGAGCAGGTCAAGAACCTATCACAGAGGGCCTCTAAAAGAACTACCCAGCAGAGTATTGAAGTAGGTGCTGAGATTCATAGCCAAACTTTGGGCAGAACAGAAGGAGTCATATGGAAGAAGGGGGAGATAGAAAGACCTGGAGGGGACAGAAGCTCAACAAGGAGAACAGCAGAACTAAAAAATCTGGGCCCAGAGATTTCTGCAGAGTCCAATGCTCCAACAAAGGATCATACATCAAGAGGACCTAGATCCCCTGCTCAGATGTAGATCACAGGCAGCTCAACTCAATGTGTGTTCCCTAGTAAAGGGGAGCAGGGGCTGTCTGTGGGGCCAGCCCTTTGATCAACTCCCTCTGGCGAGGTGGCCTAATTAGGCCAGAGAGAAAGGGGATCAAGAGTCCTGATGAGACCTGATAGGACAGTAGGGGAGGAGGACCTCCCCTATCAGTGGACTAGGGGAGGGGTATATGGGGAGAAGAGGGATGGAGGATGGGACTGGGAGGAGATGAGGGAGGGGGATACAGCTGAGATACAAAGTAAATAAACTAATAAAAAGTGTCCATGTGTACCTATGTGTTCAGTGTGTTCATCTGCTGTTACTGAATGGGAAACTTGAGAACTAGTTTTAAAATGCTGAAAAGTAAAAAGTAGCCACTATACTAAGTGTGGAAAATGGACAGCTATGAAGGAATCACAATTCTTCACCATGCAGTGCTCTTCACCCAGGAGGACCCATGTTCCTAGTGCAGAGAGAGCTGCCAAAACTGAGATGTGTTGTGGCTTACCATCGCACAGATGCCGTCGACGTTATGGCAAGCCCTCTGAGAATTTAAAACCTAAATGAAATGAAATGTAGAAATATGGGACAGATAATAAGACTGTCCCCTAAAAATGTGAGCCTGAGGAATGATGCGTGCTAGCACCCAGGCATTTTTGTGAATCTTCAGCAGAGCAGTACAAGTGTTCTTTGTTTTCACTACTGAAGGGAAAATGCTTCTCTAAGATAGCTGCTTCTCCTGATGAAGAAAATATCTTTTCACTAAGCATTGATAGACAGCACATTTAATCCCTAATGCTAGAAATTAAATGGACACAGCTTAAGTCCTGAAATCACAAATGTGCCTAGAAGTCAATTACAAACCAAAGCACTTACATGCGCATTTAAAAGAATGTGTATATGTCATAATTAGTTGTCATGGCTTATGAAAAAGCAAATTACAGATAGATTTCAATAATGAAAGTGGAAATACCTCTTCATTTTTGTGAAAAGAAGAAAATACAGTTTGTAAAAAAACTACAGCCTGAGTTAAGCTTAAAATTAGCTATTTTTGTGAGGCATTAAAAAGGAAGATAAACTATGTTAATATTGATACTTAGCTCAAAATTTTCTTTATTGTTTGGAAATACACTTGTGATGGAAATGCCTGAAAAAACTAAAGAACTCTCTTTTAGTTAAAAAATCAGTAATTAAGGTATTTCATTAATAATTATCCCATATTAAAATATTTTCAAGTTCAAGTAGAAACAGTTATATGTTGATATATATTTTCTTCATAAAAAAGATGGTTCAACACTAAAATAGTTAATAAGCTAGTTCAACTTTAGGTCATAATTTAGTTCATGAATAGAGTACAGTGCACATCAAAGCTAACTATCTTCATATTCAAATTCAAGATGTGAATCATCTTGACTTGTTTCTTAGACTTCAATAATGTGGAGAAATATCACCATTTGTAAAGGGAATGATATGATCCATGAAATACACTTGGCAGATCTCAGAAACATCCCACAAGGTGGAGAAGAAGTGGCAGAGTCAGCTTCAAACAGTGCATTTTTTTGCTTAATCCTGACTATAAATAGATTAAATATTTGGAATAAGAAAAATACAACACTAAATAAAATAAAATAAAATAAAATAAAAAACCTACAAATAGAAACCTCAGTATGATATAATTCAAAGTATTTTTAATTCCAATTCCTTAAATCTTACCAGGAATTTCAAGTATCAATAAAACAGATTCAAATAACATTAACAACGATACAACCCGAGCAAAGAGAAAGACGGGTTTGCAAGGTGGAGACTGAGACACTCCAGTTCTTCATGCAGGTGTCTGCCCACAGTGGCTGATCTAGGACCCATACTTGAGGCTTCAGCAGCACTCAGAATGCACACAGCCAGGAGACCCTCCCAGGGAACATTACCATAGCTCAACAATCAGACTAAAGCAGTAAACCTGTCCAGCAACAGTCATAAGACACATGGTGGAGGAAGAAGAGATAGTTCACAGTATTCAAAGGTGACAAGAGATTGTCATTTAAAATATGTAAGAGACAGCTGCTAAGTAGCAAAAGATGTGGCCTCATCTGTAACTGAAATGGGTGAAGCACAGGAAGTTATATGCAGAATTAACAGTATTTACAAAGATAGAAGCAAACAGACACCACTTCAAGTGATTCCTATAATTATATCCAACACTTGTGAAAATGAGTTGGAAATGAGTAGCTATCCTGTAGGTTACATGCTACTTTATTTGACCAGCTCAAATTTTGTTACTGTTCAATACTTCTATTGCACCTACATAAAGGTAATTCTAAAAATTTTGAGTTTATAAAGTTTATCTTTATTTCTCTATAAACATACACATTATCTTTAAAATTCCATGTTAAGTCTATAAATATATGCACAGGAAGCTGCCCACTAGAAAGTAAATTTATGAAAGTATATAATGCTTGAAAAGTAAAAAAAAAAAAAAAATAGGTGTATAAAGAACAAAGATCAAGCTTAGAAAATGCAGAGAAGATAACACAAGATCTCTGTGCACACTGCTAAGCAAAGAAAGCCTGTCTCTCAAAAACATTTCTTTCCTGAAATGACTAAAGCACTGCAGTTGAAATGAGCACACAGATCCTGGACTTAACACCATGCTTCAAAGAAAGGAAGAGAACTCCAGGGGAGAAATGACTGATTCTAAGATGCTGATAGGGAGTATATAAAATGAGTATAGATTACATTGTAGTTGAGAGTGAGAATGAACATACCCATGTACGCATGTATGTACATGTACACATACTTACTCATCAGGTTATACCAAAAGCCAAGTACAATTTGGACAGGTAAATAAAACAGTGATGGATTACAGTCAAAACATAAAGTGAATATCAGACTGATAAGGGCTTATAGCTACATTTCACATGAGGAAAGGTGAGTAAAATCCAAGTTAAGTTATGTGACTACTTGAAGTATACTTCCTTTAGTGGAAGTTTTGATTTCTTTAAAAATTCAATTATGCATCATGTGTGTCTTTCTGCTTCTGGGTTACCTCACTCAGGATGATCTTTTTCTAGTTCCATCCATTTGCCTGTAAATTTCATGATTTCCTTGTTTTAAAGTGCTGAGTAGTATTCCATTGTGTAAATGTACCACATTTTCTGTATCCATTCCTCTGTTCAGGGATATCTAGGATGTTTCCAGATTCTGGCTCTTACAAATAAAGCTGCTAGGAACATAGCTGAGCAAATGTCCTTGTTGTATGGCTAAGCATCTTTCGGATATATGTCCAGGAAGGGTATATCTGGGTCTTGAGGTAGTGCTATTTCCAGTTTTCTTAGAAAGCACGAAATTGACTTCAAAAGTAGTCATTCTTTTTTTTTTTAATTTTATTTTTTTCTTATCAGTTACATTTTATTAACTCTGTATCCCAGCCGTGTCCCGCTCCCTCATTCCCTCCCAGTCCCTCCCCCTCTCCCTCATCTCCACAGTGCCCCTTTCCAAGTCCACTGATGGGGGGGACCTCCCCCCCATTCATCTGATCCTGTTTTATCAGGTATCTTCAGGACTGGCTGCAAAGCCCTCCTCTGTGGCCTAACAGGACTGCTCCTCCCTTGGGGGGTGGGGAGGCCAAAGAGCCAGTCATTGAGTTCCTGATATAACCTAGAACCTCCACTCAGATGTAGCCTGTGGTAGCTCAGTAACCAATTGGTTTCCCAAAATGAGGGGAACAAGGACTATTTCTAACAGGAAAGTAGTCATTCTAATGGGTATGAGGTAGTGGATATTAGCCATCTATTATAGGATAAATATAGTAAAATCTATAGACCTAAAGAAGCTAAACAACAAGGAAGACCCTAGGGAAGATGCTGAATTCTCATTCAGAAGGGAAAACAGGATAGACACTGAAAGCAGTAGAAGATGGAAGCCTACCACAGATGTCCTCTAAAAGATTCCACCCAGCAGGGGATTGAAGCAGATGCAGAGACTCATAGCTAAACTTTGGACAGAGAACAGGGCTCTTAGGGAAGAAGGGGGATATAGAACACCTTGGAGCGGAGAGGAGCCAAACATGGAGACCAACAAAGCCAAGAAAGCTTGGCCCAAGGGGCACTGTAGAGACTGATGCATCAACCAAAGACCATACATAGAGAGGACCTAGACCACCTGCTCAGATGTAGCTCATAGGCAGCTCAGTCTCCATGTTGGACCCCCAGTAAGGAGAGAGAAGACAGTTTCTGATGTGAACTTGAACACTTCTCCCTGGTGGGGCCACCTAGGCAGCCCACAAAGGAAGAGGATCCAGGCAGTCCTGATAGGACCTGATAGGCCAGGGTCAGATAGCAGGGGAGGAGGACTTCCCCAATCACAGTGGACTAGGGAAGAGGGATAAGGGAGGAAGAAGGGTGTGGTCTTTGCCAGCTGGAGGTAATTTAAAACTCTGAGAAGTCTGAGAGGGTACAAATAGCAGAGCCAGGAGAGAAGAAAGGGAGGCTCCACAGACAGAGAAAGAGTGAGAGAGTGAGAAAGAGAGTGAGAAAGAGAGAGAGAAACTGAGAAAGAGAGAAACTGAGAAAGAAGAAATGCTGTTGTTCCTCCTCCTGCTGCTGGCTTATCCTGTGTTTGCTGTAGCTGGTTTGCTGGACTGCTAGATATCCTGATGACTTAGATTGGCATTTCCCTAAAGAACCAATGACCCTGACCAGCTGGCCAAAGACAACTCCACCCCTTCTCCCCACTAGCCTTCTTTCTCTCCTACCCAATGCCTGGGTGCTCGAAGGCATTAGAAGGCATAAGGGGTGAAGAAGGGAGAAAGAGGCATAAGAAACCAAATTAGAATAGAATGAAAAGTAGCACCAACAACCCTCCACTGCTTCAGTGTGGGGTATACACATAAACTTCCTTCCAAAGAGTACAGTAAGGAAAAGAGAGGAGAGGAAAGAGAAGGGAGCGGAAGAAGAAACAAAAAGGTAATAAAGGATGGACAGGAAGTAGGGAAAAAGAGGTGATTCCTGGTGGGTAAACAGCTTTTATGGCTTAGTGGATGAAGCATTTGCTATCTAAGTCTGAAGACCGATATTCAGATCCATGGAACCGAAGTAAAAGCAGTGCGGGTGTGGTGGCTACCTGTAAACCTAGGATTCAGGGACCAGAGACAGGAGATCCCTGGGTGAACTGGTTAGCTAGACTAGCTGGGATTGGTGGGCTCTAGGTTCAGCTACAGACCCTATCAAAATAAATAAAGTGGAGCCCAAGTAAGGAAGACACTGGATATCAACATCAGATCTCAACATGCACATGCACCCAAATGTACCTGCACATACACATGTGACCACATAATATGTGAACATGTATGCATACATATATTCATACCATATAGAAATACTTACATCGCTAGGATAAAAGCATATGAATGAAGCGTACTGCTGTTAGGTTAATTAAATTTAAGTAAATATACTAAATTAATATAAGATGTTAATAATTAAAGGGGAACTAGGTGATGGGAGTAGGACCGTAAATGAGAATTATATTATCAGCTCAAGCTAATCTGTAAATTAATAGTTGTTCTGAAAATAGGTCCAGTAATGGATATAATTAGATACAAGTTCATTAGGATAAAGGCAATAGCATCTATACAAAATAGACACACAACTTTAAAAAAATAACATTGTAAATAAATGAGCAGAGTAAAATTTATACAAATCACATTAAAGATAATGGATTGCTTTACTGATTTATAAACAGTTTCTACCAACACAGAAGAATAAAGGCCAATTCCTGAAGATAAAAGATGGGCAGTTAGTGGAACAAGGAACATGAACAGCTTTCAATGTGCTCAGCCTTATATATAATAAGATGAATGCACATTAAATTACATTGCAATAAATGTCACCAAGGTTCAAGAGGTACCTGTTGGTAGCTTACCAATCTCTTTGCATAACATTTACTGGGAGGCATTTGGAAGTCATCCTGACTCCTGAATCACTTCTGAGGAAACTAAAACTGGCTGCTCATTAGAGCTGCAAAAGTCCCTTTCCTGAATATTGGCAAAAATACAAAAGGACAAATGCAAGACTTCACTGCAGTCAAAGGAATCACAGAACTGAGCCAAGCCTGAGAGACTCCGGATCAATGGGGTGTATTAGAGAGAAAAGAAATAATTCACGCTCAGATAGATGACCAATTTTTACTGACTTGACAACAAACATATTACAGAGGGAAGGACTCTCAAAAAACTGTCACAAAATAATTGAAACTCTGCAAATAAATAAATTTTAATTTATAACCCATGTAGTGGCAAAATTAAGTCAAAATTACAATACAAAATACGAGACCATAATATCTATAAGGCAAACCTAAGAAGAAACTCTTACTCTTTGGATTACATTAAGAGTTTCTCAGAACAATGTTGCAACCATGCCTCACAGTAGAACAGATGGGTAAATCAGGCTTTATAAAAAATTAAATATTCTGCCTACCAGGATGTCATTTCTTCCTAGTCATGACTCCAAACAGGAAGAATAAGTACAAGCAAATAAAAACTAGATTTTTTTTTTTTACTAAATCAAGTTAGTAGCAACAAAAATCTTCCTTAATGTTTTGATTATGCACTATTTCTTTTTAAATTCCTTTAAGTTTTGAGAATTACATATATTAGTACTTTTTTATTTTAACATCATTTCACCCCTCCATTTCTTCATTTTCCTACCATGTTCTCTGCCTCACTCCCTCTCAAATTCAAGGTTTTTTCTTTCTTAACTGCTCCTTTATAAAACCTACTGAGGGCTCAATTTATTAAGGGCAGTTTCAGATAGTTTTCTGTTGCTATGATAAAACATCATGACGAAAATCAACACAGGGGGGAGAGGGTTTATTTCATCTTACAATTTTCATGTCGTACTCCCTCACTGAGGGAAGCCAGTGCAGGAATACAAGGCAAAATCCATGAATCCATGGAGCATTGCTGCTTACTGGACTGCTCAGCCTTCTTTTTTAAATAACCCAGCACCACCTGCCCAGAAATAGCACTGCCCATAATGTGCCGCGCCCTCCCATATAAATTGTTAACCAGGGTAATATTTCACAGATTTGCCTGCAGGACAGTCTTACGGAGGCATTTCTTAATTGAAGTTTCCTCTTTCCAGATATCTCTAGATTTGTGTCAAGTTTAAAAAAACAAACAAACAAACAAACAAACAAACAAACAAACAGAGACCCTTGAGCCTCATCTGGGGATTTGAAATTAGGTCCTGCTACTTGCCAATCAAGCCCTTCACCTTTCGAGTACTCCCCTGGCTACAGAACAACTTCTTTTAAAAAAAAATTATCTTTAATTATGTGCAGACAAGTATGTCTGTGTATTGGCATGTGTACATGAGAGCAGAGGTGTGGAGGCCAAAAGAGGAAGTAGGCCCGTCTGGAGCTGGAGTGGTATGTAGTTGGTTATAGATAGTGCTGAGCTATCTAATCTTTGTACGGAGATTTGACTTGAACCGTTAGAAGGACAGAATGTTCTTACGTGTCTTTAACCTCTACACTATTTCTCCAGCACCCCTAGATGTTTTCTTATGTAAAGAGGGAAAGAAATCCTAGAGGTAATGGCACATAGCAATGATGATGATAAGGGTGATGATAAAGCAAACCCAAACTGAATAACCAAACAAACTGGCCATTAATGAAATATGTGCACCATGAAAGCTATTAGCCTTGTCTCCTCACATGAAGCTGGAAAGAAAAACAAACAACACAGTGTTACATATGTGACTTCAAACTCTTTAGTTGCCATGGACTTTTGAGTTTCAGGACCTGTGTCAGTAAATACTACAACCAGTGCTCAAACTTCTCACTCAGAACCACAAGCCTTGACAAAGCACTGAAACTGAGATGAAATAATTAAAAAGTTCCCAGTCTAACAAGGCACAGGGCCATATACATCACATTGTTTCATATATCTATTCAACAATGGCCACACTGTGATTGCCTATCTCCATGTTCTTTTAATAGTTCTTTCAATTTGAGATTGGTTCTTACTCTGTACCTTACTTCAAACTTACGGGCATCTTGCCTCAGCCTCTGAAGTGCTAGGATGACACTCTTGAGCCACCATACCCAGCTTCTTTGATGTTCTCAATGGCTTCCTTTTTCCCTTGCAAACACTTAACCTATATGTGTGTGTATGTGTGTTTCCATATATGTATACACACATATATACATAGATATGTGTTTCCATATATGTATACATATATTTCCAAATATACTTAAAGACTTTTTATTTTCAATTATGTGTATATGTATGGGAATGTGTATGTGACTGCAGATATGGATGTGTGTGCATTGGATTCCTAGAGCTACAATTATAGATAGTTGCAAGTGGCCCAACACATGGGTGCTGAGAACCAAGCTTGCATCCTTTGCAAAAACAGTACATGTAACTGTAGTGTCAGCTCTCTGGTCACTATAGATATTTTTGAGTCATTCATGGGTGTTGGTTTTTTCATATGCTGTTTCTCTATCAACTGTGATGACTATGTGGCTAACGCATCATCATTAAAATGAGTAGAGGCTACATATAAATTAAAATTTTTCATTTTTCACATAAATATTTTCTATCACGTACTAAGTTAATGTTCAGTACAGGAAACTGTTTTAAAGGAAATGTATATTAAAGATAAGTGGTTTCAGAAATGAAGCTCCCCATGTAGCCTGCTTGATGACACGAGACACCATGCTGCTCTCAATGTCCTATGGCCATATTTAACAACACTCAAAATACACTAGGAATGAGGCAGTTGAGCACTGGTGCTTTCCAGGGCAGAAATATTTATATCCTAGCGGTTAGTTCAATGAACTGAATGAGGATCTGCACATTGACTTCTATGTATGTCCAATCCCTCTAGGCACCTATCATGTAAGGCAGATTCGAGTGTGACTGTTTTCTCAGAGCCATGTGGTAAAGTAACTATGATGACAGAAGAATCCATGAGCAGCCATGTCTAGTATATCTTATATCTGCATATTAGTAGCTATATATAAGTTCTTATGCTTCCATTTTTCACCAGAGAAACTGGGATGAGAGCTGCATCATGAGTTTGTAGGGACTTACTGTAAGTGATAGTGATAATGCTAATAATAATAAAAGAAAGAGGTTGAGGCAATTAATGTAATCACTCAACATGTGTGGCACATGTACAATCTTAATCAGCCTGAGCCACTGCCATAATTTTGTTTTCATTGAACAACTTCACAGTTCCCCCAATTTGATCATCAATGATCATTTGAAAACTGCATTTGGAAGCATGTATGAATACTGTGGAGCCCTTATCATGTACTTGGTAGTATGAGGGATATTTGTCTGACATAGCCAATTCCTAAGTGAAAGTCTATGGGTAGTTCATACACAAATACCTAAGAAAGTACTTTTACAAATTATTACCAGAAAAGTTGTATTTTAGGAGACAATGATCAAAGTTTTTAG
Source organism: Meriones unguiculatus (assembly GCF_030254825.1). Classification (NCBI taxonomy): domain Eukaryota; kingdom Metazoa; phylum Chordata; class Mammalia; order Rodentia; family Muridae; genus Meriones; species Meriones unguiculatus. The sequence goes on along the minus strand of NC_083351.1, from coordinate 65,770,731 downwards.
TTTTTAGTGTGGTCTCTGGCCTTGAGACCAAGAGACAACAGGCCTTCTACAGTTCCTCCACTCATTACCTTGTCAGAGTATACTTCTGCTTGTGTTGTTTGACTTGTATTTGTTCTACCCATTGCTCACTTAGTAAGCTCAACTCACCTGTCTACTTCTAGGCCTGATTTGCAAGGACCCTTCCTAGAATCCTGTCCATGCCATTCTGGAGCATATTATACAATGTTTTTCTGGACCCCTAGTATAGTCTCTCTCTCTCTCTCTCTCTCTCTCTCTCTCTCTCTCTCTCTCTCTCTCTCTCTCTCTGTTTAATTACTGAATTAGTTTTATCTTATAACATTGATCTAATTAATGAAGACAGTATTAGCTCTTTTAGGACAACTCATTCATAATCAATCTAGTAAAATACATGATAGAAATAAGCTCCAACTAATATGTTGGTTGAATGTATACATGAAAATGTTCATTTTTTAATTTTTTAATTAAATTTTTATTTTTAATATTAATTACAGTTTATTCACTTTGTATCCCAGCTGTATCCCCTCCCTCTTCTCCTCCCAAACTCACCTTCCCTCCCTTATCTCCTCCTATGCCCCTCTCCAAGTCCACAGATAGGGGAAGTCCTCTTCCCCTTCCATCTGACCCTAGCTTATCATCTCTCATCAGAACTGGCTGCATTGTCCCCCTCTGTGGCCTGGCAGGGCAGCTACCCCATTAGGGTGAGGCTGTCAAAAAGCTAGCCACTGAGTTCATGTCGGAAACAGTTCCTGTTCCCCTTACTAGGGAAACCCCCTAGGATACTGAGCTGCCATGGGTTACATCTGAGCAGGGGTTCTAGGTTATATCCAATAGTCTTTGGTTGGAATATGAGTCTCAGAAAAGACCTCTGTGCCCAGATATTTGGTTCTGTTGCTCTCCTTGTGGAGCTCCTGTCCCCTTCAGGTTTTACTATCTCCCCCCTTCTTACCTAAGATTCCCTGCACTCAGCCCAAAGTTTGTTTATGAGTCTCAGTATCTGCATTGATACACTGCTGGTTAGAGTCTCTCAGAGGCCCTCTGTGGTAGGCTCCTGTCCTGTTTCCTTCTTCTTCCAATCTCCATCACGTTTGCCATTATGAGTGTGGATTGATCATCTTACCCAGGGTCCTCCTTCTAGCTCAGCTTCTTTAGAGTGTACAGATTTTAGTATGATTATCTTATATTATATATCTAATATCCACCGAAATGTGAGTATATACCATGTTTGTCTTTCCGCTTTTGGGATACCTCACTCAGGATGATCTTTTCTAGTTCCCACCATTTGCCTGCAAATTTCATTTTTGATTGGCTCTTTGCTCTTGAAAAACTATACAGTATGAAATGTTAAAAAATATGAAGTTCTACTCACAACTTTTTAATTACTATTATCAAAATTTTAGAGTGCCCACTTGTTAGTAATAGGTATTGTCACTCACGAGAAAAATCAGCCCTTCTCTATCTACTGTATCCTGAACAACACTTTTTATGCCATACTTGCTTGATAAATAAGACCCATGTTCTATACTCTATGCTTTTCATTCTATCACTTTTTGAGGGTGCTTGGTAGGAGTGAAATTGACTTCTTGTGCATGTCATGAACTAATTTTGTATCCTCCATCTCCATGAACGTCCAGAAAGAAGGAATCTGATTCATCATTATCACTGTGTGAACTGTAATAGAAAGCAGTTCTCTCAAGATAAGAAAATTGATTGCATCTAACTCAACCATTTCAACACGTATTTACAAAGCACAAATGCTGGTAGGGAAGCCTTGTTTTCTGATATCAAAGCAGCTGATGTCCTTATAGGTAATATTTGCTTCATGCAATTACCTAATTAAACTGTTTCTTCTAAAGTGAATTACATCACAAAAACCTCATACATTGTGATAACAGAAAAGTGGCATGGAGAAAGGCAAAAGGTGATCCTGACACAGCGATATGTCCTTTATCACAACTGATGAAGTAATCCCTAGTCTGGGTCCTAAGTGGCTCACCTGTAAAATGACATTATGTCTTTTATATATGATTGGTTTGAAAGTAAAAAATATTCTTCAGAACAAATGTATACAGAAGCACAGAAAATTATTTTTAAAACCTTCATACTAAGAATCCAAAGCATTATATAGTTTAAATGCTATCATGTTATTTCAAAAAGCTATTTCAATGCCTGGCTAGAGTATGATACACTGTGGTGCCTCCACACTGCGGAGTACCAAGCAGCCACAATAAAGGAATACGATGATCTTTACTGCTGATCACACAGTGGTCTCTAAGCTGTATTAAGCAAAGAGAGGAAGAAATAGGCTGAATTTTATATATTCTCAGGCATATGCATATACAACATCTGCTTGGTTTTGCTTATACTTTTTATAAGAGTCTGGAAGATTCTGAAGAAAGAGATGCTCATCATGGGACCAAGAACGAAAGCTATCATCTAAAAATATGAATATAACCAACCTCTGCCTGTGAACAATATAATTATTTAAAATAATAACTGAAGTAAAGCCTTGGGGTACTAAATAAACTGCAGAATATGAACCTAATTATATATTAATAGCAAAGTCACAAAAATAACAAAAACTATTTCAAGTGGAAAAGTTAAAAACTTAGTAATTCCAGTGGCTATCATGAAAGGAACACCTGCACAGGCATCCTAACCTCACTCAGTTTTCCTGTTATAGCAATACCATGTGACAACTGTGAAAACAGTTACTATTTATTATGGAATACCACAACATGTCAATTAAAGCCAGGAATTTTGGTTAAAGAAATAAGAATATAAAATTAAAAAATTAAACAAATAGACTAAAGTTGAAGTCAAAATATCAAAATGGCACATGATTTATATATGCATTCTTGTTTACACACATATATGTATATTAACATACAAATCTGTGTTTTTTAAAACCTTCATACTAAGAATGAAGGTGTGTCATTTTAGCCCTGTTCACTGAAAGTCTAAGGGCAATGCTAACATAGAAATATTGCTAATGTTGAAGAACTTAGTATAACATGATGTCTACACATATTTTCAAAAAATGAAAAGAAATCCATCTTTCAGTTGTGCTTGCCAGCAGACTCACCGCCTTGTGCTGTGTTTCCGAAGGCAGAGGAACGGCATGGTTCTGTGTTCCAGGTGCATATGAAACACAGTCAGGGCACTGCGCACCTACATGCTGTAGACTTTGCTGAGTGGCACAGCTATATTAAGGACATTGTAAAGGACATCATTCATGACCCTGTCTGCGGAGGGTCAAGTCTTCCTTGATCCCTACGAATTTAAGAAGCAGATGGAGCTGTTCATTGCTGCAGAGGAATCCACACTGGCCAGTTTGTGTACTGTGGCAGGAAGGCCTAGCTGAATATCTGCAATGTTTTGATAGTAGCCCTGAGGGTACTATCATGTGTTGTTTGGAGAAGCCTGGGGGCAGGGGCAAGCTGGCACAAGCCTTCAGGAACTGTGCCTCAGTCATCTCCCACAACACAGAAACCAAGAAGACCCGAGTGAAGCTACCTTCAGGGTCCAAGAAGAAATCTCAGGCCAACAGAACTGTTGTCTGCAATGTGATCAGTGGAGGCAGAACTGACAAACCATCTTAAAGGCTGGCAGTAGCAGCTCTATTTGTAATAGCCAGAACCTGGAAACAACCCAGATGTCCATCAACAGTGGAATGGGTACAGAAATTGTGGTATTTTTATACAATGGGATACTACTCAGCAATCAAAAAGGAGGAAATCATGAAATTTGCAGGCAAATGGTGGGATCTAGAAAAGAACATTCTGAGTGAAATATCCCAGAAGGAGAAAGACAAACATGGGATATACTCACTTACATAGACCTATAAGATATGATAAACATAATGAAATCTATACACCTAAAAAAGATAATCAATTGAGCGGACATGGGGTAAGATGATCAATCCTCGTTTAGAAAGACAGATGGGATGTGCATTGAACGTATGACAGGAGTCTACTGAGCGCATCTGAAAGACTCTAACTAGCAGTGTTTTCAAAGCAAAGACTCATGACCAAACCTTTGGCAGAGTACAGGGAATCATAAGAAAGAAGGGGAGTTAGTCTGATGGGGAAAGGATAGGAGCTCCACAAGGACCAAATATATCTGGGCACAGGGTCTTTTCTGAGACGGACAACCAAGAACCATGTATGGATATAACCTAGAACCTCCACTCAGATGTAGCCTGTGGTAGCTCAGTAACCAATTGGTTTCCCAAAGTGAGGGGAACAAGGACTATTTCTAACAGGAACTCAATGACTGGCTCTTTGGTCTCCCCACCCCCGAAGGGAGGAGCAGTCCTGTTAGGCCACAGAGGAGGGCTTTGCAGCCAGTCCTGAAGATACCTGATAAAACAGGATCAGATGAATGGGGAGGAGGTCCCCCCTATCAGTGGACTTGGAAAGGGGCACGGTGGAGATGAGGGAGGGAGGGAGGGACTGGGAGGGACTGGGAGGGAATGAGGGATCGGGACATGGCTGGGATACAGAGTTAATAAAATGTAACTGATAAAAAAAAAGATTCTAATTTGCATATGTCATTGTGTTTTCCATTTATACATAGATAATAAAAATGGTGTGTTTGGCTCTAAAAAAAAAAAAAAAAGGTTGGCAGTGCCGACCACAAGTACGTGCCGACCACAAGTACAATGCAAAGAGGACTGGCTGGGCAAGTGTAAGCGCCATGAATCCTATGGAACATCCCTTTGGAGGGGGTAACCTTCCACTAAGCAAAGCGATGCCACTCTGGGTACAAAGTGGGTCTCATTGCTGCCCGCCAGACTAGGCGACTACATGGAACGAAAACTGTAGGAGAAGGAGAACTAGAGTTCAGGACTGATAAAGTATCAACCCACAAAAATAAGAGCTCAGGGACAGTCTTCTATGTGATGAAGGAGCCTTTAACCTAATGGTTAAAGCAACTCATGTGGAATGCAATCTGATCTTTAAAATTACAGAACCAAAAAATTTGAGCACAGGGGTCTCCTGAAACTCATACTCCAAACAAGTACCATGCATGGAGATAACCTAGAACCCCTGCACAGATGTAGCCCATGGCAGTTCATGTCCAAGTGGGTTCCATAGTAATGGGAACAAGGACTGCTTCTGACATGAACTGACTGGCCTGCTCTTTGATCACCTCCCCTCATGGGGGAGCAGCCTTACCAGGCCACAGGGGAAGACAATGCAGCCACTCCTGATGAAACCTAACAGACTAGGATCAGAAGGAAGAAAAAGAAACCCTCCCCTACCAGTGGGCTTGGGGAGGGGCATGTGTGGAGAAGGGGACGAAGGGAGGGATTGGGAGGGGAAGAGGAAAGGAACTAGAGAGGGGATACAAAGTAAATAAAATATAATTAAAAATAAAAAAGAATAAAAATATTTTTGTTCGTTTTTTATTTATTTTATTCACTTTACTTCCTTGTAGCACCTTTTTTATTAATTACACTTTATTCATTTTGTATCCCCCCATAAGCCCCTCCCTCCTCACCCTGTAGCCCCTTTTTTTCTCTCCTCCCAGTCACACCTTTCCCCCCCTTCCCCTTTTCCTTAGAAAAGGAGGGCTTCCTTTCCCATCCACCCCTGCTCATCAAGTTGCATCAGGACTGAGCTAGGGGGAAGTGATAAAAAAGGCTAGCACGTGAGTCTGTGTCAGATGCAGTCCCCACTTTCCTTACTAGAGTGCCCACTTGAAGCCTAAGCTGCCTATCTGCTACATCTTTGTAGGAGGCATAAGGCCAGTTTCTGCATGGTCCTTAGTTGATGCTTCAGTTTCAGCAAACTACTCTAGGCTCTGGTTAGTTGGCTTTGTTGTTTTTCTTGGGGAGCTCCTGTCACTTCTGTGTCCATTTCTCTCTCCTCCCTATTCCCAAAGACTCCCTATGCATCACCCAATGTTTGGCTGTGAGTCTCAGCAACTGTTTTGAGGCACTGTTGGGTAGAGCCTTTCAGAGGAAGAATTTGACAGGCTCCTGTCGGAAAGATTGGCAGAGCATGGTTCATAGTGTAAGGGATTGGCACACTCTCTGATAGGGTGAGTCTTGGTTGGGCCAGGCATCAACTGGGCATTCCCTTAATCTCTGCTCCATCTGCTCTATCTTTACTGTGGCCATACCTGAATGTGCCCAATCTCGGTTGATCTCAGATGCTCTTTAAATTTTCATATGATCTTTACCTGGGCTGTCAACATGTGACAGGCATCACGCTGTAATGCTATATAAGTAATGGAATGCAGTGGCAGGAACTCACAGCTTGCATGTAGTCAAGAACTTACAAGTGGAAAAGACTGATATTCTTTGGTGTACTGCATGCTTAAATATGAAATTCAGTGGCTTAGGAGATTTAAACACATTTTCAAATATTTCCAACTTACAATGAGCTTTTGGGATCAGACCTCATTTTAGGCTAGAAAGCTTCTTCATATAATAAAATGCTTAAGATATTAAAGTAGTTCATTGGTAAATATTATTTGGTATATTATACTATCTATAGCTATCTGTATATCTATCATCTATCTAATCTATCATCTATTAATCATCTATCTACCACCATCTATCTATCTATCTATCTATCTATCTATCTATTATCAACATCCAGGTGATTTCAATTTATCTTCCTTTTTTGATAATTCAATATGCAGGACATGCTTAAAAGTATCTACTTTGCTTTACTTTTTCCAATAATGTTTTCAGGATTGAGTACTAGAGCAAAAGGTGGAGCTTCTGGTTAACTTCTAAAGAGCCTGCAGTGTTTTTTCTGTGCAGAGTTCCCATGCTCTTTGCAAGAGCAAAAAGTACTGTGTATTTGCTTAAAGCAGGCTACTTAGGACAACCAAGCAGACAATGATGAAGTTACTTTATAAATTGAAAGTGTTGTATAATTCTGAAAATACAGTTATTTACTTCCACCTTTTTGATCTAAAGGCTAACGTTTTTCCATTTTTATTTTAATTTTTATTAATTACACTTTATTCACTTTGTATCCCCCCATAGCTCCCTCCCTCCTGCTCTCCCATTCCCACCCTCCCTCCCCCTTCTCCACACATGTCCCTCCCCAAGTCCACTGATAGGGGAGAACTTCCTATCCTTCCTTCCTTCTATGAGTCTATCAGGTCTCAAAAGGAGTAGCTGTATTGTCTTCCTCTGTGGCCTGGTAAGGTTGCTCCCCCTCAAGGGGAGGTGATCAAAGAGCAGGCCAATCACTTCATGTCAGAGACAGTCCCTGTTCCCGTTACTATGGAACCCATTTGGACACTGAACTGCCATGGGCTACATCTGTGCAGGGATCCTAGTTTATATCAATCAATGGTCCTTGGTTGGAGTATCAGTCTCAGAAAAGACCTCTGGGCCCAGACTTTTTGTTTCTGTTGCTCTCCTTGTGGAGCTCCTGTCCTCTCCAGGTCTTATTATTTTCTACTTCTTTCATGAAATTTCCTGCACTCTTTCCAAAGGTTGGCCATAAGTCTCAGCACATGCTTTGGTACCCAGCAGGGTAGAGCCTTTCAGAGGCCCGCTGGCAGGCTCCTGTACTGTTCCCTGTTTTCTCCTTCTGATGTACATCCTCTTTGCCTTTTCGTATGGGGTTTGAGCATTTAGCCAGAGTCCTCGTTATTGATTAGTTTCTTTAGGTGTACAGATTTTAGTAACTGTATCCTATATTATATGTCTGATATCCACTTATGAATGAGTAAATACCCTGTGTGTCTTTTTGGTTCTGGGATACCTCACTCAGGATGATCTTTTCAAGTTCCCACCATTCCCTGCAAATTTCATGATTTACTTGTTTTTTATTGCTGAATAATATTCCATTGAGTAGATATACCAATGTATCCATTCTCCAGTTGAGGGGCATCTGGGTTGTTTCCAGCTTTTGGCTATTACAAATAAAGCTGCTACAAACATGGTTGAGCAAATGTCCTTCTTGTGTACTTGAGCATCTTTTGAATATATGCCTAGGAGTGGTATAGCTGGATCTTGAGGAAGCACTATTCCTAGTTGCCTAAGAAAGTGCCAGATTGATTTCCAAAGTGGTTGTACAACTTTACATTCCCACCAGCAGTGAAGGAGGGTTCCCCTTTCTCTACAACCTCTCCAGCATGTGTTGTCACTTGTGTTTTTCATCTTAGCCATTCTGATGGGTGTAAGGTGAAATCAGGGTCGTTGATTTGCATTTCCCTAATAACTAATAATGTTGAGCATTTCTTTATGTGCTTATCGACCATTCAATATGCCTCTATTGAGAATTTTTCTGTTTAGCTCTGTACCCCATTTTAAATTGGATTATTTGATATGTTGCTGTTTAGCTTCTTAAGTTCTTTACATATACTGGATATTAGCCCTCTGTCAGATATAGGGTTGGTGAAAATTCTTTCCCAATCTGTAGCCAGTCATTTTGTTCTGATGACAGTGTCCTTTAATTTACAGAAGCTTTTCAGTTTCATGAGGTCCCATTTATTGATTGTTGCTCTTAGAGCCTGTGCTGTTGGTGTTCTGTTCAGGAAGTTGTTTCCTGTTACAGTGATTTCAAGGCTCTTCCCCACTTTTTCTTCTAACAGGTTTAATGTGTCTGGTTTTATGTTGAGGTCTTTGATCCACTTGGACTTTAGTTTTGTCTAAAGTCTATTTGCATTTTTCTACATGTAGATATCCAGTTAGACCAGCACCATTTGTTGAAGATGTTGTCTTTTTTCCAGTGAATGGTTTTGGAATCTTTGTCAAAAATCAGGTGTCCATAAGTGTGTGGATTTATTTCAGGGTCTTCTATTCGATTCCATTGATCCACCATTCTGTTTCTATGCCAGTACCATGCAGTTTTTAGTATTGTTGCTCTATATTATAGCTTGAGATAAGGGATGGAGATTCCTCCAGAATATCTTTTATTGTAGTGGATTGTTTTAGCAATTCTGGGTTTCTTGTTATTCCATATGAAGTTGAGAATTTTTCTTTCAAGGTCCGTAAGGAATTGTGTTAGTAATTTGATGGGAATTGTATTGAATCATAGATTGCTTTAGGTAAGATGGCCATTTTTACTATGTTAATCCTGCCAAGCCATGAGCATGGGAGATCTTTCCATCTTCTGATGTCTTCTTCTAATTCTTTCTTTAGAGACTGGAAATTTTTTTTCATACAAGTCTGACTTGCTTGGTTAGGTTCACACCAAGGTACTTTATGTCCTTTGTGGCTATTGTGAAGGGTGTTGTTTCCCTAATTTCTTTCTCAGCACTTTTGTCTTTTGTATACAGGAGGGCTACTATTCTTTTTTTTTTTTTTTTTTTTGAGTTAATTTTGTATCCAGCCACTTTGCTGAAGGTGTTTATCAGCTGTAAGAGTAGAATATTGGGGGTCAGTCAGGTATACTATCATATCATTTGGAAATAGTGATACTTTGAGTTCTTCTTTTCCAAACTGAATCTCCTTGATCTTCTTTAATTGTCCTATTGCTCTACAAAGGACTTCAAGAACTATGTTGAAAAGATATGGAGACAGTGGGCAGCCTTGCCTTGTTCCTGATTTCAGAGGGAATGATTTAAGTTTCTTTCCATTGAGTTTGATATTGGCTATAGGCTTGCTGTATATTGCCTTTATATGTTTAGGTATGTGCCTTGTATTCCTGATCTTTCCAAGAATGGAAAAATATGAATGGATATTGGATTCTATCAAATGTTTTTTTTTTTCATTATCTAAGGAGATGATCATGTGGTTTTTCTCCTTCCATTTGTTTATATGGTGGATCTCATTAATGGATTTCCGAATACTGAACCACCCCTGCATACCTGGGGATGAAGCCTACTTGTATTCGCTTGCAAGTATTTTGTTGAGTATTTTTGCATTGATGTTCATAAGGGAGATTGGCCTGAAATTCTCTTTCTTTGTTGAGTCTTTTTATGGTTTAAATACCAAGCTGAATGCGGCTTCACAGAATTAGTTTGGTAATGTTCCTTCTGTTTTTATTTTGTGGAATAATTTGAAGAGTATTGGTGTTAGCTCTTCTTTGAAAGTCTGGTAGAATTCTGTGCTGAAACCATCTGGCCATGGGCTTTTTTAGCATGGGAGACTTTTGATGACACTTTCTCTTTCCTTAGGGATATAGGACTATTTAATTGATTTACCTGGTCTTGATTCAGCTTTGGCAAGTGGAATTAATCATGAAAATTGTCCATTTCATTTAGTTTTTCACATTTTGTGGCATATAGGCTTTTGAAGTAAGACCTAATGATTGTTTGGATTTCTTCAGTGTCTGTGGTTATGTCCCTCTTTTCATCTGCTTTTGTTGATTTGGATAGTGTCTCTCTGCCTTTTAGTTAGCTTGGCTAAGGGTTTGTCTATCTTGTTGATTTTCTCAAAGAACCAGCTCTTGGTTTCACTGATTCTTTGAATTGTTTTATTTGCTTCTAATTTATTCATTTCAGGCCCGAGTTTGATTATTTCCATCCATCTACTCCTCCTTGGTGTGTCTGCTCCTTCTTTTTTTTTTTTTTTTCCCCTCTAGGGCTTTTAGGTGAGCCATTATGTTGCTTGAATGAGATGTTTCAAATTTTTTCTTGAAGGCACTTAGTGCTATGAACTTTCCTCTTAGCACTGCTTTCATTGTGTCCCATAAGTTTAGTTATGTGGTGCCTTCATTTTCTTTGAATTCTAGGAAGATTTTAATTCCTTTCTTATTTCTTCTCTGACCCAGCTGTCATTTAGTAGCAAGTTGTTCAGTTTCCATGTGTGTGTAGGCTTTTTGCTGTTTCTGTTGTTGAGGTCCAGCTTTAGTCCATGGTGATCAGATAGGATACAAGGGATTATTTCAATCTTCTTGTATTTGTTGAAGCTTGCTTTGTGACCAAGCATATGGTGTATTTTGGAGAAGGTTCCATGAGGTGCTGAGAAGAAGGTAAATTCTTTTGTGTTTGGGTGAAAGGATCCTGTAGATATCTGTTATGTCCATTTGCTTCATGACCTGTGTTAGAGGTATTGTATCTTTGTATAATTTGTTTTATTGACCTGTCCTTTGTTGAGATTGGGGTGTTGAAATCTCCCACTATTAATGAGTGGGGATCTATGTGTGCTTTAACTTTTATTAATGTTTCTTTTACAAATGTGGGTGCCCCTGTATTTGGGGCATAGATGTTCAGGATTGTGATATCCTCCTGGTGGAATTTTCCCTTGATGAGCATGAAGTGTATTTCTCCATCCCTTTTGATTAATTTTGGTTGAAAGTCTATTTTATTATATATTAGAATGGCTACTCCTGCTTGCTTCTTGGGTCAATTTGCTTGGAAAACTGTCTTCTGCCCTTTACTCTGTAAGACCTGGGGTCTCACAGCTCAGGAGTTCAACCGCGCCCTTCCTTGAAACTCCCCCAGACCAAGACTCGTTGCAAAAGAAAGAGGTTTATTAACCATTGTACAACGGGGTCACCCCTGCTGGTCAGCAAAGAGTGGCACCGGGAGACAAAGGCTTTTAGGTTTTTAAAAGAAAAATTGCGGGAAATTTGAAGTTGGAGTTTTGGCAATTTAGGATTGGATGAGGAAGTTATAAAGTAAGATAATTGGCTAGTCTTAGGTGCTCAAGCTTGGCCAGTCCTGCCAAGTGTGGATGCAGCTGCAATTTAAGGTGGGGGTGGTTAGCTCATCCTTGAAGATTAGGGCTGAAGGCTCTTGGCTGGACGTCAAAAGCTACTCAGAAGTCTAGGTTCATTGCTAAGAAACGCTATCTCAAGAACAAGGGTCTGGTCCTCCTTTTGCTGAGTGAAGGTCATTGCCTGCTTGCCCCTTTTTTTATATCTGTCCTCACAGATAGGGTCACATTCCTTTACTCTCTGGAAAGGTACTAAGAGGCTTTAGCTAAACCTGGACCTAAAACTCAAAACTATAGGCTTTAGAAGACATATAGGTTACAAAGTAAGTCTAACCCTTTCAACTCTATCTATCTAAAGTCTATCTTTGTGACTCATGTGTGTTTCTTTTTTTTAATTTAATTTTATTTTTAATTACACTATTTATTTTGTATCCCCCCCCCTTCTACTTCCCTCCTTCCTCCCCTCCCAATCCCTCCGTTCCTCCACCTTCTCCAAGCATGCCTCTCCCCAGGTCCACTGATAGGGGAGCGTTTCTTTTTTCTTCCTTCTGATGCTAGTCTGTTAGGTCTCATCAGGAGTGGCTGCACTGTCTTCCTCTGTGGCCTAGTATGGCTGCTCAACCATCAGGGGGAAGTGATCAAAGAGCAGGCCAATCAGTTCATGTCAGGAGCAGTCACTGTTCCCATTACTATGGAACCCACTTGGACACTGAATTGCCATGGGCTACATCTGTGCAGGGGTTCTAGCTCATCCCCATGCATGGTACTTGGTTGGAATATGAGTCTGAGGAAAGACCCCTGTGCTCCAATTTTTTGGTTCTGTTGCTCTCCTTTTGGACCTCCTGTCCTCTCCAGATCTTACTATTTCCCACTTCTTTCATAAGAGTCCCTGCATTCTGCCCAAAGTTTGGCCATAAGTCTAAACATCTGCTTTGATAGTTTGCAGAGCAGAGCATTTCAGAAGCCCTCTGTGGGAGGCTCCTAACTTGTTTCCTGTTTTCTTCTTCTTCTGATGCCTATCCTCTTTGCCTTTCTTGTACTCAATAGATTGTTGGATCTTGTTTATACATCCATTTTGATAGTCTGTGTCTTTTTATTGGAGAATTGAGTCCATTGATGTTGAGACAGATTAATGACCAGTGGCTGTTAGATCCTTTGATTTTGATGTTGGCTATGGTAATGTGCTTGTGTGCTTGGCTACTTTTTGTTTTGCTGTAGCGAAGTTATTTATTTCCTGTGTTTTCTTGAAAGTAGGTAGTTTTCTTGGGTTGTATTTTTCCTTCTAGTATCTTTTGTAACGCTGGATTTGTGTGTAGGTATTTTTGAAATTTGTTTTTGTCGTTGAATATCTTGTTTTCTCTGTCTATGAGGACTGAGAGATTTGCTGGGTATAGGAGCCCAGGCTGATATCTGTGTTCTCTTAAGGTCTGCATAATATCTATCAGGCCCTTCTGGCTTTCATAGACTCTGTTGAGAAGTCAGGTGTGATTCTGATGGGTTTGCCATTTTATGTTACTTGGCCTTTTTCCCTTGCAGCTTTTAGTATTTTTTCTTTGTGCTGTATACTCATTCTTTTGATTATTATGGGGCGGGAGGATTTTCTTTTCTCGTCTAATTTATTAGGTGTTCTGTAGGCTTCCTGCATTCTAATAGGCCTCTCCTTTAAGTTGGGAAATTTTCTTCAATGATTTTGTTAAAAATATTTTCTGGGCCTTGGAGGAGGGAATCTTCTTTTTCCTCTATTCCTATTATTCTTAGGTTTTGTCTTTTTATGTTGTCTTGGATTTCTTGGAAGGTTTGTGTCAGGAAATTTTTAGATTTAGTATTTTCTTTCATGGATACATTGATTTCTTCCATTGTATGTTCCACACCTGAGATTCTTTCTTCCATCTCTTGTAGTCTGTTGGTTATGCTTACCTCTGTAGTTCCTGTTTTCTTTCCTAGGTTCTCCCTCTCCATGATTTCCTCCGTTTGTGTTTTCTTTAATTTTTCCAATTCTATCTTCAGATCTTGAAACGTTTTGTTGATTTCCTTCACCAGTGTGACTGTATTTTCCTTCAATTCCTTTCACCTGTTTTTTTGAACATTCCTCTTGTTTCTTTTGTTTCTTTCAATGATGTAATCAATTCCCTCTGAAAACTACAAATTGTTTGGCTCCATCTTTCTTTATTTCTTTATGGATCGCCATAATCTGTTTTACTATATCTTACTCTAATTCTTTACGCATTTTATTTACTTCCTCCATTAACCTCTTCATAAGCATAGATGTAAGGTCATCTTCTTGAATTTCACTTATGTTAGGGTGTCCAGAGCTACTTGCCCCTGGGTAACTGGGTTTTGGGGATGCCATACTGCTTTGCCTTTTGTTGGTTGTATTTTTATGTTCGCCTCTACCCATCTGGCTATCTCAGGTGTTGTCTGTTAATTTCTAATGCCTGCTGGGTCCTGGGGTGGAGAGATTCCCCTTGGCAGGGTTCTGAAGTAGATCTCTTCAGCTTTTGGGGTATGGTTAACTGAATAGTGGTGTTTCTCAGGAATTGTCACAGTTCACCTTAGGCATATTGACCTGTGTGGTAACTGTGGTGTTCAGGAAGGCCCTCCTCTAATTAGGATAATTAGGAGCAGTCTTGGAGATGGCTGCCCTGCTGCTGGTTTTTTTGGTTTTTTTTTTCTCTGAGTTTAGTGAGCTGCAGCTGCTGTTTTTAAGGTGTATTTTTTGGGTGCTGCCCTCTTGAAGAACCAGGGAATCTGGCAGTTTTGTCAGTTTAGCTAGGGATAACCGGTTGTACCCTGAACCAGTATCTGAGGGCTGCTTTAATGGTTCTCAGGCTTCTGTAGGTCTGAGGTTGCAGCTGTGTGCCCCTGTTCCCTATCAGTAATCAATAGCAGGTGAGCAGGGAACTCATGCCTGCAGTAGAAGGCTAGAGCCTAGAGACTGTGTGAACACAGAAAGTCTTCTGGAGCTGGGTGTCCTGAGTGTTGGATCTGCTGATCCCTCTGCTCTGGGGCTTCCTCCTGGCAGGGACACCCAGACTGTGCTTTGAGGACTGTAATTCTTTTTGGAATGGTGAGTAGAACCCGCAGGCACAGGCCCTTGTGGCTCATCCCTGCTGACGATTGGGTGCCTGTGCTTCTGCTGAAACTGTAACTTTTCCAGAGAACTTTTGGGGTGGGGGTGTCTGTTGCATGCTCTGGGTTCAGACCTGCTGTTCCCCTCTCTGTGGGTCACCCAATAGAGAAATCTGGAGCCCTGGGGCCCACAGTTCTATCTGGTGCAGTTAGGCTAGCAAGCAGGACTCTCTGCTAGCGCCTGCATCCCAGGCTCTGGGCTGGTTGCTTGGTGCCTGCTGGACCTCAGGTCTTTTCCAAAGATTGTCTGAATGACCAAAGGTGGGTCACAATCATTTCCTGCACCGTGGGAGTTTTCTCTCGACTGGAAATCCTATTCTCTTGTGTTGTGGGGCCCACAGTTTAGTCTAGGACAGTGATCAGAGCACTCTGGCGTATGGAGCACCTGGTGGAATCAGGACCTCTTTTGCGGTTTAGCTGGGTAAGTTGAAGGTGATTGAATCCCACACCATGGGGTATCCTCTCACCTGGGAAACACTAGTCGTTGGTGTTTTAGAACCGAGAGTACTGTCTGCTGGTCACTGTGCAGATCCTGCTGTGCTGCTGGTTAGAATGAGTATCCTCCCGGCGCCACCATCTTGGATCCTCTAGAGGCTACTTTTTAAATTGTGTGTGAGAGGCAATAGCTTTCAGTAGTCTGTTATATTAAATTCATTCCATTCAATATGCAGACTATCCTAAAGACCAAATATTACATAAATATATTTACAATCTTCTTCAGGAGACCACCTGGAAGTGGGACATCTTTAAAGTCATTCTATAAGCAATCAATTTGTCTCCCATGCTCTTCAATCCTTTGTGAATATGGCTCTCCTATGCAACTTGCTGACCTTGAATTATTTCATAAAAGATAGTCATTGGGTGGGCAATATACCTCAACAGGTAAAAAAATCTTTACAGTCTGAAAATCCCATGTTTGACTCCTGGAGACTAAGGTGGAAGAAGCAAATTGACTCTTGAAAATTGTCCTCTGATCTTCACATATGCACCATGGGATGCATGCAACTGCAGTCAATTTTTGTCACATATAATAATAATATATAAAATTATAGAACTATTTTAACCTATTCTCTACATATTTGCACCAAATATTTTAATTTTAAATATTTTTCGTCTTTTTTTGCGTATTACAATGTTTACTTATTTATTTATTTATTTTTGGCTGGAGAATCCATTCTTTTGTTTTGTTTTGTTAATTTTTAATTTTATTTTTTATTACACTTTATTTACTTTGTATCCCCCCTCTAGTTCCCTCCCTCCTCCCTTCCCACCCCTCTCTTCCTCCCTCTTCTCCATGCAATCCCCTCCCAAGTCCACTGGTAGGGGAGGGTTTCTTTTTCTTCCTTCTGATCCTAGTCTGTTAGGTCTCATCAGGAGTGGCTGAACTGTCTTCCTCTGTGGCCTGGTAAGGCTGCTCCTCCATCAGGGGGAGGTGATCAAAGAGCAGGTCAATCAGTTCATGTCTTTTTAATCAATGACACTGTCTTGTTCCTTTTTTATTGAAAATTGATTTGTTTCTCACATAATACACCTTGATTAAAGTTTCCTTTCCCACTAGTTCTCCCAGTCCCCCTCCTCCTCTCTCACATCTGGATCTATTCTCTTTCTGTCTCTCATTCTAGGGATAATAGTAAAATAAAATATAGTAAGATACAACTAGAATCAAAGCACAGGAATTGGACAAAAGAAAGGAAAAATTGGACAAACAGAAGAAGAAGCCCAAGAAAAGGCATAAGAAATAGACCGACTCATTCTCATATCCAGAAATCCCATAAAATACTAAACTGGAAACCATAATATATACACAAACAACTTGTAAGGTAAAAAAAAAAAAGAGAGAGAAGAAAAATATAAATAAAATGAATGAAAAAGTAAGATAAAATTAAGCACACAAACACATACACACACACACACACACACACAGAAAGAGAAAGAGAGGCTCTGACATGACATTATGAGGCAAGGAACCTTCACAGATGCTGCTGAATTCATTTTCTGTTGGCCATCTATTGCAGGGCTTGTGGCTGACCCTGAAGAGTAGTTTTTGTCCCAAATGAGACTCCCTTGGAGAAAACTAAATTTTCACTTCCAAGTGGTTATCAGTTGGAGATCACTTCTGGGTTAGGGAAGGGGGCTTGTGTCCACTTCTCCCAGCTCTAGGCCCCCTTTAGGTACAGACCTATGAAGGCATTGTGCATGCTTCCACGGTCCCTCTGAGTTCATATGTGCCTCCATCCTGTTGATTTAGAGGGCCTTGTTTCCTTGGTGTCCTCCATCCCTATGTCTCTTAAACTCATTCTGCCTCATCTTTCAGAGTTCCCTGAGCCCTAATGGGTAGGATTTGGTGGAAACATCCACTAAGGGTGAGTGTTCTAAGGTCTCTTACTCTCTACATAATGTCTGGCTGTGGGTCTCTGTATTTGTTCTCATCTGCTGCAGGAGGAAGGTTCTCTGATAATAGCAGAATGGGGTACTGATGTATGAGTACAGTAGAATGTCATTAAGAGTAATTTTATTCCTATACTTTTTTGTTTTTGTTTTCTTTTGAGAACAGTAGTATTTGGCATTGCTGTCAATTGTGGAGAGGAGCCTATTGTCTCGGCAACCGTCTGGAGTTATCTGGAGGTTGCCATGGCATCCCATTGGCCAATTCAATTAGATGTAAGTCAATCCTGGTACTAGAAGCTTCATTTGGTGACCAGAGATAGCCAGTTGGGCTCTGTTTTCCCATTGTTCTGCAAATTCATTTAGATGACCTTTATATAAGCACATTGTAGAAAGCTTCTACTGTATTAGGTTACCCTACTATTCCCTTCAAATAGCCCTTAATTTTAGCCACCTCTCACTCTATCTCTTCTCTCATTCCCCTCTTCTGTCCTCACCAATAGATCCTCCAGTTCCAATCCTTGTCTATCAATAACTACTATCTATCCTATTTCCTTTTCCCAGGGATATCTATCTTACTCCCTCTCCCTAGTCCCTTACTCTATACCTAAACTCTATGGATTGTAGCTCAATTATAATTGACAGAAGCTAATATCCACATATGAACAAATACATAAGATATTTGTTTTTCTGGGTCTGGGTTACCTCATCAGGATGACTTTTTTTTTTCTAGTTCCATTTACTTATCTACAAATGTCATGTTTTTAAATGGCTGAGTAATACATTTTCTTTATCTACTCTCCTGTTGAGAAATATCTAGGTTGTTTTAAATGTCTGGCTATTATGACTAGAGCAGCAATGAACACATAGCAAGTGTTTCTGTGGTGGTAAATCATCCTTTGGGTATATGCTCAAAAGCGGCACACCTAGATCTTGATGTATATCAATTCCCAGCTTCCTGAGAAACTGCCACATGGATTTCATTAGTGGCTGCACAAGTTTGCACTTCCACCAGCAGTGGATGCATGCCCCCCCTTGCTCCACATGCTCGTCAGCATGAGCTGTCACTTGTTCTATTGATCTGAGCCATCCTGATGGATGTAAAATGAAATCTCAAAGTAATTTCAATTCTTACTTTCCTGATGACTATGGATGCAGATCATTTCTTTAAGTGTTTCTCAGCCATTAGAATTTCCTCTTTGAGAATTCTTTTTTTTTCTTTTTTTTATTACTTTATTTTTTTTTAATTTTTTTTATCAGTTACATTTTATTAACTCTGTATCCCAGCCATGTCCCGATCCCTCATTCCCTCCCAGTCCCTCCCTCCCTCCCTCATCTCCACCGTGCCCCTTTCCAAGTCCACTGATAGGGGGGACCTCCTCCCCATTCATCTGATCCTGTTTTATCAGGTATCTTCAGGACTGGCTGCAAAGCCCTCCTCTGTGGCCTAACAGGACTGCTCCTCCCTTCGGGGGTGGGGAGACCAAAGAGCCAGTCATTGAGTTCCTGTTAGAAATAGTCCTTGTTCCCCTCACTTTGGGAAACCAATTGGTTACTGAGCTACCACAGGCTACATCTGAGTGGAGGTTCTAGGTTATATCCATACATGGTCCTTGGTTGAATGTCAGTCTCAGAAAAGACCCTGTGCCCAGATATATTTGGTCCTTGTGGAGCTCCTATCCTTTCCCCATCAGACTAACTCCCCTTCTTTCTTATGATTCCCTGTACTCTGCCAAAGGTTTGGTCATGAGTCTTTGCTTTGAAAACACTGCTAGTTAGAGTCTTTCAGATGCGCTCAGTAGACTGCATCCCATTTTTAATTGACTTATTGGTTTTCTATTATCCAGTCTCTTGAGTTCTTTATATATTTTGGATATTAGATCTCTATTGGATATGTAGTTGGTAAAAATCTTTTCCCATTCTATAGGATGTTGCTGTGTTTACATGGCACTGTCCTTTGCCATGCAGAAGGCTTTCAGTTTCATTTGGTTCCATTTATTAATTGTTGGTCTTAGTGCCTGGGCTAATGGTGTTCTGTTCAGAAAATCTTTTCTATGCCAAAGAGTTCAGACTATTCCCTAGTTTTATTTTATTGCATTCAGTGTATCTGGCCTTATGTTAAGGTTTCCGTTCCATTCAAAAGTGAATTTTGTACATGATGAACGGTATGGATCTTTTTGCATTCTTCTACATGCAGATATCCAGTTTGACCTGCATCATTTATTGAAGCTGCTTCCCCCGCCCTCGGCCAGTGTGTATTTCTGGCTTCTTTATTTAAAAACAAAAACAAAACTACATGCCCATGCACATTTACATTTATGTCTCAGTTTGATTCCACTGATCAACATGCCTGCTTTTCTGCCAATACCATGTTGTTTTTATTGCTATAGCTCTGTAGTACAACCTAATATTGGGGATGGTGATACATCTAGCATTTAAAAAAAAATATTCAGTATTGTTTTAGCTATCCTATTATTTGTTTGTTGTGTGTGTTTCCATGTGAACCTGAAAATTGTCCTTTTAAGATTTGTGAATAATTGTGTTGGGATTTTGATGGGGATTGCATTAAATTTGTAGATTTTTTTGGTAGGATGGCCATTTTTACCATATTAATCCTACCAATACATAAGCATGGGATACCTTTCTACCTTCTGATATGTACTTCAGTTTCTTTCTTCAATGTCTTAAAATATTTGTAATATAAAACCTTGGTTAGATTTACCCCATGATGTTTTATATTATTTGAGGCTATTGTGAAAGTTGTTCCCCTGATTTCTTTTTCAGTCCATTTGTTATTTGGATGTAAGAGGGCTAACAGTTTTTTTTTTTTTTTTTGAGTTAATTTTGTATCCTGCTACTTTGCTAAAAAGTGTTTATCAGCAGCGTAAAGAAATCTATAAAGGATGAAACACAACTTCTGAAAGGCATATACAATACAGATTTTCTAAAACCACATATCCTCTCCATCAGACCCAAGATATGAAATATTTCCCTTTTCTTTCATTAAAACAGCATTGGAGGAACCGAGCTTCTAGAGGGAGTGGAGGTCTGCTGTATGCTCCCTGCGTTATGCATGAGTGTAGAGCACGGGGACTCACTTTTCCCCAGACTGAATGCCGACTTTGAATGAGTACCTTCCACTCCTATCCATCCCAACTTATTGTCTACATTTCCTCCCATATTCTTTACTTTGTGTTTTGGTCATTTTTTGGAGTAAGTGAGATCAAAATGCTTCCAAATGCAGAGGTGCAATCTCTTAATTGGCCAAAAAGTAGATCGACCCAGCTGGAGCTGCATGGGGCTTTTTATATAGAAACTTTTACTTCTGCCAATCTTCCTTCCAGAGGCTCATTTCATTCTCCTGCTGGTAACACTCAAATCTTTTCACAGTTCATTGATACTGCATTGGTAACCTTTTGTTTTCAATCAAAGAAAGATGCTGAAGCAATGCTCAATTGAGCTAAGTATACATGACACAGTGTACTTATGTCCTTGCCACCAAGGACTGTGGCTGTGTGTATGTGGGGTGGGGGAGACGACATCTCATATCCAATAACCCTGTACTTTATCCAGAATTGGATTATGATAAATTATGATGACAGCACTCAGCTAAATGCTGACACCACCTTTTCTATTGTTTCACCTGCACAAAGCCTCTCACGGGTTGCATCAAGTATCCAAAACCGATTCTCTGTCACTCATGGTTGAAAACCACAGGCCAATATTCAAATAAGTTTTTATCAGTTTCCATGGAGATAGAATTTTATATTTACTCACTTACTGCTTCAGAATCACTGAGGGATCGCCATCAAATTTTGCTGATGGGTGTCTTTCTATAAACCTTTTTAGTATAAAACTTCTTAAAGGCTAACGAACTTTTACACATTGTAGGTAAGTGGCAGGAACCAGAAGTGTGTTTCAGTTTTTTGCCCCCAGGACACTCCATATCCACACTGCTTTAAAGTCTCCCGCTGCTACCACCACTACCCACTTGAAACACACTGCAACAAACTGCAGCCATTATCTTCCAACAAACTAGGAATTCGGCAGAAGGCAAATGGAAAACTAGCTAAATTAGTTGATGTTTGATTCTCAACCTGAGGACCCAGGCAACCTGCCTATTGAGTCATTAACAAACACCTTGAGTGAGAACAATCTATTTAAGATTACTTAAGTCTTTCATTTCTTTGTATTTTGGCAACATCAGGTAAGGCAATTTCGATAACTGTTATTTCAGCTTTGATAGAAACATAGTAATTATATATTTTTAAGGAACTGGACATTAAAGAGTTTATAAGAGTATTTTTCTTTTATAGTTAGATTATTGGAAACCCAGAAGAGTACCTTTTCTGAGTACCCTTCTTTTTAAAAAATAAAGTATTGAAAATTAGCCCCTGATGTGAAAATAGTAGATCACAGGGCTCTTCTCTGATGGATAGGTATGAAAACAGGATCTAGGAGCTCAGCTATCCCTTCTAATATGTGAGGGCATAATAATAATAATAATAATATTAATAATAACAACAACAACCAGCCATAAAATTATATTTGCCAACACCCTGATCCTCAGCTGTCCAGCCTCCATAGTTGTAAGAAAGAAGTTTCTGTTGCTCATAAGCTACCTACTTCATGGTATTATGTCACAGTGGATTATCATACGAAATTACAAAAAATAATCCAGGGGAAAAAGGCCTAGCTGGGTTTGTTTGCAAGTGATGCCTAAGAGTTTCACATTTCAGGAGAGCTTATAAAGAAGGATATTAGCCATATAATAATAATATAGGATAAACCTACTAAAATCTATAGCTTCAAAGATGCTAAACAACAAGGAAAACCATAGGGAAGATACTTAATCCTTATTCAGAAGGGCAAACAGGATAGACATCGGAAGTAGGAGAAGACAAGGAACAGGACAGGAGACTTCCACTGAGGACATCTGAAAGACTTTACCCACCAGGATATCGAAGGAGATACTGAGACTCATAGCCAAACTTTGAGCAGAGTGCCAGAATCCTTATGGAAGAAGAGGGAAATAGAAAGACCTGGAGGGGACAGGAACTCCATAAGGAGAACAACAGAGCCAAAATACCTGGTCTCAGGGGGTCCTGCAGAGACCTATACTCCAGAGAAGGACCATGCATGGAAAGGACCTAGACCTCCTGCTCAGAGGAAGCCCATAGGCTGTGCAGTTTCCACACTGGATTCACTAGTAAGGGGTACACAGGCTGTCTCTGACATAAAATTAGTAGCACGCTCTCTGATCACCCCCCTTGGGGGGGTGCAGCCTTGCCAGGCCACAGAGGAAGATGATTCAGCCAGCCTTGAGAAGACCTGATAAGCTAGGATCAGATAGAAGGGGAGGAGGTCCTCCCCTACCAGGGGACTAGGGAAAGGGCACAGAGCGAAAAGAGGGAGGGTGGGTGGGACTGGGAGGAGACAAGGGAGGGGGCTATAGTGGGGATACAAAGTGAATAAGTTGTAATAAATATATATAAATAAAATTAAAAAGAAAAAAAAGAAATATGAAGCAAAAAAAGAGAATGATATATATATACATATCATATATATATTTTTTTTTCTTAGTGAAAAATAAGTTCACACAAATGGAGAAAAAGATTAGCGATGGCCATTTTGAAAGATACTCAATGGAACAGTAACCTTCTTGAAAAATACAGTAAAATATTTGATTCAGGGCCCAGTGATGGTCAGGGAATAGAAGAAGGGAGGAAGAAAACCTCATGGGATCTGTGGAGTTAGGGGTGGTAAAGAATAGCAATAGAGAAATGTATTTTACTCTACTTCCATTTCATACCCAAACTGGAGTAGTCCAGTTTCTATCCAAATCATGACTCCAACTCTGTGCTACTAAGGTACTCCTTTAGGGTACTCTGTAGGCTTATCTGTCTGTCATTGCTCATTTCACTCTGTATCTGGAAGTGATGAAGTGATGTGCTAACAAGGATTCAGGTTCCATGTAATACACACCCACACCCACACATATGCACACATACCCATAGGCATGTGCACACAACCTTATGCATGCCCACACACCCACACGCATGCACACACGCACACACACATTCATACATGCACATATACACACATACACACTCTATGGAATAGCTCCAGACTAGATCAGATATCCTACATTTCTTGGTTTCAGGAATACATCAGTGACTTGACACATAGGAATCAATTGGCCAATTTCCCATTTGACCTGTTGCCAGTCTCTTTCCCAAAGGGCACACTCAGTAACCAGGACTGTAGTCTAGGCATCATACCAACTGTTTCATGTCTCTACAAAAACAACTTTCCAGCATATGTCCTAAATAAACAGTGATATATTTTATTTACAATCATGTTTACTTCTGAAAGTTAGTTGTCATTTCTTTCTGGGATTTCTTACAGTAGCTCTCAACTATTTAACGTTATTATCAAGTGTCAACTTTCTGATAAAATTCCTACCATCAGACCTTGGCCCACAACATAAGCATCTTTGTGAGATTGCAACCACACCTAGGCTGCTCCTGTTGTGGTACCTAGTGCTCTGCTTCCCAATGTACCATCTTCTGCAAAGTACGGCATTCAATGTCTACTTCTTCCTTTTCATAATTTCCTATGATGTTGGTGTTCGGATATCACTTCATCTAGGAGACTATCCATGAATCACTACCAACTCCATGCCCAATCTGGAATAGATATTTTCTCTAAGCTATCCCTGTTTTGTTTCTGAATTTCAATATGTACCCCCCTGTTCCACCCACTCTGAAGACAGAGTTTTCTGTACTGTTTTCTGTACTCAGTACCTGAGCAGTGCCGATGATATAACAGGTATTTAAAGAATCAACAAAACAAGACCTATAAAATAAACACTTTGAGTGTGTGGTTTTATTCTTAGTTGAAGAAAATTAGTTTAATTAAACATATATAAAATCACACAGAGAAAATTTCTCTATTAATTTCAAAGAGACACTGAAATACCTAGAGAAATGAGAATGCTATAGCTCTAGAATGTGACTCATTTCCTATTAAAACACGAGGATTGCAACTAACAGAGTTCAAAACTAGAATACAAAATAGTAGGCAGTGACTGTGTTAATTCTTTAACATGTTAAAGAAGGAAAAGAACCTAAGGGGAAGGAGGACAAGAAGAGAAGAATGGGCATTGGAGATTTCCTGGAAAGTCCAGGGAAGTTTTACAGAGTTAAACAGCTGGTATCCTCACATTCCACTGGGCGAATTGTTGCATTGTCACAGAGGATCAGAGGAGCCAAAACAAAGCAGTGAGTAAAGTAAGAGCAATGTTTAAGTTATGCACAGAACACCAATGGTAGCACTGCACCAAAGAATAAAATACAGACAGATGTAATAAAGTATAGATATGGACTTTAGAGAAAGGAAGGTTGGGAAGGCTCAATGAATTTGGTCAAATGTAGGTATAAAGGGATCAGGAGACCCTTTACAGCCACTGTCAATGTAACACAAAGTATACATATACATTATGGAAGAGGGAACCTCAGTAGAGACAATGCCAACACCAGATTGGTATGTAGGCAGTCCTGTAAGACATTTTCTCAATTAGTGATTGATGTAGGAGGGTCCATCCCATACTGAATGGTGCCACGCATGGGCTAGTGATCCTGGGCTATATAAAATGGCAGGCTGTGCAAGCTATAAAGAGCAAGCCAGTAAGCAGCGCTGCACGGACTCTGCATCAGCTCCTGGCCTAACTTCTCCAAAAACGGACTACAAGCCATAGGACAAAATACACCCTTTCCTCACAAAGTCGCTTTTGGTCATGGTGTTTTATCACAGCAATAGAAACCTTACCTAAGATACTACATTTAGGTATCAATTTATATTTTTATTATAAAAACTACTTTCACTGTACAAATTCATAAGGAATAAGGTGATAATTTGTAGTTTTTACATGTGTTCCGTGCAATGGAAAATCAATCATGGGAGTTAACAATTCCTACTTCTCAGATATTTTTAGAAGTGTTTTGATTAACGTGAAATAATTGCCATAGTTATGGAGTACACTGTGATGTTTCAATGCATGTGTAAAACAGGTGCTGATCAAACAAGGGTAATCAACATTTCCATCTCTTCTCTTGACCTTTTGTTTGGAGCCTCTAAACTCCTCTTTTCTAGTTACAAGACACAGGCTATTATAAAACCATAGCCACCCTCTGTTCTGCAGAACACCACAATTTATTACTTTTATCCATATTTAAGTTCCTGTTACACAACTTCCACCATCTTTGTTACCCGCAATCTAGCTTCCAGCAATCAGTATTGCACATTTAAATCAAATTTTTTAAATATCCTCATGAGATGAACCATATGAGATTTGTTTTTCTGTATCTGTTCTTTCACTCAGCATACCATACTCTAGATCCATGCAGTTTGTTGCAGATGATGGGATCTTATACTTTGGTGGACAAAATAATAGTTTAGTCACATATACTACATTTCCTATATTTGGCATTTAGTATTCTGTGGACATACCACATTTTCTGTGGTCACACTTTCACTATGGATCTTTCTAATGTTGAATACCATAACAACAACTGTGTATAGGCATATGTCTGTTGGTTATCAGCATCATTTTTAAATAACGCTGGGCGAATTATATATATGCCTGTTCATTGCACATCTGTACAATAATCTCTAAGGCCTGGGTATCATTTTCACTTATGGTGAAACATACTTTTCCATATGGTAAAATTTTACTAATATATAATTTGTATTAGATTCTAAAAGGCCAGGCAAAACCCAACTATATTATGAGCATATAGAGGGAAAGAAATTACTCCAGAAGAAAGGAATTACAGTTGGGTAATAAATAATAACAAGGATAATAACGAGGCTTTCAGAATTGTCTAGAATTGAAAGTTCCCTGTCTTCCACTGCAAATCTTGCTGAGGTTTACTTCTTTGATGTTATTACAGATGAGACACTGCTGAGAATATGTGTACATCGGAATATAGACCTGAGCTCTCAATTGGCATCAGAAACTAACACTCATGCCAAATTTACCTCATAAATATTCATCTTCTTTTGATCAGACCATTAACATCTTTTTATCATATTCAATACCAGCACTGCAAATGTATACTGCACAAATGTCAGGACTTTGTTCACTAAGCAATTAATCTAGAGAGACACAGAGAGAGGAAAAGAAGCCAAAGAGCAGTAAAACAGAACTAAGTTCATGAGGAAGGCATACTTGCAACATGTTTAGATGTTTGTTTGGGTAGGCTATGAACTGGCTACAACACCACTCATTCCACATCAGATACGGGACCCTAAAGATGACTCACTGGACAGTTAGGAAAATGTAAAAGGCACACCTTATTAACTTCTGGACATCTCATTTCCTATCCATACATCCTATTAACTTGTATTACAAACTGTCAACTTGGAGATAAAGGATAATTTATGCTCAGGGTACACAGTGAATGTTTCTGTCTCCCTGGGAAGCAAGGAACCAGAAAATGAAAAAGTGTGCATGTGAAACCTGAAGCTACCCTGTCCACATGCATTGCGTGGTAAGCAAGGTTATGTGTTGACAGCAGGAATTAAGCCTTGCAGGGTTGTCCATCAACTGGGGACTCTGATCTAAAATACCTATGGTCTGTCACAGAAAAATTCCTGCTCAGACGGCTGGAGCAGATCTTATTAAGAAAATAGTTTTTGATGCAAAAGAGGAAACCCAGTTTTCAGCGAAGAATTAATATGTATCCCATTTATAATTTTCCTTTGTCAAATGACAGATCAAATATATCCATCAAAGCAAATGCTATTTTGGGGTTTTCATTCACCAGGAGATTTGACCTACACTAAATGAAACATGCCAACATGCACTATAAAACCGTTGGGCACACAGCCTCTTTCGTATGCAGTAGGGCCCATACTATTGCACTTATGTTTTGAAAACCAGCTTATGGTTCACATAACCACAGAAAGGAGACTAGAAAGGGGCTATGAACTGATCTACACTAAGTGACTGTAACTGAGCTGCTCACATAGCTTAGCCCCAAAATGCCTAAAATGATCTTAGAAGTCACAGATGATTGCTTATTTATACATGCTAGTTACATGAGAATCTCATGTTGCATAACTCTGAAGAAAAAAAGAACTCACAGAACCTATGAATGCTTGACACAGTACTTTTTTAAAAGATGAAAATAGTACATTTTAGTCCCATGACTTACGTAATGGAAGTGTTGTAAGTTACCAGAAGTGCTGTAAGTTACACTGTCAAAAAACAAACAGCTCTCATAAGATGGTTTATTCTTTTGCTCGCTATCTTATATGACGGACAATCTATAACTCTAAAAGAATTCCAAGAAAATACAAGTTGTTCCCAAACTTAACACAGAATAATTAACATTTATGTTGATTTTTACTAGTTTTTAATGTAAATGTATTTTATTGGTAATCTCATTGGATCTGTTTATATGATGAAGATTATTGCTATATTTAGATTTTCTTATGGTTCAGAAAAGTCGTGAAAGTAATCTTTCTTAAGAAAGAAAATATATAGCCTTAAAATGTACTGACAGTTAAGGTGAAGCTGTGGATCAGTGGGTGTGTGCTTGTCTAGCATGGACAGGGTCCTGGAATTGATGCCTAGCACTGCCAACACAGGGCACCTAATATTCTATTACCTGAAATCACTGCTGTAGGTAAAACCATCAATATCAGGTACGATTTTATATGTACATATAAAATAGATGTGTATGCAAGCTATGCATATGAATAAATATTTGACCCTCCACACACATCTAGCAACTGGCCATTCAGTTACACATTGCTTATGGATAATTACCTGCATGGACTATGACTTGTTTTAAGTGCTCGTCATATCTTTCTTAGTCTATTAATCCCATGAGTACAGCTGTGGAAAAACTGCTGAGTATACAGTTACAGTATAACAGTATTATCTACCTTGCTTTCTTTTTTTTATAGTACTGCTATGAAGGTTAGGTGAGATCTTTCATATTAAAGTATCAAAATTATCACCCTACTCAATATTAAAATAACTTACATCATTTTCCATTTCATGCCAAGGCATAACTGTCTTGGTTTTCTTGAGACTAATTCTATAATATTTGAAAATGTTCTCCATTGATATTTTTGGCATTAAGATACTGATTATAATTCAGTTAATTATATCATGGTAACAGTAAACAGTATCCTATGGGACCTCTCTTTTGCATATTCCTCTCAAATATACATACTAGTGTATGCACATGCAATAATGTGTACCTGCACATAATGTGGTATAGATGTGAAGAAGACAACAGACCAAACAGTTCAACTTCAAGTATTCCAGTCTGAAGTTAAATAATTCTACATTTTTACTATTTATTTATTTCTGAGAATTAAATAGTTTTAGCATACATTGTATCAAATTCATCTTTAGGTCATTCACATTTCATATACACAGAAGAAAAACTGCTTCAGAGCATGAAGGTCACACAGACCATTCAGGGATTAAAGTCCCCACACTGGCATTCTGCCCTTTACACTTCCCTCACTAAAATTTTCTTGCCATTCTTTTCCTAAACATGTTGTAGAAACGCAGGGGGCTCCAGCCCGGAGAGAAGTTGCAGGCTCAGCTGCTGTGTCGTATGTGTGTCAGTAGGTGGCAGAGAGGGAGAAGCTATGTCTATTCTCAGTGTTCTGACCTATGAGCATCTGAATAACTAGTAGCCTAACATTCCCTGTGAAAAGCAAGCCTGAGAAGACCATCAGTCTGGTGCCAGGAGGCCTGGACACGGAGCTAGCCTGTGACAACCACCAGTCTGGCACCAGGCAGGCCTTGACAGGGTGGGGGTGGGGGTGGGAAGCAAGCAGAGACTAGAAGAACCCTGTTTGGGTCAGCAGCCCATCCTGAGACAGATGGCCCTTGCAAGGGGCTACTCTGGTGGGCCAGGCCAAGGGCAAGCCTGAGACAAACACCAGACAAGAGCCATGAGGCCCAGAAAGGGAGCTAGTCAGAGATGACTACCATTCCTGTGCCACAAAGACCATGCCTGAGATGACCCCTGCCCCTTACCATAATGCACGAATGGGTCATAGCGCTCCTGAGACCACTCCTAGGACAACCCTAGATACTCACTGACTCTGGGCTCCACTATGAGGAGCAAGTAAATGGTGGAGAAAAGGAAGAGAAAAAGAAACAGAAGGATGTGGGCACAATAAAGAGAGGCAGAGGTAGAGACTTGAGGATAGTGAGGAACAGCCTGAAGAGTAGCCAGTATTGCCACCTGGGATGTGGGCATCCTGGCCTGTGCTGTCATGTCTGGGTCCATGGCTCTGGAGCATCAGGGATCTGTTACCACCAAAGGCCAGATGGATGGCCCCGGTCTGAGCTGCCACCTGGGGACATGTTGATGTCTGAGGGCTGTGAAGAACTGGCCTCACCTTTCACCTGAGGGCCTGAGTGCAGCAGAGCCAGCCCTGCCTCTTGTCTGCTGGGCAGTGGCAGCTCAGATGAGGGAAAAACGCCCTCCTCCCCTCTCTTTTGCCTTGCTATCTATGGCAGGAGTGAAAGCTGGCCTCTGTGGTCATGGGGAGAACTGGCCCTGTCCCTCACCAGTTGCAACATTAGGAAGAGGCCTTGCACCTCAACTGGGCAGCAGTGTAGCTGCAGATGGAGTGGGAAGGTGATGGGTAAGGGGTGCTTTTGATGGTGAGCAAGCCCTGAGGGCCTGAGAGCAGAAGAACCAGCAGCCTGACCAGCTCAGAGACCCCTCAGGCTGAGATCCAGGGCTTTGAATTGGCCCACCCAACACCAACCTCATCAATAAGCTGGTCATCTGAGAGGAGTCCCAGTGAGGTTCCTGTATTGACAGAGTAGCAGAAGCCAGAGGTCCCATACCAGACCCATTGCAATGTATACTTCCAAGGAAATAAGTGTGGACAAAAGTGTCAAACTATAGATTCCACAATGAGATTTTTTTTCTCTGTTGAGGGGAGGATGCAGGGGGTAGGGCTGGTACAAGGGGAAGGGGAGATGAGTGGGACTGGGGTACATGATGTAACATTTACAAAGAACCAGTAAAGTTAAAAAACAAAGCCGGGGGCTAGGGTTGGTCTCTAAAAAATATCTCTTTAGAACACAGTGAGAAAGACTGCATTGCTAATCCACCAGTGGAGGTTGGAGCCAGGCCTTGACCCACTTCAAAGGGTCATTGGGTACAATCCCATATGAGCTTGTGGCCCTGCTCCATGTAATAGTTATGTCTTAACAATAGGGCATTTTCTAATTATTTTAAGGATGCAAAACCAAAATTATGGCACAGAAAATATACAGGGGATTTATATGGGGACGTGGACCACATAATAAAACAGCATGTTTGGAGACTCTAGGATGCCACTTTAACAAGCAGAAGGTGACACACTGTGCTATACTCTCAAAAATCACGTGGAGCCAGATTCCTGAATACTCCCATGCCTGTAATTTCTGGCAGTTATACAGAGGGAGCACTCTGCACACATGGTGCCCTCTCTTCTTGGGCCCACAGCTCTTGTCCTCTGGCTGTTTGCTTAAGGTGTCCATTACAGAGGGATGCTTGCTTTGGCATAGTCACCCCACTCCACACAGTGCTCCAGCTGTCTGAGAGGTAAAATGGAAAAACCTACCCAAACAACACTAAATTCTCTCCTAATAAGAAAACATTCAGTTCCAGAAAAGTCTGTCAGACCTGGGACTAATTATTACTGATGATTTACAGTGTAGTTCATTGTATTCTACCTGGTAGAAAACACTAAGAATACTAGAAAAATATTAGAAAGATTCTTTTAAAATGTATCAGATCTGTTAAAAATAACAATACTTAGAAATAAAGCAAGTTTCTTTTTAAAAGACCAAATGTAACTTTCATCTTGGCAGTGCTTTCCAATTCAGCCAACCTCAGGTAAAGCCTGAGGTCTAGGGGACTGTCACATAAAGCAGAGACCTACATATCAAAATTAATATAAACACTCCCATTGGATGCTGGGAAAATGGCCCAACCAAACCTTGCTATTATAAAGCTGAGAAGAGGGATATTTGATGGAACATTTTATCATCAGACATCAAAGTCTCAGAGGCATTACAATCATGACTCACACTAATGGATGCTGCAAAACAGTCTCAGAAAGAATGTCCTATGTTGTTAATGGTCCTGTGAACAGGGATAGGTATCCACTCAGGAGGTTGATGAAAGCAAATATATGTTCTCCTTGAGCTTGCTTTTAACCCATGCCTCAGATAATTCCCTCAGGTAGAGACTGCAGAGATGTAAAAGCCATAGTTTCAAACTACACAACATAGAAGACACTGAAGTTATAAAATATAAAAGCCAAATAGTGTGAAATATAAGAACTATTCTAGAATATCAAATAAGTTCGATGCTTATGTCAAAATGTGAATATAGGACAAGCATGTGGGGGGTGGGATCAAGGCAGGGATCGGAGTCTCAGTGGGCAGGTAGCCAGGCAGATGCTGCTGATGCAGAGAATGAAGCAAAGTGACGGAGGCAAAGAACTTCAGGATGGAGTCCAGAGAGACCAAGACATAAAAATTGTGAAAGACAAGGTTACCAGTACATGTAACACAATTGAGAATCTAACAAACACGAAGTTGGAGTGGCAGCAGAGGGAGGTAGGAACAGAACAATCTATGAAAATATAATGGTTGAGAGTCTTTAGGAAGTGTTGGCAGACAGAAGTGAAGTCATGGAGGAGTTCAGAAATGCCCAAATCGCATGCTTCAGAAAACCCAGAACATATCAATTACAGTGACGATGAAGGACATTAAAAAAATTAAGAACCATTCTTCTGAGATTTTTCCTGGTAACATTCTAATAACACTTCATGATATACCCTAAACCTCCATGGTTCTTTACATTAAGTTCCTGTTCTCAATGGCTTTCCCATTAACTCTCACAGCAAGCCTTGACTCACTCTTGAACAGTGTGGAAACAAATGATCAATAAAATGTCTACAGAAGACAGCATTTTCTTTTCTTATTTGGACTGCTTTATTGCTAGAAAAAAAAAAGGTTTCATAAGTAGTAATTCTAAGTAACTGCTGAACTGAGTGAATAAAAAGTTGAATGTTTCGTTTCCTATTCCTTAATGGCCAAATTAGTCATTCTCTCAGCACATTTACCTACTAAACTTTAATCATTGCAATACTGCTATCCCATGGACCTTAACTGACCCCAATGGGCCATGTGACAAAGCTGGGTGCTGAAGACAGCACTGTTGGAGAGCAGTGGGAATGTGGAGCCTGGTGGGAGGCCTTCACACCATTTAGCATGTGACCTGGAAGGGGACTGTGACCAAAAGAACATATGCCCTTCTTTTCTCTCTTTTGTGTACCAGACAACATTTAATATCATCAAATGTTATTGCCATGATATCTACTGAATGTACAAACAAACATGGCCAGTGAATCTTGGGCTGAAACTGCTAAGACTATGAGCTGTAGCAACCCTTTCTCTTTAGTAGTTGATGATCTCAGGAATTTATTATAACATCAGAAAACTGACTAATGCAATAGTGATTATGTTTTTTTTTTTTTAATAATTGTCTCCTTCACTGCACAAAAAACTGGACGGAAAAGGTCAAACAGAACTCCTTCTCTTGATCCTCACTGCCATGCACTGCAACAGAAAGGCAACAAGTGCTTCAAGCCTGATGGCTGACTAAATTAAGAGGATGGCAAGGAATTTGAAATATGAATTCTGCTTTCTTCGCACGTATTTTCAGGAAACAACAAAGCTAGGCAATGAAAGAGCCAAAAACCCAACATAACCAACCAAATAAAGCAGAACTAGATGAACAAAGGTGAGTATACATGAGACCTGCTGTCTTAGCCAAAGAACAGTTTCCAATGCTGGCATGTTATATGTAGCATGTAACTGATTAATTAGACACAAAATTATAAGTGCCACAACAAAATGAAAAAGCAAAAAAGGAATGGTCTACTATCCTTAAAAATGCTCATGCAGAATAATTTAAAGTGCTGGTCCCCATTCAACCTTATAAAATTTTGCTCTATAGTAAGAGTTCTATTCTGTGCATTACACTGGCAGAAAACTTCTTTAATCTTACCATTGGAAATGGGTGACATCATCTTTACAAAATTACTTGAGGGAATAGAATTAATAAGTAGACAACTTATGAATAGTAAAAGCTAAAGATTTCCTTTTAAGTGCTGAAGAAAATCAAATCCAGTTTCCAATTATAAGGACAACACTCCACATACATGAGGATCCCACCTGAAATATACACTAAGCCTGTGTTTCCCAGTGGAGGCTTTTCTCAAGTGTCATTCACACTCAACTGCTCAAAATGCAAAAGTGCCAAATTTAATTTTTAATTTTTAGGCCATTTAATTAAGTTAAAAGATTTTTGTTTCTCTTCACTCTAAAAAAAAAAAAAAACCAAACCAAAATGAAAACAAAAAGAACCAACCCACAGAAATTCTGAGTTTTTTGCTTCCTTCTTTCAGTTCAGTAACCAGGCAGTAAATAAAAGAAAGCAGCACAAGCAAACAAGCTCTGCTGAAAAACTGAAGCCAGACCAAGAGTTCTCCTTCCACTGGCTCTGTGAGCATAGTCCTGGTGAGGGTACAGTTTACTCACTGGTTGGAGGAGGTAGATGAGGGATTCTTCTTGGATGATGATAATCGGCAAAGGAGTAATGTTAGTGGCTTGGAAAAGGGTATTCACAGATGCCATGATTTGGTCAAAGCGCCCACCGAGGCCTCCCAGGGTCACGATGACATCAACCTGAGAAAGGAAAGTGAAAGTCTAAGCCATATATTTGAACAATGCGAAACCATGGAAAAGTATCTAATACCTGAACTGTGCTTTCATTGACATAATAGTTCCTAAGCCAAGAGGAAAGCATGTATCATTTCTGCTGCTCTAAGGAGAAAACAAGTTGCTTGTTCAAGGTCACTGAGCTGGAAAGTGGCAGACCTGGGTGTTAAATTTAGTCCATACTGTCTGCCTGTTCACCTAGCAAACCAGCAGGCCTCATTTTAGTTATTCATTCATACGTTCCTTCCATGCAGATGACATGATTTATAACATGTCCATACAGTCAAAGCTCATAGAATGGTCAGTAAGCAGAAAGGAAGGAAACATTTAATAATGATATTGCGCAAAAACCTTGTGTTCATTTTAAAACTTACAGTAATAATCAAGCTATATAATAGCAGTTGCTTAAAGGAGAGTATCTTGGTTGTATGTTTGAAAATATATTGCCTTAGATAACATGCAGTCTGTAAAGATGGCAGGATTTCTGAAAAAATCTATGATAAAAGCACCAATAGAGCCTGTTCAATTCTGAGAGGAATTATAAGTGACATCAGCCTGAGAGACTGTCAGGTGTTTTTGGCTTATTTCATTAATTAGTTTAACTATTTCATTTACTTTCTTTAGGCTCTGGTACTTGGCATAGTGACTAAAATATATATATATATATATATATATATATATATATATATATATATATATGAATGATACTCATGGCCCTCATAATTAAATAAATTTTACAAACACACACACATACACACACACACCACGAGACAGAGATATCATTGAAAGAAGTAGATGCACCATCATTCTATGAAGATAAATAATAGTGGGTATTCTAGCAAAACATCAAAATAAAAACTGCAGAGAAGAAATCTGGAGTGAATTTCCTATTTCTGACCTTATCAGTGTTGGCAGAATGGGGATTTAAATTTGGATAAGTGCTTCATGTTATAGCTTGAGTAGTTTAAAATAGACAATCCACACACTACAGATCCCAGGAGTAGCTTTACAATGAGTCCTCTACAGTTCTAATAGTTAGATTTGGGGCTTAGAGAAACCTAGAAAGCAGGTATCATTTGGATTGAAGCTATGAGTTAATCTATGAGTTAATGCTATGAGTAAAGTGTGAACTCATAAGCAATCTAATATATAGACAGAATCAGCTTCTGTCTGAGTATCAGTTAGGAAAACATTCTACTTGTGCATTACAGCTCTCACTGTGAAGCCTATTTCAGTCCAGCTAACTCAGGACTATTTATGACCCCAGGAAAACTACCATCAGTTTGTTTTAAACTAAGGAGAAATGCACTGTCACATTCCCATCCTGTGCCTAAATTCACATGAGAAACTAGGCTTGATGGAAGATTATTCACTATGCAGATTCTTCAATCTTTTTCGGGTTCTCAACTTTTCATTAATACACTTTAGGCCTTGAGGGATCCTATAACCTTTAAGGCTGAAATTTAATTCCCATCTTCTGCAAAGGGATAGCATGATGAATAAGTAATATCTGTAAATCAGTCGCTGAATTTTTCAGAAGCGGCAGCAAGATTACTCCTCATCACTACTCATTTTTCCCTACAGGAAGTATTTAGCAAGGCTGATTAAAAATACCAGAGGACCCATGCAAGCTGCAGGTGGGTACAGGGGGAACAGCTTTCACTACTTCTCAAGTCTGTTCTTCTGGTTCTGAATAAAATGTGGTGTTCAGATGGAGGAAACAGATTTGCAACGTCACATGCATATCTCTGTGACAATACCAATGGGGAACAACTGAGTTTAACCTACTACAACAGGCCATATGTGACCCATGAGGACAACTTTAGTTTGGGCTTCCAAAGCCCCATCTGCTTACTTCTAACATTACCCAGTCATGTAAGATCCTTTGATACACATGTATGTCCCTCTGTCCCTCTGTCCATAAACCACAGGCAATAATTTTTTTTTCAATGGAGTAGTCCACAGGGTCCATTGAGGGAGGAGCTAAACATACAAGAACTCAGAGTAAAGCTAATGTTAAGAAACACAGGCAAGAAGCTAACAAGCAGGCTGAGTTAACATACTTGAATACCTACACAATTGTGCTTCCCTGCTTGACAAAGGCTTTTAGCTTATTTGTAGATTTTTAGCAAACTGAATGTGTATGTATGTACTTCTGTGTGTGTATATATATATGTGTGAGGGCAGGCAGGCATGCATGTAGA
Source organism: Meriones unguiculatus (assembly GCF_030254825.1). NCBI lineage: Eukaryota > Metazoa > Chordata > Mammalia > Rodentia > Muridae > Meriones > Meriones unguiculatus. The sequence continues at coordinate 65,734,586 of NC_083351.1, read as the reverse complement.
CAAGCACATACAGGCCTGAAGTCAGGTGTCTTCTTTTTTTTTTTTTTAAAGAATTATTTATTTAATATATATGCGTACTTTGCCTGCATGTCTGGAACCTACAGGGTCAGAAGAGGGTGTTGGCTCCCCTGGAAATGGAGTAAGGATGGCTGTGAGCTACCATGAGAGAACTGGGAAACAAATCTTATCAGCTTTTCCACATTAATTTTTGAGTGAGCTGAGCTCATAATTCATAAATATTGGCTAGGCTGGCTACGCATATTTATCTCTTTCAGCAAGCTCCCAACCCTGCTCAGGGCTGGGGTTACTATACCACTCTGTTTAGTTTCTGTAGGGCTACTGCTGATCCAAAATCAGTTCTTCTTGCTTACATAGTAAGATTTTTACCCAATGAGCTCTCCAGCATAATATTTAGTGGTATTTGAAAGGCATTAACATGTTACTTTTATTACCTCACATATGCAATTCATAAATTTATAAGTTTCATTAACAAGCAAATGGCAAACAAGAAAAATATTTATTGGTCATCCAACATTTGTTAGGAACTATCCCAACAATGTCAATAATGACAAAAGCTCCTTCCTTTACTGGAGTAACAGTGAACTGGAAGACAAAACATATTTTGAAGTGTATTAGCTACGTAAAAGGTGATAAATGGTGAAGGACAGAGAAATCTAAAGCCACCAACCAGGAGCTGCATTATTCAGGTGAGCTGGGGCAGACTACATGCAAAGCAGGGGAGGAGGAAACTGCACATATTTAAAAACTTGTAAGGTGGGAGGGAGGTGCTTCTGAGAACAGCCTGAAGTAAGGCTCCAGAGAACACATTAACCCAGGCATTTTCAAAAAGCTCCTAGGGCCCATTTGCTAGACCTGAATGAGAATTCGACAAATAGAAGTAAAGAAAAATCACAAGTCTGAGTGTCAGTTCTGGGTATTTCTCTCCTTGACTCCAGTTTCATGTATCCAGCTGTTTATTTATCACCCACACCTCAATATCTGTCACATAGCAACGGCTCCAGCCCAAACCCACAGAATAATGATTGATGTGTACCTCACATTTCTTTATTTTCCCTATAAGTTCTCCTGGCTTTACTACTAGAGCATCATCGGAATCACTACCCACAACTTTATTAGAACCAGGACCAAGTCATCAACACTTGAGAGGAATGTGAGCCACCTTTATATCTCTCATGAGTTGTAATAGCCTCTAACAGTTACTGCTTCTATCTGTATTGTCCACAGTCTATCTAAATATAGTATTAAAGAATCAGCTAAACTGTCAATCATATCATGGCATTCTTCTGCTCAAAACTATCCAACAGATTTACAGTGATTTTTATAAGGGTTAACAATGCCTGCGGGCTTTGCTCCCTGTCCACTTCTGTGATCTCACCTCCCCATCTCTTTTTTCTCTTCTTCCCTTCTCCAGTCATACTTCCTTTGTTTCTCTTACCTCATAATCACACCACACACTCCTATTCCAAATACTTCGCACTTGCTGCTCTTTCTTTCTAGAGCACATAAGCCCCAGACATTTTTTTTGGGGGGGGGTTACTGTCTTTGCTTTACATTTCTATAACCCTTACAATGCTAAACAATACTAAACTAATGATGTAGTATTTCTTGTGATCACTGCCAGAAATAGACTATACTTAATTTGAAGGTAGAGTCTTTCTATCTCTAGTACTTAGACTAAAGTGTGGCACATAAACAGCCAGTAAGCACATGTTGAACAAATGGATGAGTGAAACAAGCACAGAATGGCAGTAGAAGAGAATGGTCAACAGATCTAAGTGCTGAAGGGAAGGAAGAATAGGACCAGGGTACAAGTGGAGATGGATAAAATAGGGATTATGGGGAGTTTTAAGTTGTGTTATAGACACAACTAAGATACATATATGTGGAAAAAACTGAGTCACTGTATTAAAAAGATAAAGGAGAGTTCAAAGAAATAAGATGTAGGTATAATGGAAGGAGCATTTGAAATACATGGAATTTACCATGAATTACACAATATTGTTGACAAATATTATTGACAAAAGGGTTGGTAATTGAAAAGTTAATGTCACAACATAACAATGAGGGCTATTAGCAATAGGCAATAAAAGAAACTATCTAGTGATATTTCTCTATGGTTTCAAATTTCAGTTACTTATTTGTATTTCTGTTTCATATAATTATATGTTTATAACCACATATATACACATAACAGCAAACACTGTGTTCTCTTTTTTAACACAGCAAATATGAAAAAAATTAAACAACCTCCCCTATCAGTGGACTTGGGGAGGGGCATGCATGCAGAAAGGGGGGGGACCTGGAGGGGAGGAGGGAGAGGCGTATGGGGGGATACAAAATGAATAAAGTGTAATTAATAAAAAAATAAAAAAAAATTAAAAATAAAATAAAAAAATTAAACAATCTTGATTGATTTGTATGTATCTCCTGTCCTCAGGTCAAGATAATTTACAATGAACTTATTAGCTATCATGAAATGTGATGGTAATAAAACTTGTCTTTAGCTTTTCACAGGTCATTATATTTAGTAAAACCCTGTCTCAAAATCCTCTGTTACAACAGTGACCCAAGTACAGTATCTACATTTGAACAGCAAGCTAGCTCCATATGTGTCACATGACTCTTTGGGCTTTAGTTGAGGGTCTGAACCAAATTTACCAGGACGTTTTTCAAGATTCTTTTTAATATTTTTCTCTGGTAAGGTTCTTTTTTTTTTTTTTTTTTTTTTTTACCAGTGTAAGTCAAATAGTAGTGGAAGCTATTTTGTTTTGAAAAATGAGTGAAGAACTGGGCTCTGCTTTAAACGTCTGAACAGAGCCATGAAAGGCTGGCTGAAGGGCGGGTAGCACCAAGGGAAGAAGCGGTTTGACTTTTCCATTAAGGCAGGAAAAACCTTTCGGGAACCAAATGACAAGTTTTTCTCTCTTTGACCTCAAAAAGACTTAGATACAGCGTGCGCCATCAAGAACAGTGACTGTCAGCGTATTTTAATTACATTTACTTTCTAGAAATTGAATTCTGGGGATGCATAAATGGGCAGTTTCCTTGTGGCTCTTCCTCGATATGATGATCATATAATTTAATGTACAAACTGAGACGCTTATGGAAGTAAAAGTGGATATAATAAATAGTTACTGCAAGAATAGAGAAATAGGGACGTTGTTATATAAACTAAGACTTGCTCTCCCTAGCTCTAGACAGGAAGACCTAGTGTTAGCATAGTCAATCTAACAAGATCAAGAACAAGGGTTTGAGTCAGCTTACTTGGCACACTTACCAGCCTACATGCTTCAACAGAATTTTGAAAACTGTGTTTCAATTACACTGAATTATGTATATAATTTGAAGATGGAAATGCAAATATCATCCACAGACAAAAGAATTGGGTCAAAAGAGAGCCAACAAATCAATTAGAGCTAGGAGTATACTGTCATTACATTGTAATAAAAATCAAAAGAAAATGTTTTAAAGAAAAACAGAATAGTTAAAATACATGTGTTAATAAGTACATAAAATAATTCTAGTGATTGGCATGAAACAGCATGAGAAGCCAGAGAAAGTGAAGGTTTCAGCTTTCCTGGCCACAGCACAGGCTGCACTGACAGGTACAGGCACCGGCAACCTGAGGGGTCAGTGCCACAGGATCCCATTGTATTTCACCCATCTCAAGACAAGGCAGTTAATTTCAGCCCTTTTGGGTATGGAATAAACAATACTTTCTCTTTTTTTTGAGACAGGATTTCTGTGTGTAGCTTTGGCTATCCTGTACTTGCTTTGTAGACTAGGCTGGCCTTGAACTTACAGCCATCCACCTGCCTCTGTTTCCCAGAGTGCTGGGATTAAAGGCCTGTGCCATCACGCCAGGATAACAATACTTTCAGTGGTGAGCCAATTGGGCTTCTATTCAAATACATACAGAATTCGCTAGTTTTCTCAAATAATTCTTACTCTGTCCCCCTACCCATCGCTTTGATGAATTCATGAACAGTTTTACATGGTCAGCCTTGCCTGGCCAATACCTACATGGTGACCTTTATGCAAGGTAAATAATAATCTACTTCATAATGATAGTTACTTCTACCATCGTAAGACTGATCTTGCCAATGTTCTGATTAAAATTAAGTTTTAGCTTTCTAGAGCCTGTAAGATAAAGAATCCCCACAGTGCTGAACCTTAAACTAAGTACTCAATTCACAGCCCATATTTACATTCCACATAAATTTTACTTCTCAGAAAAACCCACAAGATTATCATTCTCTAGACCATTACCTTTCCCCTCCTTTCATGGAAAGACTGCAATTTAGTAATTGCTAAGTATGACCATTTCACTACCTTATCAAAAAAAAAAAAAGTAAACTTGTTTGGATAGGTACAATTAAGAACTGTCAGAAGTGTGTTTGAGCTCAGATAGCTCTAAGAAATGGTAACAGCTAGGGAAATCTAAGCAGTATTTACTTCCCACAGCTCCAGAGGCTGCAGAAGTTCAAGATGAAAGCTACTCAAGTTTTGGTGAGAAACTTCTACTGGTTCGCAGGTTGGTACTCTGTATCTCCACAAGGCAGAGGGCAGAAAGCAGGGACAGGGAACACCAGCCTGTCACCCTTTCTACTAGACTTCTGCTGTATCATGGGTGACAGCACATTAGATAATACAAATACAACTGCACTTGCTCCAACAGACAACAAATTCTCAAAGTAGAACTAGATCTCATTCAGTTTGCTTTTCTCAATCAACAACAGTTAGAGTGACAAAGGCACATATCAGATGTTTATCATCTGAATAGTTTTTTGAGGATGCAAGACAACAACAAACAAACAACAAACTCAAGTCAAATTCAAGCTCAAACTCAGTATATGTTGGACCATATTGGCCCAGGGTTATGGTGGAAGAAATGTCAAAGGAACTTCAAACTGTAGATACCTCAAACACGAGGACAGGAGGAACTAGCTAGCCCCTACCTCCCAACCTGGCTCTATATAGCCAGCTTCCCAACCTTCAACTCTAGTTAAAAATTTATTGCCCTGACAGTGATTAGGCTTCCCTCTGTGTTTGACCTTATAAGGTGTGTTCCACAGCCCCCACCAGCTCCTAAGTATGCAAATGAAGCATCTTATAACACCCTACCCTGGCCAATAGCCACACAACCTTGCCCTAGAGATCCTGGCCACCTCCCCAGGGACACAAATGCCCCTTTTGCCCCAAATAAGGTAAACCAGTTCTCCAAAACTGTTCCTGGGTGTGTTCTTTGTCTGAGCCCTCACCACCAACCAAGATACTGTGCTGCACTTACCATGCAGGGCTAAGCTTCCCTGCCCCCAGTTAAGCTCAGTGTCCAGGGGCCTGGCTATCCCCAGGGGGAAGTGGGCATGAGGCGGCAAGTAGATACTTTAATGCTAATTTCTATGTTCCCTATTCTTTTCTGAAACCCCTGATGGAAAAAAATAAGTTTAATATTAAAATAACTTTGTAACTAATCACTACTTAATGTCATTACATTCTTCAATCCAACCTGAAAACTACTTTAATTTTTTTTAATTATCTTGTGATGTTCTTTAGTGTCATATCATTATCCGGAGGTGCAAATTCTTTACCTAGAGACTACGAATTCTCAATAAGCAGACCTAACAAGTTGGTTCTGATGACTGCTGTGACCTTTCCCTTTCCTGGAACTTTGCACATACTATGTAGAAACAGATGAGTCTCCCTTCTTGCCTCAACCCTTCCCACTGTAGAGAGACTGATAGTCTTTACTCGTGCTCATGCTGCTTTCCAACACACATGCAGCGCTTACTTAGCTTTAGACAGGGTGTAGCCTACTGGCTAAGTTTACTTCCATAGTCCTCACGTGCATTTTAAAATTCACCCTGGAAAGGTTCCAAATCTTATAGTCAAACATGCCCAAGTCAGTAATAGTAATGGCGCTGTTTTTCCCCAGGAAGGGCCCTTGCACGCTCATATTTCCTTGATTGACTAGACCATAGTTTCTCACGCAATAGGAAGGAGGTATCTACAGATTCAATAGTGTCACCAGTATAAACAAACCAAATATGGTATCTCCAAGGGTGTAGAAATGCATTATTTTGCCTTCTTAATGTAAATATCCTAATGGACTCCAGGAGCAAACTTGCATGGATTTACATTTTCGCTATCTGGAAGTGAGTGTAAAGGAGAGCTAAAAAGAATAAAACAACCTCTCTTGAGTCTTTAAAAAAAATTTTAACATACTTTTATTCAACTTAAATCTGCTGAAAAATAAAAGTTTTGAGGAGAAAAGTCAGTAATATATATGTATGTGAATAAAATTACACAAAACAAGAGTGTGTATGAATAAACAGCATGAACATTATGAAGCCTATTAGAGATAATTATAGTGTCCAAACCTCCCACGTTAGGATAGGAAAATATTCTAGGAAAAAAGAATTCCACAATATTCTCATGAATTACACACCTTGGAGAAGTGAGATCTCATTCTCACTTCTCAATCTCATTCGTGGTATGCAATGTTTACATCGTAGCACTCTTCCCATGGTAGTTATTCAGATGAAATTGAAAACACATAACTTATGAGACACATTCCTACATTTTCAGTGACTGGAAGTAGAGTTAGAAAGGTTATTACAATTGATGTTATATAGATGTTGCCCATTGAGGCTAAATTACTGACTGGTAGACAAATAAAACACTGAAAAGTTTGTTTTTGAAATCTTACTGAAAAATACTGAGAATTGTTCACAATGGCTAAAGATTCTCTAACATGCGTGCTGCTCTACTCAAAATGAATATCTGAAAGGATTCTCAACTTGTACAGTCTCTTTCCCATTCCGTGGAAACTAGGATGCAGGTCCAGAAAATAAAACCTACGACGCTGTATTTCTTCATTCTCAGAGCTGTGCAGATAAAGAAAAGGCAGATAGTTTTCCAAACCATCTTGGAAGTGCACTGATTCTGGCCCCAAAGATTTGTCTTTCTGCATGTGAGGTTCTTTGTAATAGCAAATGTGAACACCTTGCATCATGATCATTCATCCTCACCCCACGGTATTTCTTGCTTTGCCTCAGCCATGAAATAATTAGTTATGTATCCCTATCTAACATGATGCCTCAAATGCCTGATTTTTCACTTCTGGATAAGTAAAAATTGGCTATTTGCAGTGTTTTTCATGCATTATTTCCTCAATGCTTACTCTTTCCTTTTTTTCCTCAATGCTCTTTACTTTTTAAAGTGTAGTTTTATAAGGGGTAGCTTTCAGACTGGCTGTAGCATAATCATTTGTTACTGCAAGATGGTGGAATATAAATAGCTTATGTTAATTAATCTCTTTCTACCACTAAGAATAGAATGTTTTGTTAGCAAACTTACAGTTGGTATTAGTACTTTGATTTCTAGATATGAGTTGGACCATTTTATAATGTCAAATGAACATGGTATCTGTACTGCAGTGATGCGAATTACTTAAGGCTTACTTCTTGTGATGCACGGAGTTTGCATTCATATTAATCCATATGAATAAAACATTTATCATGTCATCATGCTTAGGTTTAAATGGAAGATATTCACAGTGCTACTTGCCATTTTGCTAAATATTTTGTATATGAGCACCATGGAAAATTTATAACCTGAGCTAAAAAAAATTTTTTTTCTACTGAAGTATTTCATAATACTTCAGATCAATTGTATAGGCATCTGAAAGAGATCAAAAGCTAACCAGTGTAATCTGACGTCAGATAGTACTGTTTCCTAATGTGTCGCAGAGTATCTTGAAGTAGCAGCTTACATTAGGAAAGATGTACATTCACATGTGTTTAGAAGGAAAGGTACTCAGGATAGAAGCAGGTGTGCTCTTATTTCTATTCCACACATGTAGACTTGAGCATGACACTTGCTGTTACGGAGCAGTGCACTGATCAGGAATGCTTTGTAGAACTTAGGAATCAACAGCACCAGGGATGCCTGAAAGCATTTTCTACTCCTTCCATCTCCAGAGCTAAGGGTGGAAACTGAGCACACAGGGAACTTTCCGCGACACTGACGCTCATCAGATAACACAAAGAGAATATACAGAGGGAAAGACATATACATATACATCTCCTGATCACCACTGAGGATACACTGATCTGTATATGCACTTCTGTGACACACAATAACCTCATTTCAGGATTTTCAATCCTGACTTAATAACCATATGAAAAATCACTTTTAAAAAACATACAACACTGTCATTGTGGGTGATCTTAGTTATCAGTCTAGGTGCTACTGCATTTAACATCTTCCCAAAAGAAACAAAAGCAACAGAAGAGGGAGTAGGGTTTCTATCTACTAAGCAACACCTAGTGTACTCCACTGTAGGAGCACTCGTCTGTGGAAGGCCTCAAGACACAGCCTCTTTTCCCAGCTCTCGTTTCTGAAAGTTCACAATGCTATAAAACTCTCTTTTTCATAGAAAGCCCCATGTCTTCGGCAGAGGGTCGTCACAACCACCAAAGATGTCACTTTATACATTAATAGGAAATTCCATCTGGCAAGTGAGTCATCAAACTGAGATTCCTAGTAATCAGATAAAGATAACCTTTGTCCTGGGGCCTATAAACACACACTGCTCTTCTTCCATGAATGAATTAGACTGCCACAGCCTCCAAGGTAGGGCACTTTTTATATCCTTAGCAGCATTTCCCAAACCACTTCAAAGCACTGAGTTTATCTATTTTCTCTTGCTTCACAGTACTATAAAACAGATTTCTGTTCTCTGTGAAGAAGAAACAGATCTGAGCTCCTATTGGAAAGCCTCAGGAAAATGATGTAGGAAACAATCGGCTAGTTCCTGATGGCCAAAACCTCTTTCTCCTTGCATCCTTGTATGTCACTCACTGACCCTGTACATCATTTGTCCCCCTTATTGTGACACTTGACAAAGAAAACCATGCTGTTCTGTACTAAAGGGTAAGGACTTAAATACATATGAAGGTGAAGGTGCTGCTGATAATGTTTGGATGTAGTATATATTTCATATTCCTTTCTAGAAATTCATAAAAGACATATATTTGGGCTCATAACATCACTTTGAGGTATACAGGCTCACAACTGCTGCCCCCATCTCCTCCCCCTCCAAAAAAAAAAAAAAGAAGAGAAATGAAAAAATGGTGAAGCTTGTCCCCTATGTCTTAAAAACACTGGCTTAGTTACAGAGTTGGTGTTGGAAGTACAGGGAATTCTATCACTTCTTCAAGACATATTTATTATAAGTAAGTTCATAATGGCAATGTCTTACGAAACAATCAGTATATTTTTGTTTCCTCTTGACATGTGCAAGTAACTTAAAACACAAAGAAGAGACAGGAGTTCCAGAAGTAACAACTTATGCATTACAGAACAAAATTAATGTAAGAACTTAATATTTTAAATTACATACAACACGTATTCATACAACAACATAAATCATATAAGATATAACAACCATTTTGTTATATCATATATATATATCCATACAGAACCATATATAATATCTCAGCATATAATAATAAAATAATGGACTAGCATAATAGTGGATGGACTCACGCCTATCCCTGTGTATTTCTAAAACAGAAGCATTTTCAGTTGTAATGGGAAAGGATCTGTGGCAACAGAATGGGCTTTTAAAATTAAATCTGGCAATAATGTTTAATAACATTTGATAACAAGGCTTACTACATAGGATTTCTCCAAGTTTGAACAAGTTAATTTATTTCATAAATATTTATGGAGCTCCTACATGTTCTAGTATAGTTTGGGTGGAGTGGACAGAAAGGAACTGGCATGAACTGGCATGCACGAGTACCTCTTCATGTTAAGTTTGCACTCTACCATTTAAGGATAGAAAAGAAACAAATGCCCCAGAGTGAAGTATGCCAGATGCTGTTGTGCTAGGGAGGTAACAGCACAAGGAAGAGTATAAAGACAACCGAGTCAATAGACTGGAAAGGAGGGGTGAGGAGTTCTGTTTAAATAGAGAGGCCAAGGAAGGCCTTATCACTGTGAGCTACAGTCTCATTTCAAAGAATATCTGTCATTCCATTTTTTCCTCAAATGACAAGGGAACAGATGAAACAGACACAGGTTATACACAAACAACAAGAGAAACCTATCAAGCATCAAATTTGGTTCTACCTGAAGGTGGTGTGCAGCATCCACTATAAATCTGAGTTGCTCCATGGCTACCTGTCTGTCTGCTGTATTAAACTGGAGACTGTATAGTTGTATTCTATATTAGAGGTCACACGATACCATGACTCTGTTATAAGGTAAATTAATTCTCATACTCTACGAGGGTAAACCAAAACTAATGAAATAACCCAGCTAATGTAGCAACAATAACACTGCAAAGAAAACGCTGCATGCAAGAGGGGTAAACCCTTGGAATTCTAAGTGTGTGATGAACTATTGTATAGTACCTAAAGTATCTTTAAGATATTTATAGGTAGATGAATGGCAGGGGCATTGGGTGAGATAAAGAAAATGAGATAACATGAGCAAGATGATGAATTTTGTTTGACAATGAAGATCCTGTGTCCTACTAAAAGAAATTAGATAATAGAAATACGGCTTCCTGTTTTTTGGATTAGAGCTATAGATTAGGGTGTTAATGGTAGAGAAGTGATAAAGAAGCCCAGGGACACAGGAGAAGGGGCAGGAAGCACAGAGAGACCTGGGTAAAGGAGGAATGATGAAGAGTAGTGAAAGTTACCAGGTTACATAAAGAATGCAGAAATTAAATAGTGAGTTTCTCTTTTTTTAATTATTTTTTATATTAATTACCATTTACTCACTTTGTATCCCAGCCGTAGTACCCACCCTCCTCCCCTTCCAGTCCCAACCTCCCTCTGTCATCTCCTCCCAGGCCCCTCTCCAAGTCCACAGATAGGTGAGGTCCTCCTCCCCTTCCATCTGACCCTAACTTATCAGGTCTCATCAAAACAGGCTGCATTGTCCTCCTCTGTGGCCTGGCAAGGCTGCTATCCCCTCAGAGGGTGGGTGGTCAAAGAGCCAGCCACTGAGTTCATGTCAAACACAGTCCCTGTTCCCCTTACTAAGGAACCCACTTGTATACTGAGCTGCCATGGTCTACATGTAAGCAGGGGTTCTAGGTAATCTCCATGAATGGTCCTTGGCTGGTGTATCAGTCTCAGAAAAGACCCCAGTTTTTCAAGTCCATCTGGTTATACCTCAAAGGGCCATTCCAGAAGTGAATTATGAAATATATCTATTGTATTATGAAATATATCCATTGTATTATGAAATATATCCATTGTATTATGAAATATATCCTTTGGAGACATGGAAAGATAGCAAAGTCCTTTGTAACTCCTTCAGTTTAAGTGTCTCTGGGTGTCATACTAAGATTCCTTAGCAGAGTTTTCATCTACAATAGTCATCCAAACATGAAGCAGAGAATGAAAATGAGAAATGTTTTAAGGGCATCCTGTAAGGTGAGTGAATTTACTCACTGCTGATTTGCCTACGTCTAAGAAGCACCCATTTTCTCCATCACTGGGAATCATGACACCAAATCCATGCTCTAGTTCTCTGGAAATAACAAATTTAAAACAGGATATAGTTCTAGCAAACTGTTATTCTGAACCAATTTCAGGTTTTCTAAACAGTTAAAAAGGTAATACAGACATGTACTTTACCCAGTAACTCTGCGTTACCATCAGATAATCATGGATCACAGTAGTTACAACTAATGTTGACACTGTTCAGTACTGTTTGTCCACATTCCACCATCTGCCTATCAATGCCATTATTTCATTTGAGGCTACACACCAGGACACTACATTCTTTGTCCTATATCCTTAGTTGTTTCTGATTTGTGGTAGTTTCTCATAGACAGACAGACAGACATACTAACAGCTAATATTACATTTTGTTTCAGATCTGGCCAAAGATATTGGTTCATTAGAAAAAGCCTCATGGAAACCTCTAGATAACTATGAAGCTCTCAGGGATCCACAGGTCCTCTGACATCCCAATGAATAAGTATATTTTTAATTTTATTTTTTACAATTTATTCACTTTATATCCTGTTTGTAGCCCCTTCCCTAATCTCCTCCTGGTCCTACCCTCCCTCCCTCTTCAGCTCCATTCCTCTCCCCTAGTATACTGAAAGGGGGAGTTCCCCCACCACCACCATCTGACCCTAGTTTATCAAGTCTCACCAGGACTGCCCGGATCCTCTTCCTTTGTGGCCTAGCAAGGTAGCCCCACCAGGGAGAAGTGATCAAAGAGCAGGCAACTGAGTTCATGTTGGACACAGTCCCTGCTCCCCTTACTAGGGAATCTCCATGGAGACTGAGCTGCCTATGGGCTACATCTGAGCAGAGGGTCTGGGTCTTCTCTATGCATGGTTGGTGGCATCAGTCTCTGCAGGTCTCCCTGGGCTGAGATTTTTTGGCTTTGTTGGTCTCCTTGTGGAACTCCTGTCCACTCCAGATCCTTTTATTTGCTCCCACCCCCTTCCACAAGATTCTCTGCGTTTTGTCCAAAATTTGGCTGTGAGTCTCAGCATCTACTCCAATCTCCGGTTTGGTGGAGTCTTTCAGAGGCTCTCAATAATAGGCTCTCCTCCAATGAATAAATCTTAAATTTCATTTTCAAATGCGGTACTTTTTCAAATAAGATATTTACAATATATGATTACAATATACAAAACAAAACTATCATAAAAAATAGTGTATACCTAAATCCAATATGGATAATAAATAGCTATAACTAGTCAAAAACACCCAGCACTGGCTGAGGTGTTAATGGTAGTGTTAATGGTAGAGTTGGAAGAAAGGACTTATCATAATATAGTCCTCACAGAAAGAAGAATTCCAATTCAGAAATGAATAAATAACATAAAACTATCCTGAGATACATACACACACACACACACTCACTCAGCATTTACTCAGGTTACTGAAAGAGTGTTAATAACATATAAGCATACATTTTTATATAATATTTATTTGTAGTTATTAATATTTTACATATGATTGGACAGAACACAAAAATTCTCAATACTTGTTTAGTATCCTTCATTATTTTATTAAAAATGATAGAGTAATGTGTAAAAGACAGCATAATGTGTTCTCATTTAGTTTTCTTATTATTAACACAAAGTGTATAGTTAAAATATCAGCAATTGTTTTTTGGTCAACTTGGGCTACAGAGTGACAGCCTGTCTCAAAAAACAAAAAGGAAGAGAAGGAGGATGGAGGAGAGAAGAGAAGGAAGAGAAAAGAAGAGGAAGAAGGAGAAAGGAGGGAGAAGGAGAAGAAAGAGAAGGAAGATAAATGGGGGAAAAGGAAATGTTAGCAGAAAGGTTCACACATATAAGTTCAATAGTCACAGGCTAAGGTAAGAGGATTGCCTGTAATACTCAGTGAGTTACAGGTCAGCCAGAACGACAGAGTGATGGCCTAGCTCAGCAAAATGAATGAAACATATGTGTGTTTTGATATAAACAAATATCAGCAACTGAAGTAATCAAATCTACTGTCCTGCACTACCAGTATCTTAAGGAGACATACCCTGTCATTTTTAGGGTCTTACACTGTAGACTCATTTCTACTTCATTCTAAGAATGTGCACATTTTTTGGTACCTGTAGTCACAAGTTTTAATGTTTCCTACTAAATAGCACGGTTTAGATCTCAAGTGTTTAATCACTTGAGCACTACAAAGTAAGTGTTGTTTGAAAATCATTCTTATCAGATGTTATCCTGATTAAGGAATCAATCATTTACATTACAGATAAGAAGTACTGTACCAGGAGAGCAAAGCATTAGAGTCACAGGTATCAGAACCATTCTGTACAAGAATGGTACTTCAGGGCAGATAGGTTTGAAATAAAGATAATTTATGGGATTTTTTTCCTCAATTTAATATTCTAGATTGTAAAATCTTATAGGCTAAGAACAGAAATGAATTCAAATTCCGAAAAGTTCAATGGTACAGTCCTAAGTTCAAGTGTACTGGGCACCTCATTTAGCTACAGTATAATTAAAATTTTATTCTGCAGTCGATCTTGTATCTTTTGTTATAATTTGCTAACAAACTTATATTTATAAATTAATAAGAAGAAAATCAAATAGAAAAATGTGTTTTATTAGGACAAGAGAAGCATAAAGGATTATTTTTTATAGTTCATATATATATTAGGAAGAAATTTTTAAAAGTTTTCATGATCTCACATGGGAATAGAAGACTGGACAAGGGGAATATTGTATTATTTTCCTTTCTAATGTTTACCTCTTGCTATTTCATCAAATATAAAAAACGCTGTACTTCCATGTTTTAAAAAAATCCAATAGAAACTCATAGAAACTCTATTTCCTCAAATTTAATACATGGTAATATAATAGTAACCGACAATGAAATAGGACAACTACAGAAATATGCTGGAGGGAAGGTTATGTGAATGTGGTTTCTGCCTCAAAATACATTATTGCACAGAACCAATCCTTTTTCATCTTATGGCAATGTGGAATAATATGCCTATGTGAAGAGATGAAGAGAAATGAATGAATGACCGAGGCAAGGCATGTGATAACTGATAGGACCACTCAAACAGAACTGCGATCCTGTGTGCATAAATCTAATACAGAAAAATAAATGACTGAAGAGAAAGTAGCAAACACAACATACAAACCCTGGACAGAGGGATAATTTATAATCTCAAAGGAGAATGGAGAATATACTGTTTCATCCAGCTACCCACAAAGGTGCAAGATGTAAAAACCCATGAATTACTAATTTGTAGTTCTTACAGGCTTGGAGTATGCCAGAGGCCAAGGCCACTAGGGCAGGCACGACTGCATTTTCTTCCATACAAACACTCATGCATGCTACCCCCAAGCCACAACCCCTTCAGGACACAGAATAAGGAGTAAGGGCTCCTTCCTGAAAATCTCTGAGCCAAGGCCCCATTCCTCCTAGCAGCAGCACACTTAGAATCAACAGAACTGGAAAACAAGGTCATATTGCTTCTCCTCTAGCAGGTATCTCACTCAAAACTTCTCATTGATTGGACTTAGTAATAATATTTAATAATAATAACTTGAATTATTATTATCATTATTATCACTTTGTTTTTCAGATCATTTCCTTTACCCTAGTCTGAGAGTTTACTGTATGTGGCGATCTTGATGAGTTGAGGTATAATTGTTTCTTTTGAGACAAATGACTGTATTATAGACACTATCAATTATATAAAAAATGGGACTCACATAATTACATTCCTATTTTTTTAATAATTTTGGCAGAAATGCTTGAAAAATACAAACACAGTTGTAAAGATTTCCAATTTTTTTCTTAATAAACTCAAATTCAGCTATATGTGGCTAAAGTATTTAATTCTCAATTGGCTGTTTTCATTTTTCTACTAAACAAATATTAAATTATAGTAATTTACTAGTGAAAAAGCATGAAATATTTGGTATAGTTCAGCAAAGCCACAGCAGAGATGAGAAATGTTTACTGAATTATTTTAGTTGCATCTGTACATTGAACTACTTGCAAATTAAGAAATTTTTTTTTTTCAAAGAGATTAAAGGATTATTCCTTAACTTAAAGCATGTGCTGGAGTAAATCTCTGAGGACTCTCACTACTGGGGAACAAGTTCTTATTAGAGTTGCTCCTCCTAAAACCATGCCATCTGGACAGATAGACATTCATTGTGTGCTTTGAATAGATGACCCAGTGCATCAAGCCCACTACTCATTCATGAAAACATGCAAGGGGCTCTCATCCTCTTTTGCTACCCAGGAGTGTTGTGAGAGAGAGATTCTGGGAGTGAAGTCGGCTGATGGTGGAAAAGGATGAGACATCCTTCACCACTTAACCTCCCTTCTCTGCTGCAAAGAATAAAAGGAGCTGGTGGCAGCTGAGCCATCAAGGAAGCCCTCTGAGGACAGAGCCACGCAGCATGTGAATACAAATCAAGTAAATAGAGCAAGGACCTGCCTGGGGTGTGCTTGCAGGTTTCCCTACTGCACTAGACTAACGATGCCATATTGGCATGCATTTGCCAATGCTACCCAAAGCATCCTACTATGTAATGGTGTTTCCTTGGTGTAAAATTATACAATTTATAATGCATATTGGCTTAAGTTACTGTTCTTCCTAGAGCAAACAATAAAAATGTATCATTCAATGCTTCAGATATATTTCTAGATGTTCATTTAAAAAGAGACCTAAAACAAATTTCATACCATTTCAATGGGTTCTAAAAGTAAAAAGTACTACAGGCTGTGTAGTAACTAATTTAATTAAACATTTGGGTGATGGATAAAAATCATTAAAGAAGACTCAAATGCAAACAGTAGATGCCTTCTCTAGCTAAAAAATATTAAAAGCGACATTTTATTTCTTTACATATACTTTGTAATGATGGCTCATGAGCCAAATCAAGGCATTAACTGTTTTCTATAAACAACACAGAACAGTTAAACAGAAATAGTCCAAAAACATGTGTAGCTTTAACTGGCAATGGTGTATGAAAATGATGACTCATAGATCACTTTAGCCTGGGAAAAATTTTTGTTTGGATTACTTTACACATGGTTCAGTTCATTGGTTTATTACAGGACACTCTAAGTCATCAATATTTATGATCTTTTATCTATGCACCCTCAATAATGTCTTTGCAGTTCCATCAAGATTTATATGATAGGCAAAAATATCCCCATAAAATTAAAAAAATAACACAGCAATAAATAACTACATAGGATCTTTTCCATCTTGACTGCCAGACCTCCCCTTTTGGTAGGCACACATCTTACTTGCAGCTCTTTTTCTTCTATCTTCCTTTGGAGCACTTTAAGACACTTGGTAAAGTCTGTGTAGTCTTGGTCAGGAGTTGAAATAAGATCACAGCCCTATGTGTTGAAGACAGAAAGTTGAGAAAGTAAAAATTTGAGAAAGTAAAAATTTCATACTGTGATCAAAAGGACAAGCTCTAAAAGTAAAGACAACTTATAAATAGATAAATCCTAGGAGGCCAGTACTACCCCCTCATTGGAACTAGCATCATTGTCTTTGTATCTTCTTTCTTTCACATAGAGGGACACATCAGGGAAAAGGTTACAATTATGAGATGCTTATGTCAATCAGTTTCCCTAAGGAAAGTACACATTTTAACCTGTAATCCGTCCTTCAGGGATACTGATGTGATAACATTCAAGATTAACATAAGGATTTTATACTAGTATAAGAAATCATACCCACAGTGAAATTACCAGAGTTAAAATGAAAGTATTTCTTTAAAACTCTAATTTCTTTAAGCATCACTTCAGTTACATGAATGGGAAAACTAAAATTAATATTGAACTAGTGATTACATTTTATACTTTGGGTAAAATTTGGTTCACTGTTTTATAAGATTCCTTTATAGCCCTGCTTCTTCATGTGAGCAGCAGCAGAACAGGCTTCTCCTGTACACACATGTCCTGAATTATCTTTGAGATATAATGGATTGAAGTTATAAGTCCTTTGCTTTCTTTATAACATCTCACCATCTGCAAGACACTGAAGCCTATTCAAAAGGACAAAGCCAGGAGGCTGGAGTTTATCATCTTCTGTGAACTTAGATGGCTAAAGAATCCGTGTCTTTGAAAAGACATCTTCGTTCCAATGTCATACAGAGGCAAAGGTGTATAAAATCAGACCAGGATGGGACTCAATACTTCTTAATTCAGGAATGAAACAATTCTCGGACTCTGACAAGCAGCTGAGTAAGGACAAGTTAAACATAGTCTAGCATGTAGAGTTGCCATTCAAAGAGTTTTCAAGGATACAAAACACCCATACGGACTCCTAAATTATTCTAAGAACCATCCTCAGTAGATTTAAGGCTTCTTCTTTCACTTCAAGGTCTCTTTCAATGTGTCAGTCTCAACCTGTGCTTCATTCATTTATGACTTCCTCACAATGAAGTGACCAGTGAAAAAATTAACTTCTCACCATTCAGAAATATATGATGCTCTAAAAGATATATATGTCATCTTTACAAGATCAAAGACATAATTTCCTGACCCTAAAAGAACATTGAAATTTGGTATAATTACCTGGCAAGGGCATGAAGAAGTGACTGATCTAAAGCTAACAGTCTTAAAAAGAAAGACATATGCAAGTCACTTAAGGATACTAATGAAGTGACGGATAAGCCTGTCACCAATTACCACTATGTGTGTTTCATTCTGTACCGTTTCCCATTGTGGTAGCCACAAAGTAAATGTTGAGTAAATATTTCCATGATGTTTTTGCAGCCTAGAAATATATTATATACTAAATATGTTAAATGTACACTAATTTATACCTTTTTATAGAGCTGTGGATTGGCAATACACTTGGGCCATGCCTACTTGCTAAATACACTATATTTGACAACTAAGATTTGTCCTTCTTTTTAAACTTTTGGCAACAGAACAACTACACAAAAGGATAAACCTGACATGATGATTCAGAGGTGAGTCTACGTTCCACTTGGCTTCACACACTCATCAGACATCCACAGAGAAAGTTTCAGCTGAGCAGAACAGAATCTAGAACCACTGCAACATTTTACACATTAAAACAGGCCATAATTAATTGACTCTTTATCCTCTGCATAGTGATATTCAGCAAGACCCACAGAGAGAGACGAGCTTTTAACTATCTGGAAGCAAAATGTCTTATATCTCTTGAATCAGCTCAATGAGAATGATATGTAAATAAAAAAAAGCCATCTTTGCAAGTCAGATGCATAGTAATTACTCAGGGCTACTGAAGTCATGCATCTTGTGGATAAATCACTTGAGTAAGCCAGCATAATTACTACCTACATTCTAAATATTTATCCTTGTACAGATGTGTTGTTCCCACCTCTCATCAAAGAAATTTCTCTTCGTAACAGATGGACACCATTAAAGAAACCAAAACTGATCAAAATGCAGAGAATCAGGGAAAGCATGGTACCTAGTACCAACTGATACATACACAACACAACTCCTGTGCAGCTTCTGCTCAGGAATCAGTGTACAAGAGAGGAGAAAATATTTTAAGAGGGAACAGGAAGTGTGCTGGGACATGTGTCTCTTGCCTCCTAGAAATGTCAGCAAAGCTACACCCATCAAATCTCATTAACACGTCTGCCTTATCAAGGCCCAAACAATGGCACCAACTAACATGTTAACGTGGAGGAGGGAAAGCTCAAAGGCCCTCAACCTTAGACAAAAACTACAGGAAATACTGAGAGCAGGAAGAATCCCCTTCCAAGGAAGACTCTTTCCCCCAGTTATCCAACACCAGGTGGTCAGCTCTGAAATCATATATATACAAGCAACAATATATGGACCAAACAGGTTATAGTTTGGATACTTAGGAATATATATATTACACGTGTGTATGTACACACATTATATATAAATGTGAGAACAATTCTTTAAAGAAACATAAAGTGGAGAAAGACTAAGGCATATGTGTGCATGGGAAGGAAGGGGAAATGATATAATTCTTTTATAATTTAAGAATATTTTTAAAAACTACCAGACCAAATAAAAAAAGCTACCAGACTCTAACTCATCACTTGAAGTAGAACCACAAAAAAATTCCAGGTCAAGATGCCTAGGAGAGAGACTACCAACACTGAAAAGTCAGAAGATAATGAAACCAAGAATTTCTAGAAATCCTGCCTTCACACCTTGGAAATTTCATGAGCATGAAAGACTAACAATGAAGTCACTGGAACTTGAAACAACTCTACCATCCCTGCAAGGCAGCTTTCACCTCAGAGGGAGACCTGCAAAATGAAATGCAGCTCAAGTGCAGTAACAGCTAAAGATGACTTCATTGTAATTTAACAACTTAGGACACAAGACTTGGATGATTTGAGCTGTACCTAACCTGAAAGCCTCCTTCCTGCAGTCTAGCTTCTATGGTATCAGAAAGTCTGCTGCAAGCTGCAAAGTAAAGGAAACAATAGATATCCAGCTGTGATGAGTATGAACCACACCACTAACCAACATGGTAAATATGCATAAAGGTGCAATAGTGGCATTCATATTTTGCTTAGTAACCAACAGCTTTCTAGTTGTACTTTAGGCCCTTCTCAACATTAGAGAAATCGTTTCTGATCCTAGCCAACCACCTGGGGGTAGTGAAGTCATGGATATTCTAAGAGAATATACTATCTCCAGTTTAAGAGACCAACATAATTTTTAACTGTATTCTGAACTTTATCTTTATACCCACAGATAACTGTAGGTCTTATCCCTCATCCATTACAGAAAAGCACCACTGGACATAATTCAGAGACCAACAGATCATGGGGATTCCAGCCCCAGTGTATGTATCTACAACATACTAACTGGAACTAAAGTAGACTCAGGGAACATCATGGAAAAGGGAATAAAAAGATGGTAAGAGCCACAGGATCAGAAAGTCTGCTATGAGAATGTGCCTCCTAGAAATGTCTAATCTATAAACAAAGAGCATCAGACAACTAATGACTACTGAGAGGGATAAATACCTTCTCCCAGGATTGAGATCCCTCATTAGTTATCCAATACAAAATGGTCAGTCCTGAAATCATATACATACTAACAACTACAAAAAAAAATTGGACTCAGCAGATTGCCTTTATATATTTGCATGAGTGTCACATACACACATAAGAATAATAATCTAAGAAAAAGAGGTTGTCAATTTGAGCATGGGAAGGGTACATGGAAGGGACTGGAGGGAGAAAAAAGAAGGGAAGAAGTGATGTAATTATATTTTAATAAAGCACTGCCTATTCTTCCTAAGGTCCTGAGTTCAATTCCCAACAACCACATGGTCGTTCATAATCATCTCTAATGAGATCTGGTGCCCTCTTCTGTCTTGCGGGCACACATACAGGCAGAATACTGTGTAAATAATAAATAAATAAATCTTTAAAAAATGTTTAAAAACTAAAAAATAGAAAATAAAAAAGGATACAAAATTGGGAGGGGGATATGTAGGGAGATACAGAAGGATTCTGAAGTAGATACTGGGAGATGAATGTTATCAGACTACACTGTATACTGGTATGAACTTTTCAAAGAATACATAAAAATAAACATATATTTATATATAAAATTATACATAAATAAATATATAAACTATATATATATATATGTATGTATGTATGTTGACTACATTGTTTTTCAGGTCCTCTAGAAACAGAGTTATTCTAATGGAGGAGAAGTAGGAGGCAGCAAAGAATAAGTTGGTACTTGTGTCAGCTACCCACCAATGCATACATGTCTACATTAGACAGGGAGATACCACGCTACACAAAAACTAACTTGACAGAGTCAGAAGCCCTAGAACACTGAATATTTTTCATTGATTTTATTTTATTTTTTATTAAAAAGTTAAAGCCCTCAGAGCACTCAATATCCCCAAGCTTAGAAGACAAGGCCGGGAAGCATTAGAAGGACTTGAATTTCTAATTGGTGATCTGCAGAATTACTTTTCTGATAGTCATGCATACATTTTAACCAGAAACACACTGGAAAATCTACAAGGTTAAAACTATAATGACTTTAAATAGTCTTAAGGTGTTTCTACTTGATGAAAACTCCATTATCATGGATCTTTCTTAGTTTCAGAAAATGCAGGATATCTTAAACCTAGAAAGTATTACTATTTTATAAATCAGCAGATGGCTTCAATTTCATACTACATATACTTCCATTTAATTTTTTGTCATTTAACAAGGAGATGGTTACATGACTTCATTCTCTCTATGAATATGCTACATTCTCAAGCTGAATTGAGATTTTTAATATTATGTTTCATGAATTTTAATTGTTGTTCACAGTGACTAAAAACCAAAACTATCTCGACTGATGCGAAAAAGTTCAGTATATGTTGATGTCAAAGTTTATGTTCTAACCTAAAAATAACCGTTTGATGACGTGGAAACATAGTACCCACCAGAAGTGCAAAAGCATTAGAGGAATGCAAGAACCAAGGAAATTAGAGCAACCATGTTAAAAATTCTGTTCTATACTCAGGAAGGCAGAGTCAGATGGATTTCTGAGTTTGAGGCTGCCCTGGTCTACAGAATGAATTCCAGGACAGCCAAGGCTCTGCAGAGAAATCCTGTCTCAAAAAAAAAGAAAAAAAGGAAAACAAAAAGAAAGAGGAGAGGAGGGGAGGGGAGGGGAGGAGAGGAGGGGAGGGGAGGGGAGGAGAGGAGGGGAGGGGAGGGGAGGAGAGGAGAAGAGGAGGGGAGGAGAGGGGAAGAGAGGGGAAAAGAGGGGAGGAGAGGGGAGAAGGGAAAAGGGAGAGGAGAAAGGGGAAAGAGAGGGGAGAGAGGGGAGAGAGGAGGGAGAAAGGGGGGAGAGAGGGGAGGGGGGAAGGGGAGAGAGGAGAGAAAAGAAAAGAAGAAAAGGAAAGAAAAGGAAAAAAAGGAAAGAAGCAGCAGCAGCAGCAAGGAAGTTAGAGCAACCATGTTAAAGATTCTGTTTAACTTGAGCTGACAATAATCTCATTCATCAAACATCTTATAAATACAAACAAGAAAGGTTATATAAGCTTAATTATAAGTTATATAACTACTATTAAGGCCTTAAGGCCTGCAGCTCTGTTAAATAATGTTGTGTAGTACCTGGGATGGGAGTGGGAGTAATAGCTCACTTCTAGAAAAATAAACACTGAAAAATAAAACCTAAATTATTATTATCACCATATGAAGAAGAGGTCTACTAGATACTAAGAACACAGCCCAGCAGAAACAAAACATGAACACTACATTAGTAGCATATAAAATATATTATATTTGATTCCTCATGAGAAGGAAAAACAGGATAGTCAGGCTCCTTCTCTTTCCCTTGCCATTCAGGAAAAAGCCTAGAAATACTTGCTTATGTTTAATATATGCCTGAAAATTGCTTTCAGTTTATTCCTAAACTACATTGTCCTTTTGGCAGGCAGTGTACATCTGAAATAATATTCTGGCTTCTGTACTGAGCCACATTCTCTATAAATTCACTTTAACAGGACGCCCTGCACTTGGGAAATAAACATGGCTCCACTAATATCGAAAGAGCGCTTTCTGCAGGATCTGTCCTCAGTGATAGGCTTCAAAGCGGTATCACTGGATAGGTAACTTCAAAGCACTTGTATGAAGTATAAAATGTATAAAAATATAAAAATGATAAATATAATTACCACTCAAGTAGATTTGCTATGAGAATGTAGTTTTGAATTCAAGAAGCCAAGAAAATATTTTGAAAATTTTCTTCACAAAAGTACCTGACATTTCATAGTATATTACACATAAACAGATATTATAAAATATATCAATTTTATAATTCATAGTAATATATAACTGATACAAGCAAAAACTACCTTAAAGGCCTACATTAATTATAATCTTTGTTTTTTTTTTTCTCTGTCTCTCTCTCTGTATGTGTGTGCATGCCTTCAGGTATATAGAGACAGATAGAGATAAAGACATAGAAAGTGACACACAGAGAAACGAAGATCCTCAGACTTAGGAAAGTAACAAATGCTACCCATCCAGTCAATGATATTATACACAAAATTTGAAAATATTATCATAAAACTCACCCAAACCAATGAAGAACCAAGATAACCAAAAGGAATTTTTGAAGCAAGATGGCTGCACTTACCCTTCCCCAGATTAAATGTAATTAAAAACCAAAATATTGGCAAACTCAAACAAAGGAAGAAAAGCACACCAGGGCAAAGGAAGAATAGCCACCTGTATGGCACGCAGCTATCTTTTAGGAACCTGTGGCACTCCGGAACTAGCTCTCTGCTGGACGAACAACCTAGAAGAACTGGGTGGGGGAAGTCGATACAGACGTGCACATTTGGAAACTGAACCTCAGATAAGAATTAGAGTCAGAAAACATGATCAGACTTTGGGGTGGGTGATCTCTTAAATGAAATAGGAAATTAAAAATTCTACTAGAATTAATCACCAAGAAACAACCTAACATGAGAATGAAAACTTCTGAACACTAGGAGACACGCTCTGCTACAAAGAATTTACTATCCAGAAGAAAGAACTTCTAAGACCTGACAAAGAATACGTAATGACATGAAAAATGAAAAACTATTTCGGTGACCATGTTAGAGAACAGGAAATATGTCAAATAAGTCAACAGTATAAAAAGATACTGATTTTTATAAATAAAAAATGCAAGCAAAAATCACATTGAAACTCATCTCCCACATGTCACATAAACAAAAATAAAATAGTGGCACAATCAAACATAGCATCGTTTTGACAGTTAAAAAGAATGGACATGAAACACAGATGTAGCCTATGTCCTGAGACACAGGCCCACTAACGTGTAATTACATACAGTCCTACAGGACTGTTCTAGAACACTGGATACTGAGCCCCACAAACTTCATGTCTCACATACAGAAAGAAAGAGCATTAGAATACAGCCTATGCATAGACTCCCACAGACATGAAACCATATCTATTTCCCACAATATGTCACACAACTTAGATCTCACAAAAGCAACTGCTATGCAGAATATCTTAGTGCAAGGTAAGGTCAAATTCTATATGTGGTCTTTATGGATGGGATTTTTCTCTTCTGAACTAATTTCAGTTCTTGGTTGTTTGAACTCTGAATGCAGAACCCACTGATGGTTATGGCAACCAGTTATTTTAATTATTGTTATGTATAATTAACTTTTTTGTTAAAGTACAAAGAAATATAGGGCATTAAAAATTTTTATATTTAGCAGTGAAACAAAACTACCTTGAATTTTATAGGCAAATCTACTTGAGTGGTAATTATATTTATCATTTTTATATTTTTATACATTTTATACTTCATACAAGTGCTTTGAAGTTACCTATCATTTCTTAGTAAGTAAGGATAGAAGAGTTGCTCAACTTTTGTAGGGCTGGTAGCTAAAACGGTCAGTACTGATCAAACTCAGTCTTTTCCATCCTTCCTATTAAAAACAGTATAGTTTTTCCTATAGTGACAGAAAATGTATTATTAATCTCTTTTTTCTTATTTTAAAATTTGTTTATTCACTTTACATCCCCATCTTAATTTCTTCTAATTGAAAATAGATTCTTCTCTAACACAATATATCCTGCCCACTGTTTGTCCCTCCACTCCTCCCAGAGAGCCTCCAACTTCCCTCTCCCCCACATCAACTACCCATTTCCTCTTCAGAAAAGAGCAGGCCTCCAATAGAGGACAGTCAAACAGGAAAACACAATAACATACAACAAGACAAGGCAAAAGCCTTCATATCAAGGCTGGACAAGGCAACCCAACAGGCAGAAAAGTCTTGAGAGCACGCCAAAGAGTCAGAGATACACCTGCTCCCAACGTTAGGAGTCTCACAAAAACACCTACCTAACAGCCATAACGTATATGCAGAGGACTTGGTGCAGACCCATACAAGCCCCATG
Source organism: Meriones unguiculatus (assembly GCF_030254825.1). Taxonomy (NCBI): domain Eukaryota; kingdom Metazoa; phylum Chordata; class Mammalia; order Rodentia; family Muridae; genus Meriones; species Meriones unguiculatus. The sequence goes on along the minus strand of NC_083351.1, from coordinate 65,709,121 downwards.
CTTGCCATTTTAGGTTCTGTGAGCCCATGTGATCCTGCTCCGTTGATTTGGTGTGCCATCTTCTCCTGGTATCCCCCATCCTTTCTGACTCCTCCAATCTTTCCTCCCCCTCTTCCACTGGGCTCCCCAGTCTCCTAGCAGAGGGACCGAACTGAGACCTCCAATTTAGCCTCTCTGCATAATGACAGGCTACGGGGTCTCTACACCCACTGCCAGGGAAAGACTCTCTGATGATGACTGGACAAGGCAATGATCTATGAGTATAGCAGAATACCATGAGAAATCAATCCTTCCTTCCTCTCTCACCCCCACCCCTCGACTTGTGTTTGGTTTTACCCTAGGTCTCTGGTCTATGTAGTTTCTGATTCCTGGCCATCCAGTCAGTGTAGAGCATGGGCTCCCTCCAGTGGTTGGGCTTGGCCTCAAGATAAACCAAACTGGTTACTAGGACAAGTTCTGCTCCACCATTGTTCCAGCACATCTTGCAGGCAGGACAGGTTGTAGGTGAAAGGTTTTGCAGCTGGGCTGGTATCCAGGTTTCTCTTTTTGTGACCTGCAGAATATCTTCTCATTCACACAGACTAGAACATAGGGGTGAAGGCTCCATGCAGACACCAGCTTGGTCTCTCTATGTTCAATGAGCTGTGTGGATGTTGTCCTTGGGAATCCCTGTCCCCTCCCTGCCATACACTGAGCTGTCAGTTTTCAGAGAGTGATCTCTGTCCTACCATCAACTTAGGTTGTTTAGGGATCTCCATGGGATCCCCCAACAATTCAAGCAAATGGAACTTACTACCATGACTGGAAGACATGTCTGGCTCCAAAAGATGGACAGTTCAGACTCTTTCCTCCTTTATGAGGAGTCTTCACTAGGGGCATTCTCAGATTCCAGTAAGTTTCCACTGCACTAGGTCTCCATACCACCCAGCAATGCTCCTCAATTCCAGCTGTCTCCCCTTGTACTCTCTCCCTCTAACCCTGCCCCTCCCATTCCTATCCACCAGCAGTTCATTGGAAAACTTTATTCTATTTCTCCTTCCCAGGGAGATCCATGTGTCCTCCTGCCAGAGCCCCCTTCTTGATCTAACCTCTCTGGGTCTGTGGATTGTAGCCTGATTATCATTTACATAAGAGCTAATACTAGCTTATAAGTGAATGCATACCATATTTGTCTCTGTAGGTCTGAATTACCGTACTCAGGATGATTCTCTTTTCTAGTTGCATTCATTTGCCTATAAATTACTTAATGTCATTTTTTTTTTACTGCTGAGTAATACTCTACTATGTAAATGGACCACATCATCTTTATCCATTCTTTGGTTAAGGGACATCTAGGTTGTTTCCAGTTATGAGCTATTATGAATAAATAACCATATCGTCGAGCAAGTGTCCTTGTGGTAGGATGGAACATTCTCTGGGTATATGCCCAAGAATGCTATAGGTGGGTCTTGAGGTAGAACTATCCCCAATTTTCTGAGAACTGCCATATTGATTTCCATAGTGTGTATACAAGTTTGCATGCCTAACAGCAGTGAAGGAGTGTTCCCCTTGCTCCACATTTTCACTAGCATGACTGTGACAGGAAATTTATGGCTTGAAATCTGAACAATTATATTAAAAGTCTACTATATTATTATATCAAGTTGGACTATATCATATTTTATTGTCTTATAAATGGTCTTAGTTGTACTCTATGGAATAATATAAAATTAAGAACATTTTCCTACAGTGTCATTTTCTCATATGCATTCCACTGGTTCTGAATGTTAAATAATTTAAGACAGAATATCCAATAACAAAATGGCCCCTCTCAGCTTCAAGAGGTACTCAGATCTGATAAGATGTGTTCTCTAGCTGCATCCCCAGCTCAAGGAAACAGTGAGGAGGATGGGGGAAGGCAGCACCTTTTTTGGGACCTTCAATAATTTTACTGGGCCACAGTATCTGAAATCTGTTCAGCCATTCCTTTTACTAGATCCACAGCAAGTACCTGAAAGCATGGATAATTCCAAATACACACTGTTTTCCTGTGCATACTGTTGCCAAAATTCCTTTCCTGGAGGAGACATAAAGTAATGTCTAAACCTCCTCTCCAAGTCCTGCCGAAGTTTACTTAGGTGAATCAATGAAGCTGTTGAGCTTTCTTAACAAAGCATAAGTGAGAGGTTACTTACAGGGGTATGAGCTGCCCCCACCCTCAAATGACTGTACCCAGAAAATGTTAAAATGTCTGGAGCTGTTGTGTATTGGCCATGAATCATCCCTTTTCCGAATGTATCCACACTATATAACATGCCTGCTGTTGGTGATCTGGTTGCCGTCGCAGTTACCGTGTCAGCTGCCCAGGATGTATCAGCACAGATGGAGCACCTGCTCATGTCTTCCCTGCTTCTATAGACTCTGTTCTTTCCCCAGGTCACACATAGCATTACAGGTGGAAGAGCACATCTGGATACTCAGGGGATCTTGTTCCCTACATGCCAAGCCTCTATGCATGGGTATAAAACTGTCATCACCAGCTACCTAGGGTAAGCTTGCACAAGAGAGCAAAGATGAACTCCCCAAGACAGAGGCTACTTGGATTAGAGGATGGTCACTCCTGATATGCATACATATCTATAATAATGCTTGATAACTTAAGCATAAGATAAATTAAGATGACAGAAAGACCTGGAGGGGACAGGAGCCACAAAAGGAGACCAACAGAGCCAAACAAAACAAACAAACAAACAAACAAAAAACAAAAAACCTGGGCCCTGAAGAGAATGATACCCCAACCAAGGGCCATGCATGAAGAGAACCTAAAACCCCTGCTCAGATGTAGCCCATAGATTCAGTGTCCAAGTGGGTTCCTTAGTAAGGGGAGCAGGGACTGTCTCTGACATGAACTCAATGACAGGCTTTCTGATTACCTCTCCGTGTGTGTGTGTGTGTGTGTGTGTGTGTGTGTGTGTGTGTGTGTGTGTGTGGTGGGGGGAGGGAGTGCAGCCTTGCCAGACCACAGAGGAGGACAACTCAGCAAGTCCTGATGAGACCTGATAGGCTAGGGTCAGAGGGAAGGGGAGGTGGACCTCCCCTATCAATGGACTGAGGGAGGAGAATAGGAGGAGAAGAAGAAGGGAGGGTGGGATTGGGAGGAAACGAGGAGGGCCACAGACAAGATACAAAGTGAATAAATTGTAATAAATAACTAAAAAACAAACAAAAAAATACACAGCCACAGCCACAGCCACACACACACAACAACAACAAAAAACATCAACAGCAAACTTTAACAGAATTCCATTCCTGTCTTTCCCAATATCTCGCTGCAGTAGACTGACATTTCTAACTGGGGCAATATGAAAAGAGAGAATGTCTATCTGCCACCAGTGTGGTAAAATGTAATGAGATGAAGGGAGGTGAATGTCATAGGTATGGTGACCAAGGATTAGGTTCCTTTAAAAGGGTTGCTTGCACATGACAATCTCAGCAGCTGACATGCTAACTGAGACAGACATCAGATCACCAGTTGCAGGCAAAATAATGACTTGTCCACACACAAGAGATTCATATGTTTTAAGACTTGGTGATGCTACTTAAAATGGTACATAACTTAAAACTTCGGCTTTAAAATTTTCTAGGGATTTTCATTTAATAAGTTGGAACTTCAACTGATTTTGACTAACTGAATCCACAGAAAATGGAACCACAGAGAAAGGAGATCCACTATATTCTATAATATATAGAATTGTAGGTACATTTTCAATGCAAACAGAAAAAAACAAAGCAAAACAGACAAAATAAAAATATATCTAAAAAATAACATTCTCCCTAAGCAAGACATTTTATTAAGAAAATGCCATAAAGGATTAAGTATTATAAATGGTTTTGAATATGAGGTATAATATCTGCAAAAAGAAAATAATTCCTCAAGCTGATTAATGTCAAAGTTACAAAGAACTTACAAAAATGTTTTTATATGGCATGGATCCTAGTCTCATCAGCAAAGCAGTTAATAATGTGTCTTCTTAAATGTCTACAAAAAAATAATTATATGTAGACTTACTCAAAGAGACTTATGTAACATCCTATCAGTGAAGAAGTTTCAAGAAATAGGTAAATCATGCCATGAAAGCTATAGTTTAAGATGCACTGGAATTGAAAACACGTAAGAACTTAGATAAATAGCAACAATGACTATAAATAGTTCATGAAGTTTCTACACAACAGATCCTTCACATAAAATTATAGGTAAACCTATGCTATGAGGTATGAGGTATTAAATAAATGTAAAACACTAAATCATCAATAATAGCACTCACTAGAACATATTAGTCATCTAAATCTGCTGAATTAATAAGCCAACAAATATGTAAAGAAATATGCAAATTAAAGGCTAAAAGAAATAGGAAGTATAAAGAACACAAAGAAAACGTATTTATTGGTCACCAAACAAAGTAGGTGTTCAAACAAAGAACAATATCCAGAGAAGGCTGGGGATTCTTCATGCTTATGATTCCCCTACAAATCACTACCCCCAACAGCTCTACAATCACTACCTGCAACACCAGCATCCCAACAGCAGTTCCTACCATTACTTTCCAACTCCCTACACCATGGCCACCGTCTCCATAACTTCCAACACAAGTACCATTATTACTACCATTACCATTTCAATTACTATGGCAGCCATCACCACCACTACCATCACCATCATCTGTGTCAGCCACATCACTATGATCTCCACCACTGTCATCACTATCATGTCATAATCAGCACTTCACCACCACAAGATGAAAAACCCCAGGAAGTGCATGTTGCTGTGTACAAGCCCTACGCATTTGCTATGTAGAAACAAATGAAAACAATTTATTCTTCCTTGAACTATATGCTCCACCCTCTTAGCAATTTCACAGTCCTCAAACAGTTACCAGCTCTCTTAAGCTGCCATATAGCTCAACACCAAGGGAACTACAGGTTGGGCTCTTAGGTGTTTATAAAAAATACACATTAAAAGTACTTATTTTTCTACAAATTCTCAATTTTCAAATCTAAGCCAACCTGATAACCCTCCAGATTGCTCTGATTTTATACTGTCTCAATCCTAGGATACCTCTGTGAACTAGGCAGAGAAGAGTGTTTATGTCAGAAAGTTGCTGGGTTTTTTTGATAGAGAACATTTGATACATGAAAGTTTTTCGTAACTTCCTTCCTTCCTTGTACTCTGTTAAAATTTCATCAAGGGGCTGTCCCACCACATCGTACTACTTAATAATGTGTCTTCTTAGGTTTCCCTTAGTCAACCAGGGCAGGCCTTCTCATGGCCCCTCTAGAATGCCTTCACCCTGCTCAACACTCCCAGACTATCTTTCCGGTTTGACATCTCTTAACATTCTGTATGCTACCCATGAGTTCTTCACTCTAAGAGGTACATTCTGTGGAGGAGGGTGATTCCCACTTGTGTTCACTGCGGCATCCCACACACCTCGAGTGGCACACAGTAAGCACATTGTACCCTAACAGAGCACATACACTGCCTGCGTGAGAGAAGGCTTGGCTTTCCTCCAAATATGGAGATGCAAGTTATTATGTTCAGGTTCATGTTTAGGTTATGTTTTATGTTCTGAACATATAATGTTCGGGTTAATATTTAAGAAATTAAATATTCAAATTCTCTCTAAGAATTTGAATGATATGGATATTTGATGGTCAGGGAAAGATAAATACTGCATAAAGTGTGGTCGCAGAAAATAGGAAGTGAAAAACCTGTATATTCTATCAGTCTATTAATCACAAAACATTGCCCCTATAATCATATGTAACCTTAGTTGGTAAGCTACCACCTATGGGAGTTCATAATGACATGTATAATTTTAACTTAAAAAGAAAGCATTGACTTATTAATATTCTAACTCTGGTATTACTCAAAGTCCTTGGACATAAGGGTTTGGCAGAAATAGCTGTATATTAAATGAAAAGATAAGTGTCTTGCTTTACACACACACACACACACACACACACACACACACACACACACACTCACTCTCTTTTGAAGAGGCATGACATTAGAATGCCTCCATGGGGTGAGGGTGAGGTGAAGAGATGACTGAGGTTCAATTCCCAGTACCAACAAAACAGCTATTTGTGGCACTATTTCTGGGGTAACTTATGGCTTGGCATCTTCTATCCTCTGTTGGAACTACATATACACAGTACACAGACATACGTGCAGGCAAAACACCAATATACATAAAATAAAATATATAATAAAATAAAATACATAAAGAATACCTCGGAAGGGTTGGCAAGATGGCTCAGCAATAATGAAACTTGCTACCAAGCCTGAAAACCTACACTAGAACTCACAAAGTGAAAGAGTACACACACACACACACACACACACACACACACACACTAATAAATAAATCCATCAAAAAGGAATATCATTGTAATCCTAAGGGGAGAAATTCATTCTATAATTGTGTTTTAATTAATATAGAACAAGAGACCATTGCAAAACTTTACGAGGTATCATATAAGTATAAAAATGATATCCCATTTGAGGCAGTGATGGTATAGCCATCTTTCAAAAATAATATATAACAGTATATGTAGTTAATTCATTCAAAAATTTCTTTGCGGTACTAGGGATTAGATCAAAGGTGCATTGAGTTAAAGTAATAGACCATTTTATTAATGATGTAAACAGGTTAATTTTTTTATATTTTAGTTATTATTTATTATAATTTATTCACTTCTTACCCTGGCTGTGGCTCCCTCCCTCTTCTCCTCCCAGTCCCACCCTTCCTTCCTCTATGCCTGTCCTCAAGTCCATTGATAGGAGAGGTCCTCCTCCCCTTCTCTCTGACCCTAGCCTATCATGTCTCATCAGGACTGACTGCATTGTCTTCCTCTGTGCCCTGGCAAGGTTGCACTCCCCCAGGGGGAGGTGATCAGAGAACCTGCAACTGAGTTCATACCAGAGAAAGCCCCTGTTGCCCTTACTAGAGACCCTACTTGGAGACTGAGACTATGGGCTACATCTGAGTAGGGGTTTTAGGTCATCTCCATGCATGTTCCTTGGTTGGCGTATCAGTCTCTGTAGTCTCCAAGGCCCAGTTTATTGGCTCTGTTGGTCTCTTTTGTAGCTCCTGTCCCCTCCAGTCTATCTCCCCCTTCTTTCATAAAATTTAATGCACTCTTCCCAAAGATTGGCTAAGAGTCTCAACATCTGCTTTGATACCTTAAACAGTAGAGTCTTTCAGAAGTCGTCTGTGAAGGGTTCCTGTCCTGTTCCCTGTCTTCTCCTGCTTCCTATGTCTATTGTGTTTGCACTTCTGAATGAAGATTGAGCATCTTCCCTAGAATCCTCCTTGTTTAGCTTCTTTTAGGAGTATAGATTTTAGTATGTTTATCCTATATTATATGTCTAATAACCACTTATGAGTGAATATATACATATGTGCCTTTCTACATCTTGGTTACCTCACTCAAAATGATCTTTTCTAGTTCCCATCATTTGCCTGAAAATTTCATGATTTCCTTGTTTTTAATAGCTGAGTAATATTCCACTATGTAAATGTACCACAATTTTTGCATCCATTCCTCCACTGAAGGACATCTAGGTTGTTTCCAGGTTCTGGCTACTATGAATAAAGCTACAACAAACATGGTTCAGCAAATGCCGTGGTTATATAGTTGAGCATATTTTGATATATGCCTAGGAGTGGTATAGCTGGATCTTGAAGTAGCACTATCCCTAATATTCTCAGAAGGCAGCAAACTGACTTCCAAAGTGGTTGTACAAGTTTACATTCCCACCAGCAATGGAGGGGACTTCTCCTTTCTCCACATACTCGCCAGCATGTGTTGTCACTTGAGTTTTTATCTTAGCCATTCCTCAATTGAGAATTTTCTGTCTAGCTCTGTGCCCCATTTTTAAATTGGATTACTTGGTTTGTTGCTGTTTAATTGCTTAAGTTCTTTATGTATTCTGGATATTAATCCTCTGTCAAATATAGGGTTGATGAAGATCATTTCCCAATCTGTAGGCTGTTGTTTTGTTTTGATGACAGTGTTCTTTGCTTTACAGAAGCTTTTCAGTTTCATGAGGTCCCATTTTTTGACTATTGATCTTAGAGTCTGTGCTGTTGGTGTTCTGTTCAGAAAGTTGTCTCCTTTGCTAATGAGTTCCAGGTTCTTTCCCACTTTTTCTTCTAACAGGTTTAGTGTGTCTGGTTTTATGTTGAAGTCTTTGATCGACTTGGACTTTAGTTTTGTGCAGGGGATACTGGAGGAAAGGTGAGACTGGAAGGAGAAGAGGAAGGGGCCTATGACTGAGATGTAAATTGAATTAATAAAAAAATGAAAAATTAATCAGGAACATCACAAATAACCTAAAACAAGAGTAAGTTGATGTTCAGGGTGGCGTATATTTATATGATTTTTTCAAACTCTATGGTTTGTGTTCAATAGTTAAGTTATTCATTTTAATAGTAATTAATTAATTAATTAATTTTTGTGTGCAGGTGTTTCATCTGCTTATCCCTCCATATACCTAGTGTCTGTGCCTAGTGGCTGTGGAAGTCAGAAGAGGGCATCTGGAAGGAACTGGAATTACAGATGGTTGTGAACCATGAAGCAGGTTTTGGGAACTGAGCATGGGTCCTCTGGAAAAGCTCAACATCCTTAGTCATCAGGGAAATGCAAATCCAAATGACCCTGAGATTTCACCTTACACCCATGAGAATGCCTAAGATCAGAAACTCAAGTGACAACACATGCTGGAGAGGATGTGGAGAAAGGGGAACCCTCCTCCATTGCTGGTGGAAATGTAAACTTGTACAACCACTTTGGAAATTAATCTGATGCTTTCTCAGACAATTAGGAATAGTGCTTCCTCAACATCCAGCTATATAACTCGTAGGTATATACACAAAATATGCTGAAGTATACAACAAGGACATTTGCTCAACCATGTTTGTAGCAGCTTTATTGATAATAGCCAGAATCTGGCAACAACCTAGATGTCCCTCAACTGATGAATGGATACAGAAATTGTGGTACATTTACACAATGGAATACTACTCAGCAATTAAAAACAAGGAAATCATGAAATTTTCAGGTAAAAGGTGGGAACTAGAAAAGATCATCCTGAGTGAGGTATACCAGAAACAGAAAGACACACATGGTATATACTCACTTATAAGTGGATATTAGAAATATAATATAGGACAAACATACCAAAATCTGTATACCTAAAGAAGCTAAGAAGAAGGTGCCTGTGTTAGATAATCAAACATAAAGGCAAATGGGATAGACATCGGAAGAGGGAGAAAACAGGAGAGGAGCCTACGACAGAGGGCCTCTGAAAGATTCTACCCAGCAGGGTATTAAAGCAGATGCTGAGACTAATAGCCAAACTTTTGGCAGAGTGCAGGGAATCTTAGGAAAGAAGTGGGAAATAGTAAGACCTGAACGGGACAGGAGTTCTACAAGGAGAACCAACAGAACCCAAAAAATATGGGCCTAGGGGTGTTTTCTGAGATGGAACTCCAACCAAGTATGGAGATAACCTAGAACCTCTGCACAGATGTAGGCCATGGCAGCTCAGTGTCCAAGTGGGTTCCCTAGTAAGGGGAACAGGGGCTGACATGAACTCAGTGGCTGGCTCTTTGATCACCTGCCCCTGAGTGGGGAGCAGCTTTAAAACGCCACAGAGGAAGACACTGCAGCCAGTCCTGATGAGATCTGATAGACTAGGGTCAGAGGGAAGGGGAGGACCTCCCCCATCAGTAGAATGGGGGAGGCACATGGGAGGAGAAGATGGAGGAGAGGTGAGATCGCTAGAGAACGAGGGAGGGGTCTACAGCTGGGATACAAAATGAATAAATTGTAATTAATAAAAAAATTATTAAAAAAAGAAAAGCAGCCCACATTTTGAAGTACTTGGCAGTCTTTCCTGTAGCCATGTAATTACTATAGCCTTTGTTGTTAATACGTAAGTGTTTAATATTTCACTACACAGAATTCCACTCAGACTTACATGTAGAAAGCTTGCTCCTTAGCTGATGGTATTCTTTTTGGACGATATTAAAATTTTTAGAAGGCAAAGCCTAGTAGCATGAAGTATAACACTGGGTACTTGCCTGAGAATTCTTTTTCCTGACACCCATTCCCTCTATATATCCATCTCCAGCTCTCTCATTCCTGACCACCACAATAGTCAGTTTCACCTCAGATCCAAAGCTACAGATTCAGCTGACTATAGTCTGAAATCAGGAGCCAAAAAGCTAACAGGCTCACATGCTGTGGGGTAAGTAGTACGCATTAAATACTGAACAGAGTTGCTTAACAAGTCAGCTCTGTGAGGGACAGTATCCCTCCAGGCCAGAGGTCAGCAAACTTTATGGAAAGAGACAGTCAGTTTTTCCCTTACCAGGTCTTTAGACAAACGAAGTGTTCCACTAAACCAGAAACTTTAATTTCATATGGTATTCATGTGTCGGAAAGTCTTCTCCTTCCTCTTCCTCCTCCTTCTATTTTTGATAGTTTTCAACCATTTAAAAATGTCAGAGCCACCTTTGGCTTGTCGCTAGTGCAAAAGCAACCAGCAGGCTAGGTTTGTCCTGATGACTGTCATTTACCAACTGACACCTGTCTAAGCTTACAATTGGTTCTTGTGACTATGCCACTAAAACTTACGTATGTGCAAAAATTTCATAGGAGGAAGAGGCTTCAACACTTGAAAAAAACATCTCTTTGAGTCACACACCTTGTTCTTCTGCAGAGAACTTCACAAGGGAGACCAAGCTGCTGATCCACTCTATATGGCAGTGTGTGGGGACAGACAGGCAGGCACATGGTGGGGTTGGGGAGCCTTTCTCCACAGTTGTACAGGCAGCCCAGTTCACCCTGCCCACTGAATTATTGTTAACACTTCCTGAAGAACATTCTGTAGACGTTTACAAAAATCCTTTCAAATTTACTGACAATTAAAATAAATTATTACAAGACAATGAGTGTCAATAATAAGCCTAATTTCAAAAGACCAATGATAAAGTCATTAGAATGACATTCTTGATTACTTAATTTATGGTTTGCCAATACTTTTCCTAATGTAGGTTAATGAGTTCTTACATTTTGCAGTTATAAAACCTATCAGGTTAGATGATGCTGACTCCTCTAAAACTCCTTAATGGGAAATAAAGCAGATCTTAAAAAAATAATAGGATATTAATTGTGATTCCATGCAGTATATCTAAAAAGAGACTTGGCCTCATAAAATAGGAAACTAGGAGTTCAGTCTAGTAAAATCATTCCCAAGTTTGCTATTAGCTCATGCATCTTAGGTCAAGTCACTTAGTGCCCGTCCATCTATCCAGGGTAGAACATAATTGCAGAAATTAACCTGTAGCCATTCTATGGGGTTCTGAGACATCCACTGTAAAATCATGGACTATGTTTATAAGGTAACAGATTTAGAACTGCTAGTTCCTCTTATTAACAATCACATTTGCTTTGAAAATGTATTCCTATAGATTTCATAAAGACATACAAAGCACATGACATTTATTAAATCTAATACTCTTTTTAAGTAAATTTTAAGATTTCTTCTCAATAAAACCAAGTTTAATTCTATGAAAGATTCAGATAATCTTTAAAAGTATCAAATTTTAAGCTGTCTTCCTCAAAAAATTAACAAGAAAAGCCAGCCATTTGGATATACTTTGTGTTAAATATTAGCCACAATGTAAATTATATTCTGGAAGCCCACAATAATTTAACAAGGGAAGTGTATTATCATGCTTTAGGCTACTCATATGGAAATTTTGAGAGATAAGGTAACTTGCCCAAGGCTACAAAGCTGATGAAAACAAGATACTGAATGACCTGAAGTCCACATTATTAGGCAACAAGCTTTGGATTCAACCCTCTTTGTGTATTCTGGAAAGTTTAAGCAGAAACATGACTTGAAGCTTCATCTTCATTTAGTTTGCTTTCTACAGTTCAAACGGGTGAACATCCTTTACCATCTATGTATTCAGGGACACCATGAGTGCACACAGCTTCCATGTAAATAGAGATTTACAAAGTTTATGGTACTTGTTGCCATATGACAGTGGTTGTGAAGTTTGGCTTTCCCTTAAAAACCAAATCAAAACAAAAACCCACACCTTTTATTGATTTCCTAACTTACTAAATTATATAGATTTATTATTCACTGATACATAAAAACAAAAAGATTATACATATTAATGGGGTAATATATGATATTTCAACACAGGTATTGCTTAAATCAGATTAAATGTATCTGTTTCTTTGCTTATTATTTTGTTACAGTGAAATATTTTTAAAATTTTTTAATTTAATTTAATTTTCATTAATTAAGGTTTATTTACTTTGTATCCCAGCTGTAGCCCCATCCCCCATCCCCTACCAATCCTACCTTTCCTCCCTCTTTTTCTCCTATGCCCCTCCCCCAGTCCAATGATAGGGGAGGTCCTCCTCCCCTTCAATCTGACCCTAGTCTATCATGTCTCATCAGGACTGGTTTTATTGTCTTCCTCTATACAGAGAAATCTTAAAAAATACTTTGTTCCTTAGATTTCCTCAGTGTCTGTTGTTATGTCCCCCTTTTCATTTTTGATTTTGTTGATTTGGACAGTGTCCCTCTGCCTTTTAGTTAGTTTGGCTAAGGATTTGTCTATCTTGTTGATTTTTCTCAAAGAACCAGCTCTTGGTTTCATTGATTCTTTGAACTGTTCTCTTTGTTTCTAATGTATTGATTTCAGCCCTGAGTTTATTTCCCACCTTCTACTCCTCTTGGGTGTGGCGGGTCTGCTTCTTATTTATTTATTTATTTATTTATTTATTTATTTATTTATTTTTGTTCTGGTACTTTCAGGTGTGTCATTAAGTTGCTTGTATGAGATGCCTCGAATTTCTTCATGAAGGCACTTAGTGCTATGAACTTTCTTCTTAGCACTGCTTCCATTGTGTCCCATAAGTTAGGGTAAGTTGTACCTTCACTTTCATTAAGTTCTAGGAAGTCTTTGATTTCTTTCTTTATACGAGAATCTAGAAAAAAAACCTACGTGTTCCTCAGTGGAGGAATAGATGCAAAAAATGTGGTACATTTACGCAATAGAATACTACTCAGTAATTAAAAACAAGGAAATCATGAAATTTGTATGCAAATGATGGGAACTAGAAAAGATCAGCCTGGGTAAGGTAACCTAGAAGCAGAAAGATACATCTGGTATATACTCACTTATAAGTGGATATTAGCCATATAATATAGGATAAACATACTAAAATCTATAGTCCTAAAGAAACTAAACAATAAGGAGGACCTTGGGGAAGATACTCAATCGTTATTCAGAGGGCCAACACTATAGACACTGGAATCAGGAGAAGACAGGGAACAGGACAGGAGCCTACCACAGAGGGCCGCTGAAAAACTCTACTGGTTTGGATATCGAAGCAGAGGCTGAGACTCTTAGCCAAAATTTGAGCAGATTACAGGAAACCTTATGGAAAAAGAGGGAGATAGAAAGACCTGGAGTGGACAGGAATTCCACAGGGAGAACAACAGAGCCAAATTACCTGGGCCCAGGGGCCCTGCAGAGACCAATACTCCAACCAAGGACCACGCACAAAGAGCACCTAAACCCCCATTCAGAGAAAGCGCATAGGCTGCTCAGTATCCAATGGGTTCCCTAGTAAGGGGTACAGAGGCTGTCTCTGACATGAACTCAGTGGATGGCTCTTTGATCACCTCCTTTTGGGCAGGGGCTGCAGCCTTGCCAGGCCATAGAGGAAGATAATGCAGCCAGCCCTGATGAGACCCGATAAGCTAGGGTCTGATAGAAGGGGAGGAGGTCATGCCCTATCAGGAACTAGGGAAAGGACAGGTGGGGAGAAGAGGGAGGTAGTGTGGGACTAGGAGGAGATGAGGAAGGGGGTTACAGCGGGGATACAATTTGAGTAACTTGTAATAAATAAATAAAATTAAATACTAAAACAAAACAAAACAAAACACTTTGTTCCACCTTCTTGAAATGAACATTATCACTATTTAGAGTCACTATGCTATGCAATAGCACAGTAACACGAGGTGCCTCTCTCTGGCTGAAATTAGCCCCCAACATTAACTTTTCTCCAGCTTCTGGTAACCATCGTCCTACTTTCATGTGTAATGAGACAAATGTTTTTAGATTCCACACATGAATGAGACATGCAGGCCTTGGCTTTCCTGGTATGGCTATTTTACTTACGAAACAACTTCTATTCTGTTAGCCCTGCCACAAATGACTGGATTTCACTTCACTCCCAGGAGTGGTCAAATGGGCTTCTACTTTATGTGTGTACATCACTTTCTTCATGTGCCCATCAGTTATTAAACACTCAGGATGCTTTCATTATTTTTTTTCTTTTTTTGTTACAGATATTATGTTCTAAAATCAAAGTTACAGGGAAAATTATTAGAAGGCCATTTTAAGATACCCATTTGTAACTCTAGAGTCTTTTAAAAGAAATGTTCTAGAAGTGTATATCCCGTTTGAAACACATATATGTGAAGAGTCTTTTAAAATAGTCATAGAAACAATAATTCATAAAGTATTTATTTTGGGAATTAGGCTAGTAGATGCATTAAATTTCTTTTTTGTATTTAATTTCCTATCAACAATCGAATTCTTTTTATGTATAATTTTTTAATTTAATACAATTTATTCAATTTGTATCCTAGCTGTAGCCTCCAACCTCATTTCTCTCAATCCCACATCTCCTCCCATGCCCATTCCCCAGTCCACTGATAGGGAAGACCTCTTCCCCTTTTATCTGACCCTATCCTATCAGGTCTCATCAGGACTGTCTTTCATAGTCTTCCTCTGTGGCCTGGTAAGGCTGCTCCCCCATCCCTACTAAGGGGGAGGTGATCAAAGAGCCAGCCACTGAGTTCATGTCAGATATAGCCTCAACCATACAATGGAAAAAAGACAGCATCTTCAACAAATGGTGCTGGTCTAACTGGATGTCTACATGTAGAAAATGCAAGGAGTTCCATACTTATCACCTTGTACAAAACTAAGGTCTAAGTGGATCAAAGACCTCAACATAAAACCAGACACACTAAACCTGTTAGAAGAAAAAGTGGGGAAGAACCTTGAGTTCGTTTGCACAGGAGACAACTTCCTGAACAGAACACCAACAGCACAGGCTCTAAGAGCAACAATCAATAAATGGGACCTCATGAAACTGAAAAGTTTCTGTAAAGCAAAGGACACTGTCATCAGAACAAAACAACAGCCTACAGATTGGAAAAGGATCTTCACCAACCCTGAATCTGACAGAGGGCTAATATTCAAAATATATAAAGAACTCAAGAAGTTAAAAAGCAACAAATCAAGTAATCCAATTAAAAAATGGGGTACATAGCTAAATAATCAAATTCTTTAAGGGCAAGATGACATCCACCAAATAGGAAGGAGAGAGAATGTTAATTGTGGAGCATAAGAGAGGTGGCTAGTTGTCCGCCACAGAACTAAGTGGCTAAATAGGACTAGAAAAGAACAAATAATCCTGAAGATGAAGATACCAAAGATCATCTTTAATGCTCACTCTGAAAACATGAAATAGTTTCTTACTTACTTACATTAGAATGTTGACATAGATTTTATTAAAAAAGAGGAAGGAGTATTACCGAGTTTTAATCTTTTGTTTAGCATCTACACATTTAATCTTTCCTGATTCACTGCTAAATATCTTTCTTCTTGTATGCATGCAAGAAACACACTGAAAATTATCTTCAAGAGTCTTTGTAAAATTGAATATATTAAAATTTTTATAGTCATATGTCCAAATAAGTCATTTAAATGAATTGACTAGAATTCTATAATTAGAAACTGGTTTTCCTGATTGAGAACACAACAAAGAACAAAATGAAATTATTCTAGATAATCAGATATAGATCTAAAATTATACCAACCACATTCTCAAGCTCTCTAAGAATTGCACCGGTTAGATAAAACCAATTAGAACCTCAGTGATCCATGTACTAGATACAGTTAAGTAAGCTATTTATTCACCTGCAGAGATGTAATCACAAGATAACTACTTTCCATTTGTTTTTTGTTATCAAAATCACAGTGGAGTAGACTGTCGATCTAATTAGAATTAACAGTCTCTTTACAAACACTCTTATTTTTCACATTAAAAATTACTTTTTTCTTCTTAAATCACCAAATGGCAACTCTAAATGATTTCCTGAATGAGCATGTCACATGAATAAAGTTTTAAAAACTCAAAATAACTGGTACTAATGCAATCTAGGATTCTCTTTCTGGTTTTCACCCAATTTCACTTCTAGCAACTCTGCACTTGAGAGCCCAGCCATGAAGATATTCTAATCCAGTGTCACTTTGGGTGCTCTATGTATTGGAAGGTAACACTTCTGTACAAGGTGGTACCGAATGAAAATTACAGCATTTCACACCAGAAAGTCACCCCTCTGTCAATGCAAGTCAAGTGTCTAGAACAACATGAGTTTCCATGTTTTTTTTGAGTTATTTTTCAATATTTTATTTTTACTTTTGCATCATCAATTTATGTACTCAATATATTTAATGGAAAACAAAACCTTCTGTACATAAATAACACTTGTTATAAAACTGAGAACATAATGATCAGTAATGTACATCAGTTATCTGGTCAGGTTAGAGATTTTCATTCTAATAATATGGCAAAAAAATAGACTCAAAAACTTTTAGTTACTCAAAACAACCTACTGTGAATTATGGACTCATCTTCACACACATTTTCCTGATGTAACTTCCTTAATAACACATTAAATATATGGTTATTTATTTATTTATTAAGTTTTTATTTTTTTAATATTGGTCTATTTACTTTGTATCCCAGCTGTAGCCCCCTCCCTTATTCCCTCCCACTCTCTCCTTCCCTCCCTCATCTCCTCCCTGCCCCTCTCTAAGTCCACTGATAGGGGAGCTCCTCCTCCCCTTCCATCTGACCCCAGCTTATCAGGTCTCCTCAGTACTGGCTGCAATGTCCTCCTCTGTGGCTTAGCAAGGCTGCTCCTCCCTGGGAGGGTGGGGTGAGGTCAGAGAGCCAGCCACTGAGTTTATGTCAGAGACAGTCCCTGTTCCTTTTACTAGGGAACCCACTTGGATACTGAGCTGCCATGGGCTACATCTGTGCAGGGGTTCTAGGTTATATCCATGCAGAGGGGTCTTTTCTGAGACTGATTCTCCAACCAAGGATCATACATGGATATAACCTAGAACCCCTGCTCAAACATGAGGTTTTGCTCCCTTCCTAAAAGCATGGGCAGAATTCTGTGAGTAGAAGAGGGTTCAAAAAAAAGTTTCCATAGCCCACTTATGGCGCTGTCCTCAAAGAAGCTGGCCTACTAGAAGTGCCAGAAGATCTCACCAGTCAGTAGCTCTCTTCATCGTTAGATAACCACCCTCTAAGGAATAAGACTGTGCTAGACTTGATACAAATCATGTGGTTTATGCTGGGCACTCAATTCTCTCCTCCTAGAAGTCTGGTTTGAAGTGCATATTACGCAGAGGGCCTGAGTATATATGAGACCAGCATCTGGTAAATTTCTGAGCATTCTCTAATGAGCTTCTGAAAAACAATATCATTTGTCACAGAAATGATTAGCTACATCCTCAATAACCTAATAAGAAAAGACTCAGAATTGCTGCCTTTCTTTCCTGACCATGACCTATGGGCCTCTTCCCTTTGCTCATTTTGCTCTCTTATCTTTCTCTTGTTAAATCATAGCCTTGATTTCAACTATAAGCCAAGGTTTCTAGGTCCTCTTTGAGAATCTCTAAACTATGGAGGCAAGCTGAGAACCTTGAAAATGATGCAGAGAAATTCTATTTCACTGAGACTGCCTGAATGATATCATTTGTTCCTAGACATATCCTGACCTGGGACATGGTGTTGGTCTAGGTTCCATTCCATCATAGCTACTATGCATAGGAATAGAGAATTTAATCCCCTCTTCTCTTTCTTTCTACAAAGTCTAGAAGGTAGATAAGGAAAAAGATGAAATATAAAGATACTCATAGGCTCTGATGCTCAGCATTGTACCCATCAGACTTCCAATTGTCTCCAGAAAGACTGATGCAAATGGGGAAGGATCTGGAATACTGGAAATATTCATGGGTAATGATGCTTACTTACCTAGAACAATCTAGACTGCAAGACTAAGTAACAGAAAATGCAAATCCGATGCAAAGAAAATGAGACAGTGTCACTTCTAGGTCACAAGGAGCACTGCTTTATTTTGAGATATTTCCCTCATTAAACTAGAAGAATGATGTATAGTGACTAGACAAAGGCATGGATTCTGGGGACAGACGGCCTCTTTATCAAGTCCTACTTCAAACAATTCCTGGTTGTGCTACCTCATACAAGTTATTCAGCATATTTTCATTTCTAATCATACAGATAAGAATTTATAAATGGAAGTCCATGTAAACTTGTATATTGTAACTCCTTAAAATGTGTTGTCACTACTTTAGCTAGCTGTATTGATCAATGTATTATAGAGCAATTTCACCTACATTCTTAACTATTTTTAGAGTAGGTCAGATTCATAGTGAAATAAAAAATTACTCCCTAAGTGTCATTGTTAGCATCCTCCCCACAGTGGCCTATTTGCTACAACCGAACCTAGAAACACATGTCTTTGTTACCTAAAGTCCACAGTTTTCACTAGCATTTATTGTCAGTGTTGTATACTCTATATGTTGGACCAATATACATATAACTATATTCATCATCATATCATATAGTGTATTTTCAACGCCATGAAATCACTCTTTAGAGATGCTATTTTTTTGTCATGAGTTTTAAAAAGAAGAGTAAGTTTAAAAAGGTTTTGAAATACTGAAACAAGCTGAGCAGCATCCAGGTACATTTTAGCCTAGTTGCAAACCAATATAAAAGAATGAGTGTTGGTGAGTAATATGCAGACATTCTGGAGTGAAATGCATTTGAAAAATATTAAGGTAAATTTCTACTTCTTTCAGACTTCCTTAAAATGGCACTGTTCAATATGGGTTTCCAGAAGACATATATGGAATGTCAAATTTCACAAACTCACATAATCTCATGTCTCTTTTTATTTGAAATACTATTTAAGACCAGTTTCTTGTCACTCCAGTTCCAACAGAAGGCTTATAACCTGCTTTTCTATTGAGTACATTTTAGTGACTACGGATGCGAAAATGAATGACCACGTCTGTGAGGTTTCACTAGGTACCCAGTTAGCAGGAATAAGGAGAAAAATCCTGACAAAACTGTTTATATCAAGCTCTGCAAACAAGTACAGAGAAGAAATAAACAAAACCTCTGGGTGGTGAACAGATAGGGAGGCCAAATGAGTACGTCCCATCTTCCAGCTGACTAAGGAAAGAGAGACAGCGCAAAAGACCCTTGAGAATATTATGTACAACACAAGAAGATCGAGGAGGGCATGCATGCATTGTGGGGTCACATGTATCTATCTCACTTGGGGGTACTTATGGTTAAAGGGCAAAGTCTCCTTGTTCCTAAATACCTTAATGGTATTACAACACTTTAAACAAAAGAAATTTCAAAAAAATATACATGCAATCAATTCAATTTGAAAGAACCATGACTGACTGAAGCGCAGGAATTGAGGTGCACTCAGGAGACAGTTGCATGTGAAGTTCCCCCGGCAGGCTCATCATCCACTTGGTGAGATGCTAATAAAGGTGAGGCAGCTAGTTCAGAGGGTGCGAAGTAAAGAGCCTGTCATTCACTGTCAGTGTAAAGTGCCTGTCTATAATTCCCTCAGTAACAGCTTTATATATCACAGCATATGCTAATTAGTCTTCATGCCTAAGCCTACAGATTTGATGTACTCAGAATTTCTTTGCTTCGTTTTGTTTCTATTTTTTAAAAAGTATGCGAGTGGAGCTGGCCTTTCAGTGCTTTGTCATTTGCTGTGCTTACATAATAATCAATTATGCTAACTTTAAAATTTCTAACAGTCCAATTTGTTATGTTCTCTAAATTCATTTTATCATATCTAAATTTTATTGGCATATGGGTTGGAGAACTGAAAAAAATGACACCAGTAAGGGTGAAAATAATAATATTCATGAGATTTAAGTAGATCAGTGCAGACATTTTTAACAGGAGATGTTCAATGAAATTTAAATAGACTGAACCCATGGCTTTGTCAAAAGATATTTTAAAGGGTCTTGATTGTGAATAAAAAATAAATTCACAAATTGCATATTTAGAGGAATGAACTGACAGAAAATATTTTTGAAGCTGCATTAATGAGAAACAGTAGACATTAAGATGTTCATTGGACAATCATTTTTGAAAGTAAAATAAAATACTACCATATTAGACTATAGTGTTAGTATTTCTAGAATATTCCTGTACCCATATCATTGTTTAATCATTACTATAAGCATATAAGGGAACCAAAACCATGAAACATGATTTTTCTCTCACATATGGTAGTAAGACACTCAGGTATGTAATAACTTAAAAATAATGTTCATAGTTCAAGAAATCACTCTATTATTTACAAAAAATAAATGTATGCTATTAAGATCAAAGCTTATTACATTTTTGACAAATATATGTACCTATGCACTCATTTTATTCTGCGTTTTCCCCACCTTAACACCTGGGATCAGTTTTCTCATTCTTAAACTGCAATTAAAATCCAAAGCATTATTTAATATCAGTAAGCCACTCATAAAAAAAAAGATATTCTATTGACCTGTCACCTAGAAGCCAGTCTCTAATAAATCTTACAGAAAAATTATATGTAAGCTCAAATCCCACTTCTAAGTGTAACAGAAACACACTGAAGTAGGTGACTATGATGTGGGGTGACATGAGCCATTTTCTGCTCCTCTAGATAACTGAACATCTATAGAAAGGAAAATTTTGATCTTCTTTGTTGAAAGCAGGCTTTAAAACCTGGTATATGGCTTCAGCAATATATACGACAATAAGAACACTTAGTCAGGAAGCATTTGTTTAATAAAAGTCATTTCTAAATTATCATACAATTTGCTCACATTTGTCATGTTTCCCAATGCAGAAAAAGTCACAACACACTGGAAAGCAGGAAGGAGGGGACTAGGTGTCTGTCTTGGACCCTAGTTCTATTTCTGCCGCCAGCTGGTGGTCTGTAGCCTTATCATACACAGAAGACTGGTGGTCCACAGCACAGCCTTTCTGCTACTCATCTTTACACTGGGATTGGATTATTTCCATAGCCATGTCTTTGCCTGTGCAACTGTAACACTACAGGGTCCTCAGCTCTCTAATATGGACTTGGTGGTGGGCTCTTTGGTCACCTCCCCTTTAGGGGGGAGGGTAGACAGCCTTGGCAGGCCACAGAGGAAGACAGTGCAGACAGCCTTGATGAGAGGCTGATAGGCTAGGTTCAGACAGAGGGGAGGAGGTCCTTCCATATCAGTGGACTAGGGGAGGGACCTAGGGGGAGCAGAGGGAGGGAGGGTGAGACTGAGAGGAGATGAGGGTGAGGGCTACAGCTGGGATACAAAGTGATTAAATTGTAAGCGATAATAAATAAGTAAGCAAGTAAGTAAATGAATAAATAAATAAATAAGAAGCTCTGAATTGCCAACAAAGTGAAAATCAATCAATCAAACAAACAATGTAAGCATTGTTTAGAGACATTGTTCACTGAATTAAAAACAGTGACCCATGCTGGAAGAACTAAGGCAAACAGAGATTTTGTAGTTACCTGAAAGAAAGTTCTAGTACACAGTAAGCACAGGATTGTATACTCTCTGCAAAGTTCAGCTACATACGGGTCCATGCTGCTCTACGATTACTCAAAGACTGCAACAATATTTTAATACTCTGAATGTCATTTCTTTACTGGAGCCCAAGTTTTAGTTCATTGAAGTCTCAGACCAGCCTGGGGTCCAGATGGAAATAAAAGTGAAGATAACGTCATTTCAATTGTGAAAGAGAAGCTTACAGACTGTTGAAGTCGGAGATAATGGCTTATAGAAATTGTGTGTAATGTTGCATTAACTTGTAATTATCATCATTACTAACCTCACAGGCAAACACCCATAGTGCACTCTGAGGGGCACAGGAACTGCATGAAGGGCATCACCTGTGCCCTCTAGGAGCATGCCCACAAAGTTCAAAAGCAGAGACTTTAACACTCAGGACACAGAGAACACTTGAATTGTGCTATGAAGCTTTGAAATAAGAAGAAATGGATAGATATAACTTTCAAAACCAAATCTCTCTCTCTCTCTCTTTCTCTTTCTCTCTCTCACACACACACAGACACACACACACACACACACACACACACACACGTGACTTTTCAAGTTGAAGAACAAGCAAAGCAAGAAATACAAGAGGAATCTATCAAGTATTAACTGAAAAATTTCCTTTATTGCTGAATCCCAATGTAAAACATCCAGAAATTTCTTACAGAAGCTCATTTCCTCATCCTGGACAGTAATGATCAAACTGACACTTCTGACATTGGCAAGCCGTCAGCTTTAAGAGACAGGAGATAAGACTGCTCTGACCATATATTCAGCTTATTTTTGAGTACGCTGGTCCCTGCCTCTCCCTCTGTTTGCTCTGCTCCTGAAAATATGATTAATACCTGTGCATTAGCACAACTCTGCATTGTAAGCAAGGCCAGAGCTCCTTCCCAGCAAGGCTGAGGGATGGAGTTAATGAGAAGTGAGGCTGTGGGGAATGAACAGGAACATGCCAATGCTGAGGTAATTGAGCATGAATATCAAACACTGACTTGGGAATGATCTTCATTTGCAGAAGGAAGGCTGATCAGCTGGTATGCAGGTGGGACTTGCACAAATCTGCATTCCAGCCAATCCCAGAATCTGCATTCACATCAGCCTTGGATCACTTACGATATTTATTATTCTTATTACTATTTTTAAATTAACTTTACATCCTTGTTGTACCCGATCCCTCCTACCCTCCCAGTCTCATCCAACTTGCCGCCCCCCCTCCCTTTTCCTCAGAAAAGAGGAGCTCCCTTTGACATCCACCCCAGCTCATCAATATGCATCAGGACTGAGTTTGTCCTCTTCACCTATTGCCTGGCAAGGCAGTCTCACCAGGAGAAAGTGAACAAAAAAGCTAGCAAGTGAGTCCTTGCCCACGCAGTGCCCACTTCCCTTAAGAGAGGACCCACATGAGGCCTAAGCTGCCCATCTGCTACATCTTTGTAGGGGGCCTAGGTCCAGTTCATGCATGGTCCTTCGTTGATGCTTGAGCCTCAGCAAGCCTCTCTGGACCCTGGTTAGTTGGCTCTGTTGGTTTCCTTGTGGAGCTCCTGTCACTTCCAGGTCCTTTTTTCTCCCACTTTTCCACAAGATTCCCTTAGCATCATCCAATGTTTGGCTGTGAGTCTCTGCATCTGTTTTAAGGTGCTGCTGGGTAGAGTCTCTCAGAGGATAAATCCTATCTGCAAGCTTAGTATAGTATGGTTCATAGTGACAGGGGTTGCCACTCTCCCAAAGGCCAATTTTAGTTAGGCCAGGCTTCAGTTAGACATTTCCTCAATTCTGTTCTTGTAGGCAGTGTAAACTTTGGGTAGAAGTTTTTGTGAGTGGGTTGGTGTTCCCCTATCTCTGCTATTTTTGCCAGCTCTAACTTCCTTTTCTTTCCCTTTTCTCATCTTCCTTCCTGCCTTTCTTTCCTAAAATATTCTTTCATTGTTTTTTTTTTTGAGAATTTTACACAAATCTCCACCCCAACTCTCTCCTACCTCCAGCTCTGTCTTTCCTATTCCATCCCTCTTTTCCTTTAAATATGTACACACACACACACACACACACACACCAAATACAAATGCACACAGGCTGGGGAGATGATGCTAGTATCAGGGGCCTTGCCCCAGGAAAAGGTTGCCCTCTTTAATTTTTTTTTTCTTTTTAGATTTTGTTTATGGGTATGACTGTTGATCCAAATGAATGTTTGTGCAAGGGCACCTAGGAATGGGAGTTACAAATCCGTAATCAGTAACTATTGTAACTGACTACTATGCAACACCATCATACCCAATTGGAACTTTCATATAATTTTTAAATGTCGAAGACCTGGGGAAGATTTGCACAATAGTGAAGAAGTGTGGATATTCCTTTGTTTTGTTTTTCTTTTTCTTCCGTTTTCTTTTCTAGACAACGCTTTTAAATTATTTTTATTATCATTATTTATTACAATTTATTCATTTGTATCCGACTGTAGACCCCTCCCTCAAACCTTCCCAGTGCAACCCTTTCTCCTTTATCCCTCCTTATGTCCCTCCCCTAGTACACTGATAGAAAGGTCCACCTCTCCTACTATCTGACCCTATCCTATCAGGTTTCATCAGGATTGCCTGGATGATCTTTCTCTGTTTCCTAGTGAGGCCACCTTACCAGGGAGAGGTGATAAAAGAGCACGGCACTTACTCCATATCAGAGACAGCCTCTGATTCCCTTACTAGGGAACCTATATGTAGACTGAGCTGCCCATGGGCTACATTTGTGCAGGAGTTCTAGGTTCTCTCCATGCATGGCCCTTGGTTAATTCATCAGTCTCTGCAGGAACTCCAGGGCCCAGATTTTTTGGCTCTGTTGGTCTCCTTGTGGAGCTCCTGTCCCCTCCTTGTCTTTCTATCTCCCCCTTCTTCCATAAGATTCCCTGCACTCTGCCCAAACTTTGGCTCTGAGTCTCAGCATATGTTCCAATACCCTGCTGGGTAGAGTATTTCAGGGTCC
This sequence comes from Meriones unguiculatus, assembly GCF_030254825.1. Taxonomy (NCBI): domain Eukaryota; kingdom Metazoa; phylum Chordata; class Mammalia; order Rodentia; family Muridae; genus Meriones; species Meriones unguiculatus. The sequence continues at coordinate 65,684,312 of NC_083351.1, read as the reverse complement.
CTCTGTGGTAGGTTCGTGTCCTGTTCCCTGTCTTCTTGTACTTCCAATGTCCATATTGTTTGCCCTTCTGAATGGGGATTATGCCTCTTCCCTAGGGTCATCATTGTTGTTTGGCTTCTTTAGAACAATAGATTTTAGTATGCTTATCCTATATTATATGGCTAATGTCCACTTATAAGTGAGTATACACCATGTGTGTCTTTCTACATCTGGGATACCTCACTCAGATGATCTTTTCTAGTTCCCACCATTTGCCTGCAAATTTCATGATTACCTTGTTTTCAATTGCTGAGTAGTATCCCATTGTGTAAATGTGCCACACTTTCTGTACCCACTCCTCCACTGAGGGACATCTAGGTTGTTTCCAGATTCTGGCTATTATGAATAAAGCTGCTATGAATGCCGTTGAACAAAAATGTCCTTGTTGTGTGGTTGAGCGTCTTTCAGATATATGCCAAGGAGTGGTATAGCTGGATCTTGAGATAGTGCTATTCCTAATTTTCTGAGAAAGTGACAGATTGATTTCCAAAGTGGTTGTGCAAATTTACCTTCCCACCAGCAATGAAGGAGGGTTTCCCTTTCTCCACAACCTCTCCAGCATGTGTCATCCCTTGATTTTTTGATCTTAGCCATTCTGATGGGTGTAAAGTGGAATCTAGGGTCGTTTAGATTTGCATTTCCCTGATGACTAAGTGTTCCTCTGCTATTTGATATTCCTCTGTTGAGAATTCTGTTCTCAACAAGGATTATGCATGGAGATAACCTAAGACCCCTGCACAGATGTAGCCCATGGCAATTCAGTATCCAAGTGGGTTCCATTGTAATAGGAACAGGGACTGTCCCTGACATGAACTGATTGACCTGCTCTTTAATTACCTCCCCCTGAGGGGGAAGCAGCATTACCAGGCCACAGAAGAAGACAATGCAGCCACTCCTGAGGAGACCTAATTGACTAGGATCAGAAGGAAGGAAAAGAAGACCTCCTCTATCAGTGGACTTGGGGAGGGGCATGCATGCAGAGGATGGAGGAAGGGAGGGATTGGGACGGGAGGAGGGAGAGAATCATAGGGGGGATACAAAGTGAATAAAGTGTAATTAATAAAGAAAGAAAAAAAAGAAAAAAAAAGAGAATTCTGTTTAACCCTGTACACCCCCCTCCCCTTATTTTTTTTGTTTTGTTTTGTTTTGTTTTGTTTTTTCAAGACAGAGTTTCTCTGTGTAGCCTTGGCAGTCTTAGACTCACTTTGTAGACTAGGCTGGCCTCAAACTCACAGAGGTCTACCTGCATCTGCCTCCTTGAGTTCTGGGATTACAGGCATGTACTACTGGGCCCGCCTAGTGTGGCTATTCTTAATCTCAATTTGTATTTAGTAGTTTATTTTTAAAAAAACTAATGTTATAGAAAAAATTTCATTCTAAAATTCTAGGTGTACACCGAGGCACACATATGTAAAAACTTATTTCTAAAGACATTTCAATAGAGTTTACAATGAGAGAAAACAGATACACTTTAAGTACATTAATTGAGAATTGGTTAGGTAAAATATTAATATAACCCATTCATTAAATAAGATTAACGTATTTGTAAAAATATATAATAACCAGAGGGCATAAGTAGCAATAAGTTGTTAAATATGTTGTAGTAAACTATAAATATATTGAATACATATAAAACATGCTCGCTTAGCCTGATTAATGCATATCTGATGGTGATAGAATTTCTCCAATACTTGTTTCCATTTGTCATTTTTAAAGTTTCTATTTTAATACATATTGAAACTTCTACAAACAAGTTTATAAAATAAACCAAATGGTAAGATTTCTCAGTCCATACACACAATCCAAGACAGACAGAGCAATATCATGAACAGGAATTTGAGGATGAAAGAGGGTGTGCTTTACCTTCTCAGTGTAGTACTCTCTGACTTCAGGCCTAATAGAATCAAAGTCCCCACTGATGAATTCAGGCAAAAAGCTGAAAGAAACAGTTCCATGTAAGTCAATGAGGCTGATGCATTCATTTATGAACTTTAAAACACAGCTGTAATGGCCAGAGAGAAAATTAAGGTACTCAAAATATGAAGAAACCTAGACTGTTTTCAGAGGCATTAGGATGTGCTGTCATACACTTCTGGTTTCAGTAGAGTAGACTGAGGCCAACAGGCAATAGCAACAACCCCAACTCCAACAATTGAGATTTGTTCTTTCAAACAAATAGATACTGATGAAGGTAAATGTTTAAAAATAAAATTAAAAATTCTAACACAAACAGCCTTCTATTTATCTATTAACTTCTTGCCATATTTAGATCTCAACATCATTTTACTCTCACACAACTTGGAACTTTCAACAGATTTGAATACAATGAACACATGACCAAGTCAGTTCAAACACATTTCCAAACACTTAATGACATATTTGTAGAAATAAAAGTCTTCAAGAAAGCCTTAAAATAGTCATCTGAAGTCCAGGTTTTCAGGTTCAGTAGATGGCTCAGCAGTTAAAAATGTTACTATGCCTGAGGATCTGATGTCCATCTCTAGGACATAAGTGCTAGAAGGAAGGAAGGAAGTGTCATGACATGTTTGCCTTTCCCCTAATCAATCAGCAATCATCAATCACTCAATCAATCAAAGCACTTCATAAAATACTCCAGATTTTATGCAAGAAGAGATCCTCAGTGTAGAATTTCTTATGATATTGAAAATTACTTTAAATTCACTTTCCTGTTACTTTTTAAAACTCTTTTTTTTTTAAAATTCTATTTAATTTTATCTTCATAAGTCATCATTTGTTTTGTACAAAGCACCTACACGACTTGGTAGAATTTCTCTGCCCCACTTAACATGTCTAACGGTGGAGGGAAAAGGACCCTGGAATTTTCAGTGCTCTAGCACAAGTGTCTTTCACAGCTAAGACATGCATAAAAAAGGAAACCATATTTTCAGTTCTGACAAAAATAATCTACAGTAGCTTGTGTTTGCAATTTTGTGGGTTCTTTTCTTCTTCTACCCTTCTCCACCCTTTTAAACTGCTAACGCAAGATAGGTGAGAAGACAGGATAGACAAGAAAAGGAGTAAAGTTACCATTAGACTACTTACTGCTGATTAGCGACATCAAGTTCCTTGGGGCAAGGATCATCTTCGCTGTCATGACATCTAATTTATTCTAGTCTTTGTGCAAAACTACTTGACAAACCACAATCACCAACCAACAGCATCCAACAACCAACCAGTCAATAACAGCAACAGTAACCCCACTTCATAGAACCCTAGCACTTATATAAATCTTTTATATAGTCCCAGAATTTCAAAGGTCACACACTCACCAAACCACACAGCTGGCAAAACCACACCCTTGCTAGAGCATAAGGAAAATCATAGTAACCTGCTGTGATTAGTCTCATATTTCCACAGCCGAGATTAAAACATATATACATAATATCTTTAATTTTTTAATTAATTATAATTTATTCACTTTTTATCCCAGCTGTAGTCCACTCCCTGGTCCCATCCCAACCCCACCTCCTTCCCTCATCTACTCCATGCCCCTCCCCAAGTCCACTGATAGGGGAGGGTTGTGCCTTCACTCTCATTGAATTTTAGGAAGTGTCTAATTTCTTTTTTCACTTCTTTCCTAACCAAGCTGTCTTTGAGTAGAGATTTGTTTAGTTTCCATGTGTATGTATACTTTTTGTTATTTCTGTTGTTGTTGAGGTCTACTTTTAGGCCAAGGTGGTCTGATAGGATACAAAAAATTATTTCAATCTTCTTGTATCTGCTGAGGCTTGCATTGTGCCTGACTATATGGTCAATTTGTGAGAAGGTTCTGTGAGGTGCTGAAAAGAAAGTATACTTTTTTGAGTTTGGGTGAAAAGTTCTGTAGACATCTATTAGGTCCATTTGATTTAGGATCTCTGTAAGTGTCATTATTTCCCTATTGAGCTTCTAACTAGATGATATGTCCCTTGGTGAGAGTGGAGTGTTGGAGTCTCCCACCATTACAGTGTTGGGATCGATCTGTGATTTAAACTTTAATAATATTTCATTTAAAAATGCAGGTGCTATGTATATGGGGTACAGATGTTCAGAATTGTGATGTCCTCTTGGTGCATTTTTCCTTTGATGAGAATGTTGGATCCTGTTTCTGCAACCATTCTGTTAGTCTTTTTATTGGACAGGTGAGTCCATTGATATTGATAGATAATAGTGACCAATTATTGTTAGTTCCTTTTATTGTGGAGTTGGTGTTGTTCCTATGTTTCTATGCTTGCTTTCTTTTAATTTTTTGTCATAAAGCTATCTATATCCTGTGTTTTCTTGGATGTAGTTGATTTCATTGGATTGGAATTTTTCCTTCTAGTACCTTCTGTAGGGCTGGATTGCTGTTTACATATTGTTTAAGTTTAGTTTTGTTATGGAATATTTTGTTTCCTCCATCCATGGTGATTGAAAGCTTTGCTAGGTATAGTAGTCTAGGTTGGCATCTGTGGTCTCTTAGAGTCTGCATGATATCTGCCCAGGCCCTTCTGGCTTTTTTAGTTTCTGTTGAGAAGTCTGGTGTGATTATGATAGGTATACCTTCATATGTTACTTGGCCTTTTTCCCTTGCTGCTTTTAATATTTTTTTCTTTATTCTGTAGATTTAATGTTTTGACTACTTATGTGACATGAGGAGTTTCTTTTCTAATCTAGTCTATATAGTGTTTTGTAGGCCTTTTGTATGTTTATGGACATCTCTTTCTTTAAGTTGGGAAAATTTTTCTTCTATGATTTTCTTGAAAATATTTTCTGGACCTTGGAGCCTGGAATTTTCTTTTTCATCTATTCCTACCATTCTTAGGTTTCATCTTTTCATGGCATCCTTGATTTGTTGAATGTTTATGTTTGGAACTTTTCCAATTTTACTTTTTCTTTCAGAGATGTATCAATTTCTGCAGTTGCATCTTCTGTGCCTGAGAGTCTGTCTTCTATCTCTTGTATTCTGTTGGTGATGCTTAACTTTGTGGTTCCTGATCATTTCTCTAAGTTCTCCAGCTCCAGGGTTTTCTCTGTTTCTGTTTTCTTTATTGATTCTAATTGTTTTCATGCCTTGCACCATTTCCTTCATCTTTCTGAATGTGGATTCATGTCTTTCCTATATTATTTTGTTTGTTTCCTCTCTATGTGCCTGTACTTGTGCCTCTACCTGTGCCTCTATTTGTTTGACTATAATTGCCTTTGAGAGCTTTGTTCATTTCCTCTTTCTGTGCCTCTAATAACTAGATAAGCATATATTTGAGATCATTTTCCTGTGTTTCTGGTGAATTAGAATATCCATTGATTTGTAGTTGCTGGTGAAGCCATGATGTCCTGATTTGTGTTGGATGTGTTCTTACGCTGCCCTCTAGACATCTGCCTATCTGTAACCTTCGCTGTTTGTTCCTGGAGTCTGTACTTCAGAATGGGCCCGTCTGTCTCTACAGTCTGGAGTATTCTTCAGGGAACATGAGAGAGGCCCACCGGTTTGAGAATGGGTGTTGGTGTTTTAGCTGTAGCTAAGGGAGGAAGGTTGTGGGCACATGTGCGTAAGCATGGGCTTGTGTGTGGAAGTGTGCCTTGAAAGACAGGGTGCTAGAGCTTGTAGATGCCTGGAATAGTGGAGCATAAGCACAAGAGAGGGATACTGGCACTGTTTGTAGGCACAACATGCATGTGCAGATGCCCTGAATACCTCAGTGGCCCCCAGGCCTGTCATAATGTCTTCTTGGTATTCAGCTTTGTCTGGGCTCCAGGAATTATTTGCCTGGACTCCACTGGGAGACCCACAGAAGAGGGGCTTCAATGTTGAGAACACTGACCCAAGGATCTCTATGTTACTCACAGTGGAGGTATGGTTTGGAGGGATCTGATATCTGGCTGCTAGCATAGAGGGACCCTGGATCTGGGGCTCTGCAAGTACTCACTTGAAGGCGCAATCACTCACTTGTAGGCATAATCAGAAAGTACTTAGGTTTCCTGTTCTCTACTCTCAGATTGGGCCCACAGGCACAAATGAGAATGTAGGACAACCATCAGTTCAGTGGTGTCCACTGCTTGGCTGCTGGGCAGGGAGACCCATAGTTGGGGTAGCTGTCTCTATTGTCTCAGTCACCAAGCAACGATGCTCCTGCTTGGGCTAGTTGCTGCCCACCACAGCCACAGACCTGGGAGGCTCATACTGCAGGGAGGCCCGTGTTTAGGGCAGTGGGAAGCAGAGGGAGTTGAATATTCACCACTCTCAGTCTCTGGAGACGTCCACACGTGACCTGGATCCAAACTGTCCCAGCTCACGTATTTTCCCCTCTTGCCCAGAAAGCCTCAATGTCGATGGTCTGGGTTCAGCTGCCCCTTCACTCACCAATTTTGGAATTTTGGATCCTGTGTCCCTCAGATATGGTGTGAGCTAGTTGCTGCCATCTTGGAATCCCCCTATTTCTGTGTTGGTTTTTTTTTTTTTTTCTAATTGGAATTTTATTGAATCTATAAATTGGTTTTGTTACAGTGGTCATTTTCTTTCTTTCTTTTTAATTATACTTTATTTACTTTATATCCCCCCTCTAGTTCCCTCCCTCTTCCCCTCCCAACCCCTCCCTTCCTCCTCCTTTTCCATACACTCCCCTACCCCAAGTCCACTGGTAGGGGGAGGGTTTCTTTTTCTTCCTTCTGATCCTAATCTGTTAGGTCTCATCAGGAGTAGCTGCATTGTCTTCTGTGGCCTGGTAAGGCTGCTCCTCCCTCAGGGGGAGGTAATCAAAGAGCAGGCCAAACAGTTCATGTCAGAAGCAGTCCCTGTTCACATTACTATGGAACCCACTTGGACACTGAACTGCCATGGGCTACATCTGTGCAGCGTTCTAGGTTATCTCCATGCATGGTACCTGGTTGGAGTGTGAGTCTCAGGAAAGACCCCTGTGCTCAAATTTTTTTGTTCTGTTGCTCTTCTTGTAGACCTCCTGTCCTCTCCAGATCTAACTATTATTTCCCACTTCTTTCATAAGATTCCCTGCATTCTGCCCAAAGTTTGCCCATAAGTCTCAACATCTGCTTTGATAGTCTGCAGGGCAGAGCCTTTCAGAGGCCCTCTGTGGAAGGCTCCTAATTTCGGAGTGGGGATTGAGCATTTTAGCCAGAGTCCTCCCTCTTGATTAGTTTCTTTAGGTGTACAGATTTTAGTAGGTTTTTCCTATATTATATGTCTATATGAGTGAGCATATACTGTGTGTCTTTTTAAAGAATGCAAAATCACACAATTCTCATTACAGTCTACTATTCACATAACAGGAGAATTAGATGAGTACACACTTATTTAATTGAGTAGCAGAGTCAAAGAAATAATAACAGTGTATAGCACTGGCTTACACTAGAGATACTGCATGTATCTATATGGCATACATATATCTATATGTATCTATATGAGAGGCAGCCCCAGCATTGTGAGCTCAGTCTAGGTCACAATAGCAAAGACCTCAGTGGTCTTCTTCTGGCTCTGGAGAGATGCTACTCCAAAACCAAAGGATCATGGGCAGATTGATAGAATTTTCAAGGAGATCTTCCCCAGAGGCAAGGGACACAGCTGCCTTTTTCCACTTAATGGGCAGAAAAATAAAACCATGCTTTATTTTCTTGACCCATGTGCATGCAACTACTACCAGTAGGCAACTGACCTGGCTCTCATCATACAATTTCCTATGACTACATGGTAAGAGGAAGGTGTATGGCAAAGATGAGGTCCACATAGTGGCCTACAGGATGGGACATGCTTGAAGCTCAGTACTGGGAGCCTAAGGTAGGAAGACTGGGATTACACTGTGTTACAGAAGGAGATGCTACCACAAAACCAACAGCTGCAGCTATGGCTTAATGATAGACCACCTGTTCAATCCTCAATAACAATAAGCAAATAAAAATCAATAATTTGAACCACATTCATAATGTGGGTGCATGAGAATCAATAATTTCTGTTCATTATTCATTCATGAACTGCATGACTGCATACAACAGACTTTAGGTTGCTTCAAGATGAGATCGAACAATAAACAGACTTAGGTTTTAAGTGGCCTTGTATTCTTCCAAATGGCTTCTAATAATTTCTCTTTCACAAAACTTCCTTGTGCACTGTATCTACTATTTCACTGTTCTCTTTACTTTTTTCTGGTTAAGGTAACTCACACACTTTCCAAGTTGCTTTTAAAAAAATTTCCAATAGACACTATTTTGCCATATGCAAATTAAATACTTTTTGGACTACAGAGTATTAGCTCTGGAAGGGGTAAAAGGAATCATTTCCCCAATTTTCTCATTATCTCTGCAAAGCTGAAATCAAACCAAGTGAATGTATGACCACTGTGCAGGAAAGCCACTTCCATTAAGGGCTCCCATCCATACCATCTGGTTCAAGCAAACTTCCTAATGAGACTCACTTTGTATTACTCTCCAGACTGTAGTTCCTTAGATATCTAGAAGCAATTTGGCAGTTTCCAAATAGCATATTGATTTTGATAATAAATGAAAATGAAAAATAAAAGCTGATACACCCAGGCAGCTGAGCATCTGTCCCATGGGATAGATCATCTTCAAAAGACAATTAGATTTCCTTTTATCTTTCTCAAACAAAAATATAAGAATGCAACCATTTAAATTCATTTAGACTTTATATGAAATATTAACAGAAAAATTATATAAATAATAACCAACTTTAGTTACTTTTTAATATAATTATCTTCATGTAACATATACAACACATTTCTATTAAACCAATGATTATTTCTAAGAAGACACCTCCCAAAAATAATATGGCATTCATGCTAAAATGACTAAGATTATTCTAAGTTTTCATCATAAAATACAGTATATGGAACTTCCTGAATTTTTACACTGCAATTAAAAGCCCATTGCACATATTCTTCTCTGCCTGTTTCCATGGCATTTGGGCATGCTGAAGGCATTCCTAGGGATGACACTTCACAGATGTAGAGGAGTTATGACATAAATGACGGTTTACACAAGAAGATTATTTTTAGACTGACTACACATAGCTGCTGACTGCAGGGATAGAGACTTGTGTAGCCCCTGTCTCCATCTGCCTACTCTAGATGTGGATACAAACAAGATACTTTTATTTTCAGTCTACAGTGGATGACATATTAATATTAAAACATGTCTAAAATTTAACACAATTCACCCAATCAAACTAAGAGGACTCCTTTGATACCTACATTTTATCTTACCACATATCACTTGTCAATGACAAAGAGGAGTCCAAAAAGGGTGAAAAAAATTAATGGGCTAATGGCCTATCACATGTAATTAGCAAGGAGGCTAATATATTTATAAAGTATAACTTAACATGATATGAGGAAATACAATCTTTTAATATTTCTTTCCTGGAAGCTATTCAGGGAGCTACTCTTCCACCAACACCTCCCTGCTTTCTGCCTCCAAGGAACATGTTACACCTCCCTTAATACTCAAACAGCATGAAGTCTCTTACTTTGTGCTTTCATAGGTAACAATTCTCTAGGTGCCACTTAGCTTCTGTTAGAGGATAAGTCTTTGACTAACCAAGCCTGGTGTCCCTCAAAGCAACAAGCACGTGGATGCTGACAATTACACACTAAGGGGAAGATTACACACTAAGAGGAGAAGAAAACAGCAGGGGCAGAGGACAGATACATAAGAAAAAGAAAGGATGAAAGAGAAAAGAGGCAGAGGATAAATTAAGAGAAATAAGATACAGACTCCTTTCTTCAGCCTCTGCAATGGGAATTTGCTCACTGTTTGTATCTGGGTGTATGTGTGGCCATCTTGCTTAACAGTGACTTTGCAGTGTGGGCTGTACCACTGAGAACAGGCCACTTATGTAGGGTGCCATGGTACTAGGGACATGGTTCAGGGGTCTATGGTAGATATCACAGGTTGGGCTCTAATGCTTACGGCATGACATAACTTACTATATTTGGTAGGAGCTTTTCATGTATGTGTGCATGCATGCACATGTAGCTTCACACTATGTGGAGGTCAAAGGGAAAACTTGAGGTGATAGTCCTTGCCTTTTCACCTTGTTTGAGACAAAAATCTCTGTGTTCCTACAAAGGGGGAATTCCCTTTCATGTTTTGCCTTTATTATCCATTTTTCCACATCACAGATCTGGACAGTCAATTTATTAACAAGGGAAATGATCCACCTTCTGCAGCTGTTTCCTGGCAGAGTAGGAGCCATCAGGAAGCCTTAGATTTTTCTGGATACTGTGTGGTTAAAGGAATATAAGCAGAGGTGACAGGGCACTTTGCAGAGGGAAGGAAGTGGCTCCTCCCAGAGGTTGAAGGCTAGACTGACATTTGGAGACGGAGATGTTCAGGGTTGGAGACAGGTGTGCTTGGCAACAGTAGAGTTAATATCTGACCTTGCTGCTTAATGACCTGCAATCTGTTCTATACTGTTTTTCAGTGGTTTCCTCGTGGACAGGTGTGGCAGGACTTTTCTCCCTCAGACATGATACTGGAACAGGGTTTCCTCTCCTGAGGGGGAGCTACACAGTCATAAGAACTGGCTAGGAAAGCACTCTTAGCATGGTGTGTCTCTTCCCTCCTTCAGCCAACCTAGCATTCAGAAGCAGGGTTCTCAGCTCTGTGTCCTGGTGCTGTCCAGCCTCTGCTCTGCCTCCCACCTTCTTAGGAACCACTGGCCTCACAGGTAGGATCACAAAGTCCTTTGCGATTGCATAGAAAATTCATGAATCTAGACTACACGCTAAGCTGCATGTAGCTTAGCAATTACTCTCAGCAATTACTCTTCTGAGAGTGAGAGTCAATATTTTAGGTTCTGAGGGTTATGTGGTTTCAGTCACATCTAATTAACTTTCCCAAAGTAGCATGAAAGTAGCCAGAAAACAGGAAAATAGTGAGCATGGCAGTGTTCCAGAAAAACTATTAGCTAGTTTGCCAATCCCTGTGCTAGTCCATAAAGTAAGACTGAGTGGACTGGATGGGACTGAAATCATTACACAACACATATGTTCTTTATCACACGAATTTCTTCCTTTCTCAAAGTATTCACCTGTAATAGTACTCCCTGGGTCAGTCTGTACTACCAAGAGAAAAAAATTACTTGAGATGTTAAAATGCTCATTTATATACCTAATAAAATTGATTAATTAAAGCCAGTCACATCACTAAGCTGAGAATTTCCATTTTCATGTGTTTAGTTATAAATATGGCATGTTTGTATACATGTACACCTTTGTGAAAGAGAGTTTGTATGTGTCTGTATGGACATATGTGTGTGCGCATGTGTGCCTGTACCACTCAAGTAATGTGCATATGAAGACCAGAGGTAGACATCGGCTGTTTTTCTTTATCACTGCACATGTAGCTTTTTAAAGACAGGCTCTCTCACTGAACTGCTAGCTAATGATTAGGTGAGGCTGTAGGGTTCTGTCTAATGCCCCTTCCTCAGAGCAAGAGTGACAGACACATATTGCCAGACTGGGCATTTTTCATGGATGCTGGAGATATATATTAATGTCCCCATGCTCACACAGAAAGCACTTTACCAACAGGGACATGCCTCTCACCCCTCTAGGTTATATATTATTCATAACGTATATTTAACAGTAAACATATAAGTAATTTTAAAATATTTTATACTGTGGAGAAATAATAAACTTTGAAAAGAAGATGCTTCACTCCAAACTTAGTGTTTTGAGACAGGGTGTCTATCCATAGCTAGAGCTGACCTTGAACTTTGTTTCCTACCTCAGACTCCTCACTGCTGAAATTATATCCAACACCCAGTTAAAAACATACATTTTAGGAGAGCTTCCTCATGGGTTTACATTATAATTTAAAACACGAGTCAGCACCCCAAATGTTACAAAAAGATCAATTAGTGTTTGAAATGATATTTAATACTGACTTCCTAATGATGTACTTAATCAAATATTTTAATATTCAGCATGATGTCTGATAAGGCATTCTTAGACCAAGCATGGCATGCTCTGTCAGAAGTGGCTTTCTGCCTTCCCAGGGCTGCCAGGTGATTATTAAAGGGGTCATGTAGCGTGTTGCTACTGACCTTCGCGACATCTGAGAACCAGTTTTCTAGGCATGAAGGCATAAGCAGTGTCTGCTTACAGCTTTGCTAGGAAGTCAGTGGTAGGTAGTGTCAGGGGATTACATTTACTCAAGATAATCAGCTTTTCTGCTGCTGATTCTCCTGGCTGGAGCAAAGAATGATGGCACAGAAGAAAGAAAAGATAATTCAACAGAAAACCTTAGGCAAAGTGTTTTGGAAGGAAGGCAATTTTTAAATTTATTATCAACTCTGCTTAAAACGTATTATCTTCTTTGCTGCAGAAACAGTGACAGAGGAAGGCAAGGCGTGGAGCAGCGACAGGAATGAAACCTGTAGCACATGCTGCAGATCTGGACACCAAATATGGGCTGTACATTCAATTATGTGTTATACATAAGATAACAAGCGATGCATTTAGGTGAGTCCTTATATGTGACAAACACCCTAGCAAGCTTGGTCTGAAAGCATCTACTGTGTTTCCAGTGCTCACCGCATTTCTAAAAACAAAGCTTATTGGTTGTACAACTTAAGCATACAAACTGCAGTAATTTTATTCTTTCAACATCTGTACTAGAGGCTGTCTGTAGCAGGCTCATTATCATTTGCTCAGATTTGGTTGAATTTTGTCCAAAATCAGAGTAAGAGCTGGAGAGTGGGTTGCCAATTATTTAAGATGTACAATTACTTTTCTAGACACAAGGTAAAATGATATAATAAAAACATACCAATAAGCTAGCACCAACTATTTATATTAAATAGACTCTGTACAGAGCATCCTCCTGGCTGTTAAACTGCCTTTTAAAAAATCTTTCTCTACATTTTCCACAATAGAAATACACATTTTAAACCTGAAACAGCTAAAACAATACTCAAATATCAGCTCTTACAGTTTAGATTCTATCTTGCTACTTCTGGACTAGGAAGCCTTAGACAGTTCGAGTCTAAGGGTATAGGACATGTCAATGCTCAATTTCAGCTCAAAGTTTTAAACATGGATTTACAAGTGAGGAGAGGGCAGACTTGAAACACTTTATGCATAGAGGACACTCAATTCAGCTCATCAGCTTTTTACAAAGAATATGCCAGAAGAAGAAGAAAACAGGAAACAACCTAGGAACCTGCCACAGAGGGCCTCCGAAAGCCTCTGCCCTACAGACTATCAAAACAGACGCTGAGACTTATGGCCAACTGTTGGGCAGAGTGCATGGAATCTTACGTAGGAAGTGGGAAATAATAAGAGCTGGAGAGGACAGGGTCTCCACAAGGAGAGCAACAGAACCAGAAAATTTGAACACAGGAAACTTCCCAGAGACTCATACTCCAACCAAGGACTATTCATGGAGATAACCCAGAACCCCTGCACAGATGTAGCACATGACAGTTCAGTGTCCAAGTGGGTTACAAAGTAATGGGAAGAGGGACTGCCTCTGACATAATCTGATTGGTCTGCTCTTTGATCACCTCCCCCTGAGGGGGGAACAGCCTTACCAGGCCACAGAAGATGACAATGCAGCCACTCCTGATGAGATCTGATAGACTAAGATCAGAAGGAAGGAGAGGAGGACCTCCCCTATCAGTGGACTTGGGGAGGGGCATGCGTGAAGCAGAGGGAAGGAGGATGGGATCGGGAGGTGAGGAGGGAGGGCCTCATGGGAGGATACAAAGTGAATAAAGTGGAATTAATAATAATAAAAAAAAAAGAACATGCCAGAACATCAAGACACTGGTTAGGACAGTCTCTAGAGGACCAAAGCTTAATAGTGAGCACACATGCCATGGGCCAGGCTTTGCAGAGCCATGTAAGTGAGAAAGAAGGGATTTGTGAGCACTGACACTGCACAAAACATTAAATCGGTGAGGTTCTGACATAAATGTTTAAAAATACATATATATGACCTACAAGCAATGAAGCCTACAGAGAGATGAGGAGAAAGTGGGGTTAGCAAACAAGATGACGGACACAGGCAGGGTAGACATCCTGACTGCTGAGACCATAGTGGGTTATAGCCTGAATATTGATGTCCCTTCAAAATTCCTATGTCAAAACCCAATCCTTGGTGTGCTGGTATTCAAAAGTGGGGTGAGGTTATATGGAGATGATTAGGTAAACCATGAATGGGTTTATGAGCCTTACAAGAAAGGTCCAGAAGGACCGAGTGTTCCTTTCACTGTAAAGGAAACACAAAGAAGGCAGTCTATATACTAGGCAAGATCCCTCAACCTAAGGAGTCTGCTGGAACTTCCTGACTGAACTTCTCATTCTGTGCAAGTATGAGAAATCAATCCTGTTGTTTAGAAGCTGCCTGGCTTAAAACATCTGCTATAACACCCAGGAATGGGATAAGGTACTGATGTATCAGTCACCCACTTATATGCACATATGACAATTTCTAATGAGGGGAAGCTTCACAGCTTCTCTTACACCAGAGTGGGGCTTAGCATTCTTCACACAATGAAAGTTCTGCCGGAAAATTGCTCTTCTTTATATTAGGTCATTTCCCTCTCTTTACTCTACCCAAAGCACTTACTTTCCAAATGTACCTAGAAAGTGTAAGGTATGATAGCAGCTGATGGAATGGAATGTAAACTATGGGGTTATTTCCTGGCAGGAAGTGGTGCTGGGAATAGAGAAGGGTGGTATGGCACCAGAAAGCACCATGTGATAAGAAAAGTTGGGAGAAGCCCATACAGTGCAAATAAGGTTCAATCTCTTATTTATGAACATGAAAGAGCCAGAAGCACACATATAGGTTAATGCCATCCTTCACCTTAGCAAATATAAAAGACTGGCTCACGGACAGTGAATTACTTTGTGTAATTTATTTGTTCTATGCTTCCCTCTGTGATTCAGCTGAGACATAATACACAGAATTCAATAAGTACAGCCGGTGATAAATGCCATTAGGGTCACTAATAGGTTGTTTGCTCCTCCCAACTTTTCTGGAACAAAGAGGCAGCAATCTGCCCACCTCCAGTGTCTGCTAGCAGAATTTTTAATTTTGACTCTGCCTTTTCCCTCCCTAGCTTTCCTTAAGAAAAGGACCAGGAAAGAAAGCCTCCAAGTCTTACCCTATCCTATAAGACAAGTGTATTAGCAGTGGAGGCAGTGAGAAGCTTCTGTTGCTGCCAGCTTGTGGCTATCCCCTTGCCTCCAGCCCTTTATATGAACAATGGTGCGTGGTCCTAAGGGAATGATGCCAAGTTTGGGCAGAGCTCCGCAGCTCTACACAAACAGCCATATTAGAGGAGTCCCAAGAAATGAGGTCAAATGGTAAGGGCTTAGGCACAGACCCATGAAACACTATGATCACTGTATTACCAATTACTAATGATATTTAAAACAATATTTGGAAGACACACGAAGAAACTACAAAAGACAAACACTGAGTGTCCTTGTTCAAGCAGCATCTCAAACAGACCTAAAATCAAACAGGAAAGTAAAATGTATAAGATATCTGATACATGTCTGGAGAGACAACTTAGTAATTAAGAGTATGGCTGCTCTTCCAGAAATGTTGAGTGAAATAACCAGAAACCACATGGCACTTCACAACTATCTATAATGGGGTCTGATGCCCTCTTCTGTCATGCAGATGTACATTCAGATAGAACACTCATAATAAAATAAATAATTTTTAAAAATTAAAAAAATATATAATACCAAAGCCATGGAATTTAAGTATCTCAATATGTATAAAACCTATATATATATATATATATATATATATATACATATATACATTGCATTTTTCAATCTCCAAAATTTTATGTTGGTCAATCTATTTATCAACTCCCCCATGTTACTTTATTCATTGGAAGGAGATAACATAACTGGCCACTCCCTATTCCTTGGTTCTCTATTATTCATTTAAAGGCTCCCCGTTCTGGGTTCACTGTTTATTCCTACTGTCTCTTTGCTGTCTTCTAATTCTATCAGAGTCTGAACATGTGCCCACTACCCCGGCTCAGTCACTGGCTGCTGTCTCTTCTTTCTGCACTTACTGGTTATTCAACTAAATTCTGTTGCCTTATATGCCATACATTCAAGCTGCAATCTTACACCTCTGCTGAGCTCATAACAAGTGTCCAGCCACCTGCTCATGGTTACACAGTCTTGTAGCAGAGTTCTGCCCCAATCCAAAGTCTCCCTTTTTAGCCTCACTAAAGTCGCCTAGTGAAAATTAATTTCTTCCACAAAATCTATGGTCATCCTTGGTTTTCTTTGCTTTTTTTTTCTTTTTATAACTTATTGTCCCACCAATTCTATGGGTTCCCCTCAGCTCTTTTGCTGCGGTACAACCCTAATAAGACAGCTGATGCCATTCTGCTGCCCTACATCCTTTGGTGTTTTTTGGTTCTGACTCACAATCAGTAATATTCCTCCCAAAGGTCTTTCAAAATCAACCCACATGTACAACCCATCCCATTCTAATAAGTTCCCATCTTTCTATCTCATATAGGTTATTGGCCAAGTTATCCATTATTTCTCCCCAACATACTTGGTTATGGATGGCAAACTTTTTTTCTTAATCTTCAAATGATGCTATGTAAGCTTATTTCTGAACCACTGAAATGCATACTTGTGGCCATCACAACAGAAAGCAGCAGCAGTAATGGTATGGGAGGCATGAAGTGTCCTAGGCCTCACCTGGAGGCACAGGCTGCCCTTTACCCCTGGAGCAATCTCTCTAGCCCTGAGAACAACTTAGGCAAGCCTACTGAAGGTTGGAAAATGAGAAAAGATTTGGTGTTCAGTCATTTCAGCTGTAAACATATAAAACCCACCCACAGGTCAAAACATTTTTAAAACTCTCACCAAACTATGACATTGTAATATAAGAAGCAATGCATATTTCAGTTTAGTTTGTTTGTTTTGATCTCCTGACAGAAGGATCTCTAACACTCTGGGAATCTCTGGATAATGTAATTTTGCTGAGATGCATGGTGACTGCGGTCCCTAAAGTCAGACTCAGGCTGGACGATGGTCACGACCAAAAGACATAAACATAAAGATAATTATTTTGTGAGGATCCCTCTTCAAAGGTGAGTCTAGGCTGTCAAATAGATACTAAAAACTAACCAGGCCATCTACATAATGGGACTCTCTAACAGAAAACCCTAAATAAAGAGAGAGAGAGAGAGAGAGAGAGAGAGAGAGAGAGAGAGAGAGAGAGAGCAGTTGAGAGGGCTTTCAGCTCAGAGAATAGTCTAGTTAAGTCTTTGGTCATGTGACTTTCCTTGGTTACCTTTGCTCCTAGGTGTGCTAACTTGACTCTTTCCTAAGAAAAGCATTAAAGCATTAGCATAATGGAAAGACACTTCCCACCAAACAAAGCTTTAGAGTGCTAATGCCACAAGAAGAACTCTCTCTGAAAGCCTGATTACTGCTAACAGGAATCATCAGACCACTGTATTATGCGAGACTGTTCTCTTCACTGACTGATAAAATGCTAGGATGACAGAAACTGCAGTTGTTTTTCTTGTTCCTAACGGAGGGAACTGCTCTCCAGTCACTAATAACCAACTAATGTACAGCCAGGCAGGAAGAAATTGAATACACACTAGAGGCCACAGTGATAAATAAGTAGATTTCACATGAAGTGAAAGAATGATGATCGCACAAAGCAAACTGCACTGGAGCTGCCAAGCTCAGCTGCTGTTTTAGTCAATTTGCCAGAACCCAGAAAACTTCTTTTCTGTTCTTTTTGTTTATAAAGCTGATTGCTTGCTTGTTTTTTAATGAAAATTTAAAAATCTATAAAATTCTCATCTTAAGTTTTTTTTTTTTTTTTAAAGATTGTCACTGTACTATTAAAGAAAAGCTCTGGCTTATAGTCTAAAAATATTTTTACATATAAAAATGTAAAATCAGGGCTGAAAAGATGGCTCAGCAGTTAAGAGCACTTGCTTCTGTTGCAGGGGAGCTGGGTTCTGCTCCTGGCAGCTTATTGCCTTCTGTAACTCCAGGAGATCTGATAGCCTCTTCTGACCTCTGAGGATGCCAGGCACACACATGATGCACAAACATATCTGTAGGCGAAACACTCATATGTGTAAAATGATAAATAATTATTTAAAAAGTGATAGAAAATAGTTTTCTTTCCTTAATTACTACTAGATCTGGGCTGAGTAATTCATACCATATAATTTTTCCTTAGTATTATTTCACTAAAAGAATTTAAATCAAAATTTTTTTTTTTAGTTTTTTTTTTTTTAAACAAAGCATCAGAGGCGTTTATGCATTGGGTGATTAAAACTATAAAGAATTTTACTTAGGAAAACATGCACAATAACAATAGAGCTGCTTTTCTGATGAACAATATCCTTTTATAAAATTAGGGCATCATTACACCTCTAATACACTTCTAAAATAATTCCTTGAGAATTGCATATAATGTGTTTTGATCATATAATCCTACTTCCCACAACTCTTCCCAGGTCCCCTGCCCCTTTCCATCCAAATTTGTGTCTTTCTGGGCCCATTGATCAAGACCAATTAGTCCTGTCCAAATATTCTTTTAAAACTGTGGAAGGCTCATTTCCCAGAAGGCAGGAGGATTATTTGTACTACTTATACGACAGCAGGTGGCTACTTCATTCCCTTTCACTATCATTAAAGCAAAAGAATGTCCCCTAGCCCTGAAAACAAGTTTCACCTTCTGCATCTGTCCAACACTGTTGTCACTTCCTGTCTTGATCACCCCAGCCACAAACGGGGTGAGATGGAACTTGAAAGCAGTTGGAATATTTATTTCGTTTATAGCTAAGGATGTTGGACACCTTTACGGATTTATTGTACATTGTATTTCTTAAGATCTACCTATTCAATTTGTTACTTGCACAACATAATGGAAAACCATATGGAAGTTCCTTGTAGAAATAAAATAGAACTGCCATGTGATCCAGCTACAAACTCTTGGGTATATACCCAAAGACTGAAGGCAAAGTCCCACAGAGATAGACCTGCACATCCATGTTGCACCTAAAACAGACTACTGACAGAACCAGCTGAGATACCCCTCAGCAGATGAAAAGATAAGAACATATGCTGAATTTCCACAATGGAATTCTGATCAGCCATAAAGAAAATGAAAGGATGACATTTCATGAAAATAGATGAAACTGAAAAATTTTTAGTGCAATAAGCCAGATGCAGAAAAACAAATGCCATGTTTTCTCACATATGCAGAACATAAATTTAAAATTATCTGAATACTTAATATGTTTGTGGATCCAAAAAAAAAAGCATAAGGATCATGAGAAGGTAGTAAGTGATCTTAAGAGAGGTGGGAAAATGAAAGCAGTGTAATACATGTAATAACAAAGAAGAAAGTAGTCAGCTTAAGGGAAGAATAAAGGACAGAAATTAAAGGAAGGAAGGTAATGGAGAAGGGCAGTGAAGATGCCATGACGAAACCCATCATTTCCTCTATGTGTTAGTTAGTTGTTTCTGTAACAAAATATCTGACAAAAGCAGCTTAAGGAAGGAAGGGTTGAATTTAGCTCAAATCATGGCAGCCAGAGGTTGAAGGAACCGGGAATTCTGTATCTGTGGTCAAGAAACAGAACAGCTGATGTTTCTGCATAGCGTTCTTCCTTCTTTTCCTTCAGTCCGGGAATTTAGCACATAGGACAATTCCTCTAATACCTGATGCAGATATTTCTACAATTAACTTAATCTTGATCATAATCTAATCTATATAATCCCTCATAGGCATGCCTAGAGATGAATTTCTATGGTGAGTCTAAATCTCATCAAGTTGACAATCAAGATTAATGTCACAGTATAATGACTTCAAAAGTAGTTTAATAAAAAAAAAAGATGGATAGATATGAAAAGTATAACATTGAGCAAAATAATCTGAAGACAGGAAGGCATATGTACCCTCATATTTAGATCCTATCCTTTAACGTATACATTTGTGTACATACATAGATGTAAATGTGGATAAAGCCTAGATGAATTGAAGAGAGATTAAAACCCAAGGACAGGTGGTGATAGGACTAAAGGATACATGTGACATGAAAGAGGCAAAGGGATTTTGAGAGAGGTTACAATGGCAAATTAGGAAGATACCATGGAGTGAAGGAAAAAGGGGAAAGAGAACCTACTAAAACATTGTTTGAAAAATGTCTTATGGTATCTAATGAGCTAGTATGCTAATTAAAAATAAAATTTAAAGATATTTAAATTTAAGATATAAAATATAGAGAAAAGATAACAAAATCCTAATCAAAGTATTCCTTATCACAGTAAGACACTATTAAGTTAGAGCAGTAAGTATAGAGGTAGAAATAAGAAAAACAAAGGCTATAAACTGTCTTAGGGTTTAGCACTGAGAGCCAAGGCGACGTGGATAGACATTTGTAGGAAATTGAGATACTGGAGGAGACACGCACGCGTACACACACACACACACACACAGATTTATTGGCTAATGAGCATATCAATACTGTAGAGAGATTGAACTGTTACAGGTCCAAAGGCTAATTACCTTATCTTGTCTAAGTTTTGGCTCTCTGGAACAGCCATTCCTTGCCCTCCTGTGTCAGAACTAACACCTTGTGACAAAGATAAAAACATTTTGTAATCTATTAACTTAGCAGGCCAACTACCTGCTTTGATTCAAGCCATTTGTGAAATAGCTTCCACACTGGAACATCAAATTTGGGATACAGATCTATGTTCCTGGGTTATGGACACTCAAAATGGCTCCAGCATAAAGTTATCTCTTGTTCCCTTTCAGACAAGAGATATAGATTCTGTGTCAAGATTTGTATACCCACTGAGAATCCATTGGAGAAAATTAATTTTCCTTTGCATGCCTTTGTCAGGTGGAGTCCGCTTTTTGGTTAGGAACTGAAATACTTCCCATTTCACTTCCCATTTCAGCATTGGGACACCAAGTGGCTTGACCCTGCGCAGCCCTGTGGGTGTGAGTTCCTATGTGTATCAGTCCTACTGTGCCTGAAAGACACTGCTACCTTAGTGTCATCTATCCCCTTCAGTACCTCCCTGAGCCCTGACAGGTAGGGTTTGACGAAGACATCCCATTTAGACCTGAGTGTTCCAAAGTCTCTCACTCTCTGCACATTGCCCAGTTGTTGTTCTCTATGTTTTATTTGGCTGTTCTTCTTGATGTGCTTAGAAACTTACATGCCTTAAGTATAAAAGGAAGTTACATCCCTCTCCAGAAAAACAGACAAACTAAAAACCCCACCAAGCTGCAACACTAGAAAGAAAAACAGTGGCAGATGTGCCCTCAGAACCTCAGCTCTGCTGAAGTTGTGATCCTGTCTAAGAAAGGAGAGACAGATGAGAATTCAAGTACAGTTCCGAATGCCAGTTCCTCTCAGTCTAAGAACTTTTCCAGTTCTCAGAATGTAAGCACAGCTGTGGTTCAGCTCTCCAGGTCATTAAAAATCCTACATGTTTTCTATATCCATCTTCCAATCTCCCCACAAAAGGAAATTTATGGAGACACCAGAAGACAAAACAACTTCTCATGGAGCCCCTCTCTGGAAGATAGTTAAGAATTCAGGCACAATTAATAAAATTTACTTTGGAAGTTGACAAGATTCCTTTTATACAGAGATATTTCAAACAAAAAATTTAAAATGGAAATTCAACAAGCTTGTCCTTTCTCCTCTTAGGTAGAAAGCTCTAGGTTCCCAGGAATCTCATAAGAAACCCCAATCAGCCAAAGCAGTGTCTTAATTTCCTTGTGCAGCTTTAAGGCTTATGCTTCATCTTATCAGATAACAGTACTATCCAAGGCATCTTTTGAACCACCCTGCCTTTACACTTATCAAAAAAAAAAAAAGGGAAAAAAAAGACAAAAAAGAATTTCTAGCTTCCTTTTAGGCTGTGAGTTGAAATGTCAAAATGTTGAATATAGCCACAAGACACATGAGACTCTTCTTTGAAAAGCTTACTCCGTGTAAGCCGTATGTTTCTCCTGAGTCAGCCTCTCTTTAGTCAATCTTAATAATTGAATATATGTTAAGAATCTTTAAAATTTTCTTCTTTCATTTTTTTGGGATTAGAATATATCATTTTTCCCTTCCCTTTCCTCCTTCCAAACCCTTTTACATAACCTATCCATGGTTGCTTGCTTTCAAATTCATAACCTCCTTTTTCATCACTTGTTACACACACACATATATGTGTATAAATATATACACCTAAACACAACCAGCTCAGTCTGTATAATGTTACTTGTGAGTAGATTTCCAGTGCTGACTATTTGGTATTGGATAACTAATTGCTATTTATATCATCTGCTCCTGGCTGTTAAGATTATTTTAAAGATAAATAAAACAAGGAAACTATCCGCTAAGTAAAGCAGTATGGATAATTTCAACCTCATGAGGCGTCATGGTGAAGGATGATTAGGGAAGATCTCTCTCTTCCTCCATCCCACAATTTGGATTAATGAGATAGGGAGTTTATCAGTAAATGTTTCTGGGGAGATACACATTGAAGTTGACTTTTAAAAGGAAAGTTAATACTATAGACAGTTGAAGAAAAGAAAAGAATGGTTTTAGAAATTAAAGTGTTTAGTTTAAACCCCCTACATTCCTTGTATGTGGAGGTATCACAGTGTTTTTAAGATGATAGACTGAATTAACAATTGGTATTAAAATGATACAAGGATTTGAATAATTGTTTCTGAAACGTTCTAATGTTCAACTATCCTGTCCTTATGTGGACCTGATTGTACATATAGCATACCTGCCGTCAAGAGCCCCACGTGATGCCCTACAGAAGTGATGTGCTCCAGGGACTAAGCCCTGTTACAGAGTGAGCCAATGTCACCTTCCCTGTAGTCCAAGAAAAGCACCACTAATCTCAGTTTACAAGTGTACATGCAAGCCTACTTAAGAGGGTACAGAATAGTTTGACAGTAAAAAATATTAATCAGGACATAATAAGTGTCCATATTTATAGAGTATAGCATATTATAATTCCACATACACATATAGCCAGCAATGACCAAATCTGGATAACTAGATTCTCTTTGAGGTTCTGTCTGCTGGTGATTTGAGATTTATAGTAAGTTGTCATAATCTGCCCCCCACCCCACCCCATGTGCCTCAGAGCCCTGGGACTACTCCTCTCATCATTCCTGTCCCTCCCATCTCACCACATTTGGAAGCCTATTATATATTCACACAATGAACTTAATTCCTATAGTGGTAACATATGTTCTGTTTTATTTTACAGAAAAAGATTTATTCTTATTTTATAGATATAAGTGTCTTGCTTGTATTTTGGGAACCACCTGCACGCAGTACGTGTAGAAGCCAGAAAATGGTGCTGAATCGCCTGGAACTGGAGTTACAGGCAGTTGTGAGCTGCTATGTAGGTTATGGGACTGAACCATGGTCCTCTGGAAGAACAGGCAGAGGTCTTAACTGCCGAGTTATCTCTCCAAGTCCTGTTTTCTGTTTTACTTTAGATGTCCCTAGGGATTCTGTAGCACTTTGTCGACTTTCCTTGCTACAGAGGCAAAACTGAAGTTCAGAAGGAGAACAGCTCAAAAAACCCTCCGGGATCACTACCTTAGACTGCAGTGGTATCTTGGGGCTCACCTTAGAGTAGTGTTCTTGGGATATTTTTACATAAAATTAATAATGAGCCACAGAGTAAACCGAATTCCACCTGTCAATTTTCTGTCTCCTGAGAATAGGAACATCATTGCTGGTTTGGGTGCAACTTGGTCATCAACTCAAATTTCATGCCTTATGGTGATATGTTGCTAAACAAAATGACATCTACACTAGGATTATGATTATTTTTCTGGATCTCTGTCTATCAATATAAACCTCCAATTTTAATAAACTGAAAATCACAGGGAAGTATCTAAATGAGTGATTGCAAGCACACATGTAAATGACTTGTATATGTGTGTCTGAAAAGCCAGACAGGGGCTGCCTTATGACTCTTTAAAATGGCTCAGCAGTTAATAGCACTTGTCGGTCTTCCAGAGGGCCCAGGTTCGACTCCTAGCATCCATGTGAAAAATGACTCACAACTATCTCTATGTCCAACTACTGGAGCTCTGATGTCTCTGGCCTCCTTGGGTACCTGTACTTACATGCACATATGCACTTACAGATGAATACACATAATTAAAAATAACAAAATCTTTAAAAAACAAAGGAAAAACCCAATTACATATGGTAATATGTAATTGCTCACAATCACAATTTTTCAAGAAATAAAATTAAAAGAGCCATATGTTACTCCAAACTTTTGACAAATGATGCCAGGTTTTTTGAACAATCACCAGAAGGTAATTTATTTCCAAGGATTCCATCCACAGAGCAGGAAGGGAAAAAGGTTCTGTCAGGAACATACTTTATGAAATAGAATAGCCATAAAGAACAATGGCTCTGATTAAATTTAGTTGTAAACTGACTTCCTGCAGCTGCTAAAGGTGATCTCACCCTATGAATTTATTCCAAGTTCAGGCATGCGCTGACAAACACAGCCCTTTGCGTACACATCTGTCCCTCATCTTGTACCCCCAAATGATTCAAAGCCATACACAATAACTCAGATCTGTGATTTACAGTACTTGATAATCAACAGACTATAATGAATTACTAAAATTATCTAATCAATAATTCAAGATAAATATACCCTCACAGTCTGTTGTGCAAGGTTCTTTTAATACCAAGATTTGTGCTATAAATCCTCTTTTAAGTGTGCTAATCATTTCTTCTGTCCATCATTTTGATTCAAAGAGACAATAGTGTTGGCCTGCTTCCAGAGCTCAGTGATTTGACTGTATAAATACTTTGTAAATAGAAACTTAACAGTAGTAAATAACTAATCACTACTTAGGGTACTTATACAGAATTAAGTAAAACCAAATACTCGTTCTTCCCAAAGCAAGGCTTATACAGGTCTCCTTCCCACATGTTCTAAAACAAGTGAAAACTGTTTCTTACCTGTGCCTAAAAAACTTGAAAATAGTGAATACAAATAACATCACTAAGGAAACTTGTCACAGGGAGGTGGAATTAACTATTTCATACAGTAAAGGGTTTTTACTTCACAATTTATGCTCAAATACTCGATATAATTTATTTGATAAAAGGAGCATATATTGTCTTGTCTTATAAAAACATCTAACAGGATTGACTTAGCAGATGCAATGTTTTTGTTTTGTGTTTTTTTGATTTTTTTTGTTTTTACTGATTCAGCAATTACAAGCATTTTATATGAGTCTTTTCAATCAGTTTTATAACCCTCAGTGTTGACAACTTCAGGGACTTTCAGCAGTTCTAATTAGAATAAATAACAAACTTCCCAAAGAAGCCCTTGGAAAAACAGTGACAGGTGCCAACTAAAAAGTATATGTAGGAATAGGGTCTTTTGTACTTTGGTTTTTGTTGCTATGGTGAACACTATCATCAATAGCAGCTGAGGAGGAAAGAGTTGATTTGACTTAAATGTCTGGACTACAGTCTATAACTGAGGGAAGCCAAATCAGAAACTCCAGAGGAACAAGACCCTAGAGGCAAGAACGGATACACCAGCTATGTAAGCTTGTGCTTACTGGCGTGCTCCCTATGGTTTACTCAATCTGATGTCTTATGCACCCCAGGACCACATACCAAGGGGTAGCACAGGCCACATGATATATTCTTAAATTAAAAAAATACCCCAGATCTTACTATTTCCCACTTTTTACATAAGATTCCATGCACTCTGCCCAACAGTTGGCCATAAGTCTCAGTGTCTGCTTTGATAGTCCGTAGGGCAGAGCCTTTCAGAGGCCCTCTGTGGCAGGTTCCCAGGTTGTTTCCTGTTTTCTTCTTCTTCTGATGTCCATCCTCTTTGCCTTTCAGGATGGGGATTGAGAGTTTTAGTCAGGGTCCTCTCTCTTGATTAGTTTCTTTAGATGTACAGATTTTAGTAGGTTTATCCTATGTTATATGTCGATGTGAGTGAGTATATACCATTGTGTCTTTCTGCTTCTGGGATAGCTCACTCAGGATGACCCTTTCCAGGTCCCACCATTTACCTGAAAATTTCATGATTTCCTTATTTTTCATTGCTGAGTAATACTCCATTGTATAGATGTACCACAATTTCTGCATCCATTCTTCAGTTGAGGGGCATCTGGGCTGCTTCCAGCTTCTGGCTATTACAAATAAAGCTGCTACAAACATGGCTGAGCAAATGTCCTTAATGTGTGCTTGAGCCTCTTTTGGATATATGCCTAGAAATGGTATGGCTGGAACTTGAGGAAGCACTATTCCTAGTTGTCTGAGAAAGCGCCAGATTGATTTCCAGAGTGGTTGTACAAGTTTACATTCCCACCAGCAGTGGAGAAGGGTTCCCCTTTCTCCACAACCTCTCCAGCACGTGTTGTCACTTTAGTTTTTCATCTTGGCCACTGTGATAGGTGTAAGGTGAAATCTCAGGGTTATTTTGATTTGCATTTCCCTAATGGCTAATGAGGTTGAGCATTTCTTTAAGTGCTTCTCTGCCATTCCATATTCCTCTACAGAGAGTTCTCTGTTTAACTCTGTTCCTCATTTTTTAATTGGATTACTTGGTTTGCTGCTTTTCAGCTTCTTGAGTTCTATATATATTCTGGATATTAGCCCTCTGTCAGATAAAGGGTTGGTAAAGATTCTTTCCCAATCTGTAGGCAATCGTTTTGTTTTGATGACGGTGTCCTTTGCTTTACAGAAGCTTTTCAGTTTCATGAGGTCCCATTTATTCTTTCTCTTAGAGCCTGTGCTATTGGTGTTCTATTCAAAAAGTTGTCTCCTATACCAATGAGTTCTAGGGTTTTCCCCACTTTTTCTTCTAACCGATTTAATGTGTCTGGTTTTATGTTGAGGTCTTTGATCTACTTGGACTTTAGTTTTGTGCAGGGTGATTAGTATGGATCTATTTGCATTTTTCTACATGTAGACATCCAGTTAGACCAGCACCATTTGTTGAAGATGCTATCTTTTTTTTCCATTTTATGGTTTTGGCACCTTTGTCAAAGATCAAGTGTCCATAAGTGTGTGGGTTTATTTCTGAGTCTTCTATTCAGTTCCATTGATCCACCATTCTGTTTCTATGCCAGTACCATGCAGTTTTAATAACTGTTGCTCTATAGTACAGCTTAAGATCAGGAGAGTACATGAACTTCACAAGGAGAGCAATAGAACCAGAAATTTGAACACAGGGGTCTTCCCAGAGACTCATACTCCAACCAAGTACCAGGCATGGAGATAACCTAGAACCCCTGCACAGATGTAGTCCATGGCAGCTTAGTGTCCAAGTGGATTACATAGTAATGGGAAGAGGGACTGCCTCTGACATAATCTGATTGGCCTGCTCTTTGATCACCTCCCCCTGAGGGGGGAACAGCCTTACCAGGCCACAGAAGATGACAATGCAGCCACTCCTGATGTGATCTGATAGACTAAGATCAGAAGGAAGGCGAGGAGGACCTCACTTATCAGTGGACTTGGGGAGGGGCATGTGTGAAGAAGGGGTGGGAGGATGGGACCGGGAGGGGAGGAGGGAGGGGCTTATGGGGGATACAAAGTGAATAAAATGTAATTAATAAAATAAAATAAAATTTAAAAAAAGAAAATACTTGCCTACACACCAGTCTTATTGAGGTATTTTCTCAACTAACCTTCCCTCTTCCCAGATGACCCTAGTTTGTGTCAAGTTGAGAAAACAGATCAGAAAGAAGGAGAGGAGGACCTCCCCTATCAGTGGACTTGGGGAGGGGCATGCATGCAGAAAGCGGGGGGGGGGGGGGAAGGTGGGACCGGGAGGGGAGGAGGGAGGGGCTTATGGGGGACACAAAACGAATAAAGTGTAATTAATAAAAGTTAAATAAAAAATTAAAAAACATGTTGTTGAATACATATACAAACATATGTGTCCCATTCATTATAAGACTACACACCAGCAAAAAGAAATACATTAATGTGGGTGAATGCCCAAGTATGTGGAAAGGGAAAGAGATGTAACCTAAAGAACTACAGGCATAAGAGTTCGTCATATGACATTCCAGAGCAGTAAGAAGGCCAGGGGTCAACTGCAAAGTAATAAGATGCAACTTCTGGGGATAGTAAACATGCTTTATTCTTGATTGTGGTGGTGGGTACAAAACTATATACCACTTCAAAGGCAAGTTTACAAACAACTGCATCATATACAACTACACCCAACCAATGCTAAACAAAATTAAATGGGAATTAACACTGTATCCTTCAGTCCAACCATGACGTTAAAAGTGCTGAATATCCTTCTATATATAGTACAAGTGTGTGGATAACAGTATTAATGCCAGGGTGTATGACTGTCCCCTGAATTCCATCAGACAGTCACCAAGCTCTCTGATGGCTCATTGTACCATACCTTTGAAGGGTCATTCTGGATTTTCTTGGTTTACTCAGTATTTTATTATTAGTCAATGTAATATGGTTCAACAAAATTTCTCTAAATACTGTACACAAAATGATGTCTTCCTGAAACCCTTAGCATAAGCAATGGCAGCCCAAGTATTCCAAGTGGCCGTAAGTGTTACACTAGTGTAGCAGCACATTCAGAATGAATCTGATATACCTCATTAAAAAATTCCCAACTTGAAGCAGCTGCTACCTATCATGAAATAGACAGGAAGAAAATGGCTGACTTACTTAAGACATTTCTCTACTTCCTCTGAAGGCATAAAGGATACTTGCTACTCGATGCCTGAGTTAGTTTTACAGGTAAAGGCTTTAGAAGAGGAAGAGGCCTTCCCCTATCACTGGACTGGGGGAGGGGCACGAGAAGAGAAGAGGGAGGGAGGGCAGGATTGGGAGGGGGCTACAGCTGGGATATAAAGTGAATAAATTGTAATAAATAAAAAAATTTAAAAAGACAACAAACAAAAAAGAAGCTGCCCCAGAAGTGGCTTCCATGCATGCTTGTTTACTTACTTATTGCTATTTTTGTCAGTGTGGCATGAGCATATCTCTGTCTGTGTGTGCAGGTGGGTATAGGTGCTCATTCAAGTATATGTATGTGGAGTCTGCCTAGTGTCTGCATTCATGTTGTGATTTTTTGTTGTCGTTGTTTTTGCATTTGTTTGTTTGGAGTTTTGGGGAGCCATGCCATGGTGTGCATGTACAGGTTAAAGGACAACTTGCAGAAGCTAGTTCTGTCATGATACCATGTGGGACCTAGGGCTATAACTCAGGTCATCATGTGCATAATAGGAACCTGAACTCAGGCCCTCCATACTGATTAAGTTGCCTCCCAGGCCCCAGCTATCTCAACTGTATTTTGATGCTGGATTATCTGGAAAATAGTTTTATAGGGACAAGTGGAGCTACACTAGTCATCATCTGGAAAGTGTGGTCAATCTCCTGATAGGACACTTGTGAGCACAAAAAAACTGAAAGTTTCAAACATGAACATTTCCCACTTCACATTGGAGTAATATTCCCTGTTTCTGAAATCTTAACAGTAAAAAATTTAAGAGGAGTGACAGAAAAAAAAGACCAAGATGTGTTTTGCTTTTCTTTCTAGACTAGTCTTCCTCTCTGTCCTATCACTGCATCAGAATGCTCAGCAGAGAGCCTTTCGTGTGAACACAGGGGCATCCTTGAGATGCTTGTCCTTTAAATTACAGCATTCATTCCTATATCTCTCAGCTACCTAAAATAATGTTTACATAAAATTAACCTGGAAGACTTCCTATTCAGGTTTCTGTATGTGCCATTTACTCTGAGAAACAAAGATGAAAACAATCCTCACCAATTCAAATATGCTTATTAGACAGCACACCGTCAAGTCATAGCTGTTTCTCAGACTGTTCTGTAAAAGAGCCTAAAAATCCCTAACTCCCAAGTCACACACACAGATACAACTTTCACGCTTAGCACTGATGTACACAGTGTATGTTGTGCTCAAACTTTTAGTGAGTTAAAATGTTGAGTACCTTGCTCAGAATAAGATGCATATGAGAGGAATTAGAATGGAGAACAGTGTAGCAGTCTGTCATAAGTTAGGAATAAGGTAAGTAATTTTAAGCAAAAAAAAAAATGTTATTTTTAGATATAAAACATTTATATTATATAATTTATTATTATAAAACATTATAATGTATATAATTATAAAATATTTCTTCAGCATTAACATACTTAAAATATCTGATTTTATATATGAGAAATCCCTTGCTAAAAAATAGCTTAGCCTCAGTGACATCTCTGTTGAGATATCAATGAAAAATCATTAATTCAATAAATTTTCCAATGCTCATTAGTGCACTAGATATTAGAGGCATGCAAAGATGATTAACTGTGATTATCCAATTCGAGCAGTTCACCACCCAGTGAAGGGTATTAAGGCACATCTTCACAAGATAAAATGAGAGAGTAAATAATTAAAAAGCATTATGCAAAGTTAAGGAGCAACAGATCACTAGAAATTTATAATCTAGTAAAGGACATAAGTCCTTCCAACTCTAAATCAAGGTAAAATAGGAAAAGATAATCATGACATAATGTAGAGAGTTTGGATTCTTCCCATGAGACAAAAGAAAACTCCCCCCAACAACCAACCACATAAGCACAAACAAATATGTACCCACATACACACCCCATTGAATTGTAATGATCTCTTTATGTCTCATAATCTGTTACACTGAATATTTTCTCTTTAGATAATTCTACAACAGTACATTTATTTTTCAATACATTAGTTTAGCATACAAACAACGGGTCAAATTGTAGCATCTTCAAACAAACATGTTAGTATCCTTTGTCTCATTCCTTCCCCTCCTGTCACATTCACCTCTTCCTACCAACTCCCTTCTCTATCTGATTCCCTTTCTCCTCCCAATTAAACCCAACTTCTTCCTTCTTGTATGCATTTACTTTATTATATGTGTGATTGCTTGTGTGTATCTATGTATACTCTTTATGTGCCTGGTGCCCTCACATACCACAATAGAGCAAAGGATCACCTGAAAGTGGGGATATAGCACACTGTTGCTATCCTATAGGTGCTGGGAGACAAACGTGGGTCCTGTCCAAAAACAGCAGGTATTCTTAACCACTGAGCAATCTCTCCAGCCCCATCAACTATTTTTTTTTATTGTGTTTATACCACCAAGCCTAAATACTTGATTTAAATTCCTGAAATCCACATGGTAAAAAGAGACAACTGACTCGCATAAATTGTTCTCTGACCTCCACATTCAGGCTGAGACCACACACAAGTATGAGTACACACATTAAATAACTAATTACATAAATGTTAAACAGTATATTTTATTTATTTTAGGTATGAGTGCTCTGCTGCCTATCCACCTGCATACCAGAAGAGGGCATTAGATAGTTGTGAGCCACCATGTGGTTGCTGGGAATTAAACTCAGGACCTCTGGAAGAGCAGCCAGTGCTCCAGGGACTGTCTCTGACAGGAACTGATTGGCCTTCTCTTTGATCACCTCCCTCTGAGGGGGGAGTAGCCTTATGAGGCCACAGAGAAAGACAATGCAGCCAATCCTGATGAGGCCTGACTAGGATCAGAGGGAAGGGGAGTAGGAAGTCCCTTATCAATGGACTGGGAGAGGGACACAGGAGGGAAGAGGGAGAGAGGGTGGGGTTGGGAGGGGAGGTGGGAGGGAGCTACAGGGGGTATACAAAGTGAATAAACTGTAATTAATAAAAATAAAAATAATAAAAAAGTATATTTTAACAAATTTCTAGGAGGTTAGGCAATTATTGTGAGTTTATCTCTGCATCCTCTATTTTATTACACTAGTCTCCTTGTTTGTTTTCATGTCAGTACCAAGTTGCTTTCATTACTATAGCTCTGTAGTACAATTTGAGATCGGTTATTTTGCTATCTCTATAATTACCCTTTCTGCTAGAGGTAGCTTTAGCTAATCATTGCTTCTGTATTTCCATAAAATTGTTGAGATTCATTTATTACTTTTGTATTGTATGTCATTGATTTTTTTATATGGATTTCATTGATTCTGTAGGTTCCTTTTAGTGTCAAAGAAAAACAGGAATCTCCCAATTAATTAATTAATAAAAATAACAATAAGTAGAATCCATCAAAGAGTTGGTTCTTTAAAAAAAGTCAAGAGTTGGTTCTTTAAAAAAATTAGTACCCAGTAGGTTCCTTAGTAAGGGAACAGGGACTATCTCTGACATGAGCTCAGTGGCTGGCTCTTTGACCTCCCTGCCACCCCTGAGGGGGGTGCAGCCTTGCTAGGCCACAGAGGAGGACAATGCAGCCAGTCCTGAGGAGACCTGATAGGCTAAGGTCAGATGGAAGGGTAGGAGGACCTCCCCTATCAGTGGACTCAAAGAGGGAAATGGGAGGAGATGAGGGAGGGAGGGTAGGATTGGGAGGGAACGAGGGAGGAGGCTGCAGCTGGGATACAAAGTGAATAAATTGTAATTAATATAAAAAAATTAAAATTTAATTAAAAATAGTCAAATCAGTCAAAGAAAGGAGATAATCAAGTTAATAAAATGAGTGATAAAGAGGGAGTTAGTTAAGAGTCCAGTGAAACAGAGCTTATCATTAGCAAGTACTTTGAAAATTTATATTCCAAATTCCTGAATTATCTATAATAGACTGATAAATTCCTACATACATATGTCCTGCCAAAATTAAGTCAAGAAAATATAAATATCTAAAGTAGATACAAAACAGTTAAGAAGAATGAAATCATATTAAAAAGCATGCTAGGAAAACAAAATTCAGGACCAAATGAGAGTCCCTGAAAATGATATAAAATCTTTAAAGAAGAATTAAGACCAAATGGCCTCAGACTGCTTTATAACACAGGAAAGGCAGGAGCACTACCAATTTCATTCTATGAAGTCAGTATTATTCTCTAGGTAATTGGATAAGCAAACACAAATCATGGACCATTTTTTTTTTTTTTTTTTTTTGTTTAGAGAGTCATTTTTCTTTGATACTGAGGTGTATTGTTAGGTTATTAATTTGAGATCTTTCTGAAATCAAAATCAAAACCATTCTAAATCTTATGGAATGTGAAAATGAAGTAACTACTCAAATGCTCAAATATTCATTTAAAAACCCATAATGTAATGTAACTGGGCAACTTTCAAAGAAAGGGAGCTTTTGTATATCAGGTAACTACAGCAAGTGAATAATACCCTGTATTGTCTCAAATGGTAGAATCAATAGATTCAATGAAACTCTTTCTGGCACAGGAAGAAATAAGAAATCCATACTTTTTAATTTTTTCTTTTTGTTTCTTCCAATTCACTATCTTGATTATCATTCTTTGCTTTCACAATAGGAATACGTTTTTTCACTTTTCATCAAAACAAAACCTGATAATTGAAGGTAAGCTGCTTTCAGGATTGAAGCAAAGGCTGATCAATACTGAAGATGGCTTGGACTTGAGGATATTTACTAAGTAGAGTAAATCATACACAGAACTACAGATACTGTATGACTACAATATAGGAAGCATCTGAAACCCACTGATAGAGCGGGGAATGGAAGCTTCCAGAGCCAAGGCATCAGAGGTGAGGAGCGCAAGACAGAGTGGTTACAATGACAGACAGGCTTAGGGTCGGCAGTCCAATGTGCCCATGCTCAACAGCTCTACACTATAAGATGAGCAGTGTTCTGAAGGTAAAACCCACGTTCACTGCTCTGAAAGCAACAAAAAGTAATCAAGTTCCTGCAGAAGGGTACAGGTCTAGTGCAAAACTGGAGCGACTAGTGGGAGGACTTCCAGGGTTAATACCAGCCTGGGCTATGAAAAGAAATACATTCCAGGCCAAGAAAGGGTTACCTAAAGTCTCACCCTGCGTGAGAATCAAATTTTACCTTTCAAGGGTTTAGAGCATTAGCCCAGTATTCTAAAATTACGCAGTCAGAGAACATTAGATATACTCCTTCCTTACTAGGTGTATCCCTAGTGCCTAACAAGCCTTCTTCCTTAGTACATCTCAGAGGCGCCAAACCAGAAGAGCACACCACTACTGTGCAGAAGGTCTTCTCTTGGTGATCAGACTTCACCTCCTACCCTGCTCTCTTCCCCAGGCCTTCCATGTACCAAGACATTAGAACAAGAATGAATATACATACGTAAAATTTCATAAGCATTCTAAATGTTTTTCATAATCAGGGAACAGGCGGAAAGCAGTAGGTTAGTAACTTTCCAAGTCATGCTCTTAATTATGTTTGTGAGCTGGGTCTACTACTAGAGAAATAGGGCTTAGCTGCTGACTCCTTAGTAGCAACCAGGCTACAGGCATGAGACAAACAGTGCCGAGTTTATAGCCCGAGTCCCCATGGCATGGCACTCTATTCCGAATTATGTGCCGAGGCGCTTTCTTAAACAATTTGGAAGGTTTGTCAGACATTGTCCATGTCAGATATTAGAGAGTTCTGTCAGAGAAGCTTGCAAAGTTGTTCAGCAGAAGAGTAAATGAAATTTAAGTGTCCTAGGCTGCCACTGTTACTGTTTTGTTTTTGGGTAACAGCATCCAGTCTCCAGATGATAGTAATAGCATCTAATCTCAAAGGAAACAAGATTTCTCTACAGTAAACAGCCAGCTGGTCTCAACAGCACCTTTGGTTTTAGAAAGCTGAAGTTAAACATTCTGATGTCACAAAGAAAAATACATGATTTCAAACCACGTATGTTTAATGCCCACACAGGGCCTGTTATGCCATAATATTTTTATTTTAGTTTTGGAAGCAAGTAGGCGATTTCTCAAATGCCAACCATTTCAAGACAGCTTCTGACACATATGAGAATGACTGAACTACATTTCACAGTGTACTCACATCTACACCATGAAATCTTGTGTTTCCAAACGAGTTGGGCCACAAACACATTCGCAACTGAACTAGTTTGAAAATCTGTTTCTATAAAACATGTTCTCTCATCAAAAAATATCTCACCATACAAGGACCAGGAAACCAAGACAATGCAGAGAGCAATCCATTAAGTAAACTCTCTCAAAAAATATGTGTGTGATGCAGAAATAATTAACAAAGAGTAAATACTACTAAGATTCATTCAACATTAATATAAAACCTCACATTTTCTACAGCAGACTCTTCTAGGAATCCAGTTTTCATTCATCTAAAGTGTTTTAATACAAACATAAATAGTCATTTGAGGTTTTATTTTAGCCAATCTTCAATGTCCTCACAAATTTCAATACTTGATAAAGTGACTTAACGAGGCTTTAAAGTAAAAGAATCGGATTTTAAAAAGAGGAACACAGATGATTCTAATTCTAAGAGATCTCATTCAAAGAAAGAAATAATACAACATGGTTAAGCAGTTCAGCCTTGCCCCTGCCCGGAGGTGGTTTCCTATGATGAGTATGAAGAAAAATAAGCAGTCACCATAGAAGAACTAAAGAGCGGAAGTGAGGACCATGCAGACACTACTTGCCGGGAGCATACCTTTCTCTCTCTCCTTCAGTGATATCATATAACTGGTTGGCACCTCCATCAGCACAGGCTTTTAAGAGAGCTTCAAACAAAAAGAATGTAAATCGTGTCAGTACAGATGGCAAATCGTAGTTCTCTCCCATGAACACCACAGGAAAGCAAACACTCTGAACATAAAGTAGCACTATCCCCTGGAACGTGACATTCACTTTATGACACATCTCCTGTTCTTACATGTGACTCTACCTAGGAGGACAGAACCACCTACAGACCCTCTGCATCTTCCTCAGTCCCTCAGAGGAGAGGTGGAGAGCATGTAGGGGTAACATATCCTACAATTTGTCTTTCCTCTTTTATAACAGAAGGTAGATTCAGAGTCGTGACAGGCAGCAGGATTCAGCTGATAGTCAGATGCTATGAGGATATTACCACTTTGGCTTTGCATTGCCATTGGGAACAGTGGTACTTTCAGGTGACAGACAGCCAATCTCATTTTCTACGACTCATTTGTCTTCTCTCTGAAAACACTGAAGACCTTCTTTTTCTCCCTGATATTTTTTTTTTTCCCAAGACAGGGTTTCTCTGTGTAGCCTTGGCTGTCCTGGACTCACTTCGTAGACCATGCTGGCCTCGAACTCACAGAGATTCACCTGCCTCTGCCTCTTGGAGTGCTGGGGTTAAAGGTGTGCACCACCACACCTGGTTTCTCTTCAATGTTTTGAGCTTCAAAACTGTGGCTAAGCCAACAGTGCTTCTCAAAGCTGAGGAAGCATCTCTCTCAAGTTCTGGAGGAATATTAGTCATTTTAACTCAGTTCCTTCCCACCTTCTATCTTGTCTACTTTCTATCTCTGAGAAGGCCACTGAAACATTTCTGCTGGCAATCTTACCTGCCCTCAACCTTTCTCCAAAGTTTCATTCTTGTCTTCCTTCTGTATGCGACCAATTATGTCAACTATCTTTCAATTTACAAAATTTCTCTGCAATTATGTAAATATATATTATATTTTGCTAATAATTGTTTGTTAATTAGTTAAGGTTACTTTTTTAAACTATTAAACCTATTTTCAATAAAGGACCTTTATTATATTTTGTTGAAAATTTTTAAATCTTTATAAGGCAAAATAAAATAAAATGAGATAAAACAAAAGCTAACACACTGGAGTTGGAAAAAACAAACAGAAGGAAAAGAGCCCTAGAGTAGGCACAAGAAACAAAGGCCCACTCGTTTGCACACTCAGGAATCCCATTAAAAACACTAAAAACACTGGAAGCCATAATATAAATGTAAAAGGTCTCTGTGCAGGCCCTGTGCATGCTGATTAGGTCTTGGAGCATAAATATGAGCTTTGAGCATGTTGAATTAGAAAGCTTGGCTTCATTTACTTATTAAAAAAAAAAAATCTTTTCCCTAAGGATTCAGATCAAACTGTTTTTATCCTATGGAGTAGGTGTGGATGCAAGATATTGGTGATTTAACAGGAGAGTGTAGTAATTTCCTTACTTTTAATAGATCAAAGTCTTGCC
This sequence comes from Meriones unguiculatus, assembly GCF_030254825.1. Taxonomy (NCBI): domain Eukaryota; kingdom Metazoa; phylum Chordata; class Mammalia; order Rodentia; family Muridae; genus Meriones; species Meriones unguiculatus. The sequence continues at coordinate 65,647,257 of NC_083351.1, read as the reverse complement.
TTCTGCCCCTAAGCAACTCCTAAAAATCAAAGCCACTAAGTACATTAGTTACTTTTTCATTGTGATCTATGTAAGAGTAATCCGTAATAAAGATGCCACAGACCCAAATTCATGCTCTCTTGAAATTCTCTCCACCAACGAAATTAGTCATTTACTTTCTTATTTAGTCTCAGGTAAGTGGCATAATATAGCCAGATTATTTTTCAAAATGTTACATGAATAGTTTGTAGCCCAGTTGCTGACAGTTTTTATTTCTATCTGCAGGTTTCTAGCCTCTGTTTTACTCTCAACAACACTGTCTTCCAGGTTCCTGATAGAACTAGAGAACAGCCCATTAAGTTCTGCTTATATCATTCAGCTGCTTTCCTAGCCCAAAGTTCCAGTGTCTTCCACACTAAGTCATGAGCATGAGCAAATGCCTGACACAGAAATGGCTGCAGAAGAAACCAACTACTACTCTGCTGACCTACTTCTTCATTTTAAAACTGTCTATCATCTTTTTTGTGTGCAAATGTAGCTATATATTTAAGAAGACTTAGAACAGATAACTCTTAACTTTTGAAATGTTAACAGCAGGAAAGATAATGTAATGAATATCTAACCAGCCCTATTGAGAGAACAAAAGCCTAAGGTTATGTTTTCTGCGATCCCTGTTATACATGAAGTAAAGTGCAGGCTAAGTGAGCAAAACACATGCAGTTTAGCTTGAGCTTTATCACCTATGGAAAGGGGCCACTAAACAATCAATATTTTAAGAATTACATGGAGTCTTTCTCACAATACATGAACACAAGGGCATTCAGTAAATAGTTTTCTCTGCTTTTTGTTAAAATTTAAATATCTATCTATCTATCTATCTATCTTCCTAGAAAAGAACAGCCTAGAAAAGAACAGCCAAAGCTACTACTAAATATTTAATGAAAGCAAGAATTTTTATATAAACAACCAGGAAGGATGGCTAATTTCATTAACTACCCAAAATACTTGATGAGAACTGGAATCCAGCTTCATATTATGCCACGAATAGAACTGACAGAAGTTCACTGAATTTGTGTATAGTTTCCTACATATCAAAATCATAAGTGAAGAGGGAGAAATGAACTCACATAAAATACAACATAATATCACTGATTGGGGAGATAAAAAGACTGATTAATAGAAACAGATGGTAAATGATCAGTCATTACCCTCAGAGTATAAAAAGTAATTCTCCATAAACAAAATTAACAAGTATATGGGATCGTTTATGTAAAAATTTATTTACTAAAGCAATATAAAATATAAAGAATAGTGCTTAATTGGTGAAGATTAACAAGTAGAATGAGATCAATTTTCCATACTATATTACACGGCAAAGACCAATTCAACGTTTAAGAGTCAGGGCTATAGCTCAGTGATAGAGTGCTGACCTAGTATGTGTGAGGAATTTTGTCCCCAGTGACATCATTAAAAAAAAAGGTACATTTACTTTTGTTAGGCATCCAAGCTTATGTTGCAGTGGGAGAAAATAGAAAAGTAAATGTGTTTAATGTCCTCTGGACTAACAAAAGCTTCATATGCAATGAGCAGACAGGGGTCACTACCAAAGGTTGAGACATAAAGAAACTCAACACTATCATTTTAGGTAAAATTCCCAATATTTTTTTCAATCAAAAATCTTGTTATTTCTAACACCTATACTTTATTTGAAAGATTTAGAGAAGTTTTCACAAAGAGAAATAGCAACTAAATTTATCTTGTTTGCCAATGTTTTAAGTGAAAAGCTAAGTCAGGCAATCACGAGAAAATATACAGATGACCCTCTGTATGCATATAGGTTAAGGGATTTATTCCTTTTGAAGAGAAAAAGAAATCTATTTGTGAAATATTTGATTCCCAAAAGATACCATACTTCTTTTAAATTTTATTAACAAAACATGTTTTCAAAGTTTACAAGTACATAAATAAAAATGCATATGTAAAGGAAATATTTGAATAATATAACAAACAATGCTAACACAAGTTCACACACAGAAATTTGAAAAATGCTCAACACATATAACCAATAAGGTGAATGACCAAATAACTGGACGAGAAGTAGAGAACTCTCTAAAGGAGGAGTCAGATAAACCACAATAAATTAGACACAAAATGTTCATTCATCATAATTTAAATTGTCCTAAGAATTACTGCATGAGTTACCTCTTAATGTAAAATGTCTGTTCGCTTATACAGCAAAATTTTTGCAGATTTTTCAAGTAATGGTTGAAAAATTACTTACTATGCTTCACGTGGATAAACATCTGAAAATTAAATATACTGAAAATCACTGGAGCAACTTTTCTATTTCAGCAATTCTGGTATATTCAAGACATCTTTAAGTGTTGTTTTAACTCAGCATTTAGCAATATTAACAAAAAAAAAAAGAACTGCATTCACAATTACAAGCAAATTGGATATTCCAAAATCTTCTGTTGAATAAAATTGAGCAGAAATAATTTGACTTACTGCAAAGTATACTATTAAAGAAATTTTAAGTATTTATATGAAAAAAAAAGAAAAGAAAGAGGGAAAGGTGGAAATGAAGAAAAGAGAAATCTTACCATTTCATTTACTTAAACTTACTCTGCCTAGAAGACCTGCAGGGCCAAGAAAGAACAGACTGAGCAGAGACTGAGGTAATGTCCAACCAATGCTGGGCCCAACCCAAGACCCACCCCATGGAAGAGATCCAACCCCTGATACTATTAATGATATTCTGCTATGCTATTAGAGCTGTCCTCTAAGAGACTCCATCCAGCAATGGTTTGAAACAGATGCTGAAACTCACAGCCAAACACACGGCAAAACAAAGGGAGTCTAGTGGAAAAGTGGGGGAAGGATGAAAGGACCAAGAGGTGACAAGAGCTCCACAAGAAGACCAACAGAGTCAACTAATCAGGGCACAGAGGGGCCTGTGGAGTCTAAGGACCAGCCTAGAACCATGCACGGACTGGACCTAGGTCCTCTATATTATGTAGCTAATGGGCAGCTCAGGCTTCATATGGGTCCACTAGCGGAACAGGAGCTGTCTCTGTCATGGACTTTGTTGCCTGCTTTTTGATCATTTCCTCCTGATTGAACTGCCTTCCCAGGCCACAGGTGATGGGGAGGAACTCAGTCTTCATGTGACTTGATGAGCTGGGGTTGGCTGATGGAGTGGGGAGGGCTCCCCTTTTCTTAGGAATAGGGAAAGAGGAATGGGGGATGCAGGGTGGGACTGGAAGGAGAGAAAGGAAGGGGCTACTACAGAGATGTAATGTAAAATGAAGATATTTTAAAAAGAACACTAGATTCTGTCTATTACAAATAAGCCTGCTATGAACATAGTTGAGCAAATGTCCTTATTGAATGGTGGTGCATATTTTGGGTATATGGCTAGGAGTGGTATAGCTTGATCTATTCCTAATTTTCTGAGAAAGCACCATATTGATTTCCAAAGTGGTTGTACAAGGTTACATTCCCACCAGCAATGGAGGAGGGTTCCCTTTTCTCCACAACCTCTCCAGCATGCATCATCCCTTCAGTTTTTCATCTTAGCCATTCTGATGGGTGTGAGAGGAAATTTCAGGGTCATTTTGATTTGCATTTCCCAAATGAGTAAGGATGTTGAGCATTTCTCTGCCATTTGATATTCCTCTGTTGAGAATTCTCTGTTTAGTTCTGTACCTCATTTTTTAATTGGATTACTTGGTTTGTTGGTGTTTAACTTCTTGAATTATTTATATATTTTGGATATTAGCCCTCTGTCAGATATAGGGTTCATGAAGATCTTTTCCCAGTCTGTAGCCAGATTCTGGAAAGAGCCTAGATGTCCCTCAATGGAGAAATGGATACAGAAAGTGTAGTGCATTTACACAGTGGAATACTACTCAGCAATTAAAAACAAGGAAATCATGAAATTTTCAGGCAAATGGTGGGAACTAGAAAAAAAGATCATCCTGAGTGAGGTAACCCAGAAGCACATAAGGTATATACTCACTTATAAGTGGATATTAGCCTATAATATAGGATAAACATATTCAAATCTATAGTCCTAAAGAATCTAAACAACAAGGAGGACTCTAGGGAAGATGCTTAGCTCTCATTCAGAAGGGCAAACAGGATAGACATCGGAAACAGAAGAACACAAGTAACAGGACAGGAGCCTTCCACAGAGGACCTCTGAAAGACTCTACCCACCAAGGTAGCGAAGGAGATACTGAGACTGACAGACAAACTTTGGGGAGAGTGCCAGATACCTTATGGAAGAAGAGGGAGATAGAAAGACCTGGAGAAAACAGGAACTCCACAAGGAGAGCAACAGATCACCAACATACAGGATGGGGGGATCATGCACATACATAAATGCAGAAGAGCAAAAGAAAGCAGACATATATGCTTAGAATACAACGAATATTTCAGGAAAATCTCTATTGGGAGAAAGAGATAACATACTTCTTCAGGCAGAAACTGGGGTGCTTCCTAGCCAAAGACAAGGAGACTGCAGATTTCCTCTTTTTCTGCCATGCACCTTGAGACTTTAGATGTGGAACTTTAGAGGCTGCCATCCTGACACCAAGAAAGACCATGATAAGAAAGCAAGGAGACAAGTGTGAATACAAGGAGTTCCCGCTGGCATCCCTAAAGCTGCGCACCAGCCTTAGTTGTGTGAGCTAATAAATTTTCATTCTGGCTGAGCAAGTCTGAGTTGGGTTCTACACCATTTAAAATAAGAAAGTCCAAACTAGCACAAATATTAATTTCTAATTTAGAGGCAGAGTCCTCAAATGTAGATGGAAACAAGCTCTTAAAGAGGGGGCATTATGCCTATGGTTAGTATGTAAATCACCAGAAAAGCCTTGGATGCAGCTTAGTCACGTTTAGATCCTGAACTTGGTAGAGAGACGGATTAGTGTGCTTTCTCTTCCAAGGCTTTATTTCATGTAGAAAAAAAGGCTTTTACTCAGAAATGCATGGAAATGTATTCTCTCCTAAAGAAATAATGATTTACTTTTCTTACAGAAGTACTGAAATGCACACAAAATTAACAACTGCTTAGAGATCTTTTTCAGGGTTTTAGATGGAAGGTTTTACTTATAGTATATTTATGTGCAATTATTAAGAAAGCTCACATTATTTGTAATATGGTTCAGAAAGTAAGTGGGATACTCATTAAATTTTAGTCAAGTCCGTAGCACAGAATTATCCTATTTCAAAGGAAAATCAAGTGATATTTATACTAAGTACCGCCATGCATATTTCTGCACCAGCCCTAATGACCTGCTTCATGCCATGTAATGGAGATTTTTTATTACCCTTTAGTAAATATTGCTGTGTAGATTCTATTATCATTTCTCTCTCCTCCTTCCCTACTAATGTACTGCAGAGATGAAGTATGACATCTAGTCTTCCGTGATCCTATTTATAAAGCCTATAATAAAATACCTCTTTAATTCTGGCTGCCACCAACTATCTAATTACTAAGAAATCTCAAGAAAACCACCAGCCATAAAACTGCACCTAGTAGAGAGAAAATTTTCTTAAAAATGGGCAAAGCTCATTCTATACAAAACTAAGTAACAGAGATAAATAACATTTTCTTGTATGCATAAAACATATCTATTTTTTAACTAAATATGGATTGTTAGAAACAAGTAAGGTCCCATGAGCTGTCAATCAATACATTTTCACTAGTATTTAGCTACTCTTTAGGGACAGGATATCAAATATGAATGCAATCCACAGTGAATAAAGTAAGCATAGAAGAGATTATAGTTAGCATTATAAAACTTGCCATGATTCACATTTGGAGTCCTCGTTGAGTAATTCTCAGGAACACTAAAGGATATTCAGTATTCTTGGCTGCCATTCATTACATGCCAACAGTACCTTGCAATTGTGGTTATGGCAACTGGGTATACCCACCAAGACCAAATGTCCACTAACAGTCATTCCAAGCTAAGAAGCAGGGCTCCAAGAAGAGCACACCCACTACTCAGCAGGCTGACGATGTCCCACAGCACATAGCTATAAGGAAGACGCTCACTGCTATTCTGCATAATTTCCAATTTAAACTCAAGACTACCATCAAGAAGCTATACTACATAGCTACTAAAGTCAAGGTAATTATATACTAGCTAGACTGATTTTACAGATATCTAGTTCATATGCACCCCTATTTACTTGAAGCCCTGTAACTAAATTACTAACACTAGTGACAGCCAAAGCCACAGCCTTCTGACTGTCCCCTGAGAATGGCTGAGGGGTTCATATCTTTTCTCAAGTTGATAAAGATGAGACATGCCATTCTTCCTACCATGAACAGTGAGTCTGTGAAAGGATAGTTGCCAGTGACCAGTTCACTACATGGTGTACAATTATCCATAAGAAGCAGTGACAATATGAAGACAAGAATCAGAGATCCATGAATATAGTGGAGATAAATGATTGTAATGAGTAAGATGAGCAGGTACAGAAAAATCAAAGCTTTTAAGTAAAGCTTTGAAATAAAAGATTGCTTTGCTGATGAAAATGGTACAGAATGAAGATAAAATAAATACCAGAGACTGTGGAGTGGGTGGAGCTCTGACTATATATGTCCCTTCTTTTCCCACCAAATCACTTCCAGCCTTTCCTGAAGGCAACAAAAAGTTTCCAGTGGCAACAGGTCCTAGAGACAAGAGGCATCTTTCTTTTTATATTTTCTTTTCTTTTTTTAAATTTATTCATTTTATATCCTGATTGTAGCCCCCTCCTCAACTCCTCCCGGTTCCACCGTCCCTCTCTCTTCATCCCATCACCTTCTCCTAGTCTGCTGAAAGGAAAACATAGATGCACTGTGGAATACTTCAAAAGTAAAACCACTGCTTCTGTTTGCCATTCTGAATGAGATTTGAGCATCATCCCTAGGGTCCTCCTTGTTTTTTAGCTTCTTTAGGTCTGTATATTTTAGTATGTTTATCCTATATTATATGGTTAATATCTACTTATAAGTGAGTGTATACCATGTATGTCTTTCTGTTTCTGGGTTACCTCACTCAGGATGATCTTTTCGAGTCCAATCCATGTGCCTGCAAGTATCATGATTTCCTTGTTTTTAATAGCTGAGTAGTATTCCATATTGTAATTGTACCACAATTTCTGTATCCATTCTGTATCCACATACAGTAATTGTACTACAATTTCTGTATCCATTCCTCCATTGAAGGACATCTAGGTTGTTTCCAGATTCTGGCTATTACAAATAAAGCAGCTATGAGCATAGCTGAGCAGATGTCCTTCCTGAATGGTTGAGCATCTTTTTGGTACAAGAGCAGGAGTAGTATAGGTGGATCTTGAAATGGCGCTATTCCCAGTTTTCTAAGAAAGTGCATGATTAATTTCTAAGGTGGTTGTAAAAGTTTGCAGAAGTGCTGATGAGAGGAAACAGGATTGGAGTCTACTACAGAGGATACCCAACAGGGGATCTAAGCAGATACTGAGACTCAGAGCCAGACTTTGGGCAGAGCGCAGGGAGTCTTATGGAGAAGGAGGGATAGAAGGACACAGAGAGGGCAGAAGCCCAACAAGAACACCAACAAAGCTAAAAAAAAAAAAAAAAAAAGCCCACGGGATCCTGCAGAGACTTATGCACCAACCAAGGACCGTGCATGGAGAGGACCTAGACCTCCTGCTCAGATGTAGCCTGTTGGTAGTTCAGTCTCCATGTGGATTCCTAAGTAAGGAGAGCAGGGGCTGTCTCTGTCATGAACTCAATTGCCTGCTCTTTGATCACTTGCCCCTAGTGATGCAGCCTTGACAGGCCACAGAGGAAGACGATCCAGGCAGTCCTGATGAGACTCCATAAGCTAAGGGCAGAAAGCAGGGGAAGAGAACTCCCCTTTTCAGTGGACTAGGGGAAGGAGATAGAGAGGAACAGGGAGGGATGGGGCTTCAATCAGGATATATAATGAATAAATTGTAAAAAAAAAAAAATTATAAAACAAGCACTAACAAAAATGTAAAACCACTGTTACACAAACAAAATTGTGATAGTTATATTGATTTCATTTTGTACACGTAGAGGAAAAATTGCTTATTCAGCTTAAACTTCTTCCTTTACTGATACCTTTGATATTCATATAAAAAATATTTTAAGGTCAGTGAGATCGCTCAGTCAGTCAAAGTGCTTACCAAATGAGCCTGAAGACCTGAGTCCCGAATGGGACTCAAAATCCAGAATGGAAAGCAGAAATCAACTCCCCAGATTTGTCTTTTAAACTCCACACATGCATCATGGTGGTGTACATACCTGCCTACACACACACACACACACACACACACACACACACACGCACACACACCTTCTCTCTCTCCACAATAAGTTAAAAACTAAGATATGTATGTTTTAACATATTGAGTGAAAGTTTCCAGCAAACATCTGCTCTTTTAGTCAAAGAATGCTAAAAGGTAATAACAGGTTAGTTTCTTTTTTTTTAATTTTATTTTTTTCTTATCAGTTACATTTTATTAACTCTGTACCCAGCTGTATCCCGCTCCCTCATTCCCTCCCAATCCCACCCTCCCTCCCTCATCTCCACCCTGCCCCTTTCCAAGTCCACTGATAGTGGGGGACCTCCTCCCCATTCATCCGATCCTGTTTTATCAGGTATCTTCAGGACTGGCTGCAAAGCCCTCCTCTGTGGCCTAACAGGACTGCTCCTCCCTTGGGGGGTGGGGAGGCCAAAGAGCCAGCCATTGAGTTCAACAGGTTAGTTTCAACAAATACAGTTCACTGACAAATAATTAGGAACTGAAAATTGATTAATATTTATATTTTCAACTAACTCAAGAATTTAATATCTAACTTAACTGTCTTTTTTTTTCCTAATGTGCATTGCCATGAGCTATTCTTTCCTACTTAAAAAAAAGTGAGTAGGGAATACATGAAGTCTATGAATACAAGTAAGAATAGTACATCTAGAAATGCAGAAATAACTGGGAACAAGTCCAAATCTACAGATCATTACACAAAAATTCAGCATGGGTTTTCTGTAGACTGATGTTAACAGCCTTCATAACAGAGGAACAACAAAGAGCTTAAAGAGGTGAAACTGCCTCTAGTACTATCCTTTTACATTTGCAGAGCACTTTGGGTGCGTGGGCTATCTCAGGGAAGTCTTAGAGACTCTCTTTCTCTCTTTTTCTGTCTCTCTCTTTCCCGACACACCTCTCCCGTGTGTGTGCGTGTGCGTGTGCGTGTGTGTGTGTGTTTGTGCATGAATGCGTTAGTTACAGATGCAGTAGGCAAGTGTGTATCTGTACCTGTGTAGAGGCTAGAGGAGAATGTCAGGTATCTTCCTCTCCACCTCTCTGACTTACTTCCTTAAGGCAATATTCTTACTGAACCTGAAGCCTACCAGTTCACTGCAGCAGAGATGGCAGATACATGAGTTCTAAGAATCCACCCTGCAATATGGAATTTCAGACACCTGTGACCATGCCCAGTCCCACCCACCTACCCCCGCCACACACACACAGATGTGCTAAGGATCTGAACTAGGATCATCAAATGTTCTATAGCAAGAGCTCTTACTGAGCCATCTCCCTGGCTCTGAGAAATTAACCTTAATCCTAAACTTAAACAAATCAGGAGGAAACCTGGCTTTAACAAATAAAGAGAAAACTAGGAATATTGAAAAATATTCGGCCTTAGAACATCATTTAGTCAGATAAGATTATACTTGCAAAGGATAAGTTGAGAAGTAAATAAAAGCATTAATATCACAATAAAAAGATTTAGTATACAAGGAAGCCAGTATTAGCTTTAATTTAAAAACATGCTCATTTATTCAATAAAAATCTTTGGGCATTTTGAAAAAATTGTAAGAAATAATAACCCAAAGAAAAGTGATTCAAAAATCTTCAACACAAGTTTTCATGTCAACTTTACCTACAAACAAATGGATCATTTACCATCACTGACTGAGACTTGTTAACAGGGTAGTTCAGGCATGCAAATCAGTACATGTGTGACAAGACAAGGATAAAACTTTGCAATCCTCTGGAGATGGAGAAAAAGCATTTGAAATAACCAAACCCCATGTAAAAAACTCTAATGAAAGGTATAAGGGAATACAGCCCAACACAGTAACAGTTACCATGAAAAGCCGACAGTCAGCATAACTGAAACTCAGTAGTTAAACCACTGATGTTTTCCTGTAAAACTAGAAACAAGACAAGGATATCTACAGTTACTACACCCCTTCAACACAATATTGAATGTTTCAGCCAGAATAAGGCAGACATTAGAGTTAGGATATTACTGATACTGAAACTACTTTCTAGCTCCAGTAGGTTATAAAGATGACCGAGCATTTAAGATTGCTTAGTAAAGCAAAGATCAGAGATGAAGCAACTCTAGCTTAATGTGTAAGAATCATAAAAGTCATTTTTACTGCTAACTATAAGGTATATGTTTTTTTTCCAATGCAACAAAATATATGACAGAAACCAAATAAATATATATAAGGAAATATATCTTGTCAGGTGCCTTCAATACTAACTGTAATGGGCCTGAGATAGTACCAGAACTAACAATTCACATTATGGAATAACATATATACAAACATATGCCTATATACATATGTGTGTATATACATGCAGATACAGACAACACACATATAATATGTATATATATATATTCAAGCCTATTCAGAGCTAGTTCAGTGTTCTCTTAGAAGTGAAGAGGTAAAGTTTGAAGACAACAACTATCAAAGTCACTTTTACTGGCATAGGCATGCTGAATAAAGAGGTTTGCTTCTGTGTCCACTTAGAGTATATTTCATCAAGGCATGATATGTAGTGTTTTGAACTAGGGAAGTGATTTCTGAAAGTAACTGGATCATGAAATCAGATCTAGGAAAAGAACAGATACTGTCTCTATGGATTGCTGGCAGGGGCTCAATGGAAAGAGTAACTAGAAACTCTCAGTATACAGAACTTGGAACTCACCACAATGAGCCTGTGACAGTGATAGGAAAACTAACATTTTGCAAAATAATGTACCAAAGGCACCTGACAAGACAAGGGCACAAGGATGAAAAGAAATGTCCCTTCTAGCAATGCTTCTCTTTATCCCTCTGTAGACACAGGAGAATATCATATTTATTGCAATGGAGAAAGACCACCAGTGGCTCAGCCAAAAAGGTCCAGGTCCATCCCTAGAGTCTAAGCAATTAAGGCTGGTTTGGAACTAAGGTAAAGCTAACAAAGAACTCATAAGACATACAGGGTTTTTACTGTATTATATTTCACGCTCCAGTGGTAAGTTTGTATCCATTCAAATGGTTGTCTTTTACCTGTTTCAATGTCCTAAGAAATCCTAACTGGTCTCTTTCCTCCCTTCCTTATTACTAGTTCTGTCCTAATACCTCTCAAGCCTTATGCAATATCCTGCACAGGACAGCTGGCATCCCGTAAGTACTTGAACTGAACTGAATATTGCATGCCCTAAATGCCTGAGGACAGGAGCTCCACAAGGAGAGCAACAGAACCAAAAAATCTGGGCACAGGGGTCTTTTTTGGGACTGATATTCCAACCAAGGACCATTCATGGAGATAACCTAGAACCCCTGGACAGATGTACCCCATGGCAATGGACTGTCCAAGTGGGTTCCATAGTAATGGAACAGGGACTGTCTGTGACATGAACTATTGGTCTGCTCTTTCATCACTTCCCCCTGAGGGAGGAACAGTCTTTCCAGGCCACAGAGGAGGATAATGCAGCCACTCCTGATGAGACCTGATAGACTAGAATCAAAAGGAAGGAGAGGAGTACCTCCCCTATCAAAGGACTTGGGGAGGGACATGGGTGGAGAAGGGGGAAGGAGGGTAGGATGTGAGGGGAGAAGGAAGGGAGCTACAGAGGGGATACAATATGAATAAACTGTAATTAATAAAAAATTATATATATAAAATTATAAATACATAAATATATTATATACAATTATATATACATATATTATTACATATGTATATATACATATGCATCTTATTACATATACATATATATGTAAATATTAGATATATACATATATATATACACACACACATTCAGGCCAGTCAAGATTTTTAAAAAATCAAAACCTTTCTAATCTTAACTCATGAAGACACAAAAGGCCCCATGGGGCACTGAGTTTATTAACATTTTTCACATTGGAATCAGTACTAAAATTCTACCCTGAAATAAAGAACAAAGAAGATTTAATTTTAAATGCCCATTTGAACTTGCATAAAAGAGAATGTGTTTCTCCATCTATGACTCCCTTTCCAGCAAATAACTGAAATAATTCCTATGAGGGGAAACCAAGAAGAAGAAGAAGAAAAGAAGAAGAAGGAGGAGGAGGAGGAAAAGGAGAAGAAGAAGGAGAAGGAGGAGGAGGAGGAGGAGGAGGAGGAGGAGGAGGAGAAGAAGAAGAAGAAGAAGAAGAAGAAGAAGAAGAAGAAGAAGAAGAAGAAGAAGAAGAAGAAGAAGAAGAAGAAGAAGAAGAAGAAGAAGAAGAAGAAATCACTTGTGGCTTAATCCTAAATTTTCACTTTCAAAATTATATAGCAAATATCTAAAGAAATATTCTAAATGTATAAAATGTATATTGTACACCAAAATACACCAATGAATGAAGAGTACAATGCCCTTCTACCCCATCCCTAATTTGCCACACCATTCACCACTTGGGATTGCCATAAAACTACAAAAACATCTATTCCCTAGATTGCTATCCCACCCCAACAGAGCCCATGCCCTAATCACCAAACACACTATTTTGAACTCAAGTTTCACATTCAAAGCTTGTGGTTAGTGTTTTGTTTTGTTTTATATGGTGTATGCTTGCACCCATGAGCAATATCTAATACTTTATTGCAGTGTCTAAATTTTTAAACAAAGTGTTTAAAAATTTTCTTTTATCATTGGATATTAAAATACAAGAGATTTCTACTTAAAATATAAATCCAGCTTACTAGGTACATCAGGCTCATACAGATTTAATGAATTCATCAAAAGATTTATATTTTAACAATCCTGTAATTAGCATCTGTATTCCTGATTATACACATATGAAATATCTTCTGTCTCAATGTCAAATACCTAAACGGATAGTCACTAGGTCCTAGAATATGTACATTAATAATTGGCTACATAATAGCAGATCATTGCCCACAATGAGTACATTAATCTACACCAAATGAAATTTGATTAAATAGTAAAAAATGAACCACACTCATGGCTTATGTTTATATTAAAGGGAAATGCACAGGACATGCTTATAAATTAGATTATGGTTATTATGGGAGGTGTCCCTCATTGTAATAGTGCACATGAGGGTCTGACTGTCAAATATTCTAGACTGACATCTCAGCTGGAAGGTGGACCCTGAATAGAGACTGGCATCCTCTTAATTTCCTTTACCAGCAGTCTCTAAGAACAAAGCTTTGGTAATTTACCTCTTCAAAGCCCATCCTCACTGTCCTGACTTGACTGAAATGTGCGGAATCTTCTGGCCTAAGTGCCCTGTTTGTAACTAATGTTCCTTTGTTCTCTTTACAAGAGGCACTAATAATTATTCATGACTTGCATCGTCTTAATAACCCTCCTTGTACACTACAATACACTACAGGCACTTACTCATTCATGCATGTATTTATAGGTACACACCGAAAGTCAGCTAAGTAGCTAAGTATGGTGAGGAGTAAATACCACAAAAAAACAAACAAACAAACAAACAAAAAAAACCACACAGTTCCCATTTACCAGGCATCTATCATCTCCAACGAATCTTGTAACACAGTAGGCACCAGCCAAGTGTGACCTCAAGTATCTGAGATACAACTGTGTCCTTATCGAGTGTGAACTACACACTAGGCTTTAAGGAAATAAAATGTGCACTACACTACACCATTAATAAGTCTTTACACTGGCTACATTTTGAAATGAGTTAATTTGAAATGAGTTATTCAAAGAGAGTTAATTATTTTTTCCCTGTTCCCTTTTCCTGCTAAGATTATAAGACTTAAATTTTGTATGTGGCTCACCTTATTTTAAGCTAATAAGGGGAGAGACAAACATAACAACTAAGCAAGATGATTCCTGGGACAGGTAGATACAGAGCTGTAAGGAAGCATGTCAGCATCAAGAGAAGACACAGCAAACTTGCAGGTTACTTGAGAATCATGCAAAGTTGGGAGATCTTCGTCGCTCTTAACACACACACACGTACACACACATACACAGTTAACTACGGATGTATGACTATGCTAACTTGGCTCCCTACAGCACACATCTTACTATCTAACAGTTTGCCATAACATCCTGAGTATCATGAATAAACAGAATACAAACACAAATGAATCAATACATAAAAACAATCAAGCTCTACATGAGTGTGCAGAAGGGACTTGGCTCAGTAGAAACTAGGCCACACTCAATCCTAACAGCAGGGCTTTACTATTACAATGTGAATTAGCTAGGTGTGAAAGGTAATGGGGTGAAAAAATTTCAAGCAGAAACTGAGAAGTCAGAGACAGTAAACATGAGCATGATCATCACATGATCATCATGTGAAAAACTTGTCACGTTATTCCCGATAACTCTGGCTAACAACACTCTGTATGTTGTCTTACAGTTTCAGTTTAGGCAACTAAAATAATGTACAGAATATACAGGAAATAATATTTTATCCATTTTTTAATATAAACACTTCTATTACCAGAATTGCTAAACTAAATGATAACCATCTTACAAACAGTCACTGTAGATTTGAGGCACTGGAATCCCAAGAGATCTAAGATGTATTTGAATACCTGGGCTTCTTGACTCAAATCTATACACAATGGGTGCCTTATATTTCAGTAACCTTTAAAAAGGTACATAAACAACACAGCTAGTTTTTTGGGGTTTTTTTTTCCTGATTCAGAGCCATGGGCTTTTATATTATTTTTCACACAAGATTTCCCTGTGTAATCCAGGATGGCGAGTACTATCTAGGCCCAGTTTGCCTTAAATGCATGATGGTTCCCTTCCTTGTCTTCCTGGGTGTTAGGATTAAAGCTATGAGCAATTATAACTGGCTGCCTTTTTGAGGTTTTGCTTCATACTTTTTTAAGTTGTGGAAGTAAAAGGATACGAGATTAAAATTTCAATCAAGAGCTTGTAAATGATCCTTTAAATGATGCAAATACAAGAATGCCTTTTTAGTTCTCATTCTACTCCTGTCTCAAGAGCCAAGCATCTCTGAAAGCCACTTCCCATGAATATGAATAAAACTGAGGAAAAAAACGTCGATGGAAGAGTAAAAAGAGCAATAGGATTTGCTGTTAGATGGTAGATTTTTAATAAGATTTAAAAAACAGAATTAACTTCAACAGCTGGAAGTTATATTGGGCTTGCAACAAAGGAACATTGCTGCTGCTGCTTGCAAACATGACGAATGAGAGCAGCTTGCAATGGTGATGGATACAAATAAATATTTCATTACAGAAAATGTGTTCTATTGCTGTGTTTGTAAATTTCAAACAATTATAAGGGCTCCACAGCAGCACAGGCTGTTAGTCATTTTCATTCCCGTGTAGTCATTTTTGTTTTTCTTTCCTCCTTTTGTATAACTACTCTAGTCATTTTTGTTTCCTTTTCTTCCGTGTGACTACTCCATTCACTGGGCAGTAGTGAACTGAAAACAGTCTTTCTAATGATAAACCAAAAACAAGTACCTGCTTCCCAACTAACAGAATTACATTCGTCTTTTTAATTGCATTTTGATGCTTAGAACTTAAAAAAAAAATTAGCTGCTCACACTAAGAGGGATTCAGTAATAGAATCTAGAAGGACGAGCAGGAAAGGAAAACTCTCCCTTCTAAAGATGCATTCTAGCTGTTTTAATAATTCATAAAATACGCAACCTCATAAATGCAGAAAGAAGTACCATACAGTCTTCAGAAATGAATGAGATGGAAACATTGATGCTATAATATTTTTAATAACTGCACCAACAAGGTGTGTCCTCCAAACAGACACAACTCCTCCCAGTACAGCCATACCCTGTGGGCTCATCATCAACCCATCAGGGAACCAGAGTCTAGAAGACTGGATGTGATTCTCAGCAAAACCACAGCAGGAAGAATAACCGGCAGGCAGTGAAAGGAACCGGATGGAGACAGCTAGGAAGTCAGAACCTAGGTCTGCTCTGTGGAAATCCCTCATAGGCTGGAACATAGGAACTGAAAGAGATGAAGAGAGCAGAATCTTCTTTCAAGACCCAGAGAAAAGCCCCTGATCTTTTCCTACGCCAAGCAAGTGAATGAAGAAAATAAAACAAAACCAAGAAATGGAAATTTGACTTTAGATAAAACCTGGACAAAATCACATTATCTAGGAAAGAACTGACAATGGCAGTGAAACTCAGTTTGGGGTGTAAGAAGGGTTTTGGCTACAGATAGAGATCCAAGATCAATGCAGGAGATTCTGTGGCTGAGGTAGGATGGAAAAGGTTGAACTGTAAACTACCCTGTTGCTTTCAGTATCTTGGCCATAGCCATAAAGCCTCAGCAGCCCTCTCTTGCCTTCCTGTAGCTCCCAGTAGTCATTTCTGAATCTTAGGGAGAAGCACTGCCATCTATCTCTATTACCCTAGCCATCCGAGGACATTAACTCCTTTAGAACTTAGAGGTCAATGAAGTATAACCACTCTAGATAACAAGGCATCTAGAGTAGACTGGTTAACAGAAATGGGGGAAAGAAAAGAGGGACGATGATAAGGAATAGCAAGCTAAAAATAACAAGAGGAAAATACTGCTTCCAAGACAATGACAATTATGACTGGAAATGCCACTAAAACTAGACTTCCAAAAAAATCTAAATTCATTTAAATATAAGTCCTCTTGAAAGAATGTGAAAAACCTTAGAAAATGAGTCACAAGCTTAAAGTGTAAAAAACTGAATCAAAACAAGAAATTAATCACTAAAGTTCATTAAGGAGCATGAACAGAGAGGAGAACAGAAGCAAATGAGAATGAAGAACTAATTACAAGTGATTAAAAGATGAGAAAAAAATGGTTGCTGTGCTGGGGATGAACTGAGGCCTCACTTATGGTGGTCAAGTGCTCTGATACATCCTAGGTGCCTCAAAAGTTTAATTATACATGTATAACTTTTTTGCAAGAGAACTACAGAACTAATTAAAAGCAAGCATCTGAAAGATTCTACCTAGCAGCTTATCAAAGCAGATGCTGAGACTCATAACCAAACCTTCAGCAGAGTGCAGGGAATCATATGATAAAAGGGGGAGTTAATATGACCAGGAGAGGAAAGGAGCTCCACAAGGACAAAATATATCAGGGCACGGGGGTCCTCTGTGAGACTGTTTCTCCAACCAAGGACCATGCATAGATATAACGCAGAACTCCTGTTTGGATGTAACACATGTTAGCTTAGTATCCATGTGAGGGTTCCCTAGTAAAGGGAACAGGAACTATTTATGATATGATCTCAAGGACTGGCTCCTTTGCCTCCCCCTGCCCCCAAGGGAGGAACAGCCTTGCTAGGCCACAGAGGAGGACACTGCAGCCAGTACTAAAGATACCTGATAAGCTAGGGTCAGTCAGATGGAAGATGAGGAGGACCTCCCCTAGCAGTGGACTTGGAAAGGGACAGGGAGGAGATGAGAGAGGGAGGGTGAGATTGGGAAGGAATGAGAAAGGAGGCTATGGCCGGGATATGAAGTAAATAACCTGTGATGAATATTAAAAAATAAAAATTAAAAAAAGTTTAATTATATATGTATAACTTTTTTGTAAGAGAACTACAGAACTAATTAAAAACAAGCCTTCTAGTACTAACAAAAGAGTTGAACTTGCAGACAAGGAGTTCTGATTTTTATTAGGCTTGGACTGTCAAAAAAAAAGGCAAATATGCCTTGAATTATCATATTCATCACCTCATATAGATAACTTCTATTTCCAATAAAAATATTAAATGTCCTTACTGATCGTAAGTAGACATAAATAGTAAGAGCCTCTGCATACAAATGGTCCCCATACACAGAGCTCAATAGGGCTTATCCACTCTATGGAGATAGACCCACAGGGAAGAATGCCACTGGAAAAGGGGGGAGTGAAGGAAATAGCCACATCTCGACTGGAGTGACTATTAATGTACTTATACAACTAATAAACATTCATCAAGTTGCATACTTAACACATCAATAGGTCACATACAAATCTTATCTCAACTTTAAAAACAAAATAAAGCACATATAAATGCCATCATCCCCATAAGTGTGGCATGGACATTTTTAGCCCACAAGCTCTACCAGCTGAGAAAAAAAAAAAAAATGACTAATTCTAGGTAAAAATCACTAAATTCGACTTACTATCATAATTAGGGTCTCAATAACATGACTTAGCTATTTTAAGTTATTGCAAACCTGGGACCCATTCCCATCATTTCATGTCATACCCAGGATGCTTTGTTCCTTAACTAAAATGGCTGAACTCAAATACAGATTGGCTATATGTAAGATGCCAACACAAAAAGACAAAAATATTTCTGAGAATGATTTTTAAAAAGACAAAACTGTCAATTTAACATTGATATCACATATTTTTTTCTTCTAGGAAGATATATAAATATATATGTATACATAAATATACATAATAAAAATATAAAAGTAAAACAAACAGAAAATAACTGCAAAAAACACAATAATAAAAGTTGTGGGACTGCAGGCATTCATTCTTAAGAATCAATATTTGTTTCACAAATACTTGAAACAACACCCAAAGGACCATATTATTGGTCACTTCCTTCCAACTTCAGTTATGTGAGAATTTGCAACTGAGACTCTCCTTTCTTTAAAGATCCCACAGAAAGGAAAAAGGATAAGTCACATATAAAGGCAAACCAATCAAATTACACCTGACATCTCATCAGAAACTCTAAAAACCAGAAGGACCTGGACAGATATCTCATAGACCAGATGTAAGCCCCAACTATTATATACCTAGCAAAACTTTTAATCACCATAGAGGGAATAAACAAGATATTCCATGACAAAAACAGTGCCTATCCACAAATCCAGCCCTACAGAAGATACTAGAAGGAAACTCCAACACAAGGAGACCAACAACACACAGGAAAACAGAGGAAGTAAATAACCCCACGGAAATAAATATCCCCACATGAGCAAAATCAAAAGAAGAGAATCACATACACTCTAACATCACCAACATAAAAAAAAATTAACAAGAACTGGTCATTAATATCACTCAACATCAATGGCATCAACCTCCCAATAAACAACAGAGGTTAACAGAATGGATATGAAAACAGGACCAATCTTTCTGCTTCATATAAGAAACATACCTCAGCAATAAAGATAGACATTACCTCGGAGTAAAGAGCTGGAAAAAGTTTTTCAAGAAAACAGACCCATGTAGCAAGCTGGAGTAGCCATTCTAATATTTAATAAAATAGACTTTCAAACAAAATTAATTAAAAGAGATGAAGAAGGCTACTTCATGCTCATCAATGGGAAAATTCACCAAGATAATATCTCAATTCTGAACATCCATGCCCCAATGCAAGGGCAACCTCATTCATTAAAAAAATAAAATAAAATAAAATTACTAAAGCTAAACCCACACATCAAACACCACACATTAATAGTGGGAGACTTCATATCCCACTCCCTCAAATGGATAGATCATCAAGACAGAAATTAAATGAGTAAATAAAGAAACTAACAGACATTGTGAATCAAATGGACCTAAGAAATATGTATAGAACATACCAGCCAAACACAGAGAATATACCTTCTTATTATCTCACAGAACCTTCTCCAAAACTGACCATATACTCAGTTACAAGGCAAGCCTCAGTAGACATAAGAAGATTAAAATAACACCCTGCATCTTATCAGACATTGATAGATTAAAGGTGGAACTCATCAACAACAGAAACAACAGAAAGCCTACAAATTCATGGAAACTGAACAACTCCCTACTCAATAAGCACTTGATCAGGTAAGAAATAAGGAAAGAAATTAAAGACTTTCTAGTATTCAGTGAAAATGAAGGCACAACATACCCAGGCTTACGGGACACAATGAAAGCAATGCTAAGAGGAAAGTTCATAGCACTAGGTGAATTCATAAATAAATTTCAGAGATCCCACACTAGTTACTTAGCAGGACACCTGAAATCTCTAGAACAGAAGGAAGCAGACACACCAAAGAATAATAGACAACAGAAAATAACCAAACTCTGGGCTCAAATCAATAAACTGAAACAAAGAGAATGATACAAAGAATCAATGAAACCAATGTCTAATTCTTTGAAAAAAATAATCAAGATAGACAAACCCTTTGCCAAACAAATTAAAAGGCTCAGGGAGAGTATCCAAATTAACAAAATCAGAAACAAAAAAGGGGGGAATAACAACAGAAACTAAGGAAATAAAAAAAAAATTCATTAGGTCTTACTTCAAAGGCCTATATTCCATAAAATTGGGAAATCTATAGAAAATGAATGATTTTTCTGGGTAAATTTCACCTACCAAAGATAAATCAAGACCAGGTAGACAGTTTATACAGTCCTATAACCCCTGAGGAAATAGAAGCAGTCATCAAAAGTATCCCAACACCTGCCCCACCCCGAAAAAAAGCCCAGGGCCAGATGGTTTTAGTGCAGATTTCTACCAGACATTCAAAGACAGCCAATACCAATACTCCTCACACTTTTCCACAAAATAGAAACTGAAGAAACATTGCCAAACTCATTCTACGAAGCCACAATTACCCTGATACCTAAACCACATAAAGACTCAACAAAGAGAAATTTCAGACCAATTTCACTCATAAACATCAATGTAAAAATACTTGCAAAACAAATCCAAGAACACATCAAATACATCACCCACCATGATCGAGTTGACTTCATCCTGGAGAAGCACAGATGGTTCAACATACAAAAATCCATCAACATAATCTACCCTATAAACAAACTCAAAGAAAAAAGTCACATGACCATCTCATTAGATGCAGAAAAAGCCTTTGACAAAAATTTAACATCCCTTCATGATTACTCTTGGAGATATCAGGGATACAAGGCCTATATCTAAAAAAATAAAGGCCATATACAGCAAGCTGATTCCCAACATCAAATTAAATAAAGAGAAACTCAAAACAATTCCGGTAAAATCAGGGACAAGACAAGGCTGCCCATTCTCTCCGTACATCTACAATAAACTACTTGAAGTTCTAGTTCCAGAAATAAGACAACTAAGGGTGATCAAGGACTTACAAGTTGGGAAGGAAGAAGTCAAAGTATCGCTATTTGTACATGATATAGTGTATGTAAGCAACCCAAAAAATTCTACCAGAGAACTCCTATAGCTGATAAACACCTTCAGCAAACTGGCTGGATATAAGATGAATTAAAAAAAAAAAAATCAGTAGCTCTCCTGTACACAAATGACAAACGAGGTGAGATAGAAATTAGGGAAACTACACACTTCAAAATAGCCACAAATAATAGAAAGTATCTTCACGTAACACTAACCAAGCAAGTGAAAGACCTGTATGACAAGAACGTTAAATATTGGAAGAAAGAAACTGAAGAAAATTTTATAAGTTGTAAAGATCTCCCATGCTCATGGATCAGTAGGATTAACATACTAAAAATGACCACTTTACCAAAGGCAATCTACTGATTAAATGCAATCCCCATCAAAATACCAATACTGTTCTTTACAAACTTTGAAGGAACAATTCTAAACTCTATATGGAAAAACAAACAAACAAACAAAAAACTCAGAATAGCTAAAACAATTCTATACAATAAAAGAACTTCTGGGGGTATCTCCATTCCTGACTTCAAGCAATACTCCAGAGCAATAGTAATAAAAACTGCATGGTACTAGCATAGAAATAAACTGGTTAATCAATAGAATCAAATTAAAGACCCAGAAATAAATCTACATATCTATGGTCACTTGATTGTTGATAAAGGAGCCAAAACTATACAATGGAAAAAAAGACAGCATCTTCAACAAACGGTGGTGGTCTAACTGGATATCTACATGTAGAAATATTTCGAATAGATCCATATTTATCACCCTGCACAAAAGTCAAATCCAAGTGCATCAAGACCTCAATATAGTGCAAGAGTCTTTAATCTGTCCTCCAAATAAAGTAACTAACTATAGCAAGCAAACTTTCTTATTACAACTATGCTGTAATTACTTTGCATGCTCCAAAATTTAGAAGACTCAAATTAGAGCAAGTGCAAGATTGTGTTCTTAAATGGAACTCACCTTTCCTGGCTGAGGCTTGGGAAACACTGCAGAACATCCAGCTCTTTGTGTTTTTGTGGCAAGGTATAACTGTGTGGCTCTGGCTGGCTTGGAAATTGCCATTTAGACAAGGCTGGACTTGAACTCATAGAAACTCTCCTGCTTCTCTCTCCCCAGTGCCTGCTTTAAAAACATCAATCACCATGCCTGGCTAAATGCTATGTGTTAAACTTATAAATATATGTTCACCTTAATACTTCCATGATCCTTGCACTAGTAAAATAATCTAGCTGACTCTAAGTAACATTTTTTAAAGGATTTAAATGTATGTATCTGCCATTTTCATGAATTCACTTTCTTAATTGTGTGTCTACAAGGATGGAACATTTCCACATAGGATGAAAACAATAGCTTACTAACTTTTATAGAGTAAACTATGCCTGAGGTGCTAAAAGTGTGTTGTTGTTGCCTGTTTGTCTTGAAGTAAATTGTATATATGCATGTTAATTTGTCTGTAAAGGCAATGAGTGAATCATATTCACTGGAATAAAATAAATGGAAAATTAATAGTTTTTTCTAAAAAACAAAGACATGAATATAATAACAGATACACTAAATCTATTAGAGGAGAAAGTGAGGTAGAGCTTTGAACTCACTGACACAGAAGACAACATACTCAACAGAACACCAATATAGCTCAGACTCTAAGATCAACAATTAATAAATGGGACCTCTTGAAATGGAAAAAGCTTCTGAAGGAAAAGGACACTGTCAACAGAACAAAAAGACAGATCTACAAATTGGGAAAGGATCTTCACCATTCAATCCTACATCTGACAGAGGACTAATATCCAAAATATATAAGGAACTCAAGAAATCAAACACCAATAAACAAAATAACCTAATTAAAAACTGGGGTACAGAACTAAAGAGAATTCTCAACAGAAGAATCTCACTAGGAACATACCAGAGAGGGCCTCTGAAAGCCTCTGCCCTGCAGACTATCAACACAGATGCTGAGCCTGATGGCCAACTCTCGGGCAGAGTGAATGGAATTTTATGTAAGAAGTGGGAAATAGTAAGAGCTGAAGAGCACAGGGTCTCCACAAGGAGAGCAACAGAACAAGGAAATTTGAACACAGGGAACTTCCCAGAGACTCATACTCCAACCAAGGACTATTCATGGAGATAACCTAGAACCCCTGCACAGATGTAGCCCATGGCAGTTCAGTGTCCAAGTGGGTTACATAGTAATGGGAAGAGGGACTGCCTCTGACATAATCTGATTGGCCTGCTCTTTGATCACCTCCCCCTGATGGGGGAGCAGCCCTACCAGGCCACAGAAGAGGACAATGCAGCCACTTTTGACGAGAACTGATAGACTTTGATCAGAAAGGAGAGGAGGACCTCCCCTATCAGTGGACTTGGGGAGGGGCATGCATGCAGAAATGGGAGGGAGGGTGGGATTGGGAGGGGAGGAGGGAGAGGCTTATGGGGGGATACAAAATTAATTAAGTGTAATTAATAATAATAAAAAGAGTATTAAAAAGAGATAAACTTTACACAAAAAAAAAGAATCTCAAATGGCAGAAAAATCTCATAAAGACATGTTCAACTTCCTTACTCATCAGAGAAAAGCAAATAATCCAAAGCACTCTGAGATTCCATCTCATACCAGTCAGAATGGCTAAGATCAAAATCTCAAGCTACAGTACATGCTATTGAGGGTCTGGAGAAAGGGAAACCTCCTCCATTGCTGTTTGGAGTATAATCACTATGGAAATCAATTTGGCACCTTCTTAGAAAACAGGGAATAACTTCTCCCTTAGACCTCTTCTGCCCAAAAGATGCTCCACCAGACAAGGTCAAGTTTTCAACTACGTTCACAGCACATCTATTTATAACAGAATCTAGAAACAACCTAGATGATATCCCTCAAATGATGAATGGATAAAGAAACTGGCACACTTATACAATGGAATACTACCCAGCTATTAAAAACAAAGAAATCATGAAACTTGCAGGCAAATGGATGGAATTAGAGATCATCCTGAGTAAGATAACCCAGATCCAGAAAGATGCACATGGTATGTACTCACTTATAAGTAGATTTTATCCATAAAGTACAAGATAAACACACTAAGAGTCATAGACCCAAAGAAGATAAGGAATAAGAAGGATCCATGAGAGAATGTATAAATCTCACTCAGAAGCGGAGATAGAACAGACAGAGGTAATGGCTGAAGAGAGGAAACAAGGTAAGAGAGGGGACACAGAGCTAAGAGGGTGGAGATCAGACCTGAGGAAAGCAAGTGCAAGAGAACAGAAGGCCTGTAGAGAAAAGAAAAACTAAGTGTGGGGACATTGCTGTGACAAGCTGAAGACTGATGTCAGGGTAGGCTCCTGGGAGAATACGGGGGGGGGGGGGGGATTCAAGCAGAGACTCCTAATAGCAGAGATCATAGAGACTAAAGAGGATATCCTCTAACTAGACTACTATTCTAGTAAAGGGCAGGGAACACCAACCCATCCACAAATTACCCTGTGCAGGGATAAAGACAGAGCAGAAGAACAGAAATTGAGGGAATGTCCAACTGATGCCTGGCCCCACCAAAACCCCTCACTATCAGAAAGTGCCAACCCCTGACACTATGAAGGATATTCTGCTAAGTCTGCAGACAGGAGCCTGTCAGAGTTGTCTATTGAGAGGCTCTACCCAGCAGTACCTCAAAACTGATGCTGAGACACAGGCAAACATTGGGTGATACACAGGAAGTCTTGGGGAATAGTGGGAAGAAACAGAAAAGGACCCAGAAGTGACAGGAGCTCCACAAAAAGAAAAAAAAAAAGTCAACTAACTAGGGCCAGAGGGTTTGCTGAGACTGAAGCATCAACCAAGAACCATGTATGAACTGGACCTAGGCCGCCTACAAAGATGTAGCAGATGGGTAGCTTAGGTTTCAAATGGGTACTCCAGTAAGAGAAGTGGGGACTACATTGGAAATGGCCTCCTTAGCTATCTTTTAAGCCACTTTCCCCTGGCAGGACTTCCTTGACAGGGCACAGGGGAAGAGGACATGTTCAGTCCTGATGCAACTTGATGAGCTGGGGTGGATGGAAAAGGAAGCTTCCTTTTTCTTGAGAAAAGGGGAGGGGAGAGGGAGAAAGGGTGGGGCTGGGACGGGCAAGGGAAGGGGCTACAAGGATGTAAAGTGAACAAAAGAAATAAATGAGAAAAAATATTACAGATACAGGCACACAGAGACTCAGTGTTCTGCAGCATTACAATGGTATCTGTTGAGATTTTATAATGTCTGGTAATACGCAGATATAAAAACCCTGTTTCATTATTAGGTGCAGAGTACTTTTCTTCACCCAACTTTAAAACGATGTCAGGATTCAGGCTATTGGAAAAGGTGTGAACATTCTTCTGTCAGATAAATACTGAGCTCTGTGCAGGGAGTTTATGGCTGTCTGGAGATGATGCAGTATTCTGAATAAGGGCCTTGGCACCTCAGACCATGAAAGAATTTCATCAGTGTTCAAAAATGGGAACACTGTAAAAGAACATGTAAAATTTTGAATATGTAATTATAGAAACATTTCACTACTTATGAAGATTGTACAAAGACTTTATATATTTTTGTTTTTCTTATGCCTGAAATTCTGTTCATAAGTCAAAACAAAGGAGGCCTGGAGGTATGCATGCATATTCAGATTGTTTTGTCATATTCTTAGAAATCTTAAGAATACTGTCCAGAAAAAAAAATTTAAACAGGAAGAAGTATTTCACACATTCTGTCAGTGAACTTACCACAAACTGAGATACAACTCTTTTAAATAGCTCTGACTTTCACTGTTGCATACTTAAAATGTCCTGACTTTATTTTATTCACAAAAGCAATTTTTCTTACTTAATATTATTCATAAAACTTATAATTTATTCTTCTGATAAATTTTATATTCTAGATTTAACTAAGATGTTGTGAAGAAAAAATATTCAATAACCTATGCTGCCCAAACTGGAAACTTGGATCACTGGATGCCACTATGCAATGGCAAGATAATTCAGAATAAACTCTAAGGTTCCATAGGCACTTACATTAACTAATCTAAGTTCAATGGACACCTGTGGCTGACTCCTACCACTGTTCAAACAGAATAACCCCAGGAATGTCATGGCTGCATGCTCAGAAGCTTTAACACTGATCATCTTTCCTTAGCTCACCTAAGACCCAGCGACTGGATTATAACTGCAGAATATGACTCAACAGCAATTCAAAACAGACCAACAAATGACAAAGAGAAACGGCTTGGGACTATCTCTATCTATCTATCTATCTATCTATCTACCTCCCAAGAGTTACTTCTAGTAACAACCATTTAAAGTTTTCAATTCATTTTTCCCTCAATGTCAACATCTTTGAACAATAAAAGTCATAATGTATTTCTGAAACATTCCTAGCAAGACTAGCTACACCCTTTAGCCTTGAAACTGGAGCATCAGTCTCGAATTTTTCTTCTCCTTTAAAGTTTTCATCATATTCTCTCCTCCTCTCTTGGTCATAACTTAGAATCTATATCCTCTGGGCTCCTCTTCCTACTCAGAAATGCTCTGAAGAATTATTTTTTTGCATTTCCTTTGGTATTCTTACCTATCTTGTGTTTTCTTTTATCTGGCTCTTCTTGGAGCTAATTCTTTTTTGTTTTTGTTTTTTTTTTTTTTTAATTTCCATTTATTTATTTATTTATTTATTTGGTGTTTTGAGACAGGGTTTCTCTGTGTAGCCTTGGCTGTCTCAGACTCGCTTTGTAGACCAGGCTGGCCTCAAACTCACAGAGATCCACCTGCCCCTGTCTTCCCGAGTGTTGGAATTATAGGCATATGCCAGCGCTCCCTGTTGGGAAACAATTTTTTAATTAATTTATTTTTTATTAATTACAGTTTATTTACTTTGTATCCCAGCTGTAGCCTCCTCCCTTGTCCCTCCCACTCCATCCTCCCTCCCTCTTCTTCTTCCATACCCCTCCCCTAGGCCACTGATAGGGATATCCTCCTCCCCTTCCATCTGACAGTCTATCAGGTCTTATTTCTCATATCCTTTCTTTCTTCTTGCACTAATGGAACATTTTCCTACCAATGAAAACCTAAAACTTTGTTCTTTATTTAACAGCTCTACTAGTTTAAAGATCTTCTGAAAAGGGTTTAATAAACCTTAGAACCTCCTTTCGTCCTGCTTTTTAGACATCACCAACACACACTCATCTGCAGAAGAGAAGGAAAACGATGTTGATGAAGACAATAAGCATTTGAATAAGGACATGACCAGTAGGAGTAGCAAAGAGTGAGGATGCTAAGGGCCTATCCCTTTGGTTCACATTTGTAAAAAGGAAAAAGCCTAACAACTGTTATGATGAATAGAATCAAATACACTGCCAGGAGAAGACAAAGAAGAGTGCATTATAAAAAAGCTTAGACAGTTGGTCCAGTATTCTGAGTAAACACCATATTTAAATTACTAAGAAAAGAGAACAGTAACCACTGGCTACATGTAACGTACACACTAGGTACCCAGCATTATTCTGAAATGCCATAGCACACAAGAAGCTATTTATCCAATTTAGATGCACACATAAATAACCTCCAAATCTACAATTAATCTTGAATTCATAAGATAATTCAAGAAAAGCACAACTCAGAACCCAGTTTATAGCAACAACTCTTAGGATGCTTTTTGGGTATCAGCAGACTGAAAATCTGGAGTCAGCAGAGACCACTGAGGAACTCTGCTTGCTGGCTTGCTCAAGTTGCTCACATTCAATTATCATTCTTTTTTTTTTTTTTCAATGCAGTTTATTCAGGAACATTGAACAATCCTCGGACCCCGGGGAAAGCCAGCCCACAGCTTAAATAGCCTCTGGGTAGCCAACCCAGGCGTGCCACGGGGGCAATGCAGATAGGTCCACATACATGGAAGCAAGCCAGATCCTCGGCCTTAGCCAAATGTGGAGTTGTTCGTGACAGAGAGCACTCACCATCGGGAAGGTGGAAGGCGGAAACCAGCTCCATCTTTAAGGCATAGCATTACACAGCTCTCTGCAGTTCCCCCTTTTTGTTTTAGACGCATCAGGCAAGAGTAGAGGTCTGATCTCTGATATTAGAAATAAATTGGGACTTTGTACAGATGTTCATTTAGGTGTCATCCACCCAAAGAGCATCAGACCCGTCCGATACCTTTTTCTCAGAGGCGGGACCTGGGGCATCAACCCACATGCAATCAGACATGCTCTTCTCTGGGTCCAAAGCGGCTGACCCTGAGTGCAGTGCTTAGCCTCGCATCCTGAGCGTATCATTTTAGCTTTTTATGGTATCCAACCATGCTTGGGGAGAATGTCACAGTAAATTCTACCGGAGTGGACGCAGGACTAGCCACAGGATTATCAACATGGATTGCTGCAGCCATGAATCATCTGAAGGAATGGGCGGGCATGGGAGTGTTAGCAGGCCTTCTGGTGTTGGTCTCCTTGGTTTGCCAGTGGTATATATGCAAGATTAGAGTCTCACAACAGTGTGATGCAGCCATGATCATTCAGGCCTTTACAGCCATTGAAGCAGGACATTCTCCCCAATTATCATTCTTACATAGAGCAGACCCTCCTACCCACGGATGGCACTGGCCACACAGGGATGGGCCTTCCCACATCAATTAGCAAATATGTTACATTATCCTACAGACATGCCTACAGGCCAATCCAATGGAGAGAATTCCTCAGCTGAGAGTCCCTCTTCCCAAATGTGTCAAAGTTTGTGTCAAGCTGACCAAAATGATTACACAGTGTGACAGATGAAATGCAGCAGAAAGGAAACTGCAAGGGGGGAGAACCAGTTATGAGACTTAAAATTGTGAGCAAGGCAGCAGCAGTAACACAGTTGAGGGGAAATTTAAAAAAAAAAAAAAACATTTAAAGAATGAAGAAAGAATCAGTTAATTTGAAGACATACCAAGAAAGGGGCAAACTGAAAGAGAAAGCTTCAAAGATGATTCAGTGTTTCTATCAGTAAAGGCAGAATGAAAGACTGGTGACACATTTGATCACAACATCTAAAACACATAAAATCCCATCTGTCTGCACATCTTTGCTGGGCATCTGGCTTAATTCATGCATGCCAGATGAGGCCTTCCAGCATCTTTTAAGGGAAGATGCTGAGGTATGCCTTGCTAATAAAAAGCATAACCACATAAGGCCTGGAAATACATTTAAAAAGTAACGTCTCTTTTATAGGTAAAAACTGTATGGTATCTCATATTTACCTACAAACAATCCACTTGGAAAGAGGGTGTGTGAGGCAATTATAGCTCTATTCAGCAGCTGAAGGTGGATGAGGCATGAGCACACGTAAGGATGGCGACTCCCTCAGGACATATGTCCATTTAAATGAACCTAATGACTTACCCAGACTTACTTTTTAAAGAACAATGCTGCAAAATATGCAAATGACATTTTTAAGTAATTATTACTATAAAGAAAAAATTTTGACATATTATAGACATTTTACATATAAATGCAAAAATGTACTAAAAGCAAACTGATAAAACCCTACTTTGTTCAACATTGCCTTTCCATAAAGCTGAAAACTTCCACTAAAGTCAGAGAGAATTAGTAAACCGGCAGCAATTGCATGCTAAGATTTTGAGAGTCAATATTAGTATCAGTAAGAGATGTGAACAGTATGCACCATGCCGCACACAACCAAACAGTGCGCATCTCACATCCATTGATGCATTAGGGAAAACGACAGCATAAGCCGCTACTAATCAATCTCTAGATATTAGCTAGAATGTCTTATCCTTTATAATTGCACCCTAATTTAAAATGTTACAGGTAATTATGTTCATGAGAGTCCGGCATTAATAATTCACCTTAAAGTTTGGATTTATGATTTTTTTAAATTAAGTGTAAATGATTAACTGATATGAGATAATCTGAACTATTTGCTTTGTGTAACTATCTTTTGGATGCATGTGTTAATGTTAAACTCACTGGATCCCAAGCACTGAAATTTTAAACATGAGATAATCCAAAGCCTTATGCCTGACAGCATTTTACCACTTGAAAAGGAAGAGCAAGTCACAAGAGTTGAGAGTCTTCCCTTTCCTCTACTCAGCTGTTCTGTGCGTAAAACCAAGTCTGTTTACTAACAGTGAAGAAGAACTACATCACTGGATTCTATTATACACAATAATTATTAACTTCTCAAATGAAAATACATTGTGTACATATATGAAATCCTGAAAGAATTAAATATAAAGGGACATGATTCTAACCAAACAAAACTAAAAGGATTCATTCAATCTGGAATTGGCATTCTAAAACAGTTACACATGGCTCCATATTTTGTAAGGAAATACTCCAAGTCTGCCTGCTTTGCTTACATAAGAATTGGGGTGCAGTGCACTCATAACTCCTTAGATGCCACAATTTACAACTCTTTTATGCAGCTCTGTAAATCACTGCAATACCATGTATATTTTCTGATAGAACATATAAGTATAGCCTTGAAGCTGTTTTTCATGTAAAGTTCTGGCATAGTTATAACAAACATGCACTTAATTAGTTTCAAAATCCTAAAGGAAATTATTTACTAAAGGCCTAACAGTGTTATTTGGAGATGATCTGTATACATTACAATCTCAATATCTGCTAGGAATCCTCTGTGTAGCTTTGTGACACTGAGCCAGCCATTTAACTCTTCTTAACCTTAGTTTCCTCATCTGTCACATAAGACTCATGACTAAGTCTCAGTCTAAGAGTTAAATGAACCAGTCTACAGAATGATCTCAAAGCCAAGTGGCACATGGCAGACATGACAAGTCACCAGCCATCATAAGCCACGGTCCTCATAGAATACAAGATGTTGTGATTGCTGCTTCTACACAAATGTATGTGTTTCTCAAGGCTTTCTTTTGCAGTTTTGAACACACAATTTCTTCACAGACTCCATCAGTGAACACTAAAGTGAACTTTGAAAATTATAGCAGCTGGAACTTGGGATTTAACTGGGAAAGTGTGCACATAAAGTGGCTTAGAACAATTTCATAAGCACTACATATGATTTAAGGTAAACATATGCAAAGAAACTTTCGTTTTTCTAGGATCTGACCAAAAACCACCTATCTGCATTATTTGCTTGTTGTCTTAACTATGTTCTATTGCTGTGAAGAGACACCATGACCAAGGTAACTCTTATAAAGAAAAACATTTAAGTGGAGGCTTCTTAGAGTTTTGAGAAGGTTAGTTCATTATCATCCAGGGGGAGGGCATGGCAGCAGGCATGGTGCTGGAGAAGTCCCTGAGAACCTTATATTCTGATCTTCAGGCAGCAGGCAGAAAACTCGGGCCTGGCATAGGCCCTTGGGCATAGGCTTTTGAACCCTCAAAGCCCACCCCCAGTGACTCACCTCCTCTAACAAGGATACAGCTTGTAATTCTTCCAACCAGTTCATCACCTAAGGACTGCACATGTAAAATTACAAGCCTATGCAGGCATTCTCATTCAAACCTCTCCAACTCTCTTATATCTCTTGCTGGTCAGATACACCAAACCTTATTCATGGCTCTCTCCAGGCCTCTGCTCCCATGAATCTCATGGCTAGGGAGAACTTGCTGTCTACATTTTCCCACTAGATTCCTCCAATTTGAAGATTGTAACTTAAACGTGATCTCTTCAGAAAGCTCATCCTAATCACCCTTGTATTGCTTGTAATGTTAGACTCTACATATGCTCTTATATCTCGTTTTAATGATCTTGCTTCATCTTCTCCCTTCCCCATCAATAAACATAGGTTCACTGAGATCATAAGTATCCCAGCTATTAGTGTGCACTAATACTACCTATGTCTAACAAGGCTACTCAGATTAGG
This sequence comes from Meriones unguiculatus, assembly GCF_030254825.1. Taxonomy (NCBI): domain Eukaryota; kingdom Metazoa; phylum Chordata; class Mammalia; order Rodentia; family Muridae; genus Meriones; species Meriones unguiculatus. The sequence goes on along the minus strand of NC_083351.1, from coordinate 65,615,013 downwards.
ACAATAATGGCTAAAAATCTTTACCACAACACTTAAAGCCCTCTGAACTAAGAACAAAAGCTTTACTCAAATAATTTTTTTAAAATCACATATTAGTAACAGACTATATTAACATGTGTCAACAATATTCTGAGTCACCCTTGAGAAGGAAATGAACTGATTAAAAGGCAGTTGTCTGGCTGCTCAAGCTGTGGAAGCAGCAAAGCCCACCACCCACGTGACCATGCTGAACACCTTCAGCCACTCTAGCTATCAAAGGGCTAGTGATCAGTCATAATTGTATTTATGTGAATCAATTCAAAACCGTTAAGCAGTGAATACTAGTTTATACCTCACCTCTTGAAAAGGAAAACAGTTCAATTTGTGCTTCAGTTTATTATATTTTGGATAAAAGTAATCAGCAGAATCGTATGTAAATCATTATCGTTAAATTTAAATGAGCAAGTTTTCTGTTGTGTTTTACACTCTAGTTATACAGGTAACATAAAGAAACTTGTCACCAAAAACCAAGATTGCAAGATTATAACAGAATTCTGTATATCTGCTTTGGATTGATTTCACTTCCAGTGGATATGGTAAAGTTTCATATCCTTAAGCATAATCTTTTTTAAAAAAAAAAACTCAAAACATAGAAAATACATTTATTCAGCAATTCTTTGAAATGGGGCCAAGACCTGTCCTTAGCATGTGGGTTGTTTGGAGTGTGGAGTCATCCTTCCTCCTAAACTACACCAATAATGGGACATTTATGATGCTCAGTTACAGGTCTTTTAAAACATGGCTTGAGAATTTGATGCACAATGCTCTTGCATTTAAAATCCTTGTTCTATCCAATGCATCAAGAACTGCATTTTTAAAAATTTATTTATTTTACATCCTGGCCACCGTTTCTCTCTCCCTCCTCTCCTCCCAGTACCTTTTACCAGCCTCCCATCTTAACACCTACCTCATACCACCCCAACCCACTCCCCCTCAGCTTCTCTTCAGAAAGGGCAGGCTTCCCATGGACATCAAACAGTCACGGCATATCAAGCTGCAGTAAGACTAGCCAACTCCCCTCCTACTAAGGCAACCCAGTAGTAGGAAAGGTCCTTGCCCACAGTAGTATCACCTCACAAATTAGCCAAAATGAGGCATGTAATAAGGCATTACTGGGCCTCTTTATAGCCAAATGCCAATGTTGATTGACTTTCCATGTGCAAAAAAAACAGGCCTAAGGAGCAGCGGGGAATCTGTCAGAAGCTATACTCTCTGCAGGTAGCACATGACAGGTGAGAGGGGGATGCTCCTGAGCAGAGGGAAGGCCTGGTAATCAGAGAGAAACAGATGGCCTCATATGAACGAACATCATCTTCTACTGTGTCTGTCCAAGGAATTCCAAGATTTCTCCCATTTTATGTATCTTGAAAGATGGGAGTTTTCCAAGTAAAACAAAATTAAAGTACTGTAAAATAGGGGTACTGAATAAAATATGTACTTTATATAATCCTATTGTTTGCATTTCTCATCCTCAAGAAATGCATGTGAAATGAAACTGGACAGAGATCCAATAAACATACTGCAAGGAACAAATATCACATGCCAAGGCCTGAATTAGACTAGAAATGTTTGCAATTTAACTCTGTCCTTTCACTGAAAGCATCAAACACAGCCTCTGTGCTGCATCAGTCAGTGTCTCTCACCCTTGTCAAACTGTTAGTAACTTGGAAGGATTAAATAAACAACCTTCCCAAGCCCAACCTTCAAGCTTCAGTGATGAAAAGTCATTACTGAGTCATCATTATTATCAGCCACATGTGATGTAACCACAAAAAACAACACAGAAGAAGTAAAACTGCACAGACTCTTCTCTAAACTTGTTAAGGATGACCATTAAATTCCACTTTCCTCAGACAGCAGTGATTTAGTTGATAGCTAAAACAGCATGAAAATAAACCATGTGCTCTATCTTCTTTCCTCTGTGCCTCCTTATTTATGATGCCGTAACTCTGTGACCTGTGAGTAACAGTTGTGAATATCCTGGATGGCAGCAAAATCAACATTAGCCAATAAATGCAGGTCTTATCAGAGAATAACAAAGTTACTAGTGAGCCTTAGGTTCTTGAAAAACAATGTATAAAATCCACTAGAAGCCATCAGATAGGAATCTGTGTGTCTTGACTATTTAACATGGCTAATGGACATGTTAAACAGATAACTGAATAAGTTAGCATGTGCAGTTCAATCTAACGCTATTAATGATATTCAAATTATGTTGAATATGTCTTCTTAGAAGTAGGTCCATTAAATAACATGAGAGGCAAAACAGACCAAAAAGACTTCTTGAAACCAAGTGAATAATCCAAACATATTTATTCTAAATAAATAGCAGAGGAAAAGACACTAAACTTAAATGTTTAACTTATATTACAGCATAAATCTATTAAAAATCATTATGTATCTGTGATCCTGGATCAAATCATTTTCTTAGAAAATCATTTTCTGTAGATTAATACATTTTTGCAAAAGTTTATCCAAAAGAAAATTATACTTTAAATAATTCGTATGTGCTTGAATATTATATAAAATCTTCAAAGTACTATAAGAAAATTGAAGATTTTGCCTAAATAACAACTCTTGTGTGGTTTACTATTCAGTATAGAATGAGCATAACTTTTAAATCGGGGTCTTTTCATCCACACAGAGAAATTAATCACAATTCTACATATTAACAATGAACATGTGAAAAATGGTATTTAAAACACAGTATCATTTAAATTCATTTCAAAGCACACAAAATATACGGACAAAGCCTTAAAAACAAATGTACAGGATCAAAATTCTGAAAATACAAATCAAAGCAAGTAAAATAAAGGGCACCTTTTCAGAAATGTCTAGTTATTGATATTTTGGTAAACTGCAGATAAATATTGCTAATAAAATTTCCATCTAAACTCTTTTTTTTGGGGGGTGTCCTTGTTGCTTGTTTTTTAATTTTTTATTTAACTTTTATTAATTACACTTTATTCATTTTGTATCTCCCCATAAGCCCCTCCCTCCACCCCTCCTGGTCCCACCCTCCCCCTCCCCTTTCTGCATGCATGCCCCTCCCCAAGTCCACTGATGGGAGGGGTCCTCCTCTCTTTCTTTCTGATCTTAGTCTATCAGTTCTCATCAGAAGTGGCTGCATTGTCAGGGTTCTAGGTTATCTCCATGAATAGTCCTTGGTTGGAGTATGAGTCTCTGGGAAGTTCCCTGTGTTCAAATTTTCTTGTTCTGTTGCTCTCCTTGTGGAGTTCCTGTCCTCTCCAGCTCTTACTATTTCCCACTTCTTACATAAACTTCCATCTAAACTCTTGAGCAAATCTTGTTAGTGGCATAAGGCTTGCTGTAACAACTGTCCTGTGTACAAAATATAACGTCATCTTTTTGTTATTGCTGAGATTTTAGTTTTCTTTATTCCAAAATGGCATTTCCTCTCAGCGGGTAAACTATATGAACTCATAGGCAGTTCCAAAGTTTTACATGCTTTCTTGAAGACTAATTTCAAATTCCTAGTAATTTCATAAAGGTGGTCATTTTGAGAGGCTAGATCTTAAATTTTACTAGTGTATCCAAGAAATCATTTATTTCCCCAACTAAAAGGGAAATGGTCTTGGTAACTACAGAGAAAAGAATTTCCATTTAAAATGAAAAGAGGATGTAAGAAACAGAATTGGTTACAATGAAAGCCACAAAGGAAAAATCAGGTCAGCCCTCATGGTTGATGTGGTTTCTATGCAAAGATTTCATACTGAAGACAGGATACCAAGAGGCAGAAATTATATTTTAAATTTTTATGGGTTAGTAAAGAAGCCTTTTGAAATACCTTAGGCAACTTGAAATACCTTAGGCAAAGTAGGTAGATTTATTTACAAATTTCCTGCAATAACTTCACGGCTTTCTGCTGTAGTCTCTGGCCCTAAGATTGCAAGCATGAACAATGGTTGTATGGTCTCTATCAGCTTTCCTATGTAGAGAGAACGGTAGAAAGAAGTTGACTTGGATACCTTCAATTTAAACCTGTAATCCAAGGAATGACAATTAGAGCAGTTTGCCTAGTAATCTCAGAAAATAATAGGCTGAAGCAGGAGGACTGACGGAAGTTCAAGGCTGGTCTGGAGTTTCAGGCCACTCTAAAGAAAAAATGATGGATAGATAGATAGATAGATAGATAGTCAGATAGATAGATAAATAGATAGACAGACAGACAGACAGATAAACAAAGAAAAACAAAGAACAGTGATTGTCTATTTCTGAACCAATCACAATAGCCAGGGATGACATTCAGCTATACCTTGAGAATTTACCACCTCAGCAGCCAGACAGGTATTTTCTAGCAAGAGCAAGAAGAATAAAGAACCAGTTCTTCCTCACAAAGCAAAGTAGTCATTACCAAAACAGTAAGAAAGTATACCCAGGAGGGGAATGCTGGGCTAGCAAGAATAAAAGCAGTTCAGTGTCCAAGTGGGTTCCATAGTAATGAAGACAGGGACTGTCTCTGACATGAACTGATTGGCCTGCTCTTTGATCACCTCCCCCTGAGGGGGGAGCAGCCTTACCAGGCCACAGAGAAAGACAATGCAGCCACTCCTGATGAGATCTGATAGACTAGGATCAGAAGGAAGGAGAGCAAGACCTCCCCTATCAGTGGACTTGGGGAGGGGCATGGGAAGAGATGAGGGAGGGAGGATGGGTTGGGAAGGGAAGAGGGAGGGTGTTACAGGGGGGGATACAAAGTGAACAAACTGTAATTAATAAAAATAATTTTAAAAAAAGAATAAAAGCCACCTGTATCACAGGGTAAGAACAAGAATACTTATGCCATTTGCTAATCTGAAGTTAGAATATCCTACTGACAAACCTGAATCAGAACAATCATTCACCATTTTGAATGTAATCACTTTGGAAACTAACAGAGAAAAGCAAACCACGGTATTCACTGAATACCTGCCAGAGGCACATAATGGGAAGACGAGGAAAGCACTGGTACAGAGCTACCAGTTTATGATGATGGCAGCTTGCAGATCTGGAAGTCAATACATTACCCTTGCAGAAGTTCTCCATCAGCAGTGGTACCAGTGAAACAGAAGACAATGTTACAAAGAACAATAAAAAAAAAAAAAATCACAACTCATTTGTAAGGTGACTTGGAAAACACGGGATGTAATATTCCATCATACAACCTTGACCTTTTTTTTTTTTTTTACTTTCAATTTCTAAGTGGTGGCTTCAAATATACCTGCAAATTCCTGAGGCCACTTCTGAAGCTTCAGAAGACAGAGACTAACTTCGCTCTCTTTGAAGTTGGACTCCACGTAGTGACTCACTTCTAACAAACACTATAATGTACGTAACTTCCATGAAAGGCATTGGCAAACCTTTCTCACAAGTCTCTTGAATCTAGGAAGATGCCATCAACATGTTGTAAAGACTCTAGCATCTATGTGGGACAAGATTCTCCTACCAGTGTGTAGGTGGTCACCACTGAATTCCAGGTCAACCATTACTCATCACAGCCAACACCTCGAGCACAGCTTTTTAAGAGGCCACCACACAGGACTTGACCCAAAGAAAACTTGAGATTAAACAAACAAACAAACAAAAGAAATCTTCTGGAGCTTCTTTTCCTACTGATTGTAAAGTTTATTTTATTTCAGTCTGATTAACATACAGACTTATTTAAATTTTTCTAAATTTGTTGAGCGTTGTTTGGGGTCCCAATCTGTGGCATATTTAGAGGAATTTCCACAGGTGGCTGAGAAGAATGATTATTCTATATTGCCTGAGCGAAATATTCTATAGCCATAATTAGGTACATTTTGATCCGTGATGTCATTTAATACTACTGTTTTCTGTTTTGTGTTAATTTTTGTCTATGTTACCTACACTCTGGGAAAAGTGGAGTGTTGAGCTCATATACAACTACTACTGCATTTTATTTTCTGTGGTGCAGTGCCTGCTAGTGTTTGCTTTATGAAACTGAGTGCACCTGAGTTTTGTACATATGCTTAGGGTTGCAATAATGTCTTCCTGGTGAATGTGTCATTGATCAGAATGAAGTGACCTATGTCTTTTCTAAACAGGCTAGAAGCCATTTTTGTCAGATATAAAGAATAATGCCTGCTTTTTTCCAGGACAGTTTATGTAAATGTCTTAAAGCATTTAGAATCTAGTCATATTGTAAATACTTTTAAATATGCTATATTTGATTCTCTTTTTATTTTTTGCTTGCTCTTTCTCCTCTCCATAGTCATAAACAGTTCATCTCTTTCCAGTCAACCTTTTCCAAGAAAAATGCTAAGATGCATGCTGCTCCTGGTTTCATGCAGGCACACATTTTCACATGCCCAGAGCACTAACATATTCATAAAGCGACATAATATGCTATTATGCCTTGGTGCCTTTGTTTTGGGAAAGATAAACTAAATAGAATGCTTTTGCATATTATTTTTAATAAACAATAGCTCACTGATAATCATCGACACAGAGTACATTTTTAATTCTTTTTCAACATGTCATAATGTTCTATGACATAGTTATTACCATCATTTATGGTACTATTCAATAATCGATAGATATTTACTCTGCTTTTTAATATTCTATCTCTATTAAGAAGCTACTGTGAATGTCCACATATGTACATATGTGTCCTGTACACTTGCAGATACATACGTTATGGGTTTTTTTTCCATGTACTGATTCACATTTCAATTAAGTCAGGAAATCTTAGCAACTGGAACAATTGAATTGAAGACTGGTTTTCATGCTAAAAGAAGTCCGAGAAGAAAGAATACTCATTTACATCTGCCAACAACTATCTGACGAGCCTGTCTTATATGCTGTCAGCAATAGTCACCTGTTCTCCCCTGTCTGTCAGTATAATCACAGGAAATTAACATCTCATGGAGCTTTAACTTGCAATTGCACACTTAAAGTGAATTTATCATCCTCTTCCATGTCTGGAGTTCATCTGAACCACTTATTCTTTAAACCGCCTATTTGTATCTTTCTGTGTGCACATGAGACATATGTATATATTCAGGTAAACATGTACACATGTGTGCTCCTGCATGAAGAGGCTACAGGTCAATCACTAGTATCTTTACTGGTCACTCTCCATCTTATTTTCTGAGACAGGGTTTCTGACAATGGCCAACAAGCTCCAAAGATCCAATGGTCTCTGCCTCCCTAGTGCTGGGTTTGTTGATGTGGCCACTGAACAGGGATTTTCCATGAATTCTGGAGACCCAGGGTCCTAAAGTTTGCACAGCAGGCACATGGCCCTATGTGAGATGCCCTCACCCCATTTTGGTAAATTTTAGCTTTTCTTATTTAATGATAATAGTCATTTTAACTGCAGAGTTTTTTTAAAGCCCTCTTACCTAGTATCTTTTTATACTTAATTTTCTTACTAGAACTGATTATATCTTGTGTCCTTCCTGACGCAGGAAGACAACATGCCTTTACTCCAGGTGTTGACACACCTTTAATGTGGGGCACATCTTCTGCTGGAAGCCTCTATTAGGACAATGGAAGGCGGATTTCTTCTTTGTCCTCACCTTGTTAGAATACCCATTCCTTCACTGGAATTGGAGTATACTTTTTCAGGATTCTAGCATATACAGAAATCACTTCAGACAACAGCCTTGTTGGACTAAGTAACTACTAGATTCTTGGACTTTCCATTCACAGCTTGGCATTGTTGGATTAATTGGACTGCATATATAAATATATGTATGTATGTATATGTGTGTGTGTGAGTGTGTGTATGTGTATCTAGAGAGAAGGGAGAAAGAGACAGAGAGAGACAGACACACAGAGAGAGACAGAGAGAGAGAAAGAGAGAGAGAGATTCATTCCATAAGTTCTGTGACTCTAGGAAACCCTGACTAACACAGAATGCAATCACACCATGACACCTGCTTGAAGGTCAGAGGGCAACTGTAGGAACTGGTTCTCCTTCAGCCATGTGATTCTCAGGGATGGAACTAAGGTCATCAGCATTAGCAGCAAGCACCTTTATCCTCTGAGATAATGATTTTTCAAAATTGTAATTAAAATAATTACATTGTTTTCTTCTCCCTTTCCTTCTACCCTCCCTTGTCTATCCTCACCTTTCTTCAAATTTCATGACCTCCTTTTCTTTAACTATTGTTTTTAATACATATAAAAGGAATCAACATGTAAATTCAATCCCCCAAGTCTGATCAGTGAAGTCTGACTGTGTATGTTTCTACAGATGAACACTTGGTATTAGATAACCACCAGTCAGAGGGCTCATCCCAAAGAACATGAACTACTTTGGGATATCAACTGTTGATAGAATTAGTCAGGTTTTATTTAGACAACCATGCAGAAATTTTGTGAGTCCAGTTTCTCTGCCATAGCTACAAGGCTTGATTTCATAGCAGAATTCCTGGTCCTTTAGCTTTTACAAAGTTTCTACCCCTTCTGCAAATATTTCTACTCCTGGCTTTCTGAAATGGTCTCCTTCTGCTTCAAAAAGAAACATCTTTGGTGTGGGGTGAAATCTACAATTATCTCTGCACATAAAGATAAGCATTTAGAATGCAGTTAGGAATTACACTGACTTAGTAAAGTGGAGTAGTAAGTTCTTCTAAGATCTATGATGCTACATGTAGTTGGCTAGTAGAGTAACCATAGAAAAAAGGGAAGTAGGAAGGGTCAATGGGAAGAGGGCTAGGCGTGATCTAGCTAGAAGAATAGTAGACTATCAGTGATATGAAGTGGAAAGTAGAAAAACAGGAAGGGGCTTTAGTTGAATCGGAAGGGCAACACAGAAAGAGACAAATGGAAGAAAGATTTGAAAAAACACCATGACGCTTGAAAAACTCATAGGAAAGCATTATTCCATATTTAGCTAAAATTACATATAAGTGTACAAGTGTATGTATATTAAGCTAGATATAAATGGAGTTATACGACATTGGATGATAATGCCATCCCACCCACAACAGGCTATCTAACAAAACTCCAATGTGAATCATGATAAATCTCCTTTCTAGATATTGGGCAGGGGAAGCCGAGACTCCTCAAACAATATAAACCATTGCTGTTGCCCTTGCTTCCCTCCTTATAATAAAGGTAAGTTCCTAGTACTGAAGAAACCACTCAATTTGGAGACAGGACTCAGAATATCTGAGTTGAAGCTGACCAGAAAGCCTGCTATCTGGGACTAGCTTTCATAGAACAAGGAAGTGATGTGCAAGCTATTATTGAGAAAGCAATCAACACTCCTACATAGCTGTGATGCCTATGAACCACAACAATGACCAACATGACAAGAGTTCCTGAAAGGTCCAGTTTCTATCTTAGCATTTATATCTTAACTAGTAAGCAACAGCTATTTAGGTGGACCTTAACTGATTTTCATGTACTCAGAGGTGCCTATATATTTAAATAACAGTTTTTTAAATATTTTCTACATTTTATTTCTGTTATCCCCTAAATTATATCTACCAGGTATCATTTTCAATACTCTCATAATTATCTGGAATCTTTTGAATGTCAAATGTTGTCATTATGAGCACAGACATTTAAATTTAACCTGGTACAATTTCACAATTCCTAATGTTTACTTCTGCTTGGAAAGTCTTACGCTATACTAAAACATTAAGTCAGATTTCTATAATGCCCAAAAAAGTTCTATATTTCTGTTTTTTACCTAAACCTGCCATCCACTTGATGTTGGGATCCAGATTCTTATTATTCTCACTTTGGGGTGGGGGGTGGGGTAAGGGGTGGAGGACACCAGACAAGGTACTCTAAATCTACTGAGTAGAGCTCATTTGAACTCACAGACACTGAAGCAGCAAGCAGTCTCCAGCAGGTCCTCTCTCTACACATAATGGTTGTAAGTTTAAGGGTTTATGGGACATCTGAGTATGTGAACAAGTGGATCTCTGATTTTGTGCCTTTTCTTGGGCTCTTTTCCTTCAGTTTGTTTGCCTTGTTCAACTCCAAAGTGATTGTTTTAATTTATTTTGTTATCTTTAGTTATCTATTTGAAGCCTGCTCTTTTCCAAAGAGAGATAGAAAGGAAGTAGATCATGGTTGGGAGGGGAAGAGGGGAAGAACTGGAGAGAATAAAGGAAGGGGAGACTGTAACAAGATATGAGAAAGACTGTAACAAGATATGAGAAAGACTGTAACAAGATATGAGAAAGACTGTAACAAGATATGAGAAAGGTATGAGAAAGAAATCTATTTTCAGTAAAAGGAAAAAAAGTGTCTAAGTTTCTAATTCTAAATGAAAAGGACTTTCTCTAACCCTACATTTCTGTGGATTGTGGTCATAAAGACTCTTATAATTTTTTGTTATTTTTCTATATTTAAAGCTTTTCTACATTTGGAAATATTTCCATACACGATAAAATAGTCATATATGTGTATGTGACTCTGACTTAGCCAATTTTATTAATTTATGTGCTTATTTACTTATTTGTGAGTGGTGTATGTGCACACTCACTCACATGGCAGTACAGGTGGAGGTCAGAGGACAAGTTGAGTTACTTAGTTCACTCAAATTTGTGGTGGTTTGTATAAAAATGAACCCCTAGGCTCATATATTTGAATGTGCCAAGGAGCGGCATTATTTGAGAGGGCGTGGAAGATTAGGAGCTTATGTCCTTTGTGGAGGAAATGTGTCATAGGTTGGGATTTAGGTTTCAAAAGCCCATGGCAGGCCTAGTCTCAGTCAGTGTCAATGTCAGTCTCTCTCTCTGTCTCTGTCTCATTTTCGTTATCTCGTCCATCTCTCTTTGCCAATAAATGAGGATGTAGGTCTCAGCTACTGAGTCAGCTTCCCGTGGGATACTATGCTCCCCACCATGATGAAAATGGATTTCACCTCTGAAATTGTAAGCAAGCCTTCAATTAAATGCTTTTTACTAGAAGAGTTTCCTTGGTCATGGTCTTCACATCAAAAGAGCAATAACTAAGATACTTCCTTAGTAAATTACTGTAAACAAGGCATATATCAATCTAATCTATCAACTTATATACTGTATCAAATTATTTTAGGAACCATCTGTCCTTTAAATTTTATTCATATATATGTGTGTATATGTTTTTTAAATATAATTTTTGTTAATTATAATTTATTCACTATATATATTTAAAGAAAAAGAGGCAATGAATGGAGAATGGGATGGGAGGAGTCTGAAGAAGAGAGAGGGACAAAATGTTGTACATACAGTATACCTATACACAAGAATAAAAGAACTATGATTATTATTAGCTATTACAATTTATTCAATTTGTATCCAAGCTGTAAGCTCCTCCCTCATCTCCCCCAGTCCCACCCTCCAACCCTCTTCCTTCTGCCATGTCCCTGCCTGAGTCCACTGATAGATGAGGTCCTCCTCCCCTTCTATTTGATCCTAGCCTATCAGGTCTCATCAGGACTGTCTGGATCCTCTTTCTCTGTGGCCTAGTTAGGCCACCTTGCCAGGGGGAGGTGATCAGAGAGCCAGCCACTGAGGCCATGTCAGAGTGACCTGGTTCCACCGTGCTGGCAAGATGGCTCTGAAGTGAGGGTGTCTGCCACTACTCCTGACAGTCTAAGCTTGATCCCACATCGTGAAACAGAGTGAACCAAGTCACTCAACTTATCCTCTGACCTCCACCTGTAGTGCTAAGTGTTGGTGAGTGTGCACACACACTCCAAAATAAGTAAATACATAGACAAATAAAACAGGCTAAGTTAGAGGCACATTTTTACGCACTAAATGTCATGAGAACCAGCTAGAACCATGTGCATCAGTGTAATAAAGTTCTCACAGAAACCTGACTGTGGTTTAGTGCACATACATGAAATAGCACAGGCATGAGGCAGTGTGCTACAAACTGAAAGTGTTTTCACAGACCACAGCAATGGGTGCTAAGCAGACTCTTCCACACAGTTTCTCTCTATTACTCACACAAGGAGAGAAAATGCAGGTTTTGGCTAAGCACAGTCATTCCAAATAGAATTTGCTCAGGTTGTAATAACTGAAAGCTATTCTATTGCTCAAATAAGGCAGAGAAGTCTAAGGCTGTAGGTTGTTTCTAATAGTCTCTAACTTACAATAGTTTATTATATTTTCACTGTATTTCTGCCTCTCTTCATAAAACAGACTTCTTAATCCTAGGGGAATACTTACTCTTTTTATACTCTTTTATAATCTTTTTATAATCTTGCTGGTTTTTCTGTTGTTGGGAGTTTTGTTTGTTTGTCTTTTGGGCTTTTCTGGTCTTCCAAACAAGTCCCTCAAAGTCATGACACCACCAAAACCTAACGTGACATGTCCTTTATAATAAAACAGGCAAGAGAGGGCACTGTTGTGGGCAGCATTAGTCAGGATTCCTGACTCTGGTATGTACCAACTGTTCCCTTCCACACAGCATAATAAAGTAAAGAACACTACCTCTCACTGGTGGTTTGTTTGTCGGTTTTCTTCCCGTTTTAAAACATTACTTTTGATTCCCTTACAATCCACTATCAGCGACAGCACTTTTGCCTCCAGCAGTTTTCTGATGGATGCCTGATCAGTGTGTGCATCCACAGAGCTTTCCACCCCCAAAGCCCCTCTTAGAACTTCAGCAGTCCACGGGGACCACTGTATAACACAGCAGTTTACATACAGGGGCTTATCAGCTGTGTTGGGTCCGTTTGCATTAGGATAAATGCTCATGGGTGGACCTTTCCTTTTGTGGCTCTCCTTTCAAGCATCCTGCCTAATTTACTGGTAAAGTCCCAAGTGCTATGTACATCTTTAAGGACCAACTCCAGAGACTGCCAGACAAGGAAAGGATCTCATCTTTCTACCAGTGTAATCCCAGATCTGTAAGACCCACAGCTCATTTACTTAGTAATTTAATAAACATTTTGAATGGTCACTAATTCACAGCATTACAGTAGACAAGAGGCTTAAGGAGTCTAAACTGGCAGGCTCCTAAGGATATTGCCTTTTCTCGAAACATTTTGCTTGCTTATTTAAATCAAGAAGATAAATTTCCTCAGAATTCAGCTTCTTTAGTTAAGAATTTATTGCTTCCAGATTCAGGGACAGGAGCCTTATCAATTGAGCTACCCAAGGGAGGATGTTTAATTCTCATTCAAAAGGGCAAATAAAATACACACCAGAAGCAGTTGAAGAGAGGACTGGAGCCTACCATGGATATCCTCTGAAATACTCCACTCAGCACTGGATCAAAGCAGACACTGAGACTCACAGCCAAACTTTGAGCAGAGCACAGGGAGTCTTATGGAAATGTGGGGAGACAAAAGGATATGAAGGGGACAAGAGTTCCAAAAGGAGACCAATAGAGCCAACAAATCTGGGCCTTTGGGGGACTGCAGAGACTGATACACCAACCAAGGACCACGCATGGAGAGGACCTAGACCCCTGCTCAGATGTAACCCATAGGCAGCTCAGGCTCCATGTGGGTTCCCTGGTAAGGGGAGCAGGAGCTGTCTCTGACATGGACTCTGTTGCCTGCTCTTTGATCACTTCCCCCTGGTGGGGTGGCCTTGCCAAAACACAGGGGGAAGAGGATCCAGGCAGTCCTAATGAGACTTAATAGGCTAGGGTCAAATGGTAGGGGATGAGAGCTCCCCTATTTGTGGTCTAGGGGAGGGGAATAGTGGGGAAGATGGAGGGAGGGTAGGACTGGAGAAGCCAAGGGAGGGGACTACAATAGGGATATAAAGTGAATAAATTATAAAAAAAAATTAAAAATTAAAAAGTGAGAAAAAAAGAATTTAATGCTCATGATGAACGCCTCGCATACTCTTCCACAGAAAGCTTACCCTTAGTAAAAGCAACAGAACCAAAAAATCTGAGCACAGGGGTCTTTTCTGAGACTGATACTCCAACCAAGGACCATGCACATGCACAGAGATAATCTAGAACCCTTGTACCGATGTAGCTCATGGCAGCTCAGTTTCCAAGAGAGTTTCCTAGTAAGGGGAACAGGGCTGTCTCTGACATGAACTCAGTGGTTGGCTCTTTGCTCATCTCCCCTGACAGGGGAGCAGCCTTGCCAGGCCACAGAGGTAGACAATGCAGCCAGTCCTGATGAGACCTGACAGGCTAGGGTCAGATGGAGGAGGAGGAGGACCGCCCCTATCAGTGGACTAGGGGAGGGGCATGAGTGAAGAGGGAGAGAGGGAGGGAGAGTGGGATTAGGAAGGGATGAGGGAGGGGGCTACAGCTGGGACACAAAGTGAATAAATGTTAATTAATAAAAAAATAAGTGAAAATATTTCAAACAAGAATCTCCTAATTAAAGTAAACTAAAGTCACTCTTTGATCTTGGAATTAAAACAATAAATAATATTAAGAACAGGGAAGTACACCAAAAAAAGGTAACAACAGACATTTCTACCTAGCTTTTTAAATCTATCTCACTATGAAAAAATAATAAGCTTTGTTCTTTTTCTGTACCAAGTATTTTATTTCATGAAGCACTAGAGTTTCTCATATTCTAAGACATATTCACAAAGAAGTAAGTGCTTACTATAAATGTTAAAGAGAAGCCAGATTTGACCTTTAGATAGTAAATAAAATCTGCCACTTAAACACCAAGTTTTATATGCAAATGTAGTAAAGAAAGTATTGAAGAAAAGTAAAGAGAACATTCAAATATAACATAAAAAATGTTATTTTCTCTGGTGTAAGAGACAGGTAAAAGCTGGTATTCCATAAAATTTTAGTTGAGCTATAATCTAAACCTACAAAGCCCATTATCTTAGCAGTTAGTAAGAGTTGTACTTAAAATAATATTTATAAAATAAAGTGATGTCATCCTAAAATCTAAACCACTAGTTCTCAAAGTATACCGAAACAATCTTATTTCATGAATAAATAAACAACTCACCAAACAAATCTGTTAGAAATGTGGATTTGTGATCTCCACTGCACAACTGCTGAGTCCAAAATACTGTGCTAGCAAACATGGCAGATTTGAGACACTGCATGAATATTTCCAAAAATGGAGACAGAGCCTTCAAACCTTAATATGTTCAATCTCATAGGAAAGTGGGCATTTTGTTGTTAAGAAAGACTAGAAAACATTACACCATGCTTTAATGTCTACTGCTTAATTACTGTTGTAATGCCCTCTGAGATATAAATCATATATACAAAAGACTTGGGCATACAATTCATGTTTAGCAAATTCACAAAACTGTGTGACTATCATAAAATTGACTTGCAAACTTTTTCTCAACATGAGAACAACTTTAAATATTCTCTGACTCCTCCCTCCACACTATTAAGTATGCACGGATGCATTTCCCATCTCTGTAGATTCAACAGCTTGGGGCAGTTAAATTTAATTGAGTTGTGA
Source organism: Meriones unguiculatus (assembly GCF_030254825.1). Lineage (NCBI taxonomy): Eukaryota > Metazoa > Chordata > Mammalia > Rodentia > Muridae > Meriones > Meriones unguiculatus. Next base: position 65,599,637 of record NC_083351.1, on the reverse strand, counting down.
GGGGTTGTCTGTTGTGCCTGAATCTCCTCGCTTTGATCACTATGTCCAAGATTCATCCGCTGTGCAGCATGCTAGTGCCTCATTCTTTTCCTGTAACTGGACAACACTACTTAGAGACGTTCATGCGAACATGTACTCTCATTTCTCTTGTGCTTGGATCTAGGAGTAGAAATAGGGCAAGTGATAACTCTGTTAGAGGAAGTTTCAAGTGGTTTGCAAAAGTTATTCTACCATTGACATTCCTGTCAGCAGTATATCAGAGTTGTGATTTCTCTACAGTCTCACAGGTGTGGCTGTGACATGGTACCCCACTGCCATTCGGCCTTCTGTGATGGGGAGCATCTTTTCATGAGGTTCACTCTCATACTGGTGGACCTCTCTCATCTTTCTGAAGAATACTCCGGACTCCAGAAACAGGCGGACCCAGTCTGCAGCGCAGGTTTCAGAAACAAACAGTGAAGGCTGTGGATAATTAGATTTCTAGAGGCAGGCATAAGAATACATTCAACAAAAATCAGGACATCATGGTTTCAACAGCAACCCTCAAAATGAATGGATATTTTAATTCATCAGAAACACAGGAAAATAATCTTAAATCTATGCATATCCAGTTATTAGAGGCACATAAAGAGGAAACAAAAAAAAAGCCCTCAAAGAAATAAAGGCAAATATAACCAAACAAATAGAAGCACATATATAGGTACATAAAGAGGAACTAAACAACAACAAATGAGGACATCATGGACAGACAGGAATCCAAATTTAAAAAGATGAAGGAAATGGAGCAATATATGAAGACAAAATTACAATCAATAAAGAAAACACACATAAAGAAATTGCTGGAGATGGGAAACGTAATGAAGACATTGGGAACCACAGAGGTAAGCATCACCAACAGTATACAAGATTTGGAGGAGAGAATCTCAGGTGCTAATGATACAATTGAATAAATCATTACATCTCTCAAAAAAGACATACATTCAGAAAAGGTCCTGACCAAAAAAAAAAAAAATTCCAAGAAATTAAGGACACCGTGAAAAGACAAAATCTAAGAATAATAGGAATAAACGAAAAACAAAAAAAAAGCTTCATTCTAGGCTCCAAGGTCCAGAAAATCATAGGGGGGGGCGGAGCCAAGATGGCAACTAGCAAGCATAGTTTCTGAGCTGTGGAAGAGCTGAACACCTGATTGGGTGAGTGGAAGGACTTCTAAAGCCAGGGAAACGAGGAAGATGAGAACTTTGGTATGGGGTCACCCGTGGACTTGTTTGGGGAAGAAGAGAAACAATCCTTTGATCTGCCTGCACTCCCCTTTCTCGGACCTCCCTCCTCCTCTGCACAGCCAACGCACGGAGATTCTCAGCTCAGAGCTCAAGGCTGGGGTCTGCAGTGGCTGAGGTGGAGCTCCTAGCCCCTTAGCGGTAACTACCAGCTGTACCAGTCTTGGAGTCCCAGACCCGCAGCACCATCCTCCCAGGGTCCCAAGTCTGCTAGCCGCCATACTGGCTCCACAGGATCTCTCAGCCACTAACTGAAGGACCTGCCCAAACCGTCAGTGACAGATAATATGCTATATACCCACCAAAGCCCAGGAGACCCGACATAAAAGCTAGGCACACCAGGTTCTGGCCTCCAAGGCTTGGAGAGCATAGTGGAGGATCCCCAGGACATCCCAGAAGGCATCCGGACCAGCATGCCAGCCTCCAGCTGCAGCTGGACTTCCTAACCTGGAGGTGGCATCAGCAAGGAGCTGGCGGAGTGCATCAGTCCTCCTGCAGACCAAGCAGAGCCAAACCAGAGAGCAGAGAGCCCTGATACTTGATCCCTGATCATGTGACCTGCTTGAGAGTGAGTGCACCCTTGAGTGTCTGCAGAGCCCCAGGTCCAGGGTCCTTCTAAAATAGAAGACAGGCAACGAACCCCTCCTACCCAAATACCCACTGTGGGAAACAGAGGATCACTTGGGACATTGAAGCCCCTAAATCGGTTAGAAGTAAAAGTGGGGAAGAGCCTAGAGCTCATTGGCACAGGAGACTACATCCTGAACAGAACACCAACAGCACAGGCTCTAAGAGCAACAATCAATAAATGGGAACTCATGAAACTGAAATGCTTTTGTAAATCAAAGGACACCGTCATCAAAACAAAATGACTGCCTCCAGATTGGGAAAGAATCTTCACCAACCCTTTATCTGACAGAGGACTAATATCCAGTATATATAAAGAACTAAAGAAGCTGAAAAGCAGCAAACCAAGTAATCCAATTAAAAAAATGGGGAACAGAGCTAAACAGAGAATTCTCTGTAGAGGAATATCGAATGGCAGAGAAATACTTAAAGAAATGCTCAACATCATTAGCCATTAGGGAAATGCAAATCAAAACAACCCTGAGATTTCACCTTACACCCATCAGAATGACCAAGATGAAAAACTCAAGTGACAGCACATGCTGGAGAGGTTGTGGAGAAAGGGGAACTCTCCTCCATTGCTGGTGGGAATGTAAACTTGTACAACCACTCTGGAAATCAATCTGGCACTTTCTCAGACAACTAGGAATAGCGCTTCCTCAAGATCCAGCCATACCACTCCTAGGCATATATCCAAAAGAGGCTCAAGCACACAATAAGGACATTTGCTCAACCATGTTTGTAGCAGTTTCATTTGTAATAGCCAGAAGGTGGAAACAGCCCAGATGCCCCTCAACTGAAGAATGGATGCAAAAATTGTGGTACATCTACACAATGGAATATTACTCAGCAATGAAAAATAAGGAAATCATGAAATTTGCAGGTAAATGGTGGGACTTAGAAAGGATCATCCTGAGTGAGCTGTCCAGAAGCAGAAAGACACACACAGTATATACTCACTCATATAGAAATATAACATAGAATAAACCTACTAAATTCTGTACATGTAAAGAAGCTAATCAAGAGAGAGGACCCTGACTAAAACGCTCAATCCCCATCCTGAAAGACAAAGAGGATGGACATCAGAAGAAGAAGAAAACAGGACACAACCTAGGAACCTGCCACAGGGCCTCTGAAAGGCTCTGCCCTGCAGACTATCAAAGCAGACACTGAGACTTATGGCCAACTGTTGGGCAGAGTGCATGGAATCTTATGTAAGAAGTAGGAACTAGTAAGTTCTGGAGAGGACAGGAATCCCACAAGCAGAGCAACAGAAACAGAAAATTTGAACACAGGGAACTTCCCAAAGACTCATACTCCAACCAAGGACTATTCAGGGAGATAACCTAGAACCCCTGCACAGATGTAGCACATGACAATTCAGTGTCCAATGGGTTACATAGTGATGGGAAGAGGGACTGCCTCTGACATAATCTGATTGGCCTGCTCTTTGATCACCTCCCCCTGAGGGGGAAGCAGCCTTACCAGGCCATAGAAGATGTCAATGCAGCCACTCCTGATGTGATCTGATAGACTAAGATCAGAAGGAAGGAGAAGAGGACCTCCCCTCTCAGTGGACTTGGGGAGGGACATGTGTGAAGAAGGGGGAGGGAAGGTGGGATTGGGAGGGGAGGAGAAAGAGGCTTATGGGGGATACAAAGTGAATAAAGTGTAATTAATAAAAAAAAAGAAATCTATACACCTAAAGAAGATAAACAAGGAGGACCTGGGGTAAGATGATCAATTGCCACTTAGAAAGACAAATGATATGTGCATTGGACATAGGAGAAAACAAGTAACAGCACAGGAGTCTACCACAGAGGCCTCTGAAAGACTCTACCTAGCAGTGTATCAAAGCAGATACTAAGACTCATAACCAAACCTTCAGCAGAGTGCAGGGAATCATATGAAAGAAGGGGGGGGGAGTTAATATGATGTGGACAGGATAGGAGCTCCACAAGGACCAAATATATCTGGGCACGGGGGTCTTTTCTGAGACTGACACTCCACCAAAGACCATGTATGGATATAACCTAGAACCTTTGCACGGATGAAGCCTGTGGTAGCTCAGTAACCAATTGGTTTCCCATAGTAAGGGGAACAGGGACTATTTCTGACAGGAACTCAATAGCAGGCTCTTTGACCTCCCCACGCCGCAAGGGAGGAGCAGTCCTGCTTGGACACAGAAGAGGACTTTACAGCCAGCCCTGAAGATACCTGATAAAACAGGGCCAGACGAAAGGGGAGGAGGTTCTCCCAAATCAGTGGACTTGGAAAGGGGCAGGAAGGAGATGAGGGAGGGACAGAGGGTTTGGGAGAGAATGAAGGAGGCGGATACAGCTGGGATACAGAGTTAATAAAATGTAACTAATAATAAAAATAAAAAACCAAAAAGAAATAAAATTAAAAAAAAGAAAATCATATAAGAAATTTTTCCCAATTTAAAGAAAGAGGTGTCCTTAAACATACAAGAAGCCTACAGAACACCAAATAGACTAGACCAGAAACTCCTCACATAATAGACAAAACACTAAATCAACAGAACAAAGAAAAAAATATCAAGCAAGGGAAAAAGCCCAAGTAACATATAAATATAGACATATCAGAATCACACCTGACTTCTCAACAGAAACTATGAAAGCCAGAAGGGCCTGAGAGGATGTCAAAACACTAAGAGACACAGATACCAACCCAGACTACTACATCCAGTAAAGCTTTCAATCAACATTGATGGAGAAAACAAAATACTCCATGACAAAACCAAACTTAAACAATATCTACACAAGCAACCCAGCCCTACAGAAGATAGCAGAAGGAAAACTCCAATCTAACAAAATCAACTATTTTAATTTTTTTAATTGAAAGAGAGAGAGAAGAAAGAAAAGAAGAGAAAGAAAAGGGCCTACATATGTTTAAGCTATATGGGGTCTCATCACTGAGACAGAAAAGTAGTCATGAGCTTCCAATCCCTAACCAGGAAGCTATCTCCATTTGGTATCTGCTCAGAAAGGAAAAATAAGTAGTCACACTATGCCTTTTAACCACACTTAAATATAGGTCCAATGTCCAGCAGCAGATGGCTAACACAAAACAAACCCAGTGGTATTTCAGTAGACTTCTTGCCTCATATTGCTATGACTTGGCTTTTTTTTTTTTTGACTTATTGGTCTGATATTTAAATAAAGTTGGATATTAACCATATTTTACATTTTTCTTTATCTACCTAAATATTTATTTTTAATTGCCAGATTAAATGAAATCTAAAAAATACTCAGGCAAGTAAAAATTTCTTTTAAAAACATTCATCAAAACTTCATGAGCTATAAAAAAATTCACTTTTAAGAAAATCTAAAAGTTTTCAATATTCTTTAACCCTTTCCTTGGGTATTTAAACTAAGTTTCATAAATACTATTAATTAAATCTTTAAAGACCAGATTAAAAAAAATCTTCAAAATAGTCTTCTCCCTAAAACGAAGTTAGGAGCTATGTAATGGGAGTCATGGACATGGCATAAATACCTAATTATAAGATGTATTAATGCAACAAATTTCACATGTTTCTGCTTTAGTTTAACAGTACTGCTTCAAACCCTAGATCTCTGTTCTCACAAGCCTTTATAATCACAGATTTTACTAGAACTGTTGAGCATGAGAGATTTGTGGTGGCAGAAACAGCGCCTGGACCCTTACAGAATAGCTGATATCCTAAGCTATGATCCTCCCCCAAAAGCTCTATTATAATCCTCCCCAAAACACTCTATGTCACCTCACATTACCAAGTCCCTCATCTTAACATCAGCCTCCACTATGCTAACTTCATCTGGAAGAAGAGCAATGTAGAAGGGAAGAATACAAACACATTCAGCTCCTTCCTGGATCAGCAGAACCCTTGTCTGTCTTTCCTTTCAGATTTAGGTACCTGGGTCTTACAGTGGTCACATGCCAGAAAGCCAAGAATTATCTTATCAATATATTTTCATTTTTTTAATGGACAAGTTTTTATTTTTATATAAATGAGTAGCTGGCTCATGCCAGGCAAGAAACTTCTGAGATCTAGATCACTGTAAAAATAAAAAATCCAATAAAATAAGACACTCTAGCTAGCTCAAAGAATGTATTTTTTCACAGTGGGTGGAAACTAGGACCTTTTCTCTTTCAATTACGTTCCCACGTGCATGCCAACCACATTGCTCAGTCCCAAAGACAATGAAATGTTAACTAAGAGTACCTTTTTTCCAAAGATGACAAAAGTGTGTGTCCAAAGGTTGATTAAGAATCACAAGGCAGTATTTCAGGTTTCCTAAAGGAAAAGGAAAAGGATAAAATACACACATCGATGAAATGAGGCCCACCCATCATCAGTCTCTCTACCATAAGGTCACTGTACATACAGCTAGACTGCAATGGCAGCTGCTCTCACATACCTTCCTTTTAAAAAGTATGTATCTCTTTAAATTAAGACTTTGCTCAGAATGTCTGTCTCTCTCACAGACATACTTTTCTGTGAGAAAGAAAACAGGTCATAGTAAACTTTTTTGTCATGGGATAAAATACGAATTCTCAGCCTTAAAACATTTCTCCCACTGATATGATAGACTCTGCTAGCAGCTGATTTTATGCCATCCTACCATTTTTAGAAAGTGGTGTGTCTCAGGGGTAATACAGCACATTCATTCTTCCTCATTCATGCACTTATTTTTCATTACATCACACCGTACTTTGAACTTTCTAATGTAAAACCATGTGTGTGTTCTCACAAACCATACAAGTATATTTATGGCTCTTGTAGACAGTGCTATACAAGGACATTGGAAATGTTATTTTCTCAACTGTTTTAGAAGGGAAAACAAGCACATTCAAGCAGAAACAGTTTTCTCCATCCTGGGATTTTTGATGGGAATCAAAAAAGAATCGCCTCTGAACTTCCTATGGAAAAAAAAAAAAGCCAATCAGCGTGTTGGGAATCTGTCAGCTTAGTTCAATACTCCTCAGATACAGAAACCAACTGAGTGCTTGGGGAAAAAAAATTTTTTTGTGATCCATCTTACTATTAAAAACAGAAAAGGTTAAGGGAAAGAAAAGGATATGTTATCATATACAACAAACCTTATTAAGTACATAAAAGCACTGGGGATATAAAAAAGAGTAAGTGTACAGGCTCTGTATCCATTAAGATATTGATAATATTAAATAACAGAGGCCACAATTTGAAAGAAAGCAAGGAGTGGGATATGGGAGGGTGTGCAGGGAGGAAAGGGAAGGAGGAAATGATGTGACTTATTATAATAAAAAAAATTAAAGTTAAAAAAAAAGTGTCCTAATGATGTAGGATGCTAACAATAATATTACAGATTTTAAAGTAACCCTTAACATGTCATTGGGACTAAATGTGTGGTACCTACGAACTATGCAAGAATGAGTTGAAATGGCTTCTGGTTAGGAGCACTTGGTGCAAAGAAGCTGACTTCAGTGCCCAGCACCCACGAAGGTGACTCACAACCACCGCAGATAATAACATTAGTTTATGTTAGTGATCTCCTTTAAGTTATATCTGTTTAGTTGCATGATTATTCACTTATTTATCCTGGAAGGGAAGAGCTGGTGTCGTGTGGAGGTCAGAGGATAACTGCAGGGGGTCAGGTCTCTCCTTCTAGCTGTCGTCTTTGGGATAAGATGTGGGCACTGGACTTGACCACAAGTGGCCTTACATACTGAGCCATCTGCTAGCAAAACAACATTATTTTATAACATTTAATTCATTGTTTTACTTTTAACTTATGTTTTCTCAATATTTTACAAGTAATTTTTTAAATTTAAAATGAAACCAAATGTGTTAGTCCATATCTTTAATCCCAGCATTCAGGACACAGATGCAGGAGGATCTCTGTGAGTTTAAGCACAATGTGGTCTACACAGTAAAATCCAAGCCAGCCGGAGGTACATAGTGAGATCTGACTGAAAAGGGAAAAAAGGACAATTGTAGACCAAAGCTAAAAGAATTGTCCTCACAGGGGTCCAAGAGATGGCTCAACAGTGAGCAACACTCACCACTCTTAGGGGCATCAGGGTTTATTTCCCAGCACTCATGTGGAAGTTCATAACTATCCTTAACTCAAATTCTAAGTCATCAGCTTTTGCTGTAATACTAGGGATAGAACCTAGGAGCTTACTAGACTTGCTAAATGATATACTGACCTACATCCCTAGGTCTATTGGATATTTTTTAAATTTGTTTTTATTAATTACACTTTATTTACTTTGTATCCCCCCTGTAGTTCCCTCCTTCCTCCCCTCCCAATCCTTCCCTTTCTCCTTTTTTTCCACGCATGCCCCTACCCAAGTCCACTGATAGGGGAGGTCTTCTTTTCCTTCCTTCCTTCTGATCCTAGTCTGTTAGATCTCATCAGGGGTGGCTGCATTGTCTTCCTCTGTGGCCTGGTAAGGCTGCTCCCCATCAGGGGGAGGTGATCACATAGCAGGCCAAACAGTTCATGTCAGAGACAATCCCTGTTCCCATTACTATGGATCCCACTTGGAGACTGAACTGTCATGGGCTACATCTGTGCAGGGGTTCTAGGTCATCTCTATTTTTAATGTGAATGATACTATCATGAAGGATGGCTTAAGATTAAACTACTATAATAAAGGGAAAAAGCTAATTGTCCAAAAAGTTAAAAATAAAAGTAAAAAACTCATGAACAAAGTACATCTGATTGGAAAAACTACCACGTGGTAGCATGTTATAAATATAGATTATCATTTCTGTGCATATGGTTTATGTGTACCTATGTATATGTGTTTACATTTGTGTGTGCAGGTACATACATACTTGTCATGATGGGTATCGAGAGGGCAACCTCAGGGGTCAGTCTTCAGTTTCTTTTTTGAAATCAGTCTCTCTGCACTTTAAGCTTCTAAGGATTTAACTGTCTCTTTCTCCTATCTCTTGGGAGTACTAGGATTGCAGATGCGCATGGCTGTGCACAGGTTTTACAAGGGTTCTAGAGATCTGAATTCTGTTCCTCATGCTTGCATGGCAACAGATTTACTCAGTAAGCCATCTGCCTAGCCCTTCATATCACATTTTAACAAAGGAAATTATATGGGATTAATATAATTAATGGTGGCACACACCTTTAATCCCAGCACTCAGGGAGGCAGAGTCAGGCAGATCTCTGTGAGCTTGAGGCCAACCTGATCTACAATGTGAGTCCAGGACAGCCAAGGCTACACAGAGAAAGCTTGTCTCAGACAAACAAACAAACAAAAAACCAAATGCACCTGTATTAAAATACCACTTATAATAGAAAAGGTATTACTTAAACGAATTTCTAAGTTGCCATGTCTGTTCATACTGTATTTTTTAAATATTGGAGCAAAATAAATCATTATTAGCCAAACACATGCCAATCATTACATATATAACTGTCACTTTATAAAAAAACTAAAAACCATTATTATGACATTCTCATTCCTAGAATGTATTGCAATCAAATAACAGAAACTTTGGGGCACTGAGTCTTATATCTGCATTGCATGAACATACACTTTTAAACATAGATTATTTTTGGTAAGTGCACACAGGGAAATTAACACTGTCATATAAATCTGTTGTCTGAGGAAATAAATTACATGTGGATGAAGCATAATTATTACAAAATCTCTGAACAAATATTCTATACCAAAGTCTATGAAAATAATTGAAATACCGATATACTTTGAAGAACTGATAAGTCAAATATAAGAAAAGGTTTAAAAAAAAAGTAACAAAGGGTAGGATAAACACACTTCTGGGGAAATTTTTCCTGCCCTCCCCACGTGTGAGCCAATGGCTTACTCAACTTCCATAATGAAAATGGTTATTCTCTATTTCTAAGGGGCCTTAGTTTTGGTAATAAATGATAAAGTCACTCTACTCTCTATCACCTCCAGCTTCCATCCCATTTCCGCGTCTTCAGCAAAAGTAATTTTAAAAAGGCATTTACCTTCCAACATCTGAAACAGTCACTGCCAAGGCCAACAGTGGGCTTACATTATAAAACCCAATAGTTAGTAATACCTCCTCATCTGGCCCAAGACATCACTGTCTCACAGCAGAGTTGATAACTGGTTTATCCTACTCTATCTTTCATGCTAACCCCTACAGTCTTATATGTGATTCATCACAGAAGTTTCTTGTCCTATCTATATAAAATGGTAACATTTCCACCATATACCTGCCTGCATTCTGAAGCTGCCTTGTTCTTCCTAATAAATTCACCAGCAACATATTCATTCACTGTTTTTCATAATATCTCCAGATATTATCCATAATATTCCAGAACATAAGCTCTGGAATCCATTACCTACAATAAGGGCATAGACACAGGAAACACTCAATAAATATATGATGAGTAGCTCTTTCAATGCAGACTTTACATCCACTTATAAGAAATGAGTTCCACATACTTTCTTTAATAAACAAATGACTCCCTCCAATTTGTCCCATTCTGTCCTTTAGATGATTCCCTAATAATTCCTTACAGACTGATACTACTCCCTTCTGAAAGGCAATAGCTCTGCCTCACCCTGATGCCCTGAGCAGTCCAATGAAATGAATAATGCATAAAGTGTTTCTGTGATCTTGCTTTCACACAGCTAAGTGCTACTCTCCTCACTACACCTAAGAACTATCTGACAGAACTAGAGATAAGCCAGAAGAGCAGCTATTCAGTAAGAGCAAGGAGATACTTTCATTGACAACAGATTGACTGTTTAATCTAAATACATGTTTATCTTCAACATACTTAAGATATCAAGGGATCCAAATAACATGCATTGAGTCCTACAAATCTGACCATATATCTGGTTATTATCACTCAAGTTTTCAAGGTGAAAGTGTAAACAGATATGAAAAGATTTAAATCAATTTCCATTTGAAAGCTTTATCTCTTGTGACGCAACAGTAATGACCCTGACCATGTTTAGTTATTCTAAACTCTAGGCCACTATAGACAAAACAACTGAATACATTTTCACTAGAATTCACATATGCTATGAATGTATGTAATATTTTACAAGTAGTGATATTCTATTGTTTAGTAAATAGGAAGAAGAGGACATAAACTAGCAAAATATTAAACCTTTCTTTTTATGGAGGTAGAAGGCTATCCCACAGAATGTTTTCTTTTACATCTTTGCAAAGATTAGTGATATTCTTCCCAGTTAACATTCTCACTGTATAATCCAAATGAATGACGCTTAGTTCTTCATATAGGCATACTGGCATCTCTCAAAGTGCTGACAGAGTTCAAAGCTCCACCAACTGTTTCTTGCCCTGATGATCTGGACCACAATAAACTGTGTTTCCTGCCAGTCAAGGAAATAAATCACTTCCAAGCAAACTGTGGAGAAATGCCATAACCCTATGGGTTCATCATAAAGTCCTAAGATATTATAGGCCATAACATCAGTTTTGATGTGTTGACAGTTGGGTTCAAAATAACTCTTTATACTTGAAAAGTCAGCTCTGAATATTTCCTAAGGACAGAATCTATATGAGTTTAGAATGTGCTTATCAAACAAACACAGATCTAGCTATCCCAAATCCAGTTCAAACCACAAAAGAAAAAAAAAATCCATCCAGCAGTATTAATAAGGAAGATAAACCAGACTCATGGATCAGAAGTATTTCTCATTTGATGCCTTTTCTAATCATTCTATTTGGTGCTGGTAAGTTTGGTTAGGACAGTTGAACACATAGCCTTCAAAACTTCAAGGGTTCCATATATAACAACACAGAAAACAAGTACTTATAAAATGAAGACTATTTCTTTCATTTTAAACTACTTTTAAAAACTATTATATTTAAAAGCCATCTCAGCACTGACAATTAAAATATGAGTAAATGAAGCTATATTGGAAATAGTGGTGACCAACTGAGACTTTCAGTTTGAGAGGACAAAGGAAACAAAAAAAATAGTTCTAGTTTCAAAGTATTTCCAATAGTCATTTGCATATCCTATCACATGCTCTAAGTACTTCTAGATAACATCAAAATGTAATCAGAGTGGTATAGCTGGATCTTGAGGAAGCATATTCCTAATTGTCTGAGAAAGTGCCAGATTGATTTACAAAGTGGTTGAACAAGTTTACATGCCTACCATAGTGGAGGAGGGATCCCCTTTCTCCACATCCTCTCCAGCACTTGTTGTCACTTGAGAGATTGATCTTAGCCATTCTGATGGGAGTAAGGTGAAATCTCTGGGTCGTTTTGATTTGCATTTCCCTGATGACTAAGGACATTGAGCATTTTTAAAGTGTTTCTCTGTCATTCAATATTCCTCTTTTGAGAATTCTCTATTTAGCTCTGTACCCAATTTTTTTAATTGAATTGCTTGATTTCTTGCTGTTTACCTTCTTGAGTTCTGTGTGTAAGTGTGTGTGTGTGTGTGTGTGTGTGTAAAAGGGTTTATTAAATGTGTATTTCCACATAGCAGTTCATCACTGAAGTAAGTCAGAAAAGGAACCCAAACATGGCATGAACCTGGAGGCTTGCTCACTTATCTTGCTCAGCATGCTTTTTTTTTTTTTTTTTTTTTTTTTTTAAATAGAACCCAGCACTTCCAGCTCAGGGATAGTACCTTTTGAAATGGACTAGGGCCTTCCCTATTGATCACTAATTGAGAAATGTCTTACAGCTGGATCTCATAGAGGCATTTCCTCCATTGAGGCTCCTTCCTCTGATGACTCTAGCTTGTGTCAAATTGACACAAAACCAGCCAGTACATCTGATGGCTTGTCAACTTGACACAAAAAAATTAAGTTACAAATCTTTCATTCATATTCACGTTCAGAATCTCACGTTAAAAACATAAAGAAAGGGGTGTCAATCTGGCCATAGTAAAGAAATTGTATGTGAAGGTCTGAATGGTAATACCCCTATAGACTTACATATTTGTCTGTTTAGTACCAAATTATTTAACTCTCTGGGAATGACTCTAGGTGTAGCCCTGTTAGAGTAGGTATAAAGTGCTGAACAAGGCTTGACACTAGGAGTGGGTTTTGATAACTCAAAGCCTATGACAGTTCCAATCTCTCTCTGCCTTCTGCCAGAAGAATAGGATATAAAGTTCTCAGTTATTAATCTAATACCATATCCATCTGCTTCCTGCCGTGATGTTCAGGGACTAACCCTCTAAAACTGTAGTGAGCCTTCAATTAAATACTTCCTTTTATAAGTTTCCCTGGCCATGTTATCTTTCCATAGCAATAAAAATGTAAGGAAGACATTGCATGAGGAGACTAAGTGTGTTACAAAATTAATTCAGAGATATAGTAACACTATGCAGAAAAGATTGAAGTTCCTTCATACCAAAGGAGCAATGGAGGGAATACCTAGCCAAAGTGTCTGTGAGTTACTGCTATTTCTTGGACTAGAAGGTTTACAGAAAGCCATATGTGGAAGGAACCTGAATTTTCCACCTTGAAGGAAGGAAAGGTTTTACTGGAGCCCATAGTTAAGAGACTGAATTTTCAAAGATTTTGGATTTAAAAAGAGTTTGGCTATTTTGAACAGACTGAAATTTTAATGTGTTTGAAATTATAAAGACTATAGGATGGCTAACATTCTTTATGGGGTTTTTTTTTTTTTTTTGTCAGTTTATAAGGTGCAGTGACACTGTTTATTTTATATAATACTTCTTGAGTTATTTATCTATTCTGCATATTAGCCCTCTGTCAGATATATGGTTGGAAAAACCTTTCCCAGTCTGTAGGCTGTCATTTTATTCTGATGACAGTGTCCTTTGCTTTACAGAAGCTTTTCAGTTTCATGAAGTCCAATTTATTGATTGTTGATCTTAGAGGCTATCCTGTTGGTGTCTCTTCAGGAAGTTGTCTCCTGTGCCAATGAGTTAAAGGCTTCTCCACTTTCTTTTCTAACAGATTTATTGTGTCTGGTTCTATGTTGAAGTCTTGGATCCACTTGGACTTTAGTTTTGTGCAGGGTGATAAATATGGGTCTATTTGCATTTTCTACATGTAGATATACAATTAGAGCAGCACCATTTGTTGAAGACAGTTTCTTTTTTTCCATTGTATGGAACCAGCTATACCAGTCCTAGGCATATATCCAAAATGTATTCAAGTACACAACAAGGACATTTGCTCAACTATGTTCATAGCAGCTTTATTTGTAATAGCCAGAAACTGGAAACAACCCAGGTGTCCATCAATGGACATCAATGGAATTGATACAGAAATTGTGGTACATTTACACAATGGAATACTACTCAGCAATTAAAAACAAGAAAATCATGAAATATGTAGGCAAATGGTGGGAACTAGAAAAGATGATTCTGAATGCGGTATCCCAGAAGCAGAAAGACACACATGTATATACTCACTTATAAGTGGATATTAGACATATAATACAGAATAAACATACTAAAATCTGTACACCTAAAGAAGCTAAGCAAGAAGGAGGACCCTGGGTAAGATGATCAATCCTCACTCAGAAAGGCAAATGGGGCAGACCTCAGAAGTGGGAGAAAACAGGGAACAGGACAGTAGCCTACCACAGAGGGCCAATGAAAGATACTACCCAGCAGGGTATCAAAGCAGATGTTAAGACTCATAGCTAAACTGTGGGGAGAGTACAGGGAACCTTATGAAAGAAAGGGGAGATAAAAAGACCTGGAGGAGACAGGAGCTCCACAAGGAGAACAACAGAACCAAGAAATCTGGGCATAGGAGTCTTTTCTGAGACTGATACTCCAACCAAGGACCATACATGGAGATAACCTAGAACCCCTGCACAGATGTATCCCACAGCAGCTCAGTCTCGAAATGGGTTCCCTAGTAAAGGGAACAGAGACTGTCTCTGACATGAACTCAGTGGCTGGCTCTATGATCACCTCCCCCTAATGGGAGTAGCCTAACCAGGTCACAGAGGAAGCAGTGCAGCCAGTCCTGATGAGACCTGATAGGCTAGGTTCGGAGGGAAGAGGAGGGAGACCTCATCTATCAGTGGCCTTGGACAGGGGCATGGGAGGAAATGAGGGAGGAAAAGTGGGATTGAAAGGGAATGAGGGAGGGGGCTACAGCTAGGATACAAAGTGAATAAAATGTAATTATTATAAAAAATAAAAATAAAAAATTTAAAAATGTAATCAAGGAAATGCACAGGCAAAAGTTCAGAAGACTGAATGATGGATGAATTCTGACTACACAATCCACAGTATAAAGAATCATGTGCATAATGCAGGAAATCCAGAAACAAAGCAGACTCTGTTAATGTCACAGCCACCAAACGTTTCTGAGTTGCCCCACAGCTGGAAGAATAAAGAGCAAGATGCCAGCTTCTGGAATCTGGTTTCTCAGATTCCCTGCTGCTGTTTTCTCTCACATGGTGAAAAATAAACACCACGACGTTATATGGCAGAAGGGGCAAATTCAGTCTAGTAGGCCATTACTATAATGACAACAGTCCTCATGAGAATATGAACATGTCCTCAAATGTTTGCCTCTCAATGCTAGTGCTGGAGGATCAAGTTACCATGAGTATTTACAGATATAATTGAACCAGAAAGTATACACTTAAACACTCCTAGGAAACTGAAGATATTTCAAAATCATGGAAATTTGCATAAAGACTGGCTAAAGAAGTATCTTCTAAGCAAACAAACAAAGCAGAAAATTACAACAAAAATACCAGCATCGTTATTAATTAGAGTTAGCATTCAAAATCAAGTGAATGTGCTCATTTCTCATTCCCTAGCACCCACCACACTGCTCGGGTACACAGTAGATACAGACCAAAAGCTAAAGTGGACACTGAATGGAATGCCTTCTTTGATAGAGGCCATGTTAGTTTTTAGGCTTTCAGATTATCTCAGCTCCACCCCAGCAGTTGCCTATCATTCTATGAACACACTAGGTATCTTTACTTTTTCACGTCCTCATTCTTGGTTTCTCTTCTGTCTTGAATACACTTCAGAACACTTCACTGAGTAAGCACATGGGGCTAGCCAGGTACAGTAGTGTACAACCTTAATCCTTGTACTTGTGAGGCAGAGGCAAACTAATCTCTAAATTCAAGGCTAGCCTGGTCTGCAAAGTGAGTTCCAGCAGTCAGGGTTACACAAAGCATCCCTGTCTTGAAAATAAACAAACAAAAAAGAACGTGGAGTCTGCAATTGTTTAAATCTCTGCTGTGTCACTTACTAGCTGCATAACTTTGAGATACTTTCGGATTATGCTTAACATCTCTGAGTTTACAACACCATGGAACATCACAAGGGAGGGTTAATTAAATGCACATAGAAAGAGCTCTGCCAACACTGAAGAAGCACACCCTCAGCAGATGTAGTTTTTTCCCTCAGAATAGCCCTAGTTAGGTTCCAAACCTAAAGAGAGCATCTTACTCCCCTTGCATTATTAGACAGATACTCATCTAAGTTAATGACAGTTACTTCTTGATCAACTTTTTATGAGCTTTAGACATATAGAAAGTATAAGTTGGCAATTCCTATTATCTTCAAAAAGCAGCCTAGGACCTGGAAAAACCTGAACTGTTTTCTAACATGAACTTGAACTATCACTTGTTCACAGTGCTATTGACTGTACTACTAAACACTGACCTGCAAAACTGGAAATGCACATTGTACCCACAAACAAAACTGTCTTAATCTTACCATGTTCTCAACTCCTTTCCAGTTAAGCTTTAAGACTTTCGTCCTTTAAAAACTTGGCTACAATAACACTATGTCCTGTAGGGATGGAAAACAACCTTAGACTAGTGAGTGAAGTAAACAGGGAAGAACAATGAATGGCAACCTACGGCAGGTTCATTCAGGTATCTCTCCCTCACAGAATCAAAGAGTCCAGTTATAAGTCAGCTCCTGACTGAATTCTATTTCTGTCCATGACATTCTGATAAAGTCACACACCAAATCTCAAGAGAGAAGAGTAAAGTACTCTTAAGACTTTCAAGGAAGGTTAATTATAAAAAATACAAATTGTTGCCAGTGCCTGGAAGGCTTCCATCTGAACTCTGTCTCATCACCATCCCTCCATCCACACACACTTGGAAATTATCCAAGCCCATGGGAAGGACTACACAAAGACACTGTAGTTTTTTTTTTCAGTACAATGAGATAATCACTTTAAAGTCTTATGAATAATATGATTCACTAACTTTCAACATATCTCTGCTTTGTTTGTATATTCTTGATGTAATCTGTTATATGTTCATGATCACTGTGGGTGTGAACATGACCCTGCTATGACATCTTGTACTATTATTACTCAGTAACACCCCTGCCAAAAAACATACAAAGAAAAGGCAAACAAATACAATTGAGCCTTCATTTTGCTCCTTGGAGTTATTAGAAGACATGATGTTGTTCTATTCACCAACTTGAAAATGAATATTTTGTACATTTTACCATCTCTAGAATGCATCAGAAATTCCTTGTTACCTCAGCACTGAAAGCTTAGTTAAGTTTCCTTCAACCTTCTGCTGCATAAACTAAGGAGGCAGTTGACATCAGCGGCACCACAGGTGCATTACAGTCAGTATTTAAGTTACATGTGCTACTAGGCTACACCAGCATCATGAGTATTTATGAGTTGTAGTAAAGTTTATAAATAATTTTAAGCTTGGGGGAGAAAGGTGTTGAGTAAAAACATCAGCTATTAGCAAAGAATGATTATCGCTGATATTTATAATTTGAAAGCCATGATTTTCCAGTGATGTCAGAACAAGGCTGGTGATACAAAGATTGATATTTTGTATATAATGAAATACATAGATTAAGTGTGACTGAAAATATCATTCTGAATATGCCAACTGTAAAGAGACCACATAAAGGGGGAAATCTTAGCCTCCACAAAAGAATGGTGCCAGAAGTTACATTTTAGTGTCTTACTGGGTGAGAGTATTAAAATGAAGAAATAGAGCATGTAAAAGACCACACACACGTACACACACACACAATACCTTGAATGGTGCACAGACTTATATAGTGGTAGAAAACCTTAGTAAGAAGGATGTTAACCACACAGAAAAAAATGTCCTCCTTTTCAAGTAATGGTCATCAGCTACCTCTTGTGGCTGGAAGACTCAAATAATTTATTTTCTTTTAAATCTCTGCTTTTTCTATTATTAGACTTACTGGTTAGGGTGAGGTCAAGGTGTTCTACACAGCTTTAAGGCTGTAAGTTTCTTCTTTATAGAGAATTCAAATATAACAGTTAACTTCTAGTTAATCAGCTCATGTTCTCTGGCATTATGAGTCAGCAAGGAGCTTCCAAAATTATAAATCCCTAAAACAAGCGTACAATCCTTTGTGTGTAAGACTTTGAATGAAGTCTAAAGAAGAGACTTATGTTCTCTCAGGACTATAAAAAGCTGAAGGATTTATCCATTAGCATTAGAATCTAGTGGCAACACAGTAAGCTGTCATCTACTCCAGGCACTTACGTCCTCTGAACGCTGATGAAGAGAAGCCACAAGACCTGTGAGGATGCAATTAGAACTGTTTCCTCATTTGGCAGCCTCAAGAAGTCAAGAAAAAAAATTCATCTTTATTACACAGTAACCCACTGTTACATAAACTATTAATTACTTACACATTATCATCTATCCCGTAATAAGTTCCCCGATAGGAAGGAACTTCAATGAGAGAAATTTTCTATTCTCTGATGTATCCCGAGTGCCTGAAGTACAGTAGAGGCTCAGCAAGTCATCAACAACACAAAAATAAAAAGAAAACCTTAGACATCAAAGTAGTGTGGAGGCACTCTTCAATCTGACCCCTACAAACCATAGGGGAATCCTATTATTTTTCCTATTTGGCCAGAGAAGACTAAAGCTTAAAAAGAAGAGTTACTTGCCTGAGGTAACATTAGCAAGCTGCTGCACAAAGCCAGATTGTTTCCTATCAAAGTC
Source organism: Meriones unguiculatus (assembly GCF_030254825.1). Taxonomy (NCBI): domain Eukaryota; kingdom Metazoa; phylum Chordata; class Mammalia; order Rodentia; family Muridae; genus Meriones; species Meriones unguiculatus. Next base: position 65,580,797 of record NC_083351.1, on the reverse strand, counting down.
TTTCTGCACAGCCTTTAGGCTGCCCTTTCATAACTCTGCTGATGTCCTATTTCAGGACATCTGTGAAATTTCACTTAGAAACATGTGGAAAAGCAAAATGAAAGATTCTCAGGACTAAACCCTACCCCCTCCATTTTGGACTACCTAATGTCATCTTATACCTATGGCTGCCTGTCCAGTTGCCTACCAACATACATATGTCCATAAACATAATCCAGCACAGCCTTCCTCTAAGCCCATCTTCCCCTTTGGACTCACTGTCATTTGTGCCTATAGCCAGAATATTTCTATTTCTGTTTTTTATGCCCATCATGGCATTGACCCCTAAATCTGCTCGAGAGAACTCCAGAATCTGCCCTCTTCCCCTGTCTATCACCCACCCCACCCACTGGACCAATATGGGATTTCTTAAAGAGTCTAAACCCAGAGTTCCAACAAGAACTTCAGCTATGGAACTAGTTAAACATATGCAACAGTTGTGCAGCTTGGTCTTCATTGTGTAACCCCTAACAACTGGAGCAGGGGCTGTCTCTGACTCTGCGACCTGCCTTTGGATCCCTTTCCCCTAACTGGGTTGTCTTGTCTACCCTCAATAGAAGTGCCTAATTCTACTGCAACTTAGTATGCCAAGGCAGGTATCCTTGGGATACCTGATATGGCTGATATCCATGGGAGGCTTCCCCTTCTCTAAGGAGAGAGGATGAGGTGATAGGGAAGGGGAGGAGAGAGGGAGGAGAGAAGGGAGGGGAAGCTGCAATAGGTATGTAAAGAAAACAATTAATAAAAATGGTATTACATAAAATGAAGCACATTGATTAACAGAACAAAACTGAAAACTCCACACCTCTACAACATGTGTTTGGTTTTTTTAATAAAGTTAAAATACACATTAGAGACAAGACAGCATAGTCAACCAATGGTGCTAGTCAAACTCAAATGTAGAAGACTAAAAATAGATTCAAATCTATCACCTTGTGCAGAACTCAAGTCCAAATGGACCGAGAACCTCAATGTAAGTACCAGATACTGAGTCTGATAAGGGAAAACTGAGAATTCACTTGAATTCAATGACACAGGAAATGGCTTTCTAGACAGGTCTGTGACAGCACAGGCATTAAGAACAATAATAATAAATAGGACCTCATGTGGGGAAAGAGGAACATTTATTTATTCCTGGTGTGAGGGTAAATTTGCATAACCACTATGAAAATCAGTGTGGTGTCTCCTCAAAAAAGATGAAAAAAAAAAATAAGACCTATCACAAGAGCTAACTATACCATCCTTGGGCTTATACTTAAAGGACTCTATATCCTAGTACAGAGACACTTGCTCATCCATATTCACTGCTGTTCTATTAATAACAATCAGAATTTTGACACAGCCTAGCTGTTCATCAACTGATGAATGGATAAAGAAAATGTGGTACATTTTCACAATGAAATATTATTCAACTGCTAAGAAAAAAGAAAATTTCAAGTAAATGGATGATGTTAGAAGTAATCATCCCAAGTGAGATAACCCAGACTCAGAAAGACAAACACAATGTTTTCTCTCATATGTGGATGTTAGCTTTTAAACTTTAGATATGTGCATTTTATTTAGAATAAAATAAAATTTCTCTCACAGAGAGAAAGTTAGAAAGAGACCAGGGTGAAGGAGCAGATTCTCTAAGAAACAGGAAATAGGATATAGTCTAATAAAGAGATAAAGGAAAAATCAAAATAGGAGGATTAATTAGGGGATGAAAAGAAAGATGAAAAAGGAATATAGAGTAGAACAACTAATGTTAAAGGCCTTTTCAAAAGACATATTGAAATCTAATAATATAGGAACTGCCTAAAATACACATATATAAAAGGACTTTAAATAGAGTCACCAAGCAATTCAGAAGACAATGCCCCAACTAGACATCTTAGGCTACCAAACAAACAAACAAATAAATACCCCTTAGTACCAGGAATGGATAACATTATGTTGAGTCATTTGCCAAAGAGGTCCCATAGACATCCTAGAACATTACAAGCTGTTGTCAAGATACTGGCTACCCTCCACAACCTGATGGTAAGACCCTGGTGCAGAAGTTACTACCTACTTGTGTCATCAAACATAGAGAAACTGAGCTACTGCCCAGCTAGCAGCTTTATCCCTCCAGATAAATGTTTGTGGTACTGGAAAGTACTGCATGCTTCTGGAGGAGAAAAGTACTCATCAACATCTTCCAACTGTGAACTTGTGACCTATTATAGCAATCTGACTACAAGATACACTGGTATGGTAGTGGCACAAAAGATATGAGAATAACCAACTAACCACTTATTGATTGAATTGAAGACTCACTTTCATGAAATATAAACCATGTCTAACACTGCTAAGGCAGCCAAGAACCTGAGCCTAGATAGGCCATAGGACCAAGGTGGAAAACCTAGTATCATTACTCTATGTTGGGGGACCGTATTGCACACTGTGTGAAGGTTGTCTTTGTATTGTTAACTCTATTCCACCAGATGGCTGAGTACTGTCCAGACTCTGGTTTTGTTATTCTAATTGCTCAGCACCTGAACCATATTTGGTAAACATACATTTCCCTCACCTTCTGATTGGTTTAATAAAGAGCTGAATGACCAATGGCAGGGACAGGATAGGATAGGAAGGACTTCTGGCAGAGAGAGGAGCTGGGAAAGAATCTGAGGCGGGAAGATATGCCAGCCAGATTCGGAGGAAGAAACAGATGCTGAGTCACATGGTAGAATGTAGACTAGTATAAAGGGTTAATTGAAGCTACACGAGCTAGTTGGGAACAAGTCTGAGCAAAGACCAAGATTTCAACATTAACAAAAATATCTGTGTCATTATTCAGGAGCTGACTGTCAAATAAGTCCCATTAAAACTGGCACCCCCCTCCCGTTATAATTCTGCTAAAGGAACATAGTAATAAATAATTCCAAATGACATACGCTATACCCATTGATCTGCACCTCACTTAACCCACATCAAAGAATATTCCTGCAGTGGATGGCAATTAGTAAAGGCCCACAACTGGTGAATATGCAGAAACTGAGAGACGACTGCATCCTCAGACCTAAATGGGATGTCGTTACCAACACTTTCCCTTCGCAGCTTAGGGGGTCTATAAGGAAGAGTAGGCAGAGAGACTACACATGTAAGAGTTTGTGGATGACTCCAAGAAAATGCGTCTTCCAGACACAACAGAGCTGATACACATGTGAAGTCAAAGAGACTGTTACAGCTTATATAAATTCAATCTGGATACAATCCTAGCAGGAAAACAAGAAGGGGATGCAAAGCCACACCACTAGCCAAGAAGCTATTTAAAACTGATCTCTGCTAAAGGGGGGAAATCAGTTTTCTCTAGTAGAGTGATACAGAATATGTCAACAACTCACCATGGCAGACTCATGCTGAGTAGTAGTTAGGGGTGTGTGTGTGTTGTTATTTTTAAAAACTCTTTACACTTCATGATTGTTTTTTGAGAGAGAGAGAGAGAACATGAAGTTAGGTGGGAAGGGAGACTAAAGATTATGATTAAAATACACTATATATTTCAAGTCAATAAAATGTATGAAAAAATTAAAAAGTAAGATTCTCATAACCATCAGCACGTACTGATGTGCCAGCAGTACATGATCCCCATGAACCTTTAAAGATTCAGAAAACACATAGGGACATTATCCATTCCAAAACTCTGCACTAGAATAAGGACTCCTTGAGCTGGCCATTAGTAGACAAAGATTCTTTAAACACTCTCTGCACTCCTCGTGTTTTCCTAAGATAGGCCACTAATTTATAATTATGAAAAGATGTTCTCTTTCCCTCTGAACGGGAAAAGACAATTCACTGAACATTCAAGATGACCATGGGTCTTTAAGCCTAGAAGTGACACCTGAGAAATATACCTAACAAGCGTCACTAGATCATCCATACTAACATCAGTTTTCCTTTCTGCCTTCCCATGTGCATGCCTAGATACTGAAGGCCTTTTTCTATTATAAAAGTTATCTCTGAGGGCTACTGTTCTTGGTGGAAGATAAAAGATAAACCTAAAGGCTAAGCCCACGATACATTCCTTGAACTTTCTTCCATGTATATAAGATATGAGTCCATAAACTTCCATTTGGTCCTCTTTTGTCTGTCTCTTGTTATAAGGGTCCTAGCTACAAAATAAGAAAGATAGCAGGCAAGTTGCTTTTTCTTCTCCTAGAAACTTCAGAGATGCATAAAACTTTGAGTAAAGATTTTAGCATTACGAGATCTTATTATTTGAATACCTGAATTTTCCCTGATTGCCAAATTATTTTTTACAATATTACAAACTTTTATTAGTATTTTAGAGTGATACCTAAGCTGGGGGTGAGCTCACTGGTAGACTCCTCTTCTAGCACTGCATATACATGTACATACACATACAGAATTGACTTCATGGCAAAGTAGCACATTTAGGAAAGTGAACTCTTAGTTTTTCCAGCAAAATTGAAATTAACCTGTTGAGTGATATAACCCCCACCAACTGTTTTGAATAAGTTAGAATATATCTGAATAAAATTAATTATAAAGTTGATTTGTTCAACTTTTCAAGTTATTTTAAAAGATTATGGAGAAATACTAGATACCTGAATCACATCCTGGCTCTTGATACAAGGGAGCTTCTCAAATACCCCACTGTTACTAATAAAAATTCATAATCCTCTAAAATTAACGCTAACCATGTGGCAAGAATTTGTAAAGATGGATTTCTGGAAAATAATTTCTATCGATATACTAGCCCACATAACCATAAAGGAAAGCCATACAAGTCTAAGCCAATCAACTAAACCTTTCACTCGGAATGTAAAAAGACAACCAGGACCTATAGATACAGAAGTATATGCAAATATATGAAAAAAAATATTGGTGAGCTGTAGAACAACCGCTTCAAGATGATTCCAGGGGTTCAGGGAGAGCCATGGTAATGAGTGCTCTGAGAGAGTAAGGGCATGATAATTGCAAAGGAATGACAGGAAGAAAGCAAGAAGGGACTACACTGATAGTGACTGGGTTAGTGACGTTTTTATCGCTGTGATAAACTCCATGACCAAGGCATATAGAATGAAGAGTGTATTCCAGCTTATAGTTCAGAGGAAGGCACAGCAGCACAGGGCAGACAAGAGAGCAGGAGTAGGGAACTAAGTGCTCACATCTTGGACCCAGAACCATAAAATAAAGAGTGTACACTCAAAGTAGGAGGATTTTTGCTTTGAAATCCTGGCCCCAACTGACTAATGTCCCTCCTAAACCTTCAAATAGCACCACCAAGTTGGTGACCAAGTACTCAAATGCTAGGCCTTAGAAGGGGCATTCTTGTTCAAATCCCTACAAGGATTAACTTTAAAGTAAGCAAATTCAACAAAGGCAAAAAACAGCAAGAGTCTGTAATAGAGATCTAAGTGCAGATAAAGGAAAATATATTCAGGAAATACCCTAAAATGAAAATGAAACAGAATATATAAAAGACAGGAGAAAATATTTTTAAATTACAACAAATATAATACTATAGAAAGCCCATGTACTGTGAGTAAAATGTTTAAAAATTTAATAAAATATCTAACCTCAAAGCAGGAATGAAGATTTAGTTCCCTTGAGGCACTGCCAACAGGCTTTTAATAATCTCTTTGGAAGCAAGAACATTCAATTATTTGTTAATATTTGTTCAATATCAAGTGCTAATTAATTAATGAACTTTGGACATAAGGGTAAGTAGGGTTTAAAGGCAGTTCAAATGTCCAACAGTTGGCTAACTGTGAATTGTGGCATTATCTCACTGCTGGCCTGCACAGCTTTACCAACAACCTCATGCTACAAGTCCATCAATCTGAGCTTTGGCCAACAGGAGGTAATCTCTAACCAGAGGCATCCTTGGAATTTTAGACACAGTATATCACTCATGAGGCAATCAGTACACACTTTTTGAAAAACGATTATGAGTTGTTTTAGGATTCATAAAACTGCCTTGTGAATCTCTGGTTCAATACTCTTTTTTTTTGACACCTGATTTTTTTCCTTTTATTTTTCATATTAATTACAGTTTATTTACTTTGTATCCCAGCTGTAGCCCCCTCTCTCATTCCCTCCCAATCCCACCCTCCCTCCCTCATCTCCTCCCTGCCCCTCTCTAAGTCCACTTATAGGGGAAGTCCTCCTCCCCTTCCATCTGACCCTAGTTTATCAGGTCTCACCAGGACTGGCTGCAATGTCCTCCTCTGTGGCCTAGCTAGGCTGTCCTCCCACAGGGTGGGGGAAGTCAAAGAGCTAGTCATAGAGTTCATGCCAGAGACAGTCCCTGTTCCCTTCCTAGGGAAGCCACTTGGATACTGAGCTGCCATGGGCTACATCTTACTAGCGAGTGGATAAGTGTGAAGGAGTCAATGAGGCTAACTTGTTAAGCAGAAACAATGCATTCAAAGACCAGCTGGCCTGTTGCAGGGGGCATCTTAGCTATACATAGAAAAGAGAAGCTATATCCCCGAGGGGAACCTTATCAACCACCCCAGCACTTAAAGCAAAACCACTGACTGCTGCAGCCCTAGGTTTTTAGAAATCTTTTACAGGTGCCTGCTCCTAGTTCCCTGATTGCTTAACGCCTCAGGAACCCCATATGCACAGGGCTGCTGCTGCCATTCAGCTTCTGAAAGAACAACACAGAAGTGAAAATGGACATGGCATCTCTCAATAGGTGAAGACATTCCATTTCAGAGTGTCAGCAACAGTCTTGCTAAATTTTACTGAGGTCCGTTAACTTTTCAGATATTACCAGCATCCTCTCCCAAGCTGGCTTTTGCTTGTTCTTTGGAATACTTCTGACAGTGCCTTCAAATACATTTTTTGAGGCAAACTTTTTTGTTTTTTTATTAATTACAGTTTATTCACTTTATATCTCAACTGTAGCCCCCTCCTTCCCTCTTCTCCAGTCATGCCCCTCCCCCAGTCCCCTGATAGAGGAGGACCTCCTCCCCTTCCATCTGATCCTAGTCTATCAGATATCATCAGGACTGGCTGCATTGTCTCCCTCTGTGGCCTAGTAAGGCTGCTCCCCACTCAGAGGGAGGTGATCAAAGAGCAGGCCAATCAGTTCCTGTCAGAGACAGCTCCTTTTCCCTTTACTAGGTAACCCTATTGGAGACTGAGCTGCCATGGGCTACATTTGAGCAGGCGTTCTAGGTCATCTCCATGTCTTGGTTGGAGTATCAGTCTCAGAAAAGACCCCTGTTTCCAGATTTTTTGGGGTCTGTTGCTCTCCTTGTGGAGCTCCTGTTACCTTCAGGTCTTTCTATCTCTCCCTTCTTTCATTAGATTCCCTATACTCTGCCCAAAGTCTGGCTATGAGTCTCAGCCTCTGCTTTGATACCCTGCAGGGTAGAGTCTTTCAGAGGCCTCTGTGGCAGGCTCCTGTTGAGGCAAACTTATAATAGACTGGAATAGTCTCTTGTCACCTGATTAATCAATGTGACTGAGAGTGGAGTATTCATGTGAGAATTCATCAGGAACCACAACAGTACAGAAGTGGTGGTGGTGGTGGTGGTGGGATTTACTTTTCCAAGAGTCTTTTCAGTCCTCTGCACATCTTGTGAGCTATCTGCTACTCTTGTTGCAGATCATCTTTCTAAGGACCTTTGTAAGTGACATATCTGGAGAAGAAGCCTCTTAAAATGATAGTACTGAACTGGGTTCTTTTCACTATAAAAATTTAACACTCATAAGCTTTGGGTTCTTCTCATGCTCCCCAAAAATGTCACGTGACCCTACTCACATCATTCCTCAGGAAATAACACCTAAAAACAGAGGCTCAAATGTTTACCTTTTGGCTATTGCTACTGCAGGAGTGAACTGACCCATCTGTGATTCAAGTGTCTTATCTTCTCTACCAACAACCATGAACCTGTGGCTTACCAACTGTTAGGTTGCAAGTACTCACCCATACTTGCTAAAATACACAGCGTCGTAACACAAAACACACACACACCATACTTTCAAGCAGAAGACTGAACTCCACAAAACTTTTGAGTGAAACCTCTTTAGAAAGGACAAATACACCGGTACAAGAAAGACAAGCCCCTTTTTTCTGGAGTGTTCTACCACCTTCTGACAAAATCATGTTTGGACAGCTCATTAGGGGAAACATCTATTAAACAATGTACCCTGTTCTTCATCTACTCAGCCACAACCACCCATAACTATTATACTATTATTTGAAGTTTCTATGTTTTAAAAATGTTACATGAGCAAGTGTATGAATATGAACAAGAGGAAATGAATGTAGAGCTTAGGAACAATGGAAAATTATCCACAAAAGATTTTGTTTCAAAACTTTACAGGAATTTAGTAAAGGCACTGACTGCCAGTGTCCCGTGCTGATGTTTAACATATTTCTTACTCTCTCTGCCTCCAGTTTATGTTATAAATACTGCATCAGCAGAAGATAAATAGTACAGAAGTCACATCTGCAATGTTTAAGAATACCATGGTTTACAGATAGAGTAAACATGTCAGAGGAATACATATTCAGGCTTGTGAGTAGAAAACATAGATCTATGTCAAAAAGACTACTGAAACTCATAGCACATTTGCTTTTCTGCTATGAGACAATATCAACCACTCCATAAAGCACAAGACACTTTTGTTCACATCATAAACTATGAAGTCAAAATATGTGCATATGAGTGTAGCCATGGAATATGTCTCAGTAAATGCCAGTTATCACCACCATAAATTCCTAACAGCTCCTTATAAACAAAACCAAACAACATGATTCACAATTACATTATCTTAAAGACAGGTCATTGTTTGTGATTGATAACATCCGTATACAGGTAAGATAGGGCTACTTCGTAACTTTTATGATCTGAAAAAAAGCCTTACTCTGAGTTTTTTAATATGTAAACTTAACATACATAATTGAGATACATCCTAGAAAGTACAATATTTAATCTATAACTATTATGATATGGACCTTAAAGAGATCTTTAAAGTATACCAACATTTATTTCTATATATAGATATCACAGTATCACCATCACATCCAGAAATTTAGTGACTGTTCCATATCTAGCATCTACTCTGCTCACTCTTTTTATGATTGCTTAGTTCAAGTAAGAATCGGAACATTCACACCTGCCTCTTCAGACTCTTCCAGTTTCACCTCATTTTTTTGTTGTTGTTTCATCTGGAAGTTACTCATTGAAGAAGCTAAGTTGCGTATGCCACATTCTCTGTTAATATGTAGCTACTTGCTAGACTTATCACTCTGTAGCTGCCTGGATCTCTCAGGACTGGGAGCTTTTGTCAACTTTCAATGCTTTGGCTATTAATTCCAAGTTCCCTATTTCTCACGTACTCCACTGCATTAGAACAGAAATTATTCAGATTTCCCAGGGAAGCTCCCCAATGTGATATAATTCCAGAAGGTGCTAAAAGGACACTGGAAAGCAGAAGCAAAGCGCTCATCTTATACCTTAAGGTGTACTTATCTCCTGGGCCTCAGTGTAGCGTTTAGTTCTTTCCTCCAGCAACAACCAGGACCTGCCATATATCCCTCTCAAGAGGTTCAAACACTGGCCACAGCAGATTACCCAACATTTTTACCTTAGCAGGCTTCACAGCAAATGCAGGTCACAGAATAGCTGTGAACTGTTTTCCATTGATACCACAGCATCTAGTCTCAGAGAAACAAAAGAAGGCATCTCCACCTGAGTAAACTTTGTTACCCCTTCCCAACAAGTAGGTACCTTTCAGTAAATTCTGTGCCACGGGTAACTTCCTGTGGGTACTTTCCCCCAGTACTTGGAATTTCCTGACAATACAGGATTTCAAATTGCCTACAGTTAAACTAAGTTAAATTTGGAACACTGTAACTTAACTTATTGTGCAAATCAGCTACAAACAAACTTGAGATGAACCTGGCTATTTCTCTGTGTTATTTTCTTTTCCATCTGTAAATACTTTCTGCTCTTGGTTCCTGGGTTGCACCCTCTGAACTTTACTGATTAACAGGCCTGCTTAATTCATGAATTACTTTCTGGCTCAAGTAAATATTGCTAAATTTAATTTGTGCAGGTTTTGTTCTCTCAAACACCATCAGGGACTAGAGTTGCATAATCTCCTACCAGCTGTGGATCTCAGCACCGGAAGAAGGTAGATAATTCCTTGAGCACTCCACTCAGACAAGTAGAGAGAATACTGTAGTTTGGACAGATGTTTACTCAAAGCCCACATATTTAAAAAATCTCCATATATAGTGGTACCATGAGGTACTAGAAGCATTAAAGAGGGACCAGGTGAAAGTCTCCTGGTTATCTATATCAGTGCTCTGAAAAGTCTACTGGAACCCTGCGCCTTCTCTTTGACTGTTCTCTTTACTCTCTAACACTGTCTGTGAGCAGCTTGCTCAAACATGCACTCTCATCCAGAATCACTGCCTCGCTACTATGGGCAATGCCTCACCTCAATGACAATGGGGCCAACACAATAGGGACAGAAACTTCCATAATTGCAAGCCAAAATAAGCCCTTTCTCTTTGTAGGTTGAACGTTTTAAGTATTTTGTTTTACACCAGTTATATGATGATTAACTTTATACTTGAAGTCAAATATAGAAACAATGTAGAAACTATGTAACAATGAAAAGAATACATATAGAAACTATATGATAAAATTAAAAAAAAAAACAAGGTATATAATCTCTCAACTGCAAAGAGAAAATGAAAGGAGGCAATAACAAAGTCTACTGAAAATGAATGCCTAGAAAGGAAGGAACGGTGAAGACTTTTGCTAACTTATGGGTAAATGCGTATGCTCTGGAGGCCTCAACCCTAGACAAAGAACTATAGGCAACCAAGCAATGATGAGAGCAGAACAGTGTTTCCCATGGTTGTGCAAAACCAAGTGATCAGCCCTGAAATCACAGACACAAGTAACATTATCCAGACTGAGTAGGCTGTATTTATATCTTTAGGAATGTGTGTGTGTGTGTGTGTGTGTGAGTGTACGTGTGTTTCTTTAACAACAATTAAAGGATTAAAGAAAAGAGGCCATGAATTGAAAGGAGTGGTGTATTCGAGGGGTCAGAGGGAAAAGAGAAAGCAGATAAATGATATAATTACATTAAAATTTCAAAACTAAAAAATTATTATAAAAACTCCCAAGGTTGACATCCAATGCATGTTACATAAAACAATGTGGTAAACTGGACCTTGCAAAGTTAAGGCATTAACGAAGACCCTCTTGTTCAGGAGGCTGGAAAGATAAGCTGCAGACTTATTCAGGTCATCTGAAAACTATATACCTAACAAAGGAGAAAGGAAATTAACTTTCAAAATTCTATAGTACAAAAGCAAGTAATCTAATTAGAAAGTGATAAAAGCATAAACATACATTTTCACAGAGAACACAATAACAAATAAGTACACAAAAAGATGTGATCATTGGTCAGTAGGAAATGCAAACCAAAACCACATATTATCATTACACACTTTTGGAATGTCTAAACTAAAGCGGTGACAATACCAAATGATGGGAAGGCACCACTCACTCATCACTGAGAATGGACACCCCAGAGAAAAAGAACAGATCCTTTAAAAATTAATCATGCAGCTACACTACAACCCAGAAACTGGACTTCCAGGCACTTACTCAGGGAAATAAAGACTTATCCACAGAAAGTGAGCATACACGATTGATAGCAGCTTCATTTCCAAAACCCCCAAACTAGAAACAACCTAGTGTTCACTAAGGGGTGACTGGTTACGTTGGTACAGTGTGCCAACAGATCCTCAACAAGAAAAGAAATGAAGTACTAATATGCTAGACAATTGGGAGGACTCTGAAGAACACAGACGATCAAATACATATTAGATATGGTCCTATTCAGACACAACTGTTGAACTTAAAACAGCAGAGTTTCTGGCCAGGTGACTGGTCAAAGTAGATAGAGGTGGAGAAAAATGGAATGCAAGGCCATAAAGGGAAGACAGGAGCCTGTGGTGATGGAACATTTCTGTATCATGAATGTGCTGATGCTGACACAAACACATATAGGGGTTAAGGACTGTCAGGAACAACTGAAAACCTAACCCAGGCTGTCTTAGGATTTCTATTCCTGTAATAAACACAGCCAAAAATTACTTGAGGAAGAAAGTGTTGATTTCACGTCATACGTCCAGGTAAACTGTCCATCACTGATGGAAGTCAGGGCAAGAACTCAAGCATGAGAGGAACCTTAAGGCAGGAATTGAAGCAAAGGCCATGGAGGAACAAGGTTTACTGACTTACTCAATCTGCCTTCTTTTTTTAATTTTTATTAATTACAGTTTATTCACTTTATATCCCAGCTATAGCCCCTTCCCCATCCCCTCCCAATTCTGCCCTCCCTCCTCCTTCTTCTTCTTCTTCTCCTTCCATGCACCTCCCCCAGTCCAATGATAGGGGAGGTCCTCCTCCCCTTCCATCTGCTTTCTAATGATGCCCAGAGGTGACCCTGCCCACAACAGGGTATGCTTGACTCCATTAATCATCCACCAAGAAGATGTACAACAGACTTGTCAACAGGCCAATCTGTTGAGGGTATTTTTTTCAACTAAGTTTTCTTCTTCCTAAATGACTCTAGCTTGTGTAAAGTTAACATAAAACTAACCTTACACCCATCAGAATGGCCAAGATCAAAAACTCAAGTGACAACACATGCTGGAGAGGTTGTAGAGAAAGGGGAACCCTTCTCCACTGCTGGTGAGAATGTAAACTTGTACAACCACTCCAGAAATCAATCTGGCGCTTTCTCAGACAACTAGGAATAGCGCTTCCCCAAGATCCAGCCATACCACTCCTGGGCATATATCCAAAGGACATTTGCTCAACCATGTTTGTAGCAGCTTTATTTGTAATAGCCAGAAGCTGGAAACAACCCAGATGCCCCTCAACTGAAGAATGGATGCAGAAACTGTGGTACATCTATACAATGGAGTATTACTCAGCAATGAAAAATAAGGAAATCATGAAATTTACAGGTAAATGGTGGGACCTGGAAAGGATCATCCTGAGTGAGTTGTCCCAGAAGCAAAAAGACACACACGGTATATACTCACTCATATAGACATACAACATAGGACAAACCCACTAAAATCTGTGCATCTAAAGAAACTAAGCAAGAGAGAGGACCCTAACTAAAACGGTCAATCCCCATCCTGAAAGGCAAAGAGGATGGACATCAAAAGAAGAAGAAAACAGGAAACAACCTAGGAACCTTCTACAGAGGGCTTCTGAAAGCCAGAAGAAGAAAACAGGAAACAAACCAGGAACCTACCACAGAGGGCCTCTGAAAGCCTCTGCCCTACAAAGCATCAAAGCAGATGCTGAGCCTGATGGTCAACTGTTGGGCAGAGTGAATGGAATTTTATGTAAGAAGTGGGAAATAGTAAGAGCTGGAGAGGACAGTGGGAATAGTAAGAGCAACAGAACAAGAAAATTTGAACACAGGGAACTTCCCAGAGACTCATACTCCAACCAAGGACTATTCATGGAGATAACCTAGAACCCCTGCACAGATGTAGCCCATGGCAGTTCAGTGTCCAAGTGGGTTACATAGTAATGGGAAGAGGGACTGCCTCTGACATAATCTGATTGGCCTGCTCTTTGATCACCTCCCCCTGAGGGGGGAGCAGCCTTACCAGGCCACAGTAGAGGACAATGAAGCCACTTTTGATGTGAACTGATAGCCTAAGATCAGAAAGGAGAGGAGAACCTCCCCTATCAGTGGACTTGGGGAGTGGCATGCATGCAGAAATGGGAGGGAGGGTGGGATCGGGAGGGGAGGATGGAGGGGCTTATGGGGGGATACAAAATTAATAAAGTGTAATTAATAAAATAAAAATATAAAATTAAAATAAAAATTAAAATTAAAAAAAATAAAAATATAAAAAAAACTAGCCAGCACACAGCTCTATGCTCTTTCCTAAATAAATAACTAAAACGTAAAAGCCTAAAAGGTCTAGAAGTACATGAATAAACAAAAAACAAATGAACTGGAAAATAACAGTCAGCAGTTTCATAATAACAGTGGGGACTGGAGACATGGTTCATCAGTTAACAGCACTGGCTGCTTTTCCAGAGTATTTGGGTTCAATTCCCAGAACACACATGGAGGCTCACAACTGTCTGTAACTCCAGCTCCCAGGAAATTTGATGTCCTGTCTGGCCTCCACAGGAACTGTATGCACATGGTTCACAGACAATGCAAGAAATATACTCAGACACATTTTTAAAAAAGAAAAAAATAATACCAGCCTGTGTCACAACTAGCTTATTGAAATTTGTCTTTCAGGGTACAATTTGATTCCTTCATTCAAAAATAAAGTATTTTAAGGGCTACCAAAGACTATTCAGTGGTTTAGGGAACAGACTGTCATCACAGAGGTCTGAGTTGAGTTCCCAGCAGTCATGTTGGAGAGCTCACAACAGCTTGTAACTCCAGGTCCAGGGGAGTCAATGCCTCTGGCTCCTCAGTTACCTCCACTTACATTACATACACATAATTAAAAGTAAAATAAATCTTTTTAAAATTGAGTATCATAGAAATACAAGCCAAGTAACTCTGTTGAAATTCCCACAATCCTTAAAATGAGTTCCAGGTCCAATATAAAGTACTCAGATACAGTTCACGGACAAACTGATGGCAGTAGTGCTGGAATGTTCTCACAGCGCGCACCTCTAACAAGGGCTAAGCACCCAAAGGTAGGCACCCTCGCCAAACATTTACCTCAGGAGTCCACCAGAGCCTAAGGTTAGCTACCAACATATCCCTCTCACAATAATAATAATAATAATAATAATATTTTATTGAGATATTTAAACTCATTTTAAATAAAACTAGGCTGGGAGTCATAATGGCTATAATCAATTTTGAGAAGAATATGGGAAAAGCAACAGTCAATTCAATGGGAAGGAAAATTGTGTAGCCACCATGGAATCGGCGTAGAAAACTTCTACAAAACAAAGTATTCAAGCTCACACTAATTTTCTTGAAGAAATAATATTCACTTGCAAGTAAGTACAACATACAAAATTTGCCACTTGAATTTTATGTTCTTGTCAGGAAGAGAATTATAGTCCTTAAAAGGAAATTCTAAAGAAGATGACTGATATTACTTTAGAACAGGAACTAAAACTTGATGTGACCCATAAGCAAATACAAAAATACCAGCTAGAAGATAAAGCTCCTAAAACTGCAGCCTGCATACAGGATGCTCTGAATTTATCACATATCCTCCCTCAAAAATAGAGCTCCAGGGTTGATGGAATATCCTGTAATTTGAAAATCCAATTACATGCTAATGGCTATGTAAGAAGCCAATCAAACACTGGCTAGCACACTGATTCTACATGCTGTTCAATGTAGATGCAGTTTTTTTTAGAACTCTACCTATAGTTCATTGTACATGTAATAGTTATTAGACAGTCAGAAGCCAAATATGAGAACACTGAGCACATACATCTTAAAATGGGGACAATAGATTAATTTTTTTTGTGACAAACACTAAAATGTGAAACCATCTCTACCCCAGGCCTCACGGGCAGATTGTTTTCTGTCTCTCCTAAAACACCCTGGATAGGGTGCCTGGACAGTGCTCTGTAATCAACAGACAGATGATGCCAGAACAACCTCAGTATGCTGTTGACTTCCACACTTACATAAAAGATTTCTGTTAGCTCCTGTGTCATGCCCCATGGTTCACTGAAACCCAATTACAGTTTTACAAAAACATCTCATTTTAACAAGCTGATCTCCACTGTTCTCAATAAAGCAGTCATTTTTGCACACTGTAGTTTTAATTTTCTGGTACTTCTGAATTCTTCCAGTTCATGAGCTTATCAAACACATTCTTATAGTAAATGAACACCCAACAATGTTTCCTGGGTGTCGATATGTTCTTTGAGTGTGCAGAAAACTAATAAACCATTACTTCAGAAGTCCTAGTTTACGATAAGTAGATTATAAGCCTCTTTTGTTCTCATTAAAGTGTGTTTTAGTTACGATGACAAGACTTGCAACCTTGCTCCAAGCTCCTCTCTGAAGAGAGCCAAGGCAGGAACACCCAAGCGCTGCCTGCTCTGCCAGAGGATCCGAGTGCAGTACTCAGCTCCCACACCTGGTTAGCCCACAGGAGCCCAACACCTTCCTCTGGCCTCTGACACTCTAGCACACGACACCAGCCAGTGCTGTCTAAACCACGCAGCTCAGATGTGAAACTGCCCTATGTTATGAGCTGCAGTCACTACACAAAGTTTTCTGCTCTTATTTTAAAAAAATGTAATAACAGAAAAGAGGACTTTTAATATTTTTCTTGTCAATCCTTAGCAAGTAAGAGTAAAATCAGTACATCTTTTGATGGTATTATATTAAAATGCTTGATTTTAAAATTCGCTGTTTGAGCTGCTGACTTCAGTTTCATAAAGAAATCATGCTGAAGCTGGGCAAGATGGGTCTGGTGGCGCATGCCTTTAATCCCAGCACTCACGGAAACAAAGACAGGTGGATCTCTGTGAGTACGAGGCCATCCTGGTCTACAAAAAAAGTCCAGGACAGCCAAAGCTACACAGACAACCCTTTTTCAAAAAACCAAAGCAAACAAACCAAAACAAAGGGGGGAAAAATCATGCTGAGTCAGCAAGAAAGATCAGCTACCAAGTCTGACAACCTGAGTTCAATGCCTAAAACTCAGGTGGTGGGAGGAGAGAACTCCTGCACACTGTCCTGTGGCCTTCATAAGTATGTAACACACACAAACAAACACATACATACAAACACACACACACACACACACACAATTCCTGCTCAGACTACCTCATTTCCCTGCTGCACAATATAAAAAAAGGTCTCAGAAAAAAAAAAATAACAATATTTGAAAACTGTATTGTAATTGTTTAAAACCATCATACTGAGGAGGCTTTGACTCCTACCCAAGGGAAACATATCAAAATCCTCTATGACTCCACAATGTCAATGTCCATGCTATCTTTTGGACATCATTTCAATGACCATAACAGCAACAACCCCCCGCCCCACTGTATTTTCTTATTTTAGCCACGTCTCTGGCCACCCATAGTCTTCCTCCAGCTTCACTGGTGACTTCTTCATTGTCTCTTTCCTTTCTTCCTCCTTTCTGCTCTAGTCTGTTAATTTCAGAGCAATCCAGGGCTTATTACTTGATTCTCAAGTTTTCTGTAAAAATCAAGCAGCCATTCAAACAAAAGCCCAATCTTTCAAAAGACATTCCACCAAAGGCTTCAAAGTCAAGAATTTTCTGTTTTTAGTGCCTTCATTTTTCTGTGACAGATCTAACTTCAGACTAGCATACCAATAACATCAATGACAGCCCATATTCTTCCTTGGTGCAGAAAATTCTATTCAGAAAGGCAAAGAGGATGGACATCAGAAGAAGGAGAAAAGAGGGAACAAGTCAGGAGCCTGACATAGAGGACCTCTGAAAGGCTCTGCCCTGCAGACTATCAATGCAGAGGCTGAAACTTATGGGCAACCTTTGGGCAGAGTGCAGGGAATCTTATGAAAGAAGTGGGAAACAGTAAGGTCTGGAGAGGACAGGAACTCCATAAGGAGCAACATAACCAAAAAATCTGAGCACAGGGGTCTTTCCTGAGACTGATATTCCAACCAAGGACTATGCATGGAGATAACCTAAGACCCCTGCACAGATGTAGCCCATGGCAGTTCAGTATCCAAGTGTGATCCATTGTAATAGGAACAGGGACTGTCTCTGACATGAACTAATTGGCCTGCTCCTTAATTACTTCCCCCTGAGGGGAAAGCAGTATTACCAGGCCACAGAAGAAGACAATGCTGCCACTCCTGATGAGACCTAATTGACTAGGATCAGAAGGAAGGAAAAGAAGACCTCACCCATCAGTGGACTTGGGGAGGGGCATGCATGCAGAGAGTGGCGGAAGGGAGGGATTGGGACGGGAGGAGGAAGGGAACCACAGGGGGGATACAAAGTGAATAGAGTGTAATTAATAAAGAATAAAAAAAATTCTTTCACTCTATCCTTTTCTCAAATACTCCTGGATGTCTTACAGCAATTATCATGTTAATGTTAACTGATTACTCTTGTGCCCTTGACCAGGAAGGGTAGATGCTGGCTCAATACTGTATCAACCAATACTCATTATGGTACCTGGCACAAATTAGTAGCTTTTGTAAAACAAACAAACAAACAAACAAACAACATAAGAAAAGCTGGAGAAGTGGCTCGGCAGATTTGGGCTGTCCAGAGGAACAGAGTTCTATTCCCAGCATTCACATGGCAGCTTATAACCATCTGTAACTCCAGTTCCAGAGGATCCAATACCTGCTTCTGGGTGCCTCGGGCACTACAAGTAGTTTACAGACTTATACACATAAAATAAAATTTTAATTAAAAAAATCCAAATTCAGTTACTTCATCTAAATTTTGGGGAGGATTAAATGAGGAGGCACAGCAGAGAGGCGTTCTATCAGCACTCATCTGTCACTGGAGACGGGCAGGCACTACTCCTGTTTAAAGTTACATGAAATTCCTCTAGCGGTAACACTTTTACCACAAAGATTTAGAGAATAAAGTAATTTTGAAAATCTTATTAAGTAAGTTAGCTCTATAGGAGTAGTTTAGAAAACTGTACACTTATTCATGTCACTAGGGATCTTCACTGAATGCCGGATTTAAGTCCCCGGAGCTGAGCAAAAGGGCTCCTGCAGATGTGGACTGATGAAGCTAACTGCTCTTCTGGGCTTATACCTTGAAGCTTTTTAGGTTCCTAATAATCCATATAAAAATCCTGAATAAATCAAAGAACATTTGGAAAAATGTTGTGGTTCATTTGCCTTAATTATTTTAACTGGCAAACTTTCTCTAGTTTTGAACAAACATTTGTAGACTGAACAGGTCAATAATGGGCACCCGGGGTAAAGGGTATCTTAAAACAGGATCCATTTGTTCTGGCTGATAAATTAGACAGCTGTTCCACATCACATTTCATGCTGCTTTCACAAGTAGCTAGTTTCTTGCTGCCAGTATTAAAGCTTCCTGCAGCTACAAACAGCATCATTTGCTACCTTCTCTTCCTCCTCACAGAAAGATGGAACACTGGGTCACTAAGTTAGGCTTGCTCATTTCAACAAATAATCTCTCCTCTTCATGTATGCTACTGTAGTAAGACGAAAACTTACTACACAGAATCGTTATATTACACTACACAACTTCCAAAAATGCCAGTCTTCCTTTAAAGAATTTTCTCAAACTATATTTCTAAGTTAAGAGAAAAAAATCACCAAGTTGTACCAGCCTTTTTGATTACAAAACCCAATTTACATTTTACTACAATCCTTACCAAATCACTATTACATAAATTGTGACATAACTGAATGCAGCATAAAATCACAATTATTTCTAATAAGATTTTATAGAAAAAGACTCTTTCAAAATTCATTTTTCACTAACAAGATTGTTGCACTTTAACTTAATAAAAAGGAAATACTATAAAACTACTCCCCACAGCATGAGCTATATATATATATTGAGAATCAGTATAACATTCCTAAATTAACATCAAATACAAAAAGACAGGATAACTTCCCAGATCCCAATGCCTCAACAAGTTGAGCAAGTTTGTGCTTTTGGATTTGTTTGTTAATAAACAACCAATTATTTTTATGCAGGGATCTTTTTAAAGCAATGTTTTACAGTAATGAAAATTCTGACTATAAAAGATAAATGGTAGGCTGGTATTTACCCTTTTGGTTATGACAGCCTATTAAAGCAATTTATCCTCTTGCAATTTAAGTTTCACCTCCATGCTTCTTAGTTAAGTATGCAACAAAATGCAAACTAGATTTCACAGAAATATATATAAATACTCAGTGGAAGTTCCAAATAAAAGTATTTCCCTACCAAATTACAATCATTTATTTATATTTAGTCTGCAGTAGCAGTAGAAAAGTACTTACTTTTCCCTGTATATTTCCATAAAGTTTCACATTATAAAAATAAGACTTCAATTTGGACTCTGAAATCACTGAAAATCTCCAGACTTGCATGCAAGTGTTTTTCTCTAATAATACATCTTTGCATATAATTTTAGAGGTTATGAAGGCTTTTTGGTGTATTGCAAAGATTTCTGTCACTTTTCACATTCTCTTACTATTCTTAAGGAAGGTTCCTCAGAATGCCCAGATTGTTCTTCTGCATCTGTAATTACATATGCGAAGTATTCAGCCCTGTTCCTCTAAAATCACATACTGTCTGCTGGTACCACTCAGTCACAGAAGTGCCTCTGTAATCTACAGCCAATTCGGACAGTCAGCCTGACTTCCTTCCCTGTCAACCATTCAAGGGCATATTTTATCATTCTTACTTCACTACCCTTCAGGAAAAAAAAAAAAAAAAAAACATTAGATTTCTTCATTAGCCACAAGCCACACTCTTCAGCATCCCTAGCCAGCCCACCAAGCAGAAGACAGCTGCATATTGCATTATCCCACACATGGCTCCTAACCTGAATGGAGCTAGGCAGTCACAGGCACCTTGGATAGAAAACAGAATCATCTAATTCAGTCTTCTATGAACTTCAATTTGGTGGTTTCCATCAAGGAGAGGTAATGAAGACTATGCATGAAAATTCATCAGACAAAGCATAAAATGGAAAACTGGCAAAAGGAGCATCCTCATATAAAGCCACAGGTATGTGGAAAGGATCTAGGTTAAAAATGATAGTTATGAAAAAAAAATTAAAAAAAATGATAGTTATGAATCTAGATATAACACTTTTGATCTGAAATGAATGTCATGGCCTCTAGCGCCAAATGACACTCAGAATAAACCAGTATGGAATGCCGCTCTAGAAAAACCTCTAGGCTCTGCTATAGCTTCCTACACAATATAATCTGAATTACTGCTGTATTTACAACACAGATACCTTGTGCTCCAACGGCTGACCGTGGCATTATCAGAACAGCCATATTACAAGGCAGAAACCCTCCACCACCATTCCTTCAGAAGGCAGAAAACCTGTCAGATGGAAAACCATGAAACTTTCACTTAGGAGACACTCAAGCCTTTGGAAACTTCTGCATTTATATGACAACTTCATGGGTATCAGCTCTGTGGGCACTCACCTTTGAAAATATCCCAATTTTCAAACCAACTCTAAACATGAAATTTTCAATAAAAATACATTTAAAATCTTGGCATGTGCAAAGTTTCATATCAGATGCCTAGAATTTAAGCTTGCATAAAGATTGACTACACCTGAAATTGCATGTGTAGGATAGTAATAGTTCTAGCCCACGAGACTTATTTGCATCATTCTGCCGTGAGCTTGACAGTGCTATTTTAAAGAGGAAAAAAATTACTTTCAAACTTTGGTGAAAATTTAGCTTGCTATCTCCATGCAGAATTCTAACATTGTAAGAAAGAACAGCTTTCTGAAAATTAGTTCATATTCTAAAAGCTTGTGTTAAGATGCTGAATAGAGATAAAAGAAATTAAAGTAATTTTCAAAAAGAAAAAAAAACTGTCAATATATTCCAAGCTTCTTTAAGTTCCACATTATAATTAGCTTTCATCATTGAAAGTTACAATTGCTCATGTACAATCACTTAGTAAAAGAAAAAATAGTATTAAAAGGCAGCCTCTGATTTACTGTACAATTAAACCTGCAATACATAAAATGAGGCCCAAAGAAGAAAGCTGAGTTGGAGTACATAAAAGGCAATCAACACGATTTAGATCCCACATATGTAAAAGGCCATCACTTCTTTTGTTCTCCCCACCTTCTTTCCAAAGTGCTGAGGTGCTGCCCATGTTTTATACATGCTAGGCATGTATCCAGAGCTACATCTTCAATCCGAGGCAACCACTCGAGTGTTGCACAGAAGCTAGGATTGTTTCTTCCTATGTTTCCAGTGTACTCTCTCTCATACTTCCTAACAGAAATTCAGAAATTAGGAGCAATAGCTTTTCTCTAGAAATTATATTGTGCATTAAGTAGGTGTTTATGAGCACCTCTGAAACTTCAACCAACACTGTATCCTCAGTTCCAAGAGAAAAATGCATTAAGAAGTTAGAAGCACAGACTTTGAGTAAAGTTTAAACTTTCTGTTGGCTAGAGCCAATCACTGAAGCTAATCAATTTCTTTAAGGAGGTCAATCCGGTATTCTCCAAATTCAATATTGCACCATTGACCTTTTTTTAATTTAATTTTTTTCTTTTTATAATTAATTTATTTTTATTAATTACATTTGATTCACTTTGTATCTTGGCTGTAGTGTTCCCCCTCATTCCTTCCCAATCCCATTCTTCATCCCTCCTCTCCTCCTATGCCCCTCCCCAAGTCTACTGATACGGAGGTCCTCCTCCACTTCCCTCTGACCCTAGCCTATCAGCTCTCCTCAGGACTAGCTGCATTGTCTTTGTGGCCTGGTAAGGCTGTTCCCCATCCAGGAAGAGGCAATCAAGGAGCCAGCTACTGAGTGCATGTCAGAGATAGTCTAATTTAATTTTATTTGTATATTTATTTATTACAATTTAT
The DNA here is from genome assembly GCF_030254825.1 of Meriones unguiculatus. Lineage (NCBI taxonomy): Eukaryota > Metazoa > Chordata > Mammalia > Rodentia > Muridae > Meriones > Meriones unguiculatus. Next base: position 65,558,177 of record NC_083351.1, on the reverse strand, counting down.
TCATTTTGTTTCCCCACTGCAGCCCCCTCCCCTCCTCTCCTCCCAGTCCCACCCACCCTCCGTCTTCTCTCCCTATGCCCTTTCTGTAGTCCCCTGCTAGGGGAAGACCTCCTCCCCTTCTATCTGACCCTAGCTTTGCACTGACCTTTTAAAAGATAAAGTATGACGTCAGCTATGTACAAGAACAAAAAAGCTGACTCAAAGTTCACAAGTCCTGCTTCCAACAGTTATGAAATGCCCTGCTATGTGGCAGAAGAAGATTCCACATGAAATCACAATGGAAAGGTCACGAGATTTGGTTTTATTTTGGCTTTACATGTTTTCAAACACTTTAACTTTACTTAAAAACAAAACACTGAATGTATCTGTATAAGCAACTGACAGAATTCTATTTTTTAAAGACACATTATCAAAGAGTCTATGATGAGTTGGGGTTAAAAACAGTTTTATTGGTTTAGACAAAAAGACATCGTGTATGATATACAACGTTGAGAACTTGCTGTGTGCACGTTTCATTAATCATTTCTACTCAGTAGACATCCTTATATGTGTGGAATACCATATACAATCCTACTGGATAAAAAAACTCTAGCTGTTACCAAACTCTATGGAACTTGAATCATTACTATGATACTATGACAACAGATGTGGAACTAAGATAACTACAAGGCAACTAGCAGGGGTAAGGTATACACAGAATCATCTCACCACAAATCCCTTGAAATTCTGGAATTAAAATACATAGTAATGATACTGGTCTGTAAAAATATAACGGATCTAACCAAAGAAAGGAAGTTACCAAGAGACTCTAAAGGCCAAAAGAGCAAAGTCATGAAAAGATGCTGCTGAGACCCTGGGACTAACTGTAGAGTACAGAAGCCTAGTGAAAAGCTGAGCTACATTAATGTTATTAAATAATTTGAGATTATCATAGCAGTTCATCTTTCCCTTTCCTCCCACCAAACCTACCCATGTGCCACCCTCCTTTCTCATACAAATTCATGGCTTCTTATTTCTTTAGCTGTTGTTACACACTATCCTATAGATACAATCTGCTCACTCTGTATGATGTTACCTCTATATAAATGATTTCAGGGCTGACCATTCGGTATCGGATAACCAACTGGTCTGTTCTTCCTGCTCTCAGCATTCCTAAGTTACCTGTAGCTCTGCCTAGGTTACAGACTACCTTCCACATTACCATGTCTATTATTGTCATCTTTGTTCAGGTCAAGCTAGGGAGCCATTTTAGGGAGATCTTACGGGTGTAGCTCTGGACATTTCTACAAGAAACACTCTCACAGCAAATTTCTTGATCCTCTAGTTCCTAAAATCTTTTTGCCTCCTCTTTTGCAATGATTCCTGAATGCTAGATGCAGGAGTTGTATTGTAGATTATCAACTGGGCCTGTGTTATACAACTCTACATTTTGATTGGTTGTGGTTTTCTGTAATGGCCTCCAGAAGTTGCAGAGAGACATTTCCTGGGTAAGAAGTACACTTATCTGTGGGTATAAGGATAATATTTAGAATGTGATTAGGGATTATGCTGGCTTTAAAAAGTGCTAGCTGAAGGCTATTCTCCAAGATCCGTGACTTCACTAGCCCTGGGTGGTTGCCTAAGTTTCTAGTACCAGTCATGATTTCCTTCTTATTGAGTAGGTCTTAAAAGTCCAATTAGAAAGCTGTTGGTTACCACCAATGTATGCATGCCACTACTGCAACCTTAGCATTTTCTTGTCATGCTGGTCATTGTTGTGGTTCATAGGCATCATAGCTGAGTAGAACTACTGTTGCTGCTCTTTTTGAAAACTTATGACATCTTCTGGAATCAGGAAAGCTAGTCCTGAATGGAGAAGGCTTTCAGATAAGATCCACCTTGGATCCTCTGGCTCGTGTCTGAAATGCATGTTCTCAGCAACAGAGCCTTACCTTCCAACTCTAAGAAGCAACAAGGTAACAGCAATACCTACATTTTGGAAGTCATGTGGATAATCCTGGCCAACAATTCAGGCTTCTAATGTCTGGTGTTGAGGGGTCTGTTAGTTTTTGGCTTGTGAAGAGAGGATTACCAACCCAAGTAACTATGTATGTATATGTATACATCAACTTAAACACCATCTTGGATCTCTCTCTGAACCAAAAATCTGGGCTCAGTGGTCCTGCAGAGACTGATGAATCAACCAAGGAGCATGCATGGAGAGGACCTAGGCCTCCTTCTCAGATGGGGCCCATGGGCAGCTCAGTCTCCATGTGGGTTCCCTAGTAAGGGGAGCAGGGGCTGTCTCTGTCATGAACTCCATGGCTGGTGAGCAGCCTTACCAGGCCACAGAAGAAGACAATGCAGACAGCCCTGATGAGACCTGATAGGCTAGAGTCAGATGGAAGGTGAGAAGGACCTCCCCTATCAGTGGACTGGGGAAGGGGTATGTGAGAAAAGGGAGGGAGGGCAGGATTGGGAGGGGATGAAGGAGAGGTCTACAGCTGGGATACAAAGTGAATAAATTGTAATAAATAAATTAAAAAAAAAGAATGAAAGATATAAACAACTCTCAGGTACGGCCTCTGTATTCATTACTATTGTTGTGAAAAAACCACACTGACAAAAAGCAAGTAAGGAAAGAAAAGGGTTTATTCTGGCTCACATTTTCAGAGCAATAAAGTCTACCACTGCAAGGAAGGCATGGCAGCGGGAACATGAGGCTGGCCTGCTAGTCGGGAAGCAGACTAACCAGAGTTCCACTGTACACAGGGGGAAACAGCAGGAAGTGAAACTAGGTTATAAACCTTCAAAGCTGCCCCAGTCCCATACTTCCTACAGGAAGGCTTCCCCTCCAAGAGTATCCATAACCATCCCAAACAGCACTTCTAACTAAGAACCAAGTGTTCAAATATGTCAGTATATGAGAGCTAGTTCACATTCAAACCATCACAGCCTCAAAAACTAAGGGCACAGTAAGGACATAGGCTCATCTTCATCACGCAAACAGAAATACACTGGCATCGGCATCAGTTTGCACAGCTCAAAATGACTCAGTGCAGTAGAGGGGGCTGAAAACTCCCCCATCTCTGAAGTGGCCTCATCTCAACTGAATACTGTTTCTGTGCCTATCAGCTACCTCAGCAGCCCTAACTCTTACACGCCATAAAAACGATTCAATTTTACAACAAGACTGACTAAACATAAGCCACTTACACTTCAGAATACAATGGAACAGCAGAAGTGCACTGTGGAACTCTATCTCCGGCAGGATTCCCACTTGGCAAGTGGAAACGGTAACTCATTTCCTAACAGTAATAGAAAGGTTAAATTTATGATAGGCTTCGAGTATCCGTGCTGCCATCTACATAATCCTTTCACAGCTATCTAATGTCACAGTCGAGAGCACACTTCAGAGTGAGCAGTGGCTTCTCTGAATGCCATTAGTTTGAGCCACTCAGCACCCAGATTCTCTTCACTGGCATTTTTTTTAATCAACAGGAATTATTGCAAGCTTACTTTAAGTCATCTACTGAAACCCGTAACATGAATTCAAGTGAGTTGTTAAATAGACAAGGGAGGACATCCAGATACCAACCATTCCTAGGATCAAGACAGCAGAAACTAAAGAATTAGATTATTTGAGTTTTCAGCCAAAACGGCATAAAGTTCCCACCAGGCTTCCTGGGTCTAAATTACTCCAGTCCTGAAAAGCCTAGGGCATTAGACACCTGGAAATCCTCATCCTCCTCTCGTTCTCCCCAGCCCTTGGGAATTCCTGAGGTTCCCATGTCAGTATTCCGCTCTGAGCTCTACCTATGCCAGCTTGCTACTCTCCACTCCTTGGAGACCCACCAAGCCTCAATGTGTTCTTATTCCCCAAATTCAGATAACAAGCTAAAATATTTTTTAATTTAAAAAAGGGGGGGAACAAATTTTAATACAATACTTGGTGCCTTGGGGGGAAAAGTCATTTCTACTTAGCACTTGGGATCAAGCTTGGGGGAATTAAGGTGCATAAATATGCAACCATTGCCCAAATGTAACTCTACTACTGTGTCCATTTCATTGTTATAAAACAGGTAAGAGACACATCCAGAAAGTCCTAGAGGTTGTTTCCCTGTCTCTCCCTCTCCCTTTCTGGATCTTTTCCATGAGTATAACAAAGAACAAGCTTAGATTGGCTGCTAAGTAAGACTCCCTCTCTCCCTACCTGCAAATTCCTAGCATTACAGGCAGCTGTTGTGAAAAATCAGTCAAGCATTGCTGGGGTAGAACTCCTCTTGGCCTGCTTCCAGGGCATTCTGTACTGTGGCCTGGTCTGCACACCTTCCCGTGGAAAGTGCCTTCACCACAGGTCTGCATTTTCTCCAGAAGCACTAGCAGCAGCATGAAGTATTCCCTGTGTCCATGCCAAGCTTGCAGCGTGCCATAAGAGGCCATATTATACACTTCAGGGTGCACATTCACTTTCTACACAGGTTGTTATAGGAAGACCAAATTCAAAAAATGAAATCAGCAAGATTTACCTGATATTATAGCATAATTTCCAAAAACTAAAAATGTGGTTTCCTAAAAAAACAAAAATGATCCCATGTCAGAAACATTCCACAATTAATGAGGATGTTAGTACAAATTTCAAGGTGTGGTTATGGGCTGTATTACTGAAATCTGTTTCCTGATTCTATAAAAATGGTACTTCTGCTGTAAGCATCAGTTTAGCCAGCCCTCTGGAAAGTAACAGCAACACTACTCCTGTGTAGTTGAGACTCACTACTTAATAAAAGAAGTCGTTAGTTTTGTTTGTTTGTTTGGTTGGTTGGTTGGTTGTTTTTTGGACCATGGTAGAACCATGAAAACATTACTGAGATAGAACACTATGAACAGGGTGTTTTTATAATTCCTGCCACACAGTAATTGACTATGTGATCTTAAGACATCTGTTCATCAGGGTAGAAATCAATTACATGGCCCCTGCACAAAAATTGTTTGCAACACTGTAAATAAGAATCATGGGAACAGTTACTACTTAACTTATGCTACCACCATATTATAAAAGTCTATCTAAAGAAAGAAAAAGGAGTTTATCCCATACAGTCATTTCAGGACCCCTGAGACAAACACAGGATAACACAGAAAGGACACTTAGTAATCTTTTCTATTCAATTCCAAGTCCTAATAATTTTCCCAATTTGGATTATGGCTAATGCTGTATGAGTAAAGAAAAAGGCTTGAGATACAATCTGGGAAGCAGAAACACTTTGCATGTCTTCTTCCACCAAAATTTGCAAAGATGGACTGGGAATACACACATTTGACAGACACATATGAGGCCCAGGTTCAGGGCCTTTATATGCCTTAATTCAACTCCCAAGAATGTATACTACATTAGACAAATAAAGTACACAAATTTCATACAGTATTGCTGTAGATTTCCCCCAACTGTCAAAAACTATCCATAAGCCCTCAGCTCTATTTCATGTGATTCAGAGCTCCTTCTCATGTCCTTGTCATACAGACTCTGGCATGTACCCAGGTGCCCTACTAGCCTATAAGCTCTATGAAAGTGCTCACCAGTTGGTGTTTTTTGTTTTTTTGGTTTTTTTTCTGCCAAGGATCGTATTTGTGAACATGCTGGTACATGCATAAGAGAGTCAAAGTACTGGCTCAGCAAATACACACACGAGAGAGAGAGAGAGAGAGAGAGAGAGAGAGAGAGAGAGAGAGGAAGGGAGAAGAGAAAGAGGGAAGGAAGAAGGGAAAAGGGGGGAGGGGAGGGGAAGAAGACAGAGAGGAGTATGTTCCCTCTATCCAGATCAAACAACAGTCACAAGACACAACTTGAATGCACTTTCAGGTGGCCTGGATCTGTTCTAGCTTAAAGCAAACAACTTTAGAGTCCCAATTTCCTGAAAAATAAGAAAAAAACAGAAGGGAGAATCAGAAAACATTTATTGATTACCAACTTCATTAATCTTCAAAGCCCATTTTCCAAAATTAGCATTATGGATTCATTTACCAGCACTGTGTCATCAGAGAAAGGACTGTGACAATGTGACTTTACTGAAGCCATCTGAGAAAAAGTACTCATTCTCAGATGCCTCTCGACTATAGGAACAATTTAAAGAGCATCATTCAGATGAGCAGTTTCCTCAAGGAACTACTCCTGACTTTGATCCTTTTGTACGTCCGTTTGGCATTGCTAGGGGCACAATGCCTGACAAAAATAACATATGGAGGGACAGATTTGGTTTGTTCATTTCCCAAAATGTCAGGAAGAGCTTGCTGAAGCAGAGCAGTTCATACTGCAGCAGGCTAACAAGCAGAGGGAAGGAATGCCAGTTGATTTTCTCTTCCCAGTACTCCATCTTGGCACTAGTTTGTGGGATGATGCTGCACAGTCAGGGTAGATCATTCTTGTTAATCCTTAGAAAGTTTGTACGGACACACCCAGATCTACTTTACCAATCTATTATGTGGCTCTAAATCACAGTATAGACTGTGAATATTACTATTTCAATACCCAGATTTTGGAGTGTATTTCCTAACATTATTTTGGAGCTTATGATTACATATAAATTTTTAGATTCACCTCTCCAACATTCAAAGCAACACCAAATCAAAAGCATGCGGGAAGCTTCACATTCTATCAGTACCAAATATACTGACAAAGTCAAAATCATACACAGCAGTTCTGAGAAGTACACCAAGTACCCCAACGAAGACAGCCCTGAGATGCTGCTAAAACACACAACATTAGCATGCCACTCTCAAACGAAATGTCCTCTGCACTAAGGTCTGTCACCATCACTGTCACTCAGACCATACCAAACTCAAAGGAAAAGCCCTGGGCATCAGTAGCTTAAAAAGAAGACTGGATAGCAATAGACATTAGCACTTAATATAAGGTTTTGCTCACTTCCATTATTTTTTAAAAGTGGGGTATGACTCTTATGCCAGTACTTCAAATTTTAAGAGGCTTAAGTCTGACCTGAAGGTATCACTGAGAGGCAGGTTTTCATTCAGCCTGAAGTGTGATGCTGTGTTTCTTATATACACCTAGGAATTCAATTGAGTAGCAAGGTATACCACACAAAGGCTTCATAAATATATACAATGGTATGGAATGATTTATGTTTTACTTTCTGTTGCTACTTTATTTACTGACGCTTAAGTTCTATTTCATCTGATCATGAACTACAAGCCGTGGTTAGTGCTGTAAATACCCTGCAATTTGTTCTCATTTAAAACAATGGGAAGCACGGTCTCAGGAGCTTCTGAGTGTTCCAAGCTTCCAGGAAAGGATGGTGGGACTGAGAAGTCAAAAGCCTAAGGAGATCTACTGGGATGCCTTCCCATGCTGATAATTGTGCTTGGCATAAACAACAGTTCAAAAAAATGACAAAAACACGAACCTAGAAAATAGTCTAGTTCAGATATCTCAATATTTGGAGAGTAAATAAATAAACACCAGTAAAGGTCTTCTATGCTATTTAAGTTTCAAACTAAGAAAAATAAAGGTAAGCTTCCATTCTTTTATTGTATATTTGTATATTTGATCTTAGCCAAAAAGCTAAATGATAAAATGCACATTTTTAATAAATAGCTCTTTGACCAATGTTAAGGGAAATGACAAAAAAAAAAAAAGCCATACCTATGTTAAGCATCCTATGAGACTGATTACAACTCCAGTGACTATAGGGAGATGGAAGAATGAAAGCACAGAACCAAACCATCATAGCACCTAAAAAGCACCTAAATAATCATTTATTGCCCACTTCTATGTGTGACTAGTTTTGTGACTACTAGGTTTGTGGAATGCAGAAATGGACCGCCAGCTCCCACCAACTCAAAGGCTAAGAATGTCTTTATTCACCCTCAGCCTGGAGTAAGTTCTCTTTTTCCTCTTAAGATGAGAGCTGGGTTACTGCATCAACACTAACAAAAGCGGGTTTTCTTAAAAAGACAGAGCCGCCTGGCTCTGGCCCAACAGAAGAGTTACCCCACCTTGAAGACCACAAGAAAAGCACATGCTGGATACAATGGGAGCTGCACATATTTCTGCAAACACTGGACTCATAACTCATAGCACAAGCACTTGGTGAAGAAGAAACTTCAAACCCAGTGGTCTTAGCTGGTACAGGGCAAGCTTCTCAGCAGCAATTGTGCCAAGAGTCAGTACCTCACACACAACCCGAAAAGAGTACATCAAAAGTTTAAGGGTGTTGAAAGTCATAAAAACTAAAGAAACTAACCCTGTTGACAGATGAGTAGCTTCAAAAATAGTAGTGTGATAAAGGCAGGATTACATTCATAATGAAACCCATTTGTTGAGCACCTGTTTGTCTCTTACAGAGAATAATACTTTCCAGCGGGTTTAACGAAGAAAAGGAAAACAATAACAACAACAAAAATCCCCTTGATAGGAAGTTAATGGAGAAATATACTGTTATCCCAGAAGATCTCAAAAGCCATCTGTTGTTAATATACCAAAACCTACAGATTTTATTTTCTCCTTTTAAATCATGGGGGTGGGAGGTGATTAACAATATTAAAAGGCCTTCAGAGTTTGCTTTATGTTTTCAGTTATTTAATCTAAGTGAATTGGATTCCCTTAATTTCCAAAGGCATGCAACTATCAGAATACTAACAGAACAACTGGGAGAGGAGTGCCCTGGAGACTGAGTACCACTAAAGCCAAGGAGACTGAGGCTCTGCATGGTATGAGAACCTAGCTTCAAAGGAAATGAGCTATTGCTTAAAATGAGGGAAATAATTTGGCCTTTAACAATAGATGGACTAAAACTTTTGTCATCAAATATAATAAAATGTAATTAAGGGAAAACAAGGCAAATTAAAAAAAACATCTAATCAAACTGGAGGCAAAATTCAAATTACAGCAGACAAAGTGAAGTGCAATGATGGTGGAAAGTCTCAGCTGCATACATACACTTTAGCCCAACAATTAGGAGTTACACAGCAAGGAAAGTACTGCTGCACTCAAAGCAGCAACTTGCCAAGGAAGGTTCCACAGAGCTGAGGAAGACAGGAACTGGACTTGCATTTTTTCTGTAGATAAGTGAAAGAAGATTAACATGACCAGTGACGATAAAAAAACCACAATGCTTGAGTAATAGCCTCCTCATTTACCTTTCCACAAAGAGATGACACTTCCCCCTTTTTTCTAGAAAGTTATTTGTAGTAATTGGTAAGTTAGTTCTAAGTATCAACATGATTAAGAACAAAAGACAGAAACCGGCCAGGGTAGCTCAGGTATTTGTTCTGGGTGAGAAGTTGGAAATTCCCTTTGCTCCGTCTGATCTGCATTCTTGTCATCTTTCTTCCCCTCTTCCGAAACCTATATGAGAACTCCTTAGGTATGAAGGCATTGTAAACTGAGAGGCACGAGGGAACCACTGTGGACTGACCAACTCACTCCCCACACCCTACTCTGCTATACTCTTACAAAAATGCCCCAAGAATAGCAGCCTGATGGAGTCCATTTTCTAGTGCCCACTCCTTCTATATAGGAGCTGCCTTCTGTTCCCCCACCTATAATCCCATCATAAAACTCCTTTAGAAACTTACCCTCCCACTGTCCCAAATTTCAATCAATGAGGTCACAAGACAAAGGACCTGAAAGCCACTGCTCTGGAGCGACTCAGATGGACATTGATTTTGTGTGACAGCTTCACTCTCTGAGATATGCACTCTTGAGATGAGAATACTCCCATTGTACTCAGGGACCACCCTTTGCTAGACTTCAAAAGCAAGCATACTACTTCAATGCAAACAACAAAGCCATATTGACACAAAGAACTGCAGAAGCAGAACACCCAGTTTTCGCCCCTTGATCTATCTCTAACAACACCTTTATCCAGGGCCAACCTAAGAGTAGGAATATTCTTTTCATTGTCAGTGAAGTTAATTACAAAGTTATGAGGCTATTCGTGGATCAATGAAGAAAATGTTAGGATTAACTCTTGAAACTCTAAAGTCCAGTAGTCTTAGATTTTCCTTGCTAGCCGCTGACAATAAAATATGACAATCCTTAGCAGTAGCCTTGGCAAGAGGCTTATCTTCCATTTGTGATAAGTTATATTACAAACTAAATATGTATCAAGTATGTTCACTGAAAATTTAGCAACTAATTTGTGACACAAATGTGAACCAACCCTGGTGTTTGAAAATATAGAACAAGAAATGTAAACCCTAATATTATAACTTTTTTAGTGATTACAAGGTAAAGCAATATTTCAGAGATACAAGTTTAAATATATTATAAAACTCTCCCCTATGAAGAGACTATTGGGAAAATGTTTGTTTATTTATTTGTTTGAGACAGAGTTTTCTCTGTGTAACAGCCCTGGCCATCCTGCTTTGTAGACCAAGCTGGCCTTGAACTCACAGAGATCTGCCTGCCTCTGCCTCCTGACTTCTGGGATTAAAGGTGGGTAACCAAGCTCAGCTGGGAAAATTCTATTTACATTCAAAATCACGTTTGTTATCTTAAAGACCTGCTGTAAGCTGAATCTTTTTCAAGGGTTTTAAGTTGAAACTAATTCCTTACTGTGTCTTAAATACTACTAAACAATGTTTCTTTAACAGTGGCTAGTCAGAAAGTATTGGATAAACAAAAAGAAATGATATACAAACAAAAAGATATACAAACAATACCTAAGAAAGACAAAAAATTACTTTCTACATACCAGCTATATTCTATCGCAGTGATAGTAAAAACTTCCTTATTTGGTAATTATTGGAATAGAGGAGCCCCTGCAACTACAGTCGGGTTATGTTCTCACAAAATTACCAGAAACCAGAAATATTTTAAGTAAAAAGCACATTTAAAAAACCTATGTGCTAGCTACAATAGCTCAGCAACAGCATGCACTACAGAATGTTAAATGTCTAACTTTGCGTTTGCATAGCCAGCTGGGAACTGCGGTTGGTGATGGTTGCTCCTGTCACACAAGCATCATGAAGACCACTAAAGCATAAATCAAAATCAAAACTCAAATCATAGCTGAATTCCTAACAATCAATACTTCAGAATTCGACTACATGTGGAGGGAAGTCATATGGGTAGGTATTAATCCAAGCATGGCTGGTATTTTCATAAGAATGAGTAGTGACTCACAGAGCTAGTGTCAGTCAGATACACAGGAACTGAGTATCATTTGCAAGACAAAAAGAAACACTACAGGAGAAATCAAACCAAATCAAGATGCCTTGATCTTGACTTCTGGCATTAACAAGTGTAGGAAAATAAAGTTCAGATTTAAAAAAGAAAAAAGAAAAAAAAGATGGGGGTTTGAGGGAGCTTTTTGTTTGTTTGTTTGTTTTTAAATAAAATGTACTGTGTCTGTGAGAACCAAATTGGGCTTCAGCAAAAGCAGTATTTATTCTTAACCACGGACCAATCTCTCTGGCCTTTCAAAATTTGTTCTTAAAGCAACCAACTGTGGCTCAGTTAAGGCTTCCTGTGTAATTTAGTACATTGTTACAAAATGTTGAAAATGTTCTAGTAATGGAGTGGGGGGGATTCTTGTCTTTTCACACAAGTTATGGTCAGCTATAGAAGCAGTAGGGATTAGATGCCCAGGAGCCACACGATCTAGAGAAGTGACTACATGATCTAGGGAGTGACTACAGAGCACAGATCCAGAGAAGAGACAAAACCACAAAAGTCTATCAACTGTCCCAAGTTGGTTGGATAACATGACCAAGAAACAGCTTCCACTTACTGATACATATTTAATCAATACAGAAGTCAAATCTACTCTCACACATCAAACTCTGCTCTAGTTTGCAGAGTAGAATTAAAGAAAGATGTTGCAAGTACCACACACATGAATGTCACTCAGGTTCTTGAAATGAGTGCGGGGCAAAATACAGAGAATAGAGGCTTAGGGCCAAGATGTGTTTATCATTGATAGGGGTCAGAATTCTAAAACACATGATCCAGGCATGCTATTAGTAACTGGTGAATGTTCATATTTACCTCAAGTTTTACTATGTACTATTTAAATTTGATCAGGCATTTTCAACAGACATAAAGTACCCAGGAATATAAGAAATATCACTAATATTACATGGAACAAAATATTTCACGTCATTAACAACTTATTTAAAAACGTATCCTGGTCCATAATTGCTAACTGCCTGAATATATAAGTAACAAGGTTCAATATGGATGGATGCAGGTAATTGGTACAACACAGCATTTAGACTTATCTAGAACTCTCTCATCTAACTGGACCAAACATTTTTACTCAAATAAATAGCAGTCTCACTTGAGAATTTTTCAGAAAAATGAATGTTAGAGATTTCAGATGTTGGTTATTTAGCACAAAGTTCTAAAAATAAGAACTTTACATTTGAACAGCTCTCCTTAAACTTACTTTAAAATACCTTACATTTGCCCAGGGATTTAATCTTTAGATATATTCTTATTTTACATAAAATAACAAAGGCTCCTAGTACCTGAGTCACATGGCTAGGTCACATAACAAAGATGAGGACATCTAAATGAAAGGCTGGGCCACCTTTCATTTCCACAAATTTTCCACGGGCATTGCCCTGTTGAAGCATTAGAACTATGCTGAGCATACAATGTCATGTGAACGTTAGTTATTACGAAAGTCTATAATATAATTATTCTGACTGGATCTAATGTGCATTAATAATACTTAAAATGGTAATTAAGTTTAGAATAAACCTCAATAATGGTAATTCAATTTAGAGGAAATAACTCCCAAGAGCATCATGCTCAAAGGAATCTTTTCTCAATTTAAAAGTCTATAATCTTTTTGCAAAGAAATGCAAAGTGATCAATAAAAGGCTTACCAGCATAAAATTTATTTATGAAGATCAAATTATATGGAGAAACTAAAATGGAATTTTTGACTCAGAAGTTATATTTCTAAAGTGAGTTGTATGACATATCAAATTGCTGTGTAATTTTTTTTATTCCATCAGATCTATTTAAGGCTGATGTAAAAGCTTTATTTAAAATGTCAACAATGTCAAGGAGAATTAAAAATGTGAGGAACAAGTTCGGTAGATTCAAAAGGACTGTATTAAATGTGCAGGTAGTCCTCACTGGAAGAAAGAAACTGGGAAAGCTCCTTCTAGAACAGTGGAGATTTAAATATGGACAGAATTACATACTATGGAATATGCTAAGTGGAGTCATGAATTGAATAAAGCATATTTATACACAGTAAATATATGGAATGAAGTAAATATAACTGCAGATTAAATGTACACATCCATACACTGTGACATTTGCAGCCTCTGGGGGGTTTGGAGTGTGGCTCTCTTTTGTGCAGTGCTGTAGGAGGAACGCAGGACCATATCCATACTAAAGAACTCTGCCACTGAGAAACACACCCAGCCCATTTTGCTTATGTTTTCTAGCTTTACATAGTGAGCACGCTATAGTTTGAGCAGGTCATAGCAGTGTATTGAAAGTCTTGGTCCATATATGGCGCTATTGTCAGGTGGTACAAACCTTTAAGAGCTGAGACATACAAGGAGGCACTCAAATAAATAGGTTGTTCCCTCACAGGAGACGGATGGGCCCTATCTCTCTTTCTGCCCTCTGATGGAAACAGAAATGTTTGTTCCCACATAGGACCTTGCCAAAATGGGTGACCATCCTCCACCCTCACTAGACACTAAATCCATGCTATACTACCTACTCTTGGACTTTGAAGTTCCAAAATTAAAAGTTAAATAAACCATTTTTATAAATCATTTGAGCCAAGTACTTCATTCACAGCAAAAAGCTAATATGACATATATTGTAAAATACAATTTAAACTCTTAACTTTCTGTGGATTTTTGTTGTTGTTTGTTTGAGACAGGGCTTCATGCTGTAGTCTTAGCTAGCATGAAACAAACTATGTAGAGAAGGATGGTCTTATATAGCAATCCTCCTGCCTATGTGTCTTAAGTTTTATTTCTGTTGCTCTAATAAAATACCTTGTGACAAAGGCTTAGGGGAGAAAGGTTTCATTTTATCGCACCCTTCCAAGATACAGTCCCTTACAGCAGAAAAGTCACAAAAGCAGGAGCCTGAAGCAGCTGGTCATATCACAGCTTTAGTCGTGAGCAGAAAAGAACTAATTAATGCATTTTTTAGTCCAGAGAAAGGAGCTTCCATTTTCAAATTGGGTCTTCTCACATCAATAGATCTAATCAGGACAACCACACACGGAGAGGCCCACAGACCAACCTAATATAGATAGTCCCTCATTGTGGACCCTTTTCTAAGAAATCCATGTCAACTTGAAATAAACTTTACTTTCTTTTCAATGCTTCAAACATATACAACTATAAGGCTTTGGGATAAACATGATCACAGGCACTCAAAATGAAGACAAGTGAAAAGATTTACAAGGATACATTGAAAAGCTAACTGTGTTTACAAAGTTTAAAACAGCAATGGAATGTCCTACTAGTTTAATAAAAGAGTTATTTATTAATTTAAAAAGCTGAAGTCTGAAAAATGAGATAAAATACTTCAGTTCTTCCTATGTGGCCATGCATGCTTTCTACATATACTTTTATCTTCACAAATCTCCTCAAAATTAAAGAAATAATCACCTTTCTTAATTGATGAAAAATCCCAAAACTTAAAATACTGTATCTTGGGCAGGCAAAATATTGCTACGGGTAAAGAAGGTGCCTACCAGCAAGCTGACACTTTGAGTCCAACTGCCAGGTGGAAGGAATGACTGCCACAAGTCATCCCTTCTGTGTGTGTGTGTGTGTGTGTGTGTGTGTGTGTGTGTGTGTGGTACATATACATCAATGCATACACATGTGCACACACACACACACATATTTATATGTGGGGAGAGAAGAGAGACTATAATTTTCAAATTACAACCAGAATATATAAAGGGTATCCTCTGTTGGTAATAGAAATGCTTTACAAATATTCAAAGCCCCGATAAAATATATTAAAAACCATACACAGAAAATGCAAACTGAAGTACCAGCAAGTGCTGAGTACCTATGAGAATCGATAAGATTTAAAAATAACAATTCTAAAAAGTAATAAGTAGCTTTCTAGACGGTACATGCAGATGAAACTAAGGATGCATGTTGAAGTTAGAAGGAATGTTCACCTAAATAAATACTGGCACAGAAAGTGAAGGACTGAAGAACCTGGATGGCAGCCAGAAGACAGACAATGGAGTGCCTGCAAAACCAAGATAAGGTTTGGAAATATCTCCTGATAAAACTTCATCATGCGACTATCACAGCATACTCACACAAACTTAGACGCCGTACCTTTTGCTCCTAGGTGACAAATCCATACAACATGTCACTGATTGCAACAGGCAACTCTAACTCGGTGTATATGTATTTGTCTGAAAAGCACTGCACAGTGGGAATTTTTTAGCTCCTTTACAAACTTAAGGCAACTTCACACACAGGTATCTGTGAAAAGTCACACAGTTAGCAGAAAACTATGATACATTTTTTGTACACCTCCTGCTTCAGCCTACCAAGTTCTGGGATGGTAACTGTGCACCTAGCTGAGGGTCACATGATTTACTAGAGCTGTAAGGTAGTCTAAAGACAAGGTTTTATGGAATATTCCAAATGAGGAATGTACAAAGCCTTTAAACATTTTCTAACCCACTCCCTGAAATGACTCTGCGCTCCATGTACTGACTTGACTCATCTCTCAGCTACTCTCAGACTCCCACCAATGCCCCCAGCTTCATCTGATTTCCTCAAGCAGCTGCTATCCTATATGAGTACTCTCCTTGAAGGTGCAGCACCAGCTCTCCCTCAGGCTGGCCCATACCTTACAATGTACCACTGCTTTCCCTATGCCACTCACAAATCCAATGCATGCTCTTTTAGAGATGCAGACATACTCTGCTCATGACTTCTAGGCCTACTCCTGCCTTTCCTCATCTCCCTCTCTGAAGACCCCGTGCTTCATATGGAGTCACCGCAGTTTACCATCTACCTAGACTCTGTCTGACGTTCTCCCACCGCACAGTGCCCTGCTGGACAGAAAGTACAGACCCTTTCACTGTTGTACACACACAGCAAAGCACTAGTCAGATCATTGTTTTTTCTTTACCTTGGAAATGTACAAATACCTTTCACCCAGCAATTTCATTCCTAGAAATTTACCCAATCACTACATGTACATAAAATTTCAAAAAACATTGTTATCAGAGTACGAACTATAGATAGGAACCACACAAACTTCAAATAGGGTCCTTAAAATACACACACACACACACACACACACACACACACATTGAATGTAGGTTGTTAATAGAAAAACACAAAGCTTGGTCAGGAGATGTAGCCCAGTGGGTAGGGTGCTTTCCTAACATGCAGAACCCTAGCATGGATCCCCAACCCCACATAAAATCAGGTGATAAGCATCTAATCTCAACAGGCGAAGATAAGGGGACCAGAAGCTTAGAGACATTCTCAGTTGTGTAGCAAGCTGGAAGCAGCCTGGAATGCAAGTGACAAAAAAGGAAGAAATGATAGGACTGGAAGGAGAGAGGGAAGAAGGGAGGGAAGGAAGAAGAGAGGAAGGGAGGGAGGGAGGAAGGGAGGGAGGGAAGAAGGGAGGGAGGAAGGGAGGGAGGGAAGAAGGGAGGGAGGAAGGAAGGGAGGGAGGGAAGGAGGGAGGGAGGAAGGAAGGGAGGGAGGAAGGAAGGGAGGGAGGGAAGGAGGGAGGGAGGAAGGAAGGGAGCGAGGGAAGGAGGGAGGGAGGAAGGAAGGGAGGGAGAAAGAGGGAAGGAGGGAGGGAGGGAAGGAGGGAGGAAGGAAGGAAGGGAGGGAGGGAAGGAGGGAGGGAGGAAGGAAGGGAGGGAGGGAAGGAGGGAGGGAGGGAAGGAGGGAGGAAGGAAGGAAGAAGAGAGGTTGGGAAGGAGAGACAAATAACAAGGTATTTCTCTATATGACCAACAAAGTTTAGTTGTTTATACATGAAAGTCCATGTTTCAGAAGACTGCACAAAGTTGTTGGCTTTTCCTGAGAAGGGAAGAGCACAAGCCATGTACATGGAAGCAAGAGCTTTACCACTGAATCCCCAGCCATCACATTACTATTTAGAATGATCATCTCTGCTAAGCAGACTGGGTTGTTTACTTAGAAACACCAGGAGTAGCGGTCTAAGATGGTGTTGACCAGCGCACACCCTGTCTGAGGGGCACAGGATCCGAAACTCTGAAATTGAGTGGAGGGACAGCTGAAGCCAGAATATCAACAGTGAGGCTTCCTGGGCAAGAGGGGACAACCCATGAGCTGGGACAGTTTGGATCCAAGGGACCCACGGACGTCTCCAGGGACTAAGAATGGCAAATATTCAACCCCCTGCATTTCCCCTTGACCCAAATATGGGCCTCCCTGATCAGTGGAGGCAGCAGTGGTTGCCCAGAGCAGGAACCTCTACTCTCGGTGACCGAGACAGCAGAGGCGGGCATCCCAGGTCTGCGGCTATAGCTGGCAGCTATACAGGTGTCCCAGGTTTGCAGCTGGAGCAGGACCTCGACTAGCCCAAGGAGGAGCCTCTGTGCTTAGTGACTAAGAAGGCAGAGGCAGCTGCCCCAAGTATGGGTCTCCCTGCCTGGCAGCCAAAGAGTGGACATCACTGAACTGACGGATCTCCTACACTCTCATTTGCCCCTGAAGGCCCAAATCTTAGAGTAGAGAAAAGGGGGAATATGTGGGCTGTCCGATTTGGCCTGTAAGCAAGTGAGTGCACCTTCAAATGAGTGCTTACAGAGCCCTATATCCAGGGTCCCTCTACCTTAGCATCCAGACATCAGATCCCTCTCACCCCCACCCACCCCCACTGTGGGTAACATAGGGATCCTTGAAACAGCGTTCTCAACATTGAAGCCCCTGTTCTGCAGGTCTACCAGTGGAAGTGGAGTCCAGGCAAAAAATTCCTAGAGCCCAGACAGAGCTGAATACCGGAAGGACAGTACGACAGTTTTGTAGGTCACTGAGGTGTTCGGGGACATGGGGGTAGCACCAGCACCTGCACCCCCTTCTGCGCTTAAGCTCCACCCTTCCAGGCATCTACATGCTCTAGCACCCTTTCATCAAGCCCACGCTTGCACACACGAGCCTGTGACCTTCTCCCTTAGACACAGCTGAAACACTAATACCCACTAACAAACCAGTGGACTTCTCTCATCTTCCTGAACAATACTCCAGAAACCAGAGAGAGAGAGATGGACCTAACACATGTCTACAGAACTTTTCACCCAAACTCAAAAGAGTATACATTCTTTTCAGCACCTCACAGAACCTTCTCAATAATTAACCATGTAGCATGTAGTTGAGCACAAAGCAAGCCTCAACAGATGCAAGATGGAAATCATCCCTTGTATCCTATAAGACCACCATGGCTTAAAACTATACCTCAACAACAACAGAAATAACAAAATGCCTACATACACATTGAAACTAAACACTCTCTACTCAATGACAGCTTAATCTGGGAAGAAATGAGAAAATAAATTAGAGACTTCCCAAAATTCAATGAAAATGATGGGACAATTTACCCAAACTTCTGGAGCAAAATGAAAGCAGTGCTAAGAGTAAAGTTCATAGCACTAAGTGCCTCCAGAAAGAAATTTGAGACATCTCATACAAGCAACTTAATAACACACCTAAAATCCCTAGGAAAAAAAAGAAGCAGACACACCCAAAAGGAGTAGATGATTGGAAATAATCAAACTCAGAGCTGAAATCAATGAATTAGAATCAAATAAAACTATTCAAAGAATCAATGAAACTAAGAACTGGTTCTTTGAGAAAATCAACAAGTTAGACAAACCTTTAGCCAAACTAACTAAAAAGCAGAGCGGAACTATCCAAATCAGCAAAATCAGAAAAGAAAAGGGGAACATAACAACAGACACTGAGGAAATCCAAACAATCATTAGGTTTTACTACAAGTCTATATGCCACAAAATTTGAAAATCTAAATGAAATGGGCAATTTTCTTGATATATTCCATTTGCCAAAATAAAATCAAGATCAGGTAAATATATTGAATAGTCCTATATCCCCCAAGTAAATAGAAGCAGTCATCAAGTCTCCCATCCAAAAAAAGCCCCAGGGCCAGATGGTGTCAGTGCTGAATTATACCAGACCTTCAAAGAAGAGCTAACTCCAAATCTCTTCAAATTATTCCACAAAACAGAAAAAGAAGGAACATTACCAAAACCATCTATGAAGCCATAGTCACCTTGATATCTAAACCACACAAAGACACACACACACAAAAAAAAAAAAAGAGAACATCAGACCTGTCTCTCTTATGAACATTGATGCAAAAATACTCAATAAAATACTGGCAAACCGAATCCAAGAACACATAAAAGACAGCATCCACCATGACCAAGTAGGCTTCATCCCAGGCATGTAGGGGTGGTTCGATATATGGAAATCCATCAATGTTACTGACCATATAAACAAACTGAAGGAGAAAAATCACATGAACATCTCCTTAGATGACGAAATAACATTTGACAAAATTCAAGACCCATCCGTGTTTAAAGTCTTGGAGAGATCAGGGATACAAGGCACATACCTAAGCAAGTAAAGGCAATATACAGCAAGCCTATAGCCAACATCAAACACAATGGAGAGAAACTTAAATCAATTTTACTGAAATCAGGGACAAAGCAAGGCTGCCCACTCTCTCCGTATCTCTTCACCATAGTACTTGAAGTCTTAGCTAGAACAGTAAGACAACTAAAGGAGATCAAGGGGAAATGAATTGGAAAGGAAGAAGTCAAAGTACTACTATTTGCAGATAATATGATAGATACATGAGTGACCCCAAAAATTCAACCAGAGAACTCCTTCAGCTGATAAACACCTTCAGCAAAGTGGCTAGATATAAATTTAACTCAAAAAAAAATAAAATAAAATAAAATCAGTAGCCCTCCAGTATATGAAAGACAAAAGGGAACCTACACCCTTCACAATAGGCACTAATAACATAAAGAACTTGTTGTTACTCTAACCAAGCAAGTGAAAGACCTGTTTGAAAAAAACTTCAAGTCTCTGAAGAAAGAAACTGAAGAAGATATCAGAAGATGGAAAGATCTCCCATATTCATGGATCAGTCGGATTAACATAGTGAAAATGGCCATCTTGCCAAAACCAAGCTACAGATTCAATACAATTCCCATCAAGTCTTTACAGACCTTGAAAGAACAATTCTCAATTTCATGTGGAAAACAAAAAACCCAGAATAGCTAAAACAATCGTGTACAACAGGAAATTGTCTGGAGGTATCTCCATCCCTCATCTCAAGCTGTACTACAGAGCAATAGTAATAAAAACCTGCATGGTACTGGCATAGAAATAGAATGGTGGACCAATGGAATCAAATAGAAGATCAAGAAATAAACCCACACCCCTAAGAATACTTGATTTCTGACAAAGAAACCAAAACCATACAATGCAAAAAAGACAGCATCTTCAACAAATTGTGCTGGTCTAACTAGGTGTCTACATGTAGAAAAATGCAAATAGATTCATATTTATTACCCTGCACAAAACTAAAATCCAAGTGGATCAAAGACCTCAACATAAAACCAGACACACTAAATCTATTAGAAGAAAAACAACTGGGGAAGAGCCTAGAACTCATTGGCAAAGGACACAACTTCTTGAATAGAATACCAACAGCACAGGCTCTAAGATCAACAATCAATAAAGGGGACCTCATGAAACTGAAAAGCTTCTGTAAAGCAAAGGACCCTGTCATCAGAACAAAACGACAGCCTACAGACTGGGAGAGGATCTTCACCAACCCTATACCTGACACAGGGCTAATATCTAGAATATATAAAGAACTCATGAAGTTAAAAAGCAACAAATCAATTAATCAAATTAAAAAATGGGGTACAGAGCTAAACAGCCAATTCTCAATAGAAGAATACTGAATGGCAGAGAAACACTTAAAAGAAATGTTCAGCATCCTTAGTCATCAGGGAAATGCAAATCAAAACGACCCTGAGATTTCACCTTACACCCATCAGAATGGCTAAGATCAAAAATTCAAGTGACAACACATGCTGGAGAGGATGTGGAGAAAGGGGAACCCTCCTCTGTTGCAGGTGGGAATGTAAACTTATACTACCACTTTGGAAATCAATCTGGCGCTTTCTCAATTAGGAAAAGTGCTACCTCAAAATGCAGCTATACCACTCCTAGGCATATATCCAAAAGATGCTCAATATACCACAAGGACATTTGCTCACCCATGTTCGTAGCAGCTTTATTTGTAATAGCCACAATCTGGAAACCCAGATGCCCCTCAACCAAGGAATGGATACTGAAATTGTGGTACATTTACATAATGGGAATACTACTCAGCAATTAAAAACAAGGAATCATGAAATTTGCAGGCAAATGGTGGGAACTAGAAAAGATCATCCTGAATGAGGCATCCCAGAAGCAGAAAGACACACATGTATATACTCACTTAGAAGTGAATATCAATATAATATAGGATAAACATACTAAAATCTGTACACCTAAAGAAGCTAAGCAAGAAGGAGGAACCTGTGTAAGATGATCAATCCTCACTCAGAAAGACAAATGGGACAGACATGGAAGAGGGAGAAACCAGGGAACAGGACAGGAGCCTACCCCAGAGAGCCTCTAAAAGACTATACCCAGCAGGATATCAAAGCAGATGCTGAGACAGTAGCCAAACTTTGGGCAGAGTGCAAGAAATCTTATGAAAAAAGGAGGAGATAGGAGGAGACAGGAGGGGACAGGAGCTCCACAAGGAAAGCAACAGAACCAAAAAATCTGAGCACAAGGGTCTTTTCTGAGACTGATACTCAACCAAGGACCATGCACAGAGATAACCTAGAACCCCTGCACAGATGTAGTCCATGGCAGCTCAGTGTCCAAGTGGGTTCCCTAGTAATGGGAACAAGGAGTGTCTGTGACATGAACTCAGTGCCTGGCTCTTTGATCACCTCCCCCAAGGAGGGAGCAGCCATACCAGGCCACAGAGGAAGACAATCCAGCCAGTCCTAATATGACCTAGATTCAGAGGGAAGGAGAGGAGCAACTCCCCTATCAGTGGTCTAGGGGAGGGGCACGTGAGGAAATGAGGGGGCCGGTGGGGTTGGGAGGGGACAAGGGAGGGTGCTAAAGCTGGGATACAAATTGAATAAACTGTAATTAATAAAAAATAAATAAATTAAAAAAAAATACCAGGAGCTCACATGACATTTGAAATTAAAATACATATTTTTCAACTCACTGTTTTAAAATAGCCATCTATAAAACAATTTACAATATATACCCATTTTGTTTGAAATGAATAGTAAGTTGTTTCCAGAAAACTACAATAAAATATTAGTGGTTTGGGGAGGCTTTATTTTCTTGGCTTTAAAAGAAGAAAAATATCCCTCCAATAAAAAAATAACCTCCAGTGCTTCTTAAATTACTATACAGGACTATGCACTGTGCTGCTCTCACAGTAACCATTCAGTTTTACTACATCTCACATGGATCTACAGTCAACAGAAACACGCCTGGGGACCTTGTTTTCAAGGCCAAAGCTAAAAACGGGAAAGGAAACTATGGAGGAAGAAATTCTGCGACCCACCAGAGGAGCACTGGATTCTGCCTCTGCCAATCTGTACTTGACACAGTACCCATAGCATTGCATTACGGGCTTGTTCCAGGGTAAACCTAGAAATGCCACAGCTTCTCCACTGAGCCTGTGATGAAACAAAGGCAAAGCACTTCAATTCTTATACATTATGGCCCATCTCAGCACTGACGCTGAACTCCCACTGCCATTTTGTTTTCTCTCAGACTTTGCCACTGAATCTGATCACACCTAGTACTGAATTGAACTGCTTTATATGTATTAATTGACAGTCCCAATAGCTCCATGATGGACCTCTGCTCTCTTGATGAAGAAACTGAATCACACTAAGAGATGTGAGAAACACTAAGCTGTAAGACTAACATGTAAACCTATAGATTCGGATACTTCTGCATCATTTTACATCACCTGGCCCGCTCTGTACTCCTTTCAAGGCAGAAACCGTTAGCAATATTCAGACAGGAGCATTCTTACATTTTAGCAAGCCATGTTAAGGTCAACAAGTCCACCAGGATCAAACGTTTATTTTTGGAAATGCTGTTGGTTCTGCCATTATTAAATAATTAAGAACTGTGAAATTTAATTTGCAAGATGCAATGCTTTTTGTCTGAACAAACGTGTGTTACACCAATAAACAGGAAACCTTATAACCAAGTTTAAAAAAAAAATTTTTTAAATTCTCATTCTATCACACTTTTCCTCCCCCTATATAAGGTAAAAAGGTATAAGAGATGCACTAGAGGTGTAAGAATGAGTCCACAAAAGGACATAGACTAGTGACCTGGATGCCTTTTCAGATACAGATAGACTCTAGCAATGTCCACACAATTGACAGACCACTCACCTGACCCAATGCTTCTCAGAAAGCATCTCATCCCTTAAGGGACACATGACTATACATGAAGATCAATGTCACCTACTCTTATGACTGTACCTTTTGGCTTTCCCAATGAGCAGTCCCAGGATGTATTCGTGGTACATACTAGTCGAATTCAAAACTCAGAACTCTAAGACCCCTGAATTCACATACTTATAAAAACTAAAGGCAATAATCACTGAAAAATGATGTTTCTTCTGAAACTGATAATGATCCCTGACTTCTACACAGCACTAACACAATAAACACTAATTGGTAAAAAGGGGCTGGGAGACAGTTCAGTCAAGAAAGCAGGAAGAACTAATTTCAATCTCAAAACCCATTGTGGCAAGCACTTATAATCCTAGACCTAGCGAGGTAGCCTCAGAAAAATGCCTGGGGTCCCTATCCAGTTGGCCAGCCATCTAGACTAATCAGTGATTTTCAGGCCAGTGAGAGATCCAAAACCAAAGTGGACAGCACCTGAAGAATGATACACAGCGTTGACATCTGGTCTCCATATGCTCATGTGTGTATGAACCCACACACACATACAAAGATACAAAACTATTCTGAAAATGAAACACAGCCTTTCACTGTATCACTATACAATAAGAATAAACGCTACTAATAAAATCATTCCACATATTACCATATGCTGTGTATATATTTCAAAGTTTGAAAAATAAAAATCCTTGGGGCTAGACATGCAGTCTAGATGAGTATCTGCCTAGCATTCTGAAGGCTCTGGGTTCGATCCTTCGCACCGAAAATTTTAAAATAAAATATTTTAAATCTTAGTGTTAAACCTTTAAGACAGCTGATATAACCATTAATTGGTCTGTACTTAGCTCAGGTACTTTAGGGTGATTAGAAATGTGTCCCTGACAGGCCACGACTGCCAACCCTCATGTCCCCAGTGTCAAATGTTACGCTGTTGGAGATTTTGTCCAGTGTCAGATGTTTACTCTTGGAACTTCGGGTAGAGGACACAAAGATTATCAGTTCGCCCAGTCCTCGTAAAAGTTCTACAGGACAAAGTGAATAATATTTATGTTCACTTTTCAAACAGGGAAACAGAGGCACAGGTGTGTGGTTGCGCAACTTGCCCACAGGAAATAGAAAAACGGAGAGTGGATACAGCCTAGACAGCAACCCCTCGGGGTCGGATGCGGTCCCTCTGCGGGGCTCTTGCTGACACTGTAGCATGGTAAGGGATACGGTACCCGTAGGTAGCAGGGGCTCCAGCGGGGTAAAGGCATGCTCCATGGCGGGTTATGGGTTCTGCATGGAAAAGAAAAGAAGCTCCAGGTTAAACATCCCCAAATCTAATGGAGACAGGAGTAAGCTCTGGCCAGCTAGCACTTTGGCCCAGGCACAGCGGGAGACCAGGAAGGTGGAACTGTGGGGAAAATGTCCGGGCAAGAGTCAGGAAGACCGGGACGGAGAGCGGAGGCCGCAAGCGAGCTCGGGGCCACCGCTCCGGCCACCGCCACAGTCACCCGGACGCGCCAGCTTCCATCCGGGCACAGGCGACGAGGGGCGGCCGCCCTCCCTCCTTCCCGCGCCCCCGCCCCGGCAGCCCGCGCGGGCAGCGGAGCACTTACACAATGGCGGGTGGAGCCTAGAGCGGCGCGAGCGCGGGCTGCCGGGGTGACGGTTCGGAGGATAGGCGCTCGGCTGCTGGGCCTGGCGCGCGCAGCGCGGTCGGGGGAGGAGGCCGAGGGAGCCCCGCCCCTTCCGGAGCGGCCCTACGCTGCAGCTAGGAGGGCGTCTAGCTGCCGGTGGGGTCCCGGGCCTCGCGTTCAGTTCCCAAGAGTACCGGCCAGCCTTCACCCTTCTGCAACACTCAGCCCACTGACTCCACCCGCTCTTTTATCTCCCGCTTCCTGCGCCTTGCGCAAAGGCCTTGGAATCGTCCCAGCGGAAACCCTTTAAAACGTGTCACCGCCTTGTAGGAATGCAGCTCTTTTCCAACACTAAACAAAATCCAATCTCAAGCAAGGCCAAAGAGCCAAAGTCCCCACAACCACTAACCACTAGGCCGACATTGAGGACCCAGAACTTCTGGAAGCCCTAGGTCTCCTGCTCGCCAAAGAATTAAGAGACCAATCCCTCTGCGTTTTAAAGCCCATATCATGTATACAAGGCTAGCCTCAAAGTCATTATGTAGCTGGAGATAGCTTTATAGGTCTGATCCTCTTGTTTCTTCTCCTAAGCACTGGGATTTCAGTCATGGCTGCCATGTCAGGTTTATGGGGTCCTGGCTATGCACTAGGCAAAACTCTGCTAACAACGAACTTAATCAGGTGATCGACATCTCTTATAAATTCAAACATCATTTCTTTGTGTTTAAATATTCAAAGCACACTCCCCAAACTTTGGCAACCACTATTCAATTCTCTCTTTTGAGATCAACATTTTAGCTTCTAGATAAACATACACTATTTGTCTTTCCTTACCAACTTACTTCACTTGATGGGCATTATGTGCTCCAGTCCGGTCAATATTTCTGTAAATGCTTGAAAGACTCCCAGGAGCCTATCTAGACGGGGAGACCCCGCTTCCCAAGGAACAGCAAGACCAGCCTTCGGATGCAAGCCGCAAGAGGTTTATTTTGATACACGGGTACCCGGGGCGACCAAGCCTATCGGAGGACTTGCGTGCCTCTCGGTTGGGGTGACGGGTTTTTATAGGGCTCGGGAGCAGGAGGCGCGGTTACAGAAGCGAGAAGCAGTTACAGGGTTCTGATTGGGTGGTTTGAACAAAGCCGTAGTTAAGTTACGTACCCAGAACAGGGAAGGCGGGAAGGCAGATTGTGAGCCAAGTCACGTACCCACCCGGAACCGGAAGGCGGGAAAGAATGCAGCGAGGTAGCTCTTGCTATACCGCGCCTACTCTACATAGTGTTAACGATCGCTGCTTATCTTTTGGTCTTTCATTTCCCCCTTTCCTATGATCATTTGAAGACCCAATCTTGGGTCTTCCAGATATGACCCCTTGTATCTTATAGATTATTTTTTTATAATGGGATCTGGGGTCCCTTCAGGGTGGATATAGGGGTAGTAAGCCAAGGAGATTACAGGATCTCTCTAGGCTTTTAGCCCAGTTGCTGCAATATTAGTGTCCATTTCAGCTAAGCAGATGTCCAAGACAATAGCTAATGCCAGGGAGCCCCTTTTGACTTAGCATTTCAGCCTGCTAGGGGGGATTTGGGCGTAGATCCGTCTTCTGGAGCTTCTTCGAGCTGACCGTTGGACCGTAGGCATCAGGGGCTAGGAAGGCTGAAATGCCAGTCAAAGGCTGGGCAATGGGGAAGTCCCAAGCATCTGGTTCGTTGATCCACCCGAAGAGGCAGGGAGCAATCATGTCAGTTTCCAGGAAGTCCAGATCTCAGCTTGCAGTCCACAGCTGATCCCGGACAGAGTTAAACAGGTGAAGATCTGCTGAGACAAATTCAGACTGGAGACAGGAGTTAAAATTTGTCTATTAAATGGGAAAGATCAGGGAAAATCTCATCTGCGATCCTTTTGAGCTATGCCAGATCGAGGTCACATCCCTGAAACTCATATGAAATTTTAGTACACAAAAGGAAATATACATAATTTTAAATACTCAGAAAAGTAACATATCAGCATATCAAACATTTTGAGAGGAACAGGTAAAACTGCATCCCACTGAATGAGTATCAGTTAGCTGTTTGTTTTATAACCTTTATACACAACCTAAGTGTGTCCACAGTAACATTTTTTTCTTCTGTGGGCATAGCTGTTTGTAATTAGTCACGAATGAAGCTTGGCCATTTTTATACACTCAGCATATACTTTTAGTTTTCACTTTTACTTTTATGTTTACACTGGAAATTTAGGCAGAAATACATTACTGGCTTTTAGTGCTAAACCCTGGATGCTTGGACTTTCCTTAACAAAGCAACTAGAAGGAATAGGTTTAGGATATTTCTGTGTCAAAATCTACCCCAGAAATGGCAGATATTAAGAATACCATACTAAAAGCTATGACTTTTGGGTCAGATACACACATTAAACAGATGTTTTTAAAATAACGAGAAGCACCTTTAGTCTATCTTCAGAAGCCAACAAAGGAAATTAAAATCTTAACCTGGTGACTGAATAATAAGCAGTTACTGCTCCATCAACTTATCAGAACTCTATTGATCAATGTCAACACTCTGAACTTTTAAAATTTTATAACATAAGCACAATAGTAGCAAAGAGGGGGGAGAAATTTAAAATATTTCCCATTTTTAATCTGCTTTAAAATATTTTTAATCTGCTTTAAAATATTTTTATCTCATTATAATTTATAATTATATACCAAAAAAAACTACTTAGACTCTCCAATCTTTTGTATTTATCAACCCTGAAACATTTTTTTAAACTAAATAATAACTCTCTAGATTTTTACAACCTAAACTCCTATATTCTCAGACCCTATATAAGCTCCACTTATTTATCTTAAGACATGGGTCCTGTGAGCAAGGCAAACCTGTCTTTTTTTTTTTCTAAATAATGTATCTAGTACTCTGTGGTTCTAGCTAATGAGCTGATCAATGAGCTAACAGTCGATCTAATTGTCTTTTCTCTAGCTGCAAAGCTACCGTAAGCTTAGCATAGCCGTCAAGGTGTTCAGAGACCTGAGAAGGATAAATTATAAGCTAAATAAATACCAATCCATGTGCCAATCAAAATGACAGGGATGACTAGTTAGCCCATTACCTAGGCAGTGTCCCTGGCTCCTGTGTTTCAGCATCCTGAACAGACGCAGTTCTGCCAGGCACATAAGATGAGAGATTGTTTCTGTGGAGAAAGAAACGAGAGAATGGCCTCACCTCGCCCTTAGCAACGTGAAACATTGACTCCAGGTGTCCACAGTTTGGGCTGGGCCTTAGCAGTGGGCCAGTTGAGGCAATATTGCCCAGTGGTTAGCATACCACAATCCAGAGTAGCATTCATCTGTCGTTGTGCCCAAATCTTCTCGGAGACCTTGGGGGACCTACTGCCAGGATTGCGGGACTTCCTGTCACAATAAGCTTACACATGTTAAAACGCCTAATTCAGATTTCTGACAAGCTTGAGGGCCAGCATATCCGAGTTACTCTGTTTTTATCATCTGCTCTAAACTGTGTCCTATAAAACAGAATGCTATGATCTCTGATTCTAGCATATTTTCGAGATGCATGTCCTAGAAGTATATATTTTAAGACAAATAGACAAGAGACTAGGTAAGGCTCAACTGCAGTATTTAGTATGACTTTAAATCTGTTCTTTCTGAACTAAAATCAAAGCAAACCTTTTAATCGGATACAGTTTATAGAGAGGTTAGCTAATCTTGCTGCTCCTACCACTTGCATTAAAATTGAACATTAAAAAGCTTTGCATTTAGCACTAATGACTAAACATATCTCCGGACCAGCATGGCGGCTGGCCACGTGTAACCGAACTGAGCTGGAATCCTTAAACAAACATGGCAGCCAAACTACAGCTTCACGCGCTCTCTATTGCTGAACCATCATGGCGGCTGGCCATGTGTAACTGAACTCAGCTGGAAGTCTTAAACAAATATGGCAGCCAAACTACAGCTTTACGAGCTCTCCATTGCTGAACCATCATGGCGGCTGGCCATGTGCTAGCATTAGCACAGGCTGTGACTGACAATACCAAACATGGCCATTAGGTGCTGATGATACAGCAAACACTTCGGAGCTTCCATAATCCCCCACAACCAAAAGTTCCCAGTAATCGAACAAGCTTTAGAACCAACTGCATAACAGAACAATTTTAAACTGTAATTATTTTAGCCATACCAAACCTATCAGCTAGAATTTTTTTTCCTTAAAAGAGCATAAAAAACATTTTGTAATGAGGAATCACCAGCCTTTTTAAATGAAGTATAACATTTTTAAAATACAGTTTTTCTTTAAATCATATTAACTCTCTGGCTTTTTATAACACATCCACTAACCTTCTGCAACATGCTATATACATTCAGATTTCTAGCTTTTCTTTTCTGGCTTAACCAGACATGCTTACTTTTTTGCTCTCTTTCTTGCTTTTCAGATAACATAAAAACTCTCACTAAAATCCTTTCCATTCTGACATGATCCTGCTGAAGCCCAGAGTCTACGTACGATTTGCTTTTTATAGGCAAAGCAAAAGCAAGTTACATTACTATAAAGAGGAGTTCTGAAACTGCCAAATTTTTTTTAAAATAACTTTCCTGCATCTGATAACATAAAGGTAACAACCAAACTCTAAGGAACTTAGAACAAGCTTTAAGGAACTTGGTGAAACTTCCCCTTTTCTTTGTCTCAAGATAAAGAACAGGGTGTAAACATGTTTTTTTATAAACAAAGCAGCTTATCAAACAAACAGCTCTCCATAAGATACATTTCAAAAACTGCAATTTTCTCAGTCATAGTCATACCCAAATGTCTGATAAACTTTAAACAATTTTTTTAAAACCCGTTTTTGCAATATTAAAACAAAGTACCCCTTTTGTAGAAGTCACAAGGCATAAACATAATCTTTAAAATTAAAACCAGATTTTAAAACCAGAATTTACCAGTGCAAGCAATTTAATTTTTAAAACCAATACCAATTTAAAATAAGCTATCCTTTTAACCTAGAAGGAAATGAGAATTATTTGACCAAGGTTTTTCTTTTTTTTTTTTTAATCCATACCAAGATGGCGGTTACATTATAAAATCACATGGTGAAGTCAAGATGGCGGCGAGACACTGAGACACTTTAGACCACGTGGCAGCCTATACAATATGCGCTTATGGATCTAATAAAGCGCATAGGCACACATTTTAAACAAATTTCGTGAGGCCTTTCAGAACAGAAAACAAAAGGTAGACAAACAACACTCACTACACTTATGACAAAAATCAGGCAGACAGAAGACAACACAAACCGCGCAGTACGAGATCGGCGCCAAAGCGAACACAAACATTCAGATGGAGACCGTGTCGGAGGTCCGGTTCCTCCGTCTCCCAGATGAAGCACGAAGCCTTCTCTCAGGGGCGTCGCCCCAAAGAGTCCCACTCGGCTCGTGTTTCCAGACAGGAGGGAACCCAAGAAGGGTTACCTTTCAGACGGGGAAGCAAATGATTCCCCTACCAGGCACTCCTGAGACGTCTCCCAGGAGGCACGGAATAGAAGTCCGAGCCCGTCGGCTCCTTCTAGTTTCCATCTGATACAGATGACCTGGCCAAGTCCAGACCACAGGGGGACTCGAACCCCCTGGAAACGAACTCACACAAAGACAGACCGTTTAACACAACGATACACAAGACTCACAGAACAAAAAGCCGGCAGATCTTACCTCCCGACGGTGGGTCGGTGGTCCCTGGGCGGGGGTCTCAGATCTCGGTGGGACCTCCAAATGAAAGACTCCCTGGAGCCTATCTAGACGGGGAGACCCCGCTTCCCAAGGAACAGCAAGACCAGCCTTCGGATGCAAGCCGCAAGAGGTTTATTTTGATACACGGGTACCCGGGGCGACCAAGCCTATCGGAGGACTTGCGTGCCTCTCGGTTGGGGTGACGGGTTTTTATAGGGCTCGGGAGCAGGAGGCGCGGTTACAGAAGCGAGAAGCAGTTACAGGGTTCTGATTGGGTGGTTTGAACAAAGCCGTAGTTAAGTTACGTACCCAGAACAGGGAAGGCGGGAAGGCAGATTGTGAGCCAAGTCACGTACCCACCCGGAACCGGAAGGCGGGAAAGAATGCAGCGAGGTAGCTCTTGCTATACCGCGCCTACTCTACATAGTGTTAACGATCGCTGCTTATCTTTTGGTCTTTCATGCTATTGTTTCATTATTTTTATAACTGAAGGATATTTAACCGTATTTAACACATTTTTTACCAATTTCTCTATCACAGTGTCTTTGTAATTATGAATAACAATTCAATAAACATACAGGTGCGGAGCTTTTGACAGAGTATTTTTAATTTTTGTTTTGTTTTGTTTTGGGGTTACGGGCCATATGATGGTTCTATCTTCTCTTCATTAAAGGAACTTTTATTGTAGTTTCCACGGGTCGGTGTTAACTTGAATTTCCGCTAACCATGCTTGAGAGTTTCTTTTCTCTGCGTCGTTGCCCAGGCTTCATGGAAGAGGCAGGTCCTCTGGTCCTCTAGCAGTGGGAGAGTCTTTACTAGATTGGCAGCAATGGTTTAGGCGATTGCCATCCTATATTCCTAAAGGGACTTGGAAAATAGTCAGTAGATGTTGGTAAATAGATGGCTTGTTTACAGAGTAAAGCTGAAAAAATGTTCTGAGAAAGCTGAAGTATAGGCAGGAATGGAGGCAGGAGAAACAGAATGAGCTTGTGAAAGGAAGAGGACATAGAATTGATTCAGGGTGACAGGGACTGGTCCAATGACTAGGACTAATGCACCAAAATGAACTAGCAGGAAAAGCAGGGAGCTACAGAGAATCAAAGGAAGAGAACAGGAGAAAATATAGGACTGATGTAAAAACTTTGTATCTGGCCTGGGGTGAAAGGCATGAAGTTCCCTTTTAGCTAGAGTTTCATCACAGGGTCTGAAACAGCAGTTCTCATGTAGGTCATCAGCCTCTCAGGGTCAGGGGTCTCCTAAAACCACCAGGAAAACGCAGTTTTTTTTTTATTATTCATGACAGTAGCAAAATTACAGTTAAAAAGTATCAGTGAAATAATTTTATGGTTGAAGTAACCACAACACGAGGAGCTGTATTAAAGGGTCACAGCATTAAGAAGGTTGAGAACCACTGATCTAAAAGGTCTTTTTGCAGATGTATCTAGAAGAACAAAGGGAGCGGTTGTAAGGGGACAGCTATTGGGAGAGCTTGAGTGGGACATTTTGTTTGGGTCTAGAGTGAAGTTCAGTAAGTAAAGCATTTTAAAGACAAGAATCCAAGTATAAGAGTAATGGGGGAAAGGGGTGATCCCAGGGAGGAGCTACAGTGGAAAGAGGAGGGAAGAGAAACTAGAAGCCCATACATAGGAGGAGGTTTGTGAATAAATTCTTTTCTGGTCCCCATTGATAGGCCCCAGGGCCAATTTCAAACTAGTTAGGATTTGTTGGTGCAGAAGTCACACCATCGTTTGCAGAGAAGGGCTCAAATGCCATCCTTAGCAGTAGTCAGATCTGATCCTTTTAAATTTTGGAATGCTGCATCAGTCAAAGAGTTAAACTGATCCTGAAATTCAGATTAAACTGATCTCAGCTGGTAAGACAGAGAGGTTAGTTATGCAAAGACCTCAATCCAGCTGTTTTAGCTCAGAGTCCCTAAAAGCAATGTCCAGAGTGGTAAGAAGGAAGATGAGGGGGGATGGCCTATGACCTATTAGTCCACTTTCAGAGGATACCCAAACTTTTCAGGCCTATGGGGTGTCGATCTCTTGGTGACTGCTTAGAGCTGACATATGATAGATGAGGGCAGCAACAGTTAGAGTGCCTCTGAAGAGGGTCCATCCAAGGAGCCATGATAAAAGTTAACAGCTGGCAAAAACGCAGAATATAACGCAGTTATTAGCTAAGGAGCTAATAACTGTCCAAATTTGTGGGGAATATTGAGACAAAAGTTATATGAGGAAAATTTCTACATCAGGATTAACATAAATCAATGTAAGGTTAAATAAAAGTTAAGGTTAAATGCAATTGTACAGCTGGCTGGACCATGACCAAAGTTCTGTACAAGACTAAGGTAACTGCAGTTCGCTGTTTTATTATATCAGACTCCTGCATAAGGAACAAGCACCTGGGATCTTTGTTTGAAAAAAAAAAAAAAGTCAAAGTCAGCACCTAAGTAATGAGTCTGAAAGAGAGTGTCTAAATGATATTCCTCATTTCCACCTATAATAAACTTAGTATGCTTGTTTCAAATATTAGCAATGGCAGTAATTATTAATGAAGTAAAATGGTAAACACAATTTTTGGTTATAAACAATTTGATAAGGTTAAATTTTCAAAACTGAAGCTATCACCTTAAGTGATCTTAGCTTAACTATGGACAGTAAATATATTCTATATGGTCAGGCAACATAAAGTGACAATTTAATTCTAATGAAAAAGAAAATTATCTTTAATTTTCAACTTCAAAGTACACCCAGAGACAATGACTATCTTGCTTTCTTGCTTTCTCCACAGGCACTTCTCTAGAACAGTTCGGAATATTCTAAGTTACTACCCACATCCGTGACTGCATGTCAGGAGTAAATGATTCATTTTACAAAGTTTACAGTGAACAATCAGAATTTTTGTCTAAAATTAACCCTATTAACAGACATTTTTAGAAATCCTCATTCCATATACTCAAGCTACAGATGAAAGATTAAAGCACTCAGTCATGTCAAATCTGTAATAAATAATTTACATCATAGACTGGATTAAAGAGAAGGCTAAAGACAACACTTTGTTCCTCTTTCCAGCAGGCAAATATCTAGGTCACCATATACCTAAAGCAGTAAACATATTTCTTAAAATAAATCTGCTTAAAATAGATTAATTTGTCAGTCATTGGTGGTGCCCACGTTTTGTCTCGGCACTCAAGAGACAAAGGCTAGTGGATCTTTGTGAGTTTGAGGCCAGCCTTGGTCTACAGCACGAGTTCCAGACCAGCCACAGCTACAGAGGAAAACACTGTCTCAGAAAAAGAAAAGAAAAGAAAAAAAAATAGATTGTTTTGAAGCATAAGTTATAAAGGAAGGTAATAAATTAAATGAGGTTTTGGCGTTCTGAATTTTTTAGAAAGCATTCACTGACATTACTCCCCAAAGCCCTTATCTTACTTGTAGGCTTTACGTTAAGAGCCCAGACACTGGCCCTGGAGCTCTCTACCTGGGCAGAGATGAGGTGACATTCTCACAGAATCACAAATGAGCCCTGTTTCAGAGAATGCTCTTCATCTGTTATCTCCTCCAGAAGAATCTAGGGCCTAGGATATCACTTATTAGAATCATTTGTCAACAGTATAGATACAAAAACAACTCTCAA
The DNA here is from genome assembly GCF_030254825.1 of Meriones unguiculatus. Taxonomy (NCBI): domain Eukaryota; kingdom Metazoa; phylum Chordata; class Mammalia; order Rodentia; family Muridae; genus Meriones; species Meriones unguiculatus. Next base: position 65,523,678 of record NC_083351.1, on the reverse strand, counting down.
AGACACCGCTTGGATATTCTGAATAACTTTCCAAAGCTGTGAGTTGATCATAGAGTGTTTGGCATTTTCCTTTAATGAGGGAATATTGGTGGCTAGGGCATGGACCCTGGAATTAGCTTGTGCTAAGAAGAACTGAATGCCAGGGTAAAGGGTATGACCAACTAAACTAGATGCAGGTCCCATTCCAGTTACGGTGGGCTTATGTACAAGATTCCTCTGTTCTCAGCATCCTCATTGGTCAGTTCACGAGACACGTGGGACAGAGTAATAGCTATTTGCCTTTCTGTTGTTTGAGACATTTAGAATATGAGTGTAGACTCTGATGTCATCCATTGGCTAAGAGACTACATCCCCCTGTCATGTGAGACATGAGAATCTTTACACAAAGACGAGGTTTTTTTTTCTGGTTTGGCGTAGCTGGAGCTGGTCCGAACTCTACAGCCATATGGTGCCCAGGCATACAAAACAGGGGGCAGAAGCAGCAGACTTCTGGCTAGTCTTCTTTTCCATGCACCCTTGTCTTGTCACAAGGGTGTAACTACTAGCATGTAACTTACTCTGGTGGAATGATGCTCCCTCCAAGGGAACTTGTCCTCCATCAAATTGAACTGCTGGTGCCTGGAGGTTTCCTGCCATGTAGACATGTATCATAAATTTAACCCACTGTACTCAAGCATCCAATCTTTTATAAGCAATTATTATGTATTATTTTGAATGCTGTTTTACATCAAGCAAACCTTAAGTTTTCTTTAAATTTGTTTTGCTTTCCCTGCCTTGGGCTTAATTTTGACAACATATGCAGTAGAGTGTATGATGGGAAAATAGATGACTATAGATGAGGGTACAAAATTTGGTCTCTTCTTCCAAGCTCGTCTCTGTAAATAAATTACATTTGTACTTAGCATGACTGATCATTAACTTGGATATCTTAACTATCATTTAACAATTTACAGTAAGTTAGTAACTCTTTTATAAGACTATGACTTGCAATTTTAACCTTGTTAAGTTTGAGCCTTAAAAATTACAATTCTTGAATTAAAGAGACTTTAGTTTCAAAATGAAACTTTAAATCATAAATATAGTCCACAGAGAGATTGGGAACCTTATTTTTCTGATCCTTCATAGTGTACCTTTACAAAATGCCAGTTTTTTTTTATATGACTCAGTTTTAAAACAAACTGTCTTGGAAACCTGGTCTAAAAAAAGAGAATACAGTGATAAATAAAGAGATGTCACTTCGTCATCCTTAATCACGATGGCTGTAAATTCATGTGACATGCACTTTCTTTAACCTTAGTAAAGATGGTGACTGAGTCACATAGCTGGCAAAATAGACACACGGCTGCTATTTACTCCAATGTGAGCCTAGGTCATCAGCCAAGAATGTTTTGGCTCTGTTTCATTTATTTCTGCTCTAATTTGAGGTATAGTTTGAAATCAAGATATTTGTGAGCATTGTTTGTTTTATTTACACTCTTTACATATGGACACTTATTATTGGTACTGCCTCTTAGAAACATACTTTGGGTATTATTACATAGTGTTTTTGTTGCATTGTTTAAATTTATTTCTTCAAGAATAATTTCCACGTACATTTTGAGTTTTTCATTAACCCATTGGTCATTCAAAGCAATGTGTGTATGTTAAATGTACTTTATTAGTACACTTTCTAAAGTTATCCTGTTGATTTCTGGCTTTTATTTTTTTTCCTTGTTATTAGAAAAAATGCATGCTAAGATTTTAATTTTAAAAAACTTTTGAGATTTACTTTGAGGCCTAGCATATAGCCTAATGTGTTAGTTATCTTAAGCATTGCTAGGGGAAATTACCTAACAGAAGCAACTTTTAAAAGGGGAGGTTTGTTTTTACTCACGGTTCAAAGGTACAGACACATCATGGTGAGGAAATCTGAGGCAACTACTGTTGAGATCACTGCATCTACATTCAGGAGGCAGAGAGATGAATACTAGTATTCTAGAACCTCAGGCAATGGAAGGCTATTGTCCTTATTTATGGTGGGTGTTCCTACCTCAATTAATTCAAAGAAACTCCCTCACAAACATTTTTAGAGGTGTTTCCCCATGGTGATTCTGAATACAATTCAGGTGACAATCAAAATTGGCCATTGTGCCTCTCTTAGACAATATGTCCATGTATGAGAAATGGGTATTCTGTAGCTACTGGTTAACTTATTCTGAGAATATTTGTTATGTCTACTTGATCCTAGCATAGTTTAATTCTGATGTGTTTCTTGGTTTTGTTCTGTTACTTTTACTTTGTGGGAGGAGCTGAAATATATCCATTAATGAAAGCAGAGTGTTGAGAGCACAAAGGTCCTTGTGCTCACAGGTCACTAGGGAAACCAGGAATGGTAATTGGGCAGGGTTGTCTCCTCAAAGAAGGAAATGCATGTTTTTCACTCAGAAGGCTGAGAGTGGATATTGTTAATGATGTGATCACTTTTGCTATCAAAGATAGACCTTTTCCAAATGCCTCGAATATTTATCCCAGACAATCTCTCCCTAGACCTTTATCTTTACCTGTGTTTCTTAGTCAATAGAAGCCATCCATAGGGGACATGCTACATGTACTTTATTGCACAAATGGCCTCTGTGCTATCTGTATGACAGAGATTACTCCATATCTCTCCCCAAGGCCTTACGTTAATATATATAGCCTCTCTCTAGAACCCATCTTCTTGGAAGAAATGACATATACTTTGAGTTGAGGTTTGATGTAATTATGCCTACCTGAGCATAGAGGTTTATTACACCAGGAAGATTTTTTACCCCAAATTTTACTGTGCTTAAATATGCTTACAATAAACAACCTGGTGTCTGTAAGACTCTCTAGTAGTTTGAAGCACCACTTCCTAAGTGATGCTGAACCAAGTTTTCCTTCTTGCCTCTCAAGGTTCTTCCTCTAGTCTCTGAAGGCAGTGATACTTGCAGAGGTCACCAATAAGTATATCTTAGTGTCCATGTCTCTTTCAGATGGTACTTTGTATAATTGAGTACATCTATATTTACAATGGTTTTTTTCTCGTCTTGAATTTTATAATGACCGTGTCACTATGGTTTTAACTTGCAGTCTATTTTATCTGCCATACCTCCTTTTGTATTTTTGCTGTCAATGTATAAACATCATGGAGACTCTATAAAGACTAATACTACTTGGAATCAGTAGTAAGCATTACTATGTGAAATATACATGTCATAGGAGCGAAGAACAAATTGGGAGTGACTGACGAAGGGAGTGTATTAAAGAGAAAATAAGAACTATTTGGTAAGAATTTTGGAAGAGTAATCCTTGCTTCAAGGTTCAGCAACAAGGATGGCATCGTTACATACATAAACAGGCATTTTTTGGTTAAATGTCACTACAGAAATATCCTCTGAGTACTGCTACAGTGCCTTTCCACCACACTGTAGTTCTGGCAGTCCTTCCTGGTTATCCTTTTTTTTTTTTTTAAAATCAGGAACACACATGTAAGATTCTGTCATTTATAATACTCCAGCATTATTTATGTCTGTCCTTTACTTTTAAGGGTTTCCCCCCTTTAGGGCTCTGTTTTAATCCTCAGAACGTTCACAAAGAATATCCTATCAGCAGCTTGTGTCTGTTTCCTCAGGATACCAAAAGGTTCCCTATTTCTCTTTTCTGTCAAAGGCAAAAATGCAATGGGCAATTAAGGAAGGTCATAATATCTGGGCAGAATGGTTTTTGCCTTAGATCTTTATAGAGGAAAGTAGACACATCTCAGCTGTGGTGATTTGCTTTCAGGATTCTTTTGCAATCAGGAGAGTCAAGATCAGATAGCTGAATAGAAAATGTTCACAATTGTGTTTAACTAGCTTAAGAACTTGAATATGTTTTAACTTCTTCCACCAAGACAGTAACAACGACACACACACAGTCATGCATGTACGCATACACGCATGCACACACGAGAATGAAATCATGAGATGGGGGAGGGACAGGAGAGAGAGAGGAAATTCTCATCATGAGCATCTTTTCAAGGGCACAGTGATGAGGTGAAGCTCACCACTATGATAGGCTCCCTAAGTGCCACATGGCATGGAACTTTTGCATAAAGCAGGACACTGGACCAAGGAACTAGACACTAATGCTGCTTTGAGCCAGAAAATAGTTTACTCTTTAGGCTTCCAGCAGGTTACTTAATGAGCAAAGGCTAGCACATGCCCAATATCATACTCTACACACTTTGGCTTCTCTGTCCTCTATGTGTCTTCACACATTTTGTTTGGGTATTTAAAACTACTAGGCAGTGATGACTAGAATGAAAATGGAGGTGTATTGCCACAGGCTGCAGAGGAGATATGGGCATTCCTCATATCCACTTGAGAAAACCCACCAGCTCTCTCATACTAGAGCACTGGACAGTGACCTGCCTCTGATATTATCCCTCTAGGAATCCTTCCTTCTATCCCAGAGTACAACCTAGCTTTTTCTAATCCTCATGAGTAGCCAAAATTCTCTTTTTAAGGTGAAAACAATTTTCTGTTTGCTTACACTGGTTTTTTGAACAGGCCGGTTTTAGAATAAAATGTTTAGTAAAAAGACCCCAAACTGCTGTTTTTTAATCTGTTCTTATTTTTCACCACATTTCTTGTTACATGCTCTAGCCACGTTTGTGTGTGCTAATGTGTGCATTTAAACAGAACAAGTCCTTCCCAGTTCTCCTTTCCATCCCAAGAACATCTAGCCCTGCTTCTCCTATTCTTCACAAAAGCAGCTTGTTCTAAACTCACATATCACTTCCTCAAAGCTTTCTTCAGTTTTACTATCTGCAGTAACCTCCCTGGCACACCCTTCTCCTATTTAGAATGTTTATCTTGTTGATAAATTTATTGACTTTCCAGGAAGAGGAAGTCATTTTGTGTGACGCATTCGATGCTGCCCTTTCACTGTCAATCAGAGCGTATGATTCACAGTAATACCCCCTTTTCTCTCTGTCTGTATATTTTAGTGGAGAAAAAACAAGGTATCTTAGGGATATGTTAACCACCTGAGATGGTTAATCTGTATTATCAACTTGACAGGCTCTAGAATCACCTATGTGACAGGCTTCTTATGTCTCTGAGGGATTATCTAGATGAGGTTAATTGAGGAGGGAAGACACACCCAGGGTGGCACCATTCCATAGGCTGGGAAGCTACAATGGATAAAAATGAGAAAATAAGCTGAGCATAAACAATTCTTCATCCCTGCCTCCCGCGTCAGATGTCATGGGATGGCAGCCTCATGCTCTTCATCCCAATAGGTGGTAACTTGATGAGTGGTGCCATACTGACATAGAGGGACTGCCATAAAGATATATAGTGAAAAGGTTTGAAGTCCTAACTGAAAATACCCCTAAGTTTGGGGTTTGACAGCTCTTTCCTGACTGGTTCCATTTTTCATCTTATTTGCATATACAATCAAAGCCCATTTGAGTCTGTAAGACTGAGTGTACAGCCTCCAGGTAGACATGTAAGATGGTTGTTCCAAAGAGAAAGAAAAGGGAAGTTCAGAGCCTGATTCCCATAGAAATGTCAGCACCTATCCAGATTTTAGCTCTCAGCTGCTCCTTGTCTCTGACAGGGAGAAAGGAATAACTCCCACTCCCAGGCAGGCAGAAGGAGGAAACCTGTTCCCAAAACTTGCCAGAGACAGATCCATTTCAGACCTTCCAACTGCAGGTCCCCACTGGTTTTACTCACAGAAACAGTGTACCTTCTCTGTATGTAGGGTCTTGTTTCCTGCTTCTGGGCCATTGCTTCTGCTTCAAGAGATATTACTACCTCAGCCTTTGAGCTGCACATCAGGACTTGTCCTGGCCCTCAAGACCTTTTCCCCCTATTTGGTGCCCCAATCTCGACATACTTGGCCATGCTGTTCTTAGTTGGCATCCTGAGACCGTGTGAACACTTAGAGTTGTACTGCTTGTCTGTCAATAATCTCCCAGCTGGCACCAGGAAGCCTGCTGAGGGAGCTCGTGAGCTGCCACCCTTGGTCTCAGGGTTTCTACTTGTAGGCACAATGATCTTGTGAACTGTGTAGATTCAAATGCTGATTTCTGTGCCCACTTCCATACCTGGTTGCAATAATTGTTCTGAGAATCGCCTGTTTAAACTATGCTCCCCAATTGTCCCCTGATATGGCAAAAAAGCAGCTTAACAGCCAGTCACTGATCAGGGAAGAGAATAGGACTGGGACTTCCTGCCAGTCAGGGGAGGAAAATAGAGGGAGAGGAAGTGGCAATTCAGCTGGAGCAGAGAAAGCCATAACATGCAAGTATCTCGGGGATTAACACTGGAAGGAAGCCGGATTAGTTTAGAGGATTAATATAGACTTACATTACTCAGTTGTAAAGTTTATTAAGTAAATAATATGGTAGGCAGGTAAGAGAGAAACTGCAACTCACACTTTCAAAAGTAACACTAACATCTACTTTGCAGTTTGTTTCTTAATTCGTTCTGGGCAAATAAAATTCTACCTATTTTCCTCACTGCCTTCCCACTTCATTCTTTGAAGAAGGACAAAAGTAGAACCCTACGTGGAACGACGGACTGTCCTACTACCACCACCACAGCTGCCCTTTCTCATTTTGTGCTGTCTCCAATCAGCACGTGGAAATATTTTCTTCAGCCTGAGGGATGTTGCTAACATTAATTATGAAGCATTCCTGCTGGAGACAAATTCTTCCAGCTTTTTATTTTTCTGAAAACATCTTTGTCTCACCTTCAGTTTGGAAAGATGTTTTGCTAGGATAGAAAATGTTAAATTAATGGGACTTTTCTTACAGTGCCTTAAGGACTTGTTCATATGACCTTTTGGCTTAATTTGTTACTGAAACTAGGTCTGTGGTAGGCTTGTTTGCACCTGTCAGCACCATGAGCAAGGGTGTTTATTTGTGTGGCCATTTGCTTTTTCAAGTGGTTTTCTGACTGTAAGTCTTCAGACAGTGGATTGTGATGTGTTTAGAAATAATATTCTTTGGGTTTAGCATAGTTCTAACTTTATTGAGCTGCTTAAATCTAGAGATTAGAGCAGCAGTGAAGTTTTGTATTTCTTTAAAAATTTGCATTTTCCTGTTTTTGTCTCTTCTTCCTGACTCTTCCATACATTAGACTATATGATATTGCCCCATAGTTCAAAACAGTCTATTTTCAGTATTTTTCTCCTTGTGTTTCTATTTGCATGGTAACTTTCTGATGAAATTCAATGACTTTTTCTCTTGGAAATTATAATCTTCTGATATATCAGAACTGTGAATTGTTTGTTTGAAGTATTGCAATTTTTCAAAGCTAGACATTTCATTTGTAATTTTGTAAGTTGTCCTTCATATATCTTTAAATCCTTGAGCATAATTATAATAGATGCTTTTGTGTCTTTATCTGCCAATTTCATTGTACTTGACATTTCAGGATCTCCATATAGCTTTTACTTTCTGCTATAGGGTAAGTACTTGTGCTTATTTCAATGCCTCATATCAGTTTTTGTTTGGCTACTAGACATTGTGATTTTTAAGTTGTTGAGTGTTTATGTTCTGTTTACTCCCTTAAATATGTTTGACATTTACTTAGTAGTTACCTGAGAGGCTCCTCCATCTTGCTAAGGTTTGTCTCCAATGTCTTGGGTGCTTTACAACAGCAATCACTCTAGGACTTCTTAGCCTGACTACAAAAGCTTGATTTTTCTGATGTCTGCCCTGCATGTCTTTTTTTTTTCTTTGTGACTTTATTTTAAAATGAAATTTTTATTAATATTAGAAATAATAATTAATTTTTCTCTCTATTCAAGTATGACTTTTTTTTCAATGCAGTTTATTCAGGAACCTTGAACAATCCTCGGACCCTGGGGAAACAATCCTCGGACCCTGGTGAACTTAGCAGTGGGTCCCCTCCCTGGCTGATAATTTTAGTATTTCTCAATGCTGTCTGGGTTTGAGGATTGCTTAATTTATAATCTTGTTATACTTTGCTTGCTGGAAAACAGTTGCTCATAATACCTGTCTAAATGGAATGCAGTCAAGGACTAGTAGAAAAATCTACGTATTTCTGAAATTTCATTCTCTTCGTTGATTCCTGGTACACTACCATGCAAATGTCAGCCATATTGGCCTTTCCCCATTCTTAGCCTTGCTTTTTCAAATCTCAGTGATACTGTTGGCTTTATGTGATTTCTCCCCACTGTTGTAGTGTGGAAATTACCTCTGGACAGAAGGCTTAGATGACCATAGGGCTCATGTAGTTCTATCTTTCATGGATGTATTGTACCGGGTAATTTTTGTTAACCCAAAATAAATTAGAGTCACCTGAGGAGACAGAACTTCGGTGGAGGAGTTGCTTCCCTTGATGCTAAAGGAATGTCCGGGGCTATTTTCTTGATTGTTGGTGAATGAGGAGGAAACCAGAACACTATAACCTTGCCATCCCTGGACAAGTGGGCCTCAGCTGTGTAGGAGAAGGATCTGAGCAAGCCAGGGAAGCAAGCCCAGAAGCAGTGTCCTCCATGGTTTCTTCTTCAGGTTCTCAGGCTCCTGCCTTGGTTTCCTTCGATGATGGACTTCAATCTGCAAACTAAAATAAACCTTTACCCATGTTAATTTTGGTCAGTGTTTTATCACTGAGATAGAGAAGTAAACCGGGAAAATATTTTTTTCTGTTTATATCTTTCATATATCTTGTCCAGTTTGGGGAGGAGGTGGAAGTTCTATTCCAGTAAATTTAAGGTCAAAACATAAATCCCCAAAAGTTAAATGGAAGCTGCATTTACATAGTCAGTACTTTTTGACTGTTGGGCCACAACAAAGGATGGGTAATTTATCTAATTGCTTTCTTCCACTGAAGAAAAGTTTCTTCCACTGTAAAAGTTTTTGTTTGTTTGTTTGGTTGGTTTTGGTTTTTTACGCTTTGAAACTCAGATATTCTTGAGCTCAGATTTGTTTGTTTATTCTTGTTTTGTTTTGTTTGTTTTTGTTATTGTTGTTGTTAACAATCTGGAGAAGGGGAAGCTCTTGCTTTCCATTGGAGTGGCCCAACAAGTTCTTTCTGATTTTTCTCTGAGTATATTTTTCTATTTATATGGTAATTTGTTGTATGTTATGATGCTGTCAATTTTTTTGTTCCTTTGCTTTGTTTTTCTTTGGCTTAGATTTTTGATATAGTGTCTTCCTATGTACTCCTGGCTGTCCTGGGACTCACAAATTAGAGTGGGCAGACCTGAACATCACAAAGATCTTCCTGCTTCTACTTCCCTTGATTTCTTTAATCACATAAGATAATTTTGAAATTCTTTTCAAAGTGCTCAATCTGAAGATTTTAGACTCAGTTCTCGATTCTCATGTAGGTGATGCTCTGACTCCTTCCACCTTCTTGATGATTTTATTATATGGCTTCCAGGTATTGATTATACATTGTGTTTTCTACTTTTCACTGTTCTGATGAACACAACAGAGAAACACCTTAAAGAAGAAAATATTTTTTTTGACTCATAGTTTCAGAAATTTCAATCCAAAGTCAGCAGGGTCTGTTTTTTTGGGTCTAGAATGAGGCAGAATCTCATTACAGAAATATGTCACAGAGGCTCCTTACCTCCTAGTGACCAGGAAACAGGAGAGGGCAGGATATTTCAAAGACACTCCCCCAGGGATCCACTTCTTCTGCCAAGGCCTCACCTCCTAAAGTTCCCTTTGCTTCCCAGAACACTACCACTAATTGAGACCAAAGCATTCACTACAGGAGCCGAGAAAGACATTTGAAGTTCAAGTTACCTACATACATAGCAGTGATGTCCTTGCTTCTGACAATTACTTTTGGATTGTGAGGTTTCCAACTTAGATTTTACTTGATAATATCAGTTGATAGTCTTTGGACTAGTTTATGGTAAAAACTTTCCAGTGAGCTTTTTTCTACACCTGATTTTTCTCCTTTCTTTTCAACACAGCAATAAGCTCAAAGAAACTGTGTTAAATTCTCATGACTGGTTGTGAATGTTAGTGGGTTATGCAGGATTACATTTCCAACATCTATCATATAAATCCCAGATGATGTCCTTTGCCCCAAGTGTGCTTTATAGTCTTACCTCTGGAGGGGCTGAATTCCTATTAGCAGCAGATGAATACAGACATATTCCCTCTCTCTTTCCCAAGTGTGTGCTGAGCACTGCTTTAAATATTTCATATGTGTTATTTTATTCAGTCTTAGTAATATGCTAAATTATCTAAATACTGCAATTAGTACTATTTTATAGATAAAACCGGATCTATAGTAACTTTCTTAGAACCTATTGAACGAATAGGCTAATATCACTTAATCTGCCTCTTGCTTTTGTTTCAGGTAGCTCCAATCTCATTCCCATGTTTTTCCAAGTTCAGATACTCACCCACCCACAAAAACTCACATTTGTTTGCATACATATACAGTATATACATGTGTATTCTTCTACTCATAAGTGTTATATTCATATAATCATATATATATATGTATCTTATACTCAAAGTACTCCTAAGTGTTTGAAAACTTTAAAATCTTGATATTTTTAATGAGAAGACATTCTAGTTTGCTTTCTGATGCTAAAATAAATACTATGACCAACAGAAACTTAGGGGAAGAAAGGGTTTATTTCATCTTACACTTCCAGGTTGCAGCCCATCATTGAGGAAAGTCAGCCCCGGAACTAAATGGAAACCAGTGAGGAATGCTGCTTACTGCCTCACCCTCTGCCTTATTCTCAGACATATGTTCTTAAATAAGAAAACCTTAGCCTTCTTATATAAAGAAAGCACTCAACAGCACTTGCCTAGGAAAGGTGCTGACCACAGTAAGTTAAGCCCTCCAGCATCAATCATTAGTCAAGACAATGTCCCCAGAGGCATGCCCACAGACCAATTTGATCTAGGCAATTCCTTAGGTGACATGTCCCCTTCCCAGTTGGCTCTAGGTTGTGTCAAGCTGACAGCTAAATCTAAGTAGGACAGAAGATGTATATTCGCTGTCAGATTAATATGGCATGGGCCTGGAATGGGTTAGAATGCTGACATTTTGGGACATATATTTGGCGTATGTGAGCACGGCAAAGGAGGAAAAAACATACAGATTTTTCTTTTGAATTCAAGAGAAAACTTAGCAGGTGTTTCAAGCTGCTCTTACCTCGCAGTCCAACTGCAGGCTCTCCCTTACACAGTCCCATCCAATTAATGTGTATATCTTTCTCATTGTGCTTTAAAAAATATACTTGAAAGTGTCACAGTCTTCTCATTGTCATCCAAGCCTTCATTGTGTTTAATGGCAGTATACAATGTTCCATAAAAAAAAAAAAAAAATTCTGCTCTCTGCTTATCCCAACTTAGAGAGCACAGTCATTGAGAGACCAAAAATTAAAAATTAGCAGCTATTATTAAGGCCTGAACTATGTGGGTGGAGAAGTCTAGTAATGCCCTGAGGGGAAGGAGCGCCTTACTGCATTCTTTCCCCACCCACTAGAGATAATAGTTGCTAGGAAACTGGCCCATCCGCCTAGGGAGGGACACCAGGTCATTATGGTCTGGGGAACTTCCCATAGCCAATCAATTCAAAATGTAACATCTTGACCAATAGATGCTTGCCAGGCAGGAATTGCCCCTGCCTTGGGCATGCTGGGAGGAACCAGAATCTATATATCACCCAGCTAACCTGGGCACAGCTCCCCCCCCCACTTTGGTGGTGGGTCTTGTGGGCCCAAGCTGCAGCTTGTAATTTACAATAAAAAGACCCTCATGTGTTTTGCAATGGAGTCGATTCCTGTAGATCTTTTGGGGGCTTGCGAACTTGGTGTAACATGATCATTCTCAAACAAAAATGTGACTATGACATTCTTGGGCTGAGAATAACAAGGTAGTGTCCACCTGTGAACACAGATGATGACATAGCACAAATAAGACAGTTTAGGATGTAATAATATGGAAAGGAAGGGAGCACCATACATGTCAAGTTTCCCATAAAAATGTGGTTTGCCATACTTTCCATTTCAGCAAATCTTGATTAGAACAAAATGTCATAAAATATGAAAAGGGAAATGATGAAATGAAAGCAATAAACTTGTTGACTTTCATCATTAAAAGGTACAGTTTGTATGTAAAGAAAAATGACCAGGTAGGTTACAACTACTTTGGGATAAAGTCCACATCCTTCCCTTGTTCCCCAGAATTATGTGTTCATTTTATTACTGTCAGGTTTTTTTTTTTTTTGTTTGTTTGTTTGTTTTATCATACTAACCTTTCCATACCTTGGCTACATCAAATTTACTTCCATACACACACACACACACACACACACACACACACATACACACATATATATATATATGTGTGTGTCTGTATGTATATCCGCTATGCTTTCTGCTTATTGTTATGGGTTATAATATTTACTATTGACATATCTTTTAGTTAAACAGCAGTTATTCCTAACAGATATATAACCAATCACCACACAGAGACTAGGATTGATTTAATTATCCTAGAGCACAATGCTGAGCAATAGTTACTCCATCCTACACCTCCAAGCCTGCATAGTTTCCCACCATTCAGATTTCACTCATTATACTTGCTTTCAGTCATATCTTAGGTCCAGTTCATTTCTCCATGTGGATCCAAGACCTCTCCTGCAGATTATCCTCCTCTCTGCTTTCTTCCCCTTCCTCCTGGACCAGAATGTCCCACCCTATCCTCTCCATTGCTCAACATTGTGGCTCATTGTTTTAAATGACAGTATAGAGAACAAATGGTGGCATGTTTGCACAAACTCAAGACAGGTGATGCTTAGAATAAACATCACAATGAAATGTCCGGATTGAAACCAGATAGTGGGGTAGAGAAATCAGCATTTGAATGAACACAGGGAAACTGTATACATTCCAAAAAAACATCATACCAGTAATTAGTGCTGAAATTGTTGTTAAATGTGTGTGATGTCTTAGACCTTAAGTCCCATGAGAACAGGAACCTGTCCTGGCACTTTACAGGGCACTGTGGACATACATAGACATATTTTTTGGAATAAGTGTTTTGGGGAAGAAAGAAGGACAGATACAAGTAAATAAAGTGAGCTTTGTGCTTTTGCTCAAAAGGAAGTTGATGGACTGTGAACACAGGGGCAGAGTACTTGCCTGGCACAGGTGAACCCTGGGTTCAGCGCCCAGCACAGAAAACAAACAACAACAACAACAACAACAAATTGGTCCACATAAAAACATGGTTAATACTTGACTGTTACAAGTTCTATGTTAGTTTTGATGAAAGAGATGAATAAATGTCTTTCTATCCTTAGCAAAAAAAAAAAAAAAAAAAAAAAAAAAAAAAAAGGACATTTAGAAAGAGAATTTTAGATTGAGATTTTGTAACCAATCTTCTTTCAAACCATTTTGTTTTCATGAATGAAAATATATCATCTTATGTTCTGGAGATAATTTCCTCCAGCCATGACAGAAACAGCTGGCTCTATTTAGCCTGCTGTGTCATGGTTTTGGAACACTGTTTTAACAAAGTCTTTCTTAAAGTTTTTTTAAAGTGGCAACTTTTGGCATAGTTTATTATAAGAAAATGAACTCCTACTCCTTTTATGTTACTTTTGGTGTTTTCCTCTTTCCAGAGTACAGTTCTTTTGCTCAATATTCTACCTTTTCAGTTTATAAAAACACTATCTCACCTTCTGGCAGCCTTCTACAAATTATAGATACTCACAGTAGAGGGCAGCAAAGGAGCATGTGTCAAGATGGGATTGCTGGCACACATCCTGAAGCTCTGGGCTGGGCTCCCTTTGGATGGTCTTTCAGAGGAAGGGAAGCAACTCCTGAAGTAGGAGCTCAGAAGACAGTGTGGAAATAAGCTACTAGATACGTCAAAAACTGAAAATCGAGAAAATTTAAACATATTGATCTATCTTATATCTTATTTTCATGGGCTAGAATACACATATTTTTAACAATAACAGACTTTATAATTTAATGATTTATCCTGTTGTGTGTTTGTTTGCTTGCTTTCCTGAAAAAAAATGTAACAGTGATGATTTGTAACAGACTCTATTTCATTACTTGGATAGGCAGAATTCAAGTATGACTTATAAATCTTTTCCTCTTTTCAAAGATCATGCCTAAGAGTTGATATCAGGTAGCTTAATGTTTTCTTATGTACCCAGAGTGTGAACACATACAGAGAATTGAATTACGTAGTACTGTAAACTTTGCACTATGAGCCTCTGAACATGGCTGTCGTAGATGCAAACCCTTGCTGGACCCAAAAGATGCCTCTATTGACTGAGGAGCAGCTTAGAGCAATGTTCGCTTAGAACGAGGCCATCAAGTTAGACTATGTTAGCTCCATGGAGTTTATACAAAGCCCTAAAGTCTGTAAAGCTTGACAGATGGAACAATCTGGTTTTTTTAAAGTCTCCCATCACAACAGGAGGTAGAAGTTGAGAGGAAAGCAAATAGGATTAAGTGTGGCTGTACTTACAGGTCAATCACAAAGACAGTCACTATTAAACCAGCATCCTTCCTTAGAGGAAACACTATCCAGGAGCAATGCTGTTCATACTACCTGGAAGACTTTGATAGATCCAGTTGCAAAAATAATGGATGCAGCATGATAGCTGCTTGCTGATGGCATTTGTCCAGAAAAACTACCAGAATAACTACTGAAAAAAAACAGGAAGTAAATGTTCATTTTGACAAGGAGGAGCATATTCATACTGACAAATGATTATTCATGGCAATCATAAATAATAATGGTTGTTTGCATAGGTGATGGCATAATTCCATGCTTTTTAGAGTCTAAGGTGGTTTTTTTTGTCCCCTACATATCAACACCTTTAATCCCATGAGCACCTCTAACAGATGGTAGGCAAAGAGATTTTCAACCAGGAAGAAGATTGTTCCCACTGCATGTGAATGCACAGTCTTGATATAGCTGTTAATTTCACATTGAAAGGAATTATTCACCCAGACAAGTCATAAAATCAAATGTGTGATTGTGTCTAAAAGAAGACTAGAAATCACTTTTAAATAGCCATAACATAGCAACTCCAAAGGATTAAAAAAAAAAAAAAGAATTGCATTATG
The DNA here is from genome assembly GCF_030254825.1 of Meriones unguiculatus. Lineage (NCBI taxonomy): Eukaryota > Metazoa > Chordata > Mammalia > Rodentia > Muridae > Meriones > Meriones unguiculatus. The sequence continues at coordinate 65,508,579 of NC_083351.1, read as the reverse complement.
ATTTAAGTGGAATTTTGAATTATGGTTACATAATATAACAATGTATGTTAAAATTAGTGATATTTCATGTTTGATAAAAAAATTTTAAAAATTGTTCCCATTTTATGAGCAGGTAATCCGAAGCCCAGAAAGACAACATTTTCCAAGAGAACACAGAGAAATACAAATTCCCATCTACCATAAATTGCCTTTTATTCAAAATAGAAATACTAAAAGTGACTGTCATTCACTCTTTCCCACTCCTTCTCATTAAAAACTATTAGTGTTTTTCTCTTAAAAGGAAAATTAGGCCTTTGTAAGGTGTATTTTCAAAAAAAGAACTGGAATGTCAGTTTAGTGTATGTACTGCGATGTTCTGTCTTAGTTCAGGAAAGGAATTATTTTTTAAAGTAAAATTATTTTTTAAAAAATAGTCCTTTGCGTTTCATACCATGTATTTTGATCATATCTATCCTCTTTTCCAAGTCTTCCCAGATCACCTGCCCCCTCATTCCTTCTCACCCAATTTCGTGTTCTTCCTTCTTCCTTTCCTGTATTTCTTCCTCCCTCCTCCTTCCTCCCTCTATCTCTCCCTTCCTTCTTTCTCCCTTTCTTTCTTTCTTTCTTTCTTTCTTTCTTTCTTTCTTTCTTTCCCCCAAATATTTGTGGCCTTCCACTGGAGAGTGATTCTAGTCTTGGAGAAAACTGTATCTACCTCTCCCGTGAAAGAAAATGAATTTCTAAAAACCTAAATATCAAAAGGTTTTTTTTTTTAAATTATGACATACTTAAAGCAGTTAAAGTCATATAGTATGACTATAGGAAGTTGGCAGAATAAAGCCATTAAAAACCCATTAAAAAGTTTTAATGTATGTAAACCTTACCCAAAACCTAATGGCTGAGCATCCTCAAGTAGTCTGTAGTTAAAATTTCAAATACAGATATAAAAAAACCAAGTGAATTATTTTACTACAAACATTGTGTCTGCTTATGTCAACAATTCTATGTCTCCTTACTCTCTAGGGTGTGTGCTATAGTTTAAAAGTCACCATACTTAGCCAACTGGTCCAGAGAACCATCACTGGGAGCATTTTATAGTATCACCTGATAGTTCTGAAGTACAAATGTTGAGTCAGACTCTGGATCCATTTCAAATTCACACTCAGCTTCTAGTTCTGAGGAGAAAGTGTCAACCACAGTACCCATTTATCACGTTCCCACGAAGGGGGTGCTTTCCGTTGCTGGAATTCTGCATCAATCTGAAAACTGAGGTTTTGTTTGCCTCTGAAGAGTGCAAACAGAGGTGGATTTCAGTTTGAATACTGGCAGGCTGAGGCCTTTTACTCTATCACATTGAGGATGACTTCCCGTAGGACAGGCAGAGCCTATGTCATATCAGGCCGTGATGTCTGAGGCAGTGTTTCCTTCTAGGCGGCCATCTATCCACAGAGAGTGTGTGGCTGTGCATTACTGTGTAAAGCAACTGATGCGGTGTGTTTTATTCTCTGGTGGCTTACTTGGCAGAAATGGAGAGGAGAATGTTTCTGAGTAGGAAAAAAACACCCAAATTGTCTACTTTCTACATCTAGCAAATTAGCTATCACTGTTTTTCACAAACAGTTCTTTCCACTAACAATACAATTTGCTTTTGTCAGATGGGAGCTCAGCTGAAACCTCCCCTTGTAAGGAGAAGCTCTCATTTCAAGGAGAAAAAAAATCATGAAAATAAGAGGGGCTGTCATAAAAGTAGGCAGGAGAATGTCCACCCATGTGGCTCTTATCTTTCGGCTACTGGTGCCTTCCTCTTCATATTCAACTGCTTCTTTCCTGATGAAATTTTTAGTGAGTATATGTTGGGAAAGTCCCATATATACATTGGCCACTTAATTTAAAACAACCAAGTTTTGAAGCACATTTTCTTGCCAATTTCATTTGGGTCTGGGTTGAAACCTAGAGTGATTTCTACTTCTTCAAGGAGACAAGTAAGTAGAAGTTCCAGGAAAGCTCTTTTTGTTTCACCATAAAAAAGACATACTTACTGATTCCTAGTACCTCAGCATTTTCTAGCAAAGATACAATTCCTTATAAGGGCAGGCCAGAGAGATACCTTTATATAGTCAAAGATGAAAATGGCCCAACTACCAGAGTGGGCATATACCCATTATTTTATAAGACAATAACAGAATGTGAATATTCTAGACATTAATTTGTTTCACTAAGTTGTCACCTGCATCTTTAACATTATTATTTCATTTGTAGAAAAGACCAAATTTGAATACTTGGCTATAAACACTTTTACTTGCTTGCTCAATATTACCTTAGTTCAATTTTAAACATAAAGATTCTTTACAACTTAAATTTTAATGTGTATGTTTCATGGGTCTTAAAATTATTCTGGTTTGAATTACTTTCTGGGCTAAATACTGCAGTGGCTAGCCCTGGAAAGAGAAGATGTATTTTGAAAATCCTAACAGGATAAAGCAACATGAATACTCAGAGAACTTAGATACACACACACACACACACACACACACACACACATAGAGTGGGATGAGAGAAGATACTTTAGAGGGTATAATTGTAGCATTTCATGAACACAATTATTTGCTGATGAGAAGTGGAATGGTTGACACAGAACTCAGATGAAAAATAACACTTAAAAGACTTCTTACTTAATTCAAACTAGTCTATTGTTCAATTTTCTTTTTAATTTTGAAACAATACAAGAAAATATTGTCTCCTTCTACCTATCCATCTCTTCTCTGTTGTCATGCCTATCACTGCTGTGGCCCTTTCTGAGGAATTTCCTTTAACCAGTACTGGCTTGTTAGGGGTCAACTTGACACAAGCTGGAGTCATCAGAGAAGAAGGGCCTCGGCTGAGAAACACCTCCATGAGACCCACCTGTGAGGCATTTTCTCCATCAGGGATCAGTGAGGGAGGGCGCAGCCCACTGGGAGTGGTGCCGCCACTGGGTTTTCTAAGACAGCAGGCTGAGCAAGCCAGGAAAAGCAAGCCTCCATGGCCTCTGAATCTGTTCTTGCCCTGTTTGAGTTCTTGTCCTGACTCCTTCTGTGGAATGTGGAAGTGTAAGCCAAACAAACCCTTTTCTCCACACTTGCTTTCTGGTCATGGTGTTTTGTTGTAGCACTAAAAACCCTAGCTAGGTCATCTTTCCTGTGAGCCGGGCGCCTCCTACGTGGAAAGTCCACATGTCAGTGTCCCGGGTGATATTTGAGGAGGGGTGCAGGTGATGTGGAGCCTGCGTTTTCTGAGGAGATGTGAGAAACGGCAGCTGCTTGTTAGATAGACAGAAACTGATATAGCTTCTTCATTCTTCAGGTGATAGGAAGGCAGATGGTGAAAAACAGAGTCACAAACTAAGGAGTAATAACTTTTCTCCCAAAGTTCTGAAGACACAAAGAGGCTTTCTCATGTGCTTTGTATTATCAGAATAACTGTAGCAATTCTGACCAGAACAGTGAAGAATTAGGTGAAAATGTGTCAGATTTAATAGTTCAATTTTCTTTTCAGATAACTGATTTGGTGGATACGTTTGAAAATGCTTTATCAAGGTGCACTTCACTCACTTATGGTATAAATATGACTGGGTTTTATACAGTCTTTGACATTTGCAACCATCACAGTGAGTTCTGGACTTTGCACCACGTTATATAGAAGCCTCACACCAGTACTGTGACCTCCTTTTCCACATTTGTCACTTGAGGGGCATTTGAGTTTTCACACTTTCTGGCTGTCTTGAATACTACTTCTATAATAATATTCAGCTTTGCTGTGCATACAACTTTTCATTTCTCCGTGCTGTGCAACAAGAGGTTGAAATGCTGGCTCAGTAAGTCACTCTGCAGTTAAGTGCCTGAGGTTGTTCAAGGTTGTTATATGGAGCAGGCACCACGCCTCTACAGTGCATTCTGATTCTTCTGCATTCTTGATATTGTCTGTTGAGTCTCACCATCTTGTGAGGGCGCACTGTACTCTCATTGACACTTGATCACTGATAGTTTCAAGAAGCTTATTATATGCTTCTTGACCATTTCAAGAATTTTTATTTTTGTATATTTATATATATGTGTGTATCTGTGTGTGCCTTTGTGCACAACACCTAGAGGATGTTAGACATTAGCTACCTCTTCAAGCTCTCTCTGCCTTATTTCTCTGAGAAAGGGCCTCTCACTGAACCTGGGGATAAATGGGCAGCCATCAACACCCAGTGATCCTCCTGTAACCACAGCAAGGTGGGCACATGGGTGTTTCAGGCCACACTTGACTTCTAATGTGGGTGCTGGGGATTTGAACTTACGTCCCCATGCTGATATAGCACTTACCCACAGAGTTCTTGGCTGTTTTTGTATCTTCATTTCAGAAATGCCTGTTTAGAGTTTATTCCCCCTTTTAAATAGTTTCACTTCCTGTTTATTCTTGAGTTGTGAGCTTTTTATGTATTATGGGCTTGCGTTGCTTATCACATAGAAGGCTTAAAAAGGATTTCTCCATTCTGGGTGAGAGCACTTTCACTCTCGTGCTGTTCACACTTCCATTTGTGTCTTGGATAGACTTCGAGTTTTCTTTTCTTTCTTTCTTTTTATAAATGAGCAACGTAAAAAAAAGGATCCAATGTTACTCTTCCTCACAGTGTCCATCTATTCAAGAATCATTTATTGAAAGGGCTGTTCTTTGATTATTAAATCTTACTTTTGTTGAAGACAGCTTGGCAATAAACATATGATTTTGCTGCTTGACCTATAGTTTTATTCTGCTGATCTGTTTATATGCCTGCTCTTGCAGAAGTAATGTGCTCTTTGATTACTGTTGCTTTGTTAAACACAGAAACTGAGGCGTACAAATTCTTCTATTTTGTTCTAGTTTTCCAAGATCATTTTTATATTCCTGTCTCCCTATAACTCCATATGGAGCTTAGAGTCAACTTGTAAATTTTCTCTTCTCCTCTTCTCTATTATTTTTCTTCCCTTACTTTCTCCTTTCTGCCTTGCTTGTCATTTTATTTTTATTTGATATGTTTAGGTAGGTGCAGCTATACTTCTAATAGAAATCAAACCTAATTTGCAGACCAGTGGGGAATATATCCATTTTATCAATATCAACTTTCCTAACTCATGAACTCTTGTTTGTTTCTTCTCAAATATAGGTCATGGTGTTTTGAGTACTGCTTTACTTTAATTTAATTTATTATAATGTATTTTATTTTTATGTTATTATACATGAATTAAATTTGCATCGTTCCTTGCATGTACATAGAAATACTATTGAATTTTGTATTTTTCTTGTTTCTTGAAATCTTGTTAAACTTATTTATAGTTATAATAGTTGATGGAATATTCTTGATAAAAAAATCAAGAGCAGGAAATTTCTATATATATGAAGATGCTTGCTTGCATGGTAGTAGCAGGCTGCCCTCTCCCTGTCTAGTCAAGTCAGAGTTCTGTGCTGTGTAACACAGAGAGCCTACCTGGGTGCCCCTGAGTTCCCCTGAGCAGGGCATACTTCCCATGCCTTTTGCATCTCAGTGAGGGTAACAACCTATAAACCACAAAAAATATGGAAAGTAAAGCCCACATTTCAAAATTCATGAAACTTTTCTTTCTCTGTTTTTTATGGAGAAAACCAAGGTAGGTAGGCAGTTTTAATTGTCTTCCTCCTTCTGACATTAATGTTAATGCATCGATCAGTTTTTAGTTAGAAGACTGAAAGCAAAATCTTTTCTTTTCTTTTTTTTTTTGAATTTTATTTTTTCTTATCAGTTACATTTTATTAACTCTGTATCCCAGCCGTGTCCCGATCCCTCATTCCCTCCCAGTCCTTCCCTCCCTCCCTACCTCATCTCCACCGTGCCCCTTTCCAAGTCCACTGATAGGGGGGGACCTCCTCCCCATTCATCTGATCCTGTTTTATCAGGTATCTTCAGGACTGGCTGCAAAGCCCTCCTCTGTGGCCTAACAGGACTGCTCCTCCCTTTGGGGGTGGGGAGACCAAAGAGCCAGTCATTGAGTTCCTGTTAGAAATAGTCCTTGTTCCCCTCACTTTGGGAAACCAATTGGTTACTGAGCTACCACAGGCTACATCTGAGTGGAGGTTCTAGGTTATATCCATACATGGTCCTTGGTTGAATGTCAGTCTTAGAAAAGACCCTGTGCCCAGATATATTTGGTCCTTGTGGAGCTCCTATCCTTTCTGTATCAGACTAACTCCCCTCCTTTCTTATGATTCCCTGTACTCTGTCATGAGTCTTTGCTTTGAAAACACTGCTAGTTAGAGTCTTTGAGATACGCTCAGTAGACTCCTGTCATACGTTCAATGCACATCCCATCTGTCTTTCTAAATGAGGATTGATCATCTTACCCCATGTCTGCTCAATTGATTATCTTTTTTAGGTGTATAGATTTCATTATGTTTATCATATCTTATAGGTCTATATAAAGGAGTATATGCCATGTTTTTCTTTTTCCTTCTGGGATATTTCACTCAGAATGATCTTTTCTAGATCCCACCATTTGCCTGCAAATTTCATGATTTCCTCCTTTTTGATTGCTGAGTAGTATTCCATTGTATAAAAATACCACAATTTCTGTACCCATTCTTCCATTGATGGACATCTGGGTTGTTTCGAGGTTCTGGATATTACAAATAGAGCTGCTATAAACATGGTTGAGCAAGTATCCCTTTTGTGTACTTGAACAAACTTTGGGTATATACCTAGCAGTGGTATAGCTGGGTCTTGAAGAAGCACTATTCCTAATTGTCTTAGAAAGCGCCAGATAGCTTTCCAGAGTGGTTGTACCAGTTTACATTCCCACCAGCAGTGGAGGAGGGTTCCCCTTTCTCCACAACCTCTCCAGCATGTGTTGTCGCTTGAGTTTTTCATCTTGGCCATTCTGATGGGTGTAAGGTGATATCTCAGGGTCGTTTTGATTTGCATTTCCCTAATGGCTAATGAGGATGAGCATTTCTTTAAGTGTTTCTCTGCCATTCGATATTCCTCTATTGAGAATTCTCTGTTTAGCTCTGTTCCCCATTTTTTAATTGGATTACTTGGTTTGCTGCTTTTTAGCTTCTTTAGTTCTGTGTATATACTGGATATTAGTCCTCTGTCAGATAAAGGGTTAGTGAAGATTCTTTCCCAATCTGTAGGCAGTTGTTTTGTTTTGATGACAGTATCCTTTGCTTTACAGAAGCTTTTCAGTTTCATGAGGTCCCATTTATTGATTGTTGCTCTTAGAGCCTGTGCTGTTGGTGTTCTGTTCAGAAAGTTGTCTCCTGTGCCAATGAGTTCTAGGCTATTCCCCACTTTTTCTTCTAACAGATTTAGAGTATCTGGTTTTATGCTGAGGTCCTTGATCCACTTGGACTTTAGTTTTGTGCAGGGTGATAAATGTGAATCTATTTTCATTTTTCTGTATGTAGACATCCAGTTGGTCCAGCACCATTTGTTGAAGATGCTGTCTTTTTTCCATTGAATGGATTTGGCTTCTTTGTCAAATATCGAGTATTCATAGGTGTGTGGGTTTATTTCTGGGTCTTCTATGCAGTTCCATTGATCCTCCTTTCTGTTTCTATGCCAATACCATGCAGTTTTTATTACTGTTGCCCTGTAGTACAGCTTGAGCTCAGGGATGGAGATACCTCCAGATGATCTGTTGTTGTACAGGATCGTTTTGGAGATTCTGGGTTTTTTGTTTCTCCATATGAAGCTGAGAATCTTTTTTTTCAAGGTCTGTAAAGAATTGAGTTGGTATTTTGATAGGAATTGCATTGAATCTGTAGATTGCTTTTGGCAGTATGGCCATTGAAAACAAAATCTTAAACCTTTTCATGGCTTCTCAATGATACTCTTAGGAATCTTCACAGTGCTAACACTTACCTCTGGCATGTACCAGCCATGGATCTTTTCAGTATCTGTTTCTAACTTCAAATTCTGCTTTAAACATTTCTTTGTTTGGAAACAATTTTTTGTTCATATTGTGTTACTATGGTTTATCAAAATATCAGTCCTCTATCCACTCCTAATTAAATATTAAGAGTTCTGTGCCCTGGAGGAGAACTTAATACTGTTCTTTTTCTAAGTAGACACAGCATCAATCTGCCTTCTAAATGCTTTCCCTATAGTCATAGATTAGCACAGCTGTCAGCTCTCCTCAGAGATGCCCCTTATTGCAGTGGACTGCTGTTAACAGACTCACTGCTTATTAGAGTCCTTAGAATAAGGAACTGTGAGGTGCTCACCCTCAGTGAGATAAACATATGTCTCTCTCCTCCTGAGGTGCAGAGAACATTGCAGAGGAGGGGGCAGAAAGACTGCAAGAGCCAGTGGTTGGTGATGGCTTAACGTAGTTTCTTCCAGACATACCATGACACTGCACTCATGTGCTCACGGAGACCAGGACCAAGGCCTAACAATCAACATTTCAACATGGATGGGAAATGGCTCATAGGAACCTACATTCTACTGAAAACTAAAACAGTTGAAGCATGCTGGGGGAAAGAGAGTCAGTTTTATTCAGGGATGTAGCCTCTTAAAGGTTCCCATTCTTCAGTGGATGGTCCTACATCTATGTAAATACAGATGGTTCATATCAAAATCATCAAAATCATAGAAAGATATAAAATTGGGGTATATGGAAGAAACATAGATATTACTGAAATGCATTGTATATGGATGGGTATGGAATTCTCTGAAAATAAAACAAAATTTTAAAAAGAATAAAAACTACTCCTTATAAAATTTATAAGTTGATAAAATTATTGCAGTTTTTATTGCAGTATTTTGAAAGTTATCCACTTTTGCCAATTAGAATAATGTTCCTCAATAGCCAACTTTGAATGTGACAATTTTCTTTTTGGAGTCTTGAAAACTTTATGAAATCAATGATGAGTTAAAAAAAAACTTTATTTTTTCTACAGTGTGTCAGACACCCTTGCAAGGTTAACTAGAGTGTCAATTTGATGAATTAAAACGAAAAAAGTCTTGAGTGAGGGTCACCTGTGGGTATAACTGTTGATGTTGTTTCCAGAGAAGGCTAGATCTTGGGGATCTACTGTTTTAATCACTTCATGGATTCATAACATGATAGCATTACCTTCAGGTGGTGGCAGGTGTGGAGGGGAGTTGGAGGAAGCAGGTCACTAGGAAGTGTCTGTGAGGCTGTTTCTCCATGGCCTCATCTCTAGCCCACTGCTTTCTACATCCCATGTACCAGGAACACATGCTCCTGCTGCTGTGACATTCTGTCCAGCTGCATGAGCCAGGTGATCCTGGACTGCATCCTTTGAAGCCTTGAGCCAGAATAAAACTTTTCTTTCTAAAGTTGTTTCTGTCAAAAATTTGGATACACTCATGAGATAAATGACTAATTTACTCATCTCTGATTTTGTCTTTAAAGAACAGCATGTAGAGACTGAGGATAAAAAGAAGTTTTGAGTTTGGGCCCAATAATCATAAATTCTGAAAAGTGTTATTTCCTTCCTTTTCCTTCGGCAAATACTCAGGAATACAAAATTAGTAGAAAAAATGGTGCTTTATTTGTGTCTTTGTTGTACATATAATAAAGTGAAAAATAAAAAAAAACATAATTTTGCATGAGCTGAAAGTAGGCAACAAGTAGAATCTTACTCATGTCTATTTATATACAACATCATATAGCAGAGGAAAAACTAATTAAGGTGATATGAGTCTCCAGAAGTATTCAGAAATGATAAAACCATGAAGACATGTCTTCCTGCGCTTCCAGAAACTCGAAGTTCTGGGAAAAAAAGATTTCCGTGAAAACAAAACAAAACAAAACAAAAACAGACAGGAAGGAGCAGGTGGATTAGATCCCGCTTCTGTACATGTTTTCCCTTGGTCCTGGAGCAAAGCAGAATCGGACACTCTGTGTTGTTCCTGTCAGCATAGTCAGCAGTAACCTCAGTAGCCCCGAGGTAGTTAGGGGGGCAGAGGAGCAAGCACATGGAGATCCCTCCTATGCATCAGCTAATTTCCCACTCTAGCGCTAGCCTTGGGAACTTAAGAAATCCCAGACAGATGCTTTTTCCAAGGGTAAGGGAGAAAGTAAAATTTGATCTTGCTGAAAAGGAAATAAAAACAAACAGTACATCTGTGAATTATTTAAATCCAGCATTAAAAGGATAATGCTGAAGATTTCACTAGGAAACTTAAGCACTTCTGCCTAGGCACCTGGTGTTTTTTTTTTGTTTTGTTTTGTTTTTTCTATTCTATGCAAGTCTGTCCTTAATCAGTGGTTTTGGCTTATTTCCTGTTTGAATATGTGGTTTGCTTAATTTCTGCCAAGCATTCAGCCAAGCCTTATGATTTTCTCATCTTGGTGACACTATTGAAGGAAGCTGGGCTCTAGTCAAAATGTATACATGTCAGAGGTGGACTCCCTGGTGTTGGAAACATGGGGGTACATTTGCTACTTATTTATCCATAGAAAGAAGAGGCCTCTAACATAAATATTTGCTCTTCAGGTAAATAAAGAGAAGGACAATGATATGTAGGCTTCCTTCTGGGTACTGGGATGCAGGAAGGTGTATGTAAACCTAGGAAGCAATAGGATACACCGAGGCTAGAAGATCAGACTGTCATTCTCCCAGTCCTGTTTTTGGAGATGCAGAAAGCTTGTGACAAACAAGATTGCTAAGTATGTTAGTTTGCTATGGCTGGTGAGTGGAATACCTATGTTAGCTCACTATGGCTGGTGAGCAGAAAACCCAAGGAAGGTACCTAAGCAGTGAGTGTATTTTCTGATAGTTCTGGATGCTGGGGTTTGAGACATGTGGGCAGGAATGCTCTCTAATGAGACCCCTATTTTAGTTTGTTGTTGGCTCTCTTCTTGACATTTCCTAAGATTTTCTGTATTTACTGGTCTCTTTCCTCTTTTTATACTCTTGAATTAAGGGGACCAGCATTACAACCTCAGTTAGTTTTAAGACTGTCCAGATTCACTCATATTGGAGGATTGAGATGTTATCTGAAATTTGGTGAGGAGGAGGGTGGATACAATTTAGTGTACAGTACTCAGAAAGCCATTATTCTTTTTAAGGTGCATTGTGAAGTGAAACCTGTTCATCTTCCTCATCTCTCTCCCTCTTTCTCTTATAGATTATATATATAAGTACATGTACATAAGCACACTTTGTAAATGGTGACATCCCTGTATACCCCACATACATACAGATAGCCTTGCCATAGTGTTTTGTTGCTTTGAATCTATGAGTTTCTACTCTTCCTAATGCATGATTAGCAACTGATATTGTTTATTGGTGTTTCCAATGATTAATGTTTCCTATATGGAAGTCAAGGTAGACAGTCACAACAACCAGCACAGCAGTAGAAATGTGATCAGTATTGAGTAATATGCTTATTTGTTTATTGTCCCATTTACTTAAAACATGAGAGCAATTACCATCCCCATCTCAACAATGGCAGAGAGGCTTAGAGAATTAGTGAGTTGCCAAAGACTACAAAGCTCGTAAATCCTTGGCTAGTTCCTAACCTTCACAAAATAGAAATTTAGCACAATGACAAGAAACTGGGAGCCTTGACAAACCTCTATTTTTACCACACAACTTGACCATTAGTGGTAGGGCCAGATTTTTGAGTAGGGGAGCCTTGGATAGATAGATCTGCTGTGCATTGTTATAACATTCGAGGCTGTTTGTGTTCATTCTTTACTATTGCTCTTCTGTAAGTTTCTGTATTTCTGTTGTTGAAGGGTGTCAAAGAGTAGCACACACTGGGAGAACCACAAAATACGACTGGGAAAGAAATGTAACCAACTAATTTAAATACACCGTGGTAAACCTGGCACTTCACTGAGCCTGTTCAAATGATATAGTAGACTATAGAAAAACATGGGGTGCCTGAAGAGGTCAGGACATAGTTTATTAAGCCATAGTCCTGGGATATAAATGAAAAGTAAGTAAAAGTTTGCCAGGCTGGGCAGGAGGTGATCCACACAGAGTCATAGCATGTTTTTATGTGGTGCCATTTATGTTGACCTGTAGGGGGTTGTTCTGTAGAATCTTTACAACAAAAATTAGATCATCTTGGCCCATACCTTCTACATCTTGTTCCTCTAGCCATAATCCATGTTTCCTGTCATATCATTGGTCCTTGGATTAAAATAATAATAATGTGACAACTCTAGCTATCACAATAGTTGCACAAACTCTGGGCTATGAAAACATTTTGTACCATAAGAGCACTCCACCTCAACAGTTTTGAAAGCTATGGAAACTCATAACCATCTCAAAGTACCGTAATTATATAATTGGATCAACACTATGATTTTTAAGACAGATTCCCCTCTCCTGCTACTCCAAGGGAGAAGAGAAAATACCAGCCCACACAGCCTAACAGTTTCCTCACTTCATTTTCTCACTGACTTTCGATCAGTGTGAAGTTCATCAAGATCCTGCTTTTTCCATACTGGAAGGATTTTGCTTCTAACACGTAATCCCCAGTCACTTGCAGAGTAGCAAACAACTCTCCCTTTGAGGTCATTAAGTTCACACTTCCTAACAGTCTGATGGAAGCCCCTTAGTTCCTCTTAACTCAGTTCAATATCAATCTCTTTCTCTGCCTAATTTGCTCAGGCCCGTCTTTAGTCTTAAATACAAGTTACCAATCTCTGGATAATGGTATCTTTTCGACCTTTGCTCTGGTCCCTTCTCCATTCGTGATCTTACAAACCTTCATAGTATTATCTTCAGTTTTCTTGCTTCCTGCTGCAAAGCTGCAACTATCAAAAAAGGAAAAAAGGCAGGAGGGAATAGGACAGGAAGGGGACTTGATTCTGCCTCTGTGATGCTGTGGTTGTTGCTGTGGCTGTCTACCTCAAAATGTTATGGTACTAATGTTACCATATAGGAAACAGATCATTGGCAATACCAATCAGCATTATCAGCTGCTAATAGAAGAGCAGAAATGCATAGATTCAAAGCAACAAAGCCCTATGGCAAGGCTATCTGTATTTTTGTGAGGTACATGGAGATGTCAACATGTATTTAGTGTGCTTATATAGATGTATTTATATGTATCATCTATAAGAGACAGAGGGAGAGAGATGAGGAAGGCAAACAGGTTTTATTTCATAATGGTTTTCTGAGTGTTGTACACTAAATTGTGTCCCCTGTCCCCACCAAACTTCACATGCTAAAGTCCTAATCTTCCAATCTGAGTGTGTCTGGACAGTCTTACAAATAAGTGAGGTCATAACACTGATCCCATTAATTCTTCTTGTAATAGTCCAGAAGATAGATAGCTTAGATCGAAGGAGACCAGGAAAACTTGGAGACCATGGGGACAGATGTAAAGGGTTAGACTAACAGTAAAGAAAATGAGACTTTAGGCTATTTCCATGGGAATTAGTATGGAAAACTGACAGAATGAAAAAGTTCTATGAAAAAACCCACTTAAAAAGCAAATAGTATAGGTTAATGAAATATCCACAGAGAAGAAGATTTGCCTTGTCTTTTTGGTGGGGTGGATAGTGATGATCCAAATGAGGAGCATACAAGCTAACATTTGGACAGATGTCCTTAAAATGAAAAGAAATAAAATGAAGAATAATGGTAGCTGACCTATAGTGTCCCAAATGGAAACGAGACAAGCAGAAAAGAGAGCTGACATTTCCTCAATGATAATTGAGCTCTATGCTTTGAGCAGAGGTTGCCTACCAGGCATGGAGCTGAAAAATATATTACACTGCCTTTTTGGATATGTTTAATCTAAGCCCTTAGATAAAAGGCCTTACAGGGAGAGGCGTGAATATATGTATGTTGATCAAATTGTTTTTTTTTTTTTTTTACTACTTAAAGTGCTTTCCAAGTGATTCAGATGATCGATAAAGCGGGGACCCACATTCTTACTTAATCCCATCAGCAGTTCAGTGAGAGAAGTTAAGATAACTTTGCAAGCTAATAATAAACTAGACCGGTATAGGATGCTGCAACTCAGGGCTTCTGGGAAAGAAAGGTGATTCTTTTCCAGAATGGGTGTGTTAGTTAATGAAATGATGCAGTGGAGAAGGCTTGTTAAAGCCACCCTGTGGGGCTGCATCTGCTTGGTGGAATGCTTACTGCTCTGCCTGACTGCCTTCCAGCTAGGTCTGGAAGACAGTTCTAGCTGATGAGTTCTCTAACAGCGTCCCATTAGACTGGCCATGCTTTACAGAGATACCCTGACATGGGACTGTTTGCAAGAGGCAGCAAGGTTTATTTTCTACAGGGTGGGTATCTCTTCACAAAGGATATGAGCCCCGTAGTAGCTTGAAATATGAATGTGGCTGCAGTTTCTTCTCCTTGGTCACTGGTGACCTTTTGTGTGTTACTCACTCTTCCTCTGTATCTTCATATATCTACAGGCTTATTAAGGCTGTGATGAGGATTAAAAGAGAAAATACTTGCAAAGATCTTAGGCTAGTGCCTAGGGCCTTGATATGTATCCAGTAAATAAACGAGTATCTCACAGAGAGGCGTCTCCCACATTCTTTGCTATACAGTACTAAAGGAAGAGCTAGGATGTTTTCCTGACATGAGACCACACCCTTGAAAAGTACCAGGTTAGATTTTAAGTGTGAGTCTGGTTGACTTTGACCTTATGTTCTTACTATAGCATGATAACAAACTTCAGCCAAGAACAAATGAGCCTGAATTGAACAGGGTAAAAACATGAGTTATCTGAAAACCAAGGTAGCCTGTGATTAGAACAAAAAAGGGTAGGGCACAAAATGTTGCAATTGACCTTACTACCTTCTAGGACAAGCCTCAACTATGGGATGATGAAAATATGACAGCATCAGAACTGAAATAGAAACTATGAAGAAAGGTGGTGGTTGCTGGGAGAATGTGTGTGGTCCTAAATTCAATTTTCAGCTCTCCACGAACAAAGTATTTGAAAGATTTTTAGAAAGTGAAAGCAAAGTATAAAACAAAAGATTAAGAGTCAACCTGTAATCTGAGGAAAGCAGTTTTACAAGAATAGAAAAAAAAAAGATTACACTTTGCCCTATAGTAAATGATGCATAGTCATAACAATATAACTATTAGTTAATTAACTGAACATAGTAATATAACTATTAGTTAATTACCTAATAGTTAATTAATAATTTAATTATTAACTAATAATATAACTATTAATTAACTGAAGAATGAAACTATTAAGTGGGTTGGAGGAAGCAATGTGCTAGAGTTTAACTTCTCTTTTCATAGAATAAAATCAATAAATAACGTGTAAAACAGAAATGAATTATTAACATAGACATACTAGTGATATAGTGATATTTTTTCCTTTTTTTAAATTATTATTATTTTTTTATATTTTATTCACTTTGTATTCCCCCATAAGCCCCTCCCTCCTCCCCTCCCGATCCCACCCTTCCTCCCCCTTCTTCATGCATGCCCCTCCCCAAGTCCACTGGTAGGGGAGGTCCTTCTCTCCTTCCATCTGATCTTAGTCTATCAGATTACATCCGGAGTGGCTGCATTGTCATCTTCTGTGGACTGGTAAGGCTGCTCTCCCCTCAGGGGGAGGTGATCAAAGAGCAGGCCTATCAGATTGTGTCGGAGTCAGTCCCTCTTCCCATTACTATGTAACCCGCTTAGATACTAAACTGCCATGGATTACATCTGCGCAGGGGTTCTAGGTTATCCACATGCCTGATACTTGCTTGGAGTATGGGTCTCTGGGAAGACCCCTGTGTTCAAATCTTCTAGTTCTGTTGCTCTCCTTGTGGGGTTCCTGTCCTCTCCATAACCTACTATATCCCACTTCTTACATAAGATTCCATGCACTGTGCCCAACAGTTGGCCATAAAGTCTCAGCGTCTGCTTTGATAGTCTGCAGGGCAGAGCCTTTCAGAGGCCCTCTGTGGCAGGTTCCTAGGTTGTTTCCTGCTTTCTTCCCCTTCTGATGTCCATCCTCTTTGCCTTTCAGGATGGGGATTGAGCGTTTTAGTCAGGGTCCTCTCTCTTGATTAGTTTCTTTAGATGGACAGATTTTAGGTTTATCCTATAAGTCTATATGAGTGAGTATATACCGTGTGTGTCTTTCTGCTTCTGGGACAGCTCACTCAGGATGATCCTTTCCAGGTTTCACCATTTACCTACAAATTGCATGATTTCCTTATTTTTCATTGCAGAGTAATACTCCATTGTGTAGATGTACCACAATTTCTGAGGGGCATCTGGGCTGTTTCCAGCTTCTGGATATTATTTTTTTTAAAAAAGAAAGAGAATGAAGAATGTCAACTGGCTACTTCTCCAAGAAAAGAGTTAGAAGACTAATGAATCTATGATTAAGGAAAAAACATATTTCTACTCTTATTTTATGTTTTTTTTAAATATTTTTTCTTTCTACTAGGGCTTTGCACACATCTTTCCACTGATCTACATTTACTCTGACCCATTTAAAAATATTTTGAGACAGGTTCTCAGTATGTGTTCCAACCTAGACTCGACTTTGTTCTTTATTCCAGGAAGAATTTTCCATTATCTAGCCTCAGCCTTTTAAGTAGCTACAATAACCAGTCTTTAAGTGATCTTTAAATTACCCTTGTTTTTCTTTTTCTAGTAAGCTATTCTTGCTTAAGGAATGCAAACATATTCTCTTAAAAATTACCTAATCACAGTTTAAGTTAATATTTTCTAGTGTCTCTGCCTCTTCATCTACTTTAAATTTTTTTTCTCTATTTTTGTCAGTATCCTCTTCTGTGAGGGAAGGCTTGGTTTCTTTGTAAACTCAGTTATGTTACATTAATATGTTTTTTTTTTTTTTTGTTGTTGTTGTTTGTTTTAATCCCATGTGTGGGATTTTAGCTGGCTATAGTTTTTCCACACCTGTTGATTGTCTTGTGCAGGGTGTGGCTTTCGCCAGCTAGTAACAGCCTTCTACATGGGGCCTGGAGAAGGGTGTGGTCTAAGGCTCTGAGAATATAAATATGAAAGCCAAGAAAGAGTGGTGGGGCATTTGGTGTTGGCATGTGGTATGTAGCAGTTTAGAGAGACCCGAGAGATGGATGGTGTGGTAGTTTGGAGTGGATAGAGGGGAGAGACAAGTTTAGGGCACAGTGGATTGAAGGAGACTGCTGACTGCTTCTGCTGTTGATGGAGATTGGTATAGCACCCTAAAAAACCCATTGATCCTAAATAGAAAGATCCCTTTCTCCCACCTAATCATCTCTCTTCTAGGTAGGGTTGGGAAGTTGGAAGGGAGGTTGGAGCTTAAACACTCCAAATAAAGTAGAATTTTAAACACCAGCACAACACTTTACAGTAAAACATTCTTTTAAACGTTTGACAGTCCATTGTCTATGAGTGTTTGAAATGGACCTAAGTAAAGGTCAGGATGGGTGGGAAGAAGATTTGGCTGGGTTAGAGCAAGTCAGCCTCATGGGAGGGCCTTTTGAGTAAGGGACATTCAATGTCAGCATTTATAGGTCTTCTTTTCTAACCTTTACAAAGATCTCCTTATCACTTGTCATGAGGGGGTGGGGATGGGCATAGGAGGTAAGGCTCCCTGGATTGCCACACACAATTTCACTTAAGTTGTATGTGAGCATAGCCTTCAGCTATTACTGGAATCTCAAGTCCAGAGAAGTTTACTGATTTGATCACCCAGGAGTGACACTTGTGTGGTTCTGTAGGGAGAGGGGTATCCACAGAGACTTCTTAGTCCATATCTAGGCCTGACATGAATCCCTTTGCTCTCTTTTTCACTGGGAATCTACACCCCCAGCCTATTTTGTCCCCAGTCTCCACTTTTTGTGTTTATTTTCTCCACAGCTCAGCCTGCAGGCTCTTTCGTTTCTGCTCTTTCTGCTCTGGTAATTTAATACCTGTATATCCTTGAATTTTCTTTTTCTGAAAGATTCATTGTCACCTTATAATCTATGAGTGGTCTCCCTTTATTTATGCTTGGAGAAGGGGGGGTGAAATGCTTTACTTTATTTCTATATTCATTTAATTCTTTTTTGTTTTCCTGACTTTTTTTTTTTTTTTTTTACTACATGGCTGTTATGAGCCCATATTGTCTCCATAATGCTTATTTAGAAGTCCCAATATTCACCTTAAGAAAAGTCTTCAGTTGGTAGACTGAAATTAGAAATTTCATTAGTGTTATTTAAAATTATTAATATCATTTACAGAGGACAGGGCATATTGAACCAGTTTTTGTTTTGTTTTGTTTTTCTGGAGCAAGTTTCTAGATGACTCAGGCTAAATTTTGAGACCTGTGAGTTTACTTATCAGAATCATTAAGCATTGAAAGAGAAACCTACTCACAGATGGTGCAGAAAAGAATACATTTGAAGGAGCAAATGTCCAATTCTAGGTTTATCTTTGCCACCTTGGGCAAAATATTCTCTCCCCGGACCTTAGTAAAATGATGGTAATTATATTGCATGGCTGCTGAGAGTTCATCTAGGCCAATGACTCTCAACCTTCCTAATTTTGCCACTCTTTAATGCAGTTCCTCATGTTGTGGTGACTCCCAGCCCTAAAATCATTTTTGTTGCTATTTCATAACTGTAATTTTACTACTGTTATAAATAATGATGTAAATATTTCTGGAGATAAACTGTTGCCAAAAGGGGTCACAAAACACAGGTTGAAAACCATGATCTAGAATAAACATTCTGCAACTGTGCTAGGAAGCTGGCAGTCACCACTTGATCTGCTGCTCTCACAACTACTGTCATGCAAAATGTAAAAATGCACACCACTGATGATAAGCCAGGTGTTTGTTTTTGCTCTGGTAACACATTTTTGCTTGATAAAGACTGTATATTAAACATTTACATAGACCCCAAAGAATGAATTTTTAATAGTATAAGAATTGATGTTTTTCTTCATTACTTGTATTTATGTAACTACGATTTCATTTTAAAAGATAAAAAAAACCTATTAATTAGTGCAGTAAATTGAATTTTTCTTTTTAAATAGACTTACTTCAGTTCAGAACAGTGATATGTGATTTGGTGAAAACTATGAAGTAGCTATTGGATCACAGCATGTGGATGTGGTGAAAACTAGGAAGGCCACGTGCAGACAAGTGCAGCGTGGGAAACATGTCCTGTCTTGTGACACCCTTCCAGGGCTGGGCCTTTGTACATATATTGGTTTTCCACTTGGTCACATCTGTAAATGTCCAGCTCAAAGGTTTCTTGCCTATTGAACTGTGCAAGTAGACAAGTTTCATCTTCTTGAACAGTTCAGCACATTGTGGCTGCCCTATTTACACGGACCAGGAGCTGCGTCTTATTCATCTCTGTATCTCCAATACATCGCTGTGCTTGGCTTACAGTGAATGTTCAATGAACGTTTGTTAAAAGAATAGGCCGAGCCACTGCCTCACTAATCCAAATAGGGAAGTGTCTCCTACTTCTTATCTCTTTTATTTATTCATTTATTTTTCACTAACTTCATGTCAATGACCTCTGCTTTTATCTCCTTAGTTGTAGAGTATAATGCCCCAAAGTAGTCACAGCAGGAAAAGCAGGCCTGATTTCAGAGGTCAGAAATAAGTAAATAGACAAATAAGTAAACAACAACCCCAACCCTATTTCTGGGAATAAAAACCCAAAGTCTGAGCACGTTGGTAAATTCTCATGTTAGACAGGCCCTTTACCATGAACCACACTAGAACCTTCTTGGAAACTTGGAAGCTACTATTAAATTCATGCAAATTTTAGGAAGGAAATACTTATTGAAATGGCAAATTCCAAGGTAAAATTCTAGGATTAATGCTCTCCCGTAGAAATGGACATTCCTTCATTTCTGTTAAAGTAAGTCATAGTTTGTATACTTCATACTATAAAATTAAAAGCTTATGTAATTTGGACTTACAGTGCATGTCTACACACACCATTTCATTTTATACTCACAATAATGTTTTGTAACTGGCCTAATGTAATAGGAAAGAGAAGTGTGCATTAGAGGTTGGTGAAATGATTTTCCAGATACAGCAAAACTTGTAGTTAGTCGGTTATACCAGAAGAAGTCATCAAACTGGACGGAAGAACTGGGGGAGGCAAGTGTGGTCCACTGTTCTCCTTTTATAAATAGGGTTTTATTGGAGAAATGACTCGCCGTTATGAGATAGCATCTCCGTTTCACACATGAAGAAGAAGTGGCTATGAAGACCTGACTATTGACTGTCACACAGTCAGAGAATGGTGCTGTAGGTAGGTGACCCGTGGGCCACACCTCCAAAGCCCTCCTGCTGCCTTTGGTTACAAATCAGTCCTGATTCTAAGTCTGTGACTGTGAGGGATTTGTTCCCCTAATCTCCAGTGGACTATCACTGTCTAGTGCCTGGCATAAAGCAAAATCTCTAGAAAACATTTTCATTGATATTCACAGCTTTTGACATGCTGTTTCTTTATAATGGCAAAACAAAAACAAAAACAAAACAAAACAAAAAAAACCCAAAAAACCAAAAAAAAAAAAAAAAAAACAACTTGAATACTGTGGGTGGACACTCTACATTTGTCTCACTTAAGTTTCTTAGGAATTGATTACTTATCTCATTTGAGAAGAAAAACAAATGGAGATGCTGTTTAATCAGCTTTTTGATGGAGTCAACCCCAGGTCTGTCTGACTATTTAAACCCACCGTCAGGGCTAACTTCTGCTATCACCATGTTCTCTGTAGGAATTCAGCATGTATGAAAGCCTCAGTGATGCGTAACTAACCACCCACTAAATTACTCAGCCACTGTCCAGAAAAGGAGGTGCTCACCTGCATCCCAGGCTAGCTGACCTTGCTTCTTTCAGCAGGCTGCTTCTGGAATCTGAAATATTCATCACTGCAGTTTCTTTATTGAGATCCTATTTGTTCTGTGAAGCCAGATTCAAATAGCAGTGATTCTTTAAAAGACTTAGACTTTTCAGATAAAAGACAGAAGAGGTGTGTTCTCAGAACCCAGTAGGATTTTTGTTTGTACTACAGAACTGAGCTCACATAGTGACTGCTGCTTTTTTTTTTGTACATATCTTAAGTACCCACAGAAGTTTGTACATTTAAACTATTTTGTAGGAGGTAGTGAGGTGTATAGATGTATATATAATATACAAGTTTGAATAATGAATGTTTTTTAAAAATTAAACTATCAAAAAACTAACAAACAAACTAGGTACAGGTATTTTTTCTGAGACTGATACTCCAACCAGGGACCATGCATGGAGATAACTAGACCTCCTGCACAGATGTAGCCCATGACAGCTCAGTGTCCAAGTGGGTTCTCCAGTAATGGGAACAGGGACTGTCTCTGACATGAACACAGTGGCTGGCTCTTTGATCACCTCCTCCTGAGAGGAGAAGACTTACCAGGCCACATAGGAGGACAATGAAGCCACTCCTGATGAGACCTGATAGACTAGGATCAGATGGGAGGGGAGGAGGACCTCCCCTATCAGTGGACTGGGAGAGAAGCAGGGGTGGAGAAGAGGGAGGGTGGGATTGGGAGGGAAGGAGGAAGGGAGCTACAGGCGGGATACAAAGTGAATAAATTGTAATTAATAAAAAATAAATTAATTAAAAAAATTAAACTATCCCACAGAATGTATAAGAATGTTTTTTTTTAAATATATTTTATCTGTGTGTGAGAATGTATGAGTTTCTGTGTGGGAGTATGTGTACATGAGTGCAGGTGCCCCAGAGGCCAGATGAGGTTATTGAAGCCCCTGAGGCTGGAGTTACAGGTGGTTATGGATATTAAGAACTGAACTCTGTCCTTAACCCCTGAGTCATCTCTCTAGCAAGAAGATTTCTGATTGAAATACCTTAAGGTATTGTTTTGTAAGCATTTGAGATCCTCCCTGTGCTCAGGGCTTTGTCTTGTAACATCAAACGTTGAGTATTTAGTAAATATTTACTCATTTTAGATCTCAAGTTCTCCTTTTATTGCTAATTTCACATTTGCGTTTAGCTCAGTACAATTAATTTAAAACCACCAAATAATGATAACTAACAGACAGAATAGATAATTTATTCTAACACCTTATCTCTGCTTCTCATTTCACACTGTCTTTCCTTAACTCATTTTCCATTCTGTGTTAGCAGCTCATGCTTTGTGCTATTCAAAAATTTCTTGGAAGATTTAAATCCACTTTAGCAATGCTTATACGCTGATTAATTCATCATTCAAAGGATAAGACCCATGGCATGGCAATTTAGTGTTTGTTTGTGTCCAAACCTCACCAAAAATCATTATACATTTCAACTTTGTTTTGGAGCTCCAGCTTTGCTTGTGGAGTACCTCTTATGATTAACTGGAAATGGAGAATGCTGTAGAGGTAAAGCACCAGCTATCTGATTTACCACTAGAGGACTTCAAAGGGCAGTGTGAGAGGAAGGATCAGCATAGATTAGAAAACTCTTAGGTTGTAACAGTTTTCTAAACATAGAAACACATCTTTAAGTATATTGGCATCTAAGTATTTTCCAAGTAGATGCCTTAGTAACATTTTTTCTTTTCATTTTATTGAAAATAGATTCTTTTCTCTCATAATATATCCCCTTTACAGTTTTCCCTCCCTCTATTCCGCCCAGTTGCTCCCCATCTCCCCTCATATCCAGATTCACTCCCTTTCTGTCTCTCATTTAAAAAATTCTGAGAGATAATAATAAAATACAACAAAATAAATATAATAAGATACAACAAAAACTATCACATCAAAGTTGGACATGACAAATGAACAGAAGAAAAAGAGCTCAAGAGAAGGCACAAGAATCAGAGACCTACTCAGAAGTCCTATAAAAACACAAAGTTGGAAGCCATAATATATACTCAGAGGATCTGGTACAGGCCATTGCTGGCCTGTGCCTTCTGCTTCAGTTTTTGTCAGTACAAAAATTTGATCTTGTTGCTTGAGAGGGCCTTATTTTTTTTGCTGTCCATCATCCCCTTCTGTGGGTTCCCTGACCTCTGAAGGAAGGGATTTGATGATGACACCCCATCTGATGTTGCATTTTCCAAGGTCTCTCACTCTCTGTGTAATATCTGGCTGTGGATCTCTGTTTTAGTTCCAATCTGCTACAGGAGGAAGCTTCTCTGGTGATGGCTGAAGAAGGCATTAATCATATTTGTCTTTCTGGGTCTGGGATACCTCAATCAGGCTGATTTTTTTTTTCTAGTTCCACCCATTTGCCTGCAAAGGTCATGATGTCATTTTTTTAAAAAAACTGCTGAGTAGTTGGAAGGACCCCGCTGTTTCAGGTAGCAGTCCTCCTACTCAGGATAGCCATTATGAGCTCAGCATTAAGGTGTGGGAGTCCCTCTCCTCAGCAGGGCCTCCTACTCTCTGCCTGATTTTATCTGGAGAGTATCTTTAGACATCGATGCCCTTAACCACTTGATATATGGCCTTTGACATAGCTCCCTGCTAGCTCTCTCCTTCCTGCACCTAAAGGATAATTGAGTAGTGTTCTCATTCATATGATAGGAACATGTTGTTTAATACAAATCAAGCATCCTTGAAATGCCTAGTTCCGAACAATTATGTACACTTGGGAGAACCCCCCAACTGTCCAAAGGGTATATAGCCTTTGTTCTCCCAAATTAAAGTTCAATTAGTTCCCTGAAGCAGTTTCCAGAGTGTTTGATTCCCTCATGCTCTTGGCCTTGCGAGCTCGGCACCTCACCTTCTGTTCCTTCTGCCTTCCTGGGCTCATGGCCAACAGCCTCCCAGTAAAGAGGAGAGCCACACTGAGTAATACTCCATTGTGTAAATGTGCCACATTATCTTTATCCTTTCTTCTTTTGAGGGACATCTAGACAGTTTTCAATTTTTTGGCTATTCTGGATAGAATGCAAGGAACAAGTTTGAGCAAGTATCTTTGCAGAAGAATGAAGCATTCTTTGAGTATATGCCCAAGAGTGGTTTATCTGCATCTTGAGGTATATTGATTCTGAGCTTCCAGAGGAATTGCTACACTAATTTCTGTAATAAATGTACACAATTGCTCTTCAACCAGAAATGGATGGGTACTCCTTAATACACATCCTTGTGAGCATGAGATGACACTTGTTTTATTGATCTTAGCTATTCTGAGAGGTGTAAGATTAAATCTCAAAGTAGTTTTGATTAGCAATTCCCTCATGGCTAAGGATGTAAATAGTTCTTTAAGTGTTTCTTAGTCATTTGGGGTTCCTCTATTGACAATTTTCTGTGTAGATCCATAGTCCATTTTTAATTGTGTTAGTTGTTTTCTTGATATATAGGTTTTTTTGAGTTCTTTGTATATTTTGGATATTAGCCTTCTATTGGAGGTTAACTTGATATTTTTTTTTATTATGTAGGCAGCCATTTTTCTGAATGTGCCGTTTGCCTTACAGAAGCTTCCTAGTTACATGTTGCATGAAGTTCCATTTATTTGGTCTTGGTTTAAGTGTGTGTGTTATCAATGTCCTGTTCAGGAAGTCTTCTCCTGTGCCAATGAGTTTAAGGTATTCCACATTTTCTTTTTTATTAGGTTCAGTGTATCAACTTTTATGCTGAGGTCTTTTATCCATTTGTAGTGTAGTTTTGGCCAGGGTGATAGATGCAGATTGTTTGTATTCTTCTACATGTAATAATCTAGTTTGACAACACCATTTGTTGAAGACACTTTTTTTTTGTTTTGTTTTGTTCCCCCCATGAGTATTTCTGGCTTCTTTATCAAAAATCAGATGTCCATAGTAGTGTGGATTTATGTCTGAGTCTTCAATTCAGTTATAGAGGTTAATGTTTCTCTTTTCTGTGCCATTTTTGCACCAAAAAATGCTGTTTTTATTACTATAGTCTTGTAGTGCAACTTGAAACCAGGGGTACCACTAGCAATTCTTTTATTATTCAGGATTGTTTTAACTTTCCTGGATTTTGTTTTGCTTTGTTTTGTTTTCAAATGAAGCTGAAAATTGTCCTTTTAGGATCTGTGAAAAATGTGTTAGAATTTGGACAGGGATTGTGTTGAATTTGTAGATTGATTTTGGTGGAAATGGCCATTTTTACAATATTAATCCTACTGATCCATGAGCAATGGCGATCTTTTTACTTTCTGATATCTTCTTCAATTTCTTTTTTCAGTGCCTTAAAGGTTTTGTCATACAAAGCTTTAACTTGTTTAATAAGAGTTTTACATTATTTGAGTCTATTGTGAAGGGGTGTAGGCATAAGGTTATTATGTAATTCAAATGCCAATTTTTACACTCCACATATCTTCTTGTATTCCTTGTTTTGAGAATCTCCTGTCTCAGTGTGTGTAAACATTACTCCCCAATTTTCCCTAATATGCCAGTAAAGCCGGTTGCAGCCAATCACTGAGCAGGGAGGAAAATAGGATTGGCCTTCCTGCCAGCCAGGGAAGGAGGAGTTAGAGTATTCAGCTACTGGAGAGGTTCAGATGACATCAGGAGAGAGGATCTGGAGTAGGAAAGCTACAACATACAAGCATCTCTAGGATGTATGCTAGGAGGAAGCAAAATTAACTTCCTAAGAATAGATTAATTCTGTATTTAATACAATTTTATTTAACATGTTCATATCCTATTTTTTTCCTTTTCTACATGAAACAGTTGAAGTAAATGTAAGAAGAGTGTGTAATCTCAATCTTTCAAATAACAGAAAGAATTAATGTGGCATTGTATCATCTTTTACATTTCAATGTTTTATAGATATAGTTCAGCCTATGTATCCAGTAATGTTTTATGGTTCATGTCATTTGATAGTATGAATACCAATTGTTAAATTAAGCAATTTAAATTGTGAAATCAGCCTTGAATTTGTACCAAACAGAGAAAAATAGCATACCATTTGAATGTCAGGCAAAACAACAGCAATAAAAATACATTTAAGGATTAAAAAAAGAATAGATTGATAAATGCTCAGTTATTGTGTTGTGAAGCTTATTATTAAACAAATAGAAGAATCTCAATTATTTGTGTGATAGGTTAAGAGAGAAATTGAAGCACAAACACAGTTATATAAATATAACAATAACAAAGTTGTTTGTTTCCCTGTTTTTTTTTTCTTCTTGGTCTGTGGGTCATTTGTATAGGGGAGGGCTACTAACTTTTTTGGTTATAAGCCTAGCCTTTAATGGTTAAACCAACTCTCAAGCCCAAAAGGCTATCGAGTGTTATGAGGTGATTTTGTATCCAGCTATTTTGCTGGAAGTATTTCTCAGCTGTAGAGGTTTCCTGGTAGAATTTTTAGAATCATTTATTTATACTATCATGTAATCTGTGAGTAAAGATTTTTTTTCCTTTGTAATTTGTATCCCCTTGATCTCCTTCAGTGGTCTTATTGCTATAGCTAAGATTTTAAATACTATATATGAATATATATGGACAGGCTGGACAACATGTCTAATTCCCAATTTTAGTAGAAATGTGTAGAGAGAATATCTTGTGCCTATACAGAAGCATCACCAGTCAATAAAAGCTAATGGTCTATAGTTTTGGCAGCGAATAGGTGGTAGGATGTTCATCATGTAGACAGGATTCTAGAAAAGAACAAGGTCAGTGAGATTCAGCTGGCAGGATGTGAAGATGAGCGCATGGTGCCTAGTAGAAGTAACCAGCAATGTAGATGAGTGTAAATTAGTATAATGGGTTATTTCAAGTTATGAGATTGTCAGAGAAGAGCCTAGCCTTGTGGCCTAGGTATTTGTATAATATTTAATGACTCTCATCAGTCGTTATTCTGGGAGCTTGGGGCTGGGAAAAAACCTCACTACTGCAATCAGAAATACTTTGTGTTTCCCTCCATTTATGTTGATGTTGGCTATGGCTTTCTGTAAAGTGTCATTATGTTTAGTTATACCCTTTATATACCAGTACTCTATCTAGAGCTTTTATCATGGAGGTATGTTGGATTTTGTCAAAAGGCTTATTCTGCATCTAATTATATGAGTGTGTGTGTGTGTGTGTGTGTGTGTGTGTGTGTGTGTGTGTTTTAATCTTTCAGTTTGGTTATATGGTAGAATACATTTATTGATTTGCATATCTTAAACTATCCCCACATCTCTGGGAGAAGTCTACTTGATCAGGTGGATGATCTTTTTAATGTACTCATGGATTCAGTTTGCAAGTATCTTATTGAGAAAATTTGCCTCTATGTTTATAAGAGAATTTTGCCTATAATTCCTTGTTTGGTGGGTCTTTATGTGGTTTGGTATCAGAGTACTTGTGGTCTAGTATATGAATTTGGCAATGTTTTTTCTATTTCTATTTTGTAAAATATTTGAGAACTATCAGCATTAACTCTGTTTGAAAGTCTTGTAGAGACTTTCTCAGTGCTCCCCAAACCCCAGTTCCCAGTCTTGTGCCATTTCTGAGTACTTACCCTGACCTGTGGCCCCAGAGACTAGCACTGATCAGGGAGCAGCAGGTGAGAACCCTCCCCCAGTTCCTGGCTTCCCAAAGCCTGCCAGCAGCAGTGGTGAGGTCTGCATAGGGCCCTCTGTGCTCCACTTCCCTGGAGTGCTCACTCCCAAGTTCCCAGGCTCAAGCCATTTCTAGGGACCCACCCCAATCTGTGACCCTAGAGACTAGTACAGATCAGGGAGCAACAGGAAAACCAGAGGACTGCTGCCAGATGGGACCACGAGCTCTACCTACAACCTTAGAGACCTAGTACCATCAGAGACCATTTGGCCTGCTAACACCAGAGACAACCAGCTAGCTAGAGATCAATATAAGAACACAGCAAAAAATTTCAGGGCCATATGCCACCACTGGAACCTAGCACCACAGCAAGCCCTAAAGATATTATCACAGCTGAAGCACAAGAAAATGATCTTAAATATAAATCTGAGGTTATGACAATGATAAAGGTCTTAAAAGAGGAAAATAAATCCCTCAAAGAAATTAAGGAAAATACAATCAAACAGGTAAGAGAATTGAATAAATCCTGTAAAGAAATGCAGGAAAATACAATCAAATGGGGGAAAGAAATGAATAAAACTGCCCAAGACCTAGAAATGGAAATAGAAGCTATAGAGAAAATACAATCTGAGGCAATCCTGGAGATCGAAAACTTAGGAAAGAGAATAGGAACTACACACATAAGCATCACCAAATGAATACGAGAGGTGAAGGAGAGAACCTCAAGTTTAGAAGATAAGATTGAAGAAATTGATTCATCAGTCAAAGAAAATGTTAAATTGAAAAGGTTCCTGGCACAAAATGTCCAAGAAATCCGGGACACTATGAAAAGAACAAACCTAAGAAATAATAGGAATAGTAGGAGAAGACTCCCAGCTTCAAAGCCCAGAAACTATTTTCAACGAAAATACAGAAGAAAACTTTCCAAACCTAAAGAAAGAGACGCCTATAAACATACAAGAAGCCTGTAGATTACCAAATAGATTGGACCAGAAAAGAAAAGCCTCCTGCCACAAAATAATCAAAACATTAAATGTACAGAACAAAGAAAGAATATTAAAAGTTGCAAGGGAAAAAGGACAAATCACATATAAACATAGACCTATCAGAATTATACCTTATTTCTCACCAGAAACTCTAAAGGCAATATTGTACAGACACTACAAGATCACAGATGTCAACCCCAACTACTTGCCCAGGAAAACTTTTAATCACATAGATGGAGAAAATAAGATATTCCAGGACAAAAACAATTTAAACAATACCTATCCACAAACCCAGCCTTACAGAAGACACTATAGGGAAAATTCCAATACAAGGAGGTTAATTACACCCGGTAAAATACAGAAAATAAATAACCCCACAGCAGCAAAACCAAAAGAGGGAAGCATAACACACACACACACACACACACACACACACACACTACTGTCACCAACATCAAAATAACAGGAATTAACAACCACTTGTCATTAATATCTCTCAACATGAATGGCCTCAACTCTCCAATGAAAAGACACAAGCTAACAGAATAGATGCATAAACAGAACCCATCATTCTGTTGTACACAAGAAACACACACCAGCAATAAGGAAATGGACCCAAGAAGCAAGCTGGAGTAGAAAATTATATATTCTACTATATAATAAAATAGATTTTAACCAAAATTAATAAAAAAAATAGGGAAGGACACTTCATACTCATCAAGGAAAAATAGACCAAGATGACATCTCAATTCCAAACACATATGTCTCAAATGCAAAGGCACCCACATTCATAAAAGAAACATTACTAAAGCTTAAATCACTCATCAAAACTGAAACACTAATAGTAGGAGACTTCAACACCCCTCTCTCACCGATGGACAGATTATCAAGACAGGAGCTAAACAGAGAAATAACAAAACTAACCGATGTTATGAGTCAATTGTACCTAACAGATATCTACAGAACATTCCATCCAAACACAAAAGAATATGCCTTCTTCTCAGCACCTGACAGACCGTCTCCAAAATTGACCACATACTTAGACACAAAGCAATTCTCAATGGATACAAGAAAATTGAAATAACACCTTGTATTGTATCAGACTACTATGGCTTAAAGTTGAACTTCAACAACAACAGAAACTACACAAACCCTACATACAAACTCATGGAAACTGAACAATTCTCTACTTAATGACAACTGGTCAGAGAGGAAATGAAGGAAGAAATTAAAGACTTTTAGAATTCGATGAAAATGAAGGCACAGCATACCCAAACTTATGGGACACAATGAAAGCAGTGCTAAGAGGAAAGTTCATAGCATTAAGTGCCTTCATAAAGAAACTGGAGAGAATTCATACTAGCAAATTAACAGCTCACCTGAAAACTCTAGAAAAAAAGGAAGAAAGCACAACCAAGAGGAGTAGATGACAGGAAATAATCAAACTCAGGGGTGAAATCAATTCCTAGAAACAAAGAGAACAATTCAAAGAATCAATGAAACCAAGAGCTGGTTCTTTGAGAAAAACAACAAGAGAGACAAACCTTTAGCCAAACTAACTAAAAGACAGAGTATCCAAATTAATAAAATCAGAAATGAAAAGGGGGTATAACAACAGAGAGTGAGGAAATTTAAAGAATCATTTAACATTACTTCAAAAACCTCTACAGCATAAAATTGGAAAGTCTAAATGAAATGGATGATTTAAGCCGTCATCAAAAGCCTCCCAACAAAAAAGAGCCCTGGGCCAGACGGTTGTAGCATAGAATTCTACCAG
Organism: Meriones unguiculatus; assembly: GCF_030254825.1. Taxonomy (NCBI): domain Eukaryota; kingdom Metazoa; phylum Chordata; class Mammalia; order Rodentia; family Muridae; genus Meriones; species Meriones unguiculatus. Next base: position 65,478,434 of record NC_083351.1, on the reverse strand, counting down.
ACCTTCAAAGAAGAGCTAATAGCAATTCTTCCCAAACTATTCCACAAAATAGAAACAGAAGGAACATTTTCAAACTCATTCTATGAGGCCACAGTCAAACTGATGTCTAAATCACACAAAGACCCAACAAAGGAAGACGACTTCAGACCAATCTCTCTTACGAACATTCATGCAAAAATACTCAATCAAATCCTCACAGACTGAATCCAAGAACGCATCAAAAAATATCATAATCCACCATATAAACAAACTGAAAGAAAAATTCACATGATCATTTCATTAGATGCTGAAAATGCCTTTGAAAAAATCCAACATCCATTCATGTTTAAAGTGTTGGAGAGATCAGGGATACAGGGCACATACCTAAATACAGTAAAGGCAATATACAGCAAGCCAATAGCCAACATTAAGTTAGACAGAGAGAAACTTAAAGCAATCCCACTAAAATCAGGGATAATAAAGGCCGCCACTCTCACCATATCTCTTTAATATAGTACTTGCAGTTTTAGCTAGAGCAATAAGACAAGTAACAGAGATCAAGCAGACACAATTTGGGAAAGAAGGAGTCAAAGTAAAGCTAGTCACAGAGGATATGGTAGTATATATAAGTCATCCCCAAAATTCTACCAGAGAACTCCTATGGCTTATTCAGCAAAATGGCTGGATACAAAATGAACTCAAAAAACTCCCTCAGTAGCCCTCCTTTACATTAGCAACTAAACGGCTGAGAAAGAAATAAAGTTAACAATAACTTCTCACAATAGCCACAAGTCATATAAACTATCCTGGTGTGACTCTAACCAAGCAAGTGAAAGATGTGTATGACAAGAACTTCAAGTCTTTGAAGAATTAAATTGAAGAAAAATTTAAAAGATGGAAAGATCTCCCATGCTCATGGATAAATAAGATTAACATAGTAAAGATGACCATGCTACCAAAAGCCATCTACAGATTCAACACAATTCCCATCAAAATCCCAACAGAGTTCTTTACAAACTTGGAAAGAGCAACCATTAACTGCATTCAGAAAAATAAAAGACCCAGGATAGCAAAAACAATTTTGTACAATAAAAGAACGTCTGGTCTTATCAACATCTATGATTTCACATTACAGAGCAATAGTAATAAAAACTGCATGGTACTGGCACAGAAACAGACAGACTGATCAATTCAACTGAATTGAAGACCCAGAAATAAACCCATACTCCTACAGGCACTTGATTTTTGATAAAGAAGCCAAAATCATACAATAGAAAAGAGAAAGCATCTTCAACAAATGCTGCTGGTCTAACTGGATGCCTGCATGTAGAAAAATGCAAATAGATTCATATTTATCATTCTGCACAAAATTCAAGTCCAAGTGGATTGAAAACCTTGACATAAAATCAGAGACTCTACATCTGTTAGAAGACAAAGTGGGGAAAAGACAAAAGTACAAAGTCAGTGATTTGGAGATACTCCTTCTCTTTTTCAGAGTTGTCTGCATAATTTTCAAAATATTCTCAGCTTGTTCACTGTTCTTCTGAGTACCCAGATACCACGGGATGGTAATGGCCCTTTAATGCTCAACTGCATCTGAAATGTCTCTCACTCCTCTTCCTGCATCTGTCACAGGCTAACTTTGTCATTGGTGTGGAAGACTATTGGCCGACTATATGTCAGACTCTCCTACCTGAAATCTCAAGGCTCCAACAATTACTGTGTTTGTTGTCCTAGCAGGCAGATCATCTCCTGTGAAGGGTCTCTTTGAGTCCATTGTCCATCTCCAAACAAGAATCTTGAGGATGCTGTTGTCAGTTATGTCTATGGCTGTGGCACCTAATGGGACTTTGTGATGGTCAGTTACATCAGATGGGGTGAGGCAGTTAAAAAAAGGAAAAGAGGAATTTTATATCTGCTAGGGAAAGAATGGAGAAAGGGATATCAAATGGACAATTGCTTGATTTTACCTCTTCAGTGCAAACATTCCCATATTCATAAACTCAAGCATGTTCAGTTTGTGTAAAACAACTTTTCATTATCTCGAAAATGTACTCACTTGGTTGGGCAGAATTGCACCTATCTCCAGGATTTTTGCCCAGCTTCTATGCGCATATGGTAGGAGTACAGAACTGACTTCCTTAAGTTGTCTCTGACCTCCACATGCACACTGTATACACATTCAAATGTACACATGTGCTTACACACACACACACACACACACACACACACACACACACACACACACACAGTAAAATAAAAATTTAAAAAGGATGTCCGAGAGGGGCTGAAGGGAAGAAAGGGATGGGATAAGGGATGCAATTCTATTTCTTTTTTTTTAATTTTATTTTTCTTATTAGTTACATTTTGTTAACTCTGTGTCCCAGCTGTATCCTGCTCCCTCATTCCCTCCCCAACCCCACACTCCCTCTCTGGTCTCCTCCCTGACCCTTTCTAAGCCCACTGATTGGGGAGGACCTCCTCCCCTTTCATTTGACCCTGTTTTATCAGGTATCTTCAGGACTGGCTGCAAAGTCCTCCTCTGTGGCCTAACAGGACTGCTCCTCCCCTGAGGGGGTGGGGAGGTCAAAGAGCCTGCCATTGAGTTCCTGTTAGAAATAGTCCTTGTTCCCCTTACTTTGGAAAACTACTTGGTTACTGAGCTACCGCAGGCCACATCAGAGCAGAAGTTCTAGGTTATATCCATAGATGGTCCATTTGAAAGCTTATTTTAAAAAAGAAAATGAACTAACATTCTCAAGGGACAAAGTATACAAATTTGGAGAGTGTGACATTATTCTTTGTTATATGCCAAGGTATCTCCTATTGATGTAAAGATTCAGGCTTAGTTTATGAGGGGTGAGTGAACTTTCTCTCTTCCTGCATGGAGGTTTGATATGTGAACTTGAAATGTGAACTCGTGATCAAGAGACAGGGGAACAGGTACCCATACTAGTGTTGTTTATAAGAACTACATGGAACATGGGACACTGATCAGAATCTTATGTGTCCTTTCTTTCGGAGAGAAGGTGCAGGGGCTGTGTAGCTGATCAGGCAGAACCTTGTGAATCCTGTCTGTCAACTTTTCAGCTGACCTGTGCAGATCTTGTCTACTGGATCTGGGGTCTGAGAATCCAAAAAAGGGGCAGACTACAGTCTGAGGCTGTAGATAACCTTACTTCAGTGTCAGTGTACTTTTACACATGAATGTAACAGAGACAGCGATGATCTAAGGATCGTTTTTTGAGTTCAGAAGGACGTGATCAGAAAAACATGTAAATAAATGCCAGTAAGCGTATACTAAATATTAACTGAGCAGCTTTTTCCTAGAACTTTCCCAGGACAGACCAATTTAAACACAACTGCCTGGCATGTAGTATAAATCATATCTGGGAAGCATGAAAGCAAGGCAGAAAGCCATATCCAGATTTAGGGAATACTGACCAGATTGGGTTCTATAGCTATGATATGATACCCAACAAGAGTAAACATGTCTTATATATTGAATATAAATGTGTGTCACAGGAGGCATGAAATCACGTCCAAGAGCAATCCGGGTAGCAAAGTGCACCTGAAATAAAAGGCCCTTTGCTTTTTTCCCTGGAGGCTCTCACAGTCTCCCAAAGCATTGTTCACCACGGCTCATTCTTTTCACTGCATTCCGACACCTGTAAATCAGAACTAGCACTGGAGCTGCTAGTAATTTTAAGAGCACAGCAATAAATGCTTTTAGGGGAGATAATTTTATGCCCATTTTGTGAGCCCCTCCATAGAACACCAGGAATCGACTCCATTGCAAAATACGTGAGGGTTTATTGTATCCATGTTCGAACATGGGACAAAAAATTCCTATGGAAGCAGGAGAGGAATGCGGCCCTGTGTCTAGGGGAACAAGGTTTTAAAGCGCAAAACCGCAAGCAGGGACTTACATGCTTTGGCGTTACATGATTGGGTAAGGGAAATTGATCTCTGAAATGATTGATTCACTTTAGGTGCCAAGACCACAAATAGTTCTGGCCTGGCCATATGGGCCAGTTTCCTAGCAACTGTATATCTAGTGGGTGGGGAAAGACTGCATTAAGTCTTGGTTTTTCCCCTCACAGTTGGCTGGACACATCTCCATTTGCTGGGCTTCGTTCAGGCTTGTGCTTCAAACTTTAAAACAATACCCACTGATTTTTAATTATTTGGTCTCTTAATGAATAGGTCCAAAGGACAGATGATAGCTTGGGACAAAGCTGATTTGGGCTCTTAGTCGGGTGTCTGCCTCCTCTGTGACATGACTATAATCATCCTTGATTGATGGTGTAGCAGGGACAGAGAATGGTTATGTTTTCTTTGGCAAAGTCTTTCTAAAGGTTACAGAGAGGTACTTCAAAGAAAGCTGCTTCTTCCACATTAGGTTAAAAGGAAGAAACAGAGATAGCAGGAGGGGTAGGAGAAGGTCACTGACACTTGTTCTGAGACCTTTCAGTACAAATTATTCAACGTGGCAAAGTGCCATCTTTGGCAGTTGTCTTAGTTAGGGTAATATTGCTATAATGAAACATCATGGCCAAAAGCAACTTGGGGAAGAAAGGGTTTATATGGCTTTCACTTCCATAACACTGTCATTGAAGCTAGGACAAGGACTCAAGCAGGGCAGGAACCTGGAGTCTGGAGCTAATGCAGAGGCCATGGAGGGGTGGTACTTACTGGCTCGCTCCTTGTGGGTTGCTCAGCCTGCTCTCTTATAGAAGCCAGAACCACCAGCCCAGAGTGGCACCACATACGGTGGGTTGGGACCTCCCCCACCAATCACTAGTTAAGAAAATTACCTACAGGCTTACCACAGCCCGATCTAATGTTGTCGAGTTCTTATTTGAGAGGCCCTCCTCTCAGATGACTCTCAATTATCCGAACTTGACTTAAAGCTAGCCAAAGCAGGGGTATTGGTTTCTGAGCCTCAACAAATATTTAGCTACTCTAATACATCCAATAAACAGAAAAAAGTGAAGAGCAGGAGACTACGAAAGTAAACAACAAACAAAGCCCTATGAAAGGAAGGAAAGGGGGAACATGTAAGTGTGGCCCCTGTTGCCAGCCAGCGTGGCCTCCCTCTGTGGCAGGCTGGCAGGTCCTTAATTAGCCTGTTTCTTTGTCCCCAGCTCTGTTGCATGGCCTCTCCCAGAGCACTAGCTTCCTGGGAAAACATTTCCCTGGCATTTGCCAGTAAATAGCTCTGAAGAGATACAAGTGTTTTCTTAAATATTTGACAAGTGAGTATTTAAATCCAGAAACGCTAGTGCATGCTAGAACCTGCATGGATTATCCGCCTGAGACCCTCAGCTTGTTGAGTTTAGATGCCGTATCTAAGTGGCAGGAGTAGTCCTAGGAATAACTACAATGTTGGGTTTTGAGGTTTGGGGGTTTTTATTTTATTTTATTTTATTTTATTTTATTTTATTTTATTATTTAAAAGCGCCTTTCAGAACCAAACTGAGCTAAAACCCTGATCTTGTTCCCTGAGTTGTCAAACATTCTTTTGTATATTTTGCAACGTATTTGCATGCATTCATGGACAGCTCTCACCAAGGCTGGGACTTGCTAATTAAAGCCCACATTGAAATGTTATAAAATGAAGCCATTTATTGTAATCACAGATACTGTACATAACATAGCAATTTACATCCTGAAAGTTAATTACAAAAGTTGTTTGAAATAATCAGGGCCTTATTCAGCATCTCATGGATAGGGACATCTGTACAAATACTTACCACCATAGCAATGGCAAAGAAGGGCAGAAAAAAATAGGTTAGTTAAAAGTTCAAACAAACAGTGAAACACAAAATGAAAAAGAATTCCCCTGGCTCTATTCAGTGACTATAATGAACATTCAAGGGTACACTGTTCCATATTTTCAGAAAAATATTGAAGTATACTTTTGACATGATGACAGATCCTGCTAGAATTATAAAACATTGAGTAACTACTTAATTAATTGCAGCTAAAGTTTCTGGGACCCTTCCAAACTCTAAGTAAATTCTCATTGCCTGTTGAATCATGGCAATTTTCTCTAGAGAAAAGGTGTAAACTATTTGTACCAGCCAAACAGATGGCTGTTAAACTCTCAAGCATCTTCCTTGATGGGTAAATTGCCACCTGTAATGCCAATGAACCTTTCTGTTGTATGCACAGCATTTCTAGAAGGCAGGTTCTCTTGCCAGTACCCAACTATACACACCCTAGAAAAGCCTGCCTCTTGACGGAGCAACAGCTGCACTCTTGTATCTAGGCACTTTCTTATATCATGAGATAAGATCCAGTGGCACTGTCCTCAAAAGAAGTAACTGTACTTTCTCAAGATAGCAGAAACCTACAATGTCTTCTTGGATTAAGACCAGGCATGGTATGCCACTGAGCAAGACACGCTTCTCAACTGTGGGACTGCTAGTCATAAATTTCACATACATAGCAGAAATGCATTGATTTATCGCCTCTTTTGACCCACCATAAACCAGATTTTATGCTTAAAAATAAATGTCCCTATTGTTCAGGGAGGTTTACATATATATGTATATGTGTGTGTATATATATATATATATTTTTTTTTTCAAAAGAGAAAGTTATTTGGGCAACTGAAAAAAATCAGGCTCAAAAAAGCCCACTGGAGTTTTAAATATATACACACACAGCATAGCTAATCTTTACTGAGCTTCTCTTCTTGAAACTTCATGACGGCTTCTTTAGACTTGTAATAAATCCTGCTTGAGCCTAATTAAATTGGGGTTCAGGATCACTAGTGTTTTATCTTTTAGTGAACCTTTAACAGCCGCTTCATTACCCACTGGAGTGGGTAGAATGTACACACATGAATAGCAGTGGGTAATGCAATATTTATTATCTTCTTTTCTGGCAAAATATTTTTAGACAGCAGTAGGTTTTTTTTTTTTTAGTACTAAAGAGTTACATTTTTAAATATTTAGTACAATATTGAGCTGACTGGATGTCAATAAATGTTTGTTGATAGTTCAAATAAAGTACCATCTGAATATATTTTAAAATATTTTATATTTTAATTATTTGAATATATTTTAAGTAAAACTTTTTCCTGGTTCATTGAGTTTATTTTAATAATATTTTATTTTTCTTTGAGAATTTTATGAAATATATTTTGATCATATTTTTTTCCACATTACTACAGATGACAGTATGATAACTTTCTACTGTCATGTGGCAGGGACTTCTTTTTTTTTTTCACGTTACAAAAATGTTATCCTGACTTTATATTTTAACCCATAATATTCTTTAAAAATGGATGTGGAATTATGTGTGAGTATATCTAATTAAATATTTCCTTTTTTGAATAAGACATGACTTAAATGAACACATTAAATAGTTTAAAAACATCAAAATGGTTAGAATTCACTCAGTCAATGATAAGCATGTATGTATGTTTATATTTTGACTTTTCTGTAATAATTGTTGACACTATTTCACATACAAATATATTCATTTGCCAATAATCTCATTTTCCTCGAAAATTTTGTGAAAGTTTTTCTAGATTTTTGAGATAATTTCGAGATTTATTTGTTATGTGTCTATTTGGGTGGTGTATGCATCTGTGTCCATGTGTGTGCAGCTCTATTCACCCATGAAAGCACATGTGGATGCTAAAAGTTTTTCTGATCCTTCATCTGTTTCTCATTGACTCTAGAATTTGCTGTGTTGGTCGGAGAATGACATCAGATCAATCCACTCTTATCATTGAAAAATTTTCCAGAATTACTTAAGACTTGTAAAAATGCATTTAAAAATAAAACTCTAATAGAGCTTTCCGTTTGTTACAGTATGTAAGGCCTGGAAGGAATGCTTAACATAATGCGATCTTGCTGGCAAGAGAGCCTCAACATATTTCTTTTTCAATTAAGGTGATTCCCTTAGTTCTATGCAGAAAATGCAGTGTAAAGCCTCTGTGAGGCCATTATCACCTTTTGGACTTTATCCTCAAAGGGAGACAAGAAAATGGAAAGAAAAAATACTCAGTTGAAAAGGTATTAGAGTATGGTAGGAGAACGTACTTGGTGCTTTACATTATGTCACTTTTATCTGGCTTGGGGGCATAGAGAACATTTGTTAACTACTCTAATCATGTTTTCTTTTCATGATGCCAGGAAGATTGTGTTAGGGTTTGTGAAAAAAAAAGAGAGCTCTGTGTAAGCTAGAAGTATCTTCATGGGTTTGTAAGATACAGTCACGAGTTTGTGAAGTCAAATGATCACAACTCTTGCCTTGATCTTCCTCATCAAAAGCGTCTTTTTAGAGTGATTTTCAGAAGCTTGGAAACAATCATTAACACTAAGATCTGTGCTTAAAAAAACAATTTAAAGAAGTTTTTTTGAGAGCAGTTGAATAAATCTCAAAGAAAAGAAAACAGTTTTTCTTTTTTTTCCCTAGAATAAAAGGGAACATTTGGTTCAAAGGAATGGCAGTCTTGCACTAATTGAGAAATTATATTATTATTTTTTTCTTTTTAAAAATGTATTTCTTTAGTATTTATTCACTTTATATCCTGAGTCATAGACCCCTCTCTTGTGCCCTCCCAGTCTCACCTTCCATCCCACATCCCTTCTCTTCTACTCCTCAGAATAGGGGAGCCCTCCCCCCCAGCCACCCCAGCTCATCTATTCATATGAGGGCTGAGTTGTCTTCCTCCCTTGTAGCCTGGTAAGGCAGTCCTGTCAGGGAGAACTGATCAAAACAGGCACCGAGTACATGTCAGAGATAGACCCTACTCCACTTACTAGTGAAGCCACATGCAGCCTGAACTGCCCATTGGCTACATATATGTATCGGGCCTAGGTCCAGTCCATGTATGGTCCTTGGTGCTTCAGATGCCATAGGCCCTTCTAGGCCCTGGTTTGTTGGCTCTGTTGGTCTTCTTGTGGAGGTCTTGTCACCCCTAGGTCCTCATTTCCATCCTCCCACTGTTCCACTAGACTCTCTATGCTTTGCCCATTGTTTGGCTGTGAGTCTTAGCATCTTGTTTGGAACCATTCTGGGTGGAGTCTCTCAGAGGACAACTCTGATAGGCTCCTATCTGCAAGCATAGCAATGTATAGTTAACAATGTTAGGGGTTGGCTTAGGCAGTGTTGGAAGAACACAATTAATCAGAGAAAGTGTTTACTTTCTGGATAATTTAATAAATGCTGAAGAATTATGCAACCTGTAGTTCAGAAACCTAGACTTAGAGGAGCCCAGCCTCCTCCACCACAGCTCTGGCACCCACTGCCAGTCATTTCAGTTCTTTAAATTTCATGTTTACCTTAGGAAAGTCTTTCTTAGGAGCTCTCAAGGCTGAATAGAGCAGTAAGCAAAAGGAATCGTGATCTATATTGCAAGAGTCTTCTTTCTATAGAATGAGACAGGAATTTCCTCAAGGGAAAAAGGCTTGATTAAAAAAAAAAAAAGCTGGCAGTCAACTTTGTGCTTTGAATGAGAATGTCTCTCATAGGCTCAGATATTTGAACAGTTGGTGGTGCTGTTTGGGGAATTTTAGGAGATGGTCTTGGTGGGAAAATATGTCACTGGGAGCAGGCTTTGAAAGTTTGAAATCTTGAGTCATTGTCAGCTTATTCTCTGCTTCTTGTTTGTGGTTAAGGATGTGATCTCTCACTTTCTGCTCTAGCTGCCATCCTTACCTGTTGCCATGACTCCATCCCACGGTCTTTATCTCTCTGAGAGGTGAGCCCAAATAATCGCTGCTTTCTGTAATTTTTCTTGGTCGTGGTATTTTATTACAGCAACACAGATATAACTACTGCATTCAGTTACCCTGTGTGTGTGTGTGTGTGGAGTCTAAAATTTAAAAGCAAACTTCAACCAGGCAAGATAATTGCAGTCTCCACCACACGAGATAATTGCAGTCTCCACCACACGAGATAATTGCAGTCTCCACCACACGCACTGTGTCTCTACGGCCTGTTCACCCTGTGCAACTGAAGCGTTTCACCCTCTGGCAAGCATCTCTTCATTTCCCTCTCTAATTTCTGGTGATCACTAGCCATTTTCTTCTTCAGGGTTACCCATGAAGTCATAAGTTTTCTTGTTATACTTTATAAGGCTGAAAGGTGTTTGCTCTGTACATCGAGCATATCCCTTTGCTCATTCATCTGTGAGAGACACCTAGGTTGCTCCTATATCCTGCTTATTACTGATACTAGAAAAATAAGCACAAGAGCGTAGATACTTGTTCAAGATTCCAACTTGCTTTCTCACTTATGCTCTAAAGTGAAATTACTGGCTATATGAAAATTTTATTTTTAGTGTTTTAAGGTAAAACCTTCATATTGGTTCCATAGTGGCTCTACCAGGTTATGTGTACATTGGCAGTTCACAAGAATTTCCGAACTACCCATTCTAGTACACACAGAGTAATATCTCATCATGTTTGTTTTTGACTTAAATTTCCCTGATGATTTGTGATATTGAGTATTTTTAATATACTTTCTGCTCAATTGTAAGCCTTTTTTTGAGAAACATCTACTCATGCTTTTTGCTTATCATTAAACGGGCTATTTGTTCTCCTCTTATTGAGTTACATACATGTTTGTATTTATATTCTTCTGTATAAAACATATGATTTGTAAGTATTTTCTCTTGTTTCATAGATTATCCCTTCAGTCTATTGATTGGGTTTTTTTTTTCCTGTTCAGAAATTACGTTAGATTGTCTATTTTTATTTTGTTGCCTGTACTTTAGATTTTTTTTAAAAGAAATCTCTCCCAGGCTTGCCAAGATTTTCTGTTTCCCTCTGTTTTATGTTGTCTGTTTTATACTGTGTACAAACATTTCACTTCTCTTCCAATTTGGATGTTTTTTATTTATTTTTCTTTCTTAATATCTTTTGCTAGAACATCAAATAATAAGGAGAGTTTGTAAAAGTGGGTATATTTTCCTTTTTTCCTGATCTTAGAAGGAAACTCAAAATTTCTCCATTTATTATGCTATTAGATATGAGTTTGTTAACTGTGCATTTATTGTGTTGAGATATATTCCTTACATGCATAAATTCTTGATCATATGTGTGTGTGTGTGTGTGTGTGTGTGTGTGCACATGCATGTGTGAGTGTGTGTGTGTATGTGTGCTTTGAGGTCCAATGTAGGCCTTTATAAATGCTACATAAGGAAGTATTCGATTAGTTAGCTATAGCCACAGTCCAATCATGACTTTATCTTTCATTTCATTAATGTAATTTATCAAATTTATTGATTTAAATGTATGGAATAGTCACTATAACTATTAGGATGAGCTTTTCCTAAGCATCTATCAAGTAAATAGTTAACTGCTATTGCATTCCAGACCTCAGAAAAGCCTGCTCCAGCAGCAAGAGCCCTTATCCTTTTTTTAGAAATTCATGCTTGCACAGCAACAGCAGTTAAGCATTTGAAATATTTTTCCATTCCATTACTTTCACAAAGCAAAGTATAATCCTTTGGAATCCTGAAAAGAATTGAGTACCTTTTGTTACCCTACTCTCTTTATGGTCTCCTGGTAAGCAGACAAACCTTCACATCTTAGCAGATAGATGATCCCTGCTAGTTCATGGTCATGTCTACCTCAGAAGATGGGCCATATTGAAAGTGGGAGTTGAAAAGAAGACCCATAAAGCTAATCCAGCACTCCAGAGTGGATGAAAACAATAAAGATAACTTTCTGCTTACTTCTCACCTAAGAAAGTACAGTAAGGTATAGTCTCAAATTGAGTTAAGTAATGCTGAGTAGAAAAGTAGACATCAGAATGTACTGAGTGAATAGTTTGTTGTTATTATGCATGTACAATGGGTTGAGCAATAGGGTGAGTAAACCTATGACTCTTCATTCCCAGAGGCCTGTTTTCTAGTATCTGAACTTGTAATAGAAAAAGTAATGCTTGTTCAGGTTCAGATAACTTCATCCCTGGGAAGTCTTAGAGAGAAGTTTCACAAGAGTTCTCAGTTGATATTAGAGAGTAATTAGGCCCAGCATTTTAAGCATGTATTGATTTAAGTAGTTAATTAAGACTTGATTGATATAAATAAGCTGTCGAGAACACTGCAGTGACCAGAAACTTCTACATTGCTTTGAATCACTAAATTTTTCTCACTATTTTAATTATATCTTTTGCTACTTTCTCCACATGTGGTAGAAGTCTAATTGCCTCTCATAAAATAAAATATTTGAAAGAAAACTGGAACTTAGGCATCCAAAATATGCTATATTACACATACACACACACCCCACCACCACCACCACCACCACCACCACCACCACCACCACCCACCAGCAAGGAAGACGAGTAATTTTAAACACATTTTCCAGAACTAGATCAGCGTTGTTTCTACTACTATAAAACACCAAGGATACCACACATTCATTTCAATAATTGCTTGGGTAAAAATAGATCACGTACTACTCAGAATAACATTGCACTGCTCAAAGATAGGAACCCCTTCATTAATTTTGATTTTCAACCTTACTGGATTGGTAAATATCCAGGAGATTCATGAAGTGTATCTGGGTGTGACTGTCATAATGTTTATAGTGAATATTGAATTCTGAGGGCTCTGGGCTACTCAATGAATCTTTTAATGGATTAATAATCCATGATTTTATTAGGACGGAGCAAAAACTAGGAGATGGGCTCTTGAAGGAAGTAGACCTCAGAAGACATGTTCTTGCGGGTATATCTGCCCTGGTTTCATCCTAGATGCTCTCTATTTTTTTGTATCTTGTCCTCAAAGAAGCTGCCTGCCCTTCCTCACATTCTAGACATAATGTTTTGACTTGGTTGGAGTATCAGTCTCAGAAAAAAAAAAAAAAACCCTGGGCCCAGAATTTTTGGTTCTGTTGCTCTCCTTTTCCTCTTTTAGGAAAAGGAACTATTAAAAGAAACTATTTAGTTTCTTTTAGATATTCGGTGATTGTTGTGAGACATCATTCACATTGCTATGTGAATAACGCTGATTTGCATTGATTCTTTCAAAATACTTGTTGAATTTCCATTATGTGCTAGGCTCCATATTGGCAAGCTGTACAGACAGAACATGAACCATGTGTAACAGATGTGAGGGTGGAAAGATGGTGTTTCACGTGGCACCCTGTCTTCACTTAACAGATGCATTTAACGTTGGTAGACAGATCTAGTGTGTTGCAGTTAGCAGTGCCGCTGTGGGGATTTGAACAGCTTCTCCAGAAGGGTCATTCTACATTGCTTTGATGAGGAAGGATGCTGAAGCCATAGGAAATTTAGGAGTATATTTTCTCAAGAACTACATTAAAATGTTTCTCTTAGAGCCAATGGAGGTGGTGTCTACCTATAATCCCAGGACTTGGGTGGTTGAAGTGGAAAGACTCTAAGTTGGAGGACAACCTGAGCCACATAGTAAGAACTCGTGACCCCCAAATTAGAAGCAAACGTGAAAAAAAATAGCTTTTAGTTTCAATATTATATTATCCTTAAACTCAGTAAATATGTGGTAATTAACTGACTTATAAATAAAAAAAATACTTCCTCCTTTCTTTTAATGCCCATGCATCTTAGCAGGCTAAGTCTACTAATGAAGGGAATCATTGGAAAGACTAGCAATTAGTAAGCTCACTTACTACTAAGAAAGTGTTTTATGCCTCACAGAAAGCTGGAACTTCATGTGTTGTCCTTCTTAAAGAGCAGTGCTTGTGTTGAACTGAATTGTCCCTCTGCTTCTTAAACACTCCCACATCCATGCAGGAGCCTTGCATTCAGCCAGCTGCTTCTGCAGGTCACAGGTTGTTACAGCATTGCTAATTGCGAATGAAAGTTAACCCACTAATTGGTGAATAAACCACCTAGTGTTCATGCATACAGAAAATAGAGTGTAATTGTACAATTAATAATATAATGGTACTCCCTGAGCTATGACCATGAAACACTATGGAAAAGCTAATCTTTCTAAAATAAGGGGAATGGATTCAAAGCTAAAAGACTGCATGCTAACACAAGGCTCAGCATTCTGGACTTCTTTTCCTTTTCACCTTAGTAAAGTATCTGTGACATAAAAACTGGTTGTGGTGATCATTTTCAGGTGTATCTTCAGATTTATTAAGCACACTCACATTACTGCAAAACCATCACCACCAGATGTATCAGAAACTTTTTCTGAATCACCAAACCTATTAAAAATAAGTCTCCATTTCTCCCTCCTTAGACCCTGTTTTGTCCTTTGGATAGGAATGGCCCCCACAGACTCATGTGTTTGAATGCTTGGACAAGAGGAGTGGTAGTACTAGCAGGTGAGGCCTTGTTGCAGTTTGAGGCTTTGCTGGAGGAGGTGTATCACTGAGGGGTGAGCTTTGAGGTCTCAGAAGCTTAAGCCAGCTCTAGCTTCATGTTTGCCTCCACACTGCCATGCTTCTCTCCATTATAATAATGAACTAAACCTCTGAACTGTAAGCAGTCCTGTTCCAGTTATTTTTATATTATGGTGTTGGTTCCTCTTAGTCTCACCCTTAACTTGGCTATCACATAGGTAATTGAGACTCTATATTTGTCTATAACAAGCTTCACAACCCCATCACTGAGCAGATATTGCTCTTCTCTTAACCCTCTAAGCTAATTTGGATTCTTCTCAGGGTGCATCCCAGAGATACTTGCACTTTGTAGTTTTCCTTGGCTCCAGCTCCTTCTCCTGATGTTTCGTGGACCTCTCTGGTGGTGAATCCCCTACTCCTCTTCTAGCTCCTCCTGCTGTGGCTGGCATGAAGTCCAGCACTATTCTTTCCCCTGCTCAGCAAGTGGCTGTAAGCTGCATCATTAACATATCAGGGAACCACTGAGTAGCTGTGTTTATACAACATTAAGACAGGAGATTCTCAGAACAAGGCTTGCAACCAGATATGGGGGATAGAGCAATCAGCATCTGTATTACACAATAGCCTTATGCTCATACAGCCCCAATTAAATGCTTTCCTTTGTAAGAGTTGTTGTGGTCATAGTATCTCTTCACAGCAATAGAAACCTAATTAAGATAGCCTGGTAGCCACTGCTATTACATCCCATCTCTGTGTCTCTGTGATTTTAATTACCCTAGGTACCTCGTTAAGTGGAATCACACAGAATTTATTTATTTATTTATTTATTTTTCACTTAACAATGTTTTCAAGCTTCACCTGTGTTGTAGCTTGGGAGAGGATTTCATTACTTTTCCAGGTTCAATAGTATTCCCCTGTGAGTGCATGCACGATTTTAGTTTTTCTGTTCATCTATTAGTAGGCATTCAGGTAGTAGCAGATTTTAAGCCATATCAACGATAATTGTTTAAAATGTAAAAAAATAAAGAAAAAAGAAGATGTAAAGCTATTCTTTTTGAGAAAGAAAGATCAAAGATTCAGCATGACAGTGAACTGTGTATGCGGGTACGAAGCACTCCCTGGGTGGACAAGGATCCAGCATGATACTGAAATGGTTTTATGGGCATAAAGCCCTTGCCGTGTGGACCATCTGAACCAAGGTGAGCTGAATGGCTATTATACCCATGTGTAAATGACCATAGAAGGAAAGAAGTTACAGCAGCTCATTAGCAGCTTTTAAGGATTCACTGCGGGTTGAAATTATATCATTTTAGCTATGTATAGTTAAATAATTATATTATTTGAATTTATTTTTCCTGTTATTCTCTTTAATGTAGATGGCAGCAAGTTAAAACCACAAATATGGGTCATGTAATATTCCTACTTGCTTTTCTAGGAGACTGTAATAAACTCCCTATAGAACTTTTTTTTTTTTCTGTGTATTTTACACTCAGTATACTTTGTTCTCATTGCCATGTAAGAAATCTTAGGTTCTGGTTTCCCAAGGACCTATCATTTGTTTCATAGAGTTGTGTTCTGTCTCTGTGTATTTGTGCTATTTCTCTTTTTGATTTCTCCTTTTATTCCATTTTTGTCTGAGAAGGCAAATGATATAATTTCAAGCTTTTTGAAGTTGAGGTTTCTTTTATGGCCTAACATATGGTCCATGCTGGAGAACATTCTATGTGGTACGCTTTGCAGACACTGGAGAAAATTCTCTGTGAAGTTTAAGTAGATCCACCCTTGTTGAATTATTGCTTAAGTTTGGTGTTTCTTTGTTGATTATTACTGTCTTGATGACCTTTCTTTTGATGATAGTGGCACGATAATCCCATTATTACTCTTCTGGAGCACATGTCTCTATTGGATTTAATAACATTTGATTTACTATTTCAGTAACCCAATGCTAGGGGCATAGAAGTTATAATCATGATATTTTCTTGTTGAATTGATCCCTTGATCATTACACAATGACCTTTGCTTCTTTGTAGAGTTTTTGTCTTAAACTCTATTTCATCTGATATAGAATATAGTTGCTAAGAACTGCTTTTAGTTCTCATTAGCCCGGTTTAATTTTTGCTATTTCTTCTTTCGGTCTGCGTGCTATTCATCACATGCATTTCTTGTAAGTTGCATCTCACTGAGTCCTGTTCGTACACTCAGTCAGCCAATCTATACCTTCTCATTGGGGAATTTAGACTACTTATGCTTGATGTTAATACTGATGTGCAAAGGCCCATTCCTATTATTTAAAAGCTTTCTTTTTTATTGTTTTGATCATTTTTTTCACTTTTTAATGTTGTATATCTTGTGGTTTGATTTTTTTTTAAAGTGTGGGTGTGGTATATGGAAACATGAGGAGTCCAAAAGACACGAGAAATATTCTTCACTATTATTGCATTCTTCCTTTGAGACATGGTTTTCCCTGAACTTGAAGCTGAGCTGGTCTTGCTGCCTGTACTTCTGACAGGGCCGGTTATCGACAAAAGTGCTTCTGATCCGAGAGATGGGATTTGAACTCAAGTTGCTATGCTTGTGAAGCATGTGTTCCTACTCACTGAACCATCTCCACAGCTGATAATTTAGTGACTTTCTACAACAATGGGATTCAATTCCATTATCTTTGAATATTTGTTTTATGTCTTTTACTCTTTTACATGTAGAAAAGAAGTCTCTTAAACCTTTCTTCAAAGGAAAGTCTCGTGATGATGGATTCCTGCAGCTTTGCTTTTCTTGAAAAATATTTATTTATTTACTATCTATATGTCTATCTGTCTATCTGTCTATCTATCTATCTATCTATCTATCTATCTATCTATCTATCTATCTATCTATCATTTTCTTTTTTGAATGATAGCTGTGCTGGGTATACCATAGTTGGTTGTCAGCTTTTCAGTGATCTTTCCTTTCATTTTGTTTCCTTTTAGCATTTAAATAGGTCAATCTATTATTTCCAGCCTCTGCAGTGTCTGCTCATATAACTGCTGTAAGTTTCCCGACACTCTACTGAATGCAACTTGGTGCTTGTCTCTTGCTGATTTTAGAATTTAGCTTTGTCGCTGTACACTTTAATCTGTTTAACCATAATACACCATGGTGAGGACTTTGATTTGTTTCCAGAGTTCTTTGGGCCTAGTAACTGGATATTGTATTTTTCTAAGATTTAAGGATTTTTTTGTTACTGTTTTCTTCAGTAGATTTTTTTTCTACTTTTTTCTCTATTTGCCTTCTGGGACTCTAAGTATTCAAATACTTATTATTTAAATCATCTGGTAAGTCTTGAAGGCAGACTTAATTTCTTGTGTCTGATTGGAATATTTAGAAAGACATACGTGTACTCAGCATAGTAGCACGTGCCTATACCTTCAGCTATTGCAGAGGCTAAGTAAAAGGAAGACTGTTTGTTTCCAATATCTCAGGGCAGTCAAAGCAATATAGAATAGACTGTTCATTTAAAAATAGTTTTTCAAGTTCAGAAAAATTATTCTTCTGATTGACTTAGTCTGTGTTTGATATTTGCAGTAATATTCTGTAAGTGCAATATTTTCTTTGCTTTCCAAATTTCTGTTCCCTTTTGTGATCTCTGACTCCTCATTTATTTTCTCATTCATATCACGACTTTTTTTTCAAGTCAGGGTTTCTCTGTGTAGCCTTGGCTATCTTAGACTCACTTTGTAGACCAGGTTGGCCTCATTCACTGAGATCTGCCTGCCTCTGCCTCCCTGAGTGCTGGGATTACAGGTGTGTACCATTGCACCTGGCTATGAATAATTTTTTAAAGAAGACTTTACTATTTATAATGGTGTGTGTGTGTGTGTGTGTGTGTGTGTGTGTGTGTGTGCACATGTATGTGCATGTGAATATGAGTAGGGAACACCAGAAGAGGGAATTGGATCCCCTGGAGCTAGAGTTAGAGGCAGTATGACCTGCCTAACGTGGGTGTTGGGAACCAAACTTGGGTCCTCTTGGAGAGCAGTACATACTCTTTACTGATGAGTCATCATTCTATTTCCATGAATCATTTTCTTAATTAATTTCCAAGTTTCATTATACATCTTTAGTCTCTTGTGTCTTACCACCTTTCCTTAGAATCATTATTTTGACCTCCTTAGCAAATACTGTAACCAAAATTCTTTTCTTTGTGGTCTTTTTACAGACACTTACAGTGAAGTCTTGGAGACATAATACTATAGTTAAGTAGGCATTGCAAGAAGCCACTAAACACAGCCATGATGATGAGAGAACAATTTAATAAAGCAAACTGTCTGGCTGCCTCAGGGAGTGGAGGAAAGCAATAGGTGCAAAAGCTAGTTAGGTTTTACCAGGCTGTATGACGGAAGGGGCGATGCTCAGGAGCTGGACAGCCAGGTGAGTAGCACGGAGACTCTTTAAGATGGTTGAGGTGCTGACAGTTGAAGTTAGTAGCCTTAACCCAGCCCGTAAGGGCTTCTGCTTTCTGGCAAAACCCAGCTCACAATGGAGTTGAGCCACTGTTATCAGCACTGCTACTGTGGGCTTGCTTTGAGAACTTGACATTCCAGTCTTTTATTGTTGATAAGAAGTAGCAGTAGCCCTTTGCCTTCTGTTGAGTAGGGATGTTGGAAAAGGGTGGGCTCAGAATGCTGGCCCAAAACAGGGGCTGAAGCAGGTAACAATAGGACACCTGAGGGAATTCTATCAGAAGCATCTGGTTAGCTGAGCATCAGGTCAGTGTATCATTTTTTTTTTCCCTGAAAAATATGAAGAGACAAGAGATAATTATTACTATGAGGAGAATAGAGATAGAGGGCCAAGGTGAAGCATGAGCCAAGAGCTGCCAGGAGACCATAGTCAGAGTACTGCAATAGTCACACACACACACACGATTTCAAATCTTGCTCACTTAAGTTTTTAATGTGTTCTTTTAGCTGGCCAGATTGATTTACAAAGTAACAGTATTTCACACTGATGAAGAGGTAAGTGCCACCTTTGTTGGCAGTCAACAAGCCAAGGGCCCTTTGGTTTTGTAAAGCTACCAAGACTTGTTTGGATTAGTAGCAGGGCTGAAGTTGATTCCTGGGTGTGTTTGTTAAGTAGGTGGAGATCTACTGGAGTATACTAACCATAGAAGAAAGGTAAAGTTAAGGAGCTTGGGAGGACTATAATTTGGGCATGGACTTGAGACTTCCATGCCTCTCATGAATCCCTGGTAGTTTAGGAGGGCGTAAAGGAGCCCCGAGATCAGAGAAGGAAAGACCCCATCCTCAGGGATTGGCAGTAGGGGGAAGAGCTTGAGCTTTAGCAGTCCCATTGACTGACAGAAGTATCATACAAGGGATCCAGTGCCTGTTCTGGAGAGTAACTGAAGCTTAAATGAATTTTTTAAGCTGACAAAAAGAGCTAAAAGTTTTAGCTATACCAGCGGTACCACCTATTTAACTCTGCACTGAAATCCTTATTGTAGAGAAAGCAGTTAACAAGTGTCTGTAAACAGCTTGAGGCTTAGCAATAGAAAGCCTAAAACGTTATCAACATACATATGGTCAAATTTAAATTAAGATCATTTAACATTTTTGAGCCTGTAACTATTATAATTTTATTTTTTTAAAGAAAAAGTACTTATAACTGTCACCCCTTACTTATGACAAGTTTACTGATTTAAGCAGAAGTCTAACATTGACTTTTTTTTAACTTTTATTAATTACACTTTAATTAATAAAATTAACTCACTTTGTATCCCCCCATAAGCCCCTCCCTCCTCCCCTGCTGACCCCACACTCCCTCTCCCTTCTTCAGGCATGCCCCTCCCCAAGTCCACTGATAGGGGAGGTCCTCCTCTCCTTCCTTCTGATCTTAGTCTATCAGATCTCATCAGGAGTGGCTGCATTGTCATCTTCTGTGGCCTGGTAAGGCTGCTCCCCCCTCAGGGGGAGGTGATCAAAGAGCAGGCCAATCAGTTCATATCAGAGACAGTCCCTCTTCCCATTACTATGTAACCCACTTGGACACTGAACTGCCATGGGCTACATCTGTGTAGGGGTTCTAGGTTATCTCCATGCCTGGTACTTGGTTGGAGTATGAGTCTCTGGGAAGACCCCTGTGTTCAAATTTTCTGGTTCTGTTGCTCTCCTTGTGGAGTTCCTATCCTCTCCAGATCTTACTATTTCCCACTTCTTACATAAGATTCCATGCACTAATGTCATGAATCATGGGTGTTTGCTGATTGAGTATAGTCATTGAAAAAGCAAGTTCTTTTAAAATCATCATTGGAACATAAAGGAATAGTAAGGGACACTTTTTAAATCAGTAACAAGAGCGGTAGTTTCTTTCTGAGTTTAAACCTGTTCCTGAGTTTACCTATTTCAGTAGGTAAACTGAAGCTTTAGAAAATAGCAAGGTCTGACTTTTATACTTGAAAATAGCTCAGGGTGGCAGGCAATAGAGCCTCAGTTTGAAAGCTTTTTCACTTAAGAGACTTAGGTAATTTAAACTTTTAAAAAAAGTTATTAAATTTGTATCATCAGTAAGTAGTGTATCTGTCTTTTGGACCCAGAGTTATTGTAAAGCTAGACTAATTTTAAGGTGAAAGGAGACTTTTTTAAAAGTTGATCAGGTAAAGTCTCAGAAGACTGTATCTGTCAAAGCATCTCTGTGATTTCCTTTCACAAAAACAGCATAATTTACTTACTTGATCTGAAATAAGAAAACGCTCAATTATGTTTAAGAAACAAGCTAAACTCCAGGAGGTTGAACCTCAGAGACTAATAGAAAAAGAAAAATTTAGGAAGGCTCTGGATGAAAAGAAAAAGAAAAATGTAATTTAGGCATGATATTCCTGTCCAAAAACAGGATTGGCCATCTAGGCATAATAAGTAAGAAGTGAATAATTAGGTGGCCCCAGAAGAAAGAGAGCCCTTGTAGCCCTTGGTATGGTAGACTGTCAACACCCATCACAGAGATCTGAGAAGGATAAGTTTTACCAGAATGAGCAGGAAGTACATACCAAAGTAGCCTCTGTATCAGTTTAAAATGACAGAGACTTAACTGTTATCTGGACATTTACCCAAGCTCCTATGTAGTAACTCATGGTTTTATTGGGGGCTGACATCCCGAAGTATGTTAGTCTTCAGTCACCAGGCCCAGAAGATACTCAAAATTTTCCTATAGAGGAGGAACAAGAGAGCCTGACTTACCTTGGTGAGGCACAGTGGGCTAGTCAATCCTCCAGCATCCTGTCTGTCCACAGTTTGGGTATGGACCTGGAGGCAGGCACAGCCCCACCATACGGTGGTTGCCCAGGAAGGCATGAAAACTGATTGGTATATGGGCATGACTTTCTGACAAAAGGAAAAACTAAAATTGAGCAGCAGGCCAGAAAGAAAGTCACTTACTCTAGTCTGTGAGGAGAGGCAAATAGGCATGTTAAACTGAACCTGAACAGGGTGTTCCATGAGAAGGGTACCTACCCCAGGCTGTGAGAAGTGGGCAAGCAGGCATTCAAGAAGCAGTCAGAGAAACAGACTCAGAATTTGTCATGATGGATGACAGAGGCCAGTGAGGCAAATGATTCATACTACAGAAGGGCTTGGTTGGCAGTTTTTGTTTCAGTTAAAGGAGGAACCATTTCCCCAGAGGAGGACCTAGAGTCCCAGAGGAGGTGGCTGACATCTCCTGAGTTTCAGCACCAAATGTAAATTGGCACACTAAGAAACCATTGAACACAGTCACTCTCTGTTCAGAGAAGAATAGCATAATTTCAAAAATAAATAAGAGATGGAAAATAAAAGAAAGAAAGCAGGTAAGAAAGGAAATCTGTCTGGCTGTCTTGGACAGTTGAGGACAGTAAGAGCTGCAAAATCTTGTTAGATTTTAGATGAGTGTGTAACAGGAAAAGTGGCTTGAAAGCTGGAACAGCCAGGTGGTTATTATGGAAACTCTTAAAGAAGATTAAATGCTGGCTGTTGCAGTTAGCAGCCTTCTGCCAGTTGTTAAAGGTGTCTGAGAAATGTGTTAGGCTTCTGTTTCCTGGCAAACCTCAACTCCAGAGAGTGAAGCCATTGTCATCAGCACTGCCACTTTGGGACATCTTTGGGGACCTAACTACATTATTTTTTTCATACTTCTTGTGGTCATACATATAAATGATCAGTTGTTTTTATTCATTTTGTAGAGTAACTGTCATAGTAGAAGGATTTTTTTTCCAAAGAAGTATCTTATAGAGATGGTTTGGTAGACTTTGTTGCTTTTGGTTCTGTGTAGGTGCCATACTGCCTTAGTTAGCAATAATAAGAATCTATGCCAAACACAACTTGTAAAAGAAACCTGAATGCAGAGCTCATGATTCCAGAGGGATAGAGCCCATGACTACGGTGAGTCCGTAGCTGAGAGCTCGTGTAATAACTCACAAGCAGAGAGCTAACTAGGAATGGCCTAGGTTTCTGAAACATCAGACTCACTCCAAGCGACACACCTTCTCCAACAAGGCCGGGCCTTCTAAGCCTTCCTAAACAGTTCCACTGACTGGGGGCCAGAGGATTCGAACATATGACTCTGTGAGCCTTCTCACCCAAACTACCACACATCTGAGAGATCCCTTCATCTGTGATCAGTGGACTTGAGTGTGTTTCATGGGGGGAAATGAAGCAACCCTGTGCTCTCTTCTGCAATAGGAGTGGTGGTACTAAGGAGACACAAAGGTTATTCCCCCAGGAATCAGTGTAGAGTTGGGTTCTCCACAATGGCAGCTCATGCAATCCATTTGGTATGGAGCATGGACGTTTCGTGCTGTCAGTGGAGGGATTTGGGGATGCATATCTTCAAGTCTACCAGAGACACAAGCTAACACGGGCTATGGAAAAGTAGAGTGATATAAGTCTATGTCCTCAGGCAGAGCCAAGGACAGCCAGTTGTGGGAGGGAGCAGAGGTGGTGGCAGGGGATGATGGGTGGCCTACCACAGGAGACAGCAGTCGATGACGGCTGGCCTCCGCTATCAGAAGACACATTTCTCTTCTGTCCTGAGAATGGTGTTGCTCTTCCTCTCAAGTTCTGGAACTGATGGTGTATGATGTCTTGCTTGCTTCACAGCGACTGTTTTTTGTTTGTTTGTTTGTCTGTTTGTCTGTCTTTTGTTTTTGTTGTTGTTTTGGTTTGGTTTTTAGAGACAGAGTTCTCCGTGTAGCCTTGGCTGTCTTGGACTCACTTTGTAGACAAGGCTGGCCTTGAACTCACAGCAATCCGCATGCCTCTGTCCCACTGAGTACTGGTATTAAAGTCCTGCTGGGACTGCTTTTAGTAGAAAATATTTCTTAAATTCCTATTAGGCATTTATTGTAAATATTTCCATTTAAAAAAGTATACCATATTTACACCAACTTACCCTGCTATTGTAGTTGATACATAAATAAATAAATAAATAAATAAATAAATAAATAAATATAATTCCATTCCTTAAAAGAGCAACAGGAGCCAGTGTTTATCTATTTAAATCAACATCATCAAGAAGCTTGGAGTCTTGCTTCCTTGCCTCAGCACACAAACTGTTCTTTCTGTCTCAAAAACAGGAGCTCCAAGGATATACAAGGTCAAACCTTGAAGTATAGCAGTAAAAGAAATGTGAAGTCATAATTACTTAGTTGCGCAGAATAGCATATACCCTTTCTACTTCAGCTGCTTTAGTATGGGATCTTATTACACCAAGGTGGTACCATTTTGCTGCAGAAGACATTTCTCTGACTATATCCCTCTTTTCAGCTTCTTATATTCAGCATCAATGAACCTTTTCTACTATAATTGACTAAGCCTGGTTTCTTTCTCATTTTAAACTGAAAAGTTATTTTTTAAAGGGCTGTGTTGATGTTTTAGACTTTTCAAGTATGAATTTTTTTTCTCACATAAGTATGAAGTTTTTAGGATCACTGTCCAGACGTTAGGAGACCCATTTTCTTACATCTGAAATGTTACATAGATTATGGTCCAAGTGGTGAGATTTCCCACTTGGAGGATATATTGATCTAGATCATTGATTCTATTTAAAGAATATTCTGTTCTAAACTGTAAGATCAGGAAATGGAGTGGGGTTAATTGCAAGGGAAGGCAAGGGAAAAATACAGAGGTAGAAATATGAGAGGGAAGTAAATAACAGAGCAATGGGAAAGAGACTGCAAAGTGCTTGTTGTAAAGGTGAGAGGGAAAGAGAAGAGGCAGAAAAAGCTAGAGCATGGACAAAGGGAAAAGAAAGAGGAAGGAGCAGAAACAGAAGTAAGGTGAGAGAGAGAAAAAGAGAAAAGGTAGAAGGGAGAGGCTGGCCAGAAAATCCAGGAGATTCAGGCCTGCTTTTGCTTGTGTTGGTTCTCAACAGCAAAGGATCATATTTGATAAAAGGACTCACAAAATAATAACAGCATCATGCAGGAATGTATCATTTCAGTGCTGTGGCTAAAATGTGATACAGTTCTTATCCAACAATGAAACAATTAATACTTGTTCTTCTTTGCATGATATATGTGGCAACTTTGAATCCCTTCACATTTCAGAGTATAAACAATGTCATATATGGCTTCTTTTTCTTTTAATAAAAAAACCCAAACACCCTAAGACATTCCCTTGGTGAGCATGCATGTATGTGTGTGTGTATAGGGCATGTGGTGTGTATGTGTGTGTGTATAGAATATGTAGTTTGTGTGTGTAAGTCCAATGCCTGCAACGTTAATGTCCTTGTATCTTCTGTGTGTGTGTGTGTGTGTGTGTGTGTGTGTGTGTGTGTGTGAATTCCTGGACCCTTCATTTTAACTGGGTCCTGAGGAAAACCTTCTCTCGTCCCTCAATGCTTACTCCCACTGCATATGTTCCTTTGTGTCTCTGCCAAGCTCTAAATGTTGTGGCTCTCTCATTAGGATTACAGATCAGCTGATGTTGTCCTCTTATCAGGCTGGGGACAACAGACTCCCATCTAGCCTCCAGCAATTCACCTATACCACCTTGCTGGCATCCCACTAGCCCAGAAGCAGTGCATTCTGCCAGCTTGGCTCTCTACTCTCAAAGCTCCTGTAAAACCTCTCCCTCAGATGACTCCAGGAATCAATCCAAGGACAGCTTGCCCTTTTATTTCCATTTTTTCTTTCTTCCTAAAAAAAAAAATCCTCAGGATTCTATCACACATTTCTGTTCCCAGGTAATGGGTCTCTTAATAGGGGAGGTTTGGTGCCCGCAAGATGGCCTGGCAGGTAAAGGCTTGCTGCCAAGCCTGACGACCTGAGTTCAATCTTCAGGACCCACATGGCTTAAAGGGAGAGACTGGCACAGGTTGTCTCCTGACATCTACCCATGCACTATGACACACATGCACCATGCCAAACTAAGTCAACAAATGTTATATATATATATATATACATATATATACATACATACATATGTATGTATATATATGTATATATATATACACATATATATATGTGTGTGTGTGTGTAATATGTAGCACACACATCCACACAGCAATAAGAATATAAGCAACTACAACAGCACTACATATAATAACCCAAAGGTGTGACCATCTCAAATGTCCATTGATAAATCAGTGGATAATAAACATGTAGTATATCTATAGGGTTCACTATAAAAACAGAGCTTTAGATGTGTATTTATATGCTGTTATAGGAAATGACTCACATCATAATGGTCACCAAGATGTTTCATTATCCACCATCTGCAACCTGAAGAATAATGAAAAACAATAGTATGAGTCCATCTGAGTCCAAGGATTTTAGAACCAAGAGAGCTACTATCCTGGGACAGATGAAAATATATGCCAAGGGAGATCTGATTCATCTTTCTTCCATTTTTTGATACATTTATATATACCCTTTGATACATTTAGATAGCTAGGCATCTAGCTATTTAAATCCTTTAGCCCATCTGAGCTCATATGTCAGATGAAATACCACACAGTGGCTGAGGATGTAGATGTGATTGGCTAGCATGCAAGAGACCCTGGTTTGACCCTTACAACTAAACAAAAACAAATGAACCTGAATATTCCAACAAATCAAACAAATTAACAATCCCATAATATAACACACACTAGTATGCCCCAAAATTGAATGAAGTGGTGGAACATTACAGAAAAAATAAAGATGAACCTTAAAACCATTACAATTAGTGAAAGAAGCAAGGCACAAAAGTTGATATACCATGTGCTCAAAATATATGAACCTTCCGGTAGAAAAATAGAAAAAGATAGGAGGTATAGTAGATTAGTTGTTGGCCAGGTTTTGGGGACTGAGGATTGATGGAAATGATAATGCAATTGCTCATTTTGTGATGGTGAGAGCACAGATACACAGTATATACCACAGTGCTTCATTGTACCTGGAATGGTGGCCATGTGTTCAATTGGATTCCCATATGGGTATAATAGAAATGAAGAGTGATGTGTGGACATCATGATGTCATCATATAGTGATGACACACATCCACCACATGTGTGTGACGATGCTGGCATAAATAAACCTATTGCACTCTCAGTTATGTACACATAAACATAGCAACTATATATGATACTTAGGAATAGTAACAAATGACCGTTGTCACTTGGTGATGGCATTAGACAACACAAATAATGGCTTACATATGTATTTATTGTACTGTGCTTTTACTTTCAATCATAATTTTAGCTATAGTTATTCTACTTACAAATGTTTACTCTAAAACAATATGGTATGTTAAATTGACACAACTTAACACATTTATTCATTGTGTCTCTTGATTGTATTATTTTCTTTGTGTTTTATTTAATCTTATGCTGCTTAATTCATCATGGCCTTAAGAATAATAGACTCTGAAATTCAGATATGTAGTTGAAGACTATTTCATTTAAGTTTGTGTAAACACATGGCATTATTGATTCAATGATAAACTCACCCAACAATGTGCTTATGATAATATATACATATCATTAAATGATTTGCGCTATATCATGTAATTGATTATGCAAGGAAATATGCAAAAGATAACTGAACTGTGCAATTTGGTAACTGGTGAAATTAGTGGATTGTATTTCAATGAAGCTATTTAAAGGTAACTGTGTTGTATCCCTTTTCTGCTCTCAAGCCTTGCTTAAGAGATCAATAGCAAAGGATATGAGCTTGATGTAGATAAACTTCTGGTTAGGTCTGGCAGTTGCTGAACTCATGTTTTTCATGTTTATTTCTACACAAGAAGATTCAGCACCCTTCTTTTATGGTCTCTGGAAAAGATCAGTATAATATGTTTTAAATACTTGGCCAATGGTGGGTGTGAACTAGTTGTGTCTCCTGGTGACTCATATGTCAAGGCTTGGTCCTGGGGTAGTAGTATTCAGAGGTGGAGTCTTGAGAGGTGATTGAATCTTGTGAGCTTTAGCATTATGAACACTTTAAATACTTGATAAGTTCATAGTTGAATGGTCTAGTAGTAGATGCAGCCTGGAAGGAGGAAGCAGGTCACTCACTGTTGAAATGCCTTTGAAGGATATCTTGTCCTCTGTCCCCGGCTCTCTCTATTTTTGTTTCCTGACCATCATGAATCCCCCACCAAACTTTCCACTGTGATGTTTTGGCCTCACATCATGCTTAAAAGCACCAGGGCCAAGCAAGTAAGGGTTGATGCCCCTAAAACCAACACAAATCTTCCCTCCTGTAAGTTGTGTGCTCAGTTGTTTAGTTCAAGTGATGGGAAACTAATGTTATAGTATAATCTCAACTGCCAGCACTGTTCCAAATTGAAGGAAAATAAATTTTTATTCATAGACTGTTTCTAATCATAAAACATTCAACAGTTCAAGAAAACAATTTAAATATTTTCAACAAAAGTTGGCTCCATTTGCAGTCCTGTCATGGCATGAGCAGGGTCTACTGCATCCAGGTGAAGCTCCATGTTTGGGTGGGTTGTTGCACAGGTGGGAAATTTGAAGTAGATTCTCTTTTGTACTCTGTGTAAGGATATGTCTTCCTGTGTAAAGATCCTGTTTGTCTCATGGTGAAAATGTGCTATTGTCTGAGTTCTCCATTTTAAAAAACAAACAAACAAAAAACTGGCAATACCCTGTGTTGAAACTAGGAGAGAGTTTATTTTCACTATTATCACTTGATTGTATTGTCATATATAATAAAAATGCAGTTCTCCTTCATCCACTTAATTAATTGTATAATTGTGAAACAAAGGAAAGTAGAGAATATTAAGATAAGAGAGCTGTGAATATAGCTAAATAGTTTAGAATGATGGCTACTCTATTAGAGGGCCTGTGTTCCATTCTCAGCACCCACATGGTGAGATATAACTGTCTATATCTTCCATTCTAGGAGAGCCAAGTGCTCTTTTATGTTTTTACCAATGCCAAGTATACACATGATACACATACAAACATGTAGGTAAAAAGTTCTCACACATAAAAAGAAATACATTTTTTAAAGATAAGAAAAGAGTACATTAAATATAAAGCATAAATAAAATCAATACTATAGTACAGCCTCCCCAAAAGCATATGTGAAAAATAAAAGGAGATTAGGAAGGAATATGAAATTAATATAGGTGTGTTTTTCTAAAATGATGAGACTATGACTGCTTTTCATTTTCAAGAATTTACATAATTTTAAAGTTAGTTTAACAATGTAAAAACTATAATAAGTTAAACTACCTCCTGCTGTTTGTCCTCTATTTTATGGACTCTATTAAGAGAGATAAAGCAAAAGCTAATTATAAGGGAAGGTAGGCAATATTGATGAAATTCCAGGCTGTTAGGAAAGGAGAATTCTTAAGGGGATAGGTCATTCTTGACAACAAATTGAAAGGACTTTTTTAAGGTTGATGAATGATGTCTGCAAGCCTGTTAATTAGCTGGGCTCCCATGAGTAAGCCATTTAACCTCTAAGGGTGCCAACTCCCTCGCTTGAAAAAGGAGAGAGAGAGAGGGAGACAGTAAGAAAGAGAGGTAGGCATTGGTTGCTTGAATCCAAAGCTACTCTGTTAAATTCTCAGAGGAAGCATGCACCTTACATATTTGTGGTCTATGCTACATGTGGAAAATGGACTTCACACAAGTTCTGTGATCAGCAACATTAATTATGTTAATTATGGTTATTGTTAAGAGTGAGTTACAAAGCTAAATTGTTGTTCTTTCTTCATAAGGAACTGAGGCGTTTTCTTTTGTAGTGGGGATATTGATGAAGAGAGGTGTTTTTAAGTTGACTGAAAATGAAAGCACCCAGTGAAACCTCCCCAAAGATACCCCCATCTTAAGAAAGGAGAGGAAAGGAAAGAGGGCATTGGGAAACTTGTGACATGAAAGCAGAAGAGGACAATCTGTGGGAAGGAAGGGAACCCATGAAGGGGTACAGGGGTGGGGTGGAGGCAGAGGGAGAAGCGTGGGAGGGGATGAAAGAGAGCAAACAGAATATGATACATGTGTGTGAAAATGTCACAGTAAACTCCATCACTATGTAAGCTAACTTAACTCGTTAAAAAAAAACACAAACAGATGAATAAATATAGAAAAGGCAGGCACTTTAAATAAAATTTAGTGTGACTAGGAGAGAACACAAATAGATTTTTAAAACAGGTGCTGAGCCCTTTCTGTTCGGTCTGAGAGAGAAAAGGCAATGGTTATATTATTACTCTTGCTAAGATCAGAGAAAACAATTGGGAAACGAGAGAGTCACTCTGTAATCCATGTCTCAGAGTTAATTAAGCAGATGAAGCAAGACTGCATTTTAATTTATCTCTTCACTCTTCTGTCCTCTTTTGCCCTTACCAGCATTCTCCCTAAGGACAGAATCCCAAAGCCTTTAGAGTTAAGCTCCTAGAGTGTATTGGCTTCCATCACCAGCAGTCACAACTTGTGCAGACTCACAATCAGAAGGAGAAGTGTTTACTTTATTCTCTCTGAGTCACAAGTCCTTTCCTTCCTGTCCCTGCCTTTTCCTAGGCAAGGCAGGTTTCTTCTGATCTACTTGCTCTCAACTCAGAAGCCAGTAGCACTGTTAACACTTGGCTCTAGTGACTTTCCAGTTTTATGTCCACAAGTATTTTTAAACAGATGCTTATATTTAGCTTATTCATTCTCAAGGACTTATTTCATTCCAACTTTCTTGCTTTAAACGGCCGTATTGAGGCCTGGAGAGGTGGATGAGCAGTTAAGAGCACTGCCTGCCCTTCCACAGGACCTGGGTTTAACTCCTAACCCCACATGGTGCATAACAACTGTCTGTATCTTCAGTTCAAGAGATCCTCACATCCTCTTACAACCTCTTCAGCCAGTATGCACACATGGACACAAACATACATGTAGGCAAAACACCCATACAAGAAACAGTTTTACTAAGACATACAGTTTTATTTAGTTCTGAGCAGTGGCACTTGGAGGCAGTTAAACAGTAATTATTTTACTTATTATTAAATGTATAAGATTTAAAAATTTTTGCTCAACCCAAAATTTGTTTCCAGAAAATGCTCCCTTTTAAGTACATTTCTCTGATTCTATAAAAACTGTTAGCAGAGCTAGTCTGTGCACTTTTTTTTGTCTATTGACATTTTTATTCTATTGTATTCTTTTTTATTGTGTTAAGAACACTTAACATGAGATCTATGCTCTTACAACTCAAAGTGTACAATATAGTGCTGTTAATTATAATCACAATGCTGTAGAACAGATGGAGTAAGCTTTCTAGAATTATCCATCTTGTATAACTGAAACATTATGCTGGTTGAATGGCAGCTCGTTTCTCTTTCTACCCAGGCTTTTGCTGTCAACATTTTATTCTCTGATTTTGCGCACTCGGCTGTTTTAGATGCTTCAAATAGGCTGTGACACCGTGGCTTGTTCTCCTCTCTGGGCAGATGTCCTTCAGACTCACCCATGTTATTGCATGAGGTAGGACCTCCTAGCTAAAGTCTTGATATTATCACACTTTATGTATCTACTTTATTCTCTGTGTTTTTCATTTGTCATGGCTATTTTGGCTGTTTGCACATCTTGGATTATAAATGTTGTTTTTATTTCATCAGATGATGGGATGAGCTGAGAGCCATACCCAAGCTTTACTAATACATGGCTTGGGCTGAGCCCCGAGCATTTCTGTTTAAATATCTCTAGGCCTAAGCCTGAAAGTTTCTAGCATTTGTACAATTTAATCTTCTACAAGCCTGGACCTTGAAGGCTTTAGCTTTCAGCCTTCCTTGGCTAACCTAGGCCTAGAATGCTTTAAACCTTCAAGACTTACTGATAAATTAACTCACCCTTTCTAGTTCTTTCTGAACTCTGGCTGGTTCAACTCAGTTATTCTGGCTCAAACTCCTCTGCAAGCTGACTGACTGATTCAAACTGGATTTTTTCAGCTTCTCACTGAATTGCTCTGCTTGGACAAGCTGCCTCTGAACTTCACAACTGAACTGCACCCTACTGCCTGTACCAAATTCAATCAAATTGTATCAAACTGTACTGTACTGACTGCACAGACTCTACTGTATTCCTGTGCTGGGCTTTACTCTACTCTATTGTACTGTCTGCCATCCAGCTGTCTCTCTGTGCTAATGCCCCACCCCCTTCACTGGGCTTGTCTCTGACTCATTCTGTCAAATATTTCTCTGATTTGTCACGTTCCCCTCAATTAGATACCATTGTTTGGGATTAAAGGTGTATACTAAAGTCATAGCTGTGTTCCAGCCAGAGGGACTAAAGTATATATATTAGGGAAATATCTGTATTCCACCCAGATCACACAGACCTAGGTCTTTGCATGAAATCCCTTGCCAGAACAGCCATGTTGCTGGATTAAAGTTCCTCTACACTTGTGTAATATTGTAGCAATCTATTAGAATTTAAATTCTCTTCACTATGCTGATATCAGTTCTTTTAAGCATATTTTCTGAAGTGGGTTTATGAGATCTGTAGATATTCTATTTTTAAGCTTTTTTTTTTTTTAAGGCTACCAAACTGTTTTTCTCAATACCTTTACCTTTCATAGTCCCACAAACAATGTACAAAAGACTGTTTTCTAATTATTCTTATCAATACTTTTTAAAGTAATAGTTTCACTCACAGACATGAAGCCATATCTAGTTGTGGCTTTAGTTTACATTTTTTTGTTGTTGTTGTTGATCAGTAATGTTACTGTTTTTGAAAAATGTCTTTTCAAGTCCTTTGCCAAATTTTAACTCATTACTACTGTCATTGCTATTGAGTTACAGGCAATCTTATACATTTTGTATATAGTCCCTTATCAGAGGTATGGTTTACATGTGTTTACAATCAAATGATTCCTTTTCATGATTGACTCTTTCCTTTGCTGTGCAGGAGCCTTATGTGTAGACTTATTGATGTTTACTTTTGCTTTTGTTGGCTGTGCACTTGGTGTCATGTGATGTATGTCTGAACAAATCTTAGGCAGCTACTAAGATTATAGGATAAGCAGACTTCGGCAATTGAGGAGATAACCACATACTTAGATTGTTTCTGCCACCAAAAATGTGACCTTAGGAAAAATAAGCACAGCTTGGTGTTTTAAGAGAAGCCTTATGAATTGTGATAATACGTTTGAACATCTTCATGCTGGGGCAAAAGGCAACTATTTGTGGTTAATTCATCATTCTAGTTAAAAATGCCAAAAAAAATAGACATTTCGATTGAATTTTAAATGTCACTTTGTTATTGCTTAAAGACACCATCAGCAGGAGGGGAGACGGGTGAGTTACAGTGAGGAGAAAGAATGATAGCTATTTAAACTAAAATGTAAGAAAACATAGAAGATGGTTTAGATTAATGAGTATTAGTATCTTTAGCAAGCCTTTGTTTCACAAAACCTTAAATAATTTAAAATGAGAATGTTTGCTTCCTTCTTTGTTTCCTACCACAACTTCACAGTAGTCTGAAAGCTTCCTGATCTGTTACATATGATACTAAGGCTCTTTCCCACAGAACCTGGGACACCCTGCCATGAGACAGAAGAGCCGAGATTTACTACCAAAGTACCTTCAATCCCTTCTGTAGAGGCTGTATGATCCAGGTTTGTCAGCACTCTTTACCTGGTTTTCTAATGAAATTGTGCATGACTATGCCTTTACACGCTCTGCCAAATCTTGAGAGCAGTGGTCGTACCATAATCATCTTTAGATCTTGTCCATTTCCAGATTCTCATTACAAATATCTCCAGTGACAGCAGGCAGCACATGCTTCTGCTAAGATATGGTGAGTATTTGTTCCAACTGAAGCAACTGTAAATAGAACATTTCTCAGCTGCTTCCTAAAAATCTGTCTTTTGCCCCTTCCTTCCTTCCTTCCTTCCTTCCTTCCTTCCTTCCTTCCTTCCTTCCTTCCTTCTTTCCTTCCTTCCTTCTTTCCTTTCCTTCCTTCCTTCCTTCTGTTTGTTTTGTTTGAGACTGCATTTCTCCAAAAAACCCAGAATCTCCAAAACGATCCTGTACAACAACCGATCATCTGGAGGTATCTCCATCCCTGATCTCAAGCTGTACTACAGGGCAACAGTAATAAAAACTGCATGGTATTGGCATAGAAACAGAAAGGAGGATCAATGCAACCACATAGAAGACCCAGAAATAAACCCACACACTTATGAATACTCAATATTTGACAAAGAAGCCAAATCCATTCAATGGAAAAAAGACAGCATCTTCAACAAATGGTGTTGGTTTAATTGGATGTCTACATGCAGAAAAATGAAAATAGAGCCACATTTATCACCCTTCACAAAACTAAAGTCTAAGTGGATCAAAGACCTCAACATAAAACCAGATACCCTAAATCAATTGGAAAAAAAAGTGGGGGAAGAGCCTAGAACTCATTGGCACAGGGACAACTTCCTGAACAGAACACCAACAGCACAGGCTCTAAGAGCAACAATCAATAAATGGGACCTCATGAAACTGAAAAGTTTCTGTAAAGCAAAGGACACCGTCATCAAAACAAAACGACTGCCTACAGATTGGGAAAGAATCTTCACTAACCCTTTATCTGACAGAGGACTAATATCCAGTATATACAAAGAACTAAAGAAGCTGAAAAGCAGCAAATCAAGTAATCCAATTAAAAAATGGGGAACAGAGCTAAACAGAGAATTCTCGACAGAGGAATATCGAATGGCAGAGAAGCACTTAAAGAAATGCTCATCCTCATTAGCCATCACGGAAATGCAAATCAAAACAACCCTGAGATATCACCTTACACCCATCAGAATGGCCAAGATGAAAAACTCAAGCGATAACACATGCTGGAGAGGTTGTGGAGAAAGGGGAGCCCTCCTCCACTGCTGGTGGGAATGTAAACTGTTACAACCACTCTGGAAAGCTATCTGGCGCTTTTTAAGACAATTAGGAATAGTGCTTCCTCAAGACCCAGCTATACCACTGCTAGGTATATACCCAAAGTTCGAGGGATACTTGCTCAACCATGTTTATAGCAGCTTTATTTGTAATAGCCAGAACCTGGAAACAACCCAGATGTCCATCAACGGAGGAATGGATACAGAAATTGTGGTATTTTTACACAATGGAATACTACTCAGCAATCAAAAAGGAGGAAATCATGAAATTTGCAGGCAAATGGTGGGATCTAGAAAAGATCATTCTGAGTGGAATATCCCAGAAGGAGAAAGACAAACATGGGATATACTCACTTATATAGACCTATAAGATATGATAAACATAATGAAATCTATACACCTAAAAAAGATAATCAATTGAGCGGACATGGGGTAAGATGATCAATCCTCGTTTAGAAAGACAGATGGGATGTGCATTGAACCTATGACAGGAGTCTACTGAGAGCATCTGAAAGACTCTAACTAGCAGTGTTTTCAAAGCAAAGACTCATGACCAAACCTTTGGCAGAGTACAGGGAATCATAAGAAAGAAGGGAAGTTAGTCTGATGGGGAAAGGATAGGAGCTCAACAAGGACCAAATATATCTGGGCACAGGGTCTTTTCTGAGACCTACATTCAACCAAGGACCATGTATGGATATAACCTAGAACCTCCACTCAGATGTAGCCTGTGGTAGCTCAGTAACCAATTGGTTTCCCAAAGTGAGGGGAACAAGGACTATTTCTAACAGGAACTCAATGACTGGCTCTTTGGTCTCCCCACCCCCAAAGGGAGGAGCAGTCCTGTTAGGCCACAGAGGAGGGCTTTGCAGCCAGTCCTGAAGATACCTGATAAAACAGGATCAGATGAATGGGGAGGTGGTTCCCCCCTATCAGTGGACTTGGAAAGGGGCACGGTGGAGATGAGGGAGGGAGGGAGGGACTGGGAGGGAATGAGTGATGGGGACAGGGCTGGGATACAGAGTTAATAAAATGTAACTGATAAAAAAATTTAAAAAATAAATAAATAAATAAATAAATAAAGAGACTGTGTTTCTCTATGTAGCCTTGGCTGTCCTGGACTTATCTTGTAGACGAGGCTGGCCTCAAACTCTGGGTTTACAGGCATGTGGCATCACACCCAGCTGCCTCTTCCTTTTTGAATTATTTCATCTTCAGCCATGCCATTTGGATACAGTTCACTACATTTACTGACAGCTCCTAAATTGGGACATAACTGGCTGAAGCCACATACCCCACCTTTTTGGGCACAATGATTGCGTGAGGAACCATATCAAGTCATCTCAGAAACGTTCCTTGAGACTCAAGCCTTGGGGTCCACCAGCAGGAGAAGTGTTGGAACTTTGATCCTGGAATTATGTATCTAAATGAGATGTGGAATCTATTTTATAACATTAAGATAAGAGTAAAATAAAGGACGGAGTCTCTACTGAATGAGGTAGAACAAAGAAACTCAGAGAAATGGTTGAGTCTAGCTTATTGTTGTTTTGTGTGTATTTGAGACAGGTTCTGTTGATCCTTTTTTTCTACATACCAATTTCTGAATTACAGGTACATACCCCAGCTCCTAGCTGGTTCTTATTTTTAAGCTATCAATAAAAGAACTTAACCTGAAAACATATTATATTGGTTCATGTAGATGAACCAAAAGATTTGTGTGTTTTGAGAAAAATTAGATCAGTGGTTTTGCTGCTACTGTCGGTTTTAATCTATCTTAACTCTACATGCTTTAGACAGTGGTCCAATAGGTCGTCTGCATTTGGCCAATGTTCTCTCATAGCCCTGTGGCTCCCCAGGTGTCCTGTGAGCATCAGGTCCCTTAAGAGAAACCTCTGCAGTGTGCCTTGTACTCTAGGTTCTGGGATGGGTTCTACCCAGAGGTGTTGTAGATTAAGCCACATTTTACACGCTTTTTAGAAGGCTCTTCTCCTTAGTATGCAATACTAACATGTCTATCACATGTTAGATCAATTTTAGTAGATCACAAACATTTTGACTGTTTTGGTTAAATGTTTAAAACTCTATTTGTGAGGCTGGAAAGATGACCTCCTTGGACACGAGGCACACTAATGCATATGTGTAAATGCAGGCAAAACACTCATACACATAAAATAAGAAGTAAATATTTTAAAAGCATATTTATATGTGATTATCGAACATTGGTCATCTTTTCTGTTATTAATATATAAAAATCTATTCTGAACACAAATTTCTGTTGTCTTGAGCAACACAGAACTAACCTACCTACACACACGCACACACACACAACATGAATGAACTATATTTTCATTTAGCTTTATCAAATTTCAGTAAGAATAATTTGTTTTAGAGACAGTTCTATAGCTGTTCCATCTTGCTATCCAGAGGCAATGCTGCTTATGGGAAAAGCAATTTTTTAAGCCTCCCTATAGCTGATATAAACCTTGGTCCTTAAGTAGCAATTGATGAAAACAGCAAAACTAAATAGAGGTTTAGTGAGTCTTTTAAGAACTTATGATTTGGGGAACATGAACAGATACAATGTGGTAGAACAAATATTTAGTGAGTCAATGCTACTAATAAAGATTGGAACATTTTTCCTACTTATAATTGTCTCTGTTTATGTAGGCATATTCATCTTTGCTAGTTAGGATGTTGCATTAATTTATTTGAATGGATGCTTTCAGTAAGCTGGGAGACACACTCTCTGCACAGTCTATGTTCCATCAAAATTTGCTGTTTACTCATTGGGATTTAATAAGGGTTTATTTTTTATTAAGGCATCTCTATATGAGTTAGCATGCAGAGTCAAACCTATGTGGTAGTAGAAATACTTTAAAAGCTAGATATAAATGGAAGAACCAAATAAAAGAGCTAAAGGGGACAAGTATCATATAAGATATTGTAGAGACTCTGAATGCTGGCTTTTGAGGAGTGGGCAGCAGAGAGGTCACAGGGAAAGACAAACCAGCTTCCCCCTGCTCTTCCTATGCTGTGAAGCTTTGGCTCCTAGAGGCTGCCAGTTATTCTTACTGTCCCCATCTCCTCTCTTCCACTGTTATAGTATTTAGTTCATTGTGTTAAAGAATAATTGTTTATTTACTTATCTTTCTTCCCCTTTAGATGAAAAATTTTGAGGTGAAGACATTTTTAGTATTTCTGCCAGAAGGTTTGAGAGCATTCAACAAAGGCTTGTGTATATTATTGGAAGAATGAATAGGGAGAGATGGAAGGAAGAAGATAGCTGTTGATTAGCAGCTATAAAGTTTCAGTTAGATAGGAAGAATAAGTGATAGATTGAGGTCAAGGATATTTTAATTAGTTTTATTCAGCCTTTCTACTCTATATAATATAACATAATATATAAAATTTATATATGATGTATTATATAATTTCATTGCTGGTGTGACAATATTGCAAAATATTTAAAATAAAAAAACAGCTTTCTTAACTACAGTTTTCTAAAGATTCAATAAAAGCCATGCATATTATGAATGCTAAGAAAGTACTTATTGATTTATTAAAATTGATCAGAGATCCTAGGATCTAATTTAACATTCAGAAAGTGGACAGAGAGGGTAGCCATTCTACATACACACTCACCCAAGGGTAGAACACAGGGCAGCTGAAAGAAATGAGGTGGTGTTGGTTCAATGTCCCTGAAAGAAAAATCACTACTAGGTTGGTTGCTTGTGACCCTGAAATATTGTTCAGTAATAAATTGACTCTGTTATTCCAATAAACTCAGGGATGATTCTTTTAGACTACAGAAGGAAAACTTTCTTATTTTTTTATATGAACCAATGACTCAATGAAACTAAATCAATTCTGGGTCGCAAACAAGAAAAAGTTACTTAGCTGAAGTTTAGAAAGAAATGAAATATAGTCAGTTAATGTATATACAGTGAACAGTTAGGAGAAGTAGAAAAGCCAGACAATAGAGGAAAAAAGAGAAGGAAGATGAGAAAAGGAGAGAACATAAAATAAAGAGACAAAAAGGGGGGTTATAAGGACAAAGGCCCCAACATATTTTAACAGCAATTACCACAATGTTTTTCTTTTCTTTATTAAAAAGGCATCATTTATTTTAATTTTATGTGTATGTGTATTTGCTTGTCTGTATATAAGTTTGCCACATGTCTGCCTGTTATCTGCTGATGGCAGAAGAGGCAATGGATTCTTTGGAACTGGAGTTACAGGTATAAACTGGTGTGAGGTGCCAGGAACAAAATCCATGTCCTCTGGGAGAACCACAAGTTCTCTTAACTCTTAGGACACCTCACTAATCTCCACCTCCCCACCCCCACCTTTCAAGATAGGAGTGCATATATGCTAGGGAGACTTTGAACTCACTGTGTAGCTGAGGAGGGCCTTGAGTACAGATCCTCCTGTCCCTAACTCCCTAGTGCTGAAATCCCAGTCGTGCATCACCACAGCTGTTTCTGCAGTTCTGGGGGTGGGAACTAGGGCCTCATGCATTATATTAGAAAAGCACTTTCCCAAATGAGCTGCATCTCCAGCCCTTATATTGGTAATTTCTGAGTTACTTCCTTTGGAAGAAATTTTTCCCTTGGTCATTTACTTTTCATGATGGAGCAGGAGTTAGTTCTCACTTCTATTATACAGAGTAGAAAATCCAGATAGTCAGTGGTAAGGACGAAAGAGAGCTTACCTCCTGCTTCCTAGTCCTCTGTGTTTATCTGTGTGTAATGGTTGTAAATTGCACTTCTTCAGCTGTGCTCTTGCTTGAATGTCTCTGAGTACATTGTCACCTGTTATTGCTGCTCTTTGAAAGTCTAATTACAGTACCTCTGATAGCATCGAGCCACGTTTTCTAACACAAGAAAACAGCTTGTCTGTTTTTATTTCCAAACTTTAAAGTTTATTTTTGAAATAAATGTTTACTTCCCCATGGGCTTCTGAATCTTTTGCAGGTGTGTGAAGGAATGGTTCTAGCTTTCGGAAATTGCTTTGGAACATTAGAGAGAGCTCGTGGTTTCCCTGCTATCACCTGAAGTCCCCCTTTGGAACAGAAGACTGTCGGATTGAGGGATTGAGGATGCTGTTTTTTTTCCAGTGGTCAGCATGTTTTCATTACGGAGATGTTAAAGTTTAAATTTATAATTGGTGTATCTTTGCAGTGGAATGAAAGTTTCCTCCTTTATTTAAACAAAATAAACATTTAAAATACAAGAGATATAGAATGGGTAACATAAGTTTTTATTAATTCTTAAAATTGTATTAATTTTACATTTTTATTAATTTTATTTTGTATGTGTGTAGGTGTAAGCATTCAATCTTTGTCTGAGTGGATCTCAGAGGACAACTTTTGAGTGTCAGTTTTCTCCTTCCGTCTAAGTCCTATGAATCAAACTCAGGTTGTTAGTCTTGGAGGCAAGTATACTTACCCACTGAGACATCTGGAGGACTCAGAATGGGGAATTTCTGATTATAACAGATGTCTGTATGTCTCTGTCTAAAGACTAAAGACTTCCTAGATGCTGTCCACAAAGCACACTGTATAAGAGCTAAGAGAATTGGCCACACTCTTATCTACTCTAACCGCTTCAAGTGTCTTACTTTGGAAAGCCAACTTGAGAAAAAAGAGAGAAAAAGGTGAGATTAGTGAGGGACAGAAGAGGTACATTAAGTTTGACTTCTGCTTCTTTCTGTTTTTTTTTTTTTGTTTGTTTGTTTTTTGTTTTTTTTTTTTTTTCTAGAATTTTCAGAGCCAGGGAACTTTGATAATATGGATTCTCTGAGAACTCCTAACCCTAAAGAGAAGCTTTACCCCCTTTTTCAAAAGTAAAATGTTTAAATATACACGAGTATGGAGACTACAGACATAAAGTTCTTAATCAGTTTTTACAGAATAAACCCTTTTATGCCACCAGTGTCAGCACAAGGGATAGGACATTACTCAGAGGTTCTGATCTTGTCATCTCAGTCTTCATCACATCCCCATTTTCCTTCCTTTGTGAACATCATCTAAATGTGTAAAGTTTTTTTTAGTTCTTATTTTGTTTCCACATTTGAGGCAGGGCCTTGCTGTGTTACTGGGGGGTGTGGACCTTGTGGGCTGAGGTGAGCCCATCACTCTGCCCACGGAGAAGTGGGTTAGTACATATCATTTAGTTTGGGGGTTTTATTTCAATAGAGTCAGATGGTATGCTTTTTTTAAATGTCTGGCATCTTTTGCTTCCATCTGTATGTGAGAGAGAAAACCATCTATGATGTGGCATGTCATAGAAAGTCTCCAATTCTTATGCCTTTATTGGATTCTCTCTTGCGAGCACACTGTACTAAAAGATTTTCCATTCTCTTGCTCAGAGACCGTAGGTTTGTTTCAGTCTGGAGCTTTTAAGAGCAAGCTGCTCTGAATATTCTTGAATATGTCCATGGTGTACGTGCGCGTGCATTTCTCCTGGATGTATATTATGTCAAAAATAGAATGTTACTTGAATTTCCCATGTTTTTATCAAAAGTCCTGTCCCGGGGGGTTCTGGAGAGAGCAGCTAGAAGCACTTTGTGTTCTTGCAGAATTTGTTTCCCAGAACCCGTGTCAGATAACTCACAGTTGAATATAACTTCAGCTCCAGGTATCTGATGCTCTCTTCTGGCTTCTGTGGGTACCTGCAGTCACATGTGTATAACCACAGAGAGACAAACACACACACATAATTAAAACATAAATAAGTAATAACCTGAGCCAGGGAAGCAAATGCACTTTAGATAAATACCTTCATATCTCTTAGAAATAGCTTCACATATCGTGAAGATTGTGTCTGTAGACATTTGCTTCTTTGCCTATGGCTATGGGGTTAGCCACCCTGGTCAGTCTTCTCCTGGAGGTTGCTGCTCTGTCCATTGAGATGCTGATGTGACATTCCGACCTATTTGGGATTTGGGGAAAATGTATTTACGTTTGGAAATTTTCACTACATTTTGGAGTGAAAAATGGAATTAAGAGTGCCATTTGAAGGAAGGGAGAGATAAATCTTATATTTGTTTCTTAATCACGGAGAATCTTGTCATTGAATATGAAATGTGTCCACTAATCTCCTTGTGTGACCTCAGACCCAAGCAGGAAAAGGTGGGAATGTTACAGGACTCACTGTGAAGTAATAAAGGGAAAATATGCCTTTGCTCCAGAACATGTCACCTGTGTGTTCTAGATAAAATTATTTAATACAAATAATAACTAGGAACAAAGTTGCTGACTCCTAACCTTGGCAGACATTCCCAGTATCCGTTTACATTCTCAGCAGTAGTATTTCACAGACTTTTTGGTCAAAGGCACTAAGGTACACACAATAGGGGAAGGCCCAGATCACTGTGGGTGGTCCCACCTTGGCTGGTGGTCCTGGCTTCTGAAGAAAGCATGATGAGCAAGTCAGGGGAGCAAGCTAGTAGACAGCAACCTTTAGTGACCTCCACATCGGCTCCTACCTCCAGCTTCTTGCATTGTTTGAATTCCTGCCACAACTTTCCTCGGTGATGAACTGTAACCTGGAAGTGTAAGTGAAATAAACCCTTTCCTTCCCGCACTGATTTTGGTCATGGTGTTTCATCACAGCAACGTTAACCCTAACTAAGACACTCAGTAAGTTTTAGCTTTCGGCATTGAGATGTTTCTGCCATATGATGTCCTTGTGGACTTAATTTGT
Organism: Meriones unguiculatus; assembly: GCF_030254825.1. Taxonomy (NCBI): domain Eukaryota; kingdom Metazoa; phylum Chordata; class Mammalia; order Rodentia; family Muridae; genus Meriones; species Meriones unguiculatus. Next base: position 65,436,117 of record NC_083351.1, on the reverse strand, counting down.
GTTACACCAGATGACCAATAGATTTGATCAGTTGTTTTACAGGCTTTTGGCCATGCAGATTTTTCAATTTTTAGGAAAAAAAAAACCAAAAAAGAAGAAACATGTGAAATTTAAGATACTTGTGGGTATTTTTCCTGGGGTTCATCTTCTCTTTACCTACTTTTCCCATTTGAAATATAGACATCCACTTCTCACACAAATCCTTGTATATACACAAGGCTCTATCATGAACCGTTTTAAGTGATATGTGGTACAAATACACTTTACATTCTGGCTTATTTTTCATTCAATTTATGGTCATTTGGAAGTTCCAGTTTTAATTAACTATGATTTATCAATCTTCCTTTATGCTAAGTGAGTTTTGCATCATTTAAAAGTAATTTTTCCCTAATCCTAATGTCCTAAAGAAAGTTTCGCAGTTACCATTTTAAAATTTTAATCTTTCCTTTAGTACTGTGATCTGCATTTCATTTAGAAATGTTTGTTTCTTGTATGCAACAGATTGCTGGGTTTTGTTTATGCATCCATTCTGTTAGTCTGTGTCTTTTTATTGGAGAATTGAGTCCATTGATGTTGAGAGAGATTAATGACCAGTGGCTGTTAGATCCTTTGATTTTGATGTTGATTTGATCCTTTGATGTTGGCTGTGGTCATACGGTTGTGTGCTTGGTTGCTGTTTGTTTTACTGTGGTGAGGTTAATTAGTTCCTGGGTTTTCTTGACAGTAGCTAGTTTTCTTGGGTTGTATTTTCCCTTCCAGTGTCTTCTGTAATGCTGGATTTGTGTGTAGGTATTGTTGAAATTTGTTCTTGTCATTGAATATCTTGTATTCTCCGTCTAAGGGACTGAGAGTTTTGCTGGGTATAGTAGGCTGGGCTGACATCTGTGTTCTCTTAGGGTCTGTATGATATCTGTCCAGGCCCTTCTGGCTTTCACAGTCTCTGTTGAAAGTCAGGTGTGATTCTAATGGGTTTGCCATTATAGAAATGTTTGTTAAAGAGTTAGAGATCCTGGCCATTCTGATGGGTGTAAGGTAAAATCTCAGGGTCATTTTGATTTGCATTTCCCTAATGGCTAATGACGTTGAGCATTTCTTTAAGTGTTTCTCTGTCATTCAATATTCCTATACAGAGAGTTCTCTATTTAGCTCTGTTCCCCATTTTTTAATTGGATTACTTGGTTTTCTGCTTTTCAGCTTCTTTAGTTCTTTATATATATATATACTGGATATTAGTCCTCTGTCAGATAAAAGGTTGGTGAAGATTCTTTCCCAATCTGTAGGCGTTCGCTTTGTTTTGATGATGGTGTCCTTTGCTTTACAGAAGCTTTTCAGTTTCATGAGGTCCCATTTATTCATTGTTGCTCTTAGAGCCTGTGCTGTTGGTATTCTGTTAAGGAAGTTTTCTCCTGTACCAATGAGTTCTAGGCTATTTCCCACTTTTTATTCTAACCGATTTAATGTGTCTGGTTTTATGTTGAAGTCTTTGATTCACCTGGACTTTAGTTTTGGGCAGGGTGATTAGTATGGATCTATTTTCATTTTTCTACATGGAACATCCAGTTGGACCAGTACCATTTGTTGAAGATGCTATCTTTTTTCCATTGTGTGGTTTTGGCATCTTTGTAAAAGATCAGGTGTTCATAAGTGTGTGGGTTTATTTCTTGGTCTTCTGTTCGGTTCCATTGATCCACGATTCTGTTCTATGCCAGTACCATGTAGTTTTCATAACTGTTGCTCTAAAGCACAGCTTAAGATCAGGGATGGAGATACCTCCAGAAGATCTTTTATTGTAGAGGATTGTTTTAGCAATTCTGGGTTTCTTGTTATTCCATATGAAGTTGAATTTTTCTTTCCAGGTCTGTAAAGAATTGTGTTGGTAATTTGATGGGAATTGCATTGAATCTGTAGATTGCTTTTGGTAAGATGGCCAGTTTTACCATGTTAATCCTGCCAAGCCATGAGCATGGAAGATCTTTCCATCTTCTCATATTTTCTTCTAATTCTTTCTTCAGAGACTTGAAATTTTTTCATACAAGTCTTTGACTTCCTTGGTTAGGGTTACACCAAGGTACTTTATGTCATTTGTGGCTATTGTGAAGGTGTTGTTTCCCTAATTTCTTTCTCAGTCCTTTTGTCTTTTGTATACAGAAGGGCTACTGATTTTTTAGAGTTAATTTTGTATCTGGCCACTTTGCTGAAGGTGTTTATCAGCTGTAGGAGTTCCCTGGTAGAGTTTTTGGGGTCACTCACATATACTATCATATCATCTGCAAATAGTGATAATTTGACTTCTTCTTTTCCAATTTGCATCCCCTTGATCTCCTTCAACTGTCTTATTGCTCTATCAAGGACTTCCAGCACTATGTTGAAGAGATATGGAGAGAGTGGGCAGCCTTGTCTTGTCCCTGATTTCAGTGGGATTGCTTTAAGTTTCTCTCCGTTCAGTTTGATGTTGGCTATAGGCTTGCTGTATATCGCCTTTACTATGTTTACGTATGTGCCTTGTATCCCTGATCTCTCCAATACTTTAAACATGAATGGGTGTTGGATTTTGTCAAGTACTTTTTCAGCATCTAGGGAGATTATCATGTGGTTTTTTTTCTTTCAGTTTGTTAATATGGTGGATCAGATTGGGAACCCTCCTCCACTGCTGGTGGGAATGTAAACATGTACAACCACTCTGGAAGTCAATCTGGCACTCTCTCAGACAAGTAGGAATAGGGCTTCCTCAAGATCCAGCCATACCACTCCTAGGCATATATCCAAAAGAGACTCAAGTACACAATAAGGACATTTACTCAACCATGTTTGTAGCAGCTTTATTTGTAATAGCCAGAAGCTGGAAACAGCCCAGATGCCCCTCAACTGTAGAATAGATGCAGAAATCGTGGTACATCTACACAATGGAGTATTACTCAGCAATGAAAAATAAGGAAATCAGGTAAATGGTGGGACCTGGAAAGGATCGTCCTGAGTGAGCTGTCCCAGAAGCAGAAAGATACACACGGTATATACTCACTCATATAGACATATAACATAGGATAAACCTACTAAAATCTGTTCATGTAAAGAAACTAATCAAGAGAGAGGACCCTGACTAAAATGCTCAATCCCCATCCCAAAAGGCTAAGAGGATGGGCATCAGAAGAAGAAGAAAACAGGAAATAACCTAGAAACCTGCCACAAAGGGCCTCTTAAAGGCTCTTGCCCTGCAGGCTATCAAAGCAGATGCTGAGACTTATGGCCAACTGTTGGACATAGTGCATGGAATCTTATGTAAGAAGTGGGAAATAGTAAGATGGAGAGGACAGGGACCCCACAAGGAGAGAAACAGAACCAGAAAATTTGAACACAGGGGTCTTCCCAGAGACTCATACTTCAACCAAGTACCATGCATGGAGATAACTTAGAACCCTGCACAGATGTATCCCTTGGCAGTTTAGTGTCTAAGAGGGTTCCATAGTAATGGGAAGAGGGACTGCCTCTGACATAAACTAATTGGCCTGCTCTTTGATCACCTCCCCCTGAGGGGGAGCAGCTTTACCAGGCCACAGAAGATGACAATGCAGCCACTCCTGATGTGATCTGATAGACTAAGATCAGAAGGAAGGAGAGGAGGACATCCCTTATCAGTAGACTTGTGGAGGGGCATGCGTGAAGAAGGGGGAGGCAAGGTGGGATCAGGAGGGAAGGAGGGAGGGACTTATGGGGGGGATACAAAGTGAATAAAGTATAATTAATAAAATAAAATTAAATAAAAAAAGAGTTAGAGATCCAGATTCATTGAAGCAGGGTTTCCTACAGAAAAAAGACCCATAGAATGTATATATTATACAAGGGGATATTTTGTTAGGTTTAAGCTTGACAATAGTTCCACCGTTTTAGCTTGTAACCTTAATTTGACCTAATGTTCCTTGCCCTTACCAAGACATCTTGTTGTTCTAGCTTGGGAGTGCCCCATCAGGAGGCTCTTGGGTCTTGGAAACTCCCTAGACTTCTATGACATTAGACCTAGCCAATTAACTTAATGGTCAGAAAACACTGCTTTATCTAGACAGCCAAAATGTTGCAAATGCACCTGTTCGTGGTTTCTCTCTTTAAAAGCCAGCTCTGAGAATGGCCCAGAGTCTCAGTCTTGGTTACCTAGTCCATCTGCATTCCCAATGGATAAGTTGGGGAATGAACGTTCAATAAACCATCTGCTTTGAATCAATTCCTAAGTCTGAGTGGTCAGTGGGTTATTGGTAGACCCCAACATTATAATGCCTTACAGCAGTCCAAGTCATGCCTGGATACATCAGTAATGCCCATCCATATGCTGGAGAGACTGGGAGGCAGTTGCCTACTCTGCCCATAAAGCTAGATGTTTTAATAGTCTTAATCCTGGTGTCAAAGGCCTGGAGGATACCTGGAGAGCCATGGTCTTCAGTCCACATGGGAAGGTGAAGCTGGGTTCTGGTATCAGTGAAGAATGGCAGCAGAGGCAACAGAAATAGGCTACTGTGCACTTACCATCAATAAATGAATGTAGACAAGCAAGAAATAATTGAGTTTTTCTTCAAAAACTGGCCCCATGGCAAGATGCTACCCAATCTGGGGTAGGGTATTCTCCCATCAGTCTAATCTTACTGGAAGTGCTGTCATAGACTCACTCCCCCAAGTCTGCTTCTCAGTTGATCCCAACTCTAACAAAGTATCAATCAAGATTAACTGTCATAAGTGTTTTAAGGTATCTAAGTAACCAGGTTTGATTACTTTTAGGACATTCTCCCATCACTGATTTGTGACAGCCTTGTTTTGTGATGGCATCTTTATTGGATCTCTCAGACACACACACACACACATTTTGAGGTTTTAATTCTGTTCTGTTTATTTGTCACTTCTCATAAAAGTTGTTATTTATCTTACTTTGCCTTTGTAATTAGCATGAACATTAATAAACGTTTTCAGAAAGTAAACGTTGGTGTCAGATCAGAAGTGCATTAATAGGGGGGAAACTGTTGTCTCTACCATCTAAGTTCACTCCCTAAAGCTCCACTGTTTCCAGCTTAAATTTGATTTTGTTTCTTAAGCTGAAGTGGAAGTTTTCTGTTTCCTTGAAGACTCAGTTTTTTCATGTGATGTATTGTTGCAAGCTGGGTATGTGATTTTTTTTTTTATTTTTACTTTTTGCTGAAAATTGGCTTATGAAAGGAACTGTGATGTTTTGCTATGAGCGCTCTCATGCAAGGAGCATGACTTTGGACAGCTGAGAACACCCATGAGTGAACTTTGAGAAGAGGAGATATATAGAGGCCTACGGACAGTGAGACATCGATTTTTGGATCAACATTACTGCACTGATCTTCTTGCTTTGACACTTGACTTCAAAGCAGAAATGTTCCAGAGAACTCAGGATAATCCAGTTGAGTCTTGCTGCTTTCACTGAGTTTGTGTTGCTGCTTGGTGTTGGCCTTTGGACTGGACTCCTGCTATCCTGAGGACTGAGTTTGGTAATCCCCAAAAGACTCATCGACCCTAATCAGAAGGAAGTAGATAAAAGATGTCTTTTATCTACTAATATTCTACCTTTTCCCTACTAATATTCTACTTAAGGTTGTGGGGGAGGGAAGAGAGGCAAATGTGTTCAAGAAACCTAAAAAAAGTAAATTTGGTGAACAATCTAAGCCTATATTAATGCTAATTTTCTGGAGCTGGAGAGATGAGTCTGTAGTCAAGAGCACTGGCTGCTCTTCCATAGGACCTGTGTTGAATACACAGCACCCACATGGCTATTCAAAGCCGTCTGTAACTCCAGTCTCAAGGGGTGTCTTGGTTAGGGTTTCTATTGCTGCAGTGAAACACCATGACTGAAACCTGGGGAAGAAAGGATTTATTTGGTGCACACTTCCACCAAAGAAAGGCAGTACAGGAACTGAACAGGAGCTGATACACAGACCACAAAGGGTTTCTGGCTTGCTCCCAATTGCTTGCTCAGCCTGCTCTCTTATAGAACCCCTGATCACCGACCCAGGAGATGCACCACCCACAATGGGCTAGGCCCTACTTAATCAATCACTAATCTAAAAAATGCTGAACATGCTGACCCACAACCCAATCTTTTGGAGGTATTTTCTCAGTTAATTCAGGTGACTATAGTTTGTGTCAAGTTGACATAAACCTAGCCAGCACAGGGGATCGAATTCCCTCCTCCGGCCTCAGGGAACACCAGGCACACACACAATGAACAAACATAGAAGCAGACTAAATAGCCAGACACATAAAATAAAATTTGAAAACAGGATAAATGTTAATTTCTTATTTTCTAAAATAATTACATTGATTTTAAAAACCAATTTCCTTAATACCGTCACAGAATTATGAAAACATTAAAGATTACTTTTTTATCTAGAGATACTCTGATTTTCCATATGTTAAATCATGTACACTGATGATAATAACAGTTGTGTCTTACTTCTAGTCATCCTGGTGTTATATTCAACCTTATGGAACATCTCTCAATAATTGACTCTTCATTTGATTTATGATTTTTATAGTTAATTATTTGATAAAGGAAGAACTGCTTCTAGAATACAATACATTAAAAAATGAATTTGTGTGAGAGTGTATATCATTTTTTCTGCACCTATTGAGATGATCTTATATTTTTCTTTTTTCATTTTTATTAATTACAGTTTATTCACTTTGTATCCCTCCTGTAACTCCCTCCCTCTCCCCTCCCAATCTCATCCTTCCTCCCCCTCCTCCACCCATGCCCTTCCCCCAGTCCACTGACAGGGGAGGTCTTCCTCCCATTCCCTCTGATCCTAGTCTATCAGGTCTCATCAGGCGTCCCTGCATTGTCTTCCTGTGTGGCCTGATAAGGCTGCTCTCCCTCGGAGGGAGGTGATCAAAGAGCAGGCCAATCAGTTCATGTCAGAGACAGTCCCTGTTCTTATTACTATGGGACCCACTTGGACACTGAACTGCCATGAGCTACATCTGTGCAGAAGTTCCAGGCCATCTCCATGAGTGGTCCTTGTTTGGAGTGTCAGTCTCAGAAAACACCCCTGTGCCCAGATATTTTGGTTCTGTTGCTCTCCTTGTGGAGCTCCTGTCCTCTCCAGATCTTACTATTTCCCACTTCTTTCCTAAGATTCCCTGCACTCTGCTCAAAGTTTGTGTATAAGTCTCAGCATCTGGTCTTTTATTTTTCTTATTCTGTTAATATGGTAAATTGCTTCTTGATTTTTCAGATGCTAATCTCTCCTTGTATGGGTCAAGGTGCTGGAAAAACGCCAATGTGATTATGATGTATTACCCTTTTTATGTATTGCCAGATTTGATTTGCATTTTCTCCTTTAGGAGAGCTTTCTGAGTAACAAAACTTTCCTTGTGGAGATGCAACGCACAGGTCTATTCACCCCAGGTAGGGAACCCATGACAGACTAAAGTATGGATGCCATTGAAGTCCAAGTTGGTGAATCAATGAGTTGCATTTGGGTTATTTTGAGGAATACGAGCAGCGAGGGATTACTATAGGAGCAGAAATGACTCAAAGACAGCTGTATCACTGAAGCTACTACAGTATGGGTAACAGCTACAACCTGAGAACCTCTGCAAAATCTGTAGGCAGCTCATAGGTTGGAGTGTCCTTTCAAGAGGCTTCAGTTGATCTAAATCTCTTCTAGTCAGCTCAGCGGCTTTGTACTTTTTCAGGCATCTGGTCTGGTCTGTAGCTGGTCTTCTCTCCAGGTTTGTTTTCTCTTTTGAAGGGGACTCTCAGCCTTAGTTGCACGCCCTGAGAGGGAGGGGCTTAGGTAATCTGGTTAGTTTCAGGTGTTTCCTTGGAGGTATTTTGAGTTGTTTACCTTCTTGTTTCAAGAGCTGCCCTGCAGGATGGAATATTAAAAGGAACTGTTACACAACGGATCTGTACTTGTGTTTCAGAAATAGACTGATAAATACTGCTTGTGTATTTAAAGGAGTGCAAGGTCTGTAGTGTAGGTGTTCTAGATATGTCATTTAGACCAAGTGGCTCAGATCTTCATTTTTATTGATGTTTTATTCTTGAAATCACTGAGACAAGTCTGATAAATAATACATTCAATATTATTATGTGTTTTTGTATTTATTTTAGTTATATCAACATCTGCTTTGCATATTCTGGGGCTATGCATTAGGAAATACTGTAAAGCTTTAATATCTTTGTAGTGAGTTGACCCATGTGTCTTTAGAAAGTGTGAATATTTATCCCTTGATTTCTAGTAATCTTGCTTCTTGCTTTAAAGTTTATTCCGTCTAAGTAATTATGCTTTCTTTCAGTTGTCACTTGTGAGTCATGTCTCGCTTCCCTATTTCAAGCTCATAGACAATATTCTCCTTTTTTAATAAAGCTATATCCACCTAGACCTTGATATATCTTTACCAGGAACTGGTGATCCCCATTTCTATGTTTCTGAATTTCTACCTTTCACTATTTTCTTTTCTTCAAGAACTCTGAAATTTTCTTGCTTCTTATTCAGCCATATAGGAATTTATGTTTAGTTGTATTTGTTTGAAATGGCTCTATTTTACATTTATTTTTTGATTAATTTTTTCTACTATGTACACCAGCTTATTTTGACAGGTAATCACTTTCAGTATTTGAAAGATTTTATTCTTTTTTGGTTTTGTGGTTTATATTGGGATATTATCTTTAGTCCTCTAGCTACCTGTTGAAAATGAGGCATCTTGTCACAACTTCCTCTTTGATATGGTTTTAATTAAGTGCTCTTGAATAAATTTTGAAATTTTTATTGTATTCTTAGTTGATGTTTGTTTTTCATCTTGAATCCATAAGTAGACAGATAAGATGATAGAATAGAGTGGTGTTTGGAACGTGTAACATGAGATCTACTCTAAAAAAAAAAAAAAAAAAAAAAAAACAACTTTAAATGGACATCATAGTCCTTAACTAGCGGCACGATTTGTATCAGACTGCACAAGATCTGCAATCGCCTTATAAAATTGTATAACTACCGTATAGTTATAATATGTGAAACTTGTATAGCTTCTTTCTGCCTCTTTAAATACTTTATACAAATGAAATCAGAGCATATTTCTGCTTACATGGCCATCTTATTTCATTAAGAGGAATTTCCCCCAGATTCACGTATGAAATTGTGTCTGGCAGATTGTCTTATTTACTTTTTTCAGGATGAATCTCATTCCACTCTAGGTCTGTATCACATTTTCTTAATCTATTGCTATTTAGGTTGTTTCTCTGTCTTTACACTGAAGATCTTGATGCAATGAATATAGTAAAGATGTGTCTTTGATTTGTGCAAATAAAAAAAAACCTAGACACACATTACACACGCTGTGTTGTACCTTTTTTTTTAGTTCCATTTGGAATCCAATTATGCTTCGCATATCTTTTATGTACCGTGCCCTTGTCTTCATTTTGTTTTCAGCTTTTTTTTTTTCTTTTCTACTGCTGTGTACTTCAGTCTGAATATGTTTTGGTTCATTAAGCTTTCTGCAGCCTTTGCTAGTCTATTGCTAAGACCATCTGTGATGGCTAATCTCAATTACCAACTTGATGAGATCTCGAGTCACCTGAGAGAGAGGCCTCTAGTCATGTTTGCAGGAGATTTTCTTGAATATGATAATTGAGATAGCAAGAACCACCCACTGCAAGTAGTGCTGTTGCCCTGGTTGGGATGCTGAACCATACAGAGAGAAGAAAGTGGCCTGAGCATCAACATTCACTTTTCTCCCCTTGCTGATTGTGGATCCAATGGGACAACCCACTCGAACATTGGATCTAGTTTTTATTTTATTCCCTGCCATTTTCTGTTAAGGATTTGTATCTTATTTATACATATCTATTAAGTACCTATCTTTAAGTATTTGTATGTATAATTAGCCAATCAAAGTTTTTGTCTTCTAAAGCCTATTCTAGGTCTCTTGTTTTAGTTGCTTTTTCTTACTTTTGGCTTTCTCAGTAGTAACCTATTAATTTAAATACCTGATGTGTGTGTGTTTGTATCTTTTGCCTTTTCTTCCTTTAGTAAAATTTTTCTTTTCTTCTATAAAGAGTGAGGTTCAGGACAGAGTTCGTTAATGTAATCAGGAGTCTAGCTAACTAAAAGATAGCCATTAGTACTGATCTGTTTCCAGTGCAGTGTGTTCTAAGGCAGTTCTCTATGAGACATTTACCAAGACCTCTCTCCTATTACTGGCCTTGGAGAAAAATGTGTCTCTGTAAGATCTACAAAAGAGCAAAAGCTTCACTCAGTCTGTAGCCCCTTAGCCTTTGCTTGGCTCTTTCATTTTTAAATATCTCAGCCACTGATTTAAAGCAATAAATCTGAAAAAGAAAAGCAAATGTTACCTTTTTTTCTAGATCCACAGTTGTCAACCTGTAGGTCGTGACCCCTTTGCATCATGATATGTTGATATCCTGCATATCAGATAGTTACATTACAATTTATAACAACAGCAAAAATCACAGTGACGTAGTGACAATGAAAATAATTTTATGATGGGGCTCACCACATGAGGTACTGTACTAAAGGTTACAGCACCAGAAAGGTTGAGAACCATTGTTTTAGGTTCTTAGTCCAATATGCCTTGTGGCTAAGCTCTGCTCAGCCTGTAGCCTCTCAGCCTTTGCTTGGCTCTTTATCTTTTAAGTGTCTCAGACAGTGATTTACAGCAACAATTCTCTGAAGAAGAAAAGCAAGAGCATATATTCCCTTTTCTCCAAATCAATATTTCTCAACCTGTGGGTTGAGCCTAGTTATGCTGGAGTTGGCACCGCGTGGATGAAATCAGAGTCTTGCTTGGGCTCTCTGGTCTTGCTCACGAAAAATCTCTAACCACTGGTGTCTGATAGCCTTTGTCTCGCCTTCAGCAGATTTATTACAACTTGGCTCATGTTGGACAATTTATGCATATATGATCATGTATTTTGTCTCAATTAGAAAAGTTTCCCCCCCCATAGGTATATAGGTCTTCCTTTCAGCAGGCATTACCTCACTTGTGGCTCTTAGAAATTTATACAAAGACATGAAATGGTTTTTTTGGGGGGGTGGGGTTGATATACTTGAAAATCTTGATTCTCTTGAGCTGTTTGCCAATAGAGAGCCAGAATGTGAGCAGAGTACATGAGCAGTCCATGCAAAGCTTGGTCTTGGACAGAGAAAGTCAATATGAGTTGTTACCTTCTTTCTTTGAAGGTAGAGATTTAGTCTCTGTGCCTCTTACAATGCTTCAGGGTTGGCCTCTATGCAAATATGTTATGTTCTCTGGAATGGGTGTAGCAATTGTTTCTAGCTGGCTTCTTTACAGATTAGGACTCTGTATGCTTACCAACCATCCAAGGAAACCTCATGTTTTCTTCTGTGTCATTTGCATTTTCTGAAAAAAGGCTAAAATTAAAATTACTGATAGCATAATAATTTGAGAAACAAACACCTTTCATAACATAAAGCTGATTTTTTGAAGGTTTCAACTGAAATATGCAATTTTAATAAAAAGCTGTAAAAAGCTCAGAAAATTAAACCCAAAATGATCCAACACTAAAATAATGAAAAATAATTTTTGTCCCCATTATTACTTTTTGGCACAGCGGTCTTTTTCAGCATCTCATTCATCCATGTGCTATTTTATAGAAATTCAAAAGACCATTTCTCAGGTAGCAAATTACACCTCTCAGAAATCAATTACTCTTCAGGACAACATCAACACTACACATATTTTTATTAGGAAATAAAATCACAGGATATGGATAGTAATAAAACTGGAATTATTTCACTGGCAAAGTCCATAAAATACCCAATAATTTCAAAATGAAAGACAGAAACGTAGCTGAGATCTGTTGAAGTATTCTCAGCATTATTCTCCCAGAGTTCTCATTCGTCTCTTCTCTTAACTTCCAGTGTCTCACCTGCATTTGGAAACCCTGTGTCATTTGCTTCTTGCCTGACTGAGGAAGTTGGAAACCTTCTTACACTATGCTGCACTTGTTACCTTTATACCATTTTTTAATTGATTAATGAGGGAGGAGTGAAGGAAACAATGTTGGAGGAAAATTTCATTAGTTACAAATTGCAAGACATTTGTTTGAATGAACATAATATCTCAGCTCTATTTTGATGGGCCTTAGGGGAATGCTTTAAGTATTACTGTAAGTGCCAGACACAGCACTGAACATTTTAATGGCACCATTAGAGCATGGCCTTGTGTCTGGATTTTGCTTCAAAATGTTCTTGGGGAAAACTTCACTGCTTTATAATAGGGAACAATAGACATCTTTTGAGCATGTTTGTGATCAACAAACATTTCGATGGGAGTTATTTGAGATAGGCCCACAAAAGGTTTCTCTCATTGTTACTTTTGAGCTTGTCATTTAATTTATTTTTCTGATAAAAATAAGGTCTGGCTATCAAGAAACCATTTCTGATGGGTAAAGCTGCTCAACCAAGTGACTATGACTTGCTTTTGTGTTTGGAACAACTTGAGATTTTTTTCAATTACTTTCACTACCACTAACTTCTGCTGCTTAAATTTTTTTTAAAAGATTTAAGAAATTTAAGAGAAAAGTAGAAGGAAAAATATTCACATACCTCCTTTTGTCCATCTACTGTTAATAAATGTTAATAATTTATCATATAATTATTAGTATTTTCTGAAATAAAATAACATTAATTCAATAAAATACCCACAATTCTGATATTAAATAAAATGTTACGGAATTTGTTCTTTTACTCCTTAAAAAAAAAAAAGGCAAAACACACTCCCGCATGTACTCGAGAAGGGTCTCTTGGATATTTTTGTGTATATTCCGTGTACTATAGTGTATACATTCTGCCTGTGAGTTTGGCAATCTGCCATCATGGTAAACTGAACCCATATTTACATGTGAAGATAATGTATTTTTAATTTTTATGTAATGTCTCATCATAAAGATTTTACAATTTGCTCATTGTTGTGTTTGTGGCTTGTGGACCCCCACCCTTCCCTTGATTCATTTTTCAGTGACTGTAATATATTGTAGCAGACATGTTTGTCCTAAGCATATGCTCAAGCTTGTCAGGTGGTTTCTAAGGAGAAGAGGTCGTTGAGGGGAAGGTGACATAGCAGGAGCGCCATGTAATGAGCGTTCTGCAGTCCCTGGAGCCCCCCGAGTTGCCCCACTGCGGTCCTTGTTTCTGTTTTCACATGTCCAGCATGAGGATCCCTCCTTTCCACAGCTTCACTGGTGCCTCATACTGTCAGGCCTGATGCTTGACTTGATGTGATAACAATGGACTCTTGTGTATGTAACCAACAATTCTTTGGTTATTGTTGTGGGTGAACAACTTTCTGCATAGTAACTTTCTGTTGATCTGTCTCCACTCCACTATTTTCACCATTAGAACAATGAATTTTAATTAGTGGATTCTAAGTGTTCTTAATGGATTACAGACACTTTTTTTCTTTATTTAACTTTAATATTATTTATGGTTTCTTTAGTTATAATGGGATTGAGTTTTCATATGGAAGAACTCATCTGTTTGCAAGTTTTTCCTCTAATATTAGTTTTTGGCACCATGTTAAAAACAATTGCATAAGATAAAATAGTTTGCTTTCCTATTTTACTTTCGGAAGAAGTTTAAAAAGATATTCATCACTGTGTGTGTCTGCCTTTCTCTCTCTCTCTCTCTCTGTGTGTGTGTGTGTGTGAGAGAGAGAGAGAGAGAGAGAACCCATGGCAGTTGATTCTATCTTTCTACCATGCGGGTTCTAGGGATTGAGTTCAGATTGTCAAGTTTGGTAGCAAACATTTACTCCTGTGTCATCTCACCAGCCCTGACCTCTGAGCAAGAACTTTTAGTTCAACCTCCTTCCATTTTCCCTTCCTCTTTCATTCCTTTCCCCTTCCCTTCCTTTCTCCCTTCCTTTTTACCTTCCTTATTGTTTAACTAAGAAGCCAGAGGCTATGGGCCGATTCATGGCTGGAATTTAGGTTGTCAAAGACACATTTAGGTATGTACTAAAAGGTAGCACATCTCTAGGTCTCAGCTTCATGAGGCAGAACAGGCTTAAGATCTGACAAAGTTTAGATCTTAAGTTTAGACAAAACAGTATCACAAAGAAGGGAAAGTGTACACTAAGTCCCATTCCAAATGTAAGACCTGGAGTCTCACAACTCAGGAGTTCAAGATCGCGCCCTTCCCAGAAACTCCTCCAGACCAAGACTTGTTGCAAAAGCAAGAGGTTTATTAACCATTGCACAATGGGGTCACCCCTGCCGGTCAGCAAAGAGTGGCCCCGGGAGACAAAGGCCTTTAGGTTTTTAAAAGAAAAATTGCGGGAGATTTGAAGTTGCAGTCTTGGCAATTTAGGATTGGATGAGGAAGCTATAAAGTAAGATAATTGGTTAGTCTTAGGTGCTCAAGCTTGGCCAGTCCTGCCAAGTGTGGATGCAGCTGAAATTTAAGGTGGGGGTGGTTAGCTTATCCTTGAAGATTAGGGGCTTCGGACTTTTGGCTGCAGGTCAAAAGCTACTCAGAAGAAGTCTGGGTTCGTTGCTAAGAAATGCTATCTCAAAGACAAGGGTCTGGTCTTTTTTTTTGCTGAGTGAAGGTCATTGCTTGCTTGCCTTTTTTTATATCTGTCCTCACAGATAGGGTCACATTCCTCCATTCTCTGGAAAGGTACTAACAGACTTTAGCTTAACCTGAACCTAAAACTCAAAGCTATAGGCTTTAGAAGACATACAGGTTACAAAGTTAGTCTAACCCTTTCACTAACCAGCAACCTTTTTGCAATTGATAAGTCTTGGAAAAGGGTAAATCTGTTTGTTTGTTTGTTTGTTTTCTAATGCAGTGTGTTGTGGATGTAAACATGTTTTTGTTTTGATCTCAGGTGTAGGATATGTGACTGATTCAGATTGTCCACAGCAGCAAAACTATTTGTGTCACGCAGGGTCTGAGAGGGGCCCTTTGCTAGCTGCAGAGAGTTGGAAATCTTAGGACTCTGAGAGGAAATAAAGGCCAGAGGCCAGAGGCCAGAGAAAGAGGGAGTCCAAGGAAAAAGAATGCTGCTGAGGCTTCTCCCCTGCTGCTCCTGCTTGCTGCTGATGCAGTTTGACAGGAAACTGGAGATCTCCACAAAGAACCCGGTGACCCTGACCAGCAGGAAGTATCAAAAGAGAACCCTGCCCCTTCTCGCCGCTAATCTTTCTCTCCTACCTTATGTTGGGATGTTGGAAGGGATTGGAGTGGAGAAGGGAGAAAGAGGTATAAGAAACGTAAATAAAATAGTTTTAAAAAGGGCGAGACAATTGACACCCAGATGTTCACCTTATAATGATGGAACATCTGGTTTCTAATGCTGTAGAGGAGACAGTAGGGTATGGAGAAATTAATATACTGTTTTGGGATATGAATATGCTGTTTACTGCGGCTGCTACAGCTGGCTTCTCTCCTGCTTTACTCCCAGGGGAGATTCTCCGGCTTTGGTCTTCCTGCATTCTGTTTTAAAGGTCGTGGAAAAGTTGTGAATGGATATACAGGTGTTTGAGAAACAAAAAAAAAGGATGAAATTAAAAAAAAAATCAGAAAGTTCACTCATTTTGGAAAGGATTGCAGAGTTGGCAGTGCAACTAGAAAATTTGCAGGTAGAGATGGAAACGCTTGGAAAGCAAAAGCACCGTAGGTAAAGGGAGAATACTTGGTAAAGAAAGCCAGAGTTTCCCACAATTGCGGCCAGCTCTGCTCCGTGAAATTTTGTTGTCAAGGTCCCACAGCGCCTGAGTACAGCAAGGAGCTTGAAGGAGCAGAAAACCATACAGGACAGAAGGGTTAAAAAACAGCCTCTTTCAAGAAAAACTTTAATCTTGAGCAAACTGAGCTGCTAGAGGAGCAGCCATGCGTTACGAGATTACCACCATTAACTTTCCCAATAGTCACCAACACCGTTAGATTTCAAAATGTTCAGTGCTTCCATTGCAGTAAAATTTGATCATTTGAAAAGAAATTGTGACCAAACTGCTAAAAGCCTCAGAACTCAAAATGAGCTGAGCATTATATCTGAGGAATACGGTATGTTCTGCCAGAGAAGCAAAGAGCCATTTCTGGAAACACTGGTTTCTTGGCAAGAGCTGGAGTTTGTAGACTTTGTGATAAAAGTGGTCCTTTGACTGTTAAATACGTGTTCAAGAGAGGTATACAATGTAACTTCTTGCCATTAGGAAACGGCTTTGGAGTCCTCGCTCCAGGCTCAACACAAAGTATAAGACATTCCAGACAAGAAAAGTCGAGTTACTAGCTTATCCAGAAACTATTGATCCAAAAGTGTTTGGTTTCCTGATCCCCCTTTAAGAAAGCAACAGCAAGTCTGATTCATATTAAAAGCCTTTTTTTTTTTTTAACCGAAAGGGGGAAATGTTGTGGATGTAAACATGTTTTGGTTTTGATCCCAGGTGTAGGATATGGGTCTGATTTAGATTGTTCACAGCAGCAAATTATTTGCCTCACGCGGCCTCTGAGAGGAGCCCTTTGCCAGCTGCAGACAGTTTAAATGTGAGGACTCGGAGAAGGAAAAAAGACCAGAGCCCAGAGAAAGAAGGAGCTCCAAGAAAGGCTGTGGTTCTTCACTCCCAACCCCCTCTCCACTCCCAAGCTGCTCCTAATTGCTCTTATGTAGTTGAATGAGAACTTGGTGATCTTCTGAAACACGAATTGCACTTGTCCCAAGGAACCCAATGACTAACCAGCAGGAAGTAGCGAAAAAGAACTCTTCTCCCTCTACCCACTAACCTTTCTCTCCTACCAGCTGTTGGGGTGTTGGAAGGGATTGGGGTGGAGAAGGGAGAAAGAGGTTTAAGAAACAAAAATAAAAGAGTTAAAAAGAAAAAAAAGTACAGCTACGAGAGTGTCACTGGTTGAATCAAACTCTAGGGCAGGCCTTGTTCCCAGGAGCAGTAGGCCTGTTTCTATAAAATAGTCAGTTTATGTTTCATTTTCATTTTCTTTTCTTTTTACCTTATTGGCGGCAGGTTTCCAGATAATGTAAAGTGCTATGTATCCTAACTGCCTATTATATAGTTTGGATGTTGGTCTTTAAGCAATATTTCTCATTTTGAAGATTTTGTTTTGTTTTGAAGCAGGCTGTCACTATGTAGTTGAGGTTGGCACTGAGCTCTGAGTTCCGTTGCTTCAGTCTTCCAAATGCTGAGATCATAGGCAAACCCTAGCACACTTGCACTTGACATTCTAACAAAATCTTGCTTTAATTTTTTTAACCATTTGTATTTTATGATGCCAAAGCAATTATAAAAAAATTAAAATATAGAAAAGAATGAGAAACAAATGAGGTAAAAATAAAATTAATACTTAGTATACTCTTATTTTTCCAGACATAATGTTTTATGTATGTTTCATGTTAGTAATCTACTCAGTAATTTCTATTTCATGCCTGTCAGTAACCAGTGTTATTCTAGGACCCAGGTGTCTTAAAAGTCCCACATAATCAAAATTTTAAGTGCTTATAAAATATAACTTTTCATTTTCTAAACCAATGCAGCTATCTCTTTCTTTTTTCAAAGGGAAAAGGCTGCCTGCTACCTCATTCGAAGTATGCACAGTAATTTATGGGCTGTGATGAGGCATGCTTATTTTTCTGCCTGGTGATACTCCTTTCAGCAAAATGACATTTTGATTTACAAATTTTACCTGTATTACATTTTAATAGCTAATCACAGAAGTACAAGTTTTTATTTTGTCATTACTCCTGGGTGTAATGTATTTCTGCAGTTAATGATACTTTCAGTTTCCATTTATACCAAAGAGCTGATGATTTAATAATTCCATAATAAGTATCACTCCACTGTTAGGCTTACTATCCCTTCTCTTTATCACTGACAGGTCCAATCACAGTACAATGTCCTGGTAAATTTTGTAGATTCCTTACATACAACCATTCTCCTTCCTGCACTGCCTAAGGAACAGGCAACAAACCTTGGCCATCACCTGTATTTTCTTTCATGGAGAGGAAATGAATGTAATGTATACATAATAACTTTACTTTGTTGCATTTAAATTAAGGTTTTTCTATAACCAAGTACACAGAAGACAAAAGCTCCTTAAAGAATTACCTTCATTAAAATCGGATAGGCAGAGGTTAAATGCTTTGATCTCTGATGAGAAAACATCTTCCCCATAAAGACAGGAAACTCAAGCAAAAGCAGGGGGAAATGGAAACATCAAGAACTTGGTTTTCAAAGATCATTTTTTTTCTACATCATCTTAAAAGCATGAACTGAAGTAATATGTGCACGTTTTTATTATAACCTAGTAAAAGTAATGGCGTTTACCTTCCTTCTTCATAGTTTATGTTAAGAGTTTGGTTATTATTGTTCTAGATCTTCATCTATATAAAATACTTTCCAACTTTCGTATATCAGGACCTACTTCTTTACCAAGGATACTGTTTAAGGGAAAAAGGAGAAACTTGAGATGTTTTTTTCTCAATTTCTTTTTCATTTTTTTCAATTAAAAAAAAAGAAGCAGTAATATGAAAATAAAATGAGTTCTTTCTGATTCAGTGCTACATGCTTTCCTGTGCCTGCCACATGCCATGCTTATTGTAACTGAGGTCCTTAGCCTTGCTTGCTGTGCAGAGCAGCCATGTGACAGAGTTCTGCTCGGTGACAGTGAATGTGTTCCTTGAAAGGGGTCTCAGGGCTACAGCTGCCACACTAATCGCCCTTCAGGGTCCTGGAGCCATTTCCAGGAGTCTCTTAACATTTTCTCCTTTTCCACAGAACCTTTCTATATTAAAACAACACACTCTGCAGTTCCACGGGTGTCAGTTTGGTAACAAATCTGGTCGGGTGTGCCTGACCCAGTGATGTTACTCTACCTTGATATGCTGCAATACTAGCACTTGTATTTTGTGAGGCTGATTCTGTTGATTGACATCTTGGTAAGCCAGTAATTTGGAGAGGGAGGGAAGGGGAGTTTCTACACAGCTTCCACTGTCGTAGAAATGACCATCATTATAGGAAGTAGCTGAGAGAAGTGATTAGGCAGTTAGTAACTCCTGGTTTCTGTGCCTCTGATCCCAAGGTGCCTAATGATACAACACAGTGAGACATACAGTGAGACATACAGTATTTGTAGTGGACTGGCAATCTTAACTATTTCCCTGGAGGCCTCAAATAAAACTATATTTGAAATTGGAGGGGATTTATCCCTCATTTAGGAAATAGATTTTGAGGACTACATTTTAATTTAACTCCATATTCTGATGTAAATTGGGCTAATAAATCCTTTCAAACTCAGCCTTCTCATCTATGTCGGACACTGAACAGTTTTTGAGATATTTCTTACTTATTTTTATGTCTTCTTTAGAGATCTCTGTTTAATTCTGTAGTTTATTTTTTTTAAATCATTGGCTTTTTTGAACTGTTTGTTTTTGAGTTCTTTATATATTCAGAATATTAATCTTCTGTTAGATGTATAGCTGACAAAGATTCTCACCAATTCTCTGTGCTTTCTCCTCCCTACACTGATTGTTTCTTTATCTGTGCCAAGGCTTTTTAGTTTTATGAAGTCCTACTTTGTCAATTATAATTGGCTTTAATTTGTGGGTAATTATGCCTGCAGCAATCACATTGCACAAAGCCCAATTCCAAATGGATCAAAGAATTCAATAGGAAACCTGAAACACTGAAACTTCCCGAAAAAAACACAGGCAGATCCATACATTTCATAGTTGTAGGGAAGGAATTTTTTGAATTGAAACTTTTAAGATGATGCTCTTTTACTAAGTAAAACTTTAACTGAAAAACTGTCATAAGAAAAATCTAGAAAAATGGATGAAAAAGATTAAAAGAATATAGACACCAGAATAACAATGGGAAACAACCATGTTCCCTCTCTAGATGAATGATATGGAAAGAGAAATTCACATTATTAAGGCCACTGTGTAGTTGGGTCTCTTTGTTATCAAAATTTTGCTGTTAGCTGTCCCAAATTACAGAGTAGTAATTTTAGTAGGAAGGAAGTGTATTTCTTACAATTGAATAATGAGTGCCAGACTAAAATTCTCAGGTCAGAGGTCAGTGCATAACTAAAGAGGAACTTAGTATGCTTTTTATGCTATGGAAATGAACTTTTGGTTTTCTTGATCATAAGAATCATGACACACATAGTTAAAAATTAAAGACTATCAAAGCCTTAAAGAAATACAGAGAAAATGGAATTTCTCTAGATTCCCATCATTAATCAGAAAAACATCTGGGACAAGAACTGAGTAGTGCTGTTTCTATTCCATGTTCAGATTTTTGGTAATTAAGTGAATTTGCATCCTGATAAATGTGTGAGGTTAAATTTGATATTATTGTACAAATGAGCATCTTTATTAATTATTCAAAATACTTTATCTGCTGTTGACATGTCATGAAGATTTTGGTGATGTATAGTCACATATTTAATGATGAAATTTTAATTCAAAGTATATATTATGGTTTGCGTCTTAATTGTCTTCCAAAGACTCATACGCTAAAGGCTTTGATACTTCTGGGAGATGGTAGAATCTGTAAGAAGCAAGGCCTGGCAGAAGGAGGTCAGGTCATTAGCAACATGCCTGAAGAGGCTTATTGGAATTCTGCTCTCCTTCTCTCTGCAAATCTCAGCTACCATAAGGCAACAGTCTGCATGTACTCATACCAAGACATTTCTGCCTTTCTATAGACCCAAAGACAATTGATCAGTCATCCATGGATTCAACCTCTAAAACCAAAAGTGAAGAAAAAGGTTTTCTCCTTCAAGGTAATTTTTAATGTATTTTTCCCAGAAACTCACAATGGCATGTATGGAAGTTAATTCCTGGTGAAAAAGAAATGCTTTCTAACAAAGAGATCATTACGTAGACATTTCTAGATGTTGATAGTGAAGTACTAAATTCAAAATTTAGGCAATGTCAATTTTATCAGGAAATGACCCACTTGCTACAGTGGTGGTGGTAATGTCTGATCGTTCATGAAAGATGCTGGCACATACAGGTTATAACTACAGTAAAATTATTATAGTTCATATATTTTCAAATCAGAAAAGTGTTCATGGGAATACTCTGTTTTTGTTTCCATCAAAGTAAAACAAAAATTTGTTCAATTTCTTTGTTTTACTTTGACATAGCTGCATTATTTGGACCCTATTGTTAAGGAATATTTTAAAAGCATCAGAGTTTTACAAATACAAGATGCTTTTACAACCTGAGAAAAGTTTATAAATTTTATACCAAGAGTAACTCAGTACAGCTCTATTTCGCACTTTAAGCTCCTTTGATGCTCTATAAATAGACATGTAATAAAACCTTCTAATGTGGATGAATGACATTAGCTTATGCCACTGTTTACTGAGGATTTGTTTCTGTATTTATATCTAAGTAGGAAAACAGTACACACTCACCTACAGTTAGATAATCATTGGCATGTTTGGAATGGAAAGTATCTCAGAATTTCCAGAAAGCATCAGTACCCAGGTCTGGTGCTAAGAACAGTACCATGTGGAGGGATTTTTAACTGTGACATCTACCATGACCAATGAACTACCCGAGAGCTATGAGTTTAAGGCATGCCTGAGGGAGCCCCTTAGGTTCTATTGGAATCTCCAAACTTTAAATTACTTCTGGATCTATACAGTCAAATTGAAAATGTTCTGAATAGATCCTCTTTCCTGCACATCTCATCTAGATCTGTATATTTATTGGTTTTCACTAGGGCTGGAATTGGAAGCTCCTACAATTCTTAGACTATTCCATTGTGCAGCTAACTCTGAGAGCCTTCTCAGAAGAAGGACAACCTCAGTGGCTTAGTTACCCAGGCCATTTATCTTTTTAAGAGGAAAATGCTTTATTGAGAGATATCCCTTTAAGTGGTCATCATTTTCTGAATATTTAATGTCACTGTTATCTTCTATTTGCTGCATTCTTAATGTGTCAGGTTTTTAGATAATTTTCTTCAATCCTTTCTAAAATATCATTTTATAGATAAAAAAAATTGGGAGTTAGAGAAATTAACTATTTTGGTCAAGGTAATTTAGTAACCCACTCCGATGAATTAATGGTTCTGCCTGGGTTCAACTTCTGTATTATGATCATTGCCTGATGGTTTTCAAAGCAGACTGAAAACCAGAGACTTTGGTGTTCTTTTCCCTAGTCAGTGAAGTAGAATGATTTGGGAACCAGAAGAGTTTGTTCTCAGATAAATCTGTATGGGCTTATGAGCCTGTAAAGTAAATGGCAAATTTGCAAATTTGGAAGGTCTCTTGATTAATAAGCTGAACATAAGAGGTTCTGGTTTTGCTTTGTGGACTTTTTTTTTTTTTGTCCATGCTAGCATTGCATGTAGTCCGGTACTTTGTGCACTGTACAGGAGAAAGTAGTCTTTAGAATAGCTCATTAAAGCAGGAGAGAGATACAGGAATTTTCAAAGACTGAAGGAGACCTAGAGGTCAGGTGAGGGCAAGTTTCTCACATTGCAAACAAAGATAATGAAGCCCGTGGAGGTTGGCGGAGTTCCCTGAGTTACAGAGCTCTGGAGTGCTGAGCTGGCCTGAGCTTGTGCTCTGTGGAGGCTTCTCACTACCACAACTACAGTGGCTTCAGTATAGCAGTGGAGAGTAAGATCCCTGGGCCCAATGTCTTTAAAGCCGCAAACTCTGGACATTTGCACTGAAGAAGTTGTAGAGATCAGAGTGGAAAGGCAGGAGAGATTTTAAGTGGTGAGTTGATTCTCCATGTTGGGAGAGTGTTAACAACTCTCTGAACAAGGGCCTTACAAGGACTATCTTTCTGTTCTAGGGTGACGTTTTATCAGGGTTAGAGTAAGTGCACAGTTACATCATTGGCCTCTATATTTCAACATGTACTTTTAATACTCTTTCCTATAAAATTCAGAAAGTTTATATTTTCTTTTTTTCTTCCTCTTACATTAATTATTTATTTACTTAAAAATATTCTTTAAGGGGCTGGAGATATGGCTCAGCAGTTAACAGTATTGTTTATTTTTTCAGAAGACCCGAGTTTGGTTCCTAGGACCCATGTTGGGCAGCTCAGAACCACCCAGCTCTGTGGGATCTGGTGTCCTCTTCTGGCCTCTGTGGGCTCTTACACATACCTGTGCATAGACATGCATACACATACATGCACACACACACACACAAATAAAAACCAAATATTAAAAAAAACAATTTTTAAAGTTGAGAAAATTAATGCTATGGGGATACAGAGTGATATTTTATAAAACACATTCATTGTGTAAGATGCATATAAAAAGAAAAGTGTCTATTTCCTCAAACAAAGATTTATATTTTGTGATGATAACATGCTGGATCCTTTCATCCAGCCTTGTGAAATATGTAGTGTATTTTTATTTATTTTCACCCCACTGTGAAGTTGAACACAAGAATTTATTTATTGTATTTAATAGGTGTATGCTACTCATTGATCAACCTTCCCTCCACTCTCTCGATAACTCTTTCCAGCAGGTGGCGGTCATGATTATACTCTCAACTATTACAGGATTGGAATTCGGTGTATGAGTGAAATTGTATGGTATGTGTCAATCTATGCTTGTCTTAATTTGCTTGACATGACTTCATGTTTGTTTAACTGGTCCATTTTTATTAATTAAACTTGTTCATAGGCAATTTCATACATGCATAAAATGTAAATCCACCATGTTCACCCCTGACTCTCTCTCCCATCTATTTACCATCCTGTCCCACTCTCCTTCCTACCTACAAATCTTTCTCTCCCACCAATATCTATTATGTTTTGTGACCCAGTGATTTTACCCAGGGCCATCTATGTGACTATAGGTTTGAAGGTATTCTTTGGAGACTGGTAGGCACAGCAATTGGTAAACAATTAAAAACCATAATTTCCCCTCTCCCAGAATCTATCAAGAGTCAATAATTAAGCACTCAAACATAGGCCACTGAAGGCATTGCCTTCCATGATTGTCGACAGGCTAGTTCTGTGCATGCCCAGTGCAGGTAATCACAGTGGTGATTGTAAAGTTCTAGGAGATGGCACTCTCCAGCTCTTTAACCTATCTTCCAGCTGTTACAAACTTCCTGGCTCCTCTTCCACAATGTTTCCTGAGCTGTCAAGTACTCTGAAAGCTAGCCAAAAGGGAAGAAATACACAGCAAAGTTCCAGCTTGCTTTTTCTATAATTTATAGCCAAGGTGTGTGGTGTTTTATTATTATTATTATTACAGTTCATTCACTTTGTAATCCAGCTGTAGCCCCCTTCCCCATCCCCTCCCAATCCCACCCTTCCCCCCTCTTCTCCTGCTATTCCCCTCCCCCAGTCAATAATAGGGGAGGTCCTCCTCACCTTCCATCTGACCCTAGTCTATCAGGTCTCATCAGCACTGGCTTCTTTGTCTTCCTCTGTGGGCTGGTAAGGCTGCTTCCCTCTCAGGTGGAGGTGATCAAAGAGCCTGGCACCCATGAGTTCTTGTCAGAGATGGTCCCTGTTCCTATTATTGGGAATACTCTTGGATACTGAGCTTCCAGGGGCTACTTCTGTGCAGGGTTTCTATGTTATCTCCATGCATGGTCCTTGCTTGGAGTATCAGTCTCAGCAAAGACTCCTGTGCCCACCTTTTTTGGTTCTGTTGCTCTCCTTGTGTAGCTCCTGTTCCCTCTAGATCTTTCTATTTCCCCTTTCTTACATAAGATTCCCTGCACTCTGCAAAAAGTTTGGCTATGAATCTTAGCATATTTTACAACATGTTTTTGTATTTACATTCTTGAGGACAGCCAAGTGAGGACAGATTTGTTTTGGAAGCCTTTGGGACCTTCCTAACTAAGTTATCTCACTCTGAGACTAGGAACCCACTGCTCTTAGAAACAACAGGATACAGCCATTGGGGTAACTCTCTTCAGCCACTCTTTTGTAATTTTTTATTTGGATTACAGGACATCAAACTTCCCTGAGGCTTCTTTGCATTCCATTGTCTTGCTTATTCTTCCCCTCTACCTCACTGATACTCTCACCTTCCTACTCCACTGCCTGTTTTCCCTCCCTGCTTAAACCTTTCAAAACCTTCAAAACAACCCCCACTCAAGGTTCCTAGTCTTACTGCAACTTTATATGCCATGTTTGGTTGATAGACATGGGAGACCTTCCCTTTGCTGAAGAGAAAAGGAGGAGTCGGTTGGGGGACAGGAACTGTGGTCGGAACGTAATATATGAGAGAAGAAGATCCACATATTAGAGAAAATTTGGTCATGTCTCCCTAGGAAAGATTAGCACAATAGAGCAACTTTGTTTTCTTTTAAACCCACTGACAAATGTGGTTCCCTCTCCTGTCAGGAACACTTTCTCTTACCCAAGTGAAACCCCCTCCAGGGCACAGGCAAGCAATATGTGCACATACCCTGCACCTTGGTCTGCAGAGTACATTCGTTATAATGCATATTGCTGACTTTTGCATGTACCCGTGCCACCCACCTCCGTCCTGCTCTCTGGTTTAGTAGAACTAGAATTATTTCATGAAGGTACTGTGGGCCATCGGCATGCCTGGAAAATTGTTCCCTATGCTCATGGTCTCAGACACTGTTCACTGGTGTGGTTGACTATATGTCCTGGTAGACCCTCTCCAGAGGGATGGTGATGCTAGGGGCCATTTCTGATCCATATGAACTGTTTGCCAAACCCTTGAACACTGAGAGTCCTACAGGATGGCTCCACTCTTTCTGTTTGTTCCTGTCAAGTGAAGGGACTTGACTCCTTGGTCTTCCCCACACCACTAGTCTCAGATGCATGTGAGACCTGTCTTGGGTCTATCCTGGTTCCTTGGACCTTACTTCTCAGAGGGTCTGCATTGCAGCACTTTTTACCACGTTTCATGCCAGTCATGGGAAAGCCATGGGCACAGTATCACAAACAATGAAGCAGTGCTTTTGTTGGCTCCTAGTTGGGTGGGAGACCCAGCATGCTCTCAGCACTGTCATTGGAATCACTAGAGATCAGGGACCTCCAAGCCAGGTACAGGAGGTAATTGGAGTTTTGACACAGCTTCTGAGTTTGGTCTGCATGTTCTACATCTGTGCTATGGTTCACCTTCTATGTGATGGAGCATTATGTGCCATACGACTCACCATATGTATGCTGGCTCACATGTCTAGGGCACGGCTTATGCCTTTTACTCTAGCCCACTGCCTGTAACACAGTCCCTGTGGTCTATACCATGGCCCACCATCTGGCACATGGCTAACACATCTTTACCACGGTCTGTACACCTGTGATATGCCTTACACATCTTCACCATGGCTCATGTGCCTGCAAGGTAGCTATCAGCTCAGTACTGTACCTCACACACCTGTCTTCCAATCTTCTTCACCGTCTAACAGGTTTGGATTCTCAGCAGTTGCTTTATCATCTTTTGTCTATAACAGAAAACCTGAAGTTGGGGAGTTTTAGGCCAGTTTGAGGACCCATGAGAGCTAGTGAGCAGTGAAAGGTCATTGAAGTACTTTCCTCAAGAGTTACTGCATCAACCTGTTTTTCAGGTAGATTCTAAAGTCACAAGATTGTAGCTGCACTGAAGGAGGCTGACAGATTTCCACTCCTGCTCACCAGATAATGCTCTTACACTTGGGTCATTTGTTCCATGATTGAACCACCATAAGGAAGCCCAGAAATTCACAAGTGTTTCCTTCCTGTGTGGTCCTGCCGTGCACATAATGCTTTTGGAAGGGAGCAGTTGGCTTCCTTGTGTCATATCCTCTAGCTCCTTGTCCTATTTATTCAAGTTTTCAGTCTATTAAGTGATAACAATGCTGCCATTCAGGCAGCAAGTTCCATAGCAGACCTTAGGGTATTATCACTGTGTGCACATCAGGCTGCTTTGAGCCTGTGGAATGGACAAGTGCACAGCACTGCCCACTGAGGGACAGGAAAAAACACATGGACCCTCACACTCTATCAGGCTGCAATAAGACCTCCCTTCACTTTGAGGACACCTCTGGCCACCACAGCTGAAATTCTTCCAGCCCTTAGCATGTGAATCTTTCTTCTTGTTGTTTTTATGTTCTATCCTTGAAGTTGTATAAATGCACCACAATGAGTGCTGGACACACACAGAAACTGGCCTGGCTCAGGATATAACAGTGGCTGCTCCTTTGCCTGAAAAAAAAAAAAACAAACAAACAAACAAAAAAAAAAACAAAAAAAAAACAAACCTTTTTTTTTTTTGTCACGTGCTCTACCATTACAAAATCTCTAGATGATTCCCACAAGTCCTTATGCTCCTGTGCTCCAGAGGAGACCAAACAGTGTCCCTGCCAGATAATACCCTTCTCTTGCTCAGGCTAGCATTGACTCTCATTGGCGTGTCCACTTTCACCTGTCATAAAAGAAACATCCAAAGTGTGTGATGACTCATCTGCCAGTGACATTGCCCCATGATGGCTGAGCACATACTATCAAGACTGATGCCATGTTTATCACTGTGGATCCTGTTTTACCATCTCTCATTCTTTTCTACATGCACAGTGTGGTTATAGAACTTGATATGGCTACAATTTCAGAACTCTATAATAAAAGCAGCTCACCCAGGAGCCACCTCCTACGTAGGAGTCCCATGTGGATCACAAGGCTCCCATCTGAATGTAATCACACACTGTAAATTTGAAGCCCTCCCCAGGCATAAAGGAGACTCCCTATCTTTAAGGATGGAGCAGGACAGCTTCAATCAACGGTTATCGGCTTTGGAAAAGAACTGGCCTTGCCCTGCCTCTGAGTCTCTACAGAGGACACATGGTAGGCCGATGGCTAGCACTTGCCAGATCTTCCCGTGCTAGGTTCAGCCATGCATCACTTCTAACACCTTTTCAAGTGAAATAAAATCAAATACTGATGGCTGAGAAATGATGGTTCCAGCCCAGGTTAAGCACAGTCTTGCCAAAGAGCCCCAGCTCTCTGCAGGGAAAACAAAACCACTCATTGTTGTGTAACCTCCCATTGCAAAAGGGCAGTAAGACCTGCACTCTTTAGGACAGCATTGTCATCTCTTCAATCATTAGGGCTATTCAGGAGGAAGCTGGGATGAGGACAGGGCAAGGAAACAGATACTAAATCTTTGAACTTTCTGTGATGTATCTACCAATGACAAAAGTTTCTCGTTTCTTTTAGTCTCTATTCATACCCTATTATTGATATGTCATCTGCTTATTTGTGTGGTGTTTGAGCTAAAACCCAATGCCACTAGTATGCTAGGCAAACACTCTGCTATGTGTCTCATCCAAACTCAAATTTATATATTGTAGTTTGAGGGTGTTAAACAGACATGAGGTAAAACATAGTTTATATGAGGTTCAGACATTGGACTCAGAAAGCTGTCATCTCCCTTCTCTTACCAAATCTCATAGTGTCTACCAGAAGAAGTGGTTACAGTAGTGTGATGTGAGGTGATTCACATGAAAGTACCTCTGAGAAAAGCCTCCAGCAACTCTCCCCAAACAAAACATTTGTGTGGACACTTGTGCTTAGGTAAACTGAGGAAGAAGTATTACTATCCATCTTCCTGCTGTCATGGCTGAATGTCCCTTCTGGGAGAAAGAGTATTGTCTGTGAACTGCTTTCTAGGGACATACCTCAGAGACAAGCCATCTGCTATTCCCCTAAGCACCTCTGAGCAAACTTGTGCATGAGGCAGCTTCAAGTAAGGATGGACTGTGCTTGAGGTTCTCACGTGTCTGCACACTTTGAGAGGCTCAGACTGAAGTGAGCTCAGGCCTCTGATACCACATATATGGTTACTGACATGGTAATAGCAGCAGTCTTGGCCAGAGAGCAGCTCTGTTTTTGCTAACATGGGTTAGGATTCAGAAGCAGGAGTAGGTAGAAAGATAATTTAGTGTTGTGTTACAGGTTGGATTGTATCTCAAATACAATAGATTAGGGTGATAGCCTAATCGGATTTGAAGGATGTGAAAACACTGATGTAATTGAAGTGTGCTTTTCCTATAGGGAAAGTGCTATGGTAAGAAGAGGTGCTTGTGGGTAGGAATAGGAAGAGATGTCTTCCCTAATATAAGGCATGAAATGACATATAGAGATGATACCCTATCACACCATGGAGAGGCAGCAGTATGAACCCATCTAACCTGTAGCTCTTCAAGGACTTCAGGCTCCAGACTAGTAAAAGTTGAAGCTCTGCTCTCACACCCATCTTGGAGACATCTCTAATGCATAGCAGCCTGTACAGGTGGGAGATTATTCCAGAGTACTGCTGTCTGAGGGGCTAGAGTTCCTCTCAGTCCTCTCAGCAACAATCATTTGTGCTTTTGGATCCACACAGAGTGACCAGAGTAGTTGATGTAACAGGAAAAACCTTTCTAGCACTGTCCCTACCCCTCTAACTTTTTATATTCATATATATATTTATACTTGATTGTGTGTGTGTGTGTGTTCATATAAGTGAATTCATGTGTTTTCAAAAACTTGATGTGTGTGTGTGTTTGTTTGTGAGCATGTTCACATGTGTGAAAGAGGGCAAGGAGAGACTAGAGATACATCTCTGGTGTCTTCGTTTATCATCCTTACCTTATTTTTTGAGACAAAGTGACACTGGGCTCAAGGCGGTGCTAATGAAACCTCTTCATCACTGAAAACCTTCCACTGTGCCTGGGAAGTAAGCTTGGCATATTGTGGGAAAGTGTGGTCATTCATTCAGTCATTTAGGAGGAAGCTTGGCTCAGTAAAGACAGGGAAAGATAGATGCTCTCATGAGTCTATGAAGCTTAGGCAATGGGGCTGGTGCTGCAAAATGCCCAGAGGTTATGGTACTCTTCAGTAACACTGTTCTCATTTATTTATTGAGCAATTTCTTTATCTATGTATCATTCAGCTATCCATTTTGTGGTTGAAGGCCAAACCCAGGGCCTCTGGCATGCTAGGCAAGCCCTCTGGTGTGGAGCCTTATTACAACTCAGGATTAAATTTTAATGATGGTAAGGGTTCAGGCTTGAAAACAAAGTTTTCAGTCATTTTTTTACCCTGTCCCTACATGAAAAGATGGCACCCTTAAGAGTTAATAACTGTAAGAGCACCATGTTGACACGGCCTGCCTCTGGTTTAGAGCATCGGCCTCTGGACTGTTGTGGCATCTGTCATGGAAGATGACCATACTAGGTGGGAAAAGCTCCATGGGGATCTTGTTGGGATTCTCTGGGGGTTGGGTGCCTCTGTACTTGGAAGCAGCAATCTTTGCACTTGTGCTCATGGACCCTCCCTAGTACAAGCAGATATTGATGCAACAAGAAACTCCATCCCCACCATCTGTCTTCACTGTTTTGTATTTAGACTTGTATTATATGAATATTGTTGTATTTGAACTGTGTGATATGTGTGTGTGTGCAGACTCCTGCGTACAGGCCAACGTGCTTGTGAGAGTACATTCAGAGGTCATGTGTTGCATCAGATTATGTTCCTTTAGTGTTCCCCATTTTATTCTTTTTGAGCCTAGACCAACCAGCTAATGAAGCAACTCTAGCATGTGTATAACCTGTCACTGAGTGAGGCTGGTAGGCTTGGATCTATGCTGCAAAGCACAGGCCTTCTTTTATCTCCTCAGTTATCCAGTAAGGAATGTCACCAAGGACAGAACAGATACTCACATGTGTCTGTGAGACTCATGGATATAATGCTCTTTGCAAAGTGCCCCTAGTTTATTGTAGGCTTTACTCATACTTTCTTTGCCTAACTTTGGCTCTTTGTAGGTCTAATTCAGGCTTCTGGCATGCTAGATAAGTACTCTGCTATGGAACCACATCCCATCTCAAAGTGGCAGTTAAATGATGATGGACTTCAGAGTTTTGACTTACTTTTGTGCACAGACCCCAGGAGTTGTAGGTGGCACTGTGCAGGCTTAGTGACAACAAGGAGACCTGACTGTAAAAGCAGATGGAATCATGATGGCAGCATTTAAGATTTGGACATTTAGGTTGAGAATATGGTATCCCTACCTACCTTCATCCTCCCATGGCTGAAGGTACCTCTCAAGAAAAGGAGAACTAGATCTAGGGTATTTTCCCAGAGAAATCATTGAGATAATTCTCCTTAACTGCAGCCAAGTGTCTCTGAGGACCCATGTGCTGAATAAGAGCAAGAATGTACCAGATAAGGAGATGCCTGCTGGCCTGACTACTCTTTGAGGTTTCCATAATGGAGACCAGACATCAGGGCTCATTGCCATCATTATGGGTGTGGTCTAGGTTTGATGGCAGCAGAGTGTTCACTGTTGGCCATGGATTCAGAAGGAGGAACAAGTTGAAAGGTTAGCTTTGGCTGTGTTGTGGCTTGGACTGCATCCCAAATTCTTGGGCTAAAAACCTGATCTCCTTATGCTTGGTGGTGCTGGCCTTGAATTAGATGACAGACACATTTTGTTCCTTGAAGTATCCCCAGTCTAAGTGTTAGATTCTAACAGTAAAGGTGAAAGAAGTAGAAATAGGGATCAGAGGCATGCCTACACAGAGGCTGGCCATTCAAGATAATGTGGACGCCTACCCACCCCACCCGCACCTGGTATACAACTCCAGTGTAAAGTCTGGGAGAGTATAAAGTTCTACTCTTGTTGCCGAGCTCCTGTGACATTCTGTAAAGGCAGCTCTCCTACTCCCAAAATAGCAGGTGGGAAGATATTTGTGTAGTCCTGAGCCTGGACTGCCTACTCAGTACTGGCAATCATCAACACAGCTGAACTGGCATGAATCCAGGTACCACAGTGGCACACAGAGAGCTAAGGCCAAACCTAAAACCCAAAGGAGCCTGAGCCAAACACTGTAAGGAAAATATGCTGCGGCAAACCCTGACCACCAAGAAGCCTGTGCTAGACTCTGAAATAAAGGAATCTAAGCTTCTTCTCTGACTTCTTTCGCTATAACTCCTTACATCCCAGCTCAGCATGATTGCTCACAGTTCACCTGAGAAAGTGGTGACCAACTTTGCCTCTCGAAGACTACTGTGACCTCAGTCTAGCTCGATCATTTCAATGTTTCGACACCTAGTCATGACCTTGTTTTTGCTTGCTCATTCCAGTGGGTTCTACTCATGAGACGGCCCAGGCTGGGCCCCGACTGTAACTGTGACCTAGGATGTGTCCCTTCCTCTACCCTAGCAAAGTGTTTCTAACAGGCGATCTTTGTACATTTAATATTGGTTTCCTTTCAGGCTGACTTCAGCTTCCCCCCTAGGTGGAATCTTTTTTTTTTTTTTGAATGTTCTGGGTTTTGAGAGATTGATTTTCTCTTTAATTTCCTGGAAGAGGCCTTCTGATTATTTGTTACCAAGGAATCTTTGTCCATGAGTCCATATGCTCATACGCTACAACGTTGCCACCAAACACAATCGCCTGCAAAGCCTGACCACAGGAAGCTATGATACAGTACTCTCACCCACACTTCTATCCATAACTAAACTGTTTTGGTCAGGTTTTCCCTGCCCCAACAGTTTTTCTACTCTTTTACTAGTTCGTGATGTTTTCTGTTTTTTGGCTCTTAACACATGTGCACATTCTTAAGGGGAGGCTTGAAGAGTTAGGTGTGAGTGAACATCAAGCAAACGTTCTGTTGTCCTAACCTAAAGTATTTATATCCAAATCTCCTTTGGTCTTTCATCTCTCTTAACCTCTGGAAGCCTCTTCAAGTACATCTTTATTCATTTAATGCTGCCTGACAGTTATTTACACTTCTTCACTTGCTCTGACTCACCTTTCAGAACTGCCCTCAGCAATTAAGAATTTAGTGAGAAACAATGCAAAGAATATTAACTGGAATTCACCACCTTATCCTCTGCTCAGACATGGGCTGGGGCCATGAAGTGTGTTCTGCAGGAGAAAATTCACGAGGTTGAATTTGGCTCTTGGGAAAGGAATTTTTACTGTTATCACTCGTCAGGCTTTATTAGGCTTTGATCAATTTCTAATTAAAAAAAGCATGAATCCTCACATGACAAGGGGAAAAGGTGATTTCTAAGTGAAGTATTGAATGTCTCATCTCTGTAATTCCCACTCAGTCAAAACAAATCAGAGCTCAAAGCACTCAGTTATAATTTTGCCCTACAGTTTCCTCTTAGGTATGAGCAATCCCAAATGGTCCCTTTAAGTATCTTTTTTTTGCTACTCCTTGAGATCAATTTGGGAAAAGAAATACGCTTCAGATCATTTGGTAAAAAAAAAAAAAAAAAAAAAAAAAATGACTAATGTTAATTTCACTTCAGACTCTATAAATATAATCTTATATTATTCACTTGAGATTTATTACTTTCAGAATTCTGCTTTTGTATAGCATAATAATTGATCTCATATTTCTCAGATAAACCAGAAACAAATATATCATCATGATACAGTATAACTCTATACAAAAATTATTTGTTTATGTGAAATACCAAACATAAATTTATTTAATTAAATACCTTTAGAAGACAGAAAAGGAGAGAGAAGGAAGCATGATTGATTCACAAAATAGTCAGATCAAGTTTATACTCATGGCTAAATTAATAGAAGTGCCAGCTTATCAGAAAGCATATACCTCCATTTTGTATACTTGTCTGTTTCCCAAACCTGGTATTCATAAACAAACTCTAGTTTTGTTTTATATTTCCTGATATCATATAAATTATCTTTATGCTTTAAGCATCTGTAGAACTACTAAACTGGAACTCATAAAACCCACTTATTCAGTTCTTCATTTTACATATAAAGAAATAGAAGAAAAGATCAGGGAAAACCTCACAGTGTCCAAGCTACTTTCAAAGGTATTTGCTTGATTCAAGTGGGATCGCATTTCATGAACACAAGACTGTGCTTGTTCTCTTCACTGACTTGAAGCAGTTTGAGAGACAGGAAGAAAATGGAGAGAATTTCTGTCCAGTAATGAGTATGCTTTTCCCTGAAGCTTCCTTTTACATGTCTGATAACAAACCCTACATTCCATTATTAGTCTGGAAGATGGTTGTCAGTTTCTGCAGAACCTCACCATGGATTCTCCCTCCTTTGCAATGTGTGTTTGAATTCACACCTGTTATTTTGTGTGTGAGCACTGTGATGCAGCCCAGGAATAACATGTGATGGCTGCACTTCCCTTATGAAGTAACTTGAAGTAGGTTTAGCAAGAAGGCTGGGATGACGACTGGGTATGAGGACATGGATGTCATTCACTGTGCAGAGAGATGGCCTGCAAGTTGAGCTTGATCTTTCATTCTAAACTTGCTACTTGTTACCTGAAGGCGCATGAGCCAGTTGCACTTCCTAGAACCAGTCTTTTGAGACCTTGGACTAGATGAGCATTATTTGACCAAAAACTTGGGGTTGAAACAAATAAGTGGCTAAATGGGGTTAATGAGATGGCTCCGTGATACAGGTGCTTGGAAGTTTGAAGACCTGAGTTCAATCCCTGTGATTACTTGGTAGAAGGATTTCAACTCCCATAGGCTGTGCTCTGATTTCTACATTGCTATGTCTCTGTGTCTGTCTCTGTCTCTCTGCCTCTGTTTCTATCTCTCTCACACACACATAAAAACACCTACACACCCTTAAATAACTGTAATTAAATGGCTAGGTTTTAAAATAATGATATATATGAATGTGAAAATCTACATATATATCTTAAACGGTCCAAATTCAAACTAACTGAAAACATTTTGCTAAGTATTGGTGAGATTGTAGAGTTTCCAGAACTTATATGTTAACAGGGGACTATTTAAATTGGTTCAGTCAGTTTAGAAAACTGTTTGGTAACTTAAAATATATTTTTAACTTATGATCTGGCAGTTAGCTCCTGCAGATACTTATTCTAAATGAGTTCTTATATACACAAAACACATGACAAGACTATTTAAGGCAGCTTGCCTCAGAGGCAAAAAGACTGTATTATATGACCCTGCAAAGTTCCAATAAATGAGAAATATGTCTGGGGTGATAACTGTCAGAATAGTGTTTACTCTGGGTTAATCTGAGTAAAGGGTGAGAGGCAACTCCATGGAACTTTTCGACATCCCTGTTGGGCTATTTCTCCTGGTCTGCATGCATAAAAGTTCAGTGAAAATTTGGGCACTTTCTTGCCTCTAAGTCCTATGATGCTTAAGTGAAAAATAAGCCAGGCATGGTGGCACGCATCTTTTATCCAAGCACTCTGGATGCAGAGTCAGGCAGATCTCTGCTAGCTAGCCTGGTGTTCACAGTAAGTTCTAGGGTGGCCAGAGCCACACAGTGAGTCCATGACTCAAACAAACAGATATGTAAATAAATGAATAAAATAAAAGGAGAGAGAACCATTTCTTAGAGATAACTAAATCCTGCCTGTAGACAGAGTTCACTGTGCTTTTCCTGTATTCAATAATCTTCCAAGTCCTCTTTAGCTGAGACCGTGAGTAACTGTTTGAATAAGAAAGAAATGTAAGGTGAAGATTTGGAAATGGCTGAGTAAAGTTAACACCGACTTTTATCGCCAATATTATGATTGTCAATGGACCCATTAACAAGAAAATGATACTAACCATAAAAACACTAAATTGCTGTGTCAAGTCCCCACTTTCCTCACCTGAGAGCTACAGTTACCCAGTGCATCATAACACTGACAGTAAATTAAGAAACTCATTTTACTTCTGTCTGTGGAGACCCCGGGCTTCAAGAGGGCATGTTGGAGAGGATTTTACAATTCAAAATGAGTGGCATAGAACTTTGCTATTCGGTGAAGCTGCTCCCTGTGATTATAATCAGAGTTGGAAAAGCACTTCGAGTTTACAGATCATCTATTGTAGCTACTGTAACTAGAGAGATTCAGGATAAGCTTGGATTCAAACATTTAAGCTCTTTAGGAGCAGATAAAAATGGCAGCCATTTAACTGGCATATTTGGCTGGAAGCAGGATACTGTCACCTTTGCACTGGTGGAGCTTGCCTTCTTCCAGGAGATTACAGCAGCGACAGAATTCTCCATCATTTTATTTTAATTTGCTGTGATGAAACACTATGACTAAAAGCAACTTGGGCAGAAATGGGTTTATTTTATTTTATAGCTTGAAATCCACCTTCCAGGGAAGTTAGTGCAGAAAATCAGAGCAGGAACCTAGAGATAGGAGCTGAGGCAGAGGCTGTTGGAGGAGTTCCACTTTCAGGATTGCTTTCTACAGTTTGCTCAGTCTGCTTTCTTATCCAACTCAGGATTACCAGGGGTGTTGTTCCCCAACTGCTTTTGTAAGCTGGGCCTGCCCAAATCAATTATTAATCAATAAAATGTCCCCAAGATGCCCTCAAAACCATCTTTTGAAATTATATTCTCAATTAAGTTTCCTTCTCATAATATAGCTTGTGCCAAGTTGACATAAAAACTAGTCAGGTCATCACGCTTTGCAAAAAATTATAGGATTGGATCATGTGATATGGTATGATTATTCTGTGTGTGTGTGTGTGTGTGTGTCTGTATGTGTGTGTGTGTAAATATACACTATCGAAAGATACACTATCAAAGCAGATCCTGAGACTTATGGCCAAGTGTTGGGCAGAGTGCATGGAATCTTATGTAAGAAGTAGGAAATAGTAAGATCTGGAGAGGACAGGAGCTCCACAAGGAGAGCAACAGAACCAAAAAATCTGAGCACAGTAGTCTTTCCTGAGACTGATACTCTAACCAAGTACCATGCATGGAGATAACCTAGAACCCTTGCACAGATGTAGCTCATGGCAGTTCAGTGTCCAAGTGGGTTTCATAGTAATGGAACAGGGACTGCCTCTGACATGAACTGATTGGCTTACTCTTTGATCACCTCACCCTGATGGGGGAGCAGCCTTACTAGGCCACAGAGGAAGACAATGCAGCCACTCCTGATAAGATCTGATAGACTAGGATCAGAAGGAAGGAGAGGAAGACCTCCCCTATCAGTGGACTTGGGGAAGGGCATGCATTGAGAAGGGGGAGGGAAAGTAGGATTGGGAGGGGAGGAGGGAGGGGTTTATGGAGGGATACAAAGTGAATAAAGTGTAATTAATAAAAATTAAAATAAAAATATTAAAAAATCAAATCATGTGTAAAGGTATTAGCACTTACTGAGGTCATAACATGTATTGTGGATTTTATTTGTCCCCCTCTCATTTAACCCTAAAACACAATTCTGCTTTCATAGTTTAAGAATGGAAGGTTTCAGGAATGTAAACACTGAGCTCTTGGTGGGACTTAGGACTCACCTTGCTTGAATCTGACCCTAACTAAGCCTGTTCTCTTTATCAGCATTTCTCTCAATCTTTCCCATATAGAAAGGGGTATTATAATTTGCTAGATGTAGAGAGTCATTCATAAAAAAGTACTTGTAGACAAGTTGTTGTAAGAAATGGTATTCCTATGTATCAAAGTTATTGCTTTTGTGTTTTGTTTTTGTGATGGAGTTATGGCTTCAATCCTAGCTATCCTTGCTTTTAATCTCTGA
Source organism: Meriones unguiculatus (assembly GCF_030254825.1). Lineage (NCBI taxonomy): Eukaryota > Metazoa > Chordata > Mammalia > Rodentia > Muridae > Meriones > Meriones unguiculatus. The sequence goes on along the minus strand of NC_083351.1, from coordinate 65,398,657 downwards.
TCTCTGAAGTTGCTGGTAAGTCTCAGGGAGCTGGTGAGGAGTATCAACTTGGCTAATGTTAATCTCACTGGGCAACTTTTGTTATAGCTACTGTCAACCAGAGCTCAAGATACATTCAGGTGTGACTTGAGGCTGCTGCTTCTTTGACTTGCCTTCTCTTTTCAAGGGAAATGCTGGAGGGTTTCTCTGGTCATGCTCTCCTTTGCTACTGTTCCCTACTGCGTGAGTTCATGTGTGGTTTTTGAAACAGGACTGATGAGAGTAACGGTGAGACTTCAGTATTTTGTTGCTTTCTAGTCTCTCTTCTAATGAATGTCAAAACTTTTCTTGCGGTTCTGTTAATTTCCTATGTTAACCTTTACCACACAAACTTTATAGTTTGAGAAAAGAAACGTGTGTAGAAGGGTATTAAATAGCACATTCTTTCATGTATTTTTTATTTTTATTGATTTGTTTGTTTTGAGACAGAGTTTCTCTGTGTAGCCTTGGCTGTACTGGACTCTCTTTGTAGACCAGGCTGCCCTCAAACTCACAGCAACCCACCTGTCTCTGCTTTCCTGACTGTCACACATAAATTTAATATTATATAGACTGCTTTTGACTCTCTGAATTGGTTATATGTAACAGTTGTCCCATAGAGGTCATGAATTCCAAGCTAGGGTTTGGAAATCACTGAGGAAAAAGATATAATTCTTGTGAAATTTTACTACATTGTCATGCTATGCCAAACGTGTAATCAATCTACATTTAACAAATTTTTACTAATTGAACTAAGTTAAATATTACAAGAGAGGTAATAAATACATTGTCATCAATTTAGGCATCTCTGAACATGGATGATATTGTTGTTTGGATAAGAATGTCCCACATTGGCTCATATATTTAAATACTTAATTCTCAGTTAGTGAAACCACTTGGGGGAAGTGTAGCCTTGCTGGAGGACTTGTGTCACTGGAGGTCTTTCTCAAAAGACTCCTATCATTCAAAATATGCTCTCTTCTTCCTGCTTGATGTTATGAGAGGTAAGCTCTCAGTGTCTGCTCCAGCCTTCGGCCACCTCTTCTTCACCAACATGAACTTCAGCCTTCTGAAACTTTAAGCCCCAAATAAAATATTTTCTGTATGTTGCCTTGGTCATGATGTCTCACCATAGCCACAGAAAGGAAACTAGGACAGAAATATTAAAAAAAAATCACTTTGTGGGGGCTTTTTTATATATATATATACATATTTTTATTTATTTATTTATTTATTTTTATTTTATTTTATTTTTTCAATGCAGTTTATTCAGGAACCTTGAACAATCTTCTGACCCTGGGGAAAGCCAACTCGCAGCTTAAATAGCCTCTGGGTAACCAACACCAGCATGCCACGTGGGCAATGCAGATAGGTCCACATACACGGAAGCAAGCCAGATCCTCAGCCTTAGCCAAATATGGAGTTGTTGGTGACAGAGAGCACTCACCATCGGGAAGGTGGAAGGCGGAAACCAGCTCCATCTTTAAGGCATAGCATTCCGCAGCTCTCTACAGTTCCCCCTTTTTGTTTTAGATGCATCAGGCAAGAGTAGAGGTCTGATCTCTGATATTAGAAATAAATTGGGACTTTGTACTGATGTTCATTTAGGTGTCATCCACCCAAAGAGCATCAGACCTGTCCAATACCTTTTTCTCAGAGGCAGGACCTGGGGCATCAACCCGCATGCAATCAGACATGCTCTTCTCTGGGTCGAAAGCGGCTGACCCTGAGTGCAGTGCTTAGCCTCACATCCTGAGCATAACATTTTAGCTTTTTATGGTAGCCAACCATGCTTGGGGAGACTGTCCTGCTTCAATGGGTGTAAAGGCCTGAATGGTCATGGCTGCATTACGCTGTTGTGAGACTCTAATCTTGCATATACACCAGAGGCAAACCAAGGAGACCAACACCAGAAGGCCTGCTAATGCTCCCATGCCCGCCCATTCCTTCAGATGATTCATGGCTGCAGCAATCCATGATGATAATCCTGTGGCTAGTCCTGCGTCCACTCTGGTAGAATTTACTGTGACAATGGCAACTCTCAGCTGCTCCATCGTAGTATCGAATTCTCCAGTCCAATTACCTAAAATATAGCTAGACAATTGTTTAGACAGATTTGCAGCACAGGAAAAATTCTCATATTGTATGCTAGTGACACAAAGTCCAGCATACTTCCATTGACAGCCAAGTTGAGCGATTTGCCATAGGGTATCAATTTGCTCCTGCATGAGGTCATTCCTCTGATTGAACACCATCAAGCCTCCTTTTAGTTGAGTATTAATTCCTTTTTGTACATCTAAAGCATGAGCTACATTGGCTAAAAGATTATTCAGGGTCTGAGCAGTCTGCACAGTATGACTCATGGTTAATGCCACAGTGGTAGCTCCAACAGCCGCCAATGAGATGGCAGTAACAATGGCGGCTGTAATTCCAAGATCCCTTTTCTGTCTGAAGAGAGTCATAGTGTGAGGGGCATCAACGGGCACAGGCACCCAGTGAGGCATGCGAGTAACCAGGGCATACCTAAATTCACTACCATTCCAGCATTGGGCAAAAAAGCAAGTATCATTACCACAATTACTTGGCTCTATCTGGGTAACAATGAATAAAAATGGGGGATATAAACAAACAGGTGTGGACTTATAGGAAATATTATGAGAAGCCTTAACCCCCTCGTTGGAACATCCTGCATCAGTTCTAGAACTAGCAGTGGTGGTGTCCGAGGTCTGAGTAGGTTCAGGAGACCATTGCCCCCCAGGGGCGAGATGTGCTCCATGTAAATTGACTAACTCCATGTTTTCCTCCACTTTTGAAAGACCTTTAAGGTTCTTAAATTATCTTTTCTTTTTTTTTCCTTTTTTTAAAAATTTTCCATCAATTACACTTTATTAATTCTGCATCCCCCCATAAACCCCTCCCTCCTCCCCTCCCAATCCCACCCTCCCTCCTCCCTCTGCATGCATGCCACTCCCCAAGTCCACTGATAGGGGAGGTTCTCCTCTCCTTTCTGATCTTAGTCCATCAGTCCACACCAAAAGTGGCTGCATTGTCCTCTACTATGGCTTGGTAAGGCTTCTCCCTCCCCAGGGGGAGGTGATCAAAGAGCAGGCCAGTTAGATTATGTCAGAGGCAGTCCCTGTTCACATTAATATGTAACCCACTTGGACACTGAACTGCCCTGGGCTACATCTGTGCAGGGGTTCTGGGTTATCTCCATGAATAGTCCTTGGTTGGAGTATGAGTCTCTGGGAAGTTCCCTGTGTTCAAATTTCCTTGTTCTGTTGCTCTCTTTGTGGAGACCCTGTCCTCTCCAGCTCTTACTATCTCCCAGTTCTTACATAAAATTCCATTCACTCTGCCCAACAGTTGCCCATCAGGCTCAGCATCTGCTTTGATAGTCTGTAGGGCAGAGGCTTTCAGAGGCCCTCTGTGGTAGGTTCCTAGTTTGTTTCCTGTTTTCTTCTTCTTCTGATGTCCATCCTCTTTGCCTTTCAGGATGAGGATTGACCATTTTAGGTAGGGTCCTCTCTCTTGCTTAGTTTCTTTAGATGCACAGATTTTAGTGGGTTTGTCCTATGTTGTATGTCTATATGAGTGAGTATATACCGTGTGTGTATCTTTTTGCTTCCGGGACAACTCACTCAGGATGATCCTTTCCAGGTCCCACCATTTATCTGCAAATTTCAGGATTTCCTTATTTTTCATTGCTGAGTAATATTCCATTGTATAGATGTACCATAATTTCTGCATCCATTCTTCAGTTGAGGGGCAAATGGGTTGTTTCCAGCTTCTGGCTATTACAAATAAAGCTGCTCCAAACATGGTTGAGCAAATGTCCATTTTGTGTACTTGAGCCTCTTTTGGATATATGCCTAGGAGTGGTATGGCTGGATCTTGGGGAAGCACTATTCCTAGTTGTCTGAGAAAGGGCCAGATTGATTTCCAGAGTGGTTGTAGAAGTTTACATTCCCACCAGCAGTGGAGAAGGGTTCCACTTTCTCCACAACCTCTCCAGCATGTGTTGTCACTTGAGTTTTTGATCTTGGCCATTCTCATGGGTGTAAGGTGAAATCTCAGGGTTGTTTTAATTTGAATTTCCCTAATGGCTAATGAGGTTGAGCATTTCTTTAAGTGCTTCTCTGCCATTCGATATTCCTCTGTCGAGAATTCTCTGTTTAGCTCTGTTCCCCATTTTTTAATTGGATTACTTGGTTTGCTGCTTTTCAGCTTCTTTAGTTCTTTATATATACTGGATATGAGTCCTCTGTCAGATAAAGGGTTGGTGAAGATTCTTTCCCAATCTGTAGGCAGTCGTTTTGTTTTGATGACAGTGTCCTTTGCTTTGCAGAAGCTTTTCAGTTTCATGAGGTACCATTTATTGATTGTTGCTCTTAGAGCCTGTGCTGTTGGTGTTCTGTTCAGGAAGTTTTCTCCTGTACCAATGAGTTCCAGGGTATTCTCCACTTTTTTTCTAGCCGATTTAATGTGTCTGGCTTTATGTTGAGGTCTTTGATCCTCTTGGACTTCAGTTTTGTGCAGGGTGATAAGTATGGATCTATTTTCATTTTTCTACATGTAGACATCCAGTTGGACCAGCACCATTTGTTGAAGATGCTATCTTTTTTCCATTGTATGGTATTGGGGTCTTTGTCAAAGATCAGGTGTGCATAAGTGTGTGGGTTCATTTCTGGGTCCTCTGTTCAGTTCCATTGATCCCCCATTCTGTTTCTATGCCAGTATCATGCAGTTTTTAAAACTGTTGCTCTATAGTACAACTTAAGATCAGAGATGGAGATACCTCAGGAAGATCTTTTATTGTAGAGGATTGTTTTAGCAATTCTGGGTTTCTTGTTATTCCATATGAAGTTGAGAATTTTTCTTTCCAGGTCTGTAAAGAATTGTGTTGGTAGTTTGATGGGAATTGCATTAAATCTGTAGATTGCTTTTGGTAAGATGGCCAGTTTTACTATGTTAATCCTGCCAAGCCATGAGCATGGGAGATCTTTCCATCTTCTCATATCTTCTTCTAATTCTTTCTTCAGAGACTTGAAATTTTTTTCATACAAGTCTTTGACTTCCTTGGTTAGGGTTACTCCGAGGTACCTTATGTCATTTGTGGCTATTGTGAAGGGTGTTGTTTCCCTAATTTCTTTCTCAGCCCTTTTGTCTTTTGTATATAAGAGGGCTACTGATTTTTTTGAGTTAATTTTGTATCCGGCCACTTTGCTGAAGGTGTTTATCAGCTGTAGGAGTTCCCTGGTAGAGTTTTTGGGGTCACTCACATATACTATCATATCATCTGCAAATAGTGATAATTTGACTTCTTCCTTTCCAATTTGTATCCCCTTGATCTCCTTCAACTGTCTTATTGCTCTATCAAGGACTTCCAGCACTATGTTGAAGAGATATGGAGAGAGTGGGCAGCCTTGTCTTGTCCCTGATTTCAGTGGGATTGCTTTAAGTTTCTCTCCGTTCAGTTTGATGATGGCTATAGGTTTGCTGTATATTGCCTTTACTATGTTTAGATATGTGCCTTGTATCCCTGATCTCTCCAATACTTTAAACATGAATGGATGTTGGATTTTGTCAAATGCTTTTTCAGCATCTAGGGAGATTATCATGTGGTTTTTTTTCTTTCAGTTTGTTAATATGGTGGATCACATTGATGGATTTCCGTATATTGAACCACCCCTGCATACCTGGGATGAAGCCTACTTGGTCATGGTGGATGATATCTTTGATGTGTTCTTGTATTCGGTTTGCAAGTATTTTGTTGAGTATTTTTGCATCAATGTTCATAAGGGAGATTGGCCTGAAGTTCTCTTCTTTTGTTGGGTCTTTGTGAAGTTTAGGTACCAAGGTGTCTGTGGCTTCACAGAATGAGTTTGGTAATGTTGCTTCTGTTTCGATTTTGTGGAATAGTTTGAAGAGAACTGGAGTTAGCTCTTTTTTGAATGTCTGTTAGAATTCTGCGTTGAAACCATCAGGTTTGGCTTTTTTTGGATGGGAGACTTTTGATGACTGCTTCTATTTCCTTGGGGGATATAGGACTATTTAATTGATTTACCTGGTCCTGATTTAGCTTTGGTAAGTGGAATCCATCAAGAAAATTGTCCATTTCATTTAAATTTTCAAATTTTGTTGCGTATAGACTTTTGAAGTAAGTCCTTATGATTACTTGGATTTCCTCAGTATCTGTAGTTATGTCCCCCTTTTCATTTCTGATTTTGTTGATTTGGATGGTGTCTCGCTGCCGTTTAGTTAGCTTGGCTAAGGGTTTGTCTATCTTGTTGATTTTCTCAAAGAACCAGCTCTTGGTTTCATTGATTCTTTGAATTGTTTTATTTGTTTCTAATTGATTGATTTCAGCCCTGAGTTTGATTATTTCCAGCCGTCTGCTCCTTCTTGGTGTGTCTCCTTCTTCTTTTTCTAGGGTTTTTAAGTGAGCCATTAATGCGCTGTCTCAAATTTCTTCTTGAAGGCACTTAGTGCTATGAACTTTCCTCTTAGCACTGCTTTCATTGTGTCCCACAAGTTTGGGTATGTTGTGTCTTCATTTTCATTGAGTTCTAGGAAGATTTTAATTTCTTTCTTTATTTCTTCCCTGACCCAGCTGTCTTTTAGTAGCAAGTTGTTCAGTTTCCATGTATGTGTAGGCTTTTTGCTATTTCTGTTGTTACTGAGGTCCAGCTTTATTCCATGGTGATCAGACAGGATACAAGGGATTATTTCAATCTTCGTGTATCTGTTGAGGCTTGCTTTGTGACCAACTATGTGGTCTATTTTGGAGAAGGTTCCATGAGGTGCTGAGAAGAAGGTAAATTCTTTTGTGTTTGGGTGTAAGGTTCTGTAAATGTCTGTTAGGTCCATTTGATTCATGACCTCATTTAGAAATATTGTTTCTTTGTTTAATTTCTCTTTTGTTGACCTGTTTTTTTGTTGAGAGTGGGGTGTTGAAGTCTCCCACTATTAGTGTGTGGGGATCTATGTGTGGTTTAAGTTTTATCAATGTTTCTTTAACAAATGTGGGTGCTCTTGTATTTGCTGCATAGATGTTCAGGATTGTGATGTCTTCTTGGTGGAATTTTCCCTTGATGAGTATGAAGTGTCCTTCCCCATCTATTTTGATTAATTTTGGTTGAAAGTCTATTTTATCAGATATTAGAATGGCTACTCCTGCTTGCTTCTTGCATCCATTTGCTAGAAAAGCAGTCTTCCATCCATTTACCCTCAGGTAATGTCTATCTTTGTGACTTAGGTGTGTTTCTTGTATACAACAGATTGCTGGGTTTTGTTTACGCATCCATTCTGTTAGTCTGTGTCTTTTTATTAGAGAATTAAGTCCATTGATATTGAGAGAGATTAATGACCAGTGGCTGTTAGATCCTTTGAATTTAATGTTGGCTGTGGTCATCAGGTTGTGTGCTTGGTTGCTTTCTGTTTTACTGTAGTGGGGTTATTTATTTCCTGTGTTATCTTTAATGTAGCTAGTTTTCTTGGGTTGTATTTTCCCTTACAGTGTCTTCTGTAAAGCTGGATTTGTATGTAGGTATTGTTGAAATTTGTTTTTGTCACTGAATATCTTGTTTTCTCTGTCTATGAGGACTCAGAGTTTTGCAGGGTATAGTAGCCTGGGCTGACATCTGTGTTCTCTTAGGCTCTGAATGATATCCGTCCAGGCTCTTCTGGCTTTCATAGTCTCTGTTGAAAAGTCAGGTGTGATTCTAATGGGTTTGCCATTATATGTTACTTGGCCTTTTTCTCTTGCAGCTTTTAGTATTTTTTCTTTGTTTTGTATACTTACAGTTTTGATTATTATGTGGCGGGAGGATTTTCTTTTCTGGTCTAATTTATTGGGTATTCTATAGGCCTCTTATATTCTTATTGGCCTCTCCTTTAAGTTGGGGAAATTTTCTTCAATGATTTTCTTGAAAATATTTTCTGGGCCTTGGTGCAGGGAATCTTCTTTTTCCTCTATTCCTATTATTCTTAGGTTTTGTCTTTTTATGTTGTCTTGAATTTCTTGGACGGTCTGTGTCAGGAATTTTTTAGATTTAACATTTTCTTTGACAGATACATCTATTTCTTCCATTGTATCTTCCACACCTGAAATTCTTTCTTCCATTTCTTGTAGCCTATTTGTTATGCTAACCTCTGTAGTTCCTGCTTTCTTCCCTAAGTTCTTTCTCTCCACAATTTCTTCCATTTGTGTTTTTTTTTTTAATTTTTCCAATTCTATCTTCAGGTCTTGAGCTATTTTGTTGGTTTCCTTTACCTGTCTGACTGTATTTTCATGTTTTTCTGTCAATTCCTTCAGCTGTTTGTTTGAACAATCCACTGTTTCTTTTATTTCATTCAGTGATTTAAGCATTTCCTCTCTAAAGGCCACAGACTGTTTTGGCTGCAGCTTCCTCTATTTCTTTTCGTATTTTATTTGTTTTCTCTGTTATCTTCTTCATGAGCATAGATGTTAGGTCATCTCCTTGAATTTCATTTATGCTGGGGTGTCTAGGGCTATTTGCCCCTGGATAACTGGGTTCTGGAGATGCCATATTGCTCTGGCTTTTGTTGGTTGAACTTTTATGCTGTCCTCTGCCCATTGGGCTATCTTAGTTGTTTGAATTTAGTTTCTGGTTGTTCCTGGACTCTTGTAGTGGAGAGAATCCCTTTGTTAGGAAGATGGTTTTTCCTGAAGGAAGCCTTCCCAGCTTTTTGGGTATAGTCACTGGATGTCCGGTGTTTTTCATGAGTTGCTACAGCTCACCTCAGGCATAGAGACCTGGGTGGTAACTGTGGTCCTGATTAGTCAAGAGGGCTCTCCTCTCACCAGGAGAAGTCCTGGAGACAGCTGCCCTCCTTCTGGGTTTCTTGCTGTAAATTTAGTGATCAGCTGCTGTAACCTGTGTGTCCCGTGGTTTGGTCGGTTTTGTTAGGGATGACTGGTTGCCCCTTGGAGCAGTATCTGGGGGTTGATCTCAGGGTTCCTGGTCTTTTCTAGATCTGAGGTTGGGGCTCTGTGCCCCAGAACCCAAGAGGTAATCTGTGGCGGGTGAGTACTGCTCTGGTGTCTTGGGGCACACAGTTCTGCCTGTAAGGAGTAGTTGATACAAAGCAGGCCTCTGGGCTGGCGGAGTGTGCGCCCACCTGCTAGTCTGCGGGAGCTGAGTTTCCAATCACTCTGTGCTCCCTGTTTGGGCCCAGATCTGTGATGGCTGGGCGTACTCACCTGTCTGCGATCTGCAGGCTGCTAGACTTTCCCTAGGTGACCCCAGCAGCACATTTCTTCCTTCCCTGTGGGGTCCTCTCCGGACAGGGGTTCCCAGTCCCTGTTGTAGTGGGGCGCGCAGCTTGTCTGTACTGCTGAGCTGAGCGCGCAGCTCTCTGCACGCGGCAGGATCTCAGTTGTGATGGCGGCGGGTACCCGCTGTCCTAGAGACCTTCCGGGGAAAGACTGGGTGACCTGTGATCAGACTGGCAACTTTGCTTCCCTGTGGGGTTTTCTTGTGACTGGGACTCCCAGTCTCGGGCACCCTTGTGCCCACGGATCAGTCTGGGAAAGTGATTGGGACATGCCCGCTTGTGGCTCCAGCCTGGAGACCCAAAGCCCGAGTTACCCGGGATTTCTTCCGGGTTCTGGCTGGGTAGCCGAGAGTGGACCCAACCGATTCCCACGCCGTGGGAGCTTCCCCTCACCTGGGAAACAGATCGCTGTAGTTTCAGGGCCCAGAGTTCAGTCTCCTGGTCGCTGCACGGAGAGTGCTGTCCTGCTTCTCAGACATAGTGCTCTCCCGGCGCCGCCATCTTGGCTCCCCTCCATATTTTTTATTTTTATTAATTATACTTTATTCACTTTGTATACCCTCATGAGCCCCTCTCTCCTCCCCTCTTGGTCCCACCTCCCACTTCTTCGCACATGCCCCTCCCCAAGTCCACTGATAAGGGAGGTCCTCCTCTCCTTCCTTCTGATCTTAGTCTATCAGATCTCATCAGGAGTGGCTGCATTGTCATCTTCTGTGGCCTTTTACATGCAGATTTCCCTCAAGTTTAAATCAGATGTATCTGAGGACTCAATGAAAAAAATTAAGGCAGACATAAAAATAGTCCCTCCTATAACTGGGCACAATTGAGAACTCTGAGTTAGCTGGTTCTATTAAAGTGTATTTGATCTTACCTTAGGAAAAGCAGAGTAGGAGCCAAATGAGACATGAAAAGAGATATACTAGTTTGAGATAAATTTAGTATATATTTGAAAAGTCATAGAAGATACTTGTCAATTTAGAATTCTGTGTGTATATGTCATGTATTGCAGGACAAAGGAATGGATTTGGGGGTTCATGTAATATTTCTTTAGAGATCTATTGCCTTCTTGTAATTTCATCAGATCAAGTAGAACGTGCTATAATTTATTTTAGTACTAAAGCTAATTTACACTAATATGTTGAATTCCAAACCATTTATAGTTCAGCATTATATTTTTAATATTGAAGTAATTGTTAACCATTAAATGACTTTCATGGGTTTGAAAGCTAGTCCGGAAGATAGTTTTAGAAACAGAAAGCCCTTGTTTCAAAAAGTGTACTGTATCTTAGGCTTCTCTTAAAAGTGATCCTTGTTGGTCATTTTAGTTGTATGTCATTGTAGTGATAATACAGGAGAAGCCTGAGGATATAGGGTAGCAAAGAGCTAAGGATAATACCACTGACTTATTTTCCTTTGTGACAATTAGTTGTAATTTATTTCACTCATGCAGAGCTCCAAATGTTTATGACTAGGCATTACCGGCAATAATTAGGGGGAAAAAAAGCCAGCAAGCATGACTTTGGCTTGGGAGAATTTACAGCCCAGTGAAGGAGAAATACACAAGAATGCTTCAATATAACCAAATGATATGATAGCAGTCCAGATGGATCATCACATAAGATATTTTACCATGTTTAAGAAAACAAAACCTGTTTTTCTAGAGATATTACAAATGAATGGGGCCTTGAAGGCTGCCCAAGAGCTGGGGATGGGATGGAAAGAGGGATGGCAATCCATTAAGAAAGTGTAAAGGCAGAGTAATGATTATAAAAGTGTGACTAGCTTGATGAAGCTGGACCATGGGAATAATGGCAGGTTACTGGACCAAAGATGTAAATTAGTATAGATCTAAGAAGTTCATAAAATACCATTTTAATGGCAATGATAGTCTTTCCTGAGGCAGTAATTAAGACAAGAGGGTGACATGACAGGGGAAGGACCATGTATGGTATACTGGCAAGTTTTTTTTTTTGTCATCTTGACACAATTTAGAGTATTTTGAGAAGAGGAAATATCAACTGAGAAAATATCCAGATTAGACTGCTTATCACCATTTCTGAACTGATGACTGATGGGAGGGATGGCTCAGCCCACTCTGAGTAACACCATCCATAGACATGTGGGTCTTGGCTGTATAACTGACTCTGCTGAGCATGAGCCACACAGTGAGCCAGTGAGTTGCCTTCCTCTCTGGTTATGTCTTCAGGTTCATTCCTCGAGTTCCTGCTCTAACTTCCTTCAGTGATGGACTGTGACCTTGTGGTGTAAGCTGCTACAAACTCTTTGCTCCCCAAGTTGCTTTTAGTTATGCTGTCTTAGCATGACAACAGAGAAGTTATAAGGTGAGGTAAGGACCAGATAGCCCCTGAGGCAGAAATGCTTTCATGAAGGTAAGAGCAGAGGAAATGGGAAGATGATGGTTAAGAGGCAAAGGAAAGAGTTCAAAGCAACAGGACTTGGCATCAGAACCCTTCTTAGTTTGAATTCTATGAGAACCACATGACCCTGAGACATGTGTGTGAGGGGAGGAAGCATAATTCTAGATGAAGTATATATATGGGGGGTGATGAGGAGAGTGTGTTGCATGAGAAACTTTTTATTGGAAGCCACAGAATACACACATATATTCAATCTAGAAAGGGAATTCACAACAGACCAATGTAATAATTGTACCCAAGTTGGACTTGGTGAACCAACACATTTTCCTTGGAGTTACAAGCTTGAATATGGGTGAGAGGTCATTTACAGGAGCAGGTAATGACTGAAAATCAACACTATCACTAAAAGCCCATCACACTAACATGAAAGATGACTTATGAAAGCCGTGTCCTTGGAGCCCTTTGTTCCAAGGACATACATTGTAGGCAGCTAGACATGCCAACAAAATCTCTTCACAGCAAGGCTGGTCAAAACATTCTCCATCAGCTGTTGTTTTCTGTTTCTAGCTTTAAGGAGGTCCCTGGTGTTTCCAAAGGAGGTTCTGGCAAGTTTCAGCTTGTGAAGGCTAGTTACTCTCTGATTCTCATGAGCCTCTCTCTTTACTGCTGAAGAGAATGTTTTAATTTGGAGGAAACTATTACACAACAGGGGGATAATACTTATTTTTGATACAAGGTGACCTGGTGACTACTGCTGAATCTTGGGGGGATATTTCTAAAAGCCATGCAGCATAGATTCTTCTGGGGAGTGAGACACTGAGGTAGTTTTACATTTCCTTCCATCTTCAAATGGTATAGTAGTTACTTTTCTTGTTCCTTAAGAGAATGCCTGGCAAAAACAACCTAAAAGAAGGAGTTATTTCAGTTCACTGTTTAAAGGGTATAGTCTATCACAGCAAAGAAAACACCATAATTTGATGGCCGAGCATGAGGTGGCTGGCTGGTCACATCATAGTAGCAGAAAGGAAGCAAGGTGTAGTTCTGGATCCCACTTCTCCCTGTGGTGGTCCAGGTGCAGCTGCACACTGGGCTGGGAAAAATGAATTAAAGCCAGAATGAGAGGGGTCTCTTGGATACTGGTTTGGCTGTCAGTGAGGGGATGAGGAGTTGGAATGGGGGTGGATGCGGAGTTGGAATGGGGGTGGATGCGGGGTGGGGGGAAAGTAGGGGATGCTTTTCAGAGGATTCTCCTGTTACAGCTCTCTTGGGCATGTTACAGCTTCAGGGTCCACTTCTTCAGAGTGCCCAGACACTGGAAAGTTCAGGCACCAGATCCAAAGGAATGAATCTTAGTTAGGTGGGCAGGACTAAGGATCTCATTTCAGCGGTGAGTTTCCAGAGGGAGAAAGCCTTCTCCAAAACAGCCCTTTGAGCCTGAGTTCTCCCAGTGTACAGCAAAAGAAACTCTTAGATGATATCCAGTGAAACAGCTTGGGTACTTTATTTGGGGCGAACAAGGGCTATATGAACCTTGGGGAGTGTGAAGAGGTTTATAATTAGGATGGGTGCATATCATTGGCTGGGGTTGGGATGCTCTGAATCGTTTATTTGCATGGAGTGAAATTCCAGGTGGTAGGCTAAGAAACTATGTAGAGAATTGCAGAGGTAGGGGTCTTGAAACTTGCTCCGGGGCATGCAGGCACAGGACAGGGAGGAAGAGACTCTTACTGGGAACGATACTTATTACTACCCATCTCAGGATTAGGTTTTCAGGGTTTGGGCATGTTTCGATCTTCCTCTAGCCTCATGCCAGCTTCCCCAGTGGCATAGTCCATGTGCTCCAGTGGAAACAGGCCATCTCCTAGTGATCCAAACCACACCAGCCATGGCTTTTGCTCAAAAAGTTCCACAACCTAAGAAAGCAGAACCATCACCCAAAGAAAAAGTATCCAGACATGTGAACCTGCAGGAACATTATCAATTCAAAAATTAATTCAAAACATGGCAGATGAGATAATGAGGAATCTGAAGTCATCATGCATTGTTTTAAAGACTTAGTGCTATGCAAGAAAATGATATATAAAAAATTTGTCTAATTTACTCTTGAGGCAAAATAAGCCAAATAAGGAAGATAGTAGCTTCAGAAAGATACAAGAACAAAAATATAATAAGAATTGGATTTTGGAGGTTCTCTGTTTCCAGAAAAGGATCAGTTGAAGAAAGGAAAAGGAGCCAGGCATGGTGGTTCAATCCTGTAATCCCAGCACACGGTGGAGGCAGAGGCAGGCAGATCACTTTGAATTCAAGGCCAGCCTTGTCTACAAAGCGAGTCCAGGACAGCCAAGGTTACACAGAGAAGCCCTGTCTTGACAACTCCCCCCCCCTCCAAAAAAAAAGGAAATGTAGAGAAAGAAAGAGAAAAAAATAGATTACAGTTTGAAATAGCTGATTCTTTGAGATTATTGGGAGGGAGTGCACAGTAGTCACAGCATGGTTGAGATGGGTGTAGTAGGTCTGAGAAAAAAGGAAAAGCTCTTCTTCCTCTGAGATGAGGTAGGAGGAAGCCGATCTGGGAAGGTATATGTAGGAAATATTTGGGTGGAAGGAAGCTTTGTTGAAGAAATGGTATCTAATGGTGTGATTCTCTGTGTAATAATAAATAAGGATAAGGCTAATACAATAATTTGTCTTCCTCATAGATCCATGAGAACAGAAAACATCTGTTGACCATTTAATCTCCAGCCTGCACCAGCATGACTGAAAATAAGACTCCTATAGTGGAGCTGAAGGACTGATTTAAAAATGGATCATATTCTATCAATCTCCAGCAGGCAGCAGCAGCTCAAATTGTGAATCTCTACATGACATGCACTCAATAACTATTATTTGGTTTACAAATATGAAGATTAAAGATATGAAGATTAAATGTGTACAACTATATTTGGTGTACAGAAATCTCAATTAAAAGTAATATGACATTTGTTAAGATCATAAGTCCAGTATAAAAAGCAGAGTATACTTTAAAGCTACATTTCCTAAAAGTGACTTTTAAATGTTGTGATTTGCTCCACCAAAACAAGAGCACATTATTGGACCATAGATAATTTTCCATTATCATAATGTGAAATGGGCATGCACTGATTTTTCTCCTCCTACCTGAATTAAATGTAGCACCCAAAGTTTTATAAGGAGGGTCTTCAATGTTAGATTTAAACAGCTTTACTAAATGTTATCCAGTGCCAGGAGGGATCACTAATTTTACAGCCAGTTTCTGAGAAGCAGGAGAAAGAGCAGAAATCAATAGAGTGAGGTTTAATCATGTAGAGATGCCTCTCCACATCTCAGCCTCTCATGGGACTTGACTGTTTCTCTTTCCTCTGTCTAGACCTGCTTTCTTCCCTGTTATGGTTATAGAAGTCTAGTCTGACAGTCTAAGCCAGCCTGAAATTAAATCCTGATGGTGGAAGACTTTCTGCATTTCTCCTGTGGTCCTCAAGTTTTCATTCTACTTGCTATGGGGATTCCTTACCCAAGCAGCAGGTAGAGGTGTGAGGTAAGCACGAGAGTCAGTGTCAGGGTGGATTCACTACAGGGTTGCTCTGGGCAAACTGTATATGGATATTTCAAAGTCCCTCAAGTTTAAGAAAGTCCTGCCCATCCTCTTTGCCTTTCGGGAAGGGGATTGAGCATTTTAGCCAGAGTCTTCCCTCTTGATTAGTTTCTTTAGGTATACAGATTTTAGTAAGTTTATCCTATATTCTATGTCTATATGAGTGAGTATATACCGTGTATGTCTTTCTGCTTCTGGGATAGCAGAAAGATCAGGATGATCTTTTCCAGTTCCCACCATTTACCTGCAAATTTCATGATTTTCTTGTTTTTTTATTGCTGAGTAGTATTCCATTGTGTAGATGGACCACAACTTCTGTATCCATTCTTCAGCTGAGGGACATCTGGGTTTCCAGCTTCTGGCTATTACAAATAAAGCTGCTACAAACATGGTTGAGCAAATGTCCTTATTGTGTACTTGAGCCTCTTTTGGATAAATGCCTAGGAGTGGTATGGCTGGATCTTGAGGAAGTGCTATTCCTACTTGTCTGAGAAAGCACCAGATTGACTTCCAGAGTGGTTGTACAAATTTACATTCCCACCAGCAGTGGAGGAGGGTTACATCAGAAGAAGAAGGAAACAGGAAACAAGTTAAGAGCCTGCCACAAAGGGACTCTGAAAGGCTCTGCCCTGCAGAAAATCAAAGCAGATGCTGAGACTTATGGCCGACTGTTGGGCAGAGTGCATGGAATCCTATGAAAGAAGTGGGAAATAGTAAGATCTGGAAAGGACAGGAGCTCCATAAGGAGATCAACAAAACCAAAAAATTGAACACAGGGGTCTTTCCTGAGACTCATAATCCAACCAAGTACCATGCATGGATATAACCTAGAACCCCTGCACAGATGTAGCCCATGGCAGTTCAGTGTCCAAGTGGGTTCCATAGTAATGGAACAGGGACTGCCTCTGACATGAACTGATTGGCCTGCTCTTTGATTACCTCCTCCTGAGGGGGGAGCAGCCTTACCAGGCCACAGAGGAAGACAATGCAGCCACTCTTGATGAGATCTGATTGACTAGGATCAGAAGGAAGGAGAGGAGGACCTCCCCTATCAGTGGACTTGGGGAGGGGCATGCATGGAGAAGGGGGAGGGAAGGTGGGATTGGGAGGGGAGGAAGGAGGGATTTAAGGAGGGATACAAAATGAATAATGTGTAATTAATAAAAATTAAAATAAAAAATATTAAAAAAGAAAGTCCTGCCACAGCTTGTAAGAGCACAAAGTAGAATATACACTATATGAGAGATGTCCTAGAAGCAAAGAGATATCTGTTGAATAAAGGACCTCAACAGGACTCTTGTAATGGAAATCAAATATGCCTGCCCTATTATCTTTGTATTTATTGTAATCTCCAAATGCTTACTCAAGGAGAAGGCAAAAGTAGATGATCAAATTTCATCTGTTCAGTGCCTCACTTTCCTTGGACATTGAATTCAATACCTCACCTAGGATCCCTAGGGATATGTTTGTGAAGGGATATGATGATATTGTTCCTTCCTACATATAAAATAATGTAAAAGGCTTTTGAGACATGGTGACTCAAACAGTAGGAAAGAACTCTAGAGAAGTTTGACGCCATCCTGACTTTTGGGTCATAAAATCCAACAGAACATTTTTTGGTGGTGCTGATAATTCAGAGTGGATATTAATGTGGCTAGTAAGGAAAAACTTAATAAAAAAGTCACAACATAGGATCCTGTGTTGAAGCAAAGTCTTGCCAACTGCAGCAAAATATACATCATTCTATAACTAGTTCCTTGTCTGTTATGGCCTGTGAGATACACTGAAACATTGATCACAAAGTTCCAAGTGACTGTGCATCTGGTATACTCTTTCCAAGGCTTTGAAAACACCCTTTTATCTCTCATCCTGCAATTTCCTGACTACTTATTAAATATGTTTTAATAGAATGAGAACTACTTACTTCTGACAGCTATCAAAAAATCAGTGTATGCTTAGCTCTAAAATCTGTTTATTTGTCAAGAGGTTAAAGTTCCTTTGTGCATTTTAAGTAGGTTGGCAAGTTTAGCTCAGATTTAAACTACCTCTGTACAACAAGTTCCTTGAACTATATTAATTCTAAGTAGCAGAAATTCTCTTAGGATGTTTAAGTGAAGGCAAAACAACACTTCAAAAGTGTAAAAGAGTATCTTGGTAATTGATGAGTGACAGGAACAATTATGCTAGGGGAGTACGCAGTTGGAGCGTTCTCTGATTCTTTACTTGTTATAATTTATTTTCACTTTCACTTCTCTGTCTCACGACCCCCTTCTCTCAGCTCTCTTCCTTCTTTCCTGGTTAGACCTATCTGGTTTACATACCTCTCCAGCTGTTGCATCTAACTACAAGCTTGACTGTCATTTATTTTCAAATTCTTGTTTGTGGTAAAGCAAAAGTGGTTGATGTGAAACCATTTGCAAATCTAGACTGCCCAGGGAAGGAGTATGCTCGTTTCTTCAGGGGTCTTGGTCCAGCTGACTGTGTTTTGGGAATTGTTGCATCTAGTATCAGATCATTGTTACTTTCTCAGACAGGTGTAGGCTGTATGGCATTGGAAAAAGACAGTGATGGGTTGTGAGGAGATGGCTGGATGGACAGCAGTCAAGGTTTAATGAGAAGATGGCTGGATAACTGTCTATTAGGAATTTATTCACAACCATCAAGAGTTGCCTTTCACTTCCTTAAGATGGGGCTCCTTAACAGTACAGAAAAACAAGAATCTGGAACATTCATGTCCCAATATACACGGCTAACAAGTCACCTTTAGTTCCATTGTCACTATACGCTCCACCACCTTCGGGGAATGACAGCGTTCAGTTGTCACCTTGTCT
This sequence comes from Meriones unguiculatus, assembly GCF_030254825.1. Taxonomy (NCBI): domain Eukaryota; kingdom Metazoa; phylum Chordata; class Mammalia; order Rodentia; family Muridae; genus Meriones; species Meriones unguiculatus. The sequence continues at coordinate 65,380,520 of NC_083351.1, read as the reverse complement.
ATTGCCAATTCCCTCTATTTCCTACTTATACATGTACTGAAATGTGGAGTTCTCACCTGATACGGGGAAGTCACCATTAAGGAGTAAGGTGTGTGCTAGGCTACCTCAAGTAGCATGATTGGTCTAGGGCTGTTGGCCCTCCCCCATCAGTCACTAATTAAGAAAGTGCCTTACATGCCTGGGTACAGCCTGAGTGCCTCCAAATTGACATTTCCTCCTCTCAGATGATCTTAGCTTGTGTCAAGTTGACATAAAACTATCCAGCACTGGGTAATATGGACAAATATTTAGAATTTAATTGTGGGTTATTCTGCTTTAGTAAGTGGCAGTTATAGGTTCTCCTCCAAGATCTATGACTCCACTAGCCCCCGAAGAGCTGGCTAGATTTCCAGTGCCAGCCAGGGTTTCCCACTTTTTGAGTGGGTCTTAAGTGTAATTAGGAAGCTGCTGTTTACCACCAAGATATGCACGCCACTACTGTGTATTTATGGTTATCATGTCATGCTGGCATTTGTTATGGTTCATAGGCATCCTAGCTGAGTAGAACTGTTGGTTACGACCCTCCTTTGCATCACATCTTCTGGTATCATGGAAGCTCATTTTAGAGAGGAGGGGAGGCTTCCAGGGTGGTTACAGCTTTATGTGTGAAATGCATGTTGTCTCCAACAAGAGAACCTTACTTTCCATGTCTGTGAGCAACCGAGGGTAGAAGCAATAACATGTTACATTTTAGAGTCTCTTGGATAACCCTCACCAAAAACTTACAAGAGGGATTCTTGTGACTTGTGTTGAGGATTTGGTGAGTCTTTGGCCTTTGAGATGTGTGGCATTGTCAGCCTATATAGAAAAATTTCATTGAAAAAACAATATGCATATATTTATATGTTGACTTATATGTATTTTAGGCATTTTTAGGTAGATTGATAATAATATTATTTCTTATGACCTTTTCAGATATCCTTGCTGTTATATTGTCTTTCTTCCTTCTTTTTCTGTATTTATTCCCCTCTCCTCAATAATTAGAGCCTCTTTGTCTTGTTTTCCCCATTTCCCAATTCAGACCACTTGTACCCTGATATTTCCTTCTCTTTTGCTCCTTCCCACTGGCTCTTGTACCTTTGTACTGTGTTGGTTTCTGCAGTTACTCCAGGATATGTACTCTGTCTAATGCCTATAATAGCTAATCATTGTTGCCACACTTGGGAAGAGAAAATTCAATTAAGGAATTTCCTCTATCAGCCATGTCCATGGGACACTTTTTTTATTGCTAATTGCAGTAGAACAGCTGATCCCAGTATGAGTGGTGCAATTCCTAGGCAGGTGGGCCTGGGCTGTGTTAGAAAGGTAGCTGACCAAGCAAGAGGAAAAAGCCACTAAGCACCAATCCTCCATGGTCTTTGCTTTAGCTCTTGCTTTCAGGGGCCTTCCTTTGTTTCTCTGTTGATGTACTACAACTATGAGCTAGATAAATTGTTCCTTCTTAAGATGCATTCAGTCGTGGTTCTTTATTACAGGAGAAAAAGAAAGAATGGAAGAAAAGCAAATTAAATTGGGACAATCTCTATCATATTTTGAAAGTGCAAATGAGTTCTGTCTTACAAACTATTTAAAGCTGTATCTTAGAACTAAAATATTTAAATTTATTTTGAAAATATATACTATTCCTTTTTTTTTGGACATTGGGGCATGGACAAATATTTCATTGTCTATGTGAAAAGAAAATGGAACAATGATCATGGTGGAAGACTGTGGTCTTGCCAGTAGATCATAGAATTGTTTTTGTGTCTTCTAGTTTACATTTGTGAGAAGCCAATAAATTCAGATTGACTATTTATTTTTATTAGTTTAATTTGTCTTTGCTTTGTATTTAATTTCTGAATTTTAGAACACTTTTAAGTATTAAAACTTAAAATGAAATAAGTTCAATAATTTGAAATGTCATGAGTTATAAAAAAACAGCTATCATATCTATCCAATGTGGTAAAAAACATAATTTATTTTAAAATAGGTTTATGAATACTATAGTAATTCAAAAAGCCAGCATGGGAATAACTAAACAAATAATTTTCAATAAGCTTTCCCATCTGAATACTATTTTTGAAACCCTACTAGGATATAAAAGAAATTTGTATTTAATAAAGAATTAGAAAGAGTGAGTAGAGATTTAGCTAAGTAAATCAGAGAGGATTTTAAAATATGAATGAAATGCTATCAACAGTTTTGTAGATGAATGTTAATAAAGTGTGTGAGTGCTGGGATACTTTGTGCATCTTAAGTGCTGTGGATTCTTTTTGCTAATGATGCTGCATTATAAGAAGAGTCAATATTTGGATGACACAAGATTAAACAATAGATTGCCTGAATTGGCACTATTCATTTGTTGTGCAGGATAATGTGCCCTGAGTTGAAAGCATATATTAATATTCATTTTGCATTTTGCAATGCCAAATTAGGCTAGGAATCCAGATTCAAATATAAGAATGCAAATTTAGAAATACAATAACTGACATTTCAGGGGTCAGGAAACAGCAAAATCTGTGGAAAACCTAGGAAGTTTTACCTTCTTTTTCTCAGTCTCAGTAGACTGTACACATTGTTTCCTGACAATAAAAGTGAGAAATAGAAGGAAAGGGGGTTAATAACCAAAGGAGATATGGTATAGAATCTTCACGGTGAGATGATACACTGGACATAGTCTATGTGATATAATATATATTGAGAAGCATATCAATAAATGCATTTATTTGAAACAACACCAGAAGCCACCATTCCAAAACAATGACTTTTGCTAGTACCATTCAGCCTCTAGGTATTTCTCCCAATAAATGCATCATTTTTTCTTTCTTTCTTCTTCTTTTTTATTTATTTTTTTATTAATGTTGAACTCCATCATCAGATTGACACAGCTCATCTAGAGCTTGCTCTGTAGCTCAGGCAGACCATTCTCCTGTCTCAGTTCCCTAGGTGGCTGGGATTTCAGGCTTGTGCCACTGTTCCCCTAGGCTTTCTTTGACTTCTGATTTTGAAGACTGGATTGAACTTTGTGTTTACTGTTGTTTTACCCAATAATTGTACTATATGCAAATGTGTCCACAAATAGTATATTGTTTAGTTTGGCAGTTTATGAATTTTGAAAATGATTTCATTATATATATATATATAATGAAAAAATATATATACATATATATTTCTTCTCACCCAACTTAAAGGTTCATTCATGTTGATGCCTGTATTACGCTCACCTTCATTGTTGTATAGAGTTCTACTTTGTGAATATGTCATAATTTACCTGTTTCTTTGCGGATGGTGCTGAAAGTAGGGAAACAGGCTAGTTGAAAATCACCCTGCTCATGGCCAGCCTCAGAGCTCTGAGACTTGGAAATCACCAGCCCCATGACTCAGTGTTAGTGGCTAAACAATGTTTCAAAGTTGGGTGCCATTTAATACTGCCCATTCCACTGCACTTTTCCAGCAGCTCACTGGGCATGCTCCAAAATCCCTATAAAAGCCGTCCCTTTTACACAGCCATCTGCTGTATCCCTTCCTGTTCAGAGGCAGTCATTGTTCTGTGTTTCTCCCTAATGAATCTCTTGGGCGAGGTTTCTTGCCTGGTGTGACTGTGGTATTCCTTGGCTGCTGATTGCCAAGATGCCCTTGTGGGAAGAACCCTTCCACTGAGATAATTTTTAATGTTTAGAATTGTGGAAATGCTTTGAAGGATGTTCTTGACACACAGTCTGGCCCAAGTGTGAAAATGTCCTGCAGGCCTGCCCAGCAGATCCAGTTTCTGCGGTGATGAAGATGCTGTTTGATGCTGCCTCATATTTCCACCAGCTTCTGCACAGCCTTTCCAGCTCTTGCTGTGTAGCCAGTATGAATGTGGAAATGCGTTTTAATGTAACTCAATTTAGAGTTGAGTGAAAAGGACAATGTACAAGATGAGATCTTTAAAGTACAGATACCACATTTTCAGTAATGTATCTGCTCAATACTGCTGAGAATATTTTATTTAACTTTAACTTTTTAAGTTTTTGAAAATGTCTTCACATTTGACTATTGGCTTCTGTTTTGGAGAGAGTAGGTGAATGTGAAAGTTGTGTTCTTAGGAATGGATGTACAGAGTACACATAAATAATCTGTTTTTGTACCGAGCATCGTCTTAGTCTTCACTAACAGTGCTTGATTTCCCATGCCTCTTCTTGCTCACTAGTGCTTTGTAGATTCAGATTATCATCTTTTGCCATGTGTACTTCTGTGTCTTCCCTTTTCCACTATGTACAATTAAGCATAGGATTACTTTTTCCTTTCTCTTATGTACATTTGTGATTAGCCATAAACACTCTTCAGTGTTTTGTATGTGTGTGGTACATGTGTATGGGTACTCACATACCCATGCATGCAAATGTGTGAAGGTTCCCATGACTCTGTATGAAGATGTGGATACCAGAGCTTGTTGATGGAGTTCTTCCTCTGTTGCTTTACACCTTGTTTTTGAGACAGGTCTCTCACTTGACTTGGTGCTTGTTGATTGTCTAGACCAGCTAGTCAGAGAGCATTCTCCTGACTCCCCTTGCTTGGCACTGAGGTTACAAACACTTGCCATCATGCCTGAATTTTCATGTGGGTGCTGTGAACTTAACTCCGGTCCTCATGCTTCTTCAGGAAGCACATTACACACTGAGCCATTTTTTTCTGGCTCTGACACATAATACTTTCAAGTATTGCATATACTTTTCTATGAGAAATAAAGTGGTTTCAAATAAAAAGTACTTCTTATTTTGACCTCAGTTACTACAGGAAGCACTCCTCACTTTGGAGAAATACTCATCCAACCTTATGTCCATGGGGTTTGGAAGAAATGAATCTGACTGCTGCCTTGCCTTCAGTCGGCTGCATAGGTATCAGCACCATGGCGAGTCAAGGCAGCTTGCAGACTGACGTGCTGGATGGGAATAGAAACAGAGCAGTCGCCTTACGTAAGACAAATAGAAGGTCTTGTATGCCTCTCCATTACTTCCCTTCATTTCTGGTATTTGAAAAGAATTGAAGGGATTATCCCGTGTTTGATTTAGATTGATTTGGAGCAAAGGGTGTTAGAAACTCAAATGATGAGATATTTCAGTTAATATTGGCCTAAAAAGTGCACATGGTAATAAAACAATCAAAGTGTGTGTGTGTGTGTGTGTGTAATAAGGAAAGTGTGAAAACAGGAAAAGAATAAACAGGAAGAAAAAAACAGGTGATACATGGATACAAAAAGCAGGTTATATGCACACATGGTGGAAGAAAGTGACCCTAATGGGAAGCATAATCATTTCATGATTATTTCATGATTCACAGTGCTGCAGTGCTGTCTGGGAAGCTTATTTCAACACATGCACACACACTCATGCACAGAGTTACAAATCATCTGCAGGAGATGGTCATAACTTCCTGGTATCACAAAAAAAATGAAAATAAAAAATCAAAAAGTATGAGAAATTTAAAAAATATTCATTTTATTATTTTTAAGTGTATATGAAAGAGAGAGACAGAGAGAGATCTGTATGTGGGCATGTGCATGATAGTACCAGCTACTAGGAAGACCAAAGGTATTTCCAACTGGCCTCCAACTGAAGTCATAGGAGGTTCTAACCTGGGTGCCCAAGGAATTGAGCCTGTCAGGTCCTATGCAAGAAAAGCTATTAATTGCAGCGCCCTCTTTTTAGCTCCTAGGGTGAATATATTTTAAACAGTTGAATTTGAGGAGTTATAAATTACAACCATTTAAAAATTATTCTTAGAAAAATATTATATAATGTAGCTTGATCACATACACACCCTGTCACTCCTTCCCTACACACCTCTCTCCCATTGTCATGCTTTTTTTTTCTTTCTTTCTTTTTCTCTTTCTTTCTTTCAACCCACTGAGTACAATTAGTGCTGTTAATATGTATATGGTGTGGGATCATCCATTGGGACAAAAAGACATTCACTAACAACTCAAAAGTTCTATCTTAGTAAAAATATTTTTTTTCTAAGTAAAATGTCAGATTTTATACATTTTTCTTTAGTTACATAAACTGAGTATAAAATGTTAATCTTCTCAAGCTCTACTACAGAGCAACAGTAATAAAAGCTGCATGATACTGGCACAGAAACAAAGTGATGGATCAATGGAATACAATATAAGACCCAAAACTAAAACCACACACCTACAGACATTTGATTTTTGACAAAGAAGTCAAAATCATTCAATGGAAAAAGATATCATCTTCAACAAATGGTGCTGGTCTAACTGGATTTCTGCATGTAGAAATGCAAATAGATCCATATTTATAACTGCACAAAACTAAAGTCCAACTGGATCAAAGACTTCAAAATAAAACCAAATACACTAAATCTACTAGAAGAAAAAGTGGGTAAGAGTGATGAACTCATTGGTACAAGAGACAACTTCCTGAACAGAACACCAACAGCCCTGGCTCTAAGATCAACAATCAATAAATGGGACCTCATGAAACTAAAAAGCTTCTGTAACAAAGGACACTCAACAGACCAAAATGACAGCCAACAGACTAGGAAAAGGTTTTCACAACCCACATCTGACAAAGGGATAATAAAGAACTCAAGAGATTAAACATCAACAAACCAAACAACCCAATTAAAAATGGGATACACAGCTAAACAGAGAATTTTGAACAGAGGAATATCAAATGGTGGAGAAACACTTAAGAATTTTCAGTTATCAGGGAAATGCAAATCAAAATGACTTAGGGATTCCATCTTACATCTATGAGAATGGCTAAGATCAAAAACTCAAGTGACAGCACAACTTGGTGAGGCTGTGGTGAAAGAGGAACCCTCCTCCATTGCTGGTGGCAGCGCAAACTTGTACAACCACTTTGGAAATCTATCTGGCACTTTCTTAGAAAATTTGGAATAGCTCTATCTCAAGAACCAGCTGTATCACCCCTGGGCATATATCCAAAAGATGCTTCACCATACAACAAAGACATTTGCTCATCTATGCTCATAGCAGCTTTATTAGTAATAGCCAGAATCTAGAAACAACCTAGATACCCTTCAAGCGAAGAATGGATACAGAAATTGTGGTACTCAATTGTGGTACACAACAGAATACTACTCAGCTATTAAAAACAAGGACATTATGAAATTTGCAGAACTAGAAAAGATCATCATGAGTAAGGTAACCCAGAACTACTAAAACACACATTGTTTATTCCCACTTATAAGCAGATATTAGCCATATAACACAGGATAACCATACTATAATTCACAGACCTAAAGAAGCTAAATAACAAGGAGGACCCTAGGGAGGATGCTTAATTCTCAATCATAAGGGCAAATAGAATAGACACTGGATGTGGTTGAAGAGAGGAAACAGGATGAGGCCTTCTATAGATGTCCTCTAAAAGACTCCACCTAGCAAGGAATCGTAGTAGGTTCTGAGACTTACAACCAAACTTTGGTTAGAACCCATGGAGTCTTATGGAAGAGTAGGGGGATTGAAAAACCCAGAGGGGACAGGAGCTCCACAAGGAGACTAACAAAGCTAAAAGATCTGGGCCCAGAGGGTACTGCAGAGGCTGATGCACCAGCCAAGGACCATGCATGGAGAGGATCTTTTCAGTTATAGCCCATAGACAGCTCAGTCTCCATGTGGGTTCCCTTGTAAAGGGAGTAGGTGCTGTCTCTGACATGGACTATGTTGCTTGCTTTTTGATCACTTCCCTCTAGCGAGACAGCCTTGCCAGGCCACAGAGGAAGAGGATACAGGCAGTCCTGAAGAGACTTGATAGCCTGTGGCTTAGGCAATAAGGGAGAAAGGCTCTCCCCTTTTGAGGAGTAGGGGGAGAAGGAAAAGGGAGACAGGGGAGGAAGGTTGGTACCAGGAGGAAATGAGGGAGGGGGCTACAATTGGGATATAAAGTGAATAAATTATAAATTATAAAAATAAATTTATATAAGAATACACATATAAAAATGTTAATCAGTAACTGTCTTAGTCTAATGGTTATAAATATTATCCAATGCTTATAAAGGTTTCCCTCCAAAGTAATATTATTTTCTGAAAAATTCATTTTTTAATTAAATTTTCATTTTTATATTAATTCCAGTTTATTCACTTTGTATCCCAGCTGTAGCCCCCTCCCTCTTCCCCTCCCAATCCCATCCTCCTTTCCTCAACTCCTCCTATGTCCCTTTCCAAGTCCACAAACAGGGGAAGTCCTCCTCCTCTTCTATCTGACCCTTGCCTATCAGGTCTCATTAGAACTGGCTGCATCATGGAGAGGCAGTCAAAGAGCTAGCCACTGAGTTCATGTCAGAGACAGTCCCTGTTCCCCTTACTAGGGTACTACAGATTTTTTTTGTAGGTTTATCCTATATTATATGTCTAGTATCCACTTATAAGTGAGTATTTACCATGTGTGTCTTTCTGTTCCTGGGATAACTCACTCAGGATGATCTTTTCTAGTTCCCGCCATTTTCCTGCAAATTTCATGATTTCCTTGTTGTTTTTTTTTCTGTCCAACATTAATTGTTTCATTTTTCCTATGACTTAAATTCTATTCTTTTACAATATGTAACATTCACACATAATTTATTTTTAGCTTTATGAAGTGACTATTTTCTTTTTTTAATTTTTTTATTTAACTTTTATTCATTACACTTTATTCCTTTTGTATCCCCCCATAAGCCCCTCCCTCCTCCCCTGCCGGTCCTACCTTCCCCCCCCCCCCCCCCCCGGTTCTGCATGCATGCCTCTCCCCAAGTCCACTGATAGGGGAGGTCCTCCTCTCCTTCTTTCTGATCTTTTTTTTTTTTTTTTTGTTCTTCTCAATGCGGTTTATTCAGGAACCTTGAACAATCTTCTGACCCTGGGGAAAGCCAGCCCACAGCTTAAATAGCCTCTGGGTAGCCAACCCCAGGGTGCCTCCTGGGCAATGCAGATAGGTCCACATACACGGAAGCAAGCCAGATCCTCAGCCTTAGCCAAATATAGAGTTGTTTGTGACAGAGAGCACTCACCATCGGGAAGGTGGAAGGCAGAAACCAGCTCCATCTTTAAGGCACAGCATTACGCAGCTCTCTACAGTTCCCGCTTTTTGTTTTAGACACATCAGGCAAGAGTAGAGGTCTGATCTCTGATATTAGAAATAAATTGGGATATTTCACTCAGAATGATCTTTTCTAGATCCCACCATTTGCCTGCAAATTTCATGATTTCCTCCTTTTTGATTGCTGAGTAGTATTCCATTGTATAAAAATACCACAATTTCTGTACCCATTCCACCTTGATGGACATCTGGGTTGTTTCCAGGTTCTGGCTATTACAAATAGAGCTGCTATAAACATGGTTGAGCAAGTGTCCTTTTTGTGTACTTGAACAAACTTTGGGTATATACCTAGCAGTGGTATAGCTGGGTCTTGAGGAAACACTATTCCTATTTGTCTTAGAAAGCGCCAGATAGCTTTCCAGAGTGGTTGTACCAGTTTACATTCCCACCAGCAGTGGAGGAGGGTTCCCCTTTCTCCACAACCTCTCCAGCATGTGTTATCGCTTGAGTTTTTGATCTTGGCCATTCTGATGGGTGTAAGGTGATATCTCAGGGTCGTTTTGATTTGCATTTCCCTGATGGCTAATGAGGATGAGCATTTCTTTAAGTGTTTTTCTGCCATTCGATATTCCTCTGTCGAGAATTCTCTGTTTAGCTCTGTTCCCCATTTTTTAATTGGATTACTTGGATTGCTGCTTTTCAGCTTCTTTAGTTCTTTGTATATACTGGATATGAGTCCTCTGTCAGATAAAGGGTTAGTGAAGATTCTTTCCCAATCTGTAGGCAAACATGGGATATACTCACTTATATAGACCTATAAGATATGATAAACATAATGAAATCTATACACCTAAAAAAGATAATCAATTGAGCAGACATGGGGTAAGATGATCAATCCTCGTTTAGAAAGACAGATGGGATGTGCATTGAACATATGACAGGAGTCTACTGAGCGCATCTGAAAGACTCTAACTAGCAGTGTTTTCAAAGCAAAGACTCATGACCAAACCTTTGGCAGAGTACAGGGAATCATAAGAAAGAAGGGGAGTTAGTCTGATGGGGAAAGGATAGGAGCTCCACAAGGACCAAATATATCTGGGCACAGGGTCTTTTCTGAGACTGACATTCAACCAAGGACCATGAATGGATATAACCTAGAACCTCCGCTCAGATGTAGCCTGTGGTAGCTCAGTAACCAATTGGTTTCCCAAAGTGAGGGGAACAAGGACTATTTCTAACAGGAACTCGATGACTGGCTCTTTGGCCTCCCCACCCCCGAAGGGAGGAGCAGTCCTGTTAGGCCACAGAAGAGGGCTTTGCAGCCAGTCCTGAAGATACCTGATAAAACAGGATCAGATGAATGGGGAGGAGGTCCCCCCCTATCAGTGGACTTGGAAAGGGGCAAGGTGGAGATGAGGGAGGGAGAGAGGGAAGGACTGGGAGGGAATGAGGGATCCACGGCTGGGATACAGAGTTAATAAAATGTAACTGATTTAAACATTTGGCTAAGGCTGAGGATCTGGCTTGCTTCCATGTATGTGGACCTATCTGCATTGCCCATGTGGCACGCCTGGGTTGGCTACCCAGAGGCTATTTAAGCTGTGGGCTGGCTTTCCCCAGGGTCCTAGGATTGTTCAAGGTTCCTGGATAAACTGCATTGAAAAAAATAAATAAATAAAGAAAGAAAGAAAGAAAGAAAACAAAAACAAAAAAAAAAGAAATAAATTGGGACTTTGTACCAAGAGCACAGGCTCTAAGAGCAACAATCAATAAATGGGACCTCATGAAACTGAAAAGCTTCTGCAAAGCAAAGGACACTGTCATCAAAACAAAACGACTGCCTACAGATTGGGAAAGAATCTTCACCAACCCTTTATCTGACAGAGGACTCATATCCAGTATATACAAAGAACTAAAGAAGCTGAAAAGCAGCAAACCAAGTAATCCAATTAAAAAATGGGGAACAGAGCTAAACAGAGAATTCTCTGTAGAGGAATATCAAATGGCAGAGAAGCACTTAAAGAAATGCTCAACCTCATTAGCCTTTAGGGAAATGCAAATCAAAACAACCCTGAGATTTCACCTTACACCCATGAGAATGGCCAAGATCAAAAACTCAAGTGACAACACATGCTGGAGAGGTTGTGGAGAAAGGGGAACCCTTCTCCACTGCTGGTGGGCATGTAAACTTGTACAACCACTCTGGAAATCAATCTGGCGCTTTCTCAGACAACTAGGAATAGCGCTTCTTCAAGATCCAGCCATAGCACTCCTGGGCATATATCTAAAAGAGGCTCAAGTACACAAAAAGGACATTTGCTCAACCATGTTTGTAGCAGCTTTATTTGTAATAGCCAGAAGCTGGAAACAGCCCAGATGCCCCTCAACTGAAGAATGGATGCAGAAATTGTGGTACATCTATACAATGGAATATTACTCAGCAATGAAAAATAAGGAAATCATGAAATTTGCAGGTAAATGGTGGGACCTGGAAAGGATCATCCTGAGTGAGTTGTCCCAGAAGCAAAAAGACACACACGGTATATACTCACTCATATAGACATACAACATAGGACAAACCCACTAAAATTTGTGCATCTAAAGAAAATAAGCAAGAGAGAGGACCCTACCTAAAGCGGTCAATCCTCATCCTGAAAGGCAAAGAGGATGGACATCAGAAAAAGAAGAAAACAGGAAACAACCTAGGAACCTACCACAGAGGGCCTCTGAAAGCCTCTGCCCTACAGACTATCAAAGCAGATGCTGAGCCTGATGGGCAACTGTTGGGCAGAGTGAATGGAATTTTATGTAAGAACTGGGAAATAGTAAGAGCTGGAGAGTACAGGGCCTCCACAAAGAGAGCAACAGAACAAGAAAATTTGAACACAGGGAACTTCCCAGAGACTCATACTCCCACCAAGGACTATAGGAGATAACCTAGAACCCCTGCACAGATGTAGCCCATGGCAGCTCAGTTTCCAAGTGGATTACATAGTAATGTGAAGAGGGACTGCCTCTGACATAATCTGACTGGCCTGCTCTTTGATTTCCTTGTTTTCAATCACTGAGTAGTATTCCAAATGCTCAATGTCCTTAGTCATTAGGGAGATGAAAATCAAAATGACCCTGAGAGTTCACCTTACACCCATTAGAATGGCTAAGATCAAAAACTCAAGTGACAATACATGCTTGATAGGAAGTAGAGAAAGGGGAACCCTCCTCCATTGCTGGTGGGAATGTACACGGGTATAACCACTGTGGAAATCAATCTGGCGCTTTCTCAGACAATTCGGAACCATGCTACCTCAATACCCAGCTATACCACTCCTAGACATATATCCAAAAGATGTTCAAGTACAAAACTGTGATGCAGCCTGACCAGCTGCCTCATTCTCTGCCTCTCTGACTATCCTAGCTTGGCAGACAGTGTTCTTGCAATGTGAGCCAAAGAAGACTCCTCCCACAATAGGGCTTTGTCAGTGATTTTACCTCAGCAATGCAAAAAGTAAATAATATGGAAAACAAGCCTGTTTAAGAACCCTAGATTGCTTACCTTACTAAATAGAGCACCAACAGTGATTGTGAAAATTCGTAGACATTGAAGTGCTAATGTTAGAGTATATTTTTGAAGTTGAAATCCAATCAAAGTTAAAAAATTCACTGTGAAATTATATCCAGTCAGATCAGGGTCCCAGGGAGATACCCTACAGCCCTTGAGATCATAGCATTCTTATCACCAAAGGGCTGATATAGTCATGTTCTTGGAAGAACCACACATAATGATAGTAACTATACATTTTCATATACAGCCTTGGCTGAGTTAGAGAGCTATTTTCTATTCCTATGTGGCTATGATTTTATCAGGAATGGTTTTGGATTTTGACAAATTGCATTTTTTACATAGATTAAGATGATTACTTTTCAGTTTGCTAATGTGGAAAGTTGCATTAATTTTTAATTTTGATAGTCTTCATATTTTTTGAAATAAAAATATAATTACTCATTTCCCTCCCCTCTTTCCCTCTAGATCTTCCCATGTGCCTATGCCATTGTTCATGGCCTCTTTTTCTTTGTTTTATTATGTATGTATATTCAAATATATATTATATATATTCCTAAAATGTAAATACAACCTGCTTGATCCATATAATGCTACTTGTATATGATTTTAGAGCTGATTACTTGGTATCATAAACATATTCATAGAAGTTAAATTAATTTTAACAGCTTAAAATATAATTTATGCATTGTGAAGTCTGACTACTCAAAAAGTAAGCTGTAGATGGTTTATAGTGTAAAGTCCAGTGGTGTACATGACACCCAGCATCTCATTACACTTACCAGAAAAAAATTTTGGATCATTTTAGTCTTTCCCCAAAGCAACTTCAGCTATTGGCAATCAATCTTTATTTCTTCCCCATTTTCTTTTCCCTACTTCTTTACCTCAACCATCACTAGCCTACTTTGTATCTATCTAGGTTTGATTATTTTAGATGCTTTATATAAATAGAAGCTTAAAATATGGCTTATAACAATCATATTCTCTTTTATAACAATATTTTTAAGTTTTATTATATACCACATACCAGTACTATATTTTCTTTTTATTGTTGTGTAATATTCCACTATATATGCATACTACATTTTAGACCTCATCTGTTGATACATTGAGTAGTCTTGCATTCCTAGGATACAATTCTACTTGCTTAAGGTGTACCATCCTTTCATATATGGTTGGATTCAATTTACTTTTCCACTTCTTTAAAAGCTTTTTTAAAAATATAAATGTCACAAGATGCAGTAAACTATTCCTTTTTGCAATGTCTTGCATAATTTTGCCATCAGGATAGTGCAGTCCTTGCCTAACAAGTCAGAAAAATCTCTCTCTTAATTTTCTGAAAAGTAAACAAAAGAGTTGATATTTCCTGTTCAAATGTATACTAAATTTCACCAGTAAAATTATCTAGGCCTGATGTTTTATTTAGGGGAAGGAATTTAACACTAATTTCATGTCTACAGTGGATGGAACATCTTTCACGGTCAATTGGAAACAGGTTAGGTAACTTTACTTTCATTAAAGTTAGTTTAGAAAATGGGGCCTATGTGTGGTGACCAGGCATTTGCCTGCTTTCACCACTTTTGAACTTCTGCTCTTTCTGTAATTGACTTAATGATAACTCGAGGAGCTAACACAGCCTCAGAATGTCCTTGCGGTATATTTGCAAGGAAAATGAAGAACCACAGGATTTCAATGTCACTTCCCCCATAATGTAATCAATAAGTCAGTATTCTCACGTTATGCACTGGTTTCCAAAGCTTACTTAATGTGACTGCTTCTGTCTGTGCAGACATCATGGACTGTGAGATTTGAACTACAACAAATTAATGAGAAGGTTGCCATCCATTGAAGGCACGTACGGCATTGGGAGAGGACTTTCTTTAGGTTATTTAACTCTTCCACCTCTCAATTACTGTCTGTTTAACAAAATCCCTGACCTATTTGAATTTCTAAACCTGTAATATAAAAGACAACTCTAAGGTAAATGATTTAGCCATATCCAGTTGCTGTGAAGGGAAGGGAGAAGCTATGTAGAACTTTCAAAAGTCAGTATCCAACAGATAAAAATTCAAATTCTTTCTGAGTCTCTGCTCTGCTTCAGGCATTACTACATGAAAAGATATACTGCACCAGAGAAGAAAATCAATACCAACTTGTGAAAAGCCCAAGTGAAAACGTCTTGAATGAAGTCTCACATTCAATAGAAAGTTCAGTTATAGCTGTCTAATTGTCCAGTGAAAGAAAATAAAAATTCGTGACCTTCCTTAGATCGTAGACCATGAGGAGAGTTTTGAAAAACTGAACAAAAAAAAAAAAAAAAGGAGAAAGTTCAAAGTGGGAAATTTAATAAACCTCTGATAAAAGCCATTGAAAGCTAGCAAACAGTCAAGAATAAAATCCAAATGAATAAGCATGCTAGAT
Source organism: Meriones unguiculatus (assembly GCF_030254825.1). Taxonomy (NCBI): domain Eukaryota; kingdom Metazoa; phylum Chordata; class Mammalia; order Rodentia; family Muridae; genus Meriones; species Meriones unguiculatus. Next base: position 65,365,478 of record NC_083351.1, on the reverse strand, counting down.
TCTAGTATTTTGTAAGTAGGAAGAACAATAGCAAATGATTCCAGCGTCTTTAATCAGGCTGTGTTATATACTATCACAAGAGACACGGTCACCACGGCCGTGTGTACAATGCACAAAGCGAGCACACACTGAGACTTCAAGTGAGAATGTCCTTTGGCTTAATCTGCAAGTAAGGTTTTAAATTTTACTTTTGTTGAATGAATCAACCTAAATTGAGGTGTTCATTTCTTTAAAACTTTCTTGATTTTTAAAAAAGTTTTATCCTTATTTATTTGTCTAATATTTGTACAGTTTACTTCTGAAATTTCTATTTCAACTGCTAGAAAATCTGCAGGAAACCAAGTTCTATCAGCATTGTGTGTGTGTCTGTTTGTGCATGTGTATGTGATGAATACAGGTGGGCATGCATGCTGTTATGCCTTCTGGGTGCTCACCTTATGCCTGTTTGAGTCAGGGTCTCCTTGTTTTATTCTGGTGTTTATGCTAGTTCAGCTTGCTTCCAGCTTCTGGGATTCTGCTGTTTCTTCCTCCCCTCTTCACATAGAAGCATTGCGATTGCATGGAGTTGTCTTTTCCCCCAACTTTTATTTGGGTTCTTGAGATGTGAATTCAGATCATTTTGCTTGTATGACAAGTAATTTTACTAACTGAATTATCTCTCTTTTCCCAGCATGATTACTTTTTAATGAAAAGAAAACTAGGTTTTCTAAACATACATGACCAGATCCTCAAAGTTGGTAAAGTGTAAAGAGGTGCAAGGAGTTTGAAGAAAAATACAGGAACATCTAGCAAGTCTGAATATGCATACACTCCAAGGCCAGAAAAGAGTCAAACGCTCCATTCCCCTAGTTGTCTGCATTTATCCGTCTATGTATCCCTCTACGCATAGAGACTTAGACATACATAGGAATGTTCAGGTCTTGTGTGTATGCACTTGTAATTATTTTTATGTTCTTTATAATTAAACAGAGAAAATGTTCAATAGGAATCAATAAACAGTTATTTTTCTTTTATTTTATGAGACTTTATTTGTTTCCTTTGAGTGCTTCTTTTTAAACTGTAAAAGAGCTATTTGATTTCCTGGTTTTTGGGTAAGAATCCTGCTTTGTAGGAAACCTGGTCTCCTGTAATTAACTATGTAGTTCAGGCTGACCTTGAAAGCTAGGCAAAACTACTGAATGCGGATGTTCCAGATGTGATCCATTTTAGCCTGCTATTAACTTCGTATTTTGGGGCTCCCTCTTTTGCAGATTTTAAAACCTTAGTTTGTCTTCTCAACATTTTGTACTTCCTGGAAGATGAAGGTGTAAGGACTGTTTGGGTTGGGAAGCATTAATATTAAACTGTAATTTAAGTGAATAAACTATATATATATATGTATATATGCACATAAAATACAAAAGTAAGACTTTAAGTAAACAAAAATAAGTTATGTGAGGCTATCATAAAAACAACAAAACTTATACACAGCTTAGACACTTGCAAACCTTCATCATGACATTTAAAGACATACTCTGTATAGTTAATGTATACAAACAGAGGTGGGCTTGCATGGTGGCTCACACTTCTCATACTAGTACTCAGGAGGCAGAGGCAGGTAGATGAATAGTTGGAGGCCAGCTTGATGTATATCAAGTTCTAGGGCAAGGGCTACATAGAGAGAATCTGTTAAAAGGAAAACAGCGACAAAAAACAGCAAGACATAGGTGGAATAGGAATGTTCTCTTAGAATAGTAATTAGCATTGGAAAGAAAAGAGAACTGTTTCTATCTGTGATGCGTTGTTGTTTATAGGTGGCACATGCTGCTATTTTATGTGTACCTTTCTCAGACTGAAAACCATTCATAATTATAGGAAAGAAACTTTTAGTCTGTCAATTTTGTAGTATTTATTGCATCTCAATATTCTATATGACAAGCCATTTAGCCATTTTTAAATTTTTGAATATAAACTTTCCATTTTTTTTTTAGTGAATATCTTTGATTTGTAACTTTGGCTCAATGTGTAATTATCTCTTGTAGGCATTTTCTCTTAGGGAGATGAATGGCCTTTGATCTCTGGAACTCTAAATCTTATTTTCTACCTCTCGTCCCAAATTTAATTTAATTATTTGATTTTCTTTCCTCTTTTCTTTTGTGATTCCCCCCCCTTTTTTTTACTATTTGCTTTGATGTTCATTATCTTGCTCAGTTCTGCATCAGTGTCTCTGAAGCCTTCTAAATTGGATGGGGTTGTTATTTCAAAATATTTGTCTTAAGACTTAACATTAAAATGATGATAAAGCAAAATCACGGCCTCATGTTCTCAGGCATCTTTATTTTTTTTTTTTTAAACACATTTTAGAGGACTTGAGCACACAGCATGCATTTTGAAGAATTCTGTTGTGACATTTAAAGGCAAGCTAATAGCATCAATATTTCTGGAAAATTTTAGACACATGGTAATGATTTACATTCTTATCATGTTAACTTTTAAAATACAAACATAAAGGGTCTGTGGAAAGCTAAAGGGCATCAGTTCCACAGGAGGGGTAGCAGCACACCCTCTCCTCTCCAAAGGTGTTTGGGGACTTTTATCAACAGCATCTTTAATGTGTCACAAAAACTTGGTGACTTTAAAAGCAAATGTCGAATTATTTATTTACAGCAGAGTCATTCTGAATGTATCCTGCCTTCTTCTCCATTCTCCTGGGAGTGAGCGGTCTGCCTGAGAACTAAAGACTCTAAGAGGACTTCAGGAAAAGAACAACAGAACATTCAATGGGGAAGCCACGACCAGGCCAGGCATGTGAGCATATTATGGAGACAGACTTGGGTGGTAGCTCTTGGCTTCTAAGACTGAATGCATGTTTCAATATGTGGACATGTACTGGTGAAACGATGATCTTTTGATGATTTGCTAATTCAAGTCAGTCACTTTAAATACAGTGAGAACATATGGATTATTTTTTGGTGTCTTCTAATTGTCTGGTGTGTCTGATATTATTCTATTGATTGCACTTTTCCATTGTGTGTCCCAAAGGCAGAGAAGGGCAAATAGCAATCATGAAATATGAATGAGGTGCCTCATTAACCTTTGGGCTGTGGAGGGCTTGGAAACATCTAATCTATGTCTTTAGCACTTAGAGCCAGAGATCACTGCAGGGGTGCATGGAGAGAGGTGGGCTGCTTCCTTTGTGGAACTAGATGCCAAGGGCTGGTGAGGAGCCTGTTCTCACAGAATAGACTCCTGCTTTAAAGATTCTGAAATTTGAGCAAACATAAACATTGGCAATGCATGATGGAACTCAGGTCAGTCTGTCTGCAAAGGCTCCAGTTCATTACTGGTTAGATCGTAGGGGTTTTCAGTTTACAGGTACTCAGGCATCTGACCCTGGGGCATCTGAGATTCATACTTAAAAAAAAAAAACAACAAAAAACATCCCATTATATACACTCAACAAAGACTTGTTATACTGAGAAAACAGAATTCTTTGGCTTTTAAAAAAGCATGTGGACTATTTTTGCTTTTATATATTTTTTATTTGTAAGACATTTCCTTCAAAAGTACGTGATTTGGGGGATAAGGGAGTTATAGTCATATTTCTAGAAGTTTCACTGTAGATTGTTCATGGCATGCCTGTCCAGACATTACAGACACCTTCCAGTAGTATACTTATAATTATGTAAACACTGTCTATTAGAGGAAACAATTCAAGAATTTAATATTTTCAAGCATTAGCAAAATGTGACATGTCTCTGGAAGCTGACTTCCTATGATGTCATAGCCAATAACTGAGAGGTTTTTACAGTAGCATGAGGAGAAAAGTAGGCTGAAACAACAGCTCAAAAAGAAAGCCCCCAGATTCACAGTGGACGAATAGAGATGTTTAAATAAACAAGAAAGAGAAAACTGGTTCCAATTGAAACAGCTCCTCTAGTTTCCTCAGAACACACCCATGGGTTCATCTGGTGACCAGTACCATCATGGGGGGTCATCAGGTGATCAGTACTGTAAGTTATTTGACTCAGTGTATCCTTCCTGCCTTCTCTTTTCATTGTCTTTAGTGATTCCCTCCAATTCTGTAAACTGTGCACCATTTTTACTTAATTTAGCTTTTAGAGCAGTCGCTTTCTCGTCTTAACCACTTTTCTTTTGCCCCTTGACAGTGCTGCCTCATGCTTGAAAAAAAAATCTATAGTCAACTTCACCTTTCTCTCTTCAGTTGAGAGGTTGAATGAAAACTCACCACAATCATTAATCATAAAGATTATGGCAGCTATGTGAAGCACAAAATAGAAAATAATTCATTTATTTGTGATATTTAGATATGTAACAAGCAAAAATATTGAAATTAAAAATATCATGAAAATGCTCAGGACGTTTGGTCACCTCCCCCTGAGTGGGGAGCAGCCTTACCAGGCCACAGTAGAGGACAATGCAGCCACTTTTGATGAGAACTGATAGACTAAGATCAGAAAGGAGAGGAGAACCTCCCCTATCAATGGACTTGGGGAGGGGCATGCATGCAGAAAGGGGAGGAGGGTGGGATCGGGAAGGGAGGAGGAAGGGCCTTATGGGGGGATACAAAATGAATAAAGTGTAATTAATAAAAAATTTTAAAAAATAAAAAAAAAGAAATATAAATTTAAAAAAAATCCCAAAATTGTCTCTCTCTAACCGGCAAGTGGTATGTCAGCCATCCTTAGTCTTTTTTCAGGATAAAATTCGTTGTATTATATGAACTGCAATCAAGTTTGTCAATTTCTATTCTATTCAGGTTGCAGTGTGTGTTGCTTAAGCACACACACACACACACATTTTTACTTGTTTTAACACATTAATTTTAAAGTGAGCAGATTTTTCCAGGAGGGTAGATAGGTTTTGCTTCATTTCAAAACATTGGCCCTGAAGAGACAGACCTCCCTAGTTATTAAAAAAAAACAAAAACAAAAACAACCCATTTTATACTCAGGACAGAACAGTAACAGAAATGAGAGGAGTAGGATCAAACCTGAGAAGCCAGCTGCCTTAGCTCATTCAATGCCTTAGAAACAGGGTCTGAACAAGAATGGCAATATGGAGTTTGGGGCCAGCCTGGTCTACAAAGTGAGTCTAGGACAGCTAGGATTCTGTTACTCAGAGCATTTCCCTATCTCTGAGGAAAAAGGGGAAAGGCAAGGCAAAGCAAGGCAAGGCAAGAAAAGAAAAGAAAAGAAAAGAAAAGAAAAGAAAAGAAAAGAAAAGAAAAGAAAAGAGAAAAGAAAAGAAAAAAAAAAGAAAAGAAAGAATGGTGACATGGGTCATGAGTGACAGAGTTGTCAGTGGAGCTGGTTGCCAGATCTTTATGTTTTGACATTTGTGCTTTTCTTTTGTGACATACTAATGTCCATAGATGCCATGTTTGGCTACTTTTTGACTTTCTTTGTACTGCATTGCATTGCTCCTATGTTTGATCTTATACTAATATCTCAGATGTCAGGATGGGAATAACATAGTTTCTGTTCTCACATTCTGAACAGGATTTTAAGTACTGATTTTTAAGGTTTAAAAGAGATCTGCATCTGAACTTATTTTCTCTGCATTTAGTCACAGAGCCTGATGGTGGGAAAGTTTGTGTTCAAACAAAATTATAAGAGAACCCTGAACCTCAGGCTCCTATGAGTTTGATCTTGCTCAATAGCTACTTTTAAGAGTTACTTTGTGAATTAATTAAGAATTCGCTTTGTTCTAGAAATGTTAAATATTTTAAGATTATGTTTCTTGTAAGTACAGTGTTATCTGGGATGAATGTAGAGGAAAAATTACTTCAAAAACCAAAAAGTATGATACAAAATTGAGGCATTCTTTCAAGTATTATTTATTTGGCTAAAGAACAATAGCACCTGCATTCATGGATTTCCTGTTTTAGAGATGAAGACATAAAAAAAAAATTAGTCAACAGACAAACAAGATAATTGCCAATTCTGATCACTGCTGTGAAGTACCTAAGCATAGCCCTGGGGCAGGGGAAAGAGGATATAGGAGAAGAACCTCCTGTAGACTGGACATTTGGGTCTGTCTCTTACAGTTGATATTGAAGGTGAGATGTAAAACCTAATAAGGGCCTCAATTGCTATGGACATGACTGAATAGAAGCTAGATGGTCCAGAGATGGGGAAAAATGTGATGGTGTGGAGTTCAGACTGTTCTCTAGTCTAACAAGAAATTTGAAGTGAGGGGAATGGAGACATGGCTCAGAGGTTAAGAGCACTGGCTGCTCTTCCAGAGGCTCTCAGTTCAATTCCTAGCAACCATATGGTGGCTCATAACCACCTATAATGAGATCTAGTGCCCTCTTCGGGTATGCTGGTATACATCCAGATAGAACACTGTATATGTAATAAATAAATTTAAAAAAAAAAGAAATCTGAAGTGGTCAAAGACAAAGGCAAAAAGGATGTAATGCAAACCATAATTTAGTGTGCAGAGCTTAAGTTATAATTTTATTGTTAAAGAATCTATTGAAACATTTTAAAAATTATGTGGATGATAATAACTGTGATAAAATATACTCAATGGTATATAGTACTTTAGCCGTTGCATTAAATCACAGTGACTGCCAGTCATGAAACAGCCCAATTTTACCATCTCCCAAACACTTTGCTCTCTCACTAATCCTGTAAGAAGTTATATTTTTACTTTATCTGTCAGTGCTTGCCTGCATATATGTGTACATGCACATGTGTGCTGGGTTCCAACAACAAGAAAGGACATTAGATACCCCAGAACTGGAGTTACATATGTCTGTGAGCTGCCATATTGAGTGCTAGAAACAAAACCCAAGTCCTCTGAAGGATCAGCAAGGGATCTAGTCTCTACGATGCTCATACAGTCAGCTCTTTCCTCCCAACCCTTGACCTTATCTGTTGTTCTAGTAGGCTACTCCCTCTGTGTCTCTCCACTCATTTGCTCATTCTGTTCTCTGCACTTTATTACATTAGCATTCTATCTATAATGGGGACAGCAAAAGCTGATCTTTCCTATTGAGTTCTTACTCTAGCAAAGTTCTTTCACCTGGGCAATCCTTACCCCAAACTGGGGGATTTAAGAGCCATCATATGCCAAGAAGGACATAAATACACAATTTAGAAGCTGTTGTAAACTTGTAAAACTGGGAATTGAAGGCAGCTAGGCATTGCCTTGTAGGCAATGTTCTTTATCCTGCAGGTGACCATGAATATAATATATTCATTGTGTACTAATGAAAGTACACAATCTAGCAGGAATGAGTTAGCTCCATAAGGCAGAGTAAGTTTTGGAGCATTATGTACCTTTTCTAACTCTTCTATTATATGGTGCCTTTAAAATATATATGTTATAAAATATGAGGAACTGTTTCTGAGTATAGACATGATGTATTATGTAGGATGGTTTCAGGCATATGACTCAGGCTTGAAAGTTTGGAACAACTTGGGGAAATAGTCTCTGTTCTCTGCCATAATCTCAGGACCTATCATATCTTGAATTTCTTCTTATTTCTAGCCCTCAAGGATTAGATTAACATTCCCTAGAAAGGTACACATTTTCAAATTTTTTTCAATAGCAAGGTGCCCTGCAAGTTTATAGATAGCTATTTCATTTTAAACATTATCACTTCACAAATATGCTAAGTACTTCTATGCTTGTTACCTTATTAACTCCATGTATTATAACTGTCATTATTTAATTAAATATATCATTAGACATGACTATTTTTTATATTGGTAACAACAAATAAATTGGCATCTTTGAATTATCATCTCTTTTATCTGCTCCACCAATGCACACCTCCATAGTTCAATGGCTGGCTTATATGTAGGGGAAGTGTGGGGAGGACTAGTGGTATAGTTAGATTGTCGACAAAATGCAAAATATCCATTTGAATTTAAATTCAGGCAAAGCTAATTTTGCAGTAAAGTTATATGTCAAATATTGAATGAAAAATTTGGCAGGTTCTGGATAACTTAGAAGATAATGCTCCCTGCCCGTCTACTGGCCTGCCACAACCTGCCAGTAGCAGTGGTGAGGTCTGCTCAGGGCCCTCTGTGCTCCTCTTCCCCTGTGCACCCCACACCCAAGTTCCCAGGCCTGCACTATTATCCAAGACACACTCCATCTGCAGCTCCAGAGACCAGCACAAATCAGGTAGCAGCAGGAAAACCAAAGGACTGTGGCTATCTGGTGTCACAAATTCTACTGACAACCACAGAGACCTACCATCAGAGACCACCATGCCTCTTAATGGTAGAGTCAACCAGGTGGCTAGAGGTCAGCACAAGAACACGAGCAACAAAACCCATATGATCTCAGCAAACCCCAGCTATCATACCACAGCAAGCCCTGAGGATACTAATATACCCAAAGCAGAAGAAAACAATCTAAATCCAGAGGTTATGAAATGATGGAGGTTTTAAAAGAGGAAAATGAATCCCTCAAAGAAATGCAGGATAATACAACCAAACAGGTGAAGGAACTGAGGAAATCCCTTAAAGAAATTCAGGAAAATACAACCAAATAGTATAATGAAATGAATAAAACTGTCCAAGACATAAAAATGAAAATAGAAGCAAGAAGGAAAACACAATCTCAGGCAATTTTGGAGATAGAAAACCTAGGGAAGAGAACAGGAACTACAGACAAAAGCATCACCAACAGAATACAAGAGATGGAAGAGAGAATCTCAGGTGTAGAAGATACTATCGAGGAAATGAATACATTAGTAAAAGAAAAATATTAAATCTAAAAAGTTCCTTACACAAAACATCCAAGAAACCTGGGACAATATGAGAAGACCAAATCTAAGAATAAAAGGAATAGAAGAAGGAGAAGACTCCAAGCTCCAAGGTCCAGAAAATATTATCAAGAAAATCATAGAAGAAACTTCTTTAACCTAAAGAAAGAGACGCCTATAAGCAAGAAGCCTACAGAACAGCAAATACATTGGACCAGAAAAGAAAATCCTCACATCATGTAATACTCAAAACACTAAATATACAGAACAAAGAAAGAATATTAAAAGCTTCAAGGGAAAAATGCCAAGTCACATATAAAGGCAGACCTGTCACAATTACACCTGACTTCCCACGAGAAACTCTAAAGGCAAAAAAAGCATGGTCAGATATCTTATAGACTAAAAGATCACAGATGTTAGCCCTGATTACTATACCCAGTAAAATTTTTAATCACCAAAAATGGAGAAAAGATATTCCACCACAAAAACAAATTTAAACAACACCTGTTGGGGACAATTAAATAATGACCGTTAGGTGCACAACAGATTTTATATGAAAGAGGTTTATTAGATGGAGAAGAAGAGAGAGTGAGAAGGGAGAGCAGGACATGATGAAGGAAAAGAGAGATGGGGGTGCCCCGACAGAGAAAGGAGAGAGGGCAGAGAGCCAAGAGGGAAAGAGGAGGCAAGAGGGAAGAGAGAATACAAAAAAAGAGGAGAAAGAGGAGGGTGTAGGGTCATTCCCTTTAAGGGGCAAGGTAACCACGCCTTCTGGGTGTGGCCACCTGGCCACTAACATGATGACATTATAGGTTGCTGGGCAACCCAGAAGCAGGTTCAGCTCCAAAATACTAACAATACCTGTCCACAAACCCAGCCCTGCAGAAGACACTAGATGGAAAACTCCAACCCCAGGAGGCTAATCATACCCAGGAAAACACAGGAAATAAATAACTCTAGAGCAGCAAAACCAAAAGAGGGAAGGCATACCAAACCATACTACAAACACACACACTTTCTACCAGACCTTCTAGAAGAGCTAACTCCAGTTTTCTTCAAACTATTCCACAAAATAGAAACAGAAGGAACACTACCAAACTCATTCTATGAAGCCACAGTCACGTTGGTACCTAAAGCTCATAAGACCCAACAAAGAAAGAGAATTTCAGGCCAATCTCCCTTATGAACATTGATGCAAAAATACTCAACAAAATACTTTCAAACCGAATACAAGATCACATCAAAGATATCATCCACTCTGACCAAGTAGGCTTCATCCCAGGCATGCAGGGGTGGTTCAATATATGGAAATCCATGAATGTGATCCACCATATTAACAAACTGAAAGAAAAAAACCACCTGATAATCTCCTTAGATGCTGAAAAAGCATTTGACAAAATCCAACATCCATTCATGTTTAAAGTATTGGAAAGATCAGGGATACAAGGCACATACCTAAACATAGTAAAGGTGATATACAGCAAGCCTATAACCAACATCAAACTGAATGGAGAAAAACTTAAATCAATCCCATTGAAATCAAGGACAAGACAAGGCTGCCCACTCTCTCCCTTGCTAGAGCAGTAAGACAGTTGAAGGAGATCAAGGGGATACAGATTGGAAAGGAAGAAGTCAAATTATCACTATTTACAGATGATATGATAGTATACGTGTGTGACCCCAAAAACTCTACCAGGGAACTCCTCCAGCTGATAAACACCTTCAGCAAAGTAGCCGGATACAAAATTAACTCAAAAAAATCAGTAGCCCTCCTATATACAAAAGACAAAAGAAATTAGAGAAACAACATCCTTCACAATAGCCACGAATGACATAAAGTACCTTGGTGTAACCCTAACCAAGCTAGTCAAAGACTTGTATGAAAAAAATTTCAAGTCTCTGAAGAAAGAATTAGAAGAAGATATGAGAAGATGGAAAGATCTCCCATGCTCATGGCTTGGCAGGATTAACATAGTAAAAATGGCCATCTTACCAAAAGCAATCTACAGATTTAATGCAATTCCCATCAAATTACTAACACAATTCTTTACAGACCTGGAAAGAAAAGTTCTCAGCTTCATATGGAATAACAAGAAACCCAGAATTGCTAAAGGAGGTATCTTTACCTCTGATCTCAAGCTGTACTATAGAGCAACAGTTATAAAAACTGCATGGTACTGGCATAGAAACAGATCAATGGAACTGAACAGAAGACCCAGAAATAAACCCACACAGTTATGGACACCTGATCTTTGACAAAGATGCCAAAACCATACAATGGAAAAAAATAGTATCTTCAACAAATGGTGCTGGTCTAACTGGATGTCTACATGTAGAAAAATGCAAATAGATCCATACTTCTCACCCTGCACAAAACTAAAGTCCAAGTGGATCAAAGACCTCAACACAAAACCAGACACATTAAATTGGTTAGAAGAAAAAGTGGGGAAAACCCTAGAACTCATTGGTACAGGAGAGAACTTCCTGAACAGAACACCAACAGCAGAGGCTCTAAGAGCAACAATCAATAAATGGGACCTCATGACAGTGAAAATCTTCTGTAAAGCAAAGGACACCATCATCAAAACAAAATGACTGCCTACAGATTGGGAAAGAATCTTCACCAACCCTTTATCTGACAGAGGGCTAATATCCAGTATATATAAAGAAGTGAAGAAGCTGAAAAGCAACAAACCAAGTAATCCAATTAAAAAAATGGGGAACAGAGCTAAAGAGGGAATTCTCGATAGAGGAATATCGATTGGCAGAGAAACACTTAAAGAAATGCTCAACGTCATTAGCCTTCAGGGAAATGCAAATCAAAACAACCCTGAGATTTCACCTTACACCCATGAGAATGGCCAAGATCAAAAACTCAAGTGACAACACATGCTGGAGAAGTTGTGGAGAAAGGGGAACCCTCCTCCACTGCTGGTGGGAATGTAAACTTGTACAACCACTCTGGAAATTAATCTGGCGCTTTCTCAGACAATTAGGAATAGCGCTTCCTCAAGATCCAGCCATACCACTCCTAGGCTTATTCCAAAAAAGGCTCAAGTACACAATGAGGACATTTGCTCAACCATGTTTGTAGCAGCTTTATTTGTAATAGCCAGAAGCTGAAAACAGCCCAGATGCCTCTCAACTGAAGAATGGATGCAGAAATTGTGGTACATCTACACAATGGAATGAAAAATACTCAGCAATGAAAAATAAGGAAATCATGAAATTTGCAGGTAAATGGTGGGACCTGGAAAGGATCATCCTGAGTGAGCTGTCCCAGAAGCAGAAAGACACACACGGTATTTACTCACTCATATAGACATATAATATAGGATAAACCTACTAAAATCTGTACATCTAAAGAAACTAATTAAGAGAGAAGACCCTGACTAAAATGCTCAATCCCCATCCTGAAAGGCAAAGAGGATGGACATCAGAAGAAGAAGAAAACAGGAAATAAATTAGGATCCTGCCACAGAGGGCCTCTGAAATGCTCTGCTCTGCAGACTATCACAGCAGATGCTGAGACTTATGGCCAACTGCTAGGCAGAGTGCATGGAATCTTATGTAAGAAGTGGGAAATAGTAAGATCTGGAGAGGACAGGAACTCCACAAGGAGAGCAACAGAACCAGAAAATTTGAACACAGGGGTCTTTCCAGAGAGTCATACCCCAACCAAGTACCAGGCCTGGAGATAACCTAGAACCCTTGCACAGATGTAGCCCATGGCAGTTCAGTGTCCCAGTGGGTTCTATAGTAATGGGAAGAGGGACTGCCTCTGACATAAACTGATTGGCCTGCTCTTTGATCACCTCCCCCTGTGACAGCCTTACCAGTCCACAGAAGACGACAATGCAGCTACTCCTGATGAGATCTGATAGATTAAATTCAGAAGGAAGGAGAGGGGGACTTCCGTTATTAGTGGACTTGGGGAGGGGCATGCGTGAAGAAGGGGAGGAAGGGTGGGATTAGTAGGGGAGGAGGGAGGGATTTTTAGGGGGGATACAAAGTGAACAAAGTGTAATTAATAAAAGTTTAAAAAATAACAGGAATTAATAACCATGTGTCATTAATATCTCTCAACATAAATGTCCTAAAGTTCCCCAATATAGAAACACAGGCTAACAAAATGAAGCATACACAGGTCCCATCATTTTGTTGCATACAAGAAACAGAGCTCAGAAACAATGATAGACATTACCTCGTAATAAAGTGCTGGAGAAAGTTTTTCCAAGCAAAGGGACACAAAAGCAAGCTGGAGTAGCTATTCTAGTATCTAATAAAATAGATTGTCAACCAAGATTAATCCAAAGAGACAGGGATGGGCACTTCATAAAAATTGACCAAGGTGACGTCTCAGTTCTGAACATATGTGCTCCAAATGCAAGGGCATCGACATTTGTTAAAAACAAACAAATAAACAAAAGCCCCACATAAATCACACATTGAACCCCACATGTTAATAGCAGGAAACTTCAACATACCACTGGACAGGTCATTGAGACAGAAACTAAGCAAAGAAATAGTGAAACTAACAGATGTTACGAGTCAATTGGACTTAACAGATATCGATAGAACATTCCATCCAAACACAAAAGAATGTACTTTCTTCTCAGCACCTCATGGAACCTTCTTAAAAACTGACCACATCCTTGGACACAAAGCAAGCCTCAACAGATACAAAAAAATTAAAAAACACCTTGTAACAGACCACCATGGATTTAAGCTAGACTTCAACAACAACAAAAACAGTAGAATGTCTACAAACTCATGGAAACTGAACAAGTCTCTACTTAATGACCACTGGGTCAGAGAGGAAATAAAGAAATAAATTAAAAAGTTTCTAGAATTCAATGAAAATGAAGGCAAAGCATACCCAAACTTATGGGACACAATGAAAGCAGTGCTAAGAGGAAAGTTCATAGCAACAAATGTTTTCGTAAAGGAAATGGAGAGAGCCCATAATAACACCTTACCCGCTCATTGGAAAGCTCTACATAAAAAGAAAGCAAACACACCCCAAAGTAGTTGACAGCAGAAAATAATCAAACTCAGGGCCAAAATCAACAACCTAGAGAACAAATACAAAGAATCAGCAAAGAGCTGTTTTTCCTTAGCAAACTAACTGAAAGATAGAGGGAGAATATCTAAGTTAATAAAATCAGAAATGAAAAAGGGGTATAACAACAGATAGTGAGGAAATTTAAAGGTTCATTTAACATCACTTCAAAAACATGTATGTCACTTATATGCAACTATTAACCCTTTAGTACAGGGTAACCATACTATAACCAGCAGACCTATAGGAAAACCACACTATAATTCACAGAAGCTAAGTAACAGCCCAAGGGTGGGGGCTGGAATGTTACTCAGAAGGTAAATAGAAGAGGCAGCAGAAGTGCATGAAGAGAGGGAACTTTGCAGGAGGAATGGGGAGGAAAATGAGGGTAGGGATCAGATGTGGGGGAGAACAGGGGTGGGAGGTAAGAGGGCTGGTATCAAGAAGGGGGGCATCTCTTTGACAAGCTAGAGGCCTGTGATAGGGTACCCTCTTGGGAGGATATGGGTGTGACTCTTAAGGAGGGGTGGGGAGGGGTAGACATCCAGACTGAAGTGACCACCTCCTAGCAAGGCAGGACTAGTGGAAGGAGGACAACAACAACCCACCCACAAAACCTTTGATTCAAAAATTACCCTGCCTATACAGAGGACCCAGAAATAAACCCACACACTTATGGACACCTGATCTTTGACAAAGACGCCAAAACCATACAATGGAAAAAAGATAGCATCTTCAACAAATGGTGCTGGTCTAACTGGATGTCTACATGTAGAAAAATGAAAATAGATCCATACTTGTCACCCTGCACAAAACTGAAGTCCAAGTGGATCAAAGACCTCAACATAAAACCAGACACATTAAATCGGCTTGAAAAAAAAGTGGGAAATACCCTAGAACTCATTGGTTCAGGGGGAAACTTCCTGAACAGAACACCAACAGCACAGGCTCTAAGAGCAACAACCAATAAATGGGACCTCATGAAACTGAAAAGCTTCTGTAAAGCAAAGGACACCGTCATCAAAACAAAGCGACCACCTACAGATTGGGAAAGAATCTTCACCAACCCTTTATCTGACAGAGGACTCATATCCAGTATATATAAAGAACTAAAGAAGCTGAAAAGCAGCAAACGAAGTAATCCACTTAAAAAATGGGGAACAGAGCTAAACAGAGAATTCTCTGTAGAGGAATACCGCACTAGCCATTAGGGAAATGCAAATCAAAACAACCCTGAGATTTCACCTTACACCCATGAGAATGGCCAAGATCAAAAACTCAAGTGACAACACATGCTGGAGAGGTTGTGGAGAAAGGGGAACCCTTCTCCACTGCTGGTGGGAATGTAAACTTGTACAACCACTCTGGAAATCAATCTGGTGCTTTCTCAGACAACTAGGAATAGCGCTTCCTCAAGATCCAGCCATACCACTACTGGGCATATATCCAAAAGTGGCTCAAGTACACAAAAAGGACATTTGCTCAACCATGTTTGTAGCAGCTTTATTTGTAATAGCCAGAAGCTGGAAACAACACAGATGCCCCTCAACTGAAGAATGGATGCAGAAATTGTGGTACATCTACACAATGGAATATTACTCAGCAATGAAAAATAAGGTAATCATGAAATTTGCAGGTAAATGGTGGGATCTGGAAAGGATCATCCTGAGTGAGTTGTCCCAGAAGCAAAAAGACACACATGGTATATACTCCTCACTCATATAGACATACAACATAAGACAAACCCACTAAAACCTGTGCATCTAAAGAAACTAAGCAAATGCCTTAAAGATGGATCTGGTTTCCGCCTTCCACCTTCCCGATGGTGAGTGCTCTCTGTCACGAACAACTCCACATTTGGCTAAGGCCGAGGATCTGGCTTGCTTCCATGTATGTGGACCTATCTGCATTGCCCCCGTGGCACGCCTGGGTTGGCTACCCAGAGGCTATTTAAGCTGTGGGCTGGCTTTCCCCGGGGTCCGAGGATTGTTCAATGTTCCTGAATAAACTGCATTGAAAAAAAAAAAAAAAAGAAACTAAGCAAGAGAGAGGACCCTAACTAAAACGTCCAATCCCCATCCAGAAAGGCAAAGAGGATGGACATCAGAAGAAGAAGAAAACAGGAAACAACCTAGGAACCTACCACAGAGGGCCTCTGAAAGCCTCTGCCCTTCGGACTATCAAAGCAGATGCTGAGCCGGATGGGCAACTGTTGGGCAGGTGAACAGAATTTTAGGTAAGAACTGGGAAATAGTAAGAGCTGGAGAGGACAGGGTCTCCACAAGGAGAGCAACAGAACAAGAAAATTTGAACATAGGGAACTTCCCAGAGACTCATACTCCAACCAAGGACTATTCATGGAGATAACCTAGAACCCCTGCACAGATGTAGCCCAGGGCAGTTCAGAGTCCAATTGGGTTACATAGTAATGTGAAGAGGGACTGCCTCTGACATAATCTGATTGGCCTGCTCTTTGATCACCTCCCTCTGGGGGGGAAGCAGCCTTACCAGGCCACAGTAGAGGACAATACAGCCACTTTTGATGTGAACTGACAGACTAAGATCAGAAAGGAGAGGAGAACCTCCCCTATTAGTGGACTTGGGGAGTGGCATGCAAGCAGAGGGAGGAGGGAGGGAGGGATTGGGAGGAGAGGAGGGAGGGGCTTATGGGGGGATGCAGAATGAATAAAGTGTAATTGATGAAAAATTTAAGAAAAAAAAAGAAGTGCAAGGATAAAGAGTGAACAGAGATTGAGGGAAACTCCAGCCAACGATTGGCCCAACTGGAGACCTGCGTTATAGTAGTGAACTAGTTGCTGACATTGTTAATGCTGCTTTTTTAAAATAATTAAATAATTAATTAACTTTTTAATTTACTTTACATCCTGGTTGTAGGCTCATCCATTCTCCCCTCTTATTCCCACCTTCCCTCTCTCCTACTTAACCCATCTCTTCTTCCTCAGAAAAGGGGAGTGCCCTTTCCCTTCTGCCCAAATTCATCAAGTTGTAGCTGGGTGGAAAGGGAAGGGAGAAGAGAGGGGAAGGGGAGGACAGGGAGAAGAAGAGGGAGGGGGCACCTTTGTGATGTAAAGTAAATAAACTTAAATGAAATTTTAAAATGCTCGGGGGGAGAAGATAATGCACACATAATAACGTGATAGTTCTATCACATGCTGTTCTGTTATTATCGAACTTCAGTGCATATAGCTTGCTTTTACTGTTGTATCCTCTGAATATCAAGAAATCAAAGTATGAGATTGCTTTTGGTTGAATCCCCCCCCCAAAAAAAATCTCACATTGAGATACTGATCCCCATGTGATGTCATTTGAGAACGGGCCCTAAGGGTATTATTAATTCTGGAGAATATGTCCTTCCTTCTGGAAAGAGTGCCTTGTCAGAGGAAACTCAAAAACTCAGCTACTTTTAGATTTTTGTCCCTTGAAGTCATACACAGAAGAGGATCCTTCTCAGGATTCAGATTGGCTTTATCTTGATTTTGGACTTTCCTTTCCAGAATTATGGGAGGAAAGTTTTGATTAAGTCATCCATTATATGGTATATTTGTTATAGCCTTTTGAACTAAGATGCTGATATGCATACAAGATATTGATTAATATATTTACTTAGTTATTCTACAAAACCTTTTAAATAGTTACATCCTTTTACTCCTCCTTACATTATACAAGAGCTTAATTTCAAACCTAATTATTTGCAATTTTATTATTTTATGTTTCAACTCAGGTGGTAACTTTCTTTGCATTTATATATACATATATATATTTCAATATATATGTGTATACATTTAGAATGATTAAAGTAGGCTCATTGACATATAGACTCACTTAACATATTCAATGATATAATATATTGACGACAGTCTCTATGCTGTACATCAAATGATGAATACTGCAGAATAGTACTCACTTGGGGCATCTAACAAAATTGATCATGGGACTAGAAAGAACAGTTGTTTCCAAGGGCCTAGGACAGTTGGAGGTAGGTGAGGAAGATGTTGGACGAAGAAACAAATTTCAGCCAGATGGGAAGAGACAGTCAGATATCATATATATTCAGCTGTTGTGTATTCCTTCAGTTATTAATATAAAATTTTTTATTAAATCAACTTTAGGAAATTCAATGCAAGTGGGTGTTTTTTTTTTGCACTGTTTCTACTTTAATTAAAAATTTTAATGCAACATATTTTCTTCTTATTTTCCTCTCCCCTAACTCCTCCCAGATTTTTCCTACCTCTCTACCCACCCAACTTCATGCTCCTTTTAATGATTGCTATTCTGTTCATATTTTAACTTAGGATGCAATAAATATCCACCGGGTGTAAGCATTCATTGCTTAGAAAACAATTTTTATCAAGAAGTCATTTGATTCTTTATGTCTCGGTTTTAAACATTTCTCTATTGTTTTAGTCATTTTTCTTTAAAGTTTAAAAAAATGATTATTTTAAATGGTATTTGAATTTTTGTCTTTCATGTTTAACTGTCAAGATTTTTCCAGTATTTATTTTAGTGTGAGCTCTTTTCTCAATGATTTTTTTTTTTCAAATGCGAAAAAAAAAATCTGTAGAGTTTAAAAGTAATGCTGAAGGGAAGAAAACACTTTTGGTGTCTGGTAAGGAAATGCAGCGCTAGTGAGTCCAGTTAGAGAAACAGAGAGACATGGAAATTTATTGTAGCTGTTGATTTACTAAACTGAGATAAATATAAGCAAAATTCTGTAGTATGCTTATTTGCAATAGTATTACAGAAAATGCATAAAAAACAAGGCAGTGGTTTTGAAGCGATATTTCAAGAACAACCAGAGTTATACTGATTTAAATATAATTTCTTATAAAATTGACATGATTTCCCATTAAAGCAGAGTAGAGCCGCAGTGGTAGTCATTGCTAGGAAAGTTACCTACATTCAGAGTCATATATGGGTATAAAGAAGGGAAAAATCATAATGTAATGCAGGAAAAGTGACATTTTAGAAAATGACACACACTTGTAGCAGCATGGAACGAACATACAGATGACATTTGGGTTTGTGGAGAAAGCTCCACAAACATCCAAGCCCATAGACACTCAAGACTCATACAATAGGATTTAACTTACATATCACCTACAGAAATCATTCTCTATACTTCTAGTAATCTCCAGATTCCTTATAACGTGATGCAATGACAGTCCTACATAAGTCATCGCTATACTGTAGCCTCTAAAAATAGTGACAAGAAAAAAAATCTTTGGTCATGTTTTATTGAGGTGCATCCATCCTATGCCTAAGTGAGTACTACAGGTCTGCAACAATGAATCATGGGAAGCAGTTTTGGTCTGAAGCTGACTGACTCTGCAACTGCAGAACCTGTTCTATCCCTTCTATTCCTTCATTCATTGTTTGTTAAGAACTCATAGTAAACCAGCTTTGAAAGGTTAGAAATGGTGGTTGAAAACATGACGATGGTATATTCAGTCTTTGCCTCTAAAGGCCTCATATATAGTGTGTAAAAGGTGAGTAGGTGAAGAATTGTAATGCAGTCAGGTGAAAATAAATAATGGATGTAGGTGTGGAGGTGGACTATGGAATATTTGGAGGAGCAGATACCCAGTGTTTTCTTCTGAGCTAGGAAACATGACTCACAGAACAGCAAGCTTTCTCATTGTGAACACATGCATTCTTTTTGTCATTTACAAACTCCTTTGTCTATATTTTGTGTTGAGTCACTGAGTATAGGAGACCCAACTATGTATAATATATTAAAGTTTCTAAATGGATGGAATCATTTCCTCCAACACCTGGAATTTAGGGTACAAAATCAACAGTTGATGGGAAATTAATCTCTACACCACAATATCACCAGTATCCAGGTGCTACCGATGACTACAGCTATCCCTGGGGAAAGTATACCTTAACAGAGAGAAATAGAACATGTGTGATCGTGGACTCTGGGACTCTGCTAGTAGATCAATAACCGAAACAAAAGAAATTTTACTCTTTTCCCACTGAAGAGATCTGGGAGGTTTAAAGTAAAGTCTTAAGGGAGGAAAACATCTTGTAAATGAAAAGTAATTTTACTTTAAAGTCTGTATTGAACATGCAGCCAGGTGTGGAAAAGAGAAAGCTGCTGAACAGAGAGATTACATGAATGAATACTTTATGAGTTTCACTGATCAAAATGGAAATCTTCATTTTAACTCATGGAGAGAACTGAAAAGTCCATCATTTAATTTTTTTTTCAGGATATTTGAACTCAAGTAAAATAGAAAGCAAAAATTTTAAAGGAAAGTTGATAAACTCAAACAACCTCATATTCAATGAAGTGTTAATGTTCATTTTATTGGATATGTAATTTCATCTTCTGTATCAGGAAGGGCAAATTCTTGTTTATTTATCTTGGAAGAGACACCAGTTAATACTTCATTGATCATATATTTTGAATATTAGCCCTTTGTTGGACATAGGGTTGGTGAAGATCTTCTCTCAGTCTATAGGCTGTCATTTTGCTCTTTTGACTGTGTCTTGTGCTTTACAGAAACTCTTTAGTTTCATGAGGTCCCATTTATTGATTGTTGAGCTTAGAGCCCAAACTGTTAGTGTTCTGTTCAGGAAGTTGTCTCCTGTGCCAATGAGTTCAAGGCTCTTCCCCACTTTTTCTTCTAACAGATTTAGTGTGTCTGGTTTTATGTTGAGGTCTTTGATCCACTTGGAGTTTAGTTTTGTGCAGGGTCTATTTGCATTTTTCTACATGTAGACATCCAGTTAGATCAGCACTATTTGTTGAACATGCTGTCTTTTTTCCATTGAATGGTTTTGACTCCTTCGTCAAATATCAAGTGTCCATAAATGTAAGGATTTATTTCTGGGTGATTGATTAGATTCCATTGATCCACCAGTCTGTTTCTATGCCAGTACCATGCAGTTTTTATTACTGCTGCTTTATAGTACAGTTTGAGATCAGGGCTGGAGATAACTCCAAAAGATCTTTTATTGTATAGGATTGTTGTAACTTTTTTGGATTTTTTATTTTTCCATATGAAGTTGAGAATTGTTATTTCAAAATATGTAAAGAATTATGTTGGGATTTTGATGCGAACTGCATTGAATTTGTAGATTGCTTTTGATAAGATGGCTATTTTTACTATGTTAATCCTACTGACCCATGAGCATGGGAGGTCTTTCCATCTTCTGATATCTTCTTCAGTTTCTTCAGAGATTTGAAGTGCTTGTCATACAGGTCCTAGACTTCTTTGGTTAGAGTTACATCAAGATATATATGTTTTGTTGTTGTTTTGTGTGTGTGTGTGTGTGTGTGTGTGTGTGTGTGTGTCTATTGTGAAGGGTATTGTTTCCCTAATTTTTTTCTCAGCCCTTTTGTCATTTGTATATAGAGGGTCAACTGACTTTGTTGAGTTAATTTTTTTATTCAGCCACTTTGCTGAAGTTGTTTATCAGCTAAGGGAGTTATCTGGTAAAAATTTGGGGGTCACTTATGTATACTGTCTTATCATTCATGAACAAGGATACTTTGACTACTTCCTTTCCAATTTGTACCCCCTGTTCTTATTTCTCTCTCTAGGACTTTAGGTCCTGTATTGAAGAGATACAGAGAGAATGGGCAGCCTTGTCTTGTCCCTGATTTTGGTAGAATTGCTTTGCATTTCTCTTCATTTAATATAATGCTGGCTATCAGCTTTAGGTATGGGACTTGTATTCCTGATCTTTCCAAGACTTTTATCATGAAGGGGTATTGGATTGTATCAAAGGCTTTTTCTGAATCTAATGAGATGATAATGTAAATTTTTCAGTTTGCTTATTGGTGGATTACTTTGATGGATTTTTGAATATTGAACCATCCTTGCATTTCTATATTGAAGCCTACTTGATCATGGTTCCTAATATACTTGATGTAGTCTTGGATTTGGTTTGCTAGTATTTTATTGAATACTTTCGAATATTTTTGTGTCAATGTTCAGGAGGGAGGTTGTTCTGAATTTTCTTTCTTTGTTGAGTCATTGTGTGATCTAGGTCTCAGAGTGAGACCTAGTGGTTTCATAGAATGAGTTTGACAATGTTCCTTCAGTTTCTAATTTCTGGAAGAGTTTGAGGAGTATCGGTATTAGGTATTCTTTGAAAATCTAGTAGAACCTCTGGCTCTGGGCTCTTTTGGTTGGGAGACTTTTGATGACTGCTTCTATTTCCTTAGGAGTTTTAGGACTGTCTAAACTGTTTCCCTGATCTTGATTTAGCTTTGGTAAGTGAAATCTATCAAGAAAAGCATCCATTTCCTTTAGGGTTTTTAAGTTTGTGAAATACAGGCTTTTGAAATAAGACCTAACGATTCTTTGGATTTCTGCATGGTCTGTTGAACTATACATGGGAGGTTTATTAAGGGAAGGGAGGAAGGGAAGATAAGGGGAAAGGGAAGGGGGAAGGGGTCACAAAGACCATTTCTGGACAAGGCAGGAGAGAAAGAGAGAGAGGAGGAGCTTTGAGTTCTCTTATAAGGTGACTCAGAGCATGCACAAGTGGTTCCAGGTGGTCCATAGGTGGCTTCACAGATGCCTGATATCTGGTTTGTCAGGTCCCTTGGGGCTAGCTGTAGAGATGCCTGCTTATGGATCCTAATATTCCTCCCTTTTTTGTTTTATTAAAAAGTGAGGAGCTAGGAAGGGGTGATGGTGGGGAAGGCATAGGGGCAACATTTGCTCTTCAAGCTACTTCCTGCTGATTAGGGGCATTATCATTGTCAGGGTATAGCTGGTCCCCACCATCAGGATCAATTGGAGGGTCATTGTCATCTGGTTTTGTGGGCAAAGGTTGATAATCCTGTAAGTGTAACTGATTAATTGTTTGGTTAGAGAATTTTTGCATTTGTTGTTGGAGGAATGTGGAGAGAAAGTTAATTAAGCAGGGTGCAAAAAGCAAAAGCAGAATAAAGATTAGCAGGAGAGGTATGAGGAAGGGTAGAATCCGTTTCCGTATGGGGTTATCAAAGGCTCCAGAGCTAGAGGCCTCAAGCTTTTCCCTTCGTTTTTATAAATCTGTCTGGAGTTGTTGGATTTTGTCTTTTACTATACCCAACTGGTTGACATAAAAACAGCATTCCTCCTGGAGGAAGATGCAAAGGCCACCTTCTTTAGCTGTGAGCAGATCCAATCCACATTAGTTTTGAAGTACTACTGCTGCCAGTGAGTCAATCTGTCCTGGGAGGGTTAGTATTGTCTAAGCCACTTGCTGAAAGTCCTGGATGAACTGGGAAGAAAGCAGATAATACAAGGTTAGTTAAGTGGCTAGTCCCACTCTCCTGGTCCCAACAGCTGCCATGGTTCCTGTGACAGCCAGGAGGGGCAGGATTTGAATTGCCCTCTTATCCTGCTGGGCAGCTGCTGAGTCCATGACCAGGATTGGTAGGGGCTCCTTTTGACCACCTCCAGCTCAGGGAAGAGTAGTACCAGAGTGCAAACTCCTGACTAACTGGCAGACAGACAATGGTAGACCTGAGTGCCACAAAGAATTGAAGTGTTATTAGCAGTAGGGCATTCAGGGTTGAGATGAGGTATCAAGGATTATAGTTTTATTACATTCTAAGGAACTTAGCATGCTTATAGAATGTATGCTGGATGCCTTGAAACAGCTTCCCACACCAAAGAGGGTAATATGAAAAAAGGGGGTTGTGGCAACATCAGAGTCAGGGCAGTTAGTAAATGGTGAAGTAAGGTTACCTGACAGAGTCACCACTGAAGCTGTCAGCGGTAGTTCTGAATTGGTCCCAGGTGGGACACACAGCCAGCAAACTTTAAAACAGGTCCATTGGGTCATGTTAAGGAGCTTGTAGGCCAAGGTCAGAGTCTGAAGTAGGAGAGGAAATGACAGGTTTGTATTATTTAGGAAGGGGGTCTCAGAGAGGAAACGACCTTAGACACTGGAGCCCACCAGCAGAGTCAAACAGTTCCTGGGTGGAGAGTGAGGATTGAAATAATTAAAGCAAGTCACATTAATACAAGAAAGAAGTTCCTGGACCCACCAAACATATTTTCTAAAACTACTTCCCTGTAGCAGATATGTTCCAAGGTCATGTTTTCTAAAGCTTCCCTATAGCAGGTATGGTCCAAGGTCACACGAACAAGC